>NW_023605305.1:49485916-51885916 GCF_014898055.3 Talpa occidentalis
ATAATCAACAGTTCAGTAAAGTAACAGGATACAAAATCAACACACAAAAATCAGTAGCCTTCCTATACACAATCAATCTGAAGAAGAAGAAATCAAGGGCCTCCCTGGTGGCACAGCCGTTGAGCGCTGGATTGCGAAGCTGCCTGCAGCCTCTGCAGCGCCGGTTCAATCCCCAGTCGCCGGGTGAGGGTCCCACATGGCGCGCAGACCTCTCCTGCCACCCGCTGCTTCCCCTCAGCAGTTTGTACTTCATCAGTCTGCTGTTCTGTTCCCTGCTCTGGCTCTGGTGAATTCTCTCACCCTCCGTGCTTCTGATTGTACCCAGTGCTTGTATAAATAAAGAAAGAAAGAAAGAAGAAATCAAGAAAACCATCCCTTTTATAATTGAAACAAAAAAAAATCAAATAGTTGGAAATAAACAACTAAAGAGGTGAAAGACCTATACAAAGAAAATTATAAAACACCTCTAAAAGAAATAGAAGACACAAAGAAATCTAAAGTCATCCCCTGCTCATGGATCGAAGAATTAACATTATTAAAATGTCCATCCTAGGCGAAACACTACGTGATATGCACATCAAAGACATCTTTACAGACACATCACCCAAGCAGTGATAGTGAAGGCAAAGATCAACAGCTGGACTACATCAAATTAAAGAGCTTCTGCACAGCAAAAGAGACAATAACAAAAACAAAGAGAAACCCCACCAACTGGGAGAACATTTTTGCACACGACACTAATGATAAAGGACTGATCACAAAAATCTGCAAAGAGCTGATGAGACTCAGCAACAACAAAGAAAATAATCCAGTCAAAAAATGGGCAGAAGAGCTAAAAAGAAACTTCTCTGAAGAGGAAATGCAAATGGCCAACAGACATATGAAAAAATGTTCAACATCACTTGTCATCAGGGAAATGCAAATCAAAACTACCATGAGATACCATCTTACACCAGTGAGAATGGCACATATTAAACAAACTAGCAACAGCAAATGCTGGCGAGGGTGTGGAGAAAAAGGAACTCTTCTGCACTGTTGGTGGGAGTGCAAACTGGTCCAACCACTATGGAGAGCTGTGTGGAGATTTCTGGACCTACTAAACATAGAGCTTCCATATGATCCAGCAATTCCACTCCTAGGTATTTACCCAAAGGACACAGAAACATCAATTCCAAAGAACACCTGCACCCCTATGTTTATAGCAGCACTGTTTACAATAGCTAAGCTTTGGAAACAGCCCAAATGCCCAAAACTAGATGACTGGATCAAGAAGATGTGGTACATATATACCATGGAATATTACTCAGCATTCAAAAAATATAAACACATGCAATTTGCAGCAACATGGATGGCGCTGGAAGGGATCATGCTCAGCGAAATAAGCCAGAAAAAGAAAAATACCGGATGGTCTCACTCATAGGAGGAATCTAGAAAACTTAAATAAGGGACCAGGAAAATGAATAACTATAAGAAAGTTAAAATCAAAATCAACAAAAACTATGAACCAGAGACACTTTCTGGGGGGTGGGGGGCGGGAGGGGAGGGATTGGGGTCAGAATGAGGGGGTTGCAATTGTATGGGGAATATAAAAATAAAATTTATTATTTAAAAAAAAAAAAAAAATAAAATGTCCATCCTACCAAAAGCAATATAAAGATTCAATGCTATTCCAATAAAAACCTCAATGACATTCTTCAAAGAAATAGAACAAATACTGATGAAATTCATATGGAACCACAAAAAAACACAAATAGCCAAAGCCCTATTGATGAAAACATAGGAGAAAGGAGGTATCACACTTCCAAACTTCAAGCTACATTACAAAGCCATAATAATTAAAAGTTTGGTATTGGAACAGAAACAGACACACAGGCCAATGGAACCAAATAGTGAGCCCAGCAATAAAACCACACTGATATGGACAACTGATCTTTAAGAAAGGAGCCAAGAATATACAATGGAACATGAACAGTTTGTTCAATAAATGGTGCTGGGAAAACTGGACCACCATATGCAAAAAAATGAAGCTAGACCACTTGACCTTTCACTGTGCACAAAAATCAACTCAAAATGAATAAAAGAACTGGACATAAGACCTGAAACCATAAAATATATAGAAGACAATATAGGTAAAACACTACAAGACATACATCGTAATAACATATTTAAAATCTCATCACCCAAAGCAAAGAAAGTCAAGGAAAAGATAAACATCTGGGATTACATCAAACTGAAAAGCTTCTGCACAGCAAGAGACATTAACCAAAACAGAGAGACACCCCACTGATTGGGAAAAAAATCTTTGCATTCCATTCAACTGATAAGGGACTGATCACAAAGATATACAAAGAACTCACACAGCTCAACACAAACAAAATAAACAATCCAGTCAAGAAATGGGCAGAAGAACTTAAAAGACATTTCTCCAAAGAGGAAATGCAAATGGCTAACAGGTATATGAAAAAATGTTCTACATCCCTTATAATCAGGGAAATGCAAATTAAAACCACATTGAGATACCACCTTACACCAGTAAGAATGGCACATACTAAAAAAAAAAAACAGCAACAACAAATGTTGGCGAGGATGTGGTGAAAAAGGAACTCTCCTACATTGTTGGTGGGAGTGCAAACTGGTTCAACCATTATGGAAAGCTGTCTGGAGGTTCCTCAGTCTACTAAAGATGGAGCTACCATACAAGCTGACAATTCCACTACTAGGGATCTACCCAAAGGATACAAAAACATTGATTCAAAAGAACACCTGTACACCTATGTTTATTGCAGTACTATTTACAATAGGTAAAACCCAAATGCCCAAAAATAGATGACTGGATCAAGAAGATGTGACATATATACACAATGGAATATTATTCAGCAATCAAAAAAGATAAACTCATGCCATTTGCAGCAACGTGGATGGAACTAGAAGGAATTATGCTCAGTGAAATAAGCCAGAAAGAAAAAGAAAAATATCGGATGGTTTCACTTATAACAGGAATATAAGGGAACTAAATAAGACATCAGTGTAAACAAATAATAACAGTACAAAACACAACAAAGCAAAAACAGACTATTATAAATCAGAGACATCCTGCAGGGGAGAAGGAGGAAGAGGGATCAGAAGGAGGGAGGGAGGAGCACAGGGGACTGAGGAGATGGTGCACGGGTGCACTGGTGAAGGAAACTCTATGGGGACTACAGCTGAGAGGGTGGGAGGAAACAAATATTGTTTAAAAATGAAAAATGATGTAAAAAATTTAAAAAATTAATAAAAAATTAAAAAAAGAAATTTGGTTAGATAAGCTGTTTTCAGTTTTTATTACTAATTCCTATTCAAAAGAAAGTCAGCTTTAAAATATAATTGAGATTTAAATATAAAATATTGCTAAGAAAATTTAGAGATTTAGAATAAAATGTTTATTACTATGAAATTTGAAATACAGAGGTATTTTAATAAGTAATTTGACGTCAAATTATGCTGGACATAGGCCCTCTCATTTTAAACTTGTAGAGTTACATGTCAGTGTAACCACTGTCTCTTGTTGCAAATTCTACTACATTATAGTACTCTACATGTCAAAAAAAACCCAACCAAACAAAAAAAATCCAATTAAAATAATGGGCAAAAGATCTTAATAGACGTTTCCAAAAAAGACATACAGATGGCCAACAGGCATATGAAAAGATGTTCAGCATCACTAATCATCAGGGAAATGCAAATTAAAACCATAATGAAATTATCACCTCATATCTGTAAGAATGATTATTATCAAACAGACATGACACAACAAGTATTGGCAAGAATGTGAAGAAAAGGGACACTTGTACACTCTTGTTGGTAATGTAAGTTGGTGTAGCCACTTTGGAAATAGTATGGAGGATCCAAAAATATTAAAAATAAAATTCCGGGCCTCCCCGGTGGCGCAGCGGTTGAGCGCTGGCTTGCGAGGCTGCCCGCGGCCTCTGTGGCACCGGTTCGATCCCCGGCTGCTCCCCGGCCACCGGAGGAGGGTCCAACATGGCGCGCAGACCTCTCCTGCCGCCCACTGCTCCCCTCAGCAGTGTACTTCGGTCCTTCTGCCTGCTCTGCT
Source organism: Talpa occidentalis (assembly GCF_014898055.3). Lineage (NCBI taxonomy): Eukaryota > Metazoa > Chordata > Mammalia > Eulipotyphla > Talpidae > Talpa > Talpa occidentalis. The sequence continues at coordinate 49,490,010 of NW_023605305.1, forward strand.
CCCTGCTCTGGCTCTGGTGAATTCTCTCACCCTCCCGTGCTTCTGACTGTACCCAGTGCATGTATAAAAACGAAAATAAACAAACAAATAAAGAAAGAAAGAAAGAAAACATGCCTCTATAAAAAAAAAATATATATATTAAAAAAAATAAATAAAAAAAAATAAAAATAGAATTCCTACATGACCTAGCAATTACAGGTCTTGGTATTTTCCCAAAGAAAACAAAAACAATAATTAAAAAAATATATGCACCACCTTGTTCATTCCCCATTATTTATAGTAGCAAGATATGGAAATAACCTAAGTTTCCATTAATGGATGAATGGCTAAAGAAGATGGTACACACACATGTACATATACATATATACGCGACACACACACACATATATGCACACATATACATCTATAAAGAAATACTATGTAATCATAAAAAGAATGAAATCTTTTCATTTGCAACAACATAGATGGACCTTAAGAGAATACTGCTAAACACAGTAAGTTAAAGACAAATATCATATGATTTAACTTATATGTAGAAACTAAGAAAATAAATGAACAAAGTGAAACTAAACTAACAGACACAGAAAAAAAAGCAGTAGTTTTTGGAGGGGAAGTGAAGTTGAAGGGGGTCAAAATACATAAACTCTCAGTTATAAAATAAAAAAGTTGGGGCCTCCCTGGTGGCACAGGGTTGATTAGTCTCAGTGCTATCAAGCTATCCCAGACACTGTGGCATGAGTTCGATCCCTGGCCAGGGAGCTAAACCACATGGCACAGCAGACCTCTCCTGTCTTGCCCACTACTCACCTCAGCAGTGCATTTCAGTAGATCTGCCTGCTCTGCTCCCAACTCTTGTCTCTACGAATCTTCTTAACCCCCCATCTCTGGCCTGCACCCTAGTTCTTATTTTTTTTTTTTTTTTAAATTAATGTGATAGTTCTTTTTTTTTTTTAATATTTATTTATTTATTTATTTATTTATTTATACAAGCACTGGGTACAGTCAGAAGCATGGGAGGGTGATTGAATTCACCAGAGCCAGAGCAGGGAATATAACAGGCAGAAGGACCGAAGTACACTGCTGAGGGGAGCAGCGGGCGGCAGGAGAGGTCTGCGCGCCATGTGGGACCCTCCTCCGGTGGCCGGGGAGCAACCGGGGATTGAACTGGCGCCACAGAGGCTTTGGCAGCTTCGCAACCCCGCGCTCAACCGCTGTGCCACTGGGGAGGCCCTGCACCCTAGTTCTTATATGCATAAATAAATAAAAATAAATCTTTAAAATAATAAAATAAAAAAGTCATGGGGGTGGAATGAACAGCAGGGCAATTATAGACAATGACACTATAGAGCACATTTGAAAATTGCCAGGAGAGTACTTCTTAAAAGTTACCATTTACAGTGACAGATGATAGACTTATTGTAGTGATTATTGCCCAACATATACAAATATCAAATCATTATACTGTGCATCTGAAGCCAATGTAATCTTATGTGTCAATTATACCTTGATGTCTTCGAAAGAATCATCTGAAGAATACTTGATATAAATTATTGAGCCAAAGGAAACACTTGAAACTCTAGGATTGTATGCATTATCCTAGGCCATTCAAAAGTAGATAATCCTAAAACTTCACTTTGAAAAATGATCTCACAAGAAGATTTTTAACAAGAAGGCTAAGGAAGGAGCTTGACTTTTATTTAATATGACACAATTGGAAGTTTAAAGTTTCTGAGCAGGGAAACAACATGATCAGAGCTATCTGCTAGGACACAATCCAGTAAAAATATTGGGATAAATCAGAAAAGAGGGAGAACCTTCTGCATAGTCCTAATGAGAAGTTATTAAGGAAAATTCATAGATAACTCTAAAAGGTAACTGGGAGATTTTAAGTGAAGAGATGAGAAGATGTTTCAGAAGATAAAGTTAATTTTGAAAGTACTGAGGAATGTAAACATAGATTAAATTTCAAGAAGAAATATGTAGAAAAATACATAGATTTAGAGTAAAAAGGAAATAAAAATTTAATGGGGAAATGGAGAAAATTATCAAAAGTATAATTTTAAAAATGAAAAAGGGGCACAGTCTTACTAACAATTTTATTTAGTAAGTGGAGTAATAACAAGGCACAAAGAGGTGGGGAAATGAAAACACCCAAGAAAGGACAATTCCATAGTAGCAAAGATAGGGAAGAATTAAAAAAGAAGAGGTAGTATCAAATGCCACAGAGAAACTAAAGGAGAAAAATGAAGAAAATGAATACAAGATTTTATGAATAGTCAGTACTTCAGAGGAAAGTTTTGATAAGAGCAATCACAACTTCCCCATTTCAAGTGGAAAATAAAATAAACAGTAGAGATTACTCTTGAGAATCTGGGAGCAAAAAGAAGAGAAATATAGCTTGAGAAGTAAGGTGAAAAAAATTTTCTTAAGGGGGAAAAAAAAAACCTATTCATAGGAAAAAGAAAATCCAGTGGGGAAAACATTTAAGTCAACTTCTTAAATAGGTTGAAAGGCAACATTTTCCTCTAAGATAAGAAAGAGAAGAAATGGGTGAAAAATAGAAATTCCAAACTAGAATTTTGAAGGAAAAAAGGTTCAAGAACTCATTGAGATAACCCCAAAAGTATGGAAAGTGATTAATGTAGAAAATGAGGGGACTGAGGATTCAGGGAATGAAATGCTTTGAAAGTTACTATAAAGAAACCATTCAGATCAATAAAGAGAAGAAAAATTCTGTCTAGTAAAATATTCAACTAAAGTTATGGACTATATGAATTTCTCATGAATAAAAGTAGCCTATCTTGAATAAATTGTGAGCATCATTTGGAAAGTCAAATCCTAGAAGGTTTGGAGAGGTTGCCGATAATTGGAATTTGTGAAATATGGTCTGAACAAGTAGATAATGAAAGAGTCTTCAAAAGTAGAGCACTGATAAAATTAATCACAAATGGGTTCAAATGGGGTAATTAAGCAAGTAAAGTCATAAAGACAGTCCAGGATCTCAAAAGACTGAAGGAATGCAAAAAAAGAAAGAAAAAGAAACCCAAACAAGCAAAAAAAAAAAAAAAACCCTGAAGGCAGATAAGAATGAAGACACAGAAAATGTTAGTACTGAAGAAAATTTCATACTGCCCCTAGCTTAGTTTGCCAAATGCAATGGATTCTTAAAACAATATAAAGCATTCTGATGTTAAAAAAATTCCCAAGTTTTAGTTCATTCTGTGTTGGATCTTGCTGTTTCTTGGCAAATCACAATATTGGTGAACCTCTGCTGTGATAAAAATAATACTTTTATTAATACCTTTTATTAAGAAGATCTGTTGTGTGAAGTTGTAAGATTCATAATGAAAATGAAGTTTTGAAATCTATTAAAAATATAAAAAATGCTGTACATAATGATTCTTAGCCTTAACGCTATGTCAATTTATTTTCTTATAAAGTTAGGGTAGCAATTGTAGGAACTGAATTGTTTAACCTTAAACTCCTATTTTATTAGTTATTTGTTGGGAAAGATTATAATCAATTAAACCAAAAATGTTTTTGGAAATATAAATGATTTATTTATTTAGGAATTAGGTTTTTAATTTAAATCTTTTCATTATTAATATTATTATATATATAAATTCAAGGACATAATAAAAGTACAATACAAAGGTTCAATAAAAATTTTATTGAATTAAAAAAATAATTCTTATTGTTAAAGAGTTTCTTACCAAAATCTGCCCAGTTATTTGAGTTGTGATTTCTTTTGCATCCAAGATGATTGAAGGAGGAAGTGATGACACCTCTGCAGCTTTTAAACCTAAAATTACAAGCAGTGGGGTTTCAACATTATTTTTGGTAATATTATGTTTGTTTTAACCAGTATTCACCTTTTCTTCACAGATTTAAACTTCCCTTCTATAGGTATTTCTGAAATACATAATTTTGAAAATTAAATTTTCTAAAATTCTAGATAACAATTTACAAATTATTAGATTTATCCAAGACATATAAGACAAATTAGAATATCAATTACATCTTAACATATCTCTGAGATAGCAAGAAAATATGATAGGAAAATAGGTAATTAGAAAAAATAAAAAGCTAAGAACACTGGAATTCCAATTACAAAGACCACTGGCTGATTGGTCAAAGGATATATGGGTTTTGCAGAAGAGAATGTCTACTAACAGAATGTTATCTGTCTAGCAAATCAATGAGGGGGAAATTTCTCAGAAGATATAATGGTAGGTGACTACTCTCCATGCAAATTCACAGTACCACCAGAATTCTCATGTCCTCTGAGTTTAATTTTATTGTATGCCATATAGATTTTCACTGTGTGCTCATAGTTTTTTGTATTTATTGCTTTAGAGGCAATAGGAGCAAAACTAGTATTTACTGAGAAGCTACTAACCTATAAGCAATTTGTATTTGATAATTCATTTAATCTTGACAAATCCACATGTATGGGAAATTAGTCCCATTTAATAGATGAAATCAAACATGCTTTGATTTTTCTCTCACAAGTCACACTTATAAATAAAATAACTACTAGGACTTTATATATGTATAAGTCAACTGAAAATTCTGTGTTATTGTAGAAATGTTACATAATTATTTACACAGTGATATTTTACACATGCTACATAATGATTTAATAGAAAATATCTAATCAAGTTTAAAAGTATATGGTTTGATAATAAATTCCGTTTCAAAAACTTCTGATTTTCAAGTTTCCTGAATGTGAAGAAAACAGGTAGCACCCTATTAGTTAAAAAAAAAATGTAAGAAATATACACTTTTTAATTAATTATTGAACTTAGAATTATTAGCTAAATTACATTTTTCTAAGAATGGAAACTAATACTTCTAGGGCCTTATAATGTTACAATTTTACTGTTATTAATATTAAGCTTAATGTATGTACAATGTGGGTCTGACATAGAAAATACAGCCTTAGAACATAAAAACATTCCAAAGACGGGAAACTCCTTAATTGACAGCCAAGTAGAGGGAAAAATGTTTGTCATACCAAAATACACAATGTTTCAATATATAGATATAATTTCTACATGTAATACCATAATTTTTTTCTTCTGTGAGTCCCTTAGAAAGTTTGTAGGTATACAAGATTGCTTCTTTATTTCTTGAGGTGTTCTTTACATGCTGAACTTCAAAATGCATGTTTTCTACGTTAGGATACATGACATCTATATGGCATAGCTCCAGAAAATGAGTAGCAAAGAGTGTAAATGCCTAGAATATATAACAACAAATATTAGTAGTTTTAAAATAAACTAGAAATTTCAATTTTAAGTATGTAAAGAAAATTTAAGTTTACAAGTAGTCTGGCAAAGATGTAAAAATAAAGCCAATGACTTTGAGGTTAACATGGTCAATTTAAAGTCCTGAAAATTTTCATTCAATAAAGGAAATGTGTTAGTTATATGCACATATACTTATGTATGTATATCTTACATTACAGAACATTCTTAAAAATTATCTGAAGATACTGAAAAGATGAAATTTACAGAAATAAAACTACCATTTGAAATAATTATTAGAGAAGTAATCCACAAACTAAATGGTAACACTTTCCTCAACTTTAAAAAAAAAACTTTATTTTTTTCTGTTTGAATTGTGCCTTTATTTTATTTTATTATTTTTTTTAATTTTACATATTTATTACATCATTTTTCATTTTTGCACCAGAACAGATATTCCTATTGTTTATTAAAATCCTCCTTTGCTGTGGCCATTCTTTTGTGTGTATACAAAGTGACACAAATTCTTGGCATTGTTTGCCCATTCAGAGAGATCTATTCACATTATCTCTTCCCCAAATTTCCTTGTCACCAATTTCCCATTCACGTTCTTTACAAGTCTCTGACCATCCAGTCAGACCATGGGCCACAGCCCATGAGATGTTATATTACTGCCTATCTGGGCATTTCTCCCCCTCCAATCAAAAAAAATTTGTGCACTGCTTAAAGTTCTGCCTACATGGACCATTTTCCTTCATCACTGGCCTTCAGGGATGGTCCCGAAAGGAGCTATGATGCTGCAGCTATCTACTTTTCAGCAGCATCTGAATATCATGCAAAACCATCTAAATAATGAGGCAAGTCTTCTCTTCCGTTATCATGTGATCATAGGGGACTCTCCATGAGGCTGCAGGCAGACTGAGAAGAAAAAAAAGTAGCAGAAGTGGGGACCATAATCATTTGGACCATTTCTTCATATAATTCCCTTATACCTTCAGGGCCTGCTCCAGGGCAATCATATCTATACCACTTCCATTTGATAGAGTGCTGCAGTACATACCCAACTTTATGGCTGGTGAGTTAGTAACTCCCTGTTCATGATGGGCAGCTCAGGCTACATGTTAACTTGGTGGCCTATTCAGTCTCTATTCATGCACAGTAGCAAGTTAATAGCTACTTCTCAAAATGGAAGTAGTTATCCACAAAGAATGGAAGGCTTTTGTTCTAAAATTCCAATGGCTTGTGCTGCAATTCACTAACAGGGGCCTACCAAATGTTCCAAACATATCTCTATCTGCTGCTGACACTCACTTTCAAACACTGTTGAATCTCCTTAATCATATGGCCTCTGTGAAAGAGCAGTTTTCATGGCTGAACCTGTTACAGAGCCTTCTCTTGTTCTGGGACCCCACTCAAAATTAGCAGCTTTCAGGTCACTTGGTAATAGTGTCAGAGTAGCCCAAATGAAGAATATGCTGCCTCTAAAATACAATTTTAGACTCTCAGTTGGGTTTTTTTTTTGGTTATAAGGAGAGCCAGGGTATAGGAAGTATATAAAAACTTATCCTTAGAAAAATAACTCACCATGTCCCACACACTGCACTCCTAGATATTTCACTGAGGTATAAGGCCTGGGTACTTCTAGATTTATTTCCCTCCTTTGATACACAGACATCTTGCCAATAAGTCTAGCGTACAGAAGTTGCTATTCATTGCTCACTGGGTCCAACTATCATAATGTTACCAATGTAATGTGGAAGAGAAAAGTAATCAAGATCTTTGCAAACTAAATTATGGCATAGAATTGGACAGCTGGAGTTGGATGGTGAAGGTGTAATACTGACCTTGCCAACTGAAAACAAACTGCCTATGGTGGTCCTTATTGACAGGTATGGAGGAAAAAACATTCGTTAGATCAATTAGCTGTATACCATGTATCAGGGGATGTATTAATTTGTTCAAGCAATGAAACCACATCTGGCACAGCAGCTGCATCTACAGTCACCACCTGGTTAATATTGCGATAATCCACTGTCATTCTCCAGGATCCAGCTGTCTTCTGCACAGTAAAATAGTGAGTTGAATGAGGATGTAGTAGGATCACCATTCCTGTATCTTTCAAATCCCTGATGGTCTAACTAACTTCTAATCACACCGGGAAAGTAGTACTGCTTATGGTTTACTATTTTCCTAGGTAGAGCAATTCTAGTGGTCTTCTTAGAACTTTCATTTGGCCATTCCTACTATAATAGACCTTATTCCATGGGTCAGAGTATTCAGTGTGGGTATTCTGCCAGCTGCCAACTACATCTCTCCCAATTATGCATCCAGAAGTGGGGTTCAGCCTGCTCCAACCTGATGTCCCTCCATAATTATCCCACATCCTTAATATCCAAGTTTCACACCTGTTCCCCAGATTTCTATCTTTGAAAATTAGAATACTCAAGTAGTTCTTTGGAAACACAGTGTACCATCTCATGGCCACATTTTGTACCTCACCTTTAGGGTCCTGCTGGAACTTGAATCTAATTATAAGTCTACAAGTAAAGAGTGGTAGTAGGGTTGGGTTCTGAAGAAAATCAGCATTATCTTACATGTAACTGTCTCAGAGGAGACCATTACAGTGTGTTCATTTAATGCAAAGTTAATTCCCCTGGAGTAGAGCAGCCGCTCCCACTGCGGGTGGTGAGGCCTGTTCCACTGGCAAAAAGTAAAAACAAATAACAACAAAAAGACCTCATCAGAATTCAGGAACTCAATGTCTCCATTTTCACAGGGGTTTCCCTACATGGCCCCCTTCCAACTCTCAGGATCACATTCTTTCCCATTAGTAACTAATTTGCTACTAGGTGGTTAGAGTTTTCAACTTACAAGTAATTCAGAAATTCACAGGATGAGATTCTGGGATTGATTTTTAGTATTCTCAAGTCTACAGAAGATAGTGGTCTCCTTCAGGTAACACAGAGAAGCTTCTATGCCAGAATTTATGCAGGAATTTGAATTCCTGAACTCATCTTTTTCTTTCCCCAGTCTGTTCAGCTCCAATAGGAACAATCTCATTATACTGTTAGCTTGCCAAAAAAGCTTGAAAATATCATATACTACAGTTACCCAGTTCCTTGTTTATAAGTGGTTCTGAATAACCAATACCGCTATTTTGCTTATTTCTGTTGACAGATGACACTACGGATTACTACAGATCTCTGTACTATTGCCACTAATATATTTAAATATAATCATATTAGAAAGTCAATTCAAGAAACCTCAGAAGCAATTCAAAAAATATTTTTTAGCAATTCAAAATTCAAAAACTCATTAAAATTCTGTTCCTCTAAAATCAGCCTCAATACCAACATCTTTATTATTCAGGGTTCTCAAGAGAAACAGAACTAATAGGCTGCATATATGGTATGTGGGAGGAGGTGGGGAGAAAGAATTGAAAAGATTTATAAAGAATTGGAGTTTGACAAGTCCCCAAATGTGCAATCAGCAAGCAGGAGACCTGGCAGAAGCAATGGTATAATTCCACGCCAAATGCTGGCAGGCTAAAAAGCCAGGATGAATTGGTGTTTCAGTTAAAGTAGGAAAGTTAGAAGCAATGTTCCAGATTGAAATCTGTCAGGCAGAAGTTTCCTCTTATTCGCAGGAGGGTCAGGCCTTCAAATGATTGAATGGGGTATATCACAGTAAGAAGGGCAATCTGCTTTACTGGTTCTATGAATTGAAATACTAATCTCATTCATAGACAATCTCAAAATACACCCAAAATGGTGTTTGGCCAAATGTATGGAACCCATGGTCCATACATAGTCAAGTTGACACAAAAAATTAACCATCAAAGATGGTTAACTAATTTAGCTAACTAGTTTTTTAAATCCTAGCAATCAATACATACAACTTACTCATAAGAGAAATTGACAGATTCAGAATTATAAAAATTAGTATCTATTAACATTACTTTTGATTCATAATATACCTTTCTTTAAGTAAAAATATTTTTCTCATCCTATAAAATAAAAATATTATGAACTCACATTTAAGAAAACAGACTGCACCTTAGGGTAATTTTAAGGTATTTTAGAAAAGAAAAAATGACAACTTCCTTCGTATCTGATATATTTTGAGCGATCTAAGAAGATATTTCACAAACAAGCTTAATAATAGAGAAAATCAGCTTATTTTACAAAGTAGATTTACGAAAAACATATTTTCCCTCAAATTTTATTAATTTGTCATTTACACAACTATATAATTCTGGAGGTATATTTTCATACTTCCAAATGTGTACATTTCACTAACCAGCCACCAAAATACCTGTGAAAATGATCTTATTCCCTTTCTTCCTCTCTCTCTTCTCCCTCTAGCAATCAGTATATTTTTCACAGACTCTAGAATTATTTTTGCTAGAATTTGCCAATTTGTTTTCTGATTTTTATATTCTACAATTAAATGATAACATTCATTATCTGATGTAGTGAATGACTGATTTGCATATGCCAACCTTCATCACCATATAAAATCTATGTGATCATGATGAATGACTCTTAACATATTGTTGGATTCGATTTGCTAAGATTTTGAGAAAACTGATACCTTTAAAGGAATGAAATATTATGTAAAATAAATCTTCCATAAAATGACTTGAAAAGTCTACTGTTTTACTTCATGTTGTAATATCACAGCCAATGTTATTACACGTGGAGACAATTATTGAAATTCTTTCTTGTTTTGCTACTTAGTTTGATTAAATTATAGTCAAGTAACTACAGTTATAACATTTATACATCTTGATTTCCTTCTTTCCTTTTCTACAACATACTATCATAATAATAGTTCCTGCTTCCATCAGAAATGAAGTAACAAAAATATATGCTATGGCATGTTTTCATTCCCTAAAATATACATCTACTTGTAGGTATGTATAAAATCCAATCATGATAAATATATCAATGATACATTTTTAAAAGATTCAAAATTAATACACTTAACATACATAAAAAAGAATACCTTTAAACTTAGTAGATATTCACAGACAGCATAACAAATGCCAATACCTTCTTCTGTATCAGTACCTCTGCCAAGTTCATCAATTAATATCAATGATTTGTCATTAGCACTATGTAGAATATATGCTATCTGAAAAACATAATTTTAGTATCATTCATTGTCACCAAAAAGCTGTCACTACCATAGAAAAAAAATTGAGGAAAACCTAGTCTTTTTATTACTTCATCTAAAATACATTTTTATAGAGAAATCCTGCTGAGCAGAAACTAACACATTATTTTTCCTTCCTAAATATCTCATGACTAAAAATTCTAATAGAATGTTGATATGTCTATAAATAAGACATATACATATGTGTGTGAGATATCAGAGTAAATAATCATTATCTGAAAAACTCCTATTTTAGAGTAATAAAACAGAGCAATGAATTAAATATTTAAAGTACAGTCATTTACTTTTCCACAAATGAGTAATCAATTATTGTCATAAAATACTCAAAACTATCAAATTTACTTTAACACCTCTATATTCAGTAAAGATAGAAATAAAGATGTAAGAAAAAGTATTCCAGTCCACTGATTTCTGGTTAAACCAATTTAAATACATGCCCAACAAAGACCAAGACTTCAACTAAAAGAAATGATCCTTCTCCACTGTGTATTGCTAACCTCTTCCTCAAGAGAGAATTACATACTTACTACATCAATAGTGACCTTCACAGTCAATTTACCTTTCCATTGGACTAAAATTCTTGAAGGCTAGGACCATTTAAAAATATATCCCAGGGCCTCCCTGATGGCGCAAGGAGTTAAGACACAGCACTATGAAGCTATCCGCAGCCACTGCGAGAGTTCAATCCCCAACCAGGGAGGTGACCCACATGATGTAGCAGACCTCTCCTTACTAGCCTGCTGCTCCTCTCATCAATGTATTTCAGTGGATCTGCCTGTTCTGCTCCCCACTCTGTCTCTGTTGAATCCTCTCACCCCCCATACCTCTGGCCTGTACCCCAGTTATCGTATACATACATAAATCTTTTAAAAATATATATATCTCAAGCATCTAATACATGCTTCCATAGATATTCAATATATATTCAATATATTCAATAATAATTATATAAATGTCAGATACTATGGGACAAATAACTTTGGTTTTCCCTGTCTACTGAAAATTAGCCAACTGTTCAGTGATCCAATAATTCCTACCTACTAAACATAGCCTGAGAGCTATAATGAATTCCTGTAGCCCTTCAAGTTTACTGGACGTTTGCTCAGATCAGAAATAGGCGATACTACATACTTTGTTATAGGAAGTGAAAACTCTGTAAGAGAAAGGGGGATGATTTTTAAAAGTCTTCCACCACATTGATTTCTTATTTTAATATCGAGTCTAACTAGTAGAATAGATACTATGAAAAATGGTTCTAAGCAGGTCATCATTTTCTAAAAAGTCTTTTATGTATTCCATACAAAAACATGAAAGCACATTTTTATTATCCAATAATACTAGCTTTTTCTTTAAAAGTGTATTTTTCAATAAAACATTTGCTGCCATTTCTATATAAGACAGAAATTAGGAAGCTGTCTTTGACTGCCCTCTGGCTCTTGTAGAGGAGTATAAGCACATCTGTTGATTTTAGTGTAAAAAATATTCTTAGATAACAATTGACCATTAGTAGGAGAATTTAATATGCTTTTAACATTAAAAAAGTTTAGGTTGTGTACCTCTTTCATTTCCTTCATAAATGTTGATGAATTTGTTTCAATATCATCATCAGTACTGATTCTTGTAAAAATCTGTTCAGCAATTCTAAAGGAAGCATATTCTGCTGGAACATATGATCCTGTAGAATACAAAATCAAAGAAAATTGATATGCTTTTATAAAATGTAAGTATTAACATTTTGCACTTTTCATTAACTCCAATTATTGACTAGCTTATTTTGGATTATGTGGTGGGAAAAGCACTGCATTTGGAGTTAGAAGACATGACCCCAGTTCTGTCTCTTGTTTTATAACCTTGGACAGTACTTAAACTCTATCTGTCTCATCTTTCTCATAAATAAAAGGGAAATATTTGTCCTACCTATTGTGCCAAGCTATATGTAAGTTCAAATAAAACAGTATATATTCAAATACATTACCTATTGTAAAATTGATAAAAATTTTTATAGATTATAAAGAACATTTAAAATATGAAAATTTGAAGGAAATGCTTATGAAGCTCTAGTTAATAAAAATCACTGTAGAAATAGGGCCTCCCTGGTGGCGCAGCAGGTTAAGCACAGCGCTGTGAAGCTGTCCGCAGCCTCTGCAATGTGGGTTCGATTGCCAGCCAGCCAGGGAGATTCCCACATGGCATGGCAGACCTCTCCTGTGGCAACCATTGCTCCTCTCAGCAGTGCTTTTGGTCCGTCTGCCTGTTCTGCTCCCCACTCTGTCTCTGGTGAATCCTCTCACCCTCCTGCATCTCTGCCCTGTACCTCAGCTATTGTATAAATAAAAAATAAATCCTTAAGAAAAAAATCACTGTAGAAATAAATATGTGCTAGGAAACAGTTATTAGAAATGTTCATAAATACCCAGGATCAGAATGGAAACAATTTTCTAAGAAGGTGAATTTTCATCCATTAGACTTCTTGTGCCTGAGAATTTTATCACAGTAAAACTAATCTAACTATTCATCTTTTGAAAATAAATTAATCTGGTTAGTGGACCTACTTCTATTAGGAATGGGATATAAAATCTAAAATTTTAAGAAGATAAGGTATACATACAGCTGACTGGGGAAAACATCAAGTATACAGAACTCTGTATAGACAATAGGAGTGAAGAAACAAAGTCAGATTATTCCAGAATATAAAACAAAGGCAAAGATCAAGAAAAGGATCTATTCTGAAGAATATGGACTAGCATTATAGAAGTTTTCTGGCTGATATTTTGCTTCTGGTCTGGCTCTCTAATAATTTATCATCCAGAGTGATCCATCTAAAAGTCAAATCCAATCATGTCATTTTCTTGCTTAAATTTCAATAGTTCCCTATAGATTTCTGGATAAAGTTCAATCTCTTCAGTTAAGTACTTAAGGTCCTTCATGATCTTACTCCTATCTATCTCTCCAGCTTTATATCCTACAACCTCTCATAGCCACTCTATTCTACAAAGCAAAGGAGCTATAAAACATCTGGACTACTTGTAGTTCTCTGGGCACATAATACTGCTTTTTGTTTCTGTGCTTTAGAAAATGTTCTTGCCTCTCCCTGGAAACTCTCCATCTTTCTCATACACGTCTCTTAAATTTGTAATATTTATTATATATTATCTCACTTAATATTTACAATTCTTAGAAGCAGATCTTTTAAGTCCTATTCTTTCTATTATTATCTGATTCTGAAATATTATAAATACTTTTAGGTATTTCAGAGGTTTAAGTTGGGGACAAGAGAAGTAGAATAATTATCTTCAAATATTTGAGGAGAGAATGGATCGTTCTAGAATGCACAGAAGAACTAAAACTAATGAGTAGATGTTATAAAAGTCAGATTTCAATTTGGTATAAAGAATGGTCTAACAATTAGAGTTAGTATGTTTTTTTAAAAGACAGAGTTCCTCAAAACCATTAAAATGGAAGTGGGATTATTATGGCACATGTGAATCAGACAGTATTCTTACAGAGAAGAAAGTTGTTTAGGATGTCCTTTTAATTCCATAAAATAAATAATTCAATTAAATATTTACTCTTCATGCTTTCATTCACCTCTGATTTTCTTTCCCACTAGTAAGAGTAAATTTGTGCTATTTGGCCAAAATTATTATTACTATATTTCCCTTACAATCCATTATGTTAGACCAGGATTTCTCAACTATGACATTACTAACAACTTGGATTGGATAAATCTAATTTTTCTTTAATAGTCTGGAGGTCTTTTTTATTTCTCACACCTCTCATGCCCTGAATTCACAGGGAATGGGTTCCAGCAGCTCAAGCGCCTTTCCATTGGTTCTCACAAAGTGTGCTTCTCTAAGGGAGCAGGCTGGTGCTTCAGTGGAATCCAAGTACCTTTCTCTTTGGCTTCCTTTTTTCCTGATCATTTTCTTTTTTCACATTTCAGGAAGCTATCTCAGCTCTTAAAGCACTTGATATGCTCTTGGCAAGTATCTTACCCTTTGTTTGTTTACAACAATGCCAACTGCATGCTGGGTAACATTACAGTCTATTCCAGTTTTGCCATGGTAACATTTGTCAGGCATTCATTCTTGAACATTGCCCATTCCCTTAATGGCTACAATACCACCTTTCCTGTAGATCTGCATGTATGTGACCAAAGGAACATCTGCATGTTTTCTAAAAGGCCTAGAGAACACACAGGGGGTGCCTCTCCTTCCCTTCATGTTGGTCATTTTTGGCAACTTACTGGAAGATGGTGGTTCTAGATAAACCTTTCTTACAGTGTAAGAGGGGTACTATCCTGTGCACTGTAGGGTGCTTAGCAGCATTAATAAAGTCAATCTACACTCTCCCTCAGTGGTGACACACAAAAAGACATTGCCAAATTCTGAGGGACAAAGGGTACCATCATCCAAAGAGTACCATTGGTTGAGAACTACATTAGGGCCAATCATCTCGACAAATTCATATGGTCTTCAAGGAAACCAAGTTTCCAGAGATAAGAGGCAAATTGTGCCTCTACAACAGGAAATATATAACAATGTTAGGCCAGTGATAGCCTATTTTGTGTGTGTGTGCGTACAGGTGCGTGCATACAGATGTGTGTATGTCATATCAATTTCTGTGGCCAAGTTACTAGTAGTTCCAAAATTAAGCAAGGAAAATATATCTGTCCAATGTTAAAATTTTGGAAAAATCTGGGCCTCTCCTGGTGGCACAGCAGTTGAACACTGGGTTGTGACGCTGCCTGCAGCCTCTGCAGCGCCAGTTCAATCCCCAGCCACCAGTGAGGGTCCCACAAAAAAAAAAAATTTTTTTTTGGGAAAAATCTCACTTGCATCATTAAAGGCATATTTCACACCTTTCTCACAACAGTTTTTGATTCCTAATTATTATATGATTATTAATTTAGTAGTAGCTAATATTGCATTCATAGTTACAATAGGAAATTTCTACTTCTGTTATATCCTACAAATTTTTAGTGCAACTGAATCCAATGACATTTAATAAATATCATTACTAAAAGTCATGGTCTACATAACAGACACTATTACACATTTAACAAGAAACTCTACTTCAAACTCCACTTGAGTTAGACAGCTAAAACTGAAAAATCAGCACAAAACCTTTTGAATGGGGAACATAACTGGTAACTACAAAGTAAAGCCATACTTACCAATCTGGGCCATGATCTGACAAAGAGCAATTTGTTTTAAATATGTGGATTTCCCACTCATATTTGGCCCAGTTATGATCAAAAAGTTACTCCCTTCCGTAATATAGGTATTGTTGGGAACAGGTTTTTCCACAGATATTTTTTCAAGAATGGGATGCCATCCCTGCTTGATTGCTAAAGTATCGGTAAATTCTGGCCGAACTAAGGAAAAAATGGTTTTGAAGGATTAATGCATTTAAAGAGTCTGTGGTAAATATACATTTTATACCAAACCCCTACCTAATCCTTCTAAGTTATAACTGATGTACTCCAATCACCATCTCAACTTTTATTCACTTTCAGGAAATCCTAAGATTTAACTCCCACTCATTGTCAGGGACTGCAAAACAGTTTATAGCATTTTTACATTTATGTAGATTAAAAACAATTAATTAGCATTGATAATACTTTTAAAATAACTATTAATTGCCCAAACTATAGAATTACATGTTTTCTTAGTGCTTATCTTCAGCAATATTGCAAATTTGGCATACATAGCTTTTCAAATGAAGTATGAATAAAATGAAACCAAATATAAAAGTAATTTTCTAGCCAAACCCTTAGAAAATTTTGTCTAAAAGAAAATCTCAGAGGATAGAAAAGAGCAGACAACACAAAAGATATTGCTAATTTATAGAAACAAATAATGATAGGGTCTCTGTGGGTACATTTTGGGGTGAAAGGAGGAAGAAAAGGGTGTGAGGACAAATAAAAGCTACGATGCTTATTCCTCTAGATGAAACACAAGGAGGGCGTCCCTGGTGGCGCAGGGGTTAAAGTTTCAGCACTATCAAGCTATAGCCAGCCACTGTGGCATGAGTTTGATCCCTGGAGGGGGAGCTGACTCACATGGCACAGCAGACCTTTCCTGTCTTGCCCACTGCTTCCCTCAAGCAGTGTATTTCATTGGATCCACCTGTTCCGCTCCCCACTCTGTCTCTGGTGAATCCTCTCACCCACTTTCCACACCTCCAGCCTACACCCCAGTTCCTCTATGCATAAATACAAATAAATAATAAAAAATAAAATAGATGAAACAAATGGATAAACCTGAAAGCATTCACTTGAAAAGTGAGACTGATTAAGGGGAAAAAAGCTTTTTTGTTGTTTTGTTTTTTTAAATTTAAGATCTTTTTTTAAAATATTTTATTTTATATAATTCTTTTTTTTTTTTTTTTATAGAGGCATGCTTTTTATTTATTTGTTTGCTGGTTTCTTTGTTTGTTTTGTTTATACATGCACTGGGTACAGTCAGAAGCGCGGGAGGGCGAGAGAATTCACCAGAGCCAGAGCGGGGAGCAGAGCAGGCAGAAGGACCGAAGTACACTGCTGAGGGGAGCAGCGGGCGGCAGGAGAGGTCTGCGCGCCATGTGGGACCCTCCTCCGGTGGCCGGGGAGCAGCCGGGGATCGAACCGGCGCCGCAGAGGCCGCGCGCAGCTTCGCAACCCAGCGCTCAACCGCTGCGCCACCGGGGAGGCCCTTATATAATTCTTACATCATTTTTCATTTTTGCACAATGTATGCATTTTCATTTTGGTTATATTCCCCATACAATTGCACCCCCCTTATTTTGACCCTAACCAAAAACCTAAATAAAGAATCAGGAAAAAGACGAACTATAATAAAGAAAAAAAAAGGTTTTTTAAATGAAATATGAAAATACTTTGTATACTTATTCCACCCTACTAAAATAAGTGAACATAATTTTGGAAATGTTACTGATAATTTTAATTAGAAATTTCGATATTATTCATGATATTAAGTCTATAATTATTCAACCTTAATTATCATATATTAGTTCTTTACATTTGAATACTTGAGTATGTTTATTACTGATAGTTGTATTAAGAAATTTCAAGGGGGCCTCCCCGGTGGCGCAGCGGTTGAGCGCTGGGTTGCGAAGCTGCCCGCGGCCTCTGCGGTGCCGGTTCGATCCCCGGCTGCTCCCCGGCCACTGGAGGAGGGTCCCACATGGCGCGCAGACCTCTCCTGCCGCCCGCTGCTCCCCTCAGCAGTGTACTTCGGTCCTTCTGTCTGCTCTGCTCCCTGCTCTGGCTCTGGTGAATTCTCTCACCCTCCCGCGCTTCTGACTGTACCCAGTGCATGTATAAACAAAACAAACAAACAAACCAGCAAACAAATAAATAAAGCATGCCTCTATCAAAAAAAAAAAAAAAAAAAAGAAATTTCAAGGGAATAACTTGAAGTATTCATTACATATTTAAAAACTACTTAAAATTTATATTCAAAAATTCTGTCTATAGGTTTGGGAAACAAAAACAATTTCCTGAACTTGTGATACTCATATCTAAGGACTAATTTAGAAAACACTCACTTTGGGTATTCATTTCTCTAATAAGTATTAGTCATACTACTTCCAACGAGTTTTCAGATTTCAGCTTTATAAATTTGGACTATCATTTTCACCAAGGAGGTATTTCTGTGCTCTTATTTTGAGAACTTTTAAAGTTTCTTGCAGATTTTTCTTTCTGAATTGTCAATTTCTTTTTAAGTAACTTTCTAACTTTTAAAAGAAATGTTAAGGCTCACTTCACTATCTCAATTTTGAGTCTAAGTTTAGAAACCAGCCAAGAGACTGTATTTCAGGTAAATAAAATGTAAAACATTCATGACTGTTGTATAAAATTGCTTGAACTGAATACAAATTTCACTATGCTACATATTTATTCCAAAAAAAGTAACTCACCATAGTCAGAAAGAGTGCAGGCATGAGCAAATGACAGCAGCATATCCAGCATTGACACAGTGTCAGAGAGTTTGTATAAACAATGAATATGTTCATAAATCTCACTAAGTAGTTTGCACACTATCCTGAAAGTACATGTTTGTTTAGACAAGGGATGTTTTTTAAAGAAGGATATATAATGTAATTGTAAAACACTTTAAATTTATTGCCTGAGGTAAAACAGCATTCACAGTTGAGTTGTACACTACAGATAAAGTTCTTTATGCAACTATTTCATTTTAGAGATGAAGAAATGGAAGTTCATACTCAAGGTCACAGCTACTTAGTAGCAAAGAATCCATCTTCCAGTGTATTAATACCACTTTTTTGAAACTATTGCTTTTATTAGGTACTAATAACATGGATTTTAATAAAAATATTTCATAGAAATCATCTAAAGCCCTCACTATATTTCAACAGATACCATTTGCTAATAACTTTGTGGTTTTACAAGTGTTAAATTCAACACAATAATATTTCTATTATCTCTGTTTCACATTTCTAATATCTCTCCCAACAACTTCCTCTCTTCCTTTCCCCTCACCTTTTCTCTCCTCCCTCTCTCTCTTCCTCTCCCTTTCACTCTCCCTCTCGTAATGACATAATTTAAGTCTTTCTGTGGCAGTTATCATATTGTGATATGTTTTTCCCTTACAAGGAAAACATATGTTCCCCAAATTTACTATATATTATAATCTCTTTGGTCTATAACCTGAAATTGTTTTGAGAGCCCAACCTTTTTCTTCACCACCTCAACTCACCAATTCAGAATGTTTCATTTCTTATTTCTAGTTATATTGGTGCTATTTCATGAACAGCAAGAGACTGGCACTATTGTAACACTCTATAGAAATATATAGGCATGAGGGCTAAAGGTTTACATTATAGAAGAAGAATAAATAAAAGAAGCCCAAAATAAGCCCATGATGTGCCAAGTTCTACATCATGGGAATGTATACTACAGAAGTATTAGTTACAATGAGTTCTTTTAACAATTAGATTTTCCCTCAATTTTCTGTGAAGCCTTGTGATCCCAATCACAACGACAGGACTTTTAAGGTTAACTATTATTCCAAGAAATGTTCTTTCTTTGCTATAATCATAATCTTACAATTTTTTGTATCAGACAACAAATCAGTTATGAAATGTTTCATAGTGCCTCAAATTAAAACAATTTAATTCAATATTCAAAAATTTCAAGTGCTCTTACATGTAAGTCATGTGATATATTTCTCTCAAAGACTCTTGGCATCGTTCATTCATTTTAATTAAATCTGCTGATGTAAAGCTGTAAGAATTTTTCACTTTAGAAATCTGCTAGGAAATTTGAAAAAACAAATGTCAAGGTATGTGTACATGCTTATGAAATAAAACAAAGATTTTAAACAGAAATATAGGTATTCAGGTTAACCACTCAATTTTTGAGACACAGTATCACAAAGAAAATCCCAAATAATGTTAATAAAAGCGAAAAGAAGATCACTTGTAAAGATAAAGCAGGACTTTCCCAACCTCATCGATCAGACATGATTATTTTTACAGGTTTTAAAGTGGTCATGTAGAAATGCTAAAGTACTACCTCTTATAACCAATATGCATAACAGATATCAGTAGTCCTCAGTCTTATCTCTGACCCATCACCCTTATCTCACCTTACCACCCTTGCCCCTTATCTGAACCTTACTCAATCCCCATTACTAAGTCTCAACCCATTCTGTATTTCATCCATCACTCTTCTTGGTAATGCAGTATCTATTTAAAAGCCCTGAAAGTGAAATGATTTGTCAAAAGGTACCCCCTGGGAGCTGAGAAGGCAAAGATTAAAGTGGGTTCAAATTATCCAACCTGGGATGTTGTGGGGAGTTAATATGCATGTAGGAAAAGATATTTTCATAGTACAAAGGTCGATATTGGATTTTAAGGTAAATAGATTTCTTTACTACAGGACTTTTCAATCTTTAATAGAAAGATGTGGATATGGTTCAGTACTTTCCAAATTTCTTTGATCAAATATACCTTTTATCTTTATATTAAGGTTCCAGAATTGTGTGAAGCACTGTCCTTGATATTTCTCAAAAAAAAAAGTTTCTAAAACACTTTTAATTAGATTAGCTATTAGATAGCAGGGGTAGGAGAAGCAATATACAAAATTATTCAGAAATTCGGAATATGAAACTCTAGGAGTTCCTGACAACATATAAATGCAACTCTGTAAAATCAGAAACAATAATTTTCTAAACAAAATTCCAGAATGGACCTTAATAAACTCTGAAGGAAGTTTATCACTGGGTAGGGCTGCACAATCTGTAGTCATCTGGATGAAAAATCCTCTAGCAGAGCTAAAACTTGTCCTTAAAGGAAGACTGTATTTTTCTGCAAGTTGCGATATCATTCCTAGTGACCAGAAATAAGAAAAACAAAAGCAAGACATTTTAATGAGAAAATAACTCTTCATCTGTTAAAAAAAAAATCCAATGATTTTTTTCTTGTTATTTTATATATATAATTATATAATACATACATATCATAGGAAAGTGTTACTACTCTTATTTTGTTTAAAAGTAACATATATTATAGAATTTTTGAAAAGTTAGAAAAACACAAGTTGTAATGTGATTAGTGAATACATGTGAAACACTTAACACAATGCCTGACACACAGAACAGATAAATGTTATCTGATACAAAAAAAAAAAAAAAAAAAAGGCCATTTTCCTACCACTCAGACACAAGTATTCTTTTTTTTAATCATTTCTGTTCATTGTTTTAAATACATATATACATTTTAATCAAGTACCATTATTTTACATCCTTGTCAATTTTTTCACAATATAGGATTTCTCCCTTAGATGTGCTCACCATAGCTCTCCCATCACCAAAGCACCATAATCCACCACCATAGTTCATTTTGTGCCCAACTCCTCACCCTTACTTGCTCCCATCCCCCTTCCCTCCTGGATGCCTCAGATCCCTCTTTTAAACTCTAAAGATTTTTAATGTCTAAAATATGTAGTTGTTTTAAGAAAAAAACATTGTAGTACAAAGGCAGTCATTCAGGTAGGAAATTTGAAAGCAAAATAAATTGTAAAACTTAAAAATAAAAAGACCTTTTTATTCTCTGTATTAGTAATATTGGTTTTTGTCACTCATTCCACTTTTTTTTGGAAAGGAAGAGAATAATCACATAAATTACTGCAATCACTAATTCACAATAAGAAATTCCCTTTACATATAATATATAAAACAAAATGTTCCAAAAAGGAAACAGATGATTCATCAAATAAAATTCTTTAAAAAATTTCCTATCAACTCAAACTCACTACAAATAGCTGCAGATTTATATCTTTAATAGATGTCCATTAAAACTTGAACATTACTTGAAAAAAACTACAACTTCACTTCTCCAAAACTTTTCCTGCCTTTCTCAGTTGGCACTACCATTCTCAGGCTACAGATCTCAATTAGCACCAGTGACTGTATTTCCCATTACCATATTTACTCAATTATTAGCTCCTAGCAATTTTTCCTCCAACCTTAATATTTCTCTCTTCTCATACACATTTCTATCACTAAATAACGCTTTGTTAAAGTTAACTTTAATTTTTAACTCTCTATTGCTCCATTCAAATTCATTTAACATATCTTGACCTTACCAATTTTTACTCCACAGAGCAAAAACAACTCAGTACTTCTTCATTCTCCTTGATAAACAATACAAACTCCTGGTCTTCAAAGACTAAATTCTGGTCCCCAGTCTATATTTATGATCTTACCTCTACTGACTCTGTGAGGGAATGTCCTATTCCATGCTAACAAATTTTCTGACTTACTCCTTTGAGGTTTCCTTGCCCCTTTGTGCTTCAATTTATATGTACCACTATCAATATGTAAACTCCTAGGCTGTTCTGTGCACAAAAAATATTTCCACCTTCTATACCTCCACACCAACTCATTCTCTGACCCTTCTAACCTGATACATTTTTCTTCATAAATCTTATATCCTCGTGAAGTTACATGTGACTGATATGTCAATATTGATATTTATGTATAGACATACACATGTGTGCATATGCATTTCTTTATAGTCTGTCTTGTCTACCATAATGTAAGTTCCATGAGGACAGAGACTTTGCCTTGCTCACTATATTTCCAGTACCCAGAACAGTCTCTACATTTAGTTGGAGCTCAATACATATTTGTTAAATGAATTACTGTACTGGCTCAAATGCCTCTTCCTAACAAAAATGATTCTCCCTCTAGTGAAATCTTTTAATATTGGTAGCCTGCATTTTTCATTTAATTTATTTAAGTTTCATTTAATTTATATTAATTTTCTTTTCACTTAATTTATTTAAGTGTAGAAGGAAAAATAGATCTAATACTTTGAGATATTTATTTTTAAAAAGATAATGCATTAACTTTATCTGTTTTGGCAAAAAAAAATTAAAATATGTATGGTTAGCTAGCATCAGCAAAAAAAAAAAATCAAAGTTTGCCATCACAATGTTTGTTTTATTCCTAAAAAAACAGAAAAGTATGCACAAATAATTAAATTACCTGCTATGTCATCTACAATCTCTGTATATGTTCTTCTAGATATATCAAGAAATTCATTTATGTTAGACTTTACTGCATAGCACTTCTGAGTCCTCATGTTCAAGCATCCTTTCATGTACCTTGCATCATCATTAACTACTGTTTTAATCTTTTCAAGTATGATTCCAAACCTTAAAAAGAATATTATAGACAATAAGTAACCTATGCTATAGTTAGACAGCAAATAACATTTTCTTGAAATCACTAGTGAAAGTTATTGTGAAAATATATAATTAAGCAATGTATATAATTAAACTTAGATAAGGTAAAACTCTGACTATGCCAATTTTTAACTATTTTTGTCAGTCAAGAAAATATAAAACAACTAGAGATCACCAAGAACTATACATGCTAATAAACAGATCTCCCAAATTGAACATATTCCCATGAGGATAAAATATATCCTTGAAGAAATTATACCAAAATTCTGTCTTTTTACTCATACTATGTATTAATCACTGTGTTGGGTGCAGGAATTCAAAGGATTAACAAATTGTACTAGCCTTTGGCTGTGGCAAGGGAAACTAAACATAACTTGTGAGACAGTAGGACTAAACCTCACCATTATTAGTAATTAATTACAGTGACCATAAAAACCTTGATTCTGGAAACACCTATTATCCTAACTTGTTTTATTCTGTTCTATACTTTTTTTTTCATTTTATTTTTTATTTTATTTTTTTAAGATTTATTTTATTTATTTATACAAGCACTGGGTACAGTCAGAAGAGCGGGAGGGTGAGAGAATTCACCAGAGTCAGAGCGGAGAGCAGAGCAGGCAGACTGATGAAATACACTGCTGAGGGGAGCAGCAGGTGGCAAGAGAGGTCTGCGCACCATGTGGGACCCTCACCCGGTGGGCAGGGATCGAACTGGCGCTGCAGAGGCTGTGGACAGCTTCCCAACCCAGCGCTCAACCGCTGCGCCACTGGGGAGGCCCTATACTTTATTTTTTATGCATTTGATTATTATTAACCTCAATGTGTGACCTCATATAAGATATGAACCTTAAATCAATAAAATAATAGGTCTTAAGAAGTTTTTTGGTCAAGAATCAATTTGCCACTGCTAAAAATAATATTAAAATTAAAGTGAATTTAGATATTATTCTGTATTCACAGCTACTATTTTTTGTTACATTAGGCTCTTAATGATCTAACAAAAGAGAAGGATATGTTTTTATATCTGTCTTTCCACAGGGAATGACTAAAAAAGAAATACTAAAAGTATGTATTATTTCAATTTTTAATTTAATTCTAATAGTCCATTAACACAGATACTCAGTAAGTTATACTACTTATTGGTATTATAAGATGAGAAGCATAATTAGAACTTGAATAGTTTAAAAGTTCTCTTAACTGAGTACTTGTTCCACAGAACACAATTAGAGTACATTAAAATCAATTATGATCAGGAAGAAAGAAAATAATCTGATATTTTATTAACAAATGAAAGACAAATACCTCTGGTCTTCCAAGGAACTATAGTATGCTCTTAATAAAGGTGTATTGCAGTTCTTCAGCGCATCCTATTGTAGAATAAAGACAATTAAGGATAATAAAGGATGACATTTTTAAAACATAACATTATACATTCGTTTAATACTTTTACAATTCACCAAGTACTTTACTGCTTCATCTTCTCATTTATATATTCATATCAAATATTTTAGGCATGTAGGTAATGACAGATGTATCTTTCCCTTTGTCCAGATACAGAGCTGACAGTTAACAAGTAGCATCCATTATTATACTATTAAGACTTTTATTTTTCTTAACTGCCAACTAATTGT
The DNA here is from genome assembly GCF_014898055.3 of Talpa occidentalis. NCBI lineage: Eukaryota > Metazoa > Chordata > Mammalia > Eulipotyphla > Talpidae > Talpa > Talpa occidentalis. The sequence goes on from NW_023605305.1 coordinate 49,514,786, forward strand.
TAACATCTAACTACTTTGGAGGTAGGTACTCAAGCAGCTATTGTACAGTTAGGGTATATTTAATTCCATCTTTGTGATAAATACAAATTAAAGAAGTGCTTTGTACATTTACAAATAGGGCAATTTTTCCATACTTACATGGCAGAAATTGGGATTCTATTTTGTATAATGGAAAATGAGTGGTAACTATTTGAATAAACAGAAAACACAGTTAACCTGACTTCTACTTCCTATTTTAGTTTGCTAAGAAGCAATGGTAATGATAAATTTCTTTATTAGGAATAAAAAAATAGTATTTACATGCTGATTAAAAAGGAAAATTCACAAAAGCATTTAAAAAAAGACATTTAAATCCCTCCTAACTCTATTACCCTTTCAGGATAAATAGTCTAAATATTATGGCCTATTCCCTGTTGCTTCTTCAAACCAAAAATTTTCTATCATTGCATGTTTCTTTTCTTCTCCACTTAACATTACATCATAAGCATCAGAAACTTCATAATAGTAAAAACTTTTTAATAATTCATAATATTCTATCCTGTGGAAAACAAATAGTCTCTTCTCCTGATTATTGGAGTTTTATGTTAGTTGTAATTTCTCACAAATATAAATAATGCTGCAATGACCACCACTGGGTATAAATCATAATCATCAATTCTTAATAATTCTTTTAGACAGTATTATGGAACCAAAAGATGCATGCTGTTAAAGATTTTTTTTTAAAGATTTATTTATTTATACAAGCACTGGGTACAGTCAGAAGCGCAGGAGGGTGAGAGAATTCGCCAGGGCCAGAGCGGGGAGCAGAGCAGGCAGAGGGACCGAAGCACACTGCTGAGGGGAGCAGTTGTCAGCAGGAGAGGTCTGCGGCAGGAGAGGTCTGCGTGCCATGTGGGACCCTCCTCTGGTGGCCAGGGAGCAGCTGGGGATCGAAGCGGCGCTGCAGAGGCTGTGGGCAGCTTCGCAACCCAGCGCTCAACCACCGCGCCACCGGGGAGGCCCCCTGTTAAAGATTCTTTTAAAGTACATTAAATTTGTAATCCGACCAGCTGCTTGTGAAGTTGCTTGTTTTACTTTTCTCTCATTAACAGTAAGTTGCATCTATTAAGAAAAAAGCTTTTCTTCTTTGATAGATAAGAACCATGGTTTTAATTTGCATGTCTCTAATCGTCAGATTGAACTTTTTGATTCTACTCATTAACCACTGTGATTTCAGATTTTTGGTCATTTTCCGTATTTTCATTAGCAAATTTTCTAATGAAATTGCATGAGTTTTATGATGACAAATATTAACATTTTGTCTTCCTTTATTATAAATTTTTCCTAATTTTGTCTTTTGCTTTGCCTTTGATATTTCACAGCAAAACCCCCCAGTTTGGGGGCATCCCTGGTGGTGCAAGGAATTAAGCACTGCACTAAAAAGCAATCTGCAGCCTCTGTAGCATGAGTTCAATCCCCGACCAGGGAGCAGCTCACATGGCGAGGCAGACCTCTCCTGTCTCGCCCACTGCTCCCCTCAGCAGTGTATTTCAGTCACTCTGCCTGTTCTGTTCCCCACTCTGTCTCTGGTGAATCCTCTCACCTCTCCCCCCCTGCATCTCTGGCCTCTACCCCAGCTCTTGTATGCATAAATAAATAAATCTTTTTTAAAAAAAACAGTTTTGGGGAGTTACTTTTCATACTTCTTTCATTCTAAGAAAGATGATGACACTTTTAAAATCTTTTACCAAATTGTTTTCATTATATATGTTAGAATGAACTATATCACAAAATTCTTCCACATTTTTCATTATTTTTTTCTTTTAAAAGAGCTGTTCTGTCACTTTAATTTAAAACACTGTTTTAGACAGTGTATTATTTAAAAATATTAATGAAAAAATAATTTTGTAAGTATCAGAGTAACAATTACTTCAGATAACAGTCATCAATAAATACCAAAATCAGTGGATGAAAGTTTGATGACCAAAAGATATTTACACAGTCTCTAAGTATCTCGCCACAGATTACTTATAACTTACCATGACAAAAACTGATCAAAGTTATTAGTCAAAAATGAAGAAATCAGGGCCTACCCTGGTGGCACAGTGGTTGAGCGCTAGGTTGCGAGGCTCCCCGCAGCCTCTGCAGCGCCAGTTCAATCCCCGGCCACCGGCTACGGTCCCACAAAAAAAAAAAAAAATCATATCATGTGGCTCCTGATATATTGGTGTGAGAAAAATATGACATTGTAATAGAGAATTACTATCAAATGTGCACAAGTTGTATTTAATCATGAGGAAACAATCACACAAGGAGAGAAACAGTCTATAAAACAACTGACCCTTACTCTTCAAAATTTCAATATTCTGAAAGTCAAAGAAAAACTGAGAAACTTATCCGTTTAAAGGAGTACAGAGAAATGTGATAATACATACAATTCATGGTCCTACAACTTGTCCAGTCCTAGACTGGACTCTGTACCAGAAAAAAAGAATTCCATAAACAACATTATTAGGACAATTAGAAATTTCTGACAATTGACTAATGGGAAATACATTACACAATAGTATTATATAAGATGTCCTAAACTGAATAATCATATTGCAGCTATATAAGAGAACATCCTTATTTTTAGGAGATACATATTTTAGCAGTAGGCATGACTTATTCTCAAATGGATCACTAACAGTAATAATAAGGATAATACTATGTGTGTATGCTGTGTGGGTAAAGGGATAGAATATAGGAATTCATTATATTACCCTTGCAACTTCTTTCACGTTTGTAATTTTTTCAAAACAAAGTTAAAAAAACTGATGCTAGACATGTTTTTGCACAATATAGACACATTTAAATTACCTTTAAAGGATCCACAAGTTCCAATGTATGTTTTAGGTATATTAAATTTGTTATCTTTGATTCAGCTGCATTAACCTATTAAGATAAAAATCCAAATTTGGACACTTTAAGTATTTAATATAAGAATTGGTTTTTCTCTCAAACATTCTTTGGTTTGTTTTCTTCTCGAGCATCCTAAACTGATCATATTCCACATATTTTAATGTCAATCTACTCAGGATGCCAGTCTACATAATAGTTAGAAATTACTAACCCATTATTACAAGCTTAGGGCACTAGTCTCCTCAAAGTTGATAATAGGGAGAGTTTATTTTATTTTATTGTAACTAAGTTTCATTCCTTTTTTAGTGCTTCAGGCCAGTTAAATCTACAATAGTGATAAGAGATAAAGGTCAATCCTGAGCAACACCAAGAGACTAAGATTAATTGTAAAAGACACAAAGAGCAACTGCAGATAAGTATTTGAAGAGCTAAATCAAAACCTCCCAGTTAAAGAACACAAATAGCCCTCATTGGATGCTGTTTGTGCAATTTTTATAATTTTAATGGTCCAAATTAACTATAGTACTTCCAATAAAAATCAACATTGTAAATTTTATAAAATATATTTGTATCAATTAAATTGTACCACCTCTGAAGCAAAGCACTGGTACCAAATCTAAGGAAATGAAGAATATTCTCATGTATATGGACTTATTTACCAAAATAGACATGAAGAGTTAAGATATTACAATTATAAAGCACTTGAAATGAAGTTTTTTATTTTTTTGAAGCCTCCTGATATATCCTCATCGCACAATATCTGGACTATTCTGTGATCAAATAGGTCAATTTAGAAGAGATACAAAAATTAATATTGTTAGCCCCAAAACAAATTACCTCATGCTCTCACTTAATGGGTCACTGAAACAAACTGGAATATTAAAAACTAATTTACCAACCAGAAGACAAGTATCATCACTGTTACTAAAGAACATCACCCCAGAATTTCCAAACTACTCCTGAAGACCAAGAAGGAAGGAATAACTCTATCAAGTATCAAGTTTAAATGAAGTTAGAATAACTAAAATAATTAAGAAACTCTGCTATGGACAGAGAGATCAACGAACAGAATAGAGAGTCTAGAAAAAGGTCCAATCAAATCCAGGCACTTGATTTATGACAATGTGTGACTTCAAAGTAGTAGGGAAAGAATAATATTTTCCATAAACAGTAACATAACATTATGAGGAAAAGTGAAATATAGTCCCTTCTACATATCACATATAAAAATAAATTCCAATGAACTGTAGCTCTAAATATAAAAAGTAAAATATAAAAAAGTAAAAAATATAAAAAATAGATCTAAATATAAAAAAGTTAAAAAAGTAAATATAAAAAATAAAATATATAAAGCATCTAGAATATAACAAAGAATATTTTCATATTCTTGGGGATATTCTAACCAACTTACAAAAATTTTAAATTGATTATCTGTTATCCACTAATCACAAGACCAAATCAATAGCCAAAGTTGTTTACATCTTCCCCATGATCTGGCTTTTGCAGGCACAGAAAAATCATATTACAATACTTCCAATCCAAACTCCAACATTTGTGTTTTGATTGTCTACTGAGTAGAGGGCATTTCCACCAGCAACTCCCTTGTACTGTAGTAAGAAAGACTTCTGCATTGTTTTCCCCACATGAATTGCTCCTTCCTCTCAGTAACTATAAATAATAATAACTCTTTTAATGGCATCAGTATATCAAGACATTGAGGTAAAGACTTTTCTTTTTTAAAGACTTATTTATTTTAGTTTTACATTTAAGAGCAGGGGGATGTAGGGCAGAAATGCAGGGGGTGAGAGGATTCATTAGAGACAGAGTAGGGAGAAGAACAGACAGATTTACTGCAATACACTGCTAAAGGGAACAGAGGGCAAGACAGGAGAGGTGAGAGGTCTGCTGTGCCATATGAGGGTTAGCTCCCTGGCTGGGGGTGGAACTCAGGCCATAGGGGTGATAGTGCTGTAACTTAACCAGGGACGGTAAGTCACCTCCTAGGCCACTAGGCCACCAGGAAGGTCCTTGGGGTAAAGACTTCTTAAGTAGGATGCAACAAACACTGAGTTTACTATGTTTAAAATAAGAACTTTTATTCATCAAAAGCCACCATTGACCCAGTATATGTTCTCCAAAAGCCAACTTTGAATGTGTGGTAAAATAGTTTACTTGAAGAGTAATTCAGGAAGCACAACCAAGGAAATGAGGAAGTAATAAGGGAAGAAGGCAGCAATCCAGGATGCGCCAGTGGTCCAGTTACCACTGTGACTAAATCCTGTGGCAGACCTCTAGGGGGTGGTATAAACTATCTCCAGAGGTAACTCCAAGGTCAGGAAAATGAAGTATTTATTTCCTAACTACTATTCAATGTTAGTTAAGGCCTATTAACAAGGCAACAATTCCTAATTACCCTCTAGTCTCTCCTGAGGTGAGAGATGGTCCTCGGGCAGTGTTTCCGCTGCTTGCAAGTAAGAAGCCTTCCTCCTACCAGAAAAAGAATATCAGAGGTATATGGACATCACCTCCACAATACTGAGTGCAAAAGTCAAGCAAAAAAGGAGGAAAAGCTATTTTCAGCACAGAGGCCAACCCAGGGGCTCATACTAAAAGAAATTCTATAAATCAAAAAAGATAGCAGGGGAAAAAACTGGTATTAAGGTAAATAATGTCAACTTCTAAAACATGCCACCACTGCCTCCATCACCACCAATCTCAAAGGCTGGAAATGATTATTTTGTATTTGTTCACACAAAGTCCAAAGTGGTTCTGATTTTAGTAGAAGGACAACCTTTCACACTCATTCAGAGACCCAGGTTCCTTCTACTCGGTGGCTTTATCGTTCCTCTCCCACATCCTCTGCACCTATCTAGAATGGGGCAGGAAGAGAGGTCTGAGGTGGCTTATCACTTCTACTCACAATCCACTGGACATAACTCAGTCACTTCTTTTAGATGGGAGTTTGAGAAACATAATTTAGTTATATAGGAAACAGATTTTTCAGAACATGTGGCAGTCCTGCTAGACGAGGTGGGGGGCTGCTGAAGGTTGAAGTCTGATAAAGAAGGAGAAGTTACAGAAAAATTTCTCAGAGCATGAAAAAACAAATGGATAAGGAAAATACAGAATGATTCCTGAGTAGCCTTATGGACCCTTGGGATACATGAGAGTGAAAGCTGGCAGTTTTTAGGGAGGAGGAAGGAAGGATGATCTGATTGACAATAAGGAACAAGAAGGATCTCAACTCTAAATTCCATCCACAGTAGGAGGAATATGAGAAGGAAAACAACCACCCCTTAAGAGGTCTGTAACACAGCCAAGTCATAAGTTTCTGTTGGAGGAAGATGACAAAGAAAAAAGGAGGTTTTGCTGATAACTAACCTTGAGTGCCAGAGGGAAAAGTAAAAGGGTGTCATGGATGGACAGGGGTGAAATAAAGACAGAAAAGCTGATATAGAGAACTATAGAACAGAATCCCAAAATGAGGCACGCTTTGTGAGTACTAAACTTCTTGTGGATAGGACAGGATCAAGAGGAAATTACTCCTGATGGCTCAAAAACAATAGTGGTCCATATGAACATGGTTCACACAAACACTGAAAGCAAAAACTGGGAGGCAGACCTTGAAAGAAGCAAGTAAAATTCCAGGACTCCAACTCTTGCTGAAAGAAGCATCAAGTTTTGTAAAGAAATGATCTTATTCAGAGGACACATGAGCAATCACTCTTGCAAGTGGTGTAGAACATCTTTATCTCTTGCAGTCTCACCAGAGTCTGTGAAGCAGTGGTTCTTAATTAGGGAAAACTTTGCCTCTTTGGGGGACATTTAGCATTTTTGTTGCTACAAATGGGGGCAATGTATTGATATCCAGTGGACAGAAGTCAGAAATGCTGCTAATCATCCCACAATGCATAACTGCAAAATACTTAATCAGCCCCAAATGTTAATTAGTGCCAAGGTTGAGAAATCCTGCTTTAGTGTCTTACAGACATTCTCATAATCTCTTAAATCCCTATTTGTCTTTGTTTCCCTCTTCAATCTCCCTTACCCTTACCAGCGTTAAAAAAAACAAGCTATCAAGAATCCTGCATTGCATGAGACTAAATGCTGCCAATACCACATTAGCAGGGAAGCAGATCCTTGCTTGACTGGGTACTTTATAAGAGTGTACAGCCCTGCTCTGGTGAATTCTCTCACCCTCCTGCGCTTCTGACTGTATCCAGTGCTTGTATAAATAAATAAATAAATAAATAAATAAATAAATAAATAAATAAATAAATAAATAAATAAATAAATAAAGCTTAAAAAAAAAAAGAGTGTACAGCCCTGGATAACACCTTAACTGCAGCTTGTGAGAACCTAAGCAGAGACCCAAGTTAAGATATACATAGATTCCTGACCCATAGCAACTGTAAGACAATAAATATGTATAGTTTAAAGATGTGACATACTATGTGTAGTTTTAAGACGATAGTTATGGCCATTTGTTTAAAAAAATGGAATATCAATACAGTATATCTCTTTACAGTTTGCTTCTTCAAAGTCAGCAAGAGAGTCTCTCCATGGAGAATGGGAGACAATTTTCTATTGGCCTTGTGCATTTCTGCCCATCTTATAAGTAGAAGCACAGTCTGCAGAGTCCTTTAAAGGATTTTGTACAATGAATTATAGCTTTGAAAGATATAATGCTTCCTTCCAGAGCAAAGGGAAAGTCTGCTTGTAGTCTTGGAAGATAAAGATGGCATCTCCCTCCAGAACAGCAGACAAGCATGTTATTATCTATTATACAATACTCAGGATCCTTAAACTAGGCAACTCTCTCCTGCACTGCATGTGTGGATGTCACCTAGTCCTCTTCACATTGCATTGTGAGAAACTGAGCTTGGAGAGTCGGGGAAAAGAAAATGCTGATACTCTGGCTACTGCAATTGTTGTAAGTACCAAAGTGCTTTCTCTCTGACCAGGAATCTCATGTCTCCTGTCAATATCTATGAAACTATGGCAAACTAGCTTATCAGCTTACAAATGGTATAGAATATCAGATCTCCTACAGTGCTCAATAATACTATGCTATAATTCTTCATTGTTTTACCCATCTCACATTGGCTTAGAAGTTCCTTCTGATTAGAGATTTACTTCTAGTTGTATTCCTAGCACTTCTCACAATGCTTGATAAAATAAATCACTTGGTGAATGAATGAAAGAAGCCATGTATACTGTAGATCTGTTTATGGCAGTCTGATAGCAACTGGAAAAAATTCAGAACATTCTTAATGAAATATATTAAATAGCAATGTTATAATATTGTTAAAAAATAAAAAGACATTTTGGTTAATTAAAATATGAAATTTAAGCTTTACTCTTAGTGAACATTTATGACTAGGAAATAGGCATTTTCTAAAATCAGTATTCTTAAGGGGAAAATATAAAAACTCCTCTTAGGCAAACAATTCCATACTAGACATTTTCAGAAAACATTCAGCTCATTCAGGAGTTTAAGCTAATCATCATTCAGCCAACAGAACATTTAGTGCATTCACAAGTTTTAGCAAATCATGCAATTTAACCAGCACAAGTCTAAACTAATTTAGTAAATATTGTGTTTAATTAAGAGATATATGCTTATATTAAATGAAGAAAGTGTCTCATTTAAAATATAGCTCCAGATGGTTAAGAAAACAGCAACTGAGAAACAGTATAAGGAACACTGGAATTTATGAATCATGTATGAAGTCAATATACTGCTTAAGTTCCTTAAAACTTAGTAAATCTTGTCTGAAAAATATTTTAAAAGTCTCTACAAAAGACAGATGGGCTGGTTACAAAAAAAAAAAAAAAAAAATTGCAGCTATGAGCGCTCCTCTCCAAACTAAAAAGGATGGAGAATAACACTGGCCAATAAACACCTTAGAGAGCTAGTTACAAACTGCCTTTTCTGGACAAGTAAAGATGATTTCAAGATTCTCTGCTTATATATAATTACATTAAACCTAGTCCAGAGGACTTTTCTAAAATCTGACCATCAATTTAACTCTCACAGCTGACTAGTTAATCACAGAAATTTCTCAGTGACTTAGTGGACTGAACTGATAGTCCCTTCTTAAAATAACCAGAAATGGTCTAATGTAAAAATATAGAGTAATAATCCCTACAGTTAATAACACTAAAATATGAAGCTGGAGTCTGTATACTATACATAATACAATTTGACAACAAAGAGACTTCTCTCAGATATAACCTGATTACCTCTTTCCTATAATAAAATAAAGCCTTTTCTCATATACTGTTAAAGCATGAGTTTGACTCCCTGAAAAGATATAAGGTCTAAACACTGATTACCTCAAAATGTGATCTTATTTGGAAAGGGTTATTGCAGAGACAATTAGTTAAGATGATGTATACTGTAGTAGGGTGGGTTAATTTCATATGACTGTTGTCTAAAGGACAGCCATGTGAAGACACAGTTATACACAGGGAGAACGCCATGTGACAAGGAAGAGAGTGAAATTATATAGCAGCAAGTTTATGAACACTAAGGATTAACAACAAACCATCAAAAGCTAGAAAAAGTCAAGAAAGGAGTCTCCGGGCCTCCCCGGTGGCACAACAGTTGAGCGCTGAGCTGCGAAGCTGCCTGCAGCCTCTGCAGTGCCGGTTCGATCCCTGGCCTCCAGCGAGGATCCCACATGGTGCGCAGACCTCTCCTGCCATGCCTGCTGCTCCCCTCAGCAGTGTACTTCATCAGTCTGCCTGTTCTTCTCCCGGCTCTGGCTCTGGTGAATTCTCTTACCCTCCCGTGCTTCCGACTGTACCCAGTGCTTGTATAAATAAATAAATCTTAAAAAAAAAAAAAAAAGAAGAAGAAAGAAGTCTCCTACAGTTTTCAAAAGGACTATGACCCTGGATTTCCCATTTCTAGCTTCCAGAACTGTGGCAATAAATTTCTTTTGTTTATAGTCACACTGTGTATAGTATTTTGCTTCAGCTGTCCTAGGAAACCAGTACACATACTAATTATTTGAAGAGAGTAGCCATTTCCTGTACCTATATAAATTGCATTTGTCTGTATAGAACACATAATTCTGTAAGTAAAATGGTTTAAAATATTTTCTATTCATTCAATAATATTTTAAGTAGTAGCATTTGACAAAAGATCATAAGACTAACCGTAATTCTTTGTGTTCATATTCATAATTGATTACAAATTTGATTATATTTGATGATTATATTTGTGTTTATATTCATAATTATTCATTTTGTAGTTTCTGATAGTCCTAAAACACTGTCTCCAAAACACTAAACACTGCTAAACAAATACAAATGAAAAAAGGTTAACGACACACACTAACCTGACATATACAAAAGTGAAGAACCCTCCAGAAATAATTTTATTTTAGTATAAATGCTTATTAATTACATAGAGCAAATAGCAATTTTACAGTGAAGAAGTCTGGTGAATACTGCCTCATGTAAATGAAGCAAACATCATCATAATGGGAAAAATAAACTGTGAGTCATCTGATAAGATGGAATGAGAACATGACCTCACCTCTGTGCTATTCTTGCAAAAGATACGTTACTTGAATCTAATAATGAGGTAACATCAGACAAAATCAAATTGAGGGAAAAAGCACATCTGCAATTTTCAAGTATCAAGGTCATAACTGACTAAATAAACATAAAATAAAGGTGATACTTGATTCTTACCTGAATCCTTTCACTATAAAGGACACTATTGACAAAACTGACAAAACTTGAATGGAGTCTGAGAATTAAATGATATTAATCTATTATTGTTAATTTCCTTACTTTAAAGGTTTGTTGTGGTTAAATAGGAGAACATCCTTGTTTGTAAGTAATACTAATGTATTTCAGTGAGACAGGCGCACCATGTCAACGACTTAACTCTTAAAAGTAAAACATCTCAGATATGCAGTCTCACTCAAAAAATTACTAGAGAAATGTGCTCCACAAAAAGGAGAGTGTCAATAACAAAAACAAAGAGAAACCCCACCAACTGGGAGAACATTTTTGCACCCAACACTAATGATAAAGGACTGATCACAAAAATCTGCAAAGAGCTGATGAGACTCAACAACAACAAAGAAAATAATCCAGTCAAAAAATGGGCAGAAGAGCTTAAAAGAAACTTCTCTGAAGAGGAAATGCAAATGGCCAACAGGCATATGAAAAAATGTTCAACATCACTTGTCATCAGGGAACTGCAAATCAAAACTACCATGAGATACCATCTTACACCAGTGAGAATGGCACATATTAAAAAAACTAGCAACAACAAATGTTGGCGAGGGTGTGGAGAAAAAGGAACTCTTCTGCACTGTTGGTGGGAGTGCAAACTGGTCCAACCACTGTGGAAAGCTGTATGGAGATTTCTGGACCTACTAAACATAGAGCTTCCATATGATCCAGCAATTCCACTCCTAGGTATTTACCCAAAGGACACAGAAACATCAATTCCAAAGAACACCTGCACCCCTATGTTTATAGCAGCACTGTTTACAATAGCTAAGCTTTGGAAACAACCCAAATGCCCAAAAGTAGATGACTGGATCAAGAAGATGTGGTACATATATACCATGGAATATTACTCAGCATTCAAAAAAGATAAACACATGCAATTTGCAGCAACATGGATGGCGCTGGAAGGGATCATGCTCAGCGAAATAAGCCAAAAAGAAAAAGAAAAATACCGGATGGTCTCACTCATAGCAGGAATCTAGAAAACTTAAATAAGGGACCAGGAAAATGAATAACTATAAGAAAGTGAAAATCAAAATCAACAAAAAACTATGAACCAGAGACACTTTTAGGGGGGCGGGGGTGGGAGGGGAGGGATTGGGGTCAGAATGGGGGGCTGCAATTGTATGGGGAATATAACAATAAAATTTATTAAAAAAAAATAAATAAATAAAATAAAATGAAAAAAAAAAAAAAAAAAAAAGGAGAGTGTCAGCCAAAAGAAAGACATGGGACACAAAACACAGGAGATCCAACACAGGAGAAACAACTATGATAAACCTGGGATCGTAGCTGTATACTAGAGAACTGGGGGCACAAATCCAGATTGGAACAAATCAAGAACCTATGGGAGAGATCTCTTTCAAGAGGCTGAAACTAACTGAATAAATCTAAGATGAATGAATATACTAAAAGGATATTAGAAAGATTTATGCTTAAATTAGTCAAATATACACTTAACCAAAAAGAAAATCAGTTATTAATTCTGGGGGAGAAATACAAAAAGTTGTGTAGATTCAATAGCATGAATTGCCTTAATTTTGATGCAATTAAAGTTATCACCATACTGGCTGATGGAAGGTGGGGACATGTCCATGTTTAATGTTCATGGGAAAAAAGGATAGGAAAAAAAAGTATATACTCATCCTTCTTGTAGGGAATTAACGTGTAAAAAGGATAGCTTCAAGAAATAAAAAGACAATCCAAAGAATGGTAGAAATATCTGTAAATCATGTATTCAGTAAGAGACTTATATCCAGGAAAAATGAAAACATCATGTACAAACTCAATAAAAATGGCAAAGGAATGAATAAACATTTCTCCAAGGAAACTATACAAATGGTTGATATGTAAATGAAAAGAAGCACACCATCTTTAGTCATCAGGGAAATATAAACAAAAACCATGGTATACCACTTCACGCCCACTAAGATGGCTAGAATCAAAAAGTCAGATAATTACAAGAGTTGACAGGATATAGAGAAATCAGACCCCTCACAGACTGCCAATGGGAATATAAAACAACTCCATCAGTTTGGAAAATAGCCTGGGAGGTCCTCAAACAATGAAACACAGAGTTATTATCAATTTCACTAAGTATATACCACAGTAAATGAAAATGTATCCACACAAAAACATGTAAATGATATTCATAGCAACATTATGTATAATAATTAAAAAACTAAGATGGTCACCAACTAATGGACAAACAAAATGTTCTACATCTATAAAACAGGGTATTACTTATCAATAAAAAGTACCAAGTATTGATACATGGTACAATATGAACCTGAAAGCATTAGGCTAAGTGAAAAATTCCAGTCACAAAAGTTTATATATGTATGATTCAGGTTTTTTTTTTTTAAAGATTTTTTATTTATACAAGCACTGGGCATAGTCAGAAGCGCGGGAGGGTGAGAGAATTCACCAGAGCCAGAGCGGGGAGCAGAGCAGGCAGAAGGCCCGAGGTACACTGCTGAGGGGAGCAGCGGGCGGCAGGAGAGGTCTGTGCGCCATGTGGGACCCTCCTCCAGTGGCCAGGGAGCAGCCGGGGATCGAACCGGCGCTGCAGAGGCTGCGGGCAGCTTCGCAACCCAACGCTCAACCGCTGCGCCACCAGGGAGGCCCTGTATGATTCAGTTTTATGAAATATCCAGAACATGCAAATCTAGAGGGACAGAGTAGAACAGTGACTAGTAATAGCCAGAGGAAGAATATTAGGAAGAATGGAAAGAGAGTTTTAATAGGTACAGGACTGCCTGTGGGGTGATGAAAATGTTCTAAAATCCAAAGTAGTAATTATTATATAACTCTACTAATATACTAAAAAGGATTGATTTGTATATTCTAAATGGGTGACTTATACACTATGTGAATTATAGCTCCATAAAGCTATTATCTTAAAAAAGTTAACTATGGAATATATGCAAAAGAAAATGTATGGCAACAATGGCACAATAGTAGGGAAGGGAGAAATAGCAATGTTCTGTTGTAAAGTTCTTAATTTCTACTTTATTGATGTATAAGTGATATATTTAAAGTATACATCATGATGATTTGATACATAAATACATTGAAAAAGGATTCTCCCATTCAGTTAATTAATGCATCTATCACCTCACACACACACACACACAAACACCCACACACACATACATATACATATAATTTTTTGTTAGTGAGAAGATTTAAGTTCTAGTCTCAGCAAATTTTTTTAAGATTTATTTATTTATGCATACAAGAGCTGGGGTACAGGCCAGAGATGTGGGGGGTGAGAGGATTCACTAGAGACAGAGTGGGGAGCAGAACAGGCAGACTGACTGAAATACACTGCTGAGGGGAGCAGTGGGAGAGACAGGAGAGGTCTGCCAAGCCATGTGGGTTTCTCCCTGGCTGGTGGGGGTTTGAACTCATGCTGCAGAGGCTGCAGATTGCTTCACAGTGTGGTGCTTAACCCCTTGCACCACCAGGAAGGGCCTCAGAAAATTTAAAGCATACAACAAGATTATCACCAATAGTCACTAAGTTTTACAATAGATCTTCAGAGTTTATTCATTTCATAAATAAAAATTTGTGCCCTTTACCAACCTCTCCCTATTACCACGACCCACTAGATGCTGGCAACCACTTCTACTTCTGGTTCTGAGTTACACTTTAAAAAAAAAAAAAACTTGACATATAAGTAATACTATGCACTACTTGTCTTTTCCTGCTTGGTTTAGTTCACTGAGCATAATGCCATTCATAGTGTTGCAAATGATGTGATTTCCTTCTTTCTCTTGGCTGCATAGTATTCAATGGGGTATTGTTTGTGTATGTGTTTGTGTGTGTGTGTACTACTTATTCTGTATTCATTCATCTATTGATGGATACTAAAGTTGTCTGTGTAACTTTTCAGTTGTGAATAAAGCTACAATGAACATGACCCATTGCAGAAAATTTAGATACCCCCCCCCAAATCATGTCCTCATTTCCTATGGATATATTCCTGTAAATGGGATTGCTAGGTCACATGGGAGTTCCATTTTTAATTTTTTGTTAAACCTCCCTACTGTTTTCCTAGTGGCAACAATTTGTGAACCCAGTAACTGTGCACAGGGTTCCTTTCTCCCCACAACCTTGCCAGAACTTGTTATCTCTTGGCTTTTTGATGAAAATTATTGTAGCAGGTGTGCAGTAATAGCTTATTATGGGTTTGATTTGCATTTTCCTGAAGACTATTTATGTTGAGCACTTTTTCAGGTATCTGTTAGTCATTTGCCTGTCTTCTTTGGAAAAAAATCTACTCAGTTCCTCTGCCTATGTTTTAATCATTGTCAGGGATTTTTTCCCCTATTGGGTTGTATGTGTTTTTTATGTATTTTTAATATTAACTCCTTTTCAGATATAAGAGTTGCAAATATTTTCTCCTATTCTATAGGCTGTCTTTTCATTTTATCGATGGTTTTTTTCATTGTGGGGGAATTTTAGTTTTGATGCAGGTCCACTTGTTTAATTTTGCTTTTATTGTAGCTACTATAAGGTTATTATACCATATGTGAAGTGATATAATATTGTTTGAAGGTAGGCTGAATTCAAATAAAGGTGTAATCTACAGGGGCCTCCCTGGTGGCGCAGGTGGTTGAAAACAGCGCTGTGAAACTGTCCACAGCCTCTGCAGTGCAGGTTCAATCCCCGCCAGCCATGGAGAAACCCACATGGTGCAGCAGACCTCTCCTGTCTCGCCCTCTGCTCCCCTCAGCAGTGTATTTTGGTCGTCTGCCTGTTCTGCTTCCCATTCTGTCTCTGCTGAATCCTCTCACCCTCCCGCATGCCTATACCCGGTTCTTGTATGAATAAAAAAAATAAAAAGAGCAAGGATGGTTCTTTAAAAAAAAAAAAAAAGATGTAATCTACAACCCCAAAGTCAATCAGTTAAATAACAAAACAATGAATTTGTTCCAGATATCAGTTGCTTTAGGTTACCTTCCATTTGTATACATTGAATTATAAGGTATTTTAAATTTTTAGGAACCTTTCAACTCTGTGCCTACCCAAAAGCCAAAGAGTTTCTGTCTACTGATATTTTTATTATAAATGAAGCTTAACAGTGTTATCCCTACAATATGGAAAGACTTTTCAAACACAAATCAACCATCAAGGATTTGTAAAGTAACCAAATCTTAAATCAGTTTTGCTGATATACAAAATCTCTTTCCTTTTTAAGCATCTGAGCAAAAATATGCACATTTATCATTAAATACTCAATTCACCCTAAGCAGAAAAATGAAAAACATCTTTACTTTCTTAAGTGCCTATTAACACTAAGTATTTAAATTTGCAAAATACCCAAAGACATTTCATTCATAAAGGTTAAATATATATGAAGCACCTGTAATCTTTGGATCTAACATAATTTTATCTGTTTATTAAGCAAAAGTAATTATAGCCTAATTTTTTAAATTATACATAAGTTCTTTAGGTAAATATTTTATTAGAGAAAATATGCCAATTCCTCAACTAAAAAACTTTTGATTTTACTATAGCATATAGGATAATAAATACAGTGAGGGTGAAAAAAGGTTATTTACAAAATGAAAATACTCCAGATTTTAATAAGGAAATTCTTTTCCAAAACATTTTTTAATCTATTTACTTATTTTTTTCTTACACTGTTTGCTTTCTTTTCTCAAGTGTAGTCCCCATATAATTTCCACCACCAATTCACCGTGCACCATCACCATAGTCCCTTGTGCTCTTCCTGCCTTCATTTTGATCCCTTTCCCTCCCCGGCAGAATGTCTCTGATTTACAGTTGTCTGTTTATTTTTGTTTTGTTTTGTTGTGGTTTTTTGTTGTTATTCTTTTTTTCTTGATTCCCTATATTCCTCTTATAAGTGAAACCATCTGGTATTTTTCTTTTTACTTTTGACTTATTTCACTGGGCATAATCCCTTCAAGTCCCAGCCATGTTGCTGAGAACGGCATTAGTTTATCTCAAAAACATTTTTGGAGACAACTAATTGTTACACCACGGTAAGAAAAGTTTTACCACATAATGTATTATAATATAATATATAAAGCATACATGAACATACCGTGTCTTGCTTTGGAATTTGGACTAAAACAGAAAGGAGTTGCTCTGTATCAAGAAATCTTGATATAACTGAAACAAAAATTTGAGCATTTTAATTTTGTGTAACAGTTTAAAATATGAGCTACATAAACATTATCCTCAACAAACAAAATATAGTAGTTCTACCTGCAAATATTACTTGTTTTAATTGTCTTTGTTTATCTTACATGTACTAGGAATAAACTAACACATCCCAATGGTCTCAATTTTGATTATTCGTCATCTTTATCCAAAATTTGACACTGCAGAAGGGAAAAATGAATATACTCAACAACATTGGAAATGCAGAACGTGCGATTTTATATACTTCCTGTATTTTGAAGAAATTATATTAATTAAAAAGTATCTGAGGGCCTCCCCGGTGGCGCAGTGGTTGAGCGCTGGGTTGCAAAGCTGCCCGCGGCCTCTGCGGCGCCAGTTCGATCCCCAGCTGCTCCCCAGCCACTGGAGGAGGGTCTCACATGGCGCGCAGACCTCTCCTGCCGCCCGCTGCTCCCCTCAGCAGTGTACTTCGGTCCTTCTGCCTGCTCTGCTCCCTGCTCTGGCTCTGGTGAATTCTCTTACCCTCCCGTGCTTCTGATTATACCCAGTGCATGTATAAACAAAAACAAACAAACAAATAAATAAATAAAACAAAAGCATGCGTCTATTAAAAAAAAAAAAAGAAAAAAAAAAGTATCTGGGGGCCTCCCTGGTGGCACAAGGGGCTAAGGTCAACACTATGAAGCAATCCACAGCTACTGTAGCATGAGTTCGATCCCTGGCCAGCCAGGGAGCTACCCACATGGTGCAGCAGACCTCTCCTGTCTCACCCAATGCTCCCCTTGGCAGTGTATTCCAGTCACTCCACCTGTTCTGCTTCCCACTCTCTCTGGTGAATCCTCTCACCCCCTGCACCTCTGGTCTGTAACAGTTCTTGTATGCATAAATAAATAAATAAATCTTTAAAAAAAAACAAACCTTTAAAAAAAAAAGTATCTGGTATTAGGCCTCTCTAGTGGCCAAGGGTTTAAGTCTCAGTGCTATCACCAATGTGGCTGAGTTCCATGCCCAGCCAGAGAGCTAACCCACATATGGCACAGCAGACTTTTCCTGTCGTGCCCACTGCTCCCCTCAGCAGTGTATTTCAGTAAATCTGCCTGTTCTGTTCCCCACTCTGTCTCTGGTGAACCCTCTCACCCTCCATATCTCTAGCCTACACCCTAGTTCTTCTACATACACACAAAAAAAAAGTATTTGGAACTGGACTGAGAAAAACCTGGTCAGATTGTAAATGCTGTCAAGATTTCCATGTACCACTTACACTCAGATTACCAGAACACCAAGTGGGGTAGTGGAGTTGGGGACTGCAGATATGGAAGATAGAGCAAGTTGTTAGAAAACTGGGATTGATGTGGGAAGTATAAACTGTCCTGCCAACATGCCATTGAACTAACACACAAATACTTTGGGAAATTCTCTTATTTCATGGTACAGGTTGAATTGTATTCCCCCAAAAGATACTTTTAATAACCTAAACTCCAGGACCCGTGAATGTGATTTTATTTGGGAGCAGGATCTTTGCAGACGTAATCAAGTTAAGATAAAGTCATAAGGGTTAATCATCCTTCAATGACCACTGTTCTTATTAACAAGACAATGTATTTTGTTTTCTTAACTTGATTAATTAAATAAAATTGATTAAATGTATTTTATTTAATTAAAATGAGACAATATTCATTTACCTGACTGAAGTCCAAAAAAGAGTTCCTCATCTTGAAGTAATTCGTGAACACAATCTAATCTCATGTGAATGGTTTCAATATCAACAAGAGGTTCCAATATATTAGAGCGAAGTCTTCTACTACCTCCAGGAGTCTTAGTATAATTTAGAACACCAAAGAGAGTATGATTACTCCTTGAAAACACAAAATAGCAAAATTTCATTGAGCATACAAAGGAAAAGCCAAGAAAATTACAATCTAATTTTCTAAATTAAGCTATAATCTAGAGTAGTGAGTCTCAAACGTAAACAAGTACATACAAATCACATGGAGATTCTGATTCTGAAGGTCTGGGATGAAGTCTAAAAATCCACATTTCAAATAAGTTAACAAATATTCTGTCAAATCAATAAACCATGCTCTTAAAAAGGACTGACAGTATCTTCTTGTTAGTGACTTTTTTCATAGAAAAAATGAATATAAAATGTTGAAGTCTGTGGCATTTCATCAATAATACCAAGATAATAATATATCCTTAAGGGGTGAAAGAACTTTTATAGTGATAAAATGAGTATTTAATATTTAATACAATCGATTTGTTCAATGTAAGAAGTTAAAGGATTCTTAGTAAAAGAGAAAGGAAGAAAATAATTTCAGAAACAGAAATTCAAAAAACAAACAAACAAAAAAAAAAACCAAAAAAAAGGAATGTATGGAGAATGATCAGGAAAACTGCTTTAGTTAGATTAAGAAACACCTGTCTTGGGGAGAGAGGGGAAAAAGGGTGGGGAAAGGAAACATTTGTCTGTGTATTTGGAAATTAAGAAGGCAACCATGAAATCATAATGATGGTATGGGAATGATAACAAGGATGACATCGAGAATAACTAACATATTTTGAACATTTAGCATGTACCAGGCATTGTTCAAAGCACTTTGCATATATTAACTTACTTCTAACAACCATGGTATGAGGTTGGTGATATTATTAATATTAACCACATTTTACAAGGGAAGGAACTAAAACACAAAGAAATTAAGTAACTTGCCCATGGTTTCAAAAGAAGTAGCAGGGGGCCTCCCTGGTGGCCTAGGGGTTAAGTCTCAGCACTACCTTGCTATCATAGCTGATACCTGAGTTCCATCCCTGGCCAGGGAGCTAACCCACATATGGCACAACAGACCTCTCTTGTCTCCCCTGCCACTACCCTGACTAGTGTATTTCAGTAGATTTGCCTGTTCTTATTCCCAGTCTTTCTCTGGTGAATCCTCTCACCTCCCACACCTCTGGCCTGCACCCCAGCTCTTCTATGCATAAAAAAAAATATGTAGATAAATAAAAAGTAGCAGAATAACAATTTAAGTCCACAAAGTTTGTCTACTCAGAAACAGAAAAAACATCAAGGCTGGTGAAGCTTTTTGCCACGTAAGGGTAAAAATTAAGAGAGATTAAAGAAGCTGATAGAAGCAAGGACATAAAAGTGCATGTAGTCCATTGCAGAGTCTGGATTCCATTCTAACTGTAATGGGAGCCAATGGAAAATTTTAAGCAGGAGTGTTCCAAGATCTGATTTCTGGTTTAAAGGGACCACACTCTAGTCAGTAGCTTGAAAAGAGACTAATATCTAGGATAGCAAAACAGCAGAGGAATAAATTAGGGGGCACTATAGTAGACCAGTCTAAAATGATACAGATATGGATTAGGGTTTGAATGAACAATTCCAAAGTTGATCCCTCCAGAAACAGCAATTTTCCCTTCACTAACAAGCAATTCTCAGAATACCAGCTACGTATCCTAGAGTTTTACTCAATTCTGACATTTTCTACCCCAAATTAGTGTCAAATTCCACACATGAAGGAATTAGTCCCAAAAAACTATCCCTCCTTCTCCCTCTCCCACCACCTCCCCCCACACACACTCTCTTCAGATATCTACCACAAGCCCAGGTTATTACCTGTGGTTCTAATCAATCAATCACAGCTTAGAAGTGCCCAAGCTCCTCCTTGGAACTCACACACCAGTCTCAAGCCCAGGTTATACTTGCACTTCTGACGCATAGGGTATAAACCAGAGGTTCCCAAAAATAACCCCACTATGTTCAATTAATTTGCTAAAGAACTCAAAGAAACATTTCATTTACTATATTACAGGTATTACAAAAGTATATAGCTCAGCAAGATGGAAGAGACACATAGGGCGTGGTATGGGGAAAAGATGCAAAGCATCTATGCTTTCTCAAAGGCACTCTCCTCAAATGCCCACAT
Organism: Talpa occidentalis; assembly: GCF_014898055.3. NCBI lineage: Eukaryota > Metazoa > Chordata > Mammalia > Eulipotyphla > Talpidae > Talpa > Talpa occidentalis. Next base: position 49,535,506 of record NW_023605305.1, read on the forward strand.
GTTCACCAACCCAGAAGCTCTCAGAAGTCTGTTCTTTCATTTTTATGCACATTTCATTACATAAGCACAACTGATTAAATCATTGCCCATTTGTGACTGAACTATATCTTCACCTGCTCTCCCCTCCCTGGAGTGAGGGAGGCAGAGTCATAATACTGAAAGTTCCAACCTTCTAATCACATGATTTGGTTCCATGGTAAATAGTCCCCACCCTTAGTGCTTTCCAAGAGTCACTTTGTTAACATCATTGCAGATACTTCTCCAAAGAAGGCATATAGATGGCCACAAAGCACATGAAAAAATGCTTCATCATCACTTATCATCAGGGAAGTGCAAATCAAAACTGTAATACCACCTCAAAACCGTAAGAATGACCCATATCAAAAAGACCAAAATTACAGGTACTGACAAGGGTGAGAGGAAAAAGGAATCCTTGCTGTTGGTGAGAATGTAGATTAGTCCAGCCTCTAAGGAAAACAGGATGAAGATTTTGCAATATTAAAAATGGATCTGCCATATAATCCAGCAATCCCACTCCTATGTATTACCCAATGAATACAAATACACTAATTTAAAGAGATACATTTACTCCTATGTTCACTGCAGCACTATTTACAATAGCCAAGTTGTAGAAATAACACATGTATATAAAAAACATATTTGTTCAATATTTGTTTATCAAACAATTTAAAGAAATAAAAAGATATTCACAAAAAATACATAATATACTATTATGTTTTGCAAAAAAAAATTGGTTGCTCTTACCTACAATCTTGATTATTAATTAGTAATTCAAGGTTTTGGGCTGTTGATGAATCTATCATGGCTGTCTGTTCACTACCTTGGAAACAGATCTTCAGGGATTTTGGTGCATAAACTGAATTTTGAATAAATTCAACATACTTCACTAAAGCTGCAACAGCTGCAAGGCAGTAATATCTGCAAGGTGAACAATTTTTTTAGAATAAAAAAATTATTGTTAAAAAGGAAATAGTCACTTCACCTAAATAATAAAGAGATTATAAATATGTGCTTAAATTCAAAGGAAAGAAGCACACAAAGCACTCCGTATTTTTGAAAACTGGCTATATAACCTCTAATCAATTGGGAAATTGATTAAAAATAGACAACTTTCTGCAGTCTAATACTAAATCCCAATAAATCACATATTATGGAGACAACATTCAATGATAATTTGTGTCTATTTTTTTTTTTTTTTTTTATAGAGGCATGCTTTATTTATTTGTTTGCTGGTTTGTTTGTTTTGTTTATACATGCACTGGGTACAGTCAGAAGCGCGGGAGGGTGAGAGAATTCACCAGAGCCAGAGCGGGGAGCAGAGCAGGCAGAAGGACCGAAGTACACTGCTGAGGGGAGCAGCGGGCGGCAGGAGAAGTCTGCACGCCATGTGGGACCCTCCTCCGGTGGCCGGGGAGCAGCCGGGGATCGAACCGGCGCCGCAGAGGCCGCGGGCAGCTTCGCAACCCAGCGCTCAACCGCTGCGCCACCGGGGAGGCCCATTTGTGTCTATTTTTAATATGCCTTTCTAAGTACTCAGATAATACTGAAAGAAAGCCTGAAAGTTGTTTTTTTTTTTTTTTTTTTTAATTTTCTTATATCATTGTTCATTTCTGTACAATATTTGATTTCTCTTGGAGACTGAGGGCTTTAAAGATAGTTAGGAGGAAAGTATGTTTTGACCTTGGTGAAGGTAAACATGATCAAATAAGTAAACCAGTGGTCCAAGTTGTTTAAAGAAAGTATCTATTTAGCATGTTCTTTAGAACTATCCTTTCCAAAAATATCATTTCCTGTCTTACCCTGAATCCTTTAAAAGTAAAGGTAAAAGGACCTCCTTGGTGGCGCAAGGGGTTAAAGCACCGCACTATGAAGCAATCCACAGCCTCTACAATACGAGTTCTATCCCTGGCCGGCCAGGGAGCAACCCACATGGTGCAGTAGACCTCTCCTGTCTCGCCCGCTGCTCCCCTCAGGAGTGTATTTCAGTCAATCCGCCTGTTCTGTTCCCCATTCTGTCTTTGGTGAGTCCTCTCGCTCCCTGCATCTCTGGCCTGTACCCCAGCTCTTGTATGCATAAATAAATAAATCTTTAAAAAAAAAAAAAAGTAAAGGTAAAAAGTAATGGCAATACAGCTTTACCTGTGTTTCACCTGTGCCCTCACTTTCTCACTTTCTAGTTTACTGAAGCTATTTGAGCTTTTCCTTTCAAAGTAAAGTGAGCAGCAACCATTAGGACAATAGATTATGACTAAATTGAAGAAATTCTATATATATTGCATAAGTAAGATTTGCCTTGTGAAAAAATTTTAGCTATTTTACTGTTTCAATAATTACTGTGTCTATTATAAATCAGGCATTTTCCAAAAGCGATACAACAGAAAACAAAATAATCAAAATATCTTGCCCGAATGGAACTCACACAAGAGATTTATTACTTTCCTTAAGTCATAACTTACTTGGACTGAACCTCCATTAGGACAGTGCTGAATTCAGTTATGCATAACTGTTCAATATACTCTAATCCTTTTGTTTCATTAAAGTATTTCCTTTGGATAGTAGTGAAATTAACATTCTGAAAGAAATTTTAATTTCAAAATAAATTTTAAATTTCATGTATTACCCAAATTTCTTTCTTAAATATACATTACTAAATGGGTAGGTGGCTTAAGTATTACATAAAGTTTATGTTTTAATATTCCCCAAAATTAAAAAAAAGATTTTCTTGTTATTTACTGAAAGATTATTTGTCTTGCTAAGTTAGTTATAGTAGTCTATAGTTCTAATCAGGCCATACATGAAATTTAAATGAATGTTAGGTATAATAATAAAAATAAACACGAGGATTTCTGCCTTCTGGTAATTTTAGTTCACAGCAACATCATCACATAAGTTTTACATTCAGCCTTACATACTCTAATAATTTGTACATTAGTTGAAAATGAAAACACCAATTTCAGTTATTAAATCCATGAAATGCTATCTACGTGATGTGAATTTCATTTATTTAGAATAAAGGAAATAACAGAACTTTTAAAAAGAGACAGGGGAAAAGCATGCAGTACAGAGTAAAACATTTACCTATTTTGAAAGGGTATGTAATAGATAAGGAGAGTGATGAGTAATGATGAATTATGAGTTGTAAGTCAAAAAAAAATCATGAGTCAGAAGGGATTTTTCATGTGCCAAGATTGTCTTAACGATATCATTATAATAACCCTATGCAGTAAGTCTTACTAACTCCAATTTTCCTGCAAATAAAATTCTGAAAAGTGAAGTAACTTTTCCAATATCATAGAAGTTAATATATGTGGCCTGGCTGAGATTTGACTTTAGACTTCTTTAACTACAAAATCTATGATCCCGCCAACTCATAATGCTTTTAACTTAATGAAGGTCTCTTTATGATAAGTGTGGCAATAATGATAATGTCGATTTTTCCCTCTGCTACTAATACTTTTATCCTAAGTATGTAAATGTAATTTGTTGCCTTAATGTAACCTAACCAATGAATACATTTCTCATTATCCTATGTAAAATATCAGTTCTCTCGGAATTATACCTATTATTATAGTATTTCACTAGTGGGGAAAAAAACCCTGAAACCCAACAAGATTAAGTAACCTAACTTGCACAAGGTCACTTAGAATCAGGATTTGAATCTCTATTGTAAAACTGCCTTAAATCTCAAGTGTAGTAAATACACGTTGTTTTGCTTTGCTGCATTTATCCATGCCACACTGTATGTGGTTCTGGTAGGAATGTCAATTATAGTACTCTGCTACCAGCAATGTCAGCAAATGACCTGATATTAATCAATCATAGCTCCTCTACCCTAGAAACAGTGATTAGTATAACAAGTGGAAACATGAACAAGCAGGAACAGTTAGGATCCTTCCCTCAAATTCATATTTGGATACTAGAAAAAAACCTTATCTTTGAGTTGACTAAGCTGGGATGACATCAGTCCACAGGCAACAGCAATCATCTTTAAAACCTCATAGAGGTAATCTATCTACAGCATGAAAAAAAAAAATTAGTGAAGGGAATGCGAGTAGGAATAGGGTCTATCTAACTACTTGGCTTTGAAGTTACACAGCCTCCAAAATGTTCCTTTTTATTTAAGCTAGTTTAATTTCTCTTATTTGTAATCAAAAAATTTAGAATGTCTAATCAGACCAAAATAACAAAAGTTGTAGAGGTATATGTAAATAGGGGTGATGAAAAGAATTTTGAATTAATTCATCTAATAGAGATATTGCACAATTTCTGGCAATGAGTCAGGCAGTTGAGCTACAAAGGACATCTAAGAGCACCAAACAGATCTCCCATGAATACAAATGCTGAATATAATAAAAACAATAAAGAACTCATTAGACCCTCAATCTTAGCTTGGCTCCAAATGTGTGAAAGATAAGTCTATAAACATAACAAAATATAGTATATTCTAAAAATAATTTGCACTCCTTGGGAATTAATCCAACAGCATGACTGCCTATTTGGTTTGGAATCACAATCCTTACTCCACAAATCAGGGAGATTTGTTAGAGGAAAGGGATAAACTACATGGTAGAAAGGTCCTTACTGAGAAGGGTATTGGTTGTATTAGGTTTCAGAGGACTTATCTGCCACATTCCAATTGAAAGAGACTATAGTAGTGGGGTAACTACAAGGGAACTGAAAGAATTCTGTAATAAAGTTCAAATTCTCTAAAAGAAAAAGTACTTACTAAAGGTTTTTATCCCCCTAGAAGAACAAGAACTTCAGTTGCAACTAGGTTCACAACACAGCTAGTTTCCAGGGAGCTATACCTAAGGAAATCTGTAATTTCTCTAAGGATCTTCCTATTGTATAATGATAAGTCTCCTCATTACCTAAAACATTTTTCCTTTTGTTTAAAATAGACCAAAGGTACCAAATTAAATAAGTGGGTTCTTTGTCATTTTTATTGTATATGTTAACAGTCCCTTAGATTAAGACTTGTATTTAGTGAGTATTTTAGGGTGCTGAATTCTCAAACTATTATTCTTTATAATAATGTTACAAAGTGAGTCTTTCAATAAAGATCTTGAATATTACTATTAAGAATAAAAATTACTTACCTTGAAATTTTCTGTGATCATTGTGAACAACTTGGTTGAATTCCCCACAACACATGCAGTATTTGACATTATTATTTCCAAAGGTGATAAAATTTTGAGTTTAGTAATAACCTAAAATTGTTTGAATAATTTCTTAAATATAAGCTTAAGATTCTCTGAAACAAAGTTTCATATTTCTATGAGAGATAACTTAAAATTAATTCATATGTATACAAAATTCAACTATCCCAATTAAATATTTTAATTAAAAATAATTCTAATAACTATATATTAAAGTATATCATAAAATTATCATAAACATAGGCTATGTTTTTCTCATAAGTTTGCAGTAATTCTAAGCATAAGAATTAATTTGTATTATCAAATATGTCTTTCTAAAATAAGAAAGAATTTAAAATAAATTCTTCTGGTCAACATTTTATCCATCTTCAGAAAGAACATAAACACATTCCTAACATAACTATGGCGCTATAATTAGTATGGTCACACTGATATAGCTCAGTAATTGAAAAGTAAAGAAATACAGATGGGAAAAATCTGCTTTATGACTAAATGCACAACATAAGATACATTTCTTAGAACTATAAAGACATTTATTCTTAATCAATATGCCTATATGCAGTGTCTTTTCAATCTTTTTTTTTCCTATTTTTTTTTTTGAATTACATAAAGAATGTGATATACGGGGGCCTCCCTGGTGGCACAAGGGGTTAAGCACTCACTGCACTATGAAGAAACCCACAGCCTCTGCAGCACGAGTTTGATCCCCGGTCAGCTAGGAAGAGACCCACATGGCAAAACAGACCTCGCCTGTCTCGCCCGCTGCTGCCCTCAGCAGTTTATTTCAGTCATTCTGCCTGTTCTGTTCCCCACTCTGTCTCTGATGAGTTCTCTCACCCCCCACATCCCTGGACTGTACCCCAGCTCTTATATGCATAAATAAATAAATCTTTAAAAAAAAATGTGATGTACAGGCCTCCCTTGTGGTGTAGGAGTTAAGTCTCATCACTATCACCAATATGGCTTAAGTTTGATCCCCAGCCAAGGAGCTAACCACATATGGCACAGCAGACCTTTTCTGTCTCGCCCCCTGCTCCCCTCGGCAGTATACTTCAGTAGATGTGCCTATTCTGTTCCCCACTCTGTCTCTGGTGAATCCTCTCACCCCCCACACCTATAGCCTACACCCCAGTTCTTCTATGCAAAAAAAAAAAAAAATCAAAGGACCCAGAGACAAACTTATTATGCAGTACTAATATTATTTAGGGTAACTATGCCAAAAATTTATTGAGAAAAAGAAAACTTACATGCTAGGGACTACAGAGGGGAATTAGATAAATAATTGGAAAACCATCAAACTAAAAAGCTGCTGCACAGCAAAAGAAGCCATAAATAAAATGAAAAGACACCCTACCGAATGGGAGAAAATATTCGTACACCTTATTTCTGACAAAGGACTGATATCAAACATATACAAAGAACTCATAAAATTCCACAAATGAAATAACCCAATCAAAAAATTGGGGCCTCCCCGGTGGCGCAGCGGTTGAGCGCTGGGTTGCGAAGCTGCCCGCGGCCTCTGCGGCGCCGGTTCGATCCCCGGCTGCTCCCGGCCACCGGAGGAGGGTCCCACATGGTGCGCAGACCTCTCCTGCCGCCCGCTGCTCCCCTCAGCAGTGTACTTCGGTCCTTCTGCCTGTTCTGTTCCCCACTCTGGCTCTGGTGAATTCTCTCACCCTCTCGCGCTTCTGACTGTACCCAGTGCATGTATAAACCAAACAAACAAACAAATAATAAATAAATAAATAAATAAATAAGACATGCCTCTAGAAAATTAAAAAAAAATAAAAAAATAAAAAAATAAAAAAAAATGGACAGAAAAACTAAACAGATACTTTTTCTACGAAGACATACAAATGGAAAACAGGCACATGAAAAAATGTTCACCATCATTTATAATTAGGGAAATGCAAATCAAGACCACATTGAGACAACATCTCACATCTAAGAGAATGACCCATATCAAAAAGAACAGAAACAACAAGTGCTGGTGAAGATGTGGAGAAAAAGGAACGCTCCTACACTGCTGGTGGGAATGCAAACTGGTCTAGCTTTTATGGAAAGTAGTGTGGAGGTGTCTCAAAACATCAAAAATGGAACACCCATCCACCCAGTACTTCCACTCCTAGGTCTCCACCCAAAAAATTCAAAATCACTAATTCAAAAAGCAATTTGCACTCCCATGTTTATTGCAGCACTATTTACTACAGCTAAATTATGGAAACAACCTAATTGCCCCAAAACAAATGAGTGAATCAAGATACAGTATAAATATAAAATAGACTATTACTCAGCAATCAAAAAGGATAAATTCATGCTATTTGCAGCATTATGGATGAAGCTGGAAGAGATAATAAGTCAGAAGGAGAAAGATAAATACCATACGGTATCACTAAATACGGAATATAAAGTAACTAAACTAAGAGTCAGATAAAGACAAGCTTAAAAACTAACCTTTGACAGCTGACTGAATTGAAGCACCAAGATGTGGAGAGGATGTGAAAGGGGTAAGAACAAAGAGGGAGGGAAGCACAATAGACCATGGTGATGGTCTTTGGGTTAGTTTGGTGGTGAGAGCACTATGGTAGTCTATCACTATACCTGATGAGGGTATCTAAAATTTACCTCAATTAAAAATAAATTAGTTAATTTAAAAAATTAAGGAATAAGAAAAATACACCATATATTATAGAATACTGTATTAAATATTAGTAATTGGGCCAAATAAACTTTAGAATATAGAAATTAGAAGTAGACTCTTCTACCTGATAAATCACACAAATTCCCATGAAAACAGGCCAGTGGCCCAAACTGACAAGTTATAGGAATGAAGGTAAGAGACTAAATTATGACAGCTAAGAAACCAGTTTCCCTTAACAATGAAAAATAACATTCAAATACAATTCAGAAGACCCTCTGAAGTTAGCATTATCACAGGTATTATTTTGTTAATGAGTCTAAGAATCATTAATTTAGGGCATCCCTGATGGGGCAGCGGGTTAAGCGCAGCACTGTAAAGCTGTCCACAGCCTCTGCAGCACCGGTTTGATTCCCGGCCAGCCAGGGAGAAACCCAGATGGCGCGGCAGACCTCTCCTGTGTCGCCCACTGCTCCCCTCAGCAGTGTCTTCGGTCTGTCTGCCTGTTCTACTCCCCGCTCTGTTCTTGGTGAATCCTCTCACCCTCCCGCGCCTCTGGCCTGTACCCCAGTTCTTATATAAATAAATAAATCTTTTTTAAAAAAAGAATCATTAAAGATATTAATTCTCAAAACTAATAGTATAATAATTTGGAATGTTCAAGTAATAGTGTAAAGCACATTATTTTTAGGACAAAATACACTGAAAATGTAAAATCAGATGTAACACAATTTCATTTTAATTTAGAATAACCTATGCTGATGCAAACATGGGTAACTTTATTCTACCAAAAAGTAAATTAATTAGGAAAGCACGGACTTGAAAATCAACATAATGCCTACTGGATTAACCATTTTCTAGGATTAGAAATACATACCTTTGCATATGTTGTGTTGTCTGCAAACTGAGATAATATAATTTGTGGACTTTTTAAATCAATACTTGCCATTCCTATTTCACCTCTGGCAAGTCCTCTTCCTTCTACAACAGCTACAATAACTGATGGAGAGTGTGCAGAAACTGCAGATGAGGATGTAGCTATTAAAAAAAAATTTTTAGAAAAAAAGTATGAATATTAATAATTTTAGTTCATTTTATATAACTGCACAGAATCAAACATAGAACACAGTTATAATATCAAGGAAATATTTTTCTCATCAAAAATAACTTCAAAAATGGATAAAAGACTTGGATATAATACTTCAAGCCATAAAATACATTGAAGAAAACATAGGCACCACATTCTATGACATAAGCTCTAGCAATCTTTGCAGATTTATCCCCAGCAGCAAAGAAAACAAAAAAGAATATGAACAATTGTGACTACACCAAACTAAAAAGCTTCTGCAGAGAGAGAGAGACCATAACCAAAACAAAGAGACACCATACTGAATGGGAGAAAATATCTGTACACCATTCATCTAACAAAGGACTTATATTAAAGATCTACAAAAAGTTTGTACAACTCAACAAAAAGAAAACAAATAACCTAATAAAAAAAGTGCACAGAAGAGCTAAATAGGCACTTCTCCAAAGAAGATAAACAAATGGCTGACATATGAAATGTTCATCATCATTTAACATCAGGGAAAAACAAATCAAAACCACAATGAGATACCACCTCATACCAGTAAATGACCTATGTTAAAAAAGACCAGAGTTCTCCCTGGCAAGGGGTTAAGCACTGCACTATGAAGCAATCCATAGCCTCTGCAGCATGAGTTCAATCCCCGGCCGGCCAGGGAGCAACAAACATGACGAGGCAGACCTCTCCTGTCTCACCTACTGTTCCCTCAGCAGTGTATTTCAGTCAGTCTGCCTGTTCTGTCCCCCACTCTGTCTCTGGTGAATCCTCTCACCCCCCGCATCTCTGGCCTGTACCCCAGCTCTTATATGCATGAATAAATAAATCTTTGAAAAAAAATGACCAGAAACAGCAGGTGCCAATGAGGGTATGGAGAAAAAGAACCCTCTTACACTGTTGATGGGAATGTACACTGGTCTAGCCCCTATGGAAAACTGTGTGGAGGCTCCTTAAAAGACTGAAAATGGCTCTGCCATTTGACCCCAGCAGCAAATCTACTCTTAGGCATATACCCAAAGAACACAAAAACACTAATTCAGAAGGAAACCTGCAGTCCTATATTTACTGCACCATTATTTACAATAGCCAAGATATGGAAATAACCTAAATGTCCAAGAACAGATTGGTGGAATGGTTTACTTGCCACTCAGCGATCAAAAAAGATAAATTCAAGCCATTTGCAGCAACATGGATAGAGCTGAAAGGGATTATGCTAACTGAAATATCCAGAAAAATAAAGATAAATACTGGATGGTGTCACTTATATATGGAATACAGAGAAAGAATCAGACAAACACTACAAGCTGATCACAGATCTGAGGCATCAGAGGGAAAGGGGAAAGGGGAAAGGGTTGGGAGCGGGTGGGGAGAGCACAATGGACTACGATGGAGGATGATGGTGTTCTGGTAGTAGGAGAACTATGGTGACCGCACCTGAGGGGAGAAAAACTATACTGTCAAAATATTAACAAGGATTTAAAATAATAGTATTTCACTACGCATTTTTTAAATTTCTTTAACCTCCACAATAAAAATACAGTAACTTTTCATATCCAGATCAAACAAAAATGTTCATCAAAACTTATCTTCACATTTAGAAATAATGAATACAGTCTTTTATTTTGCATTTTATTAGAGTGATGTAATGAAAGGAAGATGGAATTTGTTGTCAGAAAATCTAGATAAGGGTAAGGTTTTCTGACCCTACCCTATCATTTAAAAGTTATACAGGGCCTCCCTCGTGGCTAAGGGGTTAAGTCTCAGAACTATCACTTAGATGGCCCACCTGCCCACCTCGAGAGTTCACAACAGCCTGAATTCGATCTCCAGCCAGGGAGCTAACCCACATGGCACAGCAGACCTCTCATCTCACCTGCTGTCCTTAGCAGTGTATTTCAGTAAATCCACCTGCTCTGCTCCACAATGTCTCTGGTGAATCCTCTCCCCACTTCCACCTCAGCCTTACACCCCAGCTTTTCTATGCAAAAGTAAATAAAATCTTTTTAAAAAAAATAAAAGCTATATAAATGTGAGTAAATTATTTCATGATAATTTAAAAACCACAAAATAAATGTAGTAACTTTTCTGCCTAAATCAAAAGCCGGTTGAAAGGCTCAAATGGGATTATAAATGAGATACCTTTTAAAAATAGAAAACATGGGCCTCCCCTGGTGGCCCAGGTAGTTGAGCACAGCGCTGTGAAGCTGTCCGCAGCCTCTGCAGGGCTGGTTTGATCCCAGCCAGCAAGGGTCCCACATGGCGCGGCAGACCTCTCCTGTTGCGCCCACTGCTCCCCTCAGCAGTGTATTTCATCAGTCTGCCTGTTCTGCTCCCTGCTCTGTCTCTGGTGAATCCTCTCACCCTCCCACAAATCTGGCCTGTATCCCGGTTCTTGTATAAATAAATAATCTTTAAAAAATAAAAATAAATAAATAAAAATATAAAACATTGTACAATTATAAAATCCAATTATGATACATTTGGATAAAGTTGGATATTTTATTAATGTGCCAAGAATGTTCTAAGCTCTTAGATTAGCTTATTTAATTTTCACAACAATTCTGTTAAAAAGACATTATAAGGAGACCAAGTCATAGACAGAACTAATAGTAAGATATTACACCCAGGCAGCCTCACTTCAGAGTTAGTATTCTTAATCACTATATATATATTACTTATTTTAAAATCTATACTTTTCAAACAATGAATATTTAAGTAAATTGTTTAACCTTTCTGAATTTGCCACTTCTGCATCTCTAAACTAAAAATACCAAGTCTTATTAACAAAGTTGTTGTAGAATTAAATGCAATAACACAGAGGTGATTTGTAAGGTATATGAATTACTTCAATACAGAGCATTATTCATGGATGAAAAAAAGTCAGACTAAAAATAACTAAAATTATATTTTCAAAGAAGCAAAATTATCTTTTATTACCTATCAATTTTTTAATCCCCTTTCCATCCCTACTTTTCCTCCCGGCCCTAGATTCTTTTCTTCCATCTAATACCTATTCTTCTATTATAATACCTAAGAAATTACTTACACATTTATGCTACCTGAGTCAGTAGTCAACTTAAGAGTTCATTTAAATATCTATTATGTCTACATGCCCCAAAGCAAAGAAAAAGTGAAGGAAAAGATAAACAGCTGGGACTGCATCAAACTACAAAGCATCTATACAGCAAAAGAGACAATAACTAAAACAAAGAGATATCCTACTGACTGGGAGAAAATTTTTGCACACAATACAACTGACTGATAAGGGACTGATCACAAGGGTCTACAAAGAGCTCACAAGACTCACTAAAAACAAAATAAACAATCAGTTAAAAAATTGGCAGCAAAGCTAAAAAGACACTTCTCCAAACAGGAAATGCAAATGACCAATAGGTATATGAAAAATGTTCAACATCACTTATAATCAAGGAAATGCAAATCAAAACCACAAAGAGATACCACCTTACACCAGTGAGAACAGCACATATGAAAGAAAAAACAGGCAACAGGGCCGGGTATGCCATAGGGGTTAAGTCTCAGAGCTATCACCCACATGGCCAGAGTAAGATCCCCAGCCAGGGAGCTAACCCACATGGCACAGCAGACCTCTCCTGTCTTACTCACTGCTCCCCTCAGCAATGTTTTTTAAGTAAATATGCCTGTTCTGCTCCCCATGCTGTCTCTGGTGAATCCTCTATCCCACCCCCCCCCATACCTCTGGCCTGTACCCCAGTTCTTCTATGCAAAACTAAATAAAATCTTTAAAAAAACAAAACAGGCAACAACAAATGTTGGCGATGATGTAGAGAAAAAGGAACTTTCCTACATTACTGGTGGGAATGCAAACTGGTTCAACCACTAAGGAAAGATATGTGTAGGTTCCGCAAACTACTAAAACTGGAGATACCATATGATCCAGCAATTCCACTCCTAGGAATCTACCCAAACAGAAAAACACTAATTCAAAATGATACCTGCACCCCTATGTTTACTGCAGCACTATTTACAATAGGTAAGATATGGAAACCCAAATGCCCAAAAATAGATGACTAGATCTAGAAGATGTGGTATGTACCCAATGAAATACTACTTAGCAATCAAAAAAGATAAACTCATGCCATTTGCAGCAACATGGATGGAGCTAGAAAGGATTATGCTCAGTGAAATAAGCCAGAAAGGAAAAAGAAAAATATCATATGTTTTCACTTCTAGGCGGAATAGAGGGGAACCAAATAAGGGATCAGGGAAAAAATAACAATAACAATAAAAATAAATAAATTAATTAATTAGTAGGCAACTAAATATCAGAGATATTCTGGAAAGGAGGAAGAGGTAGAAGAATCAAAACAGGGGAGAGGAGAGCACAAGGGACTATGGTAATGGTTCATGGGTAAATTGGTGGTGGGAATTTTACAGGGAATACACCTGAAAGGAGAAACCATACAAGCATACATTGTACAAAAATAAGCAATGATGTAAAAAATATATATTAATAATAAAGAAAGAAATATTGTGTCTAGACCTTGGAACCCTTTTGTTATGAACACCATTTTATACATAGTGACTGTATTTATATCAGCTCTATAGAAATGAGCTTAAATTATGCAATAGACTATGACCTTATTTTTAACTAGAAAATAAATATCAAGTTCCAGTGGAAATTCAGTATACTCAGAAGATATGTCCCTTAAGCTTCTAAAAGAACATTTACATTGATAGCTCATAAATAATACTATGATGAGCATCCCAGTACATGAAAATATTTTCTGGGTTTCTTATTATTTCTTTAAAACAAATCCTTAGAAGTCAAATTACTAGAACAAATGAAAATCACCATTTTATAATGATCTCTTCTATACTGCCAAATTTCTTTTCAGAATTGTACCAGTTTTTAATGTCATCAGCAGTAAATGAGAAAAACCAATTTAATTTGGTTATTTTATTGTATCCTTATCATTACTATTTATTGTATCCTTATCATTACTAACTTCCTCTCTCCAAGGTGGGCTTGGCTAACACCACTCCTGAGTGCCCAATGTGCCAACAGCAGAGGTCAGCATTTAATGCCCCATACAGTACCACTCTCCAAGAGGACAGCTGATACTAGGTTGAATACACTGGATTCTTCCACCATGGAAGGGAAAATTTTATCTTCAGTGGAATAAACACATATTCTAGATATGATTTTGTCTTTCTGACCCACAATACTTCCACCAACATGTTCATCTGTGAACTCATAGCCTACCTTATCCACCATTCAGTCATTCCACACAGTATTACACCTAATCAAGGAATTCATTTCACATCAATGGGCTCATCCCCATTGAATCAACAGGTCATATATACTCCATCACCCAGAAATGTCTAATTAATCAAAAGACAAGTGGCTTACTGAAGATTCAGTTATGGTGCCAAGTAGAAAACACTTCCCTGAAAATGGGGTTGTGTCTTACAGGACAGTTTATACTTTGATTCAGAGACCATAATGCGATGCTATACTCCTCATTGCCAGAATACACATATCCAAAAATCAGGGGGTGGAAGTAGAAGTGGCTACTTTCACTTATCATACCTACTAAGCTACCTAAAGATATATGCATCCACCCTCACAATTTTGATCTCTCTATTACTTGGAAATCTTGGTCTTCACAGGTTAGTGCTTCTGCCAGATGACACAACAATGTTACCTCTACATTGGAAGATGAGACTGCCACCTGGTCTTTCTGGACTTCTTATTTATGCTACTGAACAACAGGCAAGGGGCAGGGGGGTAGGTAGCACCTATGAATGGAGCAGTAGATCCTGGTTACCAAGGGAAATCACCATATTGTATTATGCGATGAAGGCAAAGAGAACCATATCTGGAATTCAGGGGATTCTCTGGGGCACCTTTTAGTATTTTCAATATTAAAGGTTAATGGAGAACTACCACAACCAGAAAAAACAGGATTACTAAGAACTTAGACCCTCCAGCAATGAATGTTTGGATTACTTACTCCATGCTTATTGCTTAAGGTAAGAGAAACATAAAATGAGTAATGGAGAAAGCCATAGGTATCAACTGCAACCTCATGATGAATTACACAAACAAGAACTGTAGTAGTTTTGCGTATTTTCTCTATGCTTTGGGGGTGTGTGTGTGTGTGTGTGTGTGTGTGTGTTTATTTGTACAAACTAGCCATTATCTTCTCTATCATTTCAATTTTTAAAATTTTATACACAACTTATTAGACAATAACTTTGTGGTTACTCTTTGGGTGACAGAAGATTCAATGGGGCCATGATTGAATATGAAATAATCAACAAACAATGATTTGAGACAGTAAGTCTTCTCATTTTGGTAAAGAATGACAACTCTAGTTGCGAGGCTAGATGTATTCTGTTAGGTAGAAAGACAGAACTGGAGCCTCCCCAGCAGCATAGGGAGTTGAGTGCCACACTGTGAAGCTGTCCGTCAGCCTCTGCAGTGCGGGTTCAATCCCGGCCGGCAAGGGAGATACCCACATGAAGCGGCAGACCTCTCCTGTCTCTCCTGCTGCTCCCCTCAGCAGTGTTTTCAGTCCATATGCCTGTTCTGCTCCCTGCTCTGTCTCTGGTGAATTCTCTCACCCCCCACACCTCTGGCCTGTACCCCAGCTCTTGTATAAAAATAAATAAATCTTTAAAAAAAAGTTGTTTTTTTTTTTAAAAAAAAAGAAAGAACTGTTTTGCTGTTATAAAGAAGTCCAAATGTAAGTAGATGGATACATATGGAAGTTGAGCAGCCATGAGTTAGACCCGTTATCAATTTAATGTCATTCACCTCCAAATTCACCCTTTAATTATAAGCTCTGCAATTATGAACAGAATTCCTATAATGATTCTCCTCTAAAGTGTACATAATGTCTTTTTCAGAAGACACTGATGGACCCTGTAGAATGAAGGACTCTCCTGCAGTTTTCACTGCAGCATGGTGGATCAGCAGTGTAAGTATGAGGACATCTGGTGGAGATATGCCCCAGCCGCATACAGTAAGCACTGTCCCTTGGAAATCTCACAGTCCCAGCCCTTCTGGGAGCCCTCTTGAAACAGATGTCCTACTTTCTAAGCCTCCAGTCTATATATTACCCTGATTCTACTCTTTCACCTTTCCTCAAGTTTGTCTCCTACATTTCTCTTGATGCCACTGTCCCCCCAAAAGGAAGACTGTGTGCTCCAGACCTCCTGCCCACACCAGAGCCCAGTCCCTCTGTACAGTCACAATGCCAGTCACTAGTTATAGTTCACTTTTCCTGTCTGCTTTCTCTCAACCTTTCTTGGAAAGCAGAAAAACTCTGGCCTTATAAATCTGTAAGCTGTGTCATTCAGTATGTTCAATTCCACTTCTCTAATGAGATCAATACCCTAATCTTGAATATGGGTTCCAGAAGGGACCCTCTTCCAATTATGAACTCTTGGGAACAGCCCTCAATCCTAGGGTGCCTTATGAGGTTTTCTTATACCCTACAGTTACTCTTTTATAATAATTTCATGAGACTTTATATTACATCTCCCCTGTTTAAGTCACTGTGGTTCTATCTTCAGAATAGATCTGGACTACTACAGTCTCTTTCCGCATAAAGTTTATAGTCTAGCAGAGAAGAAAGACAATTCAAATAGCAATATCATTAGTAAAATGTAAAGTACAATAGGGACACTTAGCAGAAAGGTTTAATCCACACTTACAGTATCACAGAAGTCTTTCTGCAAGGAATAACATGTAGGCATAAACAAGGTATAAATAATAGTTGACTATATACTAGATATCAAGATTTACTTTCTTCACAGTATGATACCAGCTTAAACAGACAGAACTCTGTGAGTTTGTGTGTGAATGTGTGTGCGCGAACACATGCATGTACAAATGTGAATGTGCCTCTGGTATATGACAAAGATGAAATTGTAAGTCAGTGGAGAATGGAAGGATATTCAAGAAATAGAAATTATCTCTATGGAAAAAATGAAGTTGACTTGTTGCCTCTTATAAACAAAAATCAATGCCAGGTATATTAAATACTTAAAAGTCAAAATATATAACAATGTAAAAAATTAATAAAAGGAGAGAAAAAAAACTTTGAAACTCTTAGAAAGTAGCAAATATTGTTCTGACCAGGTACAAGAATGAAATTTCTGGGCCTCCCTGGTGTCGCAGGGGTTAAAGTCTCAGTTCTATCAAGCTATCCCAGCCACTGCAGCAAAAGTTCAATCCCCGGTCAGGGAGCTAACCCACAAATGGTGCAGAAGACCTCTCCTGTCTTACCTGCTGCTCCCCTCAGCGATTTGTAGATCCTCCTGTTCTGCTCC
The DNA here is from genome assembly GCF_014898055.3 of Talpa occidentalis. Lineage (NCBI taxonomy): Eukaryota > Metazoa > Chordata > Mammalia > Eulipotyphla > Talpidae > Talpa > Talpa occidentalis. Next base: position 49,552,730 of record NW_023605305.1, read on the forward strand.
CCACTCTGTCTCTGGTGAATCCTCTCTCCCACCTCCCTTCTGGTCTACACTACAGTTCTTATATGCATAAATAAAAATAAATCTTTTTAAAAATGAAATTCCAAATTAATACACAGAAGTAGCAATTATAAAAGAAATCATCAATACATTTGACTATTAAAATGAAGAACTCTGACTTCTGCCTTTGGTAATGGTGGACAAAATTATTTGAATAACTTCTCTTGCTGAAAATAGCAAACTTCAGGACAAAATACACACAAACATACGAAAATACATATAAAAATCTTAAAAGCATTAAAGAGTTTCATGAATACCTGTATACGTGTCAGGACAAATGGAATTTATACTTTAAATATGTGCAGTTTATTAGGTTAACTATAACTTAAGAAAGCTGTTAGAAAAATATATCATGGGGTCATATTGACACTTTCAATTTAACTTTTAAAAAAAAGTAGTATAATGTAGAAATGTATTGAAGAATTTTCTCTAGAGAACATTTGCCTATCCAAAAGTTTGAGAATAAAAAAATGAATACACACACACACACACACACACATAGAGAGAGAGAGAGATTATGTAAACACTAACCAATAGAAAAGATGTGTGGCAATATATTAAGAGATAAAATAAATCAAAAGGCATACCCAGAGAAGAATCATTTCATAGTAAGATATAACAATGCTAAATTTTTATATTCCACTAAAATAGCTTCAAAATATACGAAATAAGGGAAATTGTAAGTCCACAATGATAATGGGGAAATTTTAACACACTCCTCAAAAGTCAGTACTGATATGGATTTAAACATAATTAAACTAATGACCTAAGACATATACACACACACAATTGTAAAAAACATTCTCTTAAGATATAGAGCATTGGGCCTCCCCTGTGGTGCAGCGGTTGAGCGCTGGGTTGCGAAGCTGCCCGCGGCCTCTGTGGCGCCGGTTCGATCCCCGGTTGCCCCCCGGCCACCGGAGGAGGGTCCCACATGGCGCGCAGACCTCTCCTGCCGCCCGCTGCTCCCCTCAGCAGTGTACTTCGGTCCTTCTGCCTGTTCTGCTCCCCGCTCTGGCTCTGGTGAATTCTCTCACCCTCCCGCGCTTCTGACTGTACCCAGTGCATGTATAAACAAAACAAACAAACAAACAAATAAAAAAAAAAAATGTAAAAAAAAAAAAAAAGATATAGAGCATTCACTAAAAAAGTATAAAATTAAGGATGTTTGTTCATCAAAGGACATCATATAAAAAAACAAGCTGTAGGGCCTCCCTGTGGTGCAAGGGGTTAAGTGGCGACCTGTGAAGCTATCCGCAGCCACTGCAGCACAGCACAGGTTTGATTCCCAGCCAGGGAGCTACCCACATGGTGCAGCAGACCTCTCCTGGCTTGCTCACTGCTCCCCTCAGCAGTGTATTTCAGTTGGTCTGCCTGTTCTGTTCCCCACTCTGTCTCTGGTGAATCCTCTCACCCCCCACACCTCTGGCCTGTACCCCGGCTCTTGTATGCATAAATAAATAAATCTTTGGAAAAAAAAAAAGACAAGCTATAAAACTAGAGAAGATATATACAGTACACATAATCATCAATATTTAGCATTTAAATGTACAAAGAATTCCTACAAACACTTCTCCAAACTGACGGTTTGGAGGAAGAGGTAACAAGGTAAGTAAGAAGTTGATAATGATTTTTTTTCCAAAATTTTAGTAAGTAAAGGAAAAGATTCCTAAGTTACTGATAAGAAACAGAAAGCTACTTTGTTGTTCTATTTCACCTTTACAAGTGGATGTAAAAAAAAAAAAGAATGTCTACAAATCCAGAAAACAGTCATTTCACAAAAATATATGAAACCGGCCAAAAAGCATACAAAAATAGAAGCAACCTCATTAGAAACCAGGAAAAGGCAAATTCAAACTATATGACATCGAACAGTACCAAATGTTAGAGAGGATATATATCAAAAAGAACTCTCATACATCATTAGTCAGAGTGTGTACTGGTACAATCACTTTAAAAAAATAATGTCTTTATCATGTAAACGTATACATTCACATATCCTGTAACCAAGAAATCCACTGTTTGTATTTTAGAGAATTCTTAACATAAAAAACTATTTCACCCATTTTCTCAAGAAAACCTGGTAGATTTATATAAAAACTAAAACAGGCATTAAAATAACTCAGTAGTGTATCAAGACTAACTTCTAGAATGAAATAAATATTGTATATAAAAAGGAGCACTTTTTCCTTCTGTGCTGTTTTGTCAGAATGGTTAAAATAATGTAGACCCATATTTATTAAAAAAAAAACAAAACAGTATCAGAAACAATGTAGCCTTTTTAATTAGTTGAAATTATGGGTATGGGTAAACTGATGTATATAATCACTAAATCCTCCATATAAATTATAACTAACTTCAAATGAATTAAAGTACCCTAATTTACAAAACGTTAAGTTGCAAATGGTCACCTAAGTGAACATTTTACCTGAATATCCCATTTGTGGTGTCCAAGTTTTATACGCTGATCTCTGGGCATTTTCAGCAGACAATGGAGTTTTTAGGATCTGAGGGTAATTACTATCTCGTACAGAAGATGAGCTTGTGCCAAGAGTAAAATCTGATGCAAATGTGTTTTCTGCATAAGATCTTTTGTTTCCAAAGTATGAACCTAAATTCAAAAAATTAGTGTTAATTCTTAAAGATTCAGAATTATGCAATGTTGCATAATTTATACCATGTCCACTTGCTATACACATCTGTTTAATTTTAAAAATAGAACAAAGTATGGCAAATTTAATGACATTAATAAATTATCTTGTACTAAAATATAAGGGAAAGTGCTTGTTTATATGGCTTTTCCTCCTACAAGTTCAAGACTACTCTTGCCTACAATCACCTTTTCATTTTCAAATACACCAGATGTGTAACTTTGCATACTAATTATATGTAGTATTTATGAGGCCTCTTTTCCTTTTGACTTCTTCATTGAAACTCTCCCTATGCCAATGGTATAAAAAGTTTAAGACTCACGTAGACTCAGTTCCTTGTTTAGTTTATTACCTACTGATTATTAACTATTTTGCAGCGTTGTCATAAAACTTGAAAGACTGTACATAAACAGGTTGACATAGTGTCTTAGCACACAGAAGTTCTTTTATTTATATATATAAATAAAATATACACATATATACATATAGTGGGGCTCTTTTCTCCTATTCTTCATTTTTCATGACAACTATCTTCATTCCCCTTAAACCGCTTGCTTTTAGTTTCCTTTGCTAGATCCTGTTTTGTCTGTCTGCTCTTGGTTTCCCAGGGTTTCATATTTTTTCAATTTTCTCTCACAAATTAACATTATACGTTTTCTCTTCACATCCCATCTTTTATCTTTCTATTAATATGTATTTCCTGACAATTCTCAAACCTTCATGTACAGCCCTAACTCCTCATACTATAAAGCACAGATCAGCACACTTTTAAATTAAGGGCCAGATGGTAAATATTTTAGGTTTTGTAGGCCATATAGTCTCTCAAAATTACTCAACTCTGACAACATTCAAATAAGTAACCATAAATATGGCAAATGATTGAGCATGGCTGTTTCAATAAAATTTTACTTCCAAGTACTAAAATCTGAATTTTATATAAATTTCACATGTCACAAAATAGAATTATTTTATTTTTTCAACCTTTCATAAATGCAAAACCCATTCTTAGACCTATACGTGCGTAGTTCAATATAGCAGCTTCTCACTACATCAGTCTATTTAAGTTAAATCATCAACATCACAGAACATTCTATTAGATAGTATAGCTCTAACGTTTGTTCCTGCATCTTTTGTATGTAAATCTCTATTTACCCAGAACTTTTAAATATTCAAAAGTGAATTCATTATCTTTCCTTCAAAATTTATTCCTTATTACTACCTGTCATGACCAACTACACCATCTTTTATGTTACCCAAGTTATAAAGTTAGCACTAATTTCTAATTCCTTTTATTCAATCGTAAAACCCAGTAAGTGACAAAGTCTTGTTTTATTTTTGCCACTAAAATTTCTCATCATCTCCACTCCTACTAGTCTATTTTAAGCCATAACTTCTTCAGATCTTTTTCAAGTCTCTTAATTCTTCTCTTTGACTTGAGTATTATGCTTCTCTATCCAGTCTCACATTAATCACCAGTGATGTTTCTGAAAAAGAAATTTCACGAAGTCGCCCTTCCTTATAATTCCTCAGTGTCTCTACTATCAGAAAAAGTCTGACTTCTTTGTATGGGTCCCCACAGAAATCACACTGAAACTGATAATTTGAGTTTAATAAAATGTACAAAGAATATGTACAAAATATGATAGGATATAAGGATATCATCATAAAGAAGTGTGTAGAACACACAAAATGTGTCATTACCATACCTAAGCTTGAAGAAGCTAAGTAAGTGATTACCAAAAACTGGAGACAGAAACTAACTGTTCACACATTAGTTCAACACTACTTCCCCTTCTTGAAACATGTCTTAGTTTTCATTCAATTTTCTTGAACTCAGTTTTGTATATCTTTATATTCTCCCATCTGCCCTCAGATATACTGGAAACTTTCAAAAGTGTATTTCTCCTAAGTTTCTCTTCTTAGGTTTCGATCCATATATTTAAATCACCTCAATATGAAAATGAGAACATCCCAGAGGTTCCTCACCTTCAACATGTCCAAAAGAGAAATCATCATTTTTCCTCTAAAAGTGTTTTTCCTACAAAGTTCCCTTTATCAGGAAATAGCTTTACTGTCTATGCAGTCACCAAAGTCTGATGGACAAAACATACTTGCCTCCCAGATCAAATTCCCACACATACTCCAAGTTTATATCATATCATTCTCCTAGTTTTAGCCAAACAAAACACAGTCTACAAGCACAACATGTGTATCATACATTTTGTTCCGTACTTTCACACCTTTTTATTTCTTAAAACTGTTTCCCAGCTTCTCCTCTCTCTCCCTTCTGGTTAATGAACATTCTTTGTCCTAATTAACCTTTTAATTCCAAGTTAAGTTGCACTTCCCGTAAAATTTCTTTGCCCACTTTTGTTCCCCTACTTTACTGAATACTTCAAGAACTTGTAAGTTATCTTTTAAATCAGTTCTTTGGGTCTCCCTAATGGCACACCAGGTTGAGCACAGTGCTGGGAAGCTGTCTGCAGCCTCTGCAGCATGGGTTCGATTCCCAGGCAGCCAGGGAGATACCCACATGGCATGGCGGAACTCTCCTGTCTTGCCCCCTGCTCCCCTCAGCAGTGTATTTCAGTGGATCTGCCTGTTCTGCTCCCCGCTGTGTCTCTGGTGAATCCTCTCACCCTCCCGTGCAGCTGGCCTGTACCTCAGCTCTCATATAAATAAATAAATAAATAAATAAATAAATAAATAAATAAATAAATAAAATCTTAAATTAAAACAGTTCTTTGAAATATCGTTATCACGACTAATTATTTTGTAAATGATTTTATTAACTTTTAATTCTGTCTTTTCTACTGAACCCTAAGTTCACAGGAGCACGGAATATTAGCATCCTGCTCTCCCAACCTAACAGGTGCACCTATTTAGATGTCCATTCACCCTAACTCAGAGCCGATCACCCACCATCAGAAACTTGTAATAGAATCTATACCCAATTTCCAAAACCCCCGGTTCTCCAACCACCCCTCAAATGAAATTTCTCTGCGGTACTAACCAATGCTCCCTGAACCCCGGGAGCTGCGGTCCTGGGGCACCCCACCCCACCCCCCGGACTCCACCCATCGCCCCTTGCCTCGAGCGAGCCCGGCGCTGGGCGGGCGGCCAGGGATGCTGCTGCTGCTGCTGCGGTCGGCGGCCGCGCCCGACGTGTCGAGAGTGATGGGCGCCGCGGCCCGGGCCGCCAGACGGCGCTGAGGGGTCTCCTGAAGTCCGAAATTATAACGGGGGCCCTGTGACCACGCCCCTAGCGATGGGGAAGACGCCGGGGCGCCAGGCGAGGTTGCCGTGCCGTCAGGCCGCAACATCCTCACAAACCCCGCCGCCTCCAGTACTGAGATTCCCGACCGTCGCGTCGCGGAGCGCGAGGCAAGTCACGAGAAAAATCGCGGGAGAACTGTGCGCAGGCGCACGGAGCTGCAGCGCGCAGGCGCACGAGGGCCAGTTTCCCCCAGTTCAGATGTGGGCATGTAATCGCTGCCAATTCCAGTCCCACGACTTATGCAAGATTTGGTTGAGTCGGTATAGCCTCTTCAAACTGCAGGTACCTGCTTAAAAGGATCCCCCAAGGCCCATCAATGATTATAGATTTGGATAAATTTATCACAAAGGGCTTAGTGCTCCTTTTTACCACATACCACCAAACACTTGCATCTTACTTTTTTAAAGGTTTTATTTATTTATGCATATACAAGAGCTGGGTTGTAGGCCAGAGGTCAGGGGGGTGGAGGGTGAGAATTCACTAGAGAGATTTGGGGGCAGAACAGGCAGATCTACTGAAATACACTGCTTGAGGGATGCAGTGGGTGAGACTGGGTGAGACTGGTCTGCTGTACCACGTGGGTCAGCTCTCTGGGGTGGGGAGAAAGGGGCTGGAGGGAGATCAAATTCATGCAGCAGTGGCTGCCCATAGCTCTTGTAGCACTGAGACTTAACTCCTTGTGCCACCAAGGAGAGGTCCTTTGCATCCTTTTTATTTTTAAATATACACGTTGTCCACTGTGTATGCAGTGCCTAAAAATGCAAAAACATTTTTTATGTATTAGCACAACCCATCCAACATTATCCTTACTAGAACTGTTAACTTCCCAGTTTAAAAATATCCACAGGGCTGTTAGTCACTGCTGAGATGGCTAGTACAGTAAGAATTTAGGACAGAATGGGTGAGGTATCTTGGAAGTTTTAAGAACATTTCTCAATTTACTGTGCTTTCACACATATGAATAAGCTAAAGAAAGACAGATTTCAGTTTTGTAGATGACCTCAAGGAAATTGGCTCTTCTTAAATATGGGAATGCCAACTTCATAAATGCTAGGACTGAGAACACTGGATATTATTAGTTGTGTTTAAAACACTACTGAATTCATACTTAATAGCTTACTCAGTAAGGTATTCACACACGCCCATGTGCAAAAATTGCAGTGCTTGGGACTCCCTGGCGGTACAGGGGATTGAATCTCAGCACCACGAAGCTATCCACAGCCACTGTAGCACAAGTTCCATCACAGCCAGGGAGCAGATCCACATGGCACAGCAGACTGTTCCTATCTCGCCCGTTGCATTACTTATTGGGGTAACTTATTAGTATAGTCCCATACTAAAATCCTATTCTAATGTGAATTGCCATTTATCTAAAATTATTTTGTGATGGATTCAGAGTAACCATAAACCTATGAAATATTCCCCAAATTTCAACAGCCATTCATTTTTGTGTACCTTTAATTCACATGTGAGGTTTATCCATTTATCAGGTAATAGTATCATTAACAGATTAATTTACATCAGCATTATATAACATAAAATAGCATTCCACAAATCTAAATAGAGCATTCCAGAAGAAAAGCTTTAAGCTGAAGATACAATAAAGGTCTTTATTTTACAATATATCTATAATTATAATTTATTAAAATTAATAAAATCATATACATAATATTAACAGAGTAGTCATTTAGATCTGATAAGCACTTTTCAAAAAGCAAATGTTAAAACAGCAAAACTATATAGTAAGCAACTTTTGCACCAGTTTATCTAGACCACTAGTTCAGGCTGAACATTCACTCTTCGAAGAACCTCTTCCGGCATGCAGAAAACAGGGCTAACAGGCTTAATCTGTTCTTCTCCCAAAAGTGACAATCCAGCAATTCCAAATAAAGTATGAAAAGGATCCACCTATTTTAAAAGAAAAGAATTTATAGAGTAAAATAAATGAAAACCTTTCAAGTTATGCTTCTGAATAATGGTTAACTATACTGCAGCTAGGCATACTGATTCCTTCACATGAAAGTATGCTTGTAAGTTTTTTGAAATAAAGTCGATGGCTTCAAACTGTGATTTTCAACACCTTTACCATACGACTTTTTTTGTTAATAAATTTCTGTAAACTTGCTTCATAGCCTTCATGTATATTCTCAAAAAGTGTATTTTCTCAAAAAAATAACAAAACTGCATCCTTTTTTGAAACACTTGGAAGATCATCCCTTTACAATAGGAAAACACCTAGCACTATAAAAATGCAAATATCCAAAACATCAGAAATATACTTGCCATATCTCCTGGTCTATCTGCAAATCCTCCTGTTTCTTCATCTTGACATGCTAAGATGAAAGTACGTAGTTTCTCTCTATCAATCCAGTGAAGCCTTCCAATTATCTTCAGAGAAGCCAACACCCACCATGAATAGCACACATCTGGTAACTAGCAGACAAAAAACCACAGTAAGTTGCCATAATTTGTTTTCTAGTCCAAATACCAGGGAAGCGAGGGGAAATGCTAACTAATTCTGAAATTCATAAATACAAGTGCTTAGAATTAAAGACACTCTGGCAGAGAGACTCCAATCCACAGAAACCCATGGTAAATGTTTCGGTATTCAGTGACAACCATCCATCTACTTTTGTTTCTATATGCCATGAATGCCTATCAGTTCCATGTATCCTAGAAACTTGGCTCATGAAATCCAAGGTGATGTTTCATTTCCTTAGGCAAAGTATCACAGTGTATTTATAATGTATATTTTAAAAGAGTGTCTCTTAAATGGACTCCAATATATAAAGCACTTCAATCCTAATCATTCCACGTTTTTGCCAAAGGCATTTAGGAGATACATTTCTACTAGTGAAAATGAAAACAAAGTAAAAAGCTCATTCTATCAATTTATAAGAGCAATACTAGGAAATCTAAAACAAATTACCATTCACTTAAGGTATGTACCTTCTCTGGCCTTCCATTGAGCCCACCAGATGGTAACTGTCGTTCACAGAGCCACCAACCAAGTAAGTCAGAATTTACTTGATGCAACTGGTTAGTAATAGCCAGAAATCCTGTGCAACAATAGATCTAAAATTACAGACATAAAGTACATGTGTATAATAATTTTAATAGTGACAAAAACTACTCAAATTACAAATACTCAATTTCACATCTAAAAAATTTGCTTTCTGGCAAATCGAACATTTAGTATTGCAAATAATATATCATGTAACTGAAAAAACTACTAGGACCCAATTCTGCACTGAAATTCTTAGCAAAAAAAATATTTACGGCTAAAAGCAAACTTTATTGGCCAACTATTAACAAAAACAATATTCTTTGGCAAAAGTAAATGGCTATTCAAAATAGGTAGGGAAGACTTTTGATTTGTTTAGTTAAAAGTGTCTTGGTGGCTACACACCTACCATACAGCCCTTTGCGTCAGGGGGTCCACAGCCAAGGACAGATATCTAAATTAAAGTTTTAAAAATGCCTTTCCTTTTTTAAAAGATTTTATTTTTATTTATTTATGCAGATAAGAACTGGAGCGTAGGTCAGAGGTGGGGATGGAGGGTGTATGAGAGGATTTGCCAGAGTGAGGAACAAAACAGAAAAATGCCTTCATTAATCATCAATTAAGCTACTCTTATCTAACATTCCACATTCAAATTATCATTTTAACAGACATGGCATTCTTATTAACACATCTCTCCAATTTATTACAGGATTATCCCTTAAAAATCAACACATTTAATCTGCTCTAATCAATTACCTGCCCAGCATGGGATTCAGAACCTGGTCTGCAACCAAATCCACCATCAAAGTTCATACATGATAAAACAAATTCAATTGCCTTTTCCACATTGATAGCATCTAGTTTCCCCTATAAAAAGGAAAAAAAAAGCCAATAAAATTGTGGCGCCTTCACATGGTTTAATCATTCCAATACAATATTCAAAACTTACCAACAGAGCCAAAGTTGCCACAGCACAAAAAGAAAATCTTGTATCAATTTCTCCTGAAACAGATCAAACAAAAACATGTCACAGGAGGATTCTGACTATATTGTATGACTACTACATTAAGTTTTGAAGAGTTCAAGCCTAACATTTATTTGCTTTTAGGTCACCAAGAAAAAAGCTACATCTGAATGAAATGCCTTTACTTCTTTAACAAATTTATACAAAAACACTGTCAAGAAAATAAGAGCAAACTGTTTAAAGTGACTAGAAAAGGCAAAGTAGGTAACAACCAAAAGATCAATTTCTAATGACCATAACTTACCCTATTATATAAAAGTAGATTTTCACATCCCATGAAGCAGCTGGTCTCTCCGGCCTGCACTGTATTGAGCCCTAAAGCAGAGATTATCTACATTTATCAAGTAGTGTATTATTCCCTCCCTCCACTCAAATATTCAGTAAGTTTGTAAAGTTTTTTTATTTTCCCCTAGCCAGCATTTCTGTAAAAACTTTACAAAGTCACCAAATATTGGGAAAAAAATTTCACCTACCTTAAATCTTTTAGACTGGCCCCTCTGTTCCAGTGCTCCTGTATGCTGCTATAACTAGCACAGTGCATGCTGGAACTTCCAGCAAACCATTAACTCCAGTTAGACCAGCTGCTTAGTGGGACCTGAAAAAATGAACAACTTAAATCTCCTTATAAAATTATTAGCAAAGTTCCCAAACCATTGTACTTTTTTTGCAACGAAGTTTATTACTACCAAAACACCAAAACGTAGTATTTTAATACTGGTATTGAGTAGCATAGATTTAAACTTGACATTACCCCAAATGTCTCCAGCGAAAGAACCATCTTCTTTCTGTAGACTCTGAACATATTCCACAACTTTGTTTACATCAATAACATTAATACTATCATACAGAGTAAGGATCTGTAACAAAAACAAGTCATATTAAGTAAATGCCACTTCAAAAAGAACTTTGTCCTAATAGTTTGCCCAGCATATTCTCATCTATGTGTATTATGAATATTTCTCAGAGATTTTCTAGAGTAAAAAAATTTAAATTATCCTCAAATCCAATGTTTAGCCATAATGCATTATTTTTAAATAAAGCATTTATTTTCTGCATTCAAATTGAAGCTTAGCATAGCATGATGTAAAATAGACTAACTTATGTTTACAGGAGAGGAACAATTAACCCAGTATTTGTGTCTTCACTAATGTCAAAATGTAATCATTTCACTCCACCTAGAGATTTTCAGATATTTACATATCCTGAAGACAAACAATATATTATCCAAGGTCTCAGTGTAATTTCATAATTTCCATCAACGTTGGAATCAGCTAATACATGCCAAAACATCATTGACCTTGCAGCAACTTCATTTAAAAAGGACTTTTTAACAGATGATAATTTTGTCACCTTCCTAATACCTAGATTTCGGTATCCCTGCTGTCACTTTAAGAGATTACACTAAGACTATTGCCTTTAATCAGTATTTACCTGGACGGCACTAAGTGTGTACAAAAGATGAGGATCATGTCCGATACTAGCACTTACTCCACCACACTCGTGTTGACATGACTTAATGAATGTTAGAATTTCTTCTCTATTCATGCGATGAAGTTGTCCCATGAGATCCATTACAGTCAGACCCCAATAGACGCCACTCATTCTCAAATACTCAGACATACAGTATTCCTAAAACACACAATTACTTTAATGTGTCAATGTGAACTGATACAGGGTTAAAGAGAATAAACACATAAAGTGAACTAGCAACTCCCTCCCCCGCAAATTTCACCTGATTCTAAAACATCAGTAGCGACCTTATACTTCTGCCTCCCAAGTTTAGGTGGCTAAATAGCAGAAGTCCAAAGAAAATCTTCACCTATGACAAACACTATACAAAGGCCTTTAATCTCTCCCAAGAGCCCAACAGAAGTCCAAAGAAAAAACCTACCTTTTTCATCAGCAAGTTGGTGTGTGTGGACTTTTTTTAAGTAACCACATTAGTATTACATATGCACTATTTTAATATAGGGACTCTATGAAACTTGTCCATTATTAAATGGTAAAACTTTAAAGTCAAAATAACCAAAGCATAAAAGGTTAGGAAAAAAGATAACAGTACCAAATTAAGAACAAATGAATACAAACTCCATAAACAAATTTTTTGCATTTTAACAGGTTTTGAATCAAGTATCTCAACATTTTGCTACAGACCCAATTCAGTGATTTAAGAATCAGTAGGTGGGCAGTAGACTAGTTACAAGGTTATGGTAAATGAAACACTTAAAAAAATTCATCAATACTAGGCACTATCAAAGATAGTTGATCATTCAGGTATTTTGGATACTATGGCGTAAATGACATACTTTCAGTTTGGTTATTGTTCCTATGACTGGTTCCAGAGAGGAAAACAATTCTTCAAAATTTAAAACTTAAGGTAAATCTTTCTCAAGGTCTCAGCGTAATTCTAGAGCTTAAGTGTTATTACACATCAGCTTTAAGTTCAGGTAATACATGCCAACACATCATCGACCTTGAAAACATTATCTCAGTAACCTTACATCTTGGAGATAAAAGTCTGTTTTGTCTATCAAGGTCTGTAAGAAGTACAGGTAGGAACCATAGTTAACTGTGATGGATCTTCAACCTTAGATCCCCAAAAGTAGCAATACTCTTGCTACATTTCAGACATACTTTTCAGACTTTGGCATACCAGAGCTATCATTTTTAGGACGCATGGGCCATAAATACTGAGTGCTTATACTACAGCCTCACTTCTTTAAAATTTTCAACACAAAACACATACATACATAATCATCTTTCTTTGAGCCATAGGATGCAATATAATCTGCGTGCTTTTCCAGTAACAGTGAGTCAGGTGCATCTGACTTGATAATAACATCCTTCTGTGGCGTACCCTTTTAAAAAATAAAAAGCAGTGTTTTCATAATGTTTACCTTCTAATGCTCTGCCCAAAGAATGTATTCAACACATATCTAAACTTATTTTTCTTTTCATTTTGCAGTACAAAAAAACTTTCATTTTAAAAACTGCCAAATATCTGACAGAAATAGCTCAACACTTAAGCTCTTGTAGCTAAGATTCAGGTTATTTTTCAGGTCTCAGAGTAATTCTAGAGCTATGGTTGAAATAATCAACTTTTGATTCAGAATACATGCCAACTCATCATTGACCCAAAAAATTATTACCTTCATCTATCATCTTTCACTTACAATGAAATACAATACCGTCGAGTGCAAAGCTTACCAATTAAGAACTTACCATTTACATGTGACAGAAAGCAGATTAATCATTATGGTAAATAAGCTAACCAGTCATTTATAATTCTTTGTAATTCCATTTTATCAAGCACCTTCTATGTATGTAATGTTACTAGCTTTATCCACCTTTAATCTTACTTTCAACAGAAAACACACACCCTCGGGTGCTAAAGGTACTGCTTCTAATTGCAAGCATTTCCTCCCCCTGCCTCCACTCCATCTAGATTTTCGGTGCCTGGACCGCAAAAGATTAAGCAGCGCATTTCCCTCGGACCCGACCAAAAATACGCAGTATCTTCAACAAAACAAAACCACTAGCAATTCTAAATATTCCAAACGATTTTTTTTAAAAGATTGCCCTGGCTTTTTTTTTTTTTTAAGATTTATTTACTTATGCATACAAGAGCTGGGGTACAGGCCAGAGATGCAGGGGGGAATGAGAGGATCCACCAGAGACAGAGTGGGAAACAGAACAGGCAGATTGACTGAAACACACTGCTGAGAGAGCAGCGGATGAGACAGGAGAGGTCTGCCGTGCCATGTGGGTAGCTCCCTGGCGGGCCGAGGACTCGAACTCGTGCAGCAGAGGATGCGGCTTGCTTCGTAGTGCAGCGCTTAAACCCTTGCGCCACCATGGAGGCCCTTCCCTGGCTTTTTAAAGGGATTAAAAAATCCGGCCGCTGAATCCAGAGGCCCGCCCGAAGCCGGAGCAAAATTAGCAGCGGTAATTGTGCCCGCGAGGTCAGCAAAAAAGCTGACTAATTCTTCACCCTCTCTGAGCCCACAAGAAACCCATCAAAGCCCGTGTCTTAACCCAACTAGTCTCCAGTACTTGGCATCCAAGCCTTCGGGGCCTGAGCAGCTCAGCGATCACCCTGCCCGGCCTCCCCCCGACCCTTCCGGACAGGAGCGCGGAGAACACAGCTACACTCACCATGTCTGAAATCGAAAAGGGAGAGTGACGTGCTCCAGGGTAGGCTTAGGCAGCACGCGCCTGCGCAGAAGCGCTCTTCAGGCCCCCTCCACGCCCCGACATAGCTGACCAAGCTCCTGCCTGACGCGCGGGGCCGTTTCGTGGCGGCCCTAGGACCCCGCGCTCTGTCTGCGCCCGCCTCAGGGGCCCGTTTTCTACCCCCATTTACTTGTGTCAAAAGCAGTTTTAAGTCGTACTTTAATATGTATTCCTGTTAAGAAATTGTTTGTTCTTAAGGTTCTCGGATCTCTGGAGCTCTGAGATGACGTAATTAGTAGAGTTCTTATACTAAGTGTTTAAAAAGTGTCTTTTGAGTGAATGGGAAGGAAATGTTCACTTTCCCTTCCTGTTTATTTTCATTCCGGGTTCGGCTCCCACCTTCCTTCGCCTACTCCCACCACTTTCAGAAAGGCTCCTGGCTAAAATTTAGAAATTACTTTCAAAAAAGAAACAGCCAGCTGCCTTTTACGAGCATTTTCAGAAATATCACGGAATGAAGATTTACTAGGTGTCATTACAGCTATTTTGATTTGTGCACTTATTTCACTCTTAACATTGAACAACTGTTACAGGGCAACCCCGATTTAAAACGGACATCCTTTTTCCCTTAACACAACTATTAGAAAATAAGGCGCGCAAAAATAAAAAATAAAAAAATAAAAAATTGGCATGCTATTCTCTTTTAATTGATTTATTCTGTAACAATTTGGAGGTTTCCTTATATGGCAATGTGAGCTATCAGTGATTGAGTGTTGAATCTACTCTGATGAGTTAATTTCCCTGAAATTCTTTGATATTCCCATTTATACTTTGAAGCCACTTATTAGTTAAAGGCAATTAAGCCTAGAATTACCTGTTTATACTGAGCTGAACTTTTTTATGATCAAGTGATATCTCTAACTCTTAAAGAACACTCCAATCACCTCAATGTATTTGCCAGTGTTTTAGTTGTTTTCCTACAAATAAGATTCATTTATTATCTTCTAAGCAAATGTTTCTAACATCTCTTGATTTGCCCTTCCAAGGTAAAACCATAAATTCAGAAAAATAAAAATTTCCAATCTATTTTACACTTATTGTATCTTTAACATTTTCTGAGGAAGGGGCCTGGAAAATCATAAAAATCTGGGTTTTTTTCACCTTATAAAAAGATACTAAAAATTACTAAGTTTGTTTCATGTGTCCCATATTTCTTAATTACCAGCTCTATTGTGAGAGCTTCATAGAAAAAGTTGGTAAGTAAATCAGGTCAACTTAGCCTTTCTTAGCTAAATTTGAGTAGGTAAAATTTTATTAATACGTCCAAAAATTTATACTTTAGGAGAAGACCCTGGAGATTTATCAATGCTCTTGTTTTCCTTAGGGGAAATAATGCTTAAATGCTTCTGAAATAGTTATGCACTATGCTGCAGAAATTTTTATTCACTTCCATTCTGATATTAAATATAGTAAATAACTGCAAGTTTCAGTCTTAGTCATTGGAATGAAATGAATGTGGCCTCCAAAAATTCATATATTGAAATCCTAATGCCCAATGTAATGAATGGTATTGGGAAGTGAGGCCTTTGTAAGATAACTACCTTAGGAGGGTGGAGTTAGTGATCTTATGAAAGGGTTTGCGTGGAGCATTTTATTTCTGTCATGTGAGAATGTGAGAAGTTAGCAGTCTACAACATAGAAGAGGGCCAGTACTTTTGGCTTCTTAGTCCCCAGAACAAGTATGTTTAATGTTTATGCCATTCAATCTATGTTATTATTACATCAGCCCAAACTAAGACAGTCATCCTATAGTATATTTTTTTCTCTGATGCTAGTTGAAAACTGCTATAAGCTACAGGCCAAAGTCTGTGCATACAGGAAGAGGAAGTCTCAGAGCCTGCTGGAAAGGATTAGAGACTTCGAACTGTAGCTAGATAGTTGAAAGAATAGTCTCTTCTTGGGTGCAGACTTCTAAATGGACATATCTATTCTTTTCTCTTATTATTTTGGGTTTTTTTAAAGATTTTTTTATGCATACAAGAACTGGGGTACCGGCCAGAGTTGTGGGGGGTGAGAGGATCCACCAGAGACAGAGTGGGGACAGACTGACTGAAATACACTGCCAAGGGAAGCAGCGGGTGAGACAGGAGAGGTCTGCTGCACCATGTGGGTAGCTCCCTGGCAGGGGATCAAACTCATGCTGCAGTGGCTGAGGATAGCTTCATAGGTTGTATCTTAACCCCTTGCGCCACCAGGGAGCCCTCGCTTATTATTTTGGATAGGAAGGGGAAGGGAGGGGAGAGGGACAGGAGGCAATGGGAGGAGAGGAAAACAAAGTAGACATATCTTAGACAAACTTGACACTGTGCAAGTGGACTGATTTAGGATTTCTAGGACTACATAGTCTGGAAGTTGAGTTTCTAGAAAGCAGTTCATGGGTCCATGATCCAGCAAAACAATTACAGATACTCAATGAAGTAATGATAAAAACTTAATCATGGTTATGGTTATGTTTGGAATATTTTTATACAGTTGTAATATTCTATTTCTATGGCCATATGAGGGAGCCCTTTTTATTTCTTAAGCTATCTCTAGCTTTCAATTTATTGGACTACTTTTATAAACTGGAATTTCATTTCATTTTTTATTTTTTTAATAATGAAGTAATATTGTTTTACACTTCTGTTAGTATTTTGATTATTTAGGAGTTCTCCCCTTAGGTGTGATCAATGTAGCTCTCCCACCACCAAAACAACCATAAATCCTCTCCCACAGTCCCTTGCACTTTTCCTTCTCACCTCCCCCCCACCCCCCATCCACACCACCCCCCCACCGCCCCTTCTCTCTCTTCTCTTGGATGCATCAGATCAGTATTCAAGCGTTGATTTTAGTTTGTCTTTGCTTGATGCTTTGTTTGGTTTTTCTATATTCCACATATAAGTGCTACCATTTGGTATTTATCTTTCTCCTCGCTTATTTCACTTATCATAATCCCTTCCAGATCTATCCATGTTGATGCAAAAGGCATGATTTATCTTTTTTGATTGGTGAATGTTGAGTCGCCTGGGATCAGTACTTGTGACTAGTGTCCGAAATGAAGGTAGTCTTATGGAGTGGAGTCTGATGCTAACTGTTCTGAGTTAACGTCAGAGTAGTATTGAGCTGGAGGAATTCTACTGAACTGGTGTCACAGTCAGAAAATCAGAAGTGGTGACAGAAATACCAGTTAACATATTTTAGAAGTAACTGATGTTTACAATTATAAAGAAATAGCAAATTCATGAAAATTTTTCTTACATTATTTTGTATTTTCTGAGATATCTAATAATATAATCTAATGAAAAATGGGCAGGTAACCATGCAGCTCAAAATCAAAACCTTTTTTCCATTATACTAAATAAATCCAGTATACATTATTACATGAAATAATAAAGCTTCCTGGAAAGAATACAGATACACTAATTAGCTCTAAACAGACAATTTTATTTATATTTCTATTCATAATGTATGCACAAGAAATAAGATTGTGTACAACAGACCAAAAGCTACCCAGAAACAAAGTCTTAGAAAAATATTTTAAGCCAAGTTTCATTGATTTATTTAACATAAGGCAAGTGAAATGTTGACTCAGAATGAAATAAGATTTTCAAATATCTTCTGATTGTTGTATAATGGATTATGAACATTACATTTTTGATAGTTACTGTCTCAAATTGAAAACAATATGCTTCCTAAATTATAGTAAAATGACCTCCTTTAATATAATTTCATTAAACTTTCAAAAAGTTATTTAACAGCATCCAAATCCTAATATAGTTTTCCAATACAAATTTTGGATAATCTGAATACTTTCATATGCTGATTTATTGGTCACTGGAAGTTTCTGTTATTTTAAGAGGTCAAAATAGCAAAACAAATTTTTTTTAAGATTTATTTTTTATTTATACAACAGCTGGGGTACAGGCCAGAGGCGCAGGAGGGTGAGAGGATTCACCAGAGACAGAATGGGGAGCAGAACAGGCAGACAGACTGAAAGCACTGCTGAGGGGAGCAGCGGGCGGTCTGCCACACCATGTGGGAATCTTCCTGGCCAACCGGAAATGGAACTCGCATTGCAGAGGCTGCAGACAGCCTCACAGTGCTTCACTCAACCCATTGCGCCACCCGGGAGGCCCAACAAATGTATTTTTCTAGGCTAACATAACTCAAGTATGGTGATACTAAGGACAAAAAATAACTTGAATGAAACCAAATCTATTTGAGAAAAAGCTAGACATAGTTAAATAAAAATAAAAAACATTACAATAGTTGCATAGATTTAGTGTAGAAGTTTTTACTTAAAAATTTTTACTGGAAAAATATGAAAGCCCTTTTCTATTTTTCTGGAGCTTAGGGAATTGTGTTGTAAAAACACAATCATAAACCATGTTTCTGTAGCAATCTTGTTAATTTTTATACCTGCCAATGTGTTCACGGGCTATAATAAGCCTTTGAATTTGTGCTGTACCTTCGTAAATCTGCAAGAAAAAATTATAAATGTAAGTTAAATATTTTCAGTATATACATAATTCAGTTTACTTAAGATTTTGGATAATAATATAAATTCTATTATAATATCAAACCAAATCAAACATACAGGGTCTGCAGTATATAGTGATTTCAAAGCTGATTTTGTGAAACCCATGAAAATGTGTAATTCCCTAAAGATTAGTTAAAGTTATTTTAAAAGCCACTTATCAAAATATTAGAGTATTTAAAAAATCAAATAAAAGTATATTATTATTTCAAAAGGCTTGGAAAAAAATTTAATGTTGCTAAAATATTCACGCAAATTTTCTGAACTATTATTAGTTATATGTCACCTTAAATCATGTTCTACTCTTACTCTTAAACCTGATTTTGTCTCTTCTGCCTAAGGAACGATGTTGCTAAAGAAAAAGATGCTATAGGATTTGGTTTTGTTCACCTAAAATAATCTTCACAGCCAGACCTCATTTCCAGTTTAAACTTCTAACTCTAATAATTTGTTTATTCATCTTCTCATCAGATAGCAGAGAAAAAAGTTAAGTGACTGATAGTATTAAGAATTATAATGATTATAGGCTCCAAAAGAGGGAAAGCATCATAAGATAAACCTGTAACAAATTTTGGTCCTTAGTTATTTCCTGTCTAAATCAAGAGGCTGTGTTATAATGTCTGAATTCCTTCTCACACTAGCATTCTATGATTCTATCTCTAGATTGCAGAGGACTCAATTTTTCAAATTATATGCTAAAGGTAAAAGGAAGCAAAAGAAGATATACTGTGGTGCATGGGTTATAATTACTTAAGTAATTATGTGGTGAACATGGTCATTTTTATCTTATTTAGTAAATTACTCCTTCTTAAGTTTTTCTAGTCACCAATTTAATTTAGGAGACAGAGTATTTTGTCACTGTCTCTTAATGTTGTTTTTTAACTCCCCAAATATGGCTTACTGGGGAGTTCTCAGGCAAGATTCAAAAATAAATAATTTTGAGTGAAATGTACATTTTTTTTTGAAATGTACATTTTTAAAAGAGCACAGGGCAGGTTATGATTAGCTATGATGTTAAGAGTTAAAGAAGGCTGTTCCAGACATACTGCACATGTCTGTACATTTACTTTGTTAACCTATTCTCCCTTAAGGCATCAACTTAAAAGTAACATTCTTTCATGTGTTAACTAGTTTCAAAAACTTGAGCTCTCAGCCATCTATGAGGTCATTTATAATTACTAGCATAAAACCTCTAAATAATGAAAAATACACTGTGTCATTTATGAATATCCTGTACCCTAAAAAACAACAAAAACCATTTTTAACCTTACCTGGTAGATCTTTGCATCCCTCATTAGTTTTTCTACGGGATAATCTGTATTAAATCCGTTGCCTCCAAAAATCTGTACAGCATCAGCAGCTATCTGATTTGCAATATCTCCAGCATATGCTTTTGCTATAGAGGCATAGTAGGTATTTCGGCGGCCAGAATCAACCTCCCAAGCTGCTCTCTGGTAACCCATTCTAGCAAGTTCAATTTTCATTGCCATTTCAGCCAGCAAAAATGATACCCCTTGATGCTAGAATTGAAAAGAAAAAAGTTTAAGGATATTTATGTACTAATTTGAAATTTTTTCTCACAGAATTTTTTTAGTGTTAAAACCAATTTTAGATTTAAAAAGGTACACTCCAGGGGCCTCCTGGCAGCATAAGAAGTTAAGATGCAACCTATGAGACTGTCCACAGCCACTGCATCACCAGTTCAATCCCTGGCCAGGGAGCAATTCACGTGGCACAGCAAACCTCTCCCAGCTCGCCCGATGCTCCCCTCAGCTGTTAGTTCAGTCAATCTGCCTGTTCTGCTCCCCACTCTGTCTCTGGTGAATCCCCTTACCCCCCATACCTCTAACCTGTACCCCAGTGCTTGTGTGCATTAATGAATGGATCCTTAAAAAAAAAATAAAAATAAAAAGGTACACTCTAGTTCTCTAAAGTTAACATATTAAAAAACTATATGGTATAATGATCAAGATCAGGACATCAATATTGGTAAAATATTATCATTAATTACATTATATACATTATTCAAATTTGCCAAATTTACCACTGATGTCCTTTTTCTGTTGAAGAATCTTATCCAGGGTTACATTATAAAATTTAGTTATTTCTCCCTAGTCTTCCCCATGCTGCTAGGACTCCATTCTTTTCTTGTCTTTCATGACCTCAGCACTTTTGAAGAATACTGACTGGTGGTTGTTTTTTTTTAAAGATTTATTGTATTTTATTTGTGAGATGGGGATGTACGCCAGAGGTGTGGGGAGATGGGATGGTGTAAGAGGATTCACAGAGACACAGTGGGGAGCAAAATGGGGGGATCTACTGAAATACACTGATGAGGGGAGCAGCAGGTGAGACAGGAGAGGTCTGCTGAGCCAGGGTTAGCTCCCTGGCCAGGGATTGGCTACTGATAACTTCATAGTCCTGAGACTTAACCCTTGTGCCACCAAGGGAGGCCCCATTTTTAAATTTTTTTTAAAGATTTATTTACACATACAAGAACAGGGTGCAGGCCAGAGGTGCAGGGACGGGTGAGAGAGAGAGAGAATTCACCAGAGACAGAGTAGAGTGGGAAGCAAAAAAGGAGGATCTGTTGAAATATACTTTTAAGGGGAGCAGAGGGCAAGACAGGAGAGGTCTGCTGTGCCATGTGGGTTAGCTCCCCAGCTAGGGATCAAACTCATGCCTCCGTGGTTGGTGATAGTTGGAGACTTTAACCCCGTGCACTACCAGGGAGGCCCAGAAATGTGTCTCTTTAAGTATGCACTCTGTGGTATGGGACTCTCCAAGTGGAGAAATAGTTCTTAGAATGGTGATTCCTCTGGAGTGCCTGATAAAACTATCAAGACATTAAAGATGTGAAACTCTAGAATGCTTCCTCAGTGCATTGAAGGAATATATCTTCTGTAGAAAGATATTATCTTTGCTTACAAGGAAAAATCAAGATAGAAAGATTAGGCCCCTAAGTACTTGAGATACAGAAGAAAATTCTGAAAGTAATTAAATGAAGTCGTGTTTGTATATATACATATATAATAAAATTAGGGAAGTAAAAGAGAAAGAGAAGCTATACTGAAAACGTATCACCATTTAAAAAAAGCATGGAATTGAAAAAGAACTGAATACAAATTCTAAAAATGAAAAAACTAAAAAAAAATCAAAGATGAAAAAGTTGCAGATTAATTGTAAATTAAAAACAATCTGATCTTTCATCATAGTTTGAGAACCACTGACATCTGAGGACAGAAATGAGGTATTTGTTCATAATATAACATATAACAAGTTACAGGAGGAGAAAATACAGATAAGGGGAGCGAGTCAATATTTGAAGAGATGTGCAGAGAATTAAGAACACGATGATTCTTTAGTACTAAAATTATTTAGTAGTTCAGAAGACAAGAGAAATGATATGGATTAAGAGTATGAAATGGAGTCCTAGATCTGTGGCTTACAAAGTTTGTGACCTTGGACAAATCATTTAATATTTCTGATTTTCAATTTCCTGATCTTTAATTAAGATTACAGTACTACCAAAACTAGTCTAGCACAGGGAGAATTAGATAATATATTTAATATGTGTGGCACACCTCCTCCAATAAAGACATACAAGTGGCCATCAGGCACAAGAAAAATCCTCATCACTTATACTCAGGAAAATGTAAATCAAAATCACAGTGAGATACCACTTCATATCTGGGAATGACCCACATTAAAAAGACCAGAAGCAGTAAGTATTAGCAAGAATGTACAGAAAAAAATGGGCCTCCCTGGTGGCGCAAGGGGTTAAGCACAGCACTATGAAGAGATATGCAGCCTCTGCAGCACGAGTTCAATCCCCGGCCAGCCAGGGAGCAACCCACATTGGTGTAGTAGACCTCTCCTGTCTTGCCCGCTGCTCCCCTCAACAGTGTATTTCAGTCAATCTGCCTGTTCTGTTCCCCACTCTGTCTCTGGTGAATCCTCTCACCCCCAGAGGTGTGGACCTCTGGCCTGTACCCCAGATCGTAATATACATAAATAAATCTTTAAAAAAAAAAAAAAAAGAATGTACAGAAAAAGGAGCTTTCTTACAATGTTGGTGGGAATGTAGATTGGTCCAGCCCCTATGGAACAGTTCTCAAGAGGTTAAAAATGGATCTACCAAATGAAACAGCATTTCACTCCTAGGTATCTACCTTAAGAATATAAAAACATGCTCAGCGAAATAAGCCAGAAAGAAAAAGAAAAATACCGGATGGTCTCACTCATAGCAGAAATCTAGAAAACTTAAATAAGGGACCAGGAAAATGAATAACTATAAGAAAGTGAAAATCAAAATCAGCAAAAAACTATGAACCAGAGACACTCTATGGGGGGTAGGGGGCGGGAGGGGAGGGATTGGGGAATATGAAAATAAAATTTATTATAAAAAAAAAAAGAAAATAAATACATTTTTAAAACCTTAAAAAAAAAATATATAAAAACACCGGGCCTCCCCTAATGGCACAGGCGGTTGAGCGCCGCGCTGTGAAGCTGTCCGCAGCCTCTGTAGTGCCGGTTTGATCCCCACCAGCTGGTGAGGGTCCCACATGGAGTGGCGGACCTCTCCTGTTGTGCCTGCTGCTCCCCTCAGCAGTGTATTTCATCAGTCTGCCTGTTCTGTTCCCCACTCTGTCTCTGGTGAATCCTCTCACCCTCCTGTGAATCTGGCCTGGTTCTTGTATAAATAAGTTTTTAAAAAAAAATTACGTATAATTTAAAAAAAAAAGGATATAAAAACACTAATTTGAAAGGAAATATACATGCCTATGAAAGGAAATACGCATGCCTATGCTCACTGCAGCACTATTTACAATAGCCAAACTATGGAAACTACCAAGGTGCCAAAAAAAACAGATGAATGGATCAGCAAGAAGTGGTATATTCACAAAATGGAATATTACTGTGCTTTTGAAAAGATAAATTCTTGCCCTTTGAGACAACATGGATGGAGCTGTAGATTATGTTAAGTGAAATATCAGAAAGAGAAAGACAAAATACCAGATGTCACTTTTATGTGGAATATAGAGAAATAAAACAAAGAGCCAGATAAACTTAAACTAATAACAAACCCTAGAAACTAGACAGTAGAATTGAGGCTACAAGGAGAGGGGAGGAGCAAAAACAAAGTGGGGAGGAAGAACAATAGTTTATGTTGGTAGACTACAGATTCTGTGGTGGCATGTGCAAGCCAGTAATGACTTCTGAAGGGGGTATAACTCTAAAACACAATGCTGTAAACCATGTAACTTCGATTAAAAAAAAAAATGAAAAACATGGCACATTGTCAGATATATAACAGGCACTAACAAAATAAATATTAGCTCTTCCTTTTCTTCATAATTTACATAATTCTTTGAGTGGACAACTGTTAGTGGCATAGTTTAAAAGAAATCTACTCTTGAAACCCATCCTGATACATCACATTATCTTCTTGCTACCAAAGTAGAAATAAAACCGTTTGTAGTTAAAGATAACTTTCAAATAATTAGATGAAAATGAATGTCTTTACATTTGGATGAAGTAAGCACAACATTAAAATTACCTCTACCGGGCCTCCCCAGTGGCAGCGGGTTGAACGCCACGCTGTGAAGCTGTCCACAGCCTCTGCAGCATGGGTTTGATTCCCAGCAGTCCAGGGAGATACCCACATGATGTGGCAGATCTCTCCTGTGTCGCCCGCTGCTCCCCTCAGCAGTGTCTTCAGTCTGTCTGCCTGTTCTGCTCCCCACTCTGTCTCTGGTGAATTCCCTCACCCTCCCACGCCTCTGACCTGTACCCTAGTTCTTGTATAAATAAATAAAAAATCTTAAAAAAAAAAAATTACCTCTACAAGCAGCTTTCCAAAAGTTTTCCTGTCCAGGGCATACTTGGTAGCTTCATCCAAAGCTCTTTGTGCAAGTCCCACAGCACCAGCTGCCACCTAGTATTTTAATATAAAACAAAGTAAAATTCACAATGTCTTTAAAACGCAGAGTACAATGGCTCTTTGCCTAACAGTCTATGTTAAGGATTAGAAAAAGAGAAGATGACAAAAACCTTAAGGCAATGAGAATGGGGGAAGGGAAGAGAGGGGGAAAGAATAAATATTTTAATTTACATTATTAGGAATTAAAGGTTAATGGAAGACTGGGTAAGGAACAAGATCCAAGCATGAAGACAAATCATTCTTTCTGCTTAACAAGGAAAAGCTCCTTAGGGGAAATATTCTTAATGAGTGAGAAGAGAGGAAATGAGTACCATCAATAGGAATGATTAAATCAAGCGCAAACTGCCTAGCGTTCTCTAAGTCTAGCATCAACTACTGCAATTGTGTATTTGCTAAAAGAATTTCTATAACATGCAGCAAGAGAGTTAAAGAAGCCTAAAATATAAAGAATAACAACAATATCTCTCCATCCTTAATAAAAGCAGATTTTAAAAAATATACAACCAAGCATACTAAATGTAGTCAATAAAAAGACTCCATACAGATTATGAAATCATAATACTTACTGGAGGTCTGGTTTTATCAAAAGCTCCCATTGCAATCTTGAAACCTGCTCCCTCACCAATCAAAACATTTTCTTTAGGCACTTTCACATCTTCAAAGACAATTCCTCTTGTATCAGAACATCTCTGGCCCATGTTTATTTCCTAAAAAGAGAAACAACATAAGCTATAGAATACCATTTGACCTAGCATGAATTTTTTGTTTTAGTAACTGTTTTATGATTTTGAGCTATTACCTAGACCGGGTTTAACAAACTATGGCCTTCAATATCTGTTACAAAAGAAACAAAAGGCCCAAAATGAAGTCATTCATGCCATGTCCCACCAAGACTTAATACTTACCTAACTGAATACCTATCTCTGCTAAAAGTAGAAATTTAAACTAATAACACTGGAATTTCTTGGTCAGCACTAGTGAGGTAATCTGCAAGATGAAAATCCCTTACCTTCCTCTAAGGGAAGGTGGTTTTGCCTGAAATAATCTTTCCTTTCTTTCTTTTTTTTTTTTTTTTTATAGAGGCATGTTTTTATTTATTTATTTATTATATTTGTTTGTTTTGTTTATGCATGCACTGGGTACAGTCAGAAGCGCGGGAGGGTGAGAGAATTCACCAGAGCCAGAGCGGGGAGCAGAGCAGGCAGAAGGACCGAAGCACACTGCTGAGGGGAGCAGCGGGTGGCAGGAGAGGTCTGCGCACCATGTGGGATCCTCCTCCGGGGCCGGGGAGCAGCCGGGGATCGAACCGGTGCCGCAGAGGCTGTGGGCAGCTTCGCAACCCAGCGCTCAACCGCTGCGCCACTGGGGAGGCCCAATCTTTCCTTTCTTTTGCTAATTACCTTGTTCAGCTTTCAAACTATAAATATTTTCCAGGTACACTTCTATAGTGCCTTCCTTACTTGCTTGGTGGGATACTGTCCAATTCATGAACCCATCTTTTAATAAAGCCAACTAGACCTTTAAAATTGGTTGGATTTTTATTTCACACTAGTAACCACTCCTGAAAAGGAAATATGAGTAAAACTTATGTCTATTCATTTTTAGTACTTACATTTTGTTATTTCTAACAGTCTCAATAAGTTTTATTTGTAAAGCGTACTCTACCTTTAAAACATATGCTTAAAACAATAGAGCATCAGAAACTGCACTGGGCAAGTTCTAGGAGACCTGATTACTAATCTCAACTCAAGTATGTTGTAACCTTGAGTAAATCACTTGGTTTCAATATTCATCAAACATACAGAAATAATGTGTAGGGTACCTTCTGCCATTTACACTCTATGACCTAAAAGAGAAGTGACTCCTCATATGGAGTCTAGTAACATGCTTCCATTTTAAAGAGGATTGGGTACAAGAGAGATTCTGATAGCTTTTAATAAAATAAGATTTTACATATACAGATGACTGGTTTAGAAGTTTACATAATTTAGCCAATTCAAACTAGCCTTTCCAGTTCAGATTATGCCACTCTTAGGATCTAATATCTGACCAGATAATCTGTACTTTTTCTCATTTGGAAGGAAAAAAGTATAATCATGTAAACTTTAGTAACTCTAACTTCCATAATTCCTTCATTTGCCTTAAATATAGACAATATTTGATAATTAATAGTAATTTTAGTAATTTTAATAGTAATTTTAGTAATTTTCTTTTTTACAAATCCATTTTGCAAAAGAGATTTATAGTTGTAAGACTGAGTCTCCTCTTCCTAATAAATTATAATCTTAAATCATACTTCCTTAGTTCTCATTAGAACTAATTAAATGATTTCATTTCTTCTTTCATTTGTTAAATTTTAAACTTTTTCTCTTTAGTTCACTTTGAATGCTATTAGTGCTAAATTATCAGACTAACATTACAACCCTTTTTTAAATTGCCTTTTTCTTATTTAAATCAATTTTTTCTTGCTTCCCACATTCGAGGCTCTCTGCCATTTCCATACTTTTCTCAGGCACAGCTTTTGCTCTTAGTGATGTATAATGGTGATATTCAATTTATGTCAGATTGTTTTAATACATAAATTGTTTTAATCCATAAATTGGGCCTAATGCTACTTACCCTACCTGAAAGGTTGCTGTAAGGAAAGAAAAAGAATGGAAAAAGTCTTTTGAAATGGCTAAAACTCTATTACTGGCAGGCCTTATAAATGACAGTTTGATTCCTGCTTTATTTTCTTTTTTAAAGATTCATTTATGCATACAACAACTGGGGTATGGGTCTGGGGTACAGGAATGAGATAATTCACCAGAGACAGAGTGGGGAGCAGAACTGGCAGATCTACTGAAGTACACCATTGAGGGGAGCAGCAGGCGAGACAGGAGCATTCTACTGCACCATGTGGGTTAGCTCCCTGGCTGGGAATGGGACTCGTGATGCAGTGGCTGGTGATAGCTTCTATAGCTCTCAGCCTTAACCTCTGTGCCACCAGGGAGGCCCCTGATTCCTGCTTTATTTTCCCTCACATCTGTTATTAGTATTCGCCATAGACTGGGACCTGAATGGTCACTCTACCAAATAATGACTTGACTATTTTCAGCTTAAAACCATCAGCAATATACAGGTTATTTTACCTGTTAACATCAAAACACAACTTTATTTTTATTCCATCTTAATACAAACACAATGTATTCAATGAAGGAAACAAACTGTAATTTTGAAATGTACTGTTAAAATAATATTTGAGGCATATATCACTAATAGATATACACGTTACCTTTCTTCCGATCTGTACTCCTGGGGTATCTGCTTCCACAATAAACCCAGTAAAGGCTTTACTAGCAGGTGCCTTAGGATCTGACTCAGAACGTGCCAACAGAAAATACCTAGTACATATAGAGATACATGATGATAATAATACCAGGAGATGACACATGGTTAAGTGCTGTCCTAGTTAACCCTCCCAACAACGTCAATTATTTCCCCCATTTTAAAGATGAGAAAAATGAAGAATTAAAAAGGCTTAAAGGTTGTCTGAGTCGCATACTTATGATGTTGGCAGAATTAGTATTTCTGTCCAGTTCTGCTTCACTAATATGGAATTTAAATATTTTTGATAGTACGAATTGTAAACTCAAAATTCCTTTTATCATAAGGTAATTTTTAAAAAAGGTCCATACATGTTGAAACTGCACTTTTTCTTTCCCAAAACTAGTTTAATTCTTTAAGAGACAAGCTACTAGGAAAAGGAGGGCAAATAGAAATTATGTAGCAAAATGATTGTTTTTGTTACAGATGATTATTAGGAACATTTATTGGATTTTACCTCTAGAAGAATTCTTCACAGAAAGATTTAAAACATGAGGAGAAAAGCAAAACATCTATATATGCATGTAACCCATGTTCTACGTTGTCTGGAGCACGTGATTTTTTTAATTTCATAAACAATTTATTTTCTATGCTTAAAACAAATTATCATTTACTCTATAGTTTTACTGACCTACTTTGTTTTAGCACACGAAGAGTTTGTATTTGATGAGTTCTTAAAATTATAAAACTTCTAATTGCATTATTAGGTTCTTTTCAACTTATAAATTTTGATCATTTCTTCATTTTTTTATTACTTGCTAATATTATGATGACTTATTGAAGATAATGACATAGCATCCCACATTACTAGAAATTCATTAAAGGGATTGACAGATACATTTAAAATAAACAAAAACTTCTTAACAAACTCATTTCCAGGAATAATATTTTACTTGCCAGAAAATGCACCAAACAGCACACACATATTGAATCAGAATTTTTGCAGTTGCGGAAAGATAGCCCATTTAATTCACTTTTCCAATCACCAGAAAGTCTTTCTAGAAAGTCTATTTGTAGTTGAGAGTAAATTACATTATTTTCCATGACAACTTAACACACATGGGACAGGGATATTAGAAAATTTCTTCTTATGTTGAGTCATATTCTACCTTCTGTTTGAGCTATTTTCTAACTTTCAGTCATTAATTCTAAACTGGCTTCCAAAAGCAAATGCACAAGTCTGCACTTCTTTCTGTATGACATTATTTTAAAATTCTTCCAAAATAACCAATCCTAAATCCTTTATTCTTCATAGGATCTGTTTTCTATGCTCTTCCTTATGCAGATCATTTACTTACTTCTGAATTTATTCCATGGAGTCAGTGCATGTCTAAAAATGTGTTGCCCAGAATTGTTACCATTTTATCCTTTGGTTTGATGCTATGCTTCTATTTCTTCAACTTAAAATTACATTAGCCTTTTAGAGGCTGATAGAACACATTGTTGATTCCTGTTGAACCTACAGTTACTTACTAAACTTTCATTTTTTCCACACAAATAATGTTATCAACTATATTTTCTTCAACATTTAGTATTAATACAAGTGAGTTTATGATCCTTGTTGAATTTCACATTATGTTTGGACCTGTATTTGGATCTTTGAGATTTTTGCTAAAGAAAAATTAGGACTATCTTTGTTTACTGCCCAGAATCAGAGAAAATGCTATACCAGTGTTTTTTCTCTTTTTCCTCAGAGTCTTAAGGAATGATTTCAAGGAGATGCTGATACAGGAAACAGAGAGTAGAGATAGTATATCAAGTAATGGAGCTCTAGCTTTCCTAACCAGATTCAGCCAGAGTAGATGTTTTGTTTACTTTTATTTTACAAATTAAATTTCTGAGTGTTAATTTGAAGAAACAGTTAAGGGCTTTAAAATAGCTTCTGAAAATCACTTTAGTATTTATAGGTTTTTATGAAGCTCCCAAGGCCACGAATAAAAATCATCTTAATTGTGATGGTTTAATAATAAAGAAGAGCGGGGAGATTCTGAATATAAAGTAAGAAAGAAGCAATATACAGAGATGTTTTAGACAACATACCAATTAGCTTTTCCTCCGTTGGTTATCCACATCTTTTGACCATTAATAATATACTCATTTCCTTTCTTTTCTGCTTTGGTCTTTATACCAGCGACATCAGAGCCTGCTCCAGGTTCTGTTACACAGTAGGCCTTTAAAAATATGAAAATGAGAAAAAAGGGCAAACATTAATTACTACGAGTGTTTAAAACCAGAACTGCATTTTACTTTTTAAGTCAATATTTTAAATATATTAAAATATCTAAAAAGTTTTCTTAGAGAATCAAACTGCTTAAATATAAGAACATTTAATATAGAAATTAAAACTAGATGCAAGATAACAAATAAACCTTATCAAAAGTTTACAGGTCAGATATCTTCATCTAAATTAAATTCAGCTTTACAAGTGCAGTAGGTTACAAACTAGGAGATTTGAAAACCAGAGTAAAAGACATCCTTAAGACCTTCCTGTGGTAATGGAGAAGAGTATCATAATTTAATTATATGTCTATGTACAAAAGTCATTCTCAATGGGCTTGGGAAACTAGCATAGTTTAGGATGCTAGAAATGATACTTAAGTCACAAAAAGGAATTTTTGTGGGTAGGGAAAAGGGCAAATGTGTCTTCCACGCATAAGTAATAACATATGCAATGATAATTGGAGATAAACAGCAGGGTTACTCAGTGTTTATAGTATGAAAGTACCAGAGTTCTATAACTTGTAAGCTCTGTGCATGTTAGAGAATGGAAGGAAATGAGTCTGGAAAGAAAGGAGGGAAATAGATAACAAAGAACCCTTTATATTACATGAAGAAGTTAAGTTTACCTGGTATCAAGAGGGGAATCACTTTTGGTTCTTAACAGAGTGACAAGATGTAAGCAGTAATGGATAAAAGGAGTGGTAGAAGGCAAACATTAAGTAGATGAAGTTCTACTTAATGAAGTTACTGATAGGTACAATGGTTACAAGGCCTAAAGACACAAGTACTAGTCTTTTAAGGTATGTAAAGTACAAAGAGAGAAACCTTAAGGGTTAATTTTAATTCCAAGCAGTTTGGAAAAAAATAAATCAAAGTCTTAAGGGTAATATGGATAATAAAAACGACTACTTTGACTTATAAGGTGGTAGGAAGTGAAGAGTGGTAAAGAGGGTGGAGAGAAATAAGGAAAACTCATTGGGAGAGGTAAGTCTTGAAGGACAATTAAGTGAGGCAAGCAGATCTAATGCACAGAAGAAACAGCAGGGGAAACTACTAGTAGTTCAGTACTTGCATTGACAAAAAGTGTGTAACTAAAAGCCATGCAAAGAGGCTAAAGAAGAAGGCAAGAGACCTGGTCAAGAGGTTGAGGCATATGCCATTTCCTTAGAAAGTCAACTTGTATGCATTTAACATAAGTTTATGGAACCCTTACACCTACTACATGGGACCTTAAGGAATCACATGGGCTTCAAGGGAATCCAGAATACCCTAGTATGCAAAAGTGAGGAGTAGATGCATTTCCTGAGGAAACCGGATTCTAAAATGAGCTCACAAACTAAAAAAATGTATCAGGTGCCACTGCCACTGAAAATGGAACCACTGGGTGTTTTTGTAAATGCAGAGAAGTGACACAGATTTGCAATGTACATAGTTTATTTTACAAAGGTAGAAAGGATAGATTTAGGGGGAAATAACAACAAAATTTACTGTCTTCCAGGTGCTATTCTAAGTTCTTGACTCATTTAAAACTCACAATAATCCCTATGACATAGGATGTTGAGGAGCTAAACAGGATATTATGATAACTCTCAATTTTTTAGTTTAGGCAACTTCCAATTAGGAATACTCTAGAAGAGAAACAGTACTAGAGTGAGGAGAAAATAGTTTGGTTTGGGACATATTTATTAGTTTAGGAATTTAAGTCTATCCTAGAAGAAACAGACAAGGGTAAAGGTCAGGGGAGAAGTTGGGCTGAAATTGGAGAGTTAACAAACTACTCAATGAACACACCAAAACTTAACATCAGATGTGGAACTCAGCTATTAAGTAATTAATGAATAAATGAATAGCAGTTAAAAAAGAAAGTTCCCTTGGTCATTAGGTATGTTAATAGGCTAGAGGATTATTCTGACACTTTTCTGGCAAATATTAATTAGATATTTTTCTCCTGGAAATAAGCGAGAGGATTATGATGTTACTTTCTTGGCATTCCAGAAATATCATTTTACCTAAATAGGTTACCAATTTTTTGTCTTAATGTTCTATAGCTCCTTGTATTCATATAGATTAAAAAGTAGAAATGGTACTTTTCTTCCATTCTTTGCATGTGAAATAAAGCAGCAAATACACATACTCACACACATCATTGGCTCCTCAGTCAACCTTCCCAGATACTTCTTTTTTTGTTGATCATTTCCAGCAATAATAATGGGCATTTGCTACCAAAGAAAAGTGACATTTAAAAAGCAAGGTACTTTTGCTAGTTACATAAATTCAGAGATGCTGTTATTCAAAACAAGAGATTTATTTTACCCCAAGGGATAGGTCTAAAGGACTGCCTTTCATTATGCCTCTAAGCGGAGTGGTAAAATCATAAAGGCTTTATGAAATAAATCTGTTAATCCAAGTATTTTCATAAAATTAACTTACACATAGGAGTTGTTCACAATATAGTATATAAAAATCTACTATAGTGAAATGTACAAATAAAAGAATCAAATTTAGGCTAAATGAAGAAACATATATGATCAGGTCTACTAAGAATTGCTCATTAAATGTTAGGATTGCCAGCACTGACAATAAGCCATCCTGCTGCTTTTCCTGAATACTGGGTCTTGGCCTTGCCTTTACCTAAGACTCACCCAGGAACAGGAGCCAAAATGTACAGTTTCACCGCAAGGACAGCTAGGACTCCATGTACTGGAGATAACAGGACCATTTTGTTCTTTGTTTTGTGGTTTGTTTGTTTGTTTTTTAAGATTTATTTATTTATTCATACAAGCAATGGGTACAGTCAGAACTGCAGGAGGGTGAGAGAACTCACCAGAGCCAGAGCGGAGAGAACAGGCAGACTGATGAAGTACACTGCTAAGGGGAGCAGCGGGCGCGGCAGGAGAGGTCTGCGCACCATGTGGGACCCTCACCGGCAGCCAGGGATCGAACTGGCGCTGTAGAGGCTGCGGGCAGCTTTGCAACTGCACCACCGGGGAGGCCCCCATTTTGTTTTTTTAAAGATGGATTTATGTATGCATACAAGAGCTGGGTGACAGGCCAGAGGTACAGGGGGGAGGGGGTGAGAGGATTCACCAGAGGCAGAGTGGGGATCAGAACAGACAGACTGACTGAAATACACTGAGGGGAGCAGCAGGAGAGACAGGAGAGGTCTGCTGCACCATGTGGGTCAGCTCCCTGGCCAGGGATTGAATTCAGGCCACAATGGCTGTGGATAGCTTCATAGTGCTGAGACTTAATCCCTTGTGCCACCAGCGAGCCCCAACAGGACCATTTTTGAATAAGAACTTCAGACTTCACTGTAGAATCATGTGTTCATTTTTAAACAAAACTGTGTTCTACCATATATAATAAATTAGCAGTTAACTGTCTTACTAACATTAACTCACAGCTTGGTAATTTATTTTCAAAGTAACTTACACCCAAAGAATTTGCTTCAATAGCAGTCTGAACCCCGGTACATCCATAAGCCAATTCTTCTGTAATTAAACAGGCATCAAAAGTTCCAAGTCCAAGACCTCCTATAGTATCAAAATATTTTAAGATTCCATTATGTGATACAAGACAACAGAATTAAAAATGAACTATTTAATTAGTTCCAATATGAACTAATTGGTTATAAATGAGAATTTGCAAATACAGTATCTGTAATACAATAAACTAAAAAAGTGTTCTAGGAGCACAGTAACAAATTATACTTCTCTAAAATAAATTTCAAAAAATTCTCTTACTATGTTTAATCTGGACCTATTTTTCTGTTGTAACTTGATTTTGTAAATATTTTATTCAATGCTGCTAAATCTTTAACTCTTTGACCCGAAAAATCTCACAGAAAAAAAGTCTTAGTCAAATGTAAAATTAAAGGTAGATTATAAATGAACAAATTAACCAACTCTACAAAGGTACCAAAGTTTAGATCAAGTTAAGGATAGAACCAATTTTAAAGGAGGAAAAAAATGCCTTTGATGAATATAAGGCTTTTGAAAGCTGGCAAAAAAATATTAAAGTCTGAACAGAGACATAGGTAGAAAGCCATTTACTGGCAACAAACACTTTAAAGAATGAGTAGAGTTTAAAGTTTTTCTTGATCATATGCATGCTAGGTTTAAAAATCTGAAGAAAGCTTACCACAACTCTCTGGAATGTGTGTATTCATTAAACCAAGTTCCCAGGCTCTTTTAATTAGGGGTACAGGGTACTAAAAGCAAAAAAAAAGATAAAGGGGAAAAAATCTGGTTATATTTAAAATCTAGATCATCTTCTAAAAACGTTTCTCTCCTTAAGATGTATATACCTACCTCGCCAGATTTATCATAGTCTGCAGCAACTGGTATTATTTCTTCCCTGGCAAATTTACGAGCAGTAGCTTGAAATTCTTTCTGCTGCTCAGTCAAGTCTAAAGAAAGTTTTTAAGGAAACATTATAATAGGATAATGAGTTGAAGAAAAAAGACCTATGAAGTCAGAATGTGGATCGATATAACTAGTATCTCAGACAGTGTGATCTCAACAATCAATTTAACTAGGAAGATGAGACATTCTCTGGTGCCATTAAATAAAACTTTTTTCCCCCCAAATATTATTATATCAATACCATAATATTATTAATCAATACCATAATTTCAATTTTACTCCTCTTTTAATCTCACATAATTTAAATTTATAAAGCACAAAGCAACTGGTAAAGTGGTGGAAAAGTTTCTCAAAAAGATTGTAACATAAAACTGCTATAATGCTACAAGTAGTGTCCAAAAAACTTAAGTATATACTATATACTTACTATAAAATTAATGAAAAGAGTAAGAGGCTAGACTGGGGGTAGGAGTCAATCAGTATTACATTTATCAAATCCACACTTAATGGGTTTTAATGTGGTTGTATCCAACATTGAAGGATAGGTAAAATTTAAAAGTTATAGTAAAGGGTGTTTCAGGCAAGAAGAATGAAAGCAAAAGCACAAAGTAAGAATGAGCAAGACAGTTTAAAAATAATCATTTGGAGAGGGACATGAGAAATAAAATGTAAAAGGCATTACAATTTTCATGTTCAACTGAATAGCGTAAGATGATATTTCTCATTTTATAGATAAGGAAACTTTAGACCACACTGAGGAAATGATGGCCCCATACCTTACAATGAATTAGCAGTAAAGTATAATTAGAGTTTCAGTCCAGTATTCTCTAGATTGCACTTTATTTCTAAAATTGGAATCAGTTCACATCAAGGTTGTGGATGGGTAAAGAGCAAAGAAAGCAGGGATCTATGATGTATTATTTGAGAACCTACTTAGATCCTGTCACTATGTACTGGGAACTTTACATATATAATTTAATTACATTAAATTATACTTTACATTAATAATTTAATCTGCAAATAAGTCCTGTGTTGTATATACTATTCCTATTTTATAAAGAACCAGATTCAACTAATCATAGGTCTCATCCCTACTCCTTTACTTGAGCTTCACAAACTCCCTCCCAAACACTAATCTGATCCTCTGTCATTTAGCAAACCAACATAGATTTCTCCTGCTAATCCCTTACTACTCAACGTAAATCTGTGTGACAAACCAAAACTACACAGCAATCACATTGAATCAATACTCTTATCTCAACAAGGAAATATGAAGATCCAGTGTCCCACAAAGTGTTATCCTCACATTGTTTGAAAATTTTCACTTAATCCTATTTTTAAAAACTTACAAAGATGAAATAAAAACTAAAAAAAGTAACTCCAGAAGATTCTGAGACTGCATTTTGTACATGGGTGTAACTTAATGATCTCAGTGGCCTTTTTAACTATTTTCTGAAACCAAGTGAATTGAAATTAAACACAAGAAAGGTATTAATTCTGAAGTCAGAAGTACTTCAGGAGGCCAAGGATATCAAAGATAGGAATTACAATTTTGGTTTTTTGCCTAAAGTCTTCATTATAGAGAGGAAAGGGGAAGGAAAGCTTTATTTCTTCCTCTAACACATGGCTCCCTGGTTCCAGGATTGAAAAGTACATCTAATAACAACAAAACTGCAATTCAGCTATATGGTGGCCAAAACAGACACAGCTTACTACTAGCAGGTACCTGATTGGTGTTTCTGATAAGTTTTTAAGAAATATTTGCTGCATTCACATATCCAAACTGAAGAGTGTTCATATGTTATCACTAAAATTGTTATTTACTTTGGGCTGTATACCAGGAAAAGGGCAGGATTATGGATGCATGCTGACAGCTCTTCGTATTGTGAAGAAAAAGAGATCAGGAAGAATCAGTGAGAGTAACAGTGAGCAATCTGTGGGTGGTGACTGATTCTACTCATTGACAGACATTACTAAGTTTGTTTACACACACAGTCCAGACAAATACATATACAGAGCTGTATATGTAAGTATGTGTATATATAAACACACAAAAAGCAAATGCAAGTTCATAAAATCAACAGACAGAATAAAACATATACCAAAACTAAATCCCAATCCTGGTTCATGTTTCACAGCAGCTTTTGTATGTTGTGATCTCCAGTCAAAACGTGAAATACTTCTCAGGATCTGTAAACAACAATTTTATTCAAATAAATTTGATAAATTATTCCTTAATCAAATAAGAGATACAACCATGAGCACAGCAACTTGTTTGAACATATTAAAAATCAGTTTTTTAAGTTATTACATTCTTTCAAATGTTATTTAATATCTATATTAAATAATTTAATATCTATATTTAATATCTATATTAAATAAGCTAATTACCAAATGTTTCAATAGATATATCAAAGGAAATTTTTTTTTTTAAAAAGTGAAAATATTGTACTGTTTTCAATAGCTATCTAGTGCATCAATTGTGATGCCCCATACATGTGTGCCTCCTGGGTATGCTTCTGGGAATCCCATTTTTCTAAGATAGCTTACTCTATTTAATAAAACAAATTAGCCTAAGACCACATTTCATATTTTCTGCCGTAGTCTACAGGCATTCTTAGAATGTTCTAAGTCAGCGGTCAGCACACTATGCAGTCACCACTTTCATAAGTAAAATTTTATTGTAATACAGCTCACTGTATTGTCCATTGCTGCTCACTGTATTGCCCATTTTCCAGAGCTGTATAGTTGTCATAGAGACCATATGGTTCACAAAGTTGAAAATAGTATCCGTACCTTTGCTCCTATTCCTTCAAAAGGCTATATAAAAACAATATAATCGGGCCTCCTCAGTGGCGCAGCGGTTGAGCGCTGGGTTGCGAAGCTGCCCACAGCCTCTGCGGCGCCAGTTCCATCCCCGGCTGCTCCCAGGAGGGTCCCACATGGCGCGCAGACCTCTCCTGCCGCCCGCTGCTCCCCTCAGCAGTGTACCTTGGTCCTTCTGCCTACTCTGCTCCCCGCTCTGGCTCTGGTGAATTCTCTCACCCTCCCGTGCTTCTGACTGTACCCAGTGCATGTATAAACAAACAAACAAATAAATAAAACATGCCTCTTAAAAAAAATATATATATATATAATCAAGGATATACGTATTATTCCTTTGCAATCTATTTTTTATTTTTCCTGACAACTTAATGTACATAAAACTAAACAGTTGCATTTAAAAATTTACCAAACAAAACCATAGTGAACACCTGATTAAGGTTTGAGGACAGTCAAAATTACACAATTTTCATTTCAAAGGATTTTGATGGAACTATGTGTAGGCAATCCAATCTAATAAGTAGGACATTGAAAGAAAAGAGAAGTTGAACAATATACTAAAAGATGAAGTACTGAATTTGCTTGTTTTTCAACATAAAACTGTAAAAACAAACTGGCTACTTTGTAATAACAATTTCAACTTATAGAGAATCACCTATAAAGTGACAATATTTTCAAATATCTTAATTTAAACAGCCCTTTCAAAATAATAACAGTTTATACTACAATTTTGAAAAATTGGATGCAGAGTATGAAATTTCACACTTTGCAATTTTCATTAATTTTATTTTGGAAGTAAAACATTGTTTTTCTGGTTCTTATACACCAAACCCATTCTTGTTTAGTTACATCCTACCTATTAATCATTGAATCTTCAGGGCAAGTCTAGGATTAAGAAACTACTTTTATTCCTGCTTTGCATATGAAAAAACTGAGGCTCAGAAAGATCAAAATTGGCTACAGTCACGCTGCTATTAGGTAGCGAAACCAGGTTCTAACTCTAGCATTTACTATCAAGAGCCTCTGCTAGTTGCAACAAGTATATTGCATAACACTAAGCCAGCTGACTTTCTACACAACAGCAAAATATTTAAAATGAAATAGTCCTATTCTCAAAATCATCAAAAACAATAAAAGTATTAGGAATACATTTAAAAAGTAAAAAAGAGTCTATGCTATCACCTACCTAGTTACCATTCTTTCAACTTAAGTCTGGTTATTAAGTTCTATAAAGGAAAACATCCCACAAAAATCACACCAAACAAATTGACTATTAAAAATGTATGTATGACTCTATCATATATGACTACTATAAATAGAAACATCACACAGAAGACCTCACAAAATAGGTAAAATGGTCTCCTAAGAAACTTATGGGAATCCTTACTGGATTTAAAATAGTTTTCAGAAAGTCAATTTACATATGACTTCAGAAAAACATGTTTGTAAAACAATACTAAAGTAGCCACAGTCAGGTAACAATACCCAACAATCTGTTAATTATATATTTGTTAGTCATTTAATTAGAGAGATGGGTTAGTAGACACAAAATAAAGAAATAGAACATTATTTGGTGTTTAGAATCACTGAATTTGAACTAAACCCTTTTTCACACTGGACTAGTTACAAAATTCCTATAGTTTCTTTTCAAACCTGGAAAAATGGGGCTAATTTTACTCGATAATTTGTTGAAATGATTAAAATAAATGTTCTCCCCCTTTTCTGCCTTCAGAGTCCACTACATTGTACAGCACTTAATACTGGGCTACAATCCATTAGGACTATTCTAAATTCCAAAATTGCTATTTTTCTGGTCAGTAACATTGATTTAACTCGTTTATAAGTGACAGTTAATGGTAGTAGTGCGTAAACATTCCAATAATATTTAATATAGCAAAATGCATCTAGTGACTGAAACAAATTAGCATCTGTAAGACACACTTCCCAATACACTGACAAGGTTCAAAAAGTCCGCGGTAGGCTGTTGTTTTTTTTTTTTAACACCTGCAAGATGGAAGCAACCTCCCTCATATTGCAAAATCCGAAGCGCATTAGAGGTATTAAGTATCCCAAGGACCAAGGGTTCCATTTTACTTTTTCCCCGTGACTTTGCAGGAAGTATGCATGTAGTATGTATCTAGTATGTCTCCACTGCAGAATCGCATCCACATT
This sequence comes from Talpa occidentalis, assembly GCF_014898055.3. Taxonomy (NCBI): domain Eukaryota; kingdom Metazoa; phylum Chordata; class Mammalia; order Eulipotyphla; family Talpidae; genus Talpa; species Talpa occidentalis. Next base: position 49,592,381 of record NW_023605305.1, read on the forward strand.
ATGATTCTCCTTCTTGGGCTGGAGCCAGAGAGCGGGCAGCTTTCCTCCAAGAGATTCTCTGCCAGTTTAGTTCCTATACTCCGCCCAATTGAGACTGGTTCACTTCGGAAAACTATGGGATTATTGGGGGAACTATTTGGAGGGCTCCCAGGCAAGAGAAAAAGGACATTCTAAGAAGTGGACGCCGCCTAGTAGGGGGCAGCTGCCACGAGGATGCCGTTAAAAGCCAGTAAGCATTCTGACCTCCAGGGAGAGGGAGGCTGGCGTGAAAACGAGGCGCCCTATAGGAATTCCGTCACAGCCCGCCGGGTAAATAATAGGGCCGAGGCTACCCGGAGGCAGGCTACCTCCTTAGCCGCCTACCCGTCCCTACAGCAACTACTTTGGTCCATGCCTCCCTCCCTGGAGAACCACAACCCTCACTCCCCAGTGCCTCCGCGGCCCTGCTCTCCTCCTCACCCCGCAGCTCCGCCTGAGCACCGCTGCCATGTTGATTGCAGAGCTGGCCACTCAAACAGTTGCCCCCAGCGCCGGGTCAAAACTCGGCCTGGCCCCGCCCCCGGTGGATGTGGGCGGGGCCGGGGCGGGGCCGGGGCGGGGCCGGGGCGGGGCCTCCGTGAGAGGGGTCGGTAGGAAAGGGGCGGCTGGGAGGGGCCGCCCGACGCACGCGCGGTGACCTTGCCGGCGCTGTCCGCGCGACCTTGGGCGGGAGCTTGAGCTTGCCCCTGAGGATGGTCCTGGAAAATGCCCGGCTGCCCTGCGGATCTCGGAGTTGAGACGACAGCTGTGCGGAGAGGGAGCTCCCCGTGGGGGGCGGGCACGGAGGAACTGGAGGCCCAGGCCCTGGCTGGGGAGTCGGGGGTGGGGGTGCTGGGGTGGGGCGCGGGCTTGGCTGGGTATCTGGGTGAGAGGGCGTGGACCGGGCACTGTGGGCAGCCTCAGACCGAGACCTGGCTCGGTGGCATCTCCCTGGCCGTCAGCCTTGACCTTTACTCGGAGAAATCTGTCAAACCCAAGTTGTTTCTCCTTTTAGCGTTCAAAGTACACTTTACTCTCACATGCTGGACCTAGCTAAAGGGTGTTTTGTGGTTCAGAAAAAGAAGGGGAATTTAATCATTTAGGTAATTTGATCTTTCTGAATATTTCCAGGGCAATTTATTGCTATCCGTCTGTAGGCATGTGCCGTGTGTCCTTGGAGATGAGGTGCAAGATGAACCTATCTAAAGCTCCTGCCCCCGCGAATGAGTGTTGGAACTGAATGTCTGCCTGAATTCTATTTAAAGTCACCCTCTTTTTTTCCAACTAGACTGATTTCAGAGGTTATAGCTGTGATATTACAAAACTGGGAGATTTGCAAAGCCCTCCGGGTGTGGATAGGTCTTTGTGAAAGCTAATAAATTCAAGCCTGGAAAGAAATGTTTTCCATAATCCCCAGGGTTTGTCTTTTTTATTGCCACCATTGTAGTTTTAGGTCGTCATCACTCACCCTTAAATCTTTTTACTAACTTGCTTATCTATCTTTTGCTAAGCTAATGCAGTGTATAATCTCGTTTTAATTTAACTGCTTAATTTCAGTGTCCTATCATTGTATTACCCTACAAGAACCTTCCACTTTGTCCGTTGGGAATTTATTCCGTTTGGATACAAGGCAGGATATTAATTAATTGCTAAATTCACAGTGACAGTGCCAGGGATATTACAAAAATGAAAACAGAGTTTGTCCTGGAATCATCAAGAAGCCTTCAAAGAGGGCCTCCCCGATGGATGGCACAGCGGGTTGAGGGTTGAGCGCAGCACTGTGAAGCTGTCCGCAGCCTCTGCAGCCCAGTTCGATTCCCAGCCAGCCAGAGAGATACCCACATGGCACGGCAGACCTCTCGTCTCGCCTAATGCTCCCCTCAGCAGTGTTTTCGTTCCATCTGCCTGTTCTGCTCCCCACTCTGTCTCTGGTGAATCCTCTCAAACCCCCGCCTCCCCCACCCCCCCCACCCCCGCCGCACCTCTGGCCTGTACCCCAATTCTTGTATAAATAAATAAATCTTTTTTTTTTTTAAACAAGAAGCCTTCAAAGAGATAAGTGAAGACATAATGAACTTTTTTTTTTTTAATAGAGGCATGTTTTTATTTATTTATTTATTATATTTGTTTGTTTGTTTTGTTTATACATGCACTGGGTACAGTCAGAAGCGCGGGAGGGTGAGAGAATTCACCAGAGCCAGAGCGGGGAGCAGAGCAGGCAAAAGGACCGAAGGACACTGCTGAGGGGAGCAGCGGGTGGCAGGAGAGGTCTGTGCACCATGTGGGACCCTCCTCTGGTGGCCGGGTTGCAGCCGGGGATTGAACCGGCGCCGCAGAGGCCGCGGGCAGCTTTGCAACCCAGCGCTCAACCGCTGCACCACCGGGGAGGCCCGACATAATGAACTTTTAAAGATGGATTGGTTTTGGCTATGTGTGTGTATATATATATATATATTTTTTTTTTTAAAGATTTATTTATTTATACAAGCACTGGGTACAGTCAGAAAAGGGGGAGGGTGAGAGAATTCACCAGAGCCAGAGTGGGGAACAGAACAGGCAGATGGACCGAAACACACTGCTGAGGGGAGCAGCGGGCGGCAGGAGAGGTCTGTGCGCCATGTGGGACCCTCGCCGGTGGCCAGGGATCGAACTGGCGCTGCAGAGACTGCGGGCAGCTTTGCAGGCCAGTGCTCAACCACTGCGCCACCTGGGGAGGCCCTATGTATATCTTCTTTTTAATTTCTTTTTCTGGACATTTTGAAGAGAAAATATGTCTAGTCTAGAGGCAGTAGGTTCAATGCATTGGCATGCCTAGTGAATTTGAAAAATTTATGAAATTGGGATATTGAAGAGAAAGCTGAAAAGATAGAAGGTAGGGCCTCCCTGGTGGTGCAGAGGGTTGAGCACAGCACTTCGAAGTTGTCCATGGCCTTTGCTGTGAGAGGTTGATCCCCGCCCCTCTGGGGAGCTACCCAAATAACAAGGCAGACCTCTCCTATCTCGCCCACTGCTCCCCTCAGCAGTGTATTTTGGTACATCTGCCTGTTCTGCTCCCCGCTCTCTTTGGTGAATCTTCACCCCCCTGCAACTCTGGCCTGTACACTACTTCTTAAAAAAAAAGAAAAGATAGAAGGTAATGGGTACAGCAAGTGCAGTGACAGTAAAGATAAGGTCTAGGGTTTCAGCATAGGGGTAAGTAATTGAAGCAGAGTAGAGAACAAGGTTATTTTAGGAAAAGTTGAGAGGCCAGGAAAATAGAAGAATCATCTCCATGGATAGTGAAGTTAAGGGAAAAGGGAGGTTCCAGGTTCTCCACCCCACCCAAGGGAGGGTGAGGTTGATGCGAAATGCCCGCCTCAGTTTCTCTCAGTCGATGAAAGGAAACAGTTTGAGGAAAAGGAAAGTGGTTTAATTTGTCAACAAATGAGGAGGGCAGCAGACTCGAGTATGAAAGACCACTGTCCTGCTCTTGGGCAGGATGCAGGGTTATTTACACAAAAGGATAAAAAAGGGGGAGATAGGCAAGGGAGTCTGCCAAGTGGGGAGGGGATGGGGTCAGCACAGAGATGGGTGGGCAGCAGCTTGCCTTTTTAACAACTGCTGCTTAACTCCATTTTCCTTGGAATGCAAGAAGACAAACCTGTTAAACAAGGGGGGAAATAAGAGATTGAGGGATGACAAACTTGTTAATGCTTATCTGAGACACCAGTCATTTGTAACTGCATCAGAGTTGAGGAGGGAGGAGAAGAAGCTGGAGAGGAGACTACAGAAGGAAGGAGGAAGTATAGAGGACAAGGAGACCTGGAGGAGACACATGGAGCAGAGAGACATGTGAAGAAACTGTGCTTACCTTTTGTTCCTGGACTGGTTGACACAGATGTGGGTGAGACTCGAGGGAAGGTAACAGTGGCAGCTTTTATCTTGGTTTTGATTTTGCTCTTTCCTCCAGATTTGTCTGTCTGTTTCTGACCCTTTTCTATGGCTCCCTGCCAGAGGGTGCTGTAGACTTGCGGCAGGCTTTCAGGCCTTGCTTTGGGCCAACCCTGTTTGGCTGGACATTTGTCCCCGAGGGGAATGGGTAACCTTGGGTGCTTGATTTAGAAACTATATTCTTTGTCTTTTCTGTATTGCAAACTAATTGTGTTAAAGTTCCTTTCCATTAAAGGTCATATATGTTGGTACTTGGTACTTTGGTACTTGGTAGGGCAGATGGAGAACCTATTTAGAGCAGGCAGATTTGGATTATGGGGTGCCCCCTCCCTGTCCTGTAACAGTACTAAGAATTATGACTAGTTTGAGAGAAAGTGACTTTGAGCTAAATACAAGACTTTTTAAAAGATTTTTATTTATTCATTTTTGCATAGAAGAACTGGGGTGCAGGCCAAAGGTGTGGGGTAGAGGTGGTGGTGAAAGAATTCACTAGAGACAGAGTGGGGCGCAGAACAGGCAGATCTACTGGAATACACTGCTGAGGGGAACAGTGGGCGAAACAGGAGAGGTCTGCTGCGCCATGTGGGTCACCTCCCTGGCCAGGGATCGAACTCAGGCTGTAGTGGTGCTTTAACCCCTTGGCCACCAGGGAAGCCCCAGAACTCTTGATAACATCTATGTTTTTCTCAGCTAAATAATCACGATAAGCTGATATGTTTGGTGCAAAGCAACACTAGCCTTTTGGTGGTTGGTGTTTTTCCTTTTCCATTCCTTTTTCAAATAATACTCTTGTTCTGTCTTCTGTAGCGATAGTAAAGCTAGATATCCTACACTGTTATGTTACTATGAGACATGATTTCACCAAAAAGGAATTTATAATTATATCTCTTCCAAGCCTTGGGGAGTTACTTAAGACTGTCAATCTCAGCAATGAAATACCAGTTTCTCATTCAGTGACACTTGTTTTCAGAGCAGAAGTCATGCTTAATTGCTGATCCCACTTTAAGTACTATTTGGCTTAGATCCCAGGAACTAATTCATATGGTGAGGTTGTTCACCTGTCTTAAAGACCTCTGTTGCTTACAAGTAAAGAATTAATCTGATTATTCACTTTAGGGAAGCTTCATGAGGTATGGTCACCTTGGAACCACAGCAAATTTTTTTAACTTGAAGGCTCAAAAATTTGAAATGACCTATTTCCCCTAAATAAGATCAGAGTATAAATTCAGATTCTAGTTTGACCACAAATAGGGAAAGTTTTGCAAACGTATAAAACTAGGTTTTACTGTTTAATATACATTATTCAAACCAGGAAGCAGAAAAAACAAGTTCATGGCAAGGGTAATTTCAGGGATCCTGAGAACCACTGGAAGGATGAAGGGAATGCTTGTAAGATCAGATCAGAGATATAATGCTTAGTAAATGTTACCTTCAGCTGGGAAGAGCCTCTAGGAGATAAGGAGTAGAGCATAAACTAGAGCTACAGGGAGAGAACTATGGCAAAAGGATTCTAAAAGAATCTGAAAACACCTCAGTTCAAGCAGCAATAATAATGAAATTCTTACATAGGCAAGAAGAGTAGCAAGATTACATAAGGTGATGACCAACAAGACACCCATGGTACCTAGTTCATGACCTAATTAAGGCATGAAATGAATCTACTTGAGATGCCAAGTTGTGACAGGGTGAACACCAGGAAAAAGGAAGGTGCTGGGTTCCCCACCCCACCCAAGGGAGGGTGGAGCTCAGTAGGGAGGAGCAGAAGCTAGAGAAGCCTCTGGGAGGAGGAAGGATGCGAGATGGAGAGCAAGAAGTAGACCTGGAGGAGACACATGCAACAAGGAGACATGTGAAGAAGTTGTGTTTGCTTTTTGGTCGTGGACTGGTTGAAACAGATGTGGGTGAGAGACCAGTGGGGAGGTAACAGTGGCAGCCTTTTTCTTGATTTTGATTTTGCTCTATCCCAGATGTGCTGAGCTCACTCTGCCCCTTTTCCTGTGGGTCCCCACCAGGAGTAGCCCTTGACTTGTGGCAGGTTTTCAGGCCTTAGTGGCCTGCATTGGACCAACTCTGTTTGGCTGGGCATTTACCAGTGAGGGCATGGGTTACTTTGGGTGCCTGGTTTGGAAGCCATTTTATCCTTTCCCTTGTCTCTAACCCAGTCAAAAAATGGGCAGAAGAGCTAAAAAGAAACTTCTCTGAAGAGGAAATGCAAATGGCCAACAGGCATATGAAAAAATGTTCAACATCACTTGTAATCAGGGAAAGGCAAATCAAAACTACCATGAGATACCATCTTACACCAGTGAGAATGGCACATATTAAAAAAACTAGCAACAACAAATGTTGGCGAGGTTGTGGAGAAAAAGGAACTCTCCTGCACTGTTGGTGGGAGTGCAAACTTGGTCCAACCACTATGGAGAGCTGTGTGGAGATTTCTGGACCTACTAAACATAGAACTTCCATATGATCCAGAAATTCCACTCCTAGGTCTTTACCCAAAGGACACAGAAACATCCATTCCAAAGAGCACCTGCACACCTATGTTTATAGCAGCACTGTTTACAATAGCTAAGCTTTGGAAACAACCCAAATGCCCAAAAATAGATGACTGGATCAAGAAGATGTGGTACATATATACCATGGAATATTACTCAGCATTCAAAAAAGATAAACACATGCAATTTGCAGCAACATGGATGGCGCTGGAAGGGATCATGCTCAGCGAAATAAGCCAAAAAGAAAAAGAAAAATACCGGATGGTCTCACTCATAGCAGGAATCTAGAAAACTTAAATAAGGGACCAGGAAAATGAATAACTATAAGAAAGTGAAAATCAAAATCAACAAAAAACTATGAACCAGAGACACTTTTTGGGGGGTGAGGGGCGGGAGGGGAGGGATTGGGGTCAGAATGGGGGGGTTGCAATTGTATGGGGAATATAAAAATAAAATTTATTATAAAAAAAATAAAAAAATTAAAATAAAAAAATTACAAAAAAAAGATTTATTTATTTGGGCCTCCCCGGTGGCGCAGCGGTTGAGCACTGGGTTGCGAAGCTGCCCGCAGCCTCTGCAGCACCGGTTTGATCCCCGGCTGCTCCCCGGCCACCAGAGGAGGGTCCCACATGGTGGCAGACCTCTCCTGCTGCCCTCTGCTCCCCTCAACAGTGTACTTCGGTCCTTCTGCCTGCTCTGCTCCCTGCTCTGGCTCTGGTGAATTCTCTCACCCTCCCGCGCTTCTGACTGTACCCAGTGCTTGTATAAATAAATAAATAAATAAATAAATAAATAAATAAATAAATAAATAAATAAATCTTTAAAAAAAAAGATTTATTCATGTATACAAGAACTGGGGTACAGGCCTGAGGTGTGGGGGGTGAGAGGATCCACCAGAGACAGAGTGGGGAACAGAACAGGCAGATTGACTGAAATACACTGCTGAGGGGAGCAGCAGGTGAGACAGGAGAGGACTGCTATGCCGTGTGGGTTCCTCCCTGCCTGGCCGGCAGGAATCGAACTCTTGCTGCACAGGCTGGGGATTGCTTCATAGGTTGCGTCTTAACCCTTGTACCACCAGGGAGGCCCCCCTTTCCCTTCTCTTTTTTTCACACTGACAGTATTAAAGTTCCTTTCCATTAAAGGTCTTATGTGCTAGAATATGTTTTCTCTTGATGTGGCAGATGGCAGAACATATATAGAGTGGGCAGATTTGGGCTTCTAGGGTGCCCCTCACACTGCCCCATAACAAAACCCTGGCTACTTTCCTCACATTCCCTTCTTTGGGAATCTGTCCTGCCTAGTATGTATTATCCCCAAACAACTATGTTCTCAATTACATGTGTGCTTCCTACCTCTCGGCCACAGCTGTTTGGACCCAGGGATGGACAGTCTGACCTAGGGGAAGTCAGTTCATGAGCTGATCAGGAATTTACCAATACCATGGCACAAAAAGTTGAATTTAGCTAATCCGATTGCCTATCTTGGGAATTTGAATCAAAGAAACAGTTATTCATTGGTCAAAATCTATTAAACTAATAGATGGAAAAACTTGTCATGATCATGTGCAAGTTCAGTCATAGAGGAACAGAAACTGGGAGAGAGGAGAACAAAGAAAATGAGTAGTGGGCCTCCCTGGTGGCGCAAGGGGTTAAGTACCGCACTGTGAAGCAATCCACAGCCTCTGCAGCACGAGTTTGAGCCCTGGCCGGCCCGGGAGAAACCCACATGGCACAGCAGACCTCTCCTGTCTTACCTGCTGCTCCCCTCAGCAGTGTATTTCTGTCTTGTTCCCCACACTATTTCTGGTGGATCCTCTGACCCCCCGCATCTCTGGCCTGTACTCCAGCTCTTATGTGCATAAATAAATAAATCTTAAAAAAAAAAAGAAAGAAAATGAGTAGAGAAAAATGGAATTACCAGGAAAGAGAAGAAAATTTAAATCTTACCTCTTCAGATCAAGAGGATTATTTCTAATACCTGCCCTCCAGCTTCATTTGCCATTAGGATCTTAGGTACTTAGGTACTTGTCTTGGAGTCTCAGAAGAGTCCATTTGTGTCTTTACAGGAAAACTGGCAATACATTGAACAGATCTTTGTCCCTTGCAATTAAAAAACAAGGAGATGGGCCTCCCTGGTGGCGCAAGAGGTTAAGATGCAGCCTATGAATCTATCCGCAGCCACTACAGCACAGGTTCAATCCCTGGCCAGGGAGCTACTCACATGGCTCAGCAGACCTCTCCTGTCTCACCCGCTGCTCCCCTCTGCAGTGTATTTCAGTCAGTCTGCCTGTTCTGTTCCCCAGTCTGTCTCTGGTGAATCCTCTCACCCCCCCCCACACAACTCTGGCATGTACCCCAGTTCTTGTACGTATAAATAAATAAATCTTTAAAAAAAGGAGACATTTATCTTTTCTATGGACCTGTACTGATCAAGCTAAATGTACCTAGTTATATTCTTGCTCTATATACTTTCTCGTTTCTAAGCTTCTTGCCACTTATGTAACAGCTTTATTAATTGATGTGCAATAAATTGTATGTATTTAAATTGTATAATTTGATTAGTTTTGACATAAATATTCTTAGGAAACCACAATCAAAATAATACACATTACCATTACTTAAATTTTTCTCATGTCCTTTTCTCATGTCCTCAGTCACTTTGCAGTGACTTTCTGTCACCACACATCAATTTGTATTTTATAAAATTTGATAAAGTCACTCAGTATGTACTCTTTTTGGCTGGCTTCTTTCATTAACCACAAATTTGAGATTTATTTATAGTTTGATTATCACTAGTGTGTTCCTTTTTTGATGAGAAGTGTTCCCCTGGATATAGCACAGTTTGTTGATGACCATTTAGGTTGTATCTAAATTGGGACTCTGTTAAACTAAGCTCATATAAACATTTGTGTACAAGAGCAAGCACTGATGTATTAGAAAGTAAGCAATGGAATCAACAAAATCAAAAGCTATTTCTTGAAAAATAGTACAGGAAAATTGTGAGAAAGACATGAAAATATTAAAGTCATTATAGAAATTATAAGAGAGCTGAAAGATTTAGTGACTTAAATATCACAAAAGTGGAATGAAAAAAATTATGTTAATAAACTTAGAAAAGACAAGACATACTTTCTTAGAACTATGTAGCAATCATCAAAATTATACATTAATAGGGGGAAGGCTAGAATAGCACTAGCTACTACAACCTAAAAATAAAGAACTAGAGTGAGAGGCAATCTAGCCTTCATCCGGAGTCAAAGATTTGCAGATTGGTATACAGATCTGGTATACAGATTTAGGTAGAAACCTGAAATGTGGATCAAGAGGATCAAAACTTAGGGGGCTAAATGAAGGGAAATAGGAAATTAACTAAATGGATTCCTGATTCCAATTTTCAGTCACTGATGTTAGTCTAAGTAAAGCTGAATTTGACATAATAACTTGGAAGTTTGCTTTGGATTGCTGATCTTATCTTGGAGATGGGAAGGAGATGAATCTAAATTACAACTCCCATATGGTCTGTTGCCAACTGAAAGCAACAAAAATATTTGATACTTTAGGAAAAAAATCAATAAACTTATAAGTTAGGTTATTTTTTTTGATGCCTTGAAATAATTTACCACACTTACAGCCTCTATTTCAGCTTCTATTTCAGAATGAGAGTATACACTCTCTTTTGATAATTTTTCAGTCCATACTTTCCTCTCTGATTCACTTATATGGGTTCATGAACTTCTGAAATCATGGACAAATTTATTTATTTATTTTTTAAAGATTTATTTAAAATAAGCTGGGGTAAGGCCAGAGGTGAGGTGCGGGGTGGGGGGGGGGTTGTGAGAGGATGCACCAGAGACAGAGTGGGTAGCAGAACAGGCGAATCTACTGAAGTACACTGCAGAGGGGAACAGCGGGAGAGACAGGAGAGGTCTGCTGTGCCATGTGGTTCACCTCCCTGGGATCAAACTCATGCTGCAGTGGCTTCAGATAGCTTCACAGAGCTGCAACTTAACCCCTTGTGCCACCAGGGAAGCCCCTCATGGGCAAATTTATATACAGATGTGTATTTTCTGGTGACTTGATCCCTAACTTTTAGGACATTCTCAGGGGGATCTATAAGACCCATTGCTCTATTTTATTTTCCTTCTGCTCACAAAAGCAAATCTGTGTCCAACAAGAAGCACCAGGAACTAAATACTCTTTTGCAGTTAGATTTATTTTACTGAAGCAATTTCTCAAATCATAGTTAGCTTCTTGTGTCTTCGATCCTTATGACTTTTCTATTTTTCTTGATTAGCTTTGTATACCACCTTTGGCATTAGTCCTCTCTGTGTTGATATCCTGACTCATAGTTCTAATCATGTGTCTTGTATAAGTTACTTAACTCTCCTGAGCCTTAGATTTAGTAAACTTGTTAAATTCTTATGAGCTGTAATTGAGATATACGTATATGTGTCTAGAGTGGCATTCATCACAGAAGAAAAATTTCAACAATATTAATTAATGTTTAGGGGCCTCCCTTGTGGCACAAGGGCTTAAGTCTCAGCACTATGATGCTATCTGCAGCCACTGCAGCAGTTCAATTCCCCCAGCCAGGGAGCTGACACTTATGATGCAGCAGACCTCTCCTGTCTCACCCACTGCTCCCCTTAGCAGTGTATTTCAGTAGATCTGCCTGTTCTGCTCCCCATCCTGTCTCTGATGAATCCTTTAATCCCCCTACAACTTCTGGCCTAAATAAAAAAATAAATCTTGGGCCTCCCCGGTGGAGCAGCGGTTGAGCGCTGGGTTGCCAACCTGCCCGCAGCCTCTGCGGTAACAGTTCTATCCCTGGCTGCTCCCCGGCCACCGATGGAGGGTCCCACATGGCGCGCAGACCTCTCCTGCCGCCTGCTGCTCCCCTCAGCAGTGTACTTCGGTCCTTCTGCCTGCTCCCCACTCTGGCTCTGGTGAATTCTCTCACCCTCCCGCGCTTCTGACTGTACCCAGTGCTTGTATGTATGTATGTATAAATCAATCAATCAATCAAGCAATCTTAAAAAAAAAAAAGATGTTATGGGTTTCTCATTGGTGTAAAACTTTACAGGGTTCACTCAGTATTTTCAGCTCCCTGTTGGGAAACTAACTTTGAATTCTTCATGGAAATAGATTTTTAAATATCTTCATATATTTATTTGGTGGCAACATACCTTTTACTTGTTTCCTTATAAATTTAGTTCACTAACAAGTTTTTTTTTTCCTGCTTAACTGCTTTGGCAGGAATTGAGGCATTTACTCTAAGATATTTATAACTCTCTTTAGATTTTATGTAAAGCAACAGTTGCTGAAAGTCTGAAGCTGCCAGACACCAATCTTTGTGTAAAGTAACTATCATTTAATCCTTAAAACTATACCTTCTAGGACTTCCCCGGTGGCGCAGGGGTTGAGCGCTGGGTTGCGAAGCTGCCCGCAGCCTCTGCAGCGCCGGTTTGATCCCCGGCTGCTCCCCGGCCACCGGAGGAGGGTCCCACATGGCGCGCAGACCTCTCCTGCTGCCCGATGCTCCCCTCAGCAGTGTACTTCGGTCCTTCTGCCTGCTCTGCTCCCCGCTCTGGCTCTGGTGAATTCTCTCACCCTCCCCGCATTTCTGACTGTACCTAGTGCTTGTATAAATAAATAAATAAATCTTTAAAAAAAAACAAAACAAAAACTATACCTTCTAGTTAGATATCATATTGAATAATGCCAGGGAACACCATTCACAACTGATCAATGCTTAACTTTGAACAACTCTTAACAGTGAACAACTTTAGTTAAAAGCTTTACAGATTCAGGGGCCTCCCTGGTGGCACAAGGAGTTAAGCTCAGCACTATGAAGAATCCACAACCTCTATGGATAAGTAAATCCCCCCCCCAAAAAAAGGGGGTTTTACAGACTCAGATATTTGATTTTGTAAGTTTACTTAGGAGAAATCAGACTGTAAGGCATCCAGTCTCTTTTAAAAAGACTCAAAAGATTTGTGAAACAAAGGAATTATATCTGAATTATGAAACGCTGTCCAGAGCCGCCTGGAGCATGCGCCGTGTTGCGCATGTGCTCGATGAGTTAGATTTCGATTTACTGTTTCGCCTTCGGAGAACCACAGGTTTTTCCCGTAAAGCACAAGAGACTGGGAGGTACAGGGGGAGGAGCTACGAGGGTATAAGAGGAGAACACAGGCGAGAGAAGGAGAGAAGAAAAGAGATTTAAGAGGAGAACCATGAGAGAGGAGAGTGCTGCGAGAGGAGCAGAGAGAAGGCCAGGGAAGTAAGAAAGACAGGGAAAAGAAAGACATGGAAAAGTAAGAAAAGGTAAAGGAAAAATAAAGAAGTGCTAGTGTCAAGTTGTCTCAAGCCCCTCATTTCAATCCTCAGCCCTTCTCTTTTCGTGCCTCCACAAAACGCTAATCTATAAATTTAAATGGATTTGTTTGAGATTGTAACTTCTAACGTCTGTCTGTTTGCATAGGATAATGGCTAGAGCCACTCATGAAATTAAATTTCATGGCATAGATTAAGTGCATAAATGGGTTGACCTACAAAGGACAGCGAGCCTGATGAACATCTTTTCTACTTTTGGGACAGTGCTATCTGATTAATCAGAAGCAGTCTGAAAAATTCTTTTTGGTAAATATATTGTCATCAGTTGTTTGGTACAAAGATACTTTTATGCTCCAATTATATGCTAATGCTTGTGAGTCCCATCTAAATTTGCTCCTAAATAACTTAAATACTGTATTATCTTCACCCTCATTTTTTGGAAAGATTTATTTATGCATACAAGAACTGGGGTGTAGGCCAGAAATGGGGAGAGTGAGAGGATTCACCAGTGACATAGTGGGGAGCAGAACAGGCAGACTGACTGAAATACACTGCTGAGGGGAGCAGCGGGCAAGTCAGGAGAGGTCTGCTGTGCCATGTGGGTTAGCTCCCTGGCCAGGGATTGAACTCATGCTGCAGTGACTAAGGTAGCTTCACAGTGCTGAGACTTAACCCCTTGGCCACCAGGGAAGACCCTTTACCCTCAATTTTTAATGAGTTGTTAACATGATACTGTTACAGATACACTTCTGTGAAAGGGGAATGTGCCATAGGAGCTAGCTGGATATATATAAAAGAAGGTAAAATGAAGGAGAGGGCACTCATGGAAGGAGAAAAGTAGAGGGGAGACCTATGGGGACACTTGGAAGAGACATGTAGGTGAAAGACATGTCACAGGGAGGCGACTTCTGGTGGTTGGCAGACCCAAACAGGATTGGCCCAGAGCAAGGCCCGAAAGCCTGCCACAAGTCCAAAGCATCTTGCAGTGGGGACCCACAGAAAAGCATCAGAAACAACCAGACAAGTCTGGAAGGAAAAGAGCAAAATCAAAATCAAGACAAAAACCGCATTTGTCACCTCCCCAAGTATTTTATTTTTTTAAAAGATTTATTTATTTTTATACAAGAGCTGGGGTACAGGCCAGAGGTACTGGAGGGTGAGAGGATTCACCAGAGACAGAACGGGGAGCAGAACAGGCAGAGGGACCAAAATACACTGCTGAGGGGAGCAGCGAGTGTGACAGGAGAGGACTGCCACATCATGTGGGAATCTCCCTGGCTAGCCAGGAATCGAAATGTGCTGCAGAGGCTGTGGACAGCTTCATAGCGCTGTGCTCAACCCGCTGCACCGCTGGGGAGGCCCTATTTTATTTTTTTTTAAGGTTTATTTTTTATGTATACAATAGCTGGGGTACAGGCCAAAAGTGCGGGAGGGTGAGAGGATTCACCAGAGATAGAGTGGGGAGCAGAACAGGCAGACAGACTGAAAGCACTGTTGAGGGGAGCAGCTGGCGAGACAGGAGAGGTCTGCTGCGCCATGTGGGAATCTCCCTGGCTAGCCGGGAATTGAACCCATGCTGCAGAGGCTATGGACAGCTTCACAGTGCTGCACTCAACCCTCTGTGCCACCGGAAGGCCCAAGAGCAGTGTTCTTTGTGAGAGAAGCAAATTAAATTACTCCTAATCTCACGGCAAAAAAAATAAATAAATAAAAATTAAAATAAATAAATAATAGTATCTTTTTTTGTTTGTTTGTTTAAAAGTGTCTTAATCATCTTTCTGAATGTTCCCAAGGTTGATTTTTATTGGTATCATTTTATTATATTTGATCTTCAAACTGTATGTTTTGCAAGGTTGTGTGGGGTGGTGTTTCTTGGAATGCAATGTGTACGTAAAACTGGCTTTTGACAGTGTCTGACAATTTAAATTGCTATGGGACATTAAATTCTTAAATTTGAACACTTTTGATTTTATAATTATGGCTTGTTTTATCTTTTCAGAGGTTGTGGAACTTCACACACATGTAAGTTCCTGTTTTTAAAAAAGAAACTTACATAATTTAGTATTTCATCTGTAAATTGATTTCTTCTATTTCTACAGGGTATTGAATTGTTTCCCATGTGAGGAACATGAAACCCATAAACATTTTTATTACAACAATTATAGGATTAGTCTTTTGGCAAGAGAAAATAATGCCCAATCAGAAAATCCCAGATTATTTGTAAGATATATTAAAATTTTTCATTTTGGCACTTGGATGCAATCCATTTGTTAATGGTTAGATGATCCTTGAGGTTTTCACAGCTTTATCCTACTTTCATAGTTGTTTCTTGGGTCATAATTACAAATCAGGCAAGGTTCTATTACTACTTGAGCCTGTTAGGTAATATGTTCTCTCCAAGGCCTCCCCTGGTGGCACAGGTGGTTGAGTGCAGCACTGTGAAGCTGTCCTGCAGCCTCTGCAGCGCGGTTTGATCCTGGCTGGCCGGTGAGGGTCCCACACGGCGCGGCAGACCTCTTCTGTCTCACCTGCTGCTCCCCTCAGCAGTGTATTTCGTCATTCTGTCTATTCTGTTCCCTGCTCTGTCTCTGGTGAATCCTCTCACCCTCCCTCGCATCTGGCCTGTACCCTGGTTCTTGTATAAATAAATAAATAAATCTTTAAAAAAAATGTTCTCTCCAATATTTTTGTAATATTTCATCCACTTTATTCTGCCAACATGAGTAATCTCATTTAACAGAACATAAGTTCTGATGGTTGACCTAGCATCACCAAGTTGCCGTCTTTAAAATGACAAAGTCCATCTTGCCTATATGAGGAGATTTTGAGATACTCAATATCTTTTTCTCTTCTATTGTGATAGACTAATTGTTTTGTTTGAATAAATCCCTCCAAATTCATTGAATTATATGGGCAACTATCTTTTTGATGTTAATAGCAGTTAATTAAATAAGTGTGGGGTCTTGATTTTCAGAATAGTAGTTTAGGTTATTCCTTTAGCTTAAAAAATTATACACGAGTTTCATTCTTAACTACCGAGATACCATTCAGATGTGTGATAACTCATTAAATTGCTACCTTTTTTTAAAGATTATTTATGCATACAAGATCTGGGGTACAGGCCAGAGGTGCAGGGGGATGAGAGGATTCACCAGAGACAGAGTGGGGAACAGAACAGGCAGACTTACTGAAACACACTGCTGAAGGGAGCAGTGGGCGAGACAGGAGAGGTCTGCTGCGCCATGTGGGTTGCTCCCTGGCGGGCCGGGGGATCAAACTCATGCTGTAGAGGCTGTGAATTGCCTCATAGTGCTATGCTCAACCCCTTGTGCCACCAGGGAGGCCCTATATTGCTACCATTTTTGAGTGATGTTTTTGAGTTTGTTTCAATGCCCTACCAGAATCATAAACAACTTAAAACCATATTTATTAGCTTTGGTATTAACTATTAAGCCTTTAACAAGTTGGCAAACTCACATTTGATAATGCTGCCTTTAACCCCTGCACCACTAGGGAGGCCCCGGAAAACTATTTGCTATTGGTTCAGCTACCTGAGCTCAATGAGCTAGTTTCAATCATAAAATGTTCAGAAGGTATAGCATAGCCAGCATAACATTCTAAGTGATGAGCCATTACCAAAAGTATATCTGAAGTCAGAACATTGCGTGCTTTGATTATGAATAGCTGTCAGTCATAGGATTTACCTTGTAAGGAAGAGGAAGTTATCTGGATTTAGATTTGAATAGCATTTGACAGTAATAAGGAAAACAGATAAAAACCCCTAAGGTTTAAGCAATAATTTGACTGGTCAAGAATGGGTGAGAATTGTTTTGAAATGAAAGGATTATATCACATGAAAAATATCTAGAATGAGGGGTGGATCTTGAATAATATTGTAGAGGCCTCTGCTACAGCAGCGAGATGAAATGGATAATTTCTTAGGTCCAAAAGAATTGCTAAGGTAGACAATGTGCTTATGATGAATTCCTGGTTTTTGAAGAAATATCCCTAAAGCACAGCTACATCTTTAGGTACAGACCTTAGCTTAATGAAGAATACCCAATGCCAAGGATTACATATTTAAGAATGGAAAATGCTCTTTTGGTATCTCCCAAGGAAGGGCCTCGAGATCATGTTTAAGTTAGTCATAGTGGTGGAGCTAATTAAAATAATCTAGTGTCAAATATGTTAAGTGATTTTAATACCTCTTTTAGATACCTCTTTTAGAGGTGACACAACAAATTTTGGAGTTATTAGTGGCTGAGTGGGAAACACCAAATATAGTTTAGGTATAAAGGACATGTTAGTAGTTTTATTATTTCTAATCTATAGGCTGAATTTGGTAAAAGCAATAAACTGAAAGAGTTGTCAGAGGAGTTTCAATTATGAGATGTGTGTGCAGTGCACATATATTTAAAAGCAAGAAATAATTAGTCTTGACTCAGAGCAGGAATTCTCAACTTTTTTGAGTCATGGCTCCTTTGTGGCAATTTGGTGAAGTCTCCAGACCATTTGTAACAAGACTATGATTAAATATATATGTAAAATGCATAAGATTTCAAAGAAAACCAATTATATTGAAATGTCCTTCTGGAATTTGGCAATTGTTTCCTGTGCCTTGTGTCACGTGTCTTGTGGCATTCTGTGCTTTCCTGAAATATTAGTTCCCACTTCGGATATCATTCAATGTTGCAGACCCCTAAGGCATGCAGTGCTGAGACAAGAAAAACATCAAGATCATGGCTAAAAAACTGATCAGCTGGGATGGGAGGACTAGCCCACGTACAGATCGGGGTGTTCTTTCTTGTGTCTGTAAAGCTATGTCTAGGGGACAAACTAGATTAGAAAAAAAAACCAGAATGACCCGATGGCACAGAACCTTGGCAGTAAATGTGTGCCCAGACAATGCCAAATGCTAAGAGAATACTTCATTGTCTAGTAACTAACCTGAGGTAGGGGGGCGGGGCTACTTGTATCAATAAAAACAAGTTGCACCGGGCACTCAGGACCCTTAAACGCAAACTAGAGGCCTTGAGTCCCCTGGTCCCCTGGGTCCCGCTTCCTCTGAACTCTATTTTGCATCTGTCATTTCTTTGTTTTCACGTTTCAATCAGATTCCTTTCTCAAACCTGTTCACTGGAGCTGGACTCTGACAATTCAATGTCCCATAAAGTCATTTAAAAAATTTGTAGTGTTTTCATAAATAAAATTTTTCCAGCACCATTTGTATAGCACACAGCATGTGATTGTCTTTCCTTTTTAGTATATAGAGCATATAAGACAGAGAGTACAAAGAACAAAATAAAAGAATATCTGCTATTGAGCTAACAGGGAGTTGGATTGATAAATAAGACCTACACAAACCGCAAATGTTACTGTAGGGGCAGGACAGGACACAAGGCAGGTTTTCTGATCCCATGCAGACCAGGTAAAGGAGGAGTCAGAGTCCTCAGTGGTTTTGCAGGTTTTTATTGGGGTTCAGCGGGTACGTGGCAGGCAGGGGTGCTGGGGGGGCCGGGAGGCTGACAGTCCTCCCAGCTCCCAGCAAATCCTCACTCTATCTGGACTCTCTGGCGTTCTCTCTGCTTCTCTGCTCTTCCATTCGTTCTGCTGCTTCTCGGCTTCTCTTTTGGCTTCGGCTTCGGCTTCTTGGCTTCTACTGCTGCTTCTTGGCTTCCCCGTGATGCCTCCCTTAAAAGCTCAGTCTCAGCCCAGGTGAAACACATCTACCTATGCCCACACCCTATTCCAGGTGCCCGCCATCAGGCATGCATTCAGGACAAGGATCCATCATCTATCCTGATGGCGGAAGGGCAGAAAAGCCTGACATTTTCTTTACCCTACAGTCCACCCCCTCAGGGTTTTCTGCCATACAGTCTATATATACATATACAATTTTCTAAGCAAACAAACAATGCAGCCATGGCCCACAAAAGCAAATACATCAAATATATATAACAAAATACAACAGAACACAAATAAGTCCAGGCAGGGCACCAACCTAGTGCAAAAGACAATTATTGGTACCAGCAGATGAGCCACCAAATCTGCTGCCAAAGGCACTGCTCATACGAGGGAGGGGAATCACTCACGACATCTATTGCAACACGCCAGGAGCCGTCAGGCTTCCTGGCCTTCTCTGGCTGTAGTCTCGGCTACAAGCCACACACAGCATCCACCCCCAGGATGCACTAGCTCTGGGATTGGCAATTTTATTCTGTTGGGGATAATCGCCAACCCT
This sequence comes from Talpa occidentalis, assembly GCF_014898055.3. NCBI lineage: Eukaryota > Metazoa > Chordata > Mammalia > Eulipotyphla > Talpidae > Talpa > Talpa occidentalis. Next base: position 49,611,406 of record NW_023605305.1, read on the forward strand.
CAGGGTTTCTGTCTGCAGTCGCTCCAACACTCGGCTTTCATAGCCACCAATGCGACTCGCAGACCCCTGCACTCAGGCCAACCCACTGCACAAGCACATGGGTCGGGGATCCAAACTCTGCATTTGGCTTGGGCTCCACCCCAAGCCACGTTCCCCACCCATCCCCCAAGGACAGGTTCCTCAGCTCCTCACCCTCACTCGACAATGAGCAGGGCATCACCCACAGGTGATTTTACGAGACTCACAGGGCTTCAGCATACTAAGGCTGCTTAACAGCCGCTTAGGGCTTCTCAACTTAGCATCAGTACCAGTTTTTGCCTTCTTAGTTGGCTTTTCTCCTCCACCTGGCTGCCGGGCATACACAGGCTGCTTTTGGCCATCTAGGCCCACTGGCCACCCCCAGACTCCCATCTCTGGGGGTGTACAAACAGTCCTCCCCCAGGGTCCCAAAACATATCAACCTGCAAGGTCCTCCGCCTTCTGGTGGGATTGTCAGTCCAAGTCCATCAGTCCATCAGTTCAAGTCCATTGGCCTCTCTCAGCTTCAGCAATGACCTGCTGCCTCAGGGGTCATTGGCTGGTCCTTTCCGGTGTCATTGGCTGGTCCTCTCGGGTGTCTCCTTCACGCCAGGTCTCATCCTGTAGCTCATGGACATTGTCCACCTTCTGTGCCGCCATGGTGCCTCCAGCGTTATCACAGGCAGTCTGTTCTCCTTAGTCCCTCCAAGTCTTCAGAGGGCTCCAATACCCGTCTACATGGATCCTGCTGACTTACGCCAATTGCAGGTTTTTATTGGGGTTCAGTGGGTACGTGGCAGGCAGGGGTACTGGGGGGCCAGGAGGCTGGCAGTCCTCCCAGCCCCCAGCAAATCCTCACTCTATCTGGGCTCTCTGGCCTTCGTTCTGCTGCTTCTCGGCTTCTCTTTTGGCTTCGGCTTCGGCTTCTTGGCTTCTACTGCTGCTTCTTGGCTTCCCCGTGACGCTGCCCTTAAAAGCCCAGTCTCAGCCCAGGTGAAACACAGCTACCTATGCCCACACCCTATTCCAGGTGCCCGCCATCAGGCATGCATTCAGGACAAGGATCCATCATTTATCCTGATGGCAGAAGGGCAGAAAAGCCTGACATTTTCTTTACCCTACAGTTACCATGTATCAAAATTTATTATATATTTTAAGGACACAGGCAATCTAAAATTCAGAAGAGGTAGAGATCTGGGACCCTTAGAGTCCCCATGTTTGCCAAGCTGCACTTTTCCACTCCAGACATGTATCTCTGGCCCCATGAGGCCCTAAGTGACAGTTGTGGGATTTCTCATGGGTTGCTTTTCAACTCCAAAGCATTTTTATTTTGTATCTTATGGAGTTGTATAGTTTATGTGATATCTCCAAGAAGACATGACTCATAGATTCTGATTCTGTTTTCTCTAAGCTTTAGCCAAGCATATTCTGTCAATGATGATTCTAGGATAAGTCCTCTTCCATCTAATAGCATAAACCTATTTATGTGGAAGATCAGATGACAAAGGTTAGATTGAGTCTTCTACCTTCATATGTTTCTCCTGGAGGTCCTGCTTTCTTTCACCATCTCAAAGGAAATGAATGGAATGCAGGTCAGCTGCTTTAACACCTTCCTCTCCCACTTATGAAAGTTCAACATCTTGTACAACCTATAACATTGTGCAATATTGTCAATAATACATTCTTATTTTTTTTAAAGATTTATTTATTTATACAAGATCTGGGGTACAGGTCAGCTGTGTGGGAGGGTGAGAGGATACATCGGAGACAGAGCAGGGAACAGAACAGGCAGACTGACGAAATACACTGCTGAGGGGAGCAGCAGGAGAGACAGGAGAGGTCTGTTGCGCCATATCGGTATCTCCCTGGCAGGCTGGGATTGAAACCACACTGCAGAGGCTGCAGATAGCTTCACAGCTCTACGCAATAACATTTAAAGAGTTGCTCCCAAAGCCATGTGTATTTGAAATTGTCAGGGCCAGGGCCTCCCTGGTGGGCAAGGGGTTAAGACACAGCCTGTGAAGCTGTCTGCAGCCTCTGCAGCACAAGTTCAATCCCCAGCCGGCCAGGCAGCAACTCACAGGAACCAATCCACATGGCGCAGCAGACCTCTGCTGACTCTCCCACTGCTCCCCTCAGCAGTGTATTTCAGTCAATCTTCCTGTTCTGTTCCCCACTCTGTCTCTGGTGAATCCTCTCACCACCCCCTCACCTCTGGCCTGTACCCCAGTTCTTGTATGCATAAATAAATAAAGTTTTAAAAAAAAAACTTACCCAATGTTACATGTCCACTTATCTTGATAGAGATAAATATACAGAAAATATACTCAAAGATAATTATCTGAATAATCACAATTTTTAATATCTCATACCTTTATTTGTACATTTTAAAAAACATAAATATACTTAGCAACAAGCTAGTATAAGATGTATTTCCCTCAGTGAATCACACTGCTCTGTATCTCTGTATCTCTTTCACAATGACTCTGGGTTTGGCCAGGTGATTTTTTTCCCATCAAAGAGTTACAAGCAAATGTGATGCAAGAGGAGGCATGCCAAATATTTGTGCATTGGGTTTTGCTTCCTTGGAACATGTCTTAAATTTATTTATTTTTATAAAGATTTATTTTATTTATTTATGCATGCAAGAGTTGAGATGTAGGCCAGAGATACAGGGTGGGGGGAGGTGAGAGGATTCACCAGAGACAGAGAGAGTGGGGAGCAAAATGGGCAGATTGACTGAGATACACTGCTGAGGAGAGCAGTGGGCGAGACAGGAGAGGTCTGCTGCCCCATGTGGGTTAGGGATAGAACTATAGCTTCATAGTGCTGAGACTTAACCCCTGTGCCACCAGGGAGGCCCCATGTCTTAAATTTATTATGTGACAAATCAGGACGAAGACGAAGTGGTGGGCCTCCCTGGTGGCACAAGGGGTTAAGATGCAACCTATGAAGCTATCCGCAGCCACTGCAGCATGAGTTCGATCCCTGACTAGGGAGCTACCCACATGGCACAGCAGACCTCTCCTGACTTACCCACTGCTCCCCTCAGCAGTGTATTTCAGTCAGTCTGTTCTGTTCCCCACTCTGTCTCTGGTGAATCCTCTCACCCTCCCCACACCTCTGGCCTGTACCTCAGTTCTTGTGTCCATAAATAAATAAATCTGTATATATAAAAAAAAAGACCAAGTGGAGAGAGGTCCAGTTCACCTCAGTCCAATTATCTCAACTGAGATTCCAGATATGATTGAGAAATGGTGGTATACCAACCAGCCCCAGTTGAACTACCAAATGACTGCAATTGTATTAGTGAGCCTTGGGGAAATCAGCAAAGAACATCAACAAAAATTGGGAGAAATAATAAATTGTTACTGTTTCAAGCCATTCGGTCACAGACAGTTTGTTATACAGTCATATATAGCTTATACATCTTCTCTAGGTGAAGAAAGGGCAAATTTTTTTCTTATAAAACCTACAAAAGGGCCTCCCTGGTGGTGCAAGGGGTTGAGCACCGCACTATGAAGCAATCTGCAGCCTCTGCAGCACAAGTTCAATACTCAGCCGGGCAGGAAGCAACCCACATGGCGCAGCAGACCTCTCCTGACTTGCCCGCTGCTCCCCTCAGCAGGGTATTTCAGTCAGTCTGCCTATTGTATTCCCCACTCTGTCTCTGGTGAATCCTTTCACTCCCTGCATCTCTGGCCTGTACCCCAGCTCTTATATGCATAAATAAATAAATCTTTAAAAAAAAAAAACCTACAAAAAAGCTGGCAAAAGATCACTCCCCACAGACAGAACAAATTGACATCTAGATCTTTGCAAAAGAATGGAGAATTCAAGGATTAGTATCTTCACGAGGAAAATTAACAAAAATCCTATCAAAACAGATCAGAAAGCCTGAGACACAGTGGCCAGGAATCCTCTGGGGGCATTGTGACCCATGGTTGGGAGAGACATCAGGGACATAGAGCCTCCCTCTGGGAACTGAAGAGCTCACTCTCATGTCAGGTCCTCCAGCGATGGGTAACTGTGCCAGGGAAGGGAGTGTATCCATCCAGGTAAGGGAATGATTGTGTTTCACAGGTTTCTAGACTGTTCGTCTTTTATTTAGAGTGCAGTCAGTCATAGTAACTTCCTGTAGCCCAAGCCAACAGCCAGGAGTTCTCTGGCTGTTCTTTTGCTTGAACTTCCGGGGGAAACTATGCCTGCAGAACCTGCTAAAATTGGAGGTAGGCTGCAGCTGAGGCAGCAGTTACAGCTGAGGCTAAGGGAAAGCTCTGCTGGTAGAATCCACCTTGAGCTGACAGTGGTGGCAAATTCCTCTCTCTCTTCAAGCCAATATTAGCTTGTGCTCTTGGCAGTTTATAACAGCAACTTTCTCCTTTCCCAACCTCTGGGTGCCACTCTATAAGCTGGGCTCTTGGATCATCTTCTAATGCTGGCTGTTGAACTTCAGCCATCCTGAACGATGTCTTCAGCCTCTACAACAACAAATAATCTAGTTCACCAGGGCTATACCCAGTAACTCTAACACAAGTCTATATAGCAGGATTGGAAAATATAGCTGTTGAGCCTAAACCATACAAATAAAAACAGAAAGTCAACAAAAAAATGAGGAGACAGCAATTCATCCCAATAATGGAGCAAGACAAAACCATGGGGGAAAAATACAAATGCAACGGAATTATGCAAATTACCTGAATAAGACTTCAAAGCAATAGTCTTAATGATGCTTACTAAAATTGGGAGAATAATGGATGAAAAAAATGCGAACTTCAACAAAGAAAAAGAAAATACGAGAAAATTACAAACAGAAATCTTAGTACTAAAGAACACAATCGTTGAACTAAAAAAAATCCATTAGAGAGGTGTAACAGTAGATTAGGTAAAGCAGAGGACAGAACTGGTGAGTTGAAAGATAGGGTAAGTAGAAAGCAACCCAAAAGAACAACAAACAAAAAAATTAAACATAACAAAAATAACATTGTTCATTCACTATGGAACAAAATTAAAAGATGCAAGGAGTAGCAGCGAGAGGAATAACATTCACAAAAGAGAGAAAGGGGCAGAAATCTTAACTGAAGTTCTAACAGTAGAGAATCTCCCGAACCTGGGGAAAGAAATAGTTATCCAGATCCAGGAAACTCTGAGTTCCAATGAAAATAAACTCGGATACTCAGCAGGACAATGATAAAAGTTATAATAAAGAGAAAATCTTAAAACCGCTACAGAGCGCCTCCCTGGTGGCACAGCGGGTTGAGCACAGCACTATGAAGCTGTCCGCAGCCTCTGCAGCGCAAGTTCTATTCCCGGCCGGCCAGAGAGATTCCCACATGGCGAGGCAGACAAACTTCCCCTGTCGCGCCTGCTGTTCCCCTCAGCAGTGTATTTTGGTCACCTGCCTGTTCTGCTCCCCACTCTGTCTCTGGTGAATCCTCTCACCCTCCCACGCCTCTGACCTGTACCCCAGCTCTTGTATAAAAATAAATCTTAAAAAAAAAAGCAGCTAGAGAAAAGCAACAAGTCACATGTAAGTGATCCCCATAAGATTATCAGCAGACTAGAGTCTACTTGGTATGTTTTAATCACAGAAATGCTTCTAAGTTTCTTTCATGCATTTTTGGAACAACAGTAAATATCATATTTATATCTATAACATAAAAATAGTTTAAATCCCTATATTAGTCTCTGATACCATAGTGAAATAAGAGAATCCAAATATTTTCCGTCTTTACAAACTCATTGTTTATTTTTATTTAAATACCTAATTTTAGAGTTTATTTACATTGATAAGCATCCTATAATTAAGAGTTTACAGGGAATTTTTTTAATTTTTTTTTTTATAGAGGCATGTTTTATTTATTTGTTTGTTTGTTTTTGTTTATACATGCACTGGGTACAGTCAGAAGGGCGGGGGGGTGAGAGAATTCACCAGAGCCAGAGCGGGGAGCAGAGCAGGCAGAAGGACCGAAGCACACTGCTGAGGGGAGCAGCAGGCGGCAGGAGAGGTCTGCGCGCCATGTGGGACCCTCCTCCGGTGGCCGGGGAGCAGCCGCGGATCGAACCGGTGCTGCAGAGGCCGCGGGCAGCTTTGCAACCCAGCGCTCAACCACTGCGCCACCGGGGAGGCCCTACAGGGAATTTTTTTTCACATCTATATCATCGGGGTGTCAGGGTTAAGTGAGTTATCAGAATAATTGTTATATAAGTGTTAACTATGATTTAATTATATTAAGTATTATAAGAAGGAAGGTTGGGACTGTATACAAGAGTGTATAGTTTGACCAAACTATTTCAACAACTTAGCTGAATTGTATCAGTGAGACTGGAGGAAAAGAAATTCACTTGCCCTGAGTGCAAGTGCCAAGCACTGTTATACTGTCTTGTAGGGGAAAACTAATTGAGATTATCTCATGGTTAGTCCATTAAAGGCATGAATATATGCAGTCATAATTCAAATCTAATCAATTCTGCCTCCCCCCCCATTCTTTTTTTTTTTTTTTGATTGGTTGCATCCACTCCCTTAGAGTTATCAGTACTGATAAATATTAATTGCAGAATATTCTTCCGGACTTGTACCTCTAACACCTGCCTAGATATACCATAAGAACCTCAATATAAACACCTCTAAGTGTTAAGGTATTTTCTCCTCTAAACATGTTTTTTTTCCTCTCTCTCCAGTCCTATTGATGAATAGTATTGTTATCTAACAAGTCATGGAAGCCTAGAAACCTTGTTATCCTTATCGATTCTTTAATGTTTCTTCCTGACATCCTCACATAATCATTTACTAGGTGCTGCCAGTTTTGCTGTGTCTGCCTATTTCCTCTGTATTAGTTTAGGTCTGTAACCTGACTTGTTCTAGCATATTCTTCAAATTGCTTCAAGAGTTATCTTTCTGAAACATAGGTCTAATAATTCTGCTCCCTTGCTTGAAGCATAATTTGCCTAATTACTTACAAAATAAACTTTAAATACTTTATTATCCCCTTAATTCCTTTTGTTGGTATCTCAAAGCAATTTTTCCTTTATTAGCATCTCTCTATTATCATTGATAACTTACATATCCATTTTCCCTCTAAAAATTCATTTCCTTGAAAGAAAGAGCTATGATTTATTTAATTTTGTATTGTCAGAGCCTAACAGAGTACCCAGCATTCATAGTTGAAGCTCAATAGTTTTATGAATAATTCTAATAATATTCATTGAGGTCTTAACATGTAGCAGACGTTGTTTAGAATTTCCTTTACTCTATTATCTTTACTTTTTCTTACACAAAGAACAGATCTTAAATTTTGCTCTACTGTAGCAAATTTCATTGTGAAATTTGCACCATACCTTTTTTTAAAATTTTTTAAGTAAATTCCTTTATTTCCTTGGCTTTTTAAAAAAATATTTTATTTTATATAATTCTTACATCATTTTTCATCTTTGTACAATGTATGCATTTTCATTTTGGTTATATTCCCCATACAATTGCACCACCCCCTACCTTCTTCCAGTCTCTTTTTTCTCTACAATTCCAGTCATATTATTAGCTTCTTTATCTCTATTTGAGTCTATGTTGTATTATGCCATTATACAAAATTTAAAGTGCTTGTGTTTTATTTTATTTTTTTAAGATTTATTTATTCATGTATACAAGAACTGGGGTATAGGCCAGAGATGTGGGGTGTGAGAGGATTCACCAGAGACAGAGCGAGGAGCAGAACAGGCAGACCGACCGAAACACACTGCTGAGGGGAATAGCGGGCGAGCTAAGAGAAGTCTGCTGCGCCATGTGGGTCGTCCCTGGCCGGCTGGGGATCCCTGTCGTCCCTGGCCGGCTGGGGATCGAACTCATGCTGCAGAGGCTGCGGATTGTTCCACAGTGCGGTGCCCAACCCTTGCGCCACCAGGGAGGCCCGTGTTTGTGTTTTAAAGTAGAGAATAGTTTAATTACAATATAATTAAAAATAATTATTTCAATTTACTTAACCAATTATAATTTTTATAGGCATTGCTATAGCCTGTGCTGTTAAGTAAACATGTTACTATCTTATGTTGTCACCTAGCAAAATTTCATTGGAACCAAGTTAATACATTGGTACGATAATATATATGACAGTAAGTACTGACATATATAATATACATTTACTTATATAGTAGATGTATATTTATTATATAAAGAGATTTATTTTAAAGGCCTCCCTGGTGGCTCAGCAGGTTGAACACATCACTATGAGGCTGTCTGCAGCCTCTATAGCGCTGGTTCAATGCCCAGCTGGTCAGGGAGCTAACCCACATGGCAAGACAGACCACTCCTATCTCACCAGCTGCTCCCCTCAGCAATGCTTTCAGTCCATCTGCCTGTTCTACTCCCTGCTCTGTCTGTCAGAGGCACCCTCCTGTGCCTCTGGCCTGTACCCTAGCTCTTGTATAAATAAATAAAATCTTTAAAAAAAAGAGAGAGATTTATTTTAAGGAATTGGATCATGTGATTATGGAGACCAAATAGTCCCAAGATCTATAGCTGGGAAGCTGAAGACCTATGAGAGCAGATGATATAGTTCCAGTGTAAGTCTGAAGGCCCATGTTACTGCTTAAATTGTCATATAGATGTTCCCTCTTAGTCTTTTTGTTCTAGGTGGGTCTTTAATAGACTGAATGAGGCCCACCCTCATTTGTGCAGCATCCTGCCTTACTCAATTTACCAAGTCAAATGTTAACTTCTTCCAGAAACACCCTCATAGACATACAATAATGTTTGACCAAATGTCAGGGTACTCCATGACCCACTCAAGTTCACACATAAAGTTAGCCATCGCAATTGGTTGTGTGATTATATGTAGTACCAGAAATTATATATACACTATAGTGACACGCATATCACTTAACACTTTGGCCAATGATGGGCCACATATATAACAATGGTCCCAGTAGGCTGAAAGGTATTTAGTGGCCTGTATTATCTAGTCTTGTGTAATTATCTCTATGACATTCCCACAAGGATAAAATTACCTAAATGCATTTCTCAGACTATATTCCAGTCATTAAGCAGTTGCATGACTATTATACAAGTTCTTTACACAATTTAACAGTGAAAGTGAAATGTAGAATTACCAAAACAAACATACATTTTTAACAAAAATACTTTATTTTTTCATTCCCTGTCCACACCCCAACAAAAATATTTTATACTGCTTCATTTTTAAAATGTAATATAATTGCAATGCAGTATCTGCCATTTTAGCCACTTCAAGTGTATAATTCAGTAGCATTAATATTTACGGTGTTTTGCAATCATGCCACACTGTTTCCAAAATTTTCATTGCCCAAAAAGAAACTCTGTCTCTTAAGCAGTAACCCTTTAATCCTCACTCCCTCTAACTTCATGCAACCTCTAACCTACTTCCTGTTTCTATGAACTTGCCTTGGTATTTCTAGTCAGTAGAATCATGAAATATTTATCCCTTTGAGTCTGATTTATTTTATTACTTATAATGCTTTCAAGTTTCGTCTATGTCAGAACCATTTCTTTTTGTAGCTGAATTATGTTTCTTTTAATGTATATACCATGTTTTAATCATCTATTTATCTGTTGATGGATAATTGAGTTGCTTTTACTTTTTGGCTATTGGGAATGATGCTGTAATGAACATTTGCCTACATGTATCTATTTGAGTTTTTTTAATTTTTTAAGTTATTGCCTAAAAGTGAGATTGCTGATTCATATGAAATATTTCAGTTTTTAAATTTATTTAATTACCTAATATACATAATTAAATGAAATGAAATTAAAAATTGAGTTTCTTAGTTGCACTAAACACATTTTAAGATATGACTAGTGACTACACTATTGGACAATGCAGGTTTAGATTAGAGCTTTGCAGATACTCAATAAAATATGCTTCCTTTCTCTACTGATCTTGTGCCTTCTGCTTTTGTACTTTTCTTCACTTTTTCTTGTGTCATAATTCATTTTGCCTAAGATATTCACCTACTTGCTATTCATTTTTATGGAAATTTTATCTCTTACAGGAAGTATTCTTCCTGCAGTCTATTCTGAACTCTTCTACTCACAAATTCATAAAACATTTGACTTTTAATTTCCACATTTACTTTGCATTATAGCTATATATGTCTTAGTTTCCTATATGAGTTAAATTCCTTAGTGGCAAAGATATTAATAATAAAAACAAGAACTACTTCAGCAAAGCAAGCTAGCCACTTGTTAAATGATTATAGTGCTTCAATATTAACAATTTTATATACTTCAATGTATTTAATCCTTACAACAGACCTAAGAAAGAAGATAGTATTATTTGAATTCTGCATCAGACTTCAGACTTACAGACTATGTATCATGTCCAAGAACAATATTTCTAATGAATGGTAGTGTCAGGATTCAAACACAGTTTTGTGAGAATTCTTAACATATCTACTTGTTATTTTGTAGACACTACTTAATGTAATAATAGCACAGAAAATGGCTCTGCACAGTAAATGGCAGAGCCAGAATTTGAATTCAAGTTACTGAGTCTAGAACTTATATTTATAATATATTTTTTATAATTGCATTTAACAAACATTTGTTGAAAGATTACTATGTGCTAGGCACTGTGTACATTACTAAGGATCAATAGAACAGTGTGTTTATATTTATTTTCTAGGAACTTAGTCTACCAGAAAGAACAAATAGACAACTTTGTCCTTGATAGAGAAGTTATTAAACACAACTGCCACCACCACCAATTAGAATAAAACTTGCTGTTCCCCAGATACTCTTCAAAGTGTTTTGCAGGTATTATTAATTTAGCCTCACAACAATCTTGCAAGTTCATTATTATTCTCCTTCCCAATTTTCATATCAGGAAACAGGGGCAGATGTTAGAATGTTAAATTCACACTCTAAAGTGGGAAGAACTGATTTATAAGCAGAGGCCATCTGATTCCAGAATCCAAATGATTCAATGAATGTTGCCTATGGGCAATATAATTTCTTTCTTTTTTTTTTTTTTGAATTGTGAACAAGCAGTATTATATATAGCACATTGAAAAAAATGGGCTTTAGCCATTTCAGGAATTTGGAGAAATGATAGACATTCTGAAATGAGATTCTTCAAGATAGTGCAGTTACTACAATGGTCAGCAGAGGGTGAAGGGAGGCAGCATTTCTAAAGCACTGCTACATTAAAATAAGGTAAACTGTGGAATCCATAATTTCTAAAGTCTCTTCTTGCTCTAAGATTCTGTGATGCTCCTTGTCAGAATTTCATTAGTTCAGTGCAATATAAAGCAGAAGCAACAAAAGGAATGGTCCCATCTCAAACGTAGAGAGAGGAAGATTTTTATCTGATTTAACATGGTATTTATTTTATATTTATTGAATGTTAAGAATGCCTCTCAATAAATATAAGGTGACTGATACCCTTTAAAAGCTCAACATCTCAGTGAAGAGGTGAGATAAATAAAAGCCCCAAAGGTGTTATAAAATATATTAAGTTGTGGAGGAGTTCAGAGATGAGGAGAAATGAATGGGGCTGATATGGAATGGGAATACTTTATGGAAAAGGTAACTTTGTTCGGGTACTAAAAGGTGGGTAATATGTTCATCAGTAGAAAGGAGGTGAAAGTTATATTCTTGAAAGTAAATTCAATTTCCCAAGCATTTATGAGCCATCTTCAGTGAGCAAGTTGCCATCCCAGGCACTGCAGAGAGAAAATAAGGATGGGTGATATTGTCTCTAGAAAGTCACAAATATCCCTACAGTAGTGATGTAAGTCAGGACATGGTAGATAATTATCAGGATGCTCAACAAAATGATACACACCTCTTATTCTAAATATAAGACCCAGATAATTTCTACAGAAAGCAGGTGGCAGAGTACTTTTCATTTCACCCACCTTACTACCTCTTTCTGAAGGAGATGTATTCCTCTATCATAGAAATCCCCCCAAACAAACACAAATAGAAACTGCTAGGCACTTGGAACAAAAACAGACACATAGAACAATGGAACCGAATAGAGAGCCCAGAAATAAAACCACACTTACATGGGCAACTGATCTTTGACAAAGGAGCAAAGGCTATGCTTTTTGTTTGTTCAATAATGGTGCTGGGAAAACTGGACCACCACATGCAAAAATATGAAAGTAGACTACTACCTTTCACCGTACACAAAAATTAACTCAAAATGGATAAAAGAACTGGACATAAGACCTGAAACCATAAAATATATAGAAGAAAATATAGGTAAAGACATGCATTGCAATAACATTTTAAAAGACTCATCACCCAAAGCAAAGCAAGTCAAGGAAAACATAAACAGCTGGGATTACATCAAACTGAAAAAAAGCTTCTGCACAGCAAAAGAGACATTAACCAAAACAGAGAGACACACCACTGATTGGGAAAAAATCTTTGCACTCCATTCAACTGATAAGGGACTGATCACAAAGATATACAAAGAACTCACATCACTCAACAAAAGCAAAATAAACAATCAGTTAAGCAATGGACAGAAGAACTTAAAAGACACTTCTCCAAAGAGGAAATGAAATGGCCAACAGGCATATGAAAAAATATTCAACATCCCTGATAATCAGGGAAATGCAAATTAAAACCATAATGAGATACCACCTTACACCAGTAAGAATGGCACATACCAAAAAAACTGGCAACAACAAATGTTGGCGAGGATGTGGTGAAAAAGGAACTCTCCTACATTGCTGGTGGGAGAGCAAACTGGTCCAACCACTATGGAAAGCTGTGCGGAGATTCCTCAAGCTGCTAAATATGGAGCTACCATATGACCTGGCAATTCCACTACTAGGGATCTACCCAAAGGACACAAAAACATTGATTCAAAAGAACACCTGTATACCTATGTTTATTGCAGCACTATTTACAATAGGTAAAACCTGGAAACAACCCAAATGCCCAAAAATAGATGACTGGATCAAGAAAATGTGGCACATATACACAATGGAATATTATTCAGCAATCAAAAAAGATAAACTAATGCCATTTGCAGCAATGTGGATGGAGCTAGATGGAATTATGCTCAGTGAAATAAGCCAGAAGGAAAAAGGAAAATATCGGATGGTTTCACTTATAGCAGGAATATAGGGAAAGCCAATAAGACAGTGTAAAAAAATAGTAACAGTACAAACACAACAAAGCAAAAACGAACAATTATAAATCAGAGACATACTGCAGGGGAGGAGGAGGGAGAGGAATCAGAGGGAGGGAGGGAGGAGCCCAGGGGACGCTGTTGATGGTGCATGGGTACATTAGTGAAGGAAACTCTATGGGGATTACACCTAGGGGGGTGGGAAAGCAAATGTTGTTTAAAAAGGAACCAAAAAAAGAAAAGAAAAGAAAAGAAAAAAAGAAACCGCTAGGCACTGCAGAGCTTGTTCAGAGAAGAAATTGTCCCAGTGTGGGCACAGTAAGAATTTCAGTGCTTGGAGAATATGGCTTTCTGCATAGAAGAGTTATTGCCTTCTGTGGGTGTTCTAAGTTGTTTCTGAGTATTGATGTAGCTGGCATGAAGGACAGTGAATCCACATCCTTTTGTGACCCAGAAAATTGGCAGGCTACCAATTCCACTGAACTTCAGATGGACTCCTGAGGAATAGACATAAACCATTGGAAACTGTAGACACTGACTTTTATTTTTATCAATGGCAACTTATTTACTGCTTTGAGAGTAAATAGAAGTAAAAGCAGCCTTATGTGAAGACCATGCTGTCTTTTCACCTGTCTTTGAACTTAGGCCAGACCAATTTCCTAATGATAATAATAATGTTGTTAATATTAAAAGACAAATATAACAAATGGCTGCTCTTCTCAAATAAAGGAAAAGTTTTTTTTAGGAAGTCATTTGGGAAGTCTTATGCATGTCTCTAGGACCCTGAGGGTCTTACCAGTGAATATTCTAAAGGTGAGATGCTGTGGCTGAAACTGCTTCATCTGGTGGCAGAACACACAGGGGCTGCTTTGGGACTGGCTCTATTTCCACCCACAGCAGGATAAAGATGCATGTTTTTTTTTTTTAATTAAAAAAGTTACATTTACATAGAATAACAAGGAAAAGCAAAAACATGAAACATGATTTTGAATTATAACCATATTCCTATAGATTTTAGCTTTTTAAAAAGAATTGAGTATGTTTCCTCACTTACTTGAAGTATACTGGAAATAATTTCATTATTATGTCTGTCTATGTAGTTCAACTAACTCAGTCTTTTTTTTTTTGACATGATAAATTAACAACAATACTAAATTTGTTATAATTCTATGCCAACAGATGTTAAATATATAAATACCTTTTAGTCAAAAATAAAGAAGAAAAGAGTGAGGTTAAACAATACTGAATTTACATCAAAGCAACCATAATCATTGTATTGAAAGAAGCATGGACCTCAGAAAGAAAGCAAAACATTGTATTTATCTTTGTCCTATAGTTTTGTTAGATTCCCATTTTTTCTGTTGTCTACAGTTTCATTTCCAACCCATAGGATCCTGATGTTGTTATAGGACAGGGAGAGGGGCAGCCCAAACCCCGCAAACTTGCCTATTCTAAATGGGTTCTGCCATCCGCCGCATCAACAGAAAACATAGGAGACTTTAAGGGGAAGGAACTTTAATAAAACTAGGAAACAATACAGGTAAGGCAGAGTCTAGTTTCTAAATGAAGCACCCAAAGTTACCCATCCCCTTGTGGGTAAAAGTCCATCCATATGGGATCGGCCCAGAGCAAGGCCCCAAAGCCTGCCACAAGTCTAAAGCATCTTCCAGTGGGGACCCACAGAAAAGGGCCAGAAACAACCAGACAAGCCCGGAAGGAAAGGAGCAAAATCAACATCAAGATAAAAGCTGCTATTGTCCCCTCCCCATGGGTCTCACCCACATCTGTGTCACCCAGTCCACAACCAAAAGACAAGCGCAGTTTCTTCACGTGTCTCTAGGCTCCATGCGCCTCCTCCAGGTCTCCTGGCTCCATCCTGCTTCCTTCCTTAGTCTCCTCTGCAGCTTCTCTTCTTCCTGCTCATCTCCACCCTCCCTTGGGTGGGGCAGGGAACCTCCCCCTTTCCTGGGGACCACCCTGTTGCAATGTCAGGAAGGGAAATTGATAGTTTTATTATAAAGAAGCCATAAATCTGCAAGCATTGTCTGTATATTAAAGAATTTGCAAGACTGTGTTGTAATATATAGGGAAAGTAATACTTTTTCCTGTAATGGCTGAATTTGGAGGTGTAAAACCTTAGCTTGCAAGGGATTATGCTCAGTGAAATAAGCCGGAAGAAAAAAGAAAAATATCAAATGGTTTCACTTATAGGAGGAATATAGGGGAACCAAGTAAGAGGTCAGGAAAAAATTATAATAAATTAAAAATAAACAAAATTAACAGGCAACTATAAATGAGAGACATTCTGCAGGCGAAGGGGAGGGATCAAAACCGAGGAGGGAAGAGTACAAGGAACTATGGTGATGGTGATGGTGCACAGGTGAATTGGTGGTGGGAATTTTATGGTGTCCGCACTTGAGAGGAGAAAGCATACATTTTACAAAAATGAAGACTGATGTAAAAATAAATAAATAAATAAATAAATCAGGAGGAAAAAAACAACTTAGCTTGGATCCCTCTCTTGTCTTCTTTGAGTCCTGCTTCATTAGCTTAATTCTTTCTCAGTGCAAAAAGTTTTCTTCATATGGCTGGTAAGATTGCTCCAGGTTACATTGTCCTTAGAGTTAATTTCCAATTCCAGAGAAAGATGCATGCATTTGAGAATTAACAGGAGTACTGAGGTGTTCTGCCTGAGGGACAAGAACAAAGGATTGATCCCAAGAAACCAGCAGCCAGAGAGAGAAGAGGCAGAAGTGGCAAGCATGGTGACTTCACAAGGAATCCATAAGGTAACCCACAGAATCAACAATTGTACCACTGCTACCTTGAGGGCCCTGCAGGTGAATTACAACTGTGCCTGCCACAAAAAAAGACCTGTAGGTTTACCCAACACCTAACCTCCTACCCTCCAGATTTCAGAAATATAACTATCCAATGGAGAGATTAAGCCAGCAAAGAAAAGAAGCTCATTTTGATCCTTACTTCACATAGGTTGGAGGATAGAAGGAACTTAAATTTGAACAGGCCTGGAGTATGGAATTATATCCCAATACAGCTGTTTCTGTATGTGCTATAATAGAGTTGTGAGGTTCTCAGTTTATTTTCTTAACTTTGCATTTTACCTTTTCATGTTTAATATTGCTTTGCACCATAAAATTGATTTATGTTTATTAATATTATCATAAAGCACAGGAAATTTTTTCTCTACTTACTTCAAGAATTGTGTTTTCATCTGTATTTTCCTTTCTCATATTTACTTTTACTGTTGTGTGTGTTTGCAAAATTGTTGTGTCATTCATTTTTCTTTTTTTATATCACATATGGGCAGCTTTGTCTAGACCTTCTGTTTATTTTGCTATAGTATAGGTGAGTTCCACTTGCTTTTTTAGTACTTCTGTCTAGGCAGAGGGAACAACTCAACTGTGGTTATGTATGACCTTGTTTGGTGAACCTGCATTCTGCTCTCTTGGGATTTTATTAAATAGTTTATGTTATAAAACCTGTCTACCTGTTAAGGTTTGTCTTACACTAAGAAATATTGTTGAGTTTTGCATTATTCTTTTTAATCATTGGGGAGTCCTGAGTTCTTTGTTTCCTTCATAGAAAGTAATCTATAATTTTGTTTTGGGTCTCCCTGGTGGTGCAAGCGGTTGAGCGCAGCTCTGTGAAGCTGTTAGCAGCCTCTGCAGTGCCGGTTTGATCCCTGCCGGTCTCAGAGCAACTCACTTGGTGAGCAGACCTCTCACCCACTGCTCCCCTCAGCAGTGTATTTCATCAGTCTGCCTGTTCTGTTCCCCGCTCTGTCTCTGGTGAGTCCTCTCACCCTCCTGCACATCTGACCTGTACCCCAGCTCTTGTATAAATAAAATAAATCTAAAAATAATAATAATCATAAAATTTTGTTTTCCTTTGTTTATTGCATTCTCTACTTCCATGTCAACAATTTTATCTTTCCACATTTTCCCATTTGTCCCTAATAGCAATTTATTTTTTTTCCTAACACCCACTCTTCCTCCTCTGGGGAAAAGATACAGAATAAGGGCCTCCCCGGTGGCGCAGCGGTTGAGCGCTGGGTTGCGAAGCTGCCCGCAGCCTCTGCAGCGCTGGTTCGATCCCCGGCTGCTCCCCGGCCACTGGAGGAGGGTCCCACATGGCGCCCAGACCTCTCCTGCTGCCCGCTGCTCCCCTCAGCAGTGTACCTCAGTCTGCCTGCTCTGCTCCCTGCTCTGGCTCTGGTGAATTCTCTCACCCTCCCGCGCTTCTGACTGTACCCAGTGCTTGTATAAATAAATAAAAATAAATCTTTAAAAAAAAATACAGAATAAATGGAAAGTTTTGCCCCTGTATCAATAATACAAGTGTAGGTCACTTCCCTTCAAGCATTAAACATGCTTCTTCTCTATTTTCCCTCCCTCAGAGACTCTTGTCCTAATTATTTTCTCTTTTCCCATTGTTTCTACAAATTAACTCTGGTGTTTATGATTGTTCTGCTATATCCTCTCCATTTTTCTCTCAGCTGGAAGATTCCAAAACAGAGAGTCCCAATAGTCCCCTATCCTGGTAGAACATGAAGGTAGTTGGGATGAGACATTTCCTTCCTTGTAAAACTGTCACCTCCAAGGGCTACATATATCTCATATCAATCTGTCTTTTCCAGTTTGAAGAGTGGTTTAGATTTTTCAGGATTTTTTTCATTCATTTTCTCTACATAGTACTTATTTGGACGATGCTATTAAAGAAGCTTATAATAGTGCTCTGAGCTTTGTTTGGTAAGTTCTTGGAAACATCTTTGCTTTCTTTCATAATCTACCAAATTACTAAGGTTATTATGTGACACTTCCTTTGTTTGATTGCTATTGACATGTTTTCACTGCTTTAAATTTTTTTCCCATGTGATTAAGTTATGAAGTTAGGAACAAGGGATATTTTTAGATTTGTTTGAACTTCAATATCTCAGCCTTGGATTCTCTTATTCCCATGTGTCACTTGTAGAAATTAAAGAGTAGAATATTTAAATGATTTGCTTGAAACAGCTTACTAAAGAAAGTGGTTGGGAAGAGCTATGATTGAATTTAAACCTGTCTTTTATCATGTAATCAATATTCTATTCTGTAATCGATGGAGAGTAGTGAGGATTTTAAAATAGACGAGTGATGAAATGAAGCATTCATTTTAGGTTTGGGAACTGATATATGGTCTGGTAGAGATTTATGAGGTGATTTTTTTCAGAGATAGAACTATGAAAGTAATGAAACAAGTTAGGAAGGTTTTATAAAATCAGATAAAAGGCAATGAAAGCTTGAGATAAAGTGAAACATCTTTCATATTTTAGAATTTTGAATTTGGTAATCAGGGTCTTTTTCCTCAGAGGTTTCTAGGGTATTATCAATGTGTCTCTAATTTGTAAGAATTTTATGTTAAAATCAGGAAGCTTTGGCTTAGGAGGCAAGGCAAAGACTAGCTTCTAATAATTTATTTTCCCATATACTTATTGTGAAACTTACACCAAATCATTTCAACTTTATGGGTTTCCTTATGTTTAAAATGGGAAAATTTAGTTAAAGGTAATATGAGTTCCCTTTCAACACATAATAAATACTCAGAAGCAGAGAAATGACATCAGCATCATAAGGCATTCTTCGCCCTCCTTTTTTAATAATTAATTTGACATGCATCTGTGAAAAAAGAGAACCTCTATGGGACTCTGTGGGAGTTGTGAGGTCCAACACCATATGCCAATAAAGAGTAGACTTGCTCACCTATACATTGAGTAATAGGCAAACAAACCTTGTTATTATCTGTGGAACCATCAGGAACTTGCAACATGCTCACAGCCTCTCTTGCCTTCAGTTTGGGAAAGCTTAGAGTGCTTACTTAGGTGGATACCAAAAGATGAGAGACAATTTATGAAAGGCCAGACTTCCCAGGGAGAGATTCTAGCACATCAAAAAATGAAGTGCTAGAACAAAAAAAGAATAGAAGTCTGGACACATTGGAGATAGTAAGAGGAACCTTGCCAGTTCTACCCTCCCCCAAGGCAGGGCAGTTGATACTAAACTAACAGAGGATTGAGCTATTTACCCAGGGAGGGGGAAAGGGTGAGTGCCTACATACCTCAGTTGTGCAAGGTACTACTGAATAAACCTTTCTCTACCCAGCTCCCCTCTATTTCTGGCAGCACCTATAATATTAAGACAGGATCTCCATGAAGGAGAAGATGAAGAAAGAAGCAGATACTACTATGAAAGGGCATTAAAGGGACTAGTGCTGAATGCTTTCAAGAAGATAGCAGGAAGTCTAGATCTACCAGGAAAGACTCACCCAAGGATCATTCTTCTTCTTCTTTTTTTTTTTTCTGATTTTCACTCATTTACTTCATGATGTTGTGAATGTATGCATTTTCATCTTGGTTATAGTCCCTATACAATTGCACCCCCCTTATTTTGACCCCAATCCCTCCTCTCCCCACCCTCCCCACCCCCAGTGTGTCTCTGGTTTATAGATGCTTGTTGAATATTACTCAGCAATCAGAAAAGATAAACTCATGCAATTTGCAGCAACATGAATGGAGCTGGAAGGGATCATGCTTAGCGAAATAAGACAGAAAGAAAAAGAAAAATACCGCATGATCTCATTCATAGCAGGAATCTAGAAAACCTAAATAAGGGACCAGGAAAAAGAATAAGTATAATAAAGGAAAAATCAAAGGATCATTCTTCTTAACCTACAGCTAACCACAATGCCCTGCATGCTAAACCCAAATGTCCCCTCATTCTGCAGCTGACAACTTGTGCTGGCTCTTGACTACAGTGGCAAAAGCAAACTTCTGTAAACAGGGAGACTCCTCAGAAAACAGGCCAAGGTCCATGGGCAAAGGAGAAACCACAAACTTGAGCTGTAATACCACCTTCTGGAAAACAAAAGAGAGGTTTCCAATAGCCAGACTGGTGAGTTCTAAGAATAAGAGAAGACATACAATCTTAAAATTTCTATTACAAGGGCCTCCCCTGGTGGCACAGGTGGTTGAGCGCTGCTCTGTGAAGCTGTCCACAGCCTCTACAACACTGGTTTGATCCCGGCCAGCCAGCGAGGGCCCCACATGGCATGGCAGACCGCTGCTCCCCTCAGCAGAATGTACTTCATCAGTCTGCCTGTTCTGCTCCCTGCTCTGTCTCTGGTGAATCTTCTCACCCTCCCGCACATCTGACCTGTACTCAGGTTCTTGTATAAATAAATAAATAAATCTTAAAAAAAATTTCTACTACAAGAGGGAACAAGAAGTGCGAAGCATGTGGGCCACACAGAACTGTAGAAAAGTACCAGATGTAAATTAAACCAACAGGGCCTCCCTGGTGGCGCAGTGGTTGAGCGCTGGGTTGTGAAGCTGCCCGCGGCCTCCACAGCGCCGGTTCGATCCCCAGCTGCTCCCTGGCTACCGGGTGAGGGTCCCACATGCGTGCAGACCTCTCCTGCTGCCTGCTGCTCCCCTCAGCAGTGTACTTCAGTCCTTCTGCCTGCTCTGCTCCCCGCTCTGGCTCTGGTGAATTCTCTCACCCTCCCGTGCTTCTGACTGTACCCAGCGCATGTATAAACAAAACAAACAAACAAACAAATAAATAAATAAATAAAACATGCCTCTAAAAAAAAAAATACATGTTTAAAAAAAAAAAAATTAAACCAACAAAAAATGTTTGTCACCAGAGGACAACAACTAAAAATTTGAGGTCTCTGTCTCTTCAAATGTAAAAACAGTAACACAAAACTCCAAGGAATGTAAGAATCAAGTTAACACATCATCATCAAAAGATGATAAAAATTCTCTTGTATTGAAATTCAAAAGTATAAGATTTTGTAAGTTAGCTGATGAAAAATTCAAAATAGCTGATTTGAGGGAACTCAATAAACTGCGAGAAGGCACTGAAATACAATTGAATAAGACCAGGAAAGTGATTCATTATAAATTTTTTGATTCATTATAAATTTAATAATGAGCTAGAAAGCATAGAAAAATACCAAAAAGAAATTCTGGAGCTGAGGAATTTATTTATTTATAAATGTTTAAAAATGTTTGTTCATTTTAAAACAATACTTGCTTCTCCCCACCCCCTCAGGTGTAGTCCCCATAGAATTTCCTTCACCAATGCACTCGTGCACCATCACCTCAGTCCCCTGTGCTCCTAGTTCCCTCCCGCTCATCCCTCTCCCTCCTCCACCCCTGCAGGATGTCTCTGATTCATAATTGTCTGTTTTTGCTTTGTTGTGATTTATACTTCTATTATTTTTTTTTACACTGATGTCTTATTTGGTTCCCCTATAGTCCTGCTGTAAGTGAAACCATCCGATATTTTTCTTTTTCTTTCTGGCTTATTTCACTGAGCATGATTCCTTCCAGCTCCATCCATGTTGCTGCAAATGGCTTGAGTTTATCTTTTTTGATTGCTGAATAATATTCCATTGGGTATTTATACACCACATCTTCTTGATCCAGTCATCTATTTTTGAGTATTTGGGTTCTTTCCAGGTTTGACCTAGGGTACAGGTGTTCTTTTGAATCAATGTTTGTGTGTCCTTTGGGTAGATCCCTAGGAGTGGAATTGTCAGGTCATATGGTTAGAGCTGAGGAATTTAATGAACAAAATGAAAAGTATAGTACAAGGCGGCTATAGCAGAATAGATCAAATAAAAGATAGATTCAATGGTCTAGAGGTAGGAAGTCTGATACAATAAAATTAGAAAAGAACAAAGGCAGGTGCTTCCCTGGTGGTGCAAGGGTTTAAGCACAGCACTGTGAAGCTATTCACAGCCTCTGAAGCTGTGTTCTATTCCCAGCTGGCCTGGGAGCTACCCACATGGCGCAGCAGACCTCTCCTGACTCACCCGCTGCTCCCGTTGAAGTGGAAATATATTATTGATCAAATGAAGATAATAAAGATTCCAGCAGAACTTCCAGCCCAGGTACAATGAACACTCCAATGCAGGAATAATTAACAAGTTTGTTTACTTACAGCTCTTTTCCTTTCAAGATTCATGGCCAGGACCTCAGCACTCTTATCTACAAGGTCGGGCAGTCAACCAGCTGATCTATCTCTCCAAGGCCATCCCCGCATGCCTGCATCTTTCCCCCCCTTTCCTTGTCCCCCTTATCTGGGGACTTTGCTGCAAATGGTTGTGTCTGCTGAAAAATGATGCTATCAATGTAACAGATAGGGACACAATTGTGTATAAAAGGAACCCTTGGTCTTTAAACCAGTGCTCAGACCTTATGGGGCTATCCAGGTCTGGGACCTCATGCATGAGTGATAAATCTTCTCCTGACCTCACCATTTCTGAAGTACCACTTGTTCTTCCTCTGCCTGGGTAAAAGGCTAGAATTTATTTCTACAACACCCTCAGCTGTGTATTTCTGTCAATCCGCCTGTTCTGTTCCCTGTTCTGTCTCTGGTGAATCCTCTCATCCCCTACACCTCTGGCTTGTACTTCAGCTTTTGTATGCATAAATAAATAAATCCTTATTTATTTATTTTTATTTTTTAAAGATTTATTTATTTATTTGTTTGTTTATTTATTTATTTAAGATTTATTTATTGTAAGCCAGAGGTACAGGGGGTGAGAGGATTCACCAGAGACAGTGGGGAGCAGAACAGGCAGATCTATTGAAATACACTGCTGAGGGGAGCAGCAGGCAAATCAGGAGAGGTCTGCACCAAGTGGGTTGCTCGCTGGCTGGCAGAGGATCAAACTTGTGAGGCAATGGCTGGTGATAGCTTGATAGCACTGTCTTTAACCCCTACACCACCAGGGAGGCCCTTCTCTAAGACACATTATAACAAAGCTGTCAAAAATCAAAGACAAAGAATCCTAACAGCAGCAAGGAAAAAAGATAGACAGTAACCTACAAAGGAACACCAATTAAGATATTAGGCTATTTCTCTGTAGAAACCCTATAGACCAGGAGAAAGGAATGATGTATTCAAAGTTATAGAAAAAAAAAGTTGCTTGCCATGAGCAATACTCTAGGCAACAAAATTATCCTTCAGATGGGAAAGAGAAAGACTTTTACAGGCAAAAAAAAAAAATCTGTGAAAATTTACCATCACTACATCTGCCTTACAAGAAATGCAGAAAGGAGTTCTTTTAAGTACAAATGACAAAAACATTAAATGGTAAAATGAGAATATATAACATACTGATAAAGGTAAATATATATTCATGTTTAGAAGCTAATTATTTAATATTAGATGTGTTAGCCATTTATCTACAGTAGAATATTAAATAAGAGTATTAGAAATAACTGTAGCTACTCTAATTTAATGAATACCCCCCAAAAGAAGTAAGCTGTGACATTCAGAATCATATAAGAGGAAAGAAAAATAGTAGAGTTTTAATATGCAATTAAAGTTAAGTTGCTATCAGTATAAGATAGACTTCTGTATCTGTAAGATGTTTTATGTAAGCCACAATGGAACCACAAAGCAAAAACCTATGGTAAATTCAAAAAAGACAGGGGAATTAGAACATACCACCATGGAAAATCACCAATTCACAAGGCAGGAAGAAAGAGAAGAAAAAAGAAAGCATGGAAATACAAACAACCAGAAAGCAATCAATAAGAAGGCTTTAGTAATTCTTTACATAGCAATAATTTTCATGTAAATGGATTGAATTCATTAATTAAAAGGCACAGGGTAACTGGATAGATTTTAAAAAAATAGACTCAACTCTATGCTGCCTATAAGAAACTCATTTCAGCTTTATGGAGACACATTGGCTCCATAAAGTGAAAGAAAGGAAAGAGAAATTCCAGGCAAAAGGAAACCAACACAGAGCAGTATACTTATACTCATATCAGACAAAATAGCCAAATGCAATAACAAGAGACAAAAAAGATCATTATATAATGATAAATGTGTTAAGAAGACATATTCTTCATCAAGATAATATAGCAATCATAAATATAAACACACTTGACATTGGAGCACATAGATTTATTAAGCAAATACTAACACCAAAATGGGAAATAGATGACAATACAGTAATAATAAGGGTCTTCAATACTCTACTTTCAGCAATGGATAGATCATCCAGACAGAAACCCAATAAGGAGACATAGAACTTGAAGCATACATTACGCCAAATAGACCTAACAGGCACATATAGAACATTTCATCCAATAATAGCAGAATATACCTTCTTCCCAAGTGCACACAGAACATTCCTCAGGATAGGTCATATGATTGACTACAAGTCTTAACAAATTTAAGGACATTGAAATCATATCAATAATCTTTTCTGACTATAATGTTAGGAAACTAGAAATAAACCATAATAGGAAAACTGGAAAATCCAAAAGAATAAAGAAATTAACAACACTCCCAATCAAGGAGTCAAAGAAAAAATCAAAAGGGGAAAATATCTAAGTAAAATGAAAATGGAAACACAGTACAACAAAATCTATAGGATACAGTAACTTATTAACCTCTCATATCCTTTCTACAAATAATACACTAATGATCAATCTAATAGCCTGCATTCTCAGGGCTATGCATTGATAAAATAAAACAAAATGTCTCCTAACTTGATTCTATTATAAACCCATTGTCTTCAACATCAGCTTGTCCACAATAATGCCTGGAATTCTTTCAAATTTCTGTAGTAATTCCTTCTCCATTCTCTACAGTAGGCATATTATATCATTGTTTTTCTCAAATGTTTTCCCCCTACAATCTACTCCCTCAATCACAGTAGATAACTTTATGTTTTACTTCAAAAAGAAAGTAGAAACCATCATATAGAAACTTTCTCAACTTTTTGCCACTATATCTACAAACTTCTCTACCCCTTTGGCCACGTGCATCACTTAAGAAAGTGACTACAAATATCAAAAAGCTTAACAACAGTTTAAACTGTAAGATATCTCATAAAAAAAAAAAAGATTAGATCCAGAGACTAGAAGGGAATGGTGAAGATTTAGGATAGTTCTTGGGGGTCTGGGATAAGAATTTCTCACACCCTAAAAACAAATAAAAGACCCAGCACCACTGGTGTACAGCTTCACTGACTATACCATTAGTTTAATAGTTGCTGTAACTATTTTTGGTCATGGGAATCATCCAAAGTCACAAAGCTCATCAGTAGACAAGTTGAAACTAGAACTCTCATTTCATGATTCAATATATATTGGTAACCCTAATAAGGATAACATTTAGGCCTAAGAAACCAATAAATGTTTAATTCCTCATAAAACATTTAACTTTGACTTCTTGAACATTGAATCAGTGATATTCATTGCTGGGAAAACATAACCCACTTCCCCCAGAAAAGGGTATTTGTTCCATTTTGGATATTAAAGTCAACTTTCTCAAATCCCTTGTGAGACAATTGTATTGAAATTCATGTTTTTTTTTTGAAGGGAAATGTGGAACCTAAATTGCAAAGGCATCTCTTTATAAATTAAGAAGAAAATTTAGTTACTTGAAAATAGAGTTTAAATGAGCTGCAATGAAGGATATTATCCAAGGAAATCTCACCATATGAAATGAAGAAAGTGCTAGGGAAAGATTATGAGGGGTATTTGAGAGAAAAGTGAGCTAGAGATGACAGCATCCTTTACTCATAGTACAACTGCATGGGCTGATAGTTTGGGGGAACATAGGAACATCACTCGTAAGAGACTGGGAACCTCTGAGAGAAGCTCTGTGATTCATCAATAGGAGGCCCATGGTAGCAGACACATGGTGGCATGGTAGGCAGAACAAGAGCTGATTCCCCTTGGCTGTTGCATATTACAAAAAAGATTTAGCATTCCTGAGCAACTCTGAGGAGATACAAGGGGTGATCTAGAAATAAACATTAATATACTTGCAGGAAGTCACAGGAGAGGTTTCAGTAAAAGTCTCTGTTCACAGGAACACCATAGTGATAGTTGTGAGTGGGCAGCTCCAAACTGAAGAGCAGATGAAGAATACTGCTAAGTCTCAGAGGATCAGCAGCATCAGTGAAAATTAATACAGACAGCTAGGAGAGGGAGAGATTATTGAGCTTCTTGGGAACAATAACCATGCAATATATGCTAGGAGATCAGATTCAGCAATACCAGCTTTTAGGAGACGTCAGAGTAAGCATAAAGAACAATGCCCAGGTGAGACAAAATATGTATCAACTGGACATTATCTGCTAAGGAATGACAACACATAGATCAGACAACACCTCCACTGGACTATTGCTAAGATAGATGAATTTCTCTGTACCCAGATCTCAAAAGATGATGTCTGGAAAGGAAGATAGCTGTATCTTCCTATTTATCATTCATTTCTTCCCCCCCCCCCAAATATTTATTTATTTATTTATTTATACAAGCACTGGGTACAGTCAGAAGCGCGGGAGGGTGAGAGAATTCACCAGAGCCAGAGCAGGGAACAGAACAGGCAGACTGACGAAATACACTGCTGAGGGGAGCAGCGGGCGGCAGGAGAGGTCTGTCGTGCCATGTGGGACCCTCGCTGGCAGCCGGGGATTGAACCGGTGCTGCAGAGGCTGCTGGCAGCTTCGCAGCCCAATGCTCATCCGCTGTGCCAACAGGGGAGGCCCATATCATTCATATCTTTGTTTAAACATCTCTTCCTCATGTTACAGGGCAGGGAGAGGGGCACCCCAGAAACCCAAATCTGCCCATTTTAATAGGTTCTGCCATCTGCTGTATCAAGACAAACGACACTCTAGTGTGTAAGACCTTTAATGGAAAGGAACTTTAATACAATTAGTGCACAACAAAGAATATAGTTTTCAAATTCAGCACCCGAAGTTACCCAGCACCCGAAGTTACCTATCTCATGGGTAAATGCCCAGTCAAAGGGGTTGGCCCAAAGCAGGGCCAGTGAGACCTGAAAACCTGCCACACGTCTAAGGCACCTTCTGGTGGGGACCCATAGGAAAGAGGCAGAAGGGGCCTAGCACTTTTGGGACAAAAGGAGTAAAATCAAGATAAACGCTGCCATTGTTAACCTCCCCACAGTTCTCTCACCCACGTGTGGTTCAGTCAGTTCAAAGCGGAGGAGCAAGTAAAGCTTGCTCACCTGTCTCTCTGCTCCATGTGCCTCCTCCTGGTCTCCTGGCTCCCCATCCTTCCTTCTCCAGTCTCCTCTCCAGCTTCTCCTCCTCCCTACTCAGCTCCGCCCTCCCTGGGGAGGGGCTGGGAAGCTGGAACCTCTCCTTTTCCTGGGGACCACCCTTTTACACTCGGGAAACTTCCATGGAATTCTTAATCTAAATTTAGACTCTGTTCCTCTCTTCCATATTGTTGTGTTCTTTATTTTCTCATGGAGATTGAATAACAATTTATAGTTATCAATTTATTTGGTTAATTCTGTCTCCCCTGTAAAACTGTAAGCACCATGAATGCATGGACCCTATTGTTTTAGTTCCCATTGTGGACGCAATCACCTAGTACAGTGACTGGCATATAGTGCTACTCAATGCATATTTGATGGAAAATACATTTTGGCCCATTGTGAAAATCTCACAAGCATTAAATTATTTTGTATACAATTTATTTTGCATGCATACCACTCACTCACATATGAAGGAATTGGTTGATAGACTGGTACACTGAAAAGAAAAACAAAGTTATAAATAGGAATTATAATTGAGAGGATTACTGATTACAGTTTGTGAACATTTTGGGGGGCAAACTGATTAATTGGACTCTAGCAGAGGACAGATTGAATATTCTGTCCTTGAGTAGGCCATCTGGAGTATCAAAGGAAATAATGTTAGCAGTTTTTATATATTTCAAAAGATCCTGAGAGTTTAACTGTGGATTATACGTAGCTGACTACTCTGTGTAATATCTGACTATTCTTCCATCCATACTGTCTCACTCTGCGTTTGGCTGTGTCACTTCCCTCAGGGGAGTTTCTGGGTAATTCAAGTAGATCTCTAGCCTCAGGGTTTCTTGCCCCTCCCAAATACCTTCTTTTGTTTTTCTTGGGTTTCAGTGGGGTTAAACTGTAGTGAGAATATACTTCACTGTGCTGCAAAAGCTCCTCAAAAGTTAACTCACTTTAGAAGAATATAGTTTTACTGATGAGGATAATGCTAAACAAAGTTACTACATAGTCTCCCTTAGAGGTGGAATATACATACTAAATAGTCTCACTTATAAGTGGAATATAGAGAAACAAAATAAATAGGTCAAACCAATAGTAAACTCTTGACACCTGACTGCAAAACTGAGGCAACCAGAAGGGGTGGGAGTGGGGGAGGGAGGATGCTTAATGGAACACAATAGAAGATTATTGGGGCACTGGTGATGGGCATGGTGTGAAATCATCTATTTCTAGAAATTCAAACCTTTATTTAAAAAAAAGTTATTTATTTATATATGCATGGAAGAACTGGGGTGGGGTGTAGGCCAGAGGTGGGGGGAGTGAGAGGATTCACCAGAGACAGAGATGGGAGCAGAACAGGCCATCTTCTGAAATACACTGCTAAGGGGAACAGCTGGTGAGACAGGAAAGGTCTGCTGTGCCACATGTGGGTTAGCTCCCTGGCTAGGGAGCAGACAGAACTCAGGTGCCAGGGGTAATGACGTGATATTGCTGAGATGTAACCACTATACCACCAGGGAGGCCTAAAATTTAAACCTGTGTAAAGGCCAGGAACAGGACACAGTGCAGGTTTTCTGATCCCATGCAGACCGGGTAAAGGAGGAGTCAGAGTCCTCAGTGGTTTTGCAGGTCTTTTATTGGGGTTCACCAGGCATATGGCAGGCAGGGGTGCTGGGGGGCCGGGAGGTTGGCAGGCCTCCCAGCCCTCAGCAAATCCTCACTCTATCTGGGCTCTCTGGCGTTCGTTCTGCTGCTTCTCGGCTTCTTTCTCGGCTTCTTGGCTTCTACTGCTGGCGTCCCCATGACGCCGCCCTTAAAAAGCACAGTCTTAGCTCAGCTGAATCCCATCTACCTATGTCCACACCCTATTCCAGGTGCCCACCATCAGGCATGCATTCAGGACAAGGATCCATCATCTATCCTGATGGCGGAAGGGCAGAAAAGCCTGATATTTTCTTTACCCTACAACCTGTAACCCCGAATGTAGATACAATAGTGTAAATCAGCTTTACCTAAACATGATTTGAAGGGAAAAAAGACACACACACATATATACATACACACACACACACATATATGTATGTATTAGATGATAACTAGTAAACTGAACGTAGCAGGGGCCTTCCTGGTGGTGCAAGGGGTTAAGCACTGCACTGTGAAGCAATCCACAGCCTTTGCAGCATGAGTTCAATCCCCAGCTGGCCAGGGAGAAATCCACATGGCACAGTAGACCTCTCCTGATGTTGCTCCCCTCAGGAGTGTATTTCAGTCTGCCTATTCTGCTCTCCACTCTGTCTCTGGTGGATCCTCTCACCCCCTGCATCTCTAACCTGTACCCCAGCTCTTGTATGAATAAATCTTAATTAAAAAAATAATAAAATAAATTGAACTTAGCAATATAAAATAAAATTTCTTGTGCATAGATCCAGCATATTTTTAATTTCTAGTAATGATGCTGTTGTCATGGGTAAGGTAGATAGCTCTATATGAGAGGTTTATTCTAAAGGCATTAAAATGTTAAGGGACATATTGGTGAAGATTTTATCTGTAAGTTCTAGAATTTCTACTGAAGCCCCTAAGCGATGTTTGTACAATTCAAACATACATAAGTGAGACTGTATTTCCTGAGGTTAGGGATATCAATGGGAGAATAACACTGAAATAAAGAGACAAGGAATTTATAAACTCTTACTCCAGGTGCTTCCATTTAAATCCAGGTGAAATTTTGTTATAAGGAATGTCTGTGTACTCCTTGTTATCAGAGAGAAAGGGAAGAAGAGTTATTTAAGGCCTTATGCATCTATAGTGATATATGGAATGGGGTAGTAGGAAGCTAGTATCAGTTTTTCCACTCCTTCATATGTTAATTTTGAATATGTAAGTGTTACAGGAATTATTTTTTTTAAGATTTATTTATTTATAAAAGAACTGGGGTACAGGTCAGAGGCGCAGGAGAGTGAGAGAATTCACCAGAGACAGAGTGCGGAGCAGAACAGGCAGACAGACCAAAGACACTGCTGAGGAAAGCAGTGGGCAAGACGAGAGAGGTCTGCTGCGCCATGTGGGTATCTCCCTGGCCGGCTGGGAATCTAATCTGGGCTGCAGAGGCTGCGGACAGCTTCACAGCGCTGCACTCAACCCGCTGCGCCACTGAGGAGGCCCTGCAGGAATTCTTTTTAACCCACTAGTTGAACTATTGCTTTCTCTTCCCACCATCCTTTCTCTTTTTTACATTTATCTAACTCTAGTCATAGGATTCTAGGTTCCCTTAAAACCTAAGCTGTAGTAAACATTATGGTTTTTTTCTATGTAAATTTTTAAAATACTAAGTGTTTTTTCAATAGTGAGACAAATTTGGATTCTTTTGACATCTTTTGGTATTAATATGATTAAAATCAGTGGGCCTTTGTTTGCCCCTTTTATTTTCCATGAAATACAGTAGCTATTTTTGGATAGTCATTCGATATAAAATATTTCAGCCACAAATACTCTCCTGAGTGTTATATCTTTCAACCTTTTTACTGCAGTTGGGATATCATCCAATTAATGACAATCATGCCTTTATTAATTATATTTCCATTTTGTTTTTTGGTATAAATTGTATAAGTTCATTTTCCCTGTTGAGTTCACTTGTTACTTTCACAAGGAACTTGTTTTCCTTTCTCTATTCTTATTATTTTTCACTCTGGGTAGTTTTTACAAAGCTTGAATAATCTAAGAAGAATGATTACATATAACTAATATACATGTAACTTAAATAACATATAAAGTTATGATTTTAACACCAAGGCTATTTTTTGAAAAGATTCATTCAACCTTCCCACATAAAATGGTAAATAGAGACCAGGTTAATTTTGTTCTTGTCATTGTCATCATCACATCATCATTAAATAAAATATAAGTTTCCTCATGCCCAGCAGAATCATATGTGACTTAAAATATTTTTGATTCACTGTGCTCATTCTTGTTGATGGCTCCAAGAACAGCCAGAAATTTGGAAACACCAATCTCTGCAAATCTATCTTTAGAAACATGATTAATTGGACTCAAAGCTTTGATAATCTCTAATTCTAGGGGCTTGTAGACACCATCAGAATCAGAAATATACCCAAGGACTCAATTCAGTTCCTGCTCTCTGGGGACAAAACTCAATTGATGGGATATAAAAATAGACCTTCAGACACATTCCTTAGGCTTCATTATTACTAGCAGATGTTTTCTATTCAGTCTGCCTTGATTTGCTTTGTTTTATGTGTGATCCAGCATCTTGGTTCCTACTCCAGATTCTGACTGAAAGATCAAGGTAACATGTGGCTGCATTGTGGCGAGTAGGCTCTCAGCCACCCTTTGTCCCCAGCCCTCACTAAAGTACAGCACACACTGTTTATGCCATGCATTTTGCCTTACT
Source organism: Talpa occidentalis (assembly GCF_014898055.3). NCBI lineage: Eukaryota > Metazoa > Chordata > Mammalia > Eulipotyphla > Talpidae > Talpa > Talpa occidentalis. Next base: position 49,643,052 of record NW_023605305.1, read on the forward strand.
GAGCCCTCCAGACATTCTATTTGCAATCCTTGGCACAGAGTAGCAGTGTGGGCTACTCTGGAAACATTTGGCCTGGAAATGCAGAGCCTTTGTGGCCATAATCTCCCTGGGTTTGTTCACTTATCTGTTCATGGGACTGAGTAAACTACTTTGGATGATCCCCTGTGATAGTTGTAATCTTTAATTTAGTTGTAATGTTTGAAATGCTATAATATAAAAATGTTAGTCATATTCAAGTACAAAAAGAGACAAATTTGTCAACTAAAACTTTGTATTTCCTCTGCTGAGAACAGTGTCAGCCCCATGGAAGGACTCAGGAGAAAAAAGGAAACTGTCCCTGGTCTTAAACAGAAATATTATATTTCAGAGGTAACTGGTATCTTGGGAAGAGCCTGGTATTGAGTTAGAAAAGCTGCATGGAAATCCTGGGGCTGTGCACAAATCATTAATCTCCATTGACCTCATTTCCTCCTCTATAAATTGAAGAAGATAGGATCTGTCCTTTGAAATCACAGGTTTGTGGTTAGGATCAAATGAAACAGTATGTGAAAGTAATGAAGGAATTGTAAGACATTTTAATATGGGCAATACATATACAAATGCATACAATAGACTAAGAATATGTACAGGCTTAATATCTATAAGCCACATGAATTTGAGAGATGACAGTAATTTTGAATTAAATCAGAAACCACTTTTTGAAAAACTTTTAAGTCTCATTTCTGATAAGACTGAGAATTGTGTCTGTTTTGCTAATTAACATATACTTTCTATTTGTGTTTTCTTTTTGATGCACACCTTTTTCATGAGAGGAGTTGAGCATTTCACGTGTTCTTCAGGTTACTTACTTCAGCATAATATATAAAGTTAAATTTGGAAAGAGCGCAAAAAATAACATGATGATTTTGTGACTATAAAACTCAGGATATTTATTACAGCTGGAAGGAATCTTTGAGATGATGTTTTACAAGCTAGAGGGAGAAGAACAAAGGAAATAAATGATTTGTGCAAGTTTTCAGAGCTATGAAGTTGTAGGACTAGAATTCAAAACCAGGAGATTGGGCTCCAGTGTTTTTTTTTTTTTTTTTTTTTTTTTTTTGCTGCACCACATTGCCTGGAGGGCAATTTCTGACTGGTGCTACTGAATTGAGTCACTGGATGTTGAAATAATCAGATTGGGTTGGGAATTTAGAAAAAGGAAAAAAGAAGTGTTAATAAGATCTTTGTGAATTAGGAAGTGAGTTTTGGGAAATCCTCAGCTTCTGTAAAGAAAAAACAGATTTTGCACCCTTCTCTTACAGTGGTACACACTGGTTCCTCCCACCCCACCTTATCCCCTGCCGCCTTTACATTCTCAGACTTGTCTTAAGATTTTGCAATCTCTGGGACATTGGTGAGATTCCTTTTCTGATCAGCACGCAGAGCAGGACAGCTCCTCAAGGAAAAAGAAAACTTTCCAAACTCCTAAACAGCGAGAAAGAACGAGGACACTGGAAAAAAAGTTTCCAGTGGAGACTAAGTAATCACTCCTCTCCCTCCCAATTCCTCCAACATCTGAGCTTGAACCCTCTGCTCTTTTCTCACAACCCCAAGGAAACCGTCCTGAGTCCTCGCGATTATGAGTTCGAGGGCCTGAAACTAAGTCATTCTTCCAAGTGTCTGGCGGTCGACTGTCTGGAATTGAATTGTTCTCTCCACCAGCTTACTGTTCTGGAGGGGCAGAGGCATTTGATCGCTCCAGGAATCATCGCCCGCTTGGAATTCAGCCTCGGTGCCCTGGAGAAGGCTTTTGGGGACAACAGCGGCTGGGCCAAGTCCTGAGTGCGGGTGCGGGTCCTTTAGCAGTTGGCCGACTTCTTCCTGGCCTACGAGACAGGTGCTTTTCGCGCCCCCTCTCCACCCCACCCCACCTTGCGTCCTGATGCCTGGGAAGGGGCTTTGGAGGCCGGATGCTCGCAGGCAGATACCACGGGGGCCCAGTAGAGCCGGGCTGCAGGCTTTCTCCTCCCAGGCCCCAGATGGCCACGCGCACCCCGCTTCCTCCAGCAGCCCCCCGCCACCAGCACCGCCGCCTTCCCCAGCAGCGTCTGCTGGATGACGGAGCCATCACTGGTTGGATTGTAGCTGGCGGCTCAGACGGGACACCCGGGGTGGGGGCGGGGGAGGGAGGGTGTGGAAAAGGGGGGGGGTCAGCGCTGGGCGGGCGCTCCGGGGACCCCGCGCTGCCCCCTCCAGCAGCAGGAGCAGCACAGCAGCATCCACAGCCGCCGCAGCAGCAGCGCGAGCGCGAGGCTCGCAGCGCCGCACAGCCGCGAGCTAAGGGGCGGCGGCGCCCGCCTCAGCCGAGGGGAGCTGAGCGCGTTGCCGGGCTGCTGCGGCCGCCTCGCAGATGCCATCACAGCAACAAAGAGCTCGCTGAGCTGAGAGCCGAGGCGAGGGCTCGCTGGGAAGACGCCGCGCCAGCCCCCGGAGCTGGCCGCAGCCGGAGGAGGCGCGTGGGGGGTCCGGGGTAGGGGAGGGGCAGAAGATGGCCAGGAGGAGAAAGCCCCCCAGCATCAAGGGTGAGTTCGCTTCCTTCCCGCCTCGCCCCTGCTCACCCCCTACCCGCGGTGCGCCCCTCTGGCGGGCCTGCTTACCCGCAGGTTCGGTCAAGTGGGAGGTCGCCTGCGAGGGGGAGAAGAGTTTGCCTCCTCCCGGAGGTGGGGGGCAAATGCGGGGGGACTCAGCACGGAGGCACCCCCCTTTACCTCCGGGGCGACTCCGATAGGAGTTTGTTTCCTTTTCAGTAACCTGTGGAAACCTGGGGACTCCTCTCGCTCACCCCACCCCCTTCCTCCTCCAAGAGCTTGGGTATCTGTTGCACCTTCCTTGTCAGGGCAGTGGAGAGAGACGCGACTCGTGACTCCTGGTGTCTCATCCTTTTCCGAAGCGCTCTCTCTCTCTCTCTCTCTCTCTCTCTCTCTCTCTCTCTCTCTCTCTGTCTCTCTCTCAATTTCCTAGTTTCCTTGCTCACAACCTCTCACCACCTCCTCTTTATCTCTAAGGTGACAGTTCTGTATTCATTTTCCCAAGCTCCATCCACTGGAGGAGACAGGCGCTGTCTGATTTTCTTCTTTCCGGACGGTCCAGGGAACTTGCTACCTGCTGGGTCCCTGCAAGCCGTGTCCCTCTTCCCGACCTGCCGAGGCCAGCAGTGGCTCCGACTGAGCCGTCCCCTGTTGCTCCTTTGGAACCAGGGGTTCTAAAGTTGGAAAGTTCAGGAGGAGAACTGATGGCAGGGAGGGCAAGGGAGAGCTTGTTGCTGGGGTGACTTGAGACTTGCAGCTTGAACCCGGCTGCCCTCGGGAGGGCCTCCTGGGCTGGGTGGCGTCTGGGTGGTCCCCTGGACTCATCGAGCTTGGCGCGCAGGGAACACCCGCCGCGGACTCGCAAAGGTAGCGGCTCGCAGGCTTCTTCGCGCTGCTGCGCTCTTGCTGGAGAACCAGCAGGGGCCAAGAGGTCTGCAGCACTGCGGAGAGGTGGAAACCTGCTCCACTTGCGCGGAGAGGAAGGCTGCGCGTGGGGGAAGTAAACCTGAGGGTAGTGGGGAGGTGGAATGGGAGGAGGCGTTTGAAATTGGCTTTCAACCCAATGGGCCTAATGACCCGGAAGGTGGACACTTACTGCCCTTTAAGGTTATATAAAATTGAACCAAGGGTTTGCGATAGCAGGGCGGGTATTACTGAATTTATTGGCTTGGTCTACAGCAGTGCACTTTGCTTTGGCGTGCTTCTTGCTTATTTCTCCAAGTCTTGCTTGTGGGAGCTTAGCTCCACTCTAGAGGTCACTAGGGGGACACAACTTTATCTTGTTGCTTCAGCTTGCTGTTTAATTGCTGCAAAGTACTCAAATCACTTATTGGAAAGGACTTAGAATCATGCCCCTTAATCTTATAGAAGACATTACTAGAAAAACACCCGGGATCTTCTCTTTGAAACAGTAATGTATATATAACGGTTTAATTGCAATATATTTCTTTATCTATATATTACTGATCCCTTAAAATAGAAGAGCCTTAAACCTGCTTTTTTACATCCAATTAATTAGCATGTTTATCGTGGTAGAAGATTAAAGAAAGAATAAGAGATTATATTCATCTGTAATTTCCTTACCATAATATCAAAGAAGTAGTGGAAACCCATATTGACAAGGTGCATAGGCTGCACTTTTGGTTCTCTCCTTTTTTATGGAACCATGTGGCACGATGAGCAAAACAGAAGAATTGTTTTCAGCATTGCTGATGTGGCTGTCCACTGGCAGGAATACATTCCATACTCACCTCAAACCTTGCAGATTGTAAATGGTCCATGAAGAATGGAAAACATCTTACAGTTTTACAGTACATGTTAGCTGGAGACACACTTACCCTTGAAGTTAATCTTGGCAGAAGTACAAAGAAGGTCAAATTAATAAGAAATGTCTAATATAAGAGATTTGATGAAAATCATATCATAAAGAACTCACCCCCCCCATCAAGAGATTTTGAATGCCAAGATAGGATTGTGTGTATTTTCCTAAATGTAATTTAATAGTGAAAAAAATGAATAGCTATTAATACAGTTTGTCATTAAGCGTTAATAGTTCTTCTGGAAGAGTTAACATTCATACTTTCCTAGGATATATCAAACATTTTTTTAGTTCTTTAAAAATCAGGATTTCTCATAATACATCCTTTTCTTTTATTACCTCTTATTGACATGTGTGCTCTCTCTTCTATTGTTTCTTTTTAACTAGCTAATAGATATTCATTCATATTTTCAAGATTATTATAAAAAATACCTTTCTTTTTAATCCTTGGAGTTTCACGGCAGCAAAGCAGAATTAATTGTAATATTTCATAGACAACAAGCAGATGCAGCAAATTGCAATCCATTGACTTGCTTTAATTTTGCCTTTTAGAGGAGAAATCTACAAAAGCATCTGACTGCAGGCTTTCTGAACTGCTCTCAGACATCAGCTGCTAAGCTACAACCAACTAAACTGGTACTTCCTGGTAGAAACCAAATTGCTAGTTTTTTTTTTGTGTGTGTGTGGGGGGGGACAGGCTCCTGCGGTGAACTTTGCTGGATAATAAACTATAGGTTTAGCAATATTTCATGCTGTGTTGGTTATCCTCTTAACAGAACTGCTTCTCTGCTTAGTTACACTGCAAGTGGTGAAAGATCATTTGCTGGAACATATGAGAGGCAAGTTGCTTATTGGCTTCTTAATTCCTAGCAATAGAGACTACATATCTAGAGCAGCTGGAAAGTGGCCAAAGGGATATACAGTTTCTTAACATTAACAGAAGAATAAGATGAGATTGCAGTATTTTTCATGGGAGACTAGCATGCATTTGTGACAACTTATCAAAAAGATAACTTTGCAAAAAAGCAAATAGAGTGTTTATCAATGAAATATTGATAATATTTTAATGAACACAGTGCATGATCAATAAAAAGTCTTATAAACACAAGTTTTTACATTAGTTATAGTGCATTAACCTTCCATTTCCCCCCCATGTAGTATTAATACAACAAGGATTTCTTGCCCAGTTTAAGTCTAAAGATTAAGTTATACTTAATCAATCTATTAGATGAATTCTTCTATTAATTCTCCTATTAATAGATTCATCTGCCCATGCATTCATTCAGCATATATTTATTGCTCACAGAATATGTACCATGTTCTATGCAAAACACTAGGGATACAGTTTTGAATATGATGGACAACGAATAGTACATTAGGATAGGTAAACGGCAGGTAAACAAATACAAGAAAATTTCACAGTGATTAGTATCATGAAGAAAATAACAAAGTGATATGTTCGAAAGTGATTATAGGGCTACTTTAGAGTATCTAAGCAGGTGACGTTTAAATTGGGAACCAAGATAGGGAAATTTACATGCCAAGATGTGGAACTTAGAACTGCAGGCCTGAGGCAAGAATGATGTAATAGCTTTGCATGTTCAAGTTTGGAAGGAGTATAGTACATAAGATAGCAATAAGTAGGGAGAGTTCAAGTCTTTTTGACCCTAAATGGTGGAGTGGAAATTTTATTTTAAGTGCAGTGATAAGTTAATTGAATATTCATTAGATGATTGGGGCTGCATTCATATCCTGGAGGATGATTTCAGAGACAGCAGCTTTCCTGTGTCAACTCCCTGGACCAAGTAAAGCTACCCAATGAACTTTATTTACTTTTCTAAAAGACCCAGTTATAATCAAGTGTCCCCTTTTACTATTCACCAAAATACCCATGATGTTTGGGGTTGAGATGCTGATAACATTTCTAGTAATGTCATTACTATTCTAAATTACTATTCTAAAGAGAAAGAGGACTAATTCAATATTTTATTTTTTTAAAGATTTATTTATTTATGCATACAGGAACTGGGGTACAGGTCAGAGATGTGGGGGATGAGAGGATTCACCAGAGACAGAGTGGGGAACAGAACAGGCAGACTGACTGAAATAGACTGCTGAGGGGAGCAGCATCAGGAGAGCTCTGCTGTGGCATGTGGGCTGCTCCCTGGCCAGGGATTGAACTCGTGCTGCAGTGGCTGTGATATCTTCATAGTTTGCATCCTAACCCCTTATGCCATCAGGAAGGACCCCTAATTCAATATTCTAGTAAAGATTTTCAGGTCACCCACCTAAGAGCCTCTCAAAACAAGTAATTCTTAGAAGAAACACACTGTAAAGTTAGAAGGAGGAGTTATAGAGTCTAGAACATAACTAGGCAGTAGGTGGGATGTGGAAGTCAGCAGGGGGCTCCTAGGTAGAGTGGTGTCCATAAAAGAAGGGTGGTGTTGGGAAAGGGAACCTCTCTAAGAGACATCATCCAATTCATGATTTTGTCAAGAGAAGCTGAAGCCTGATGGGAGAGTGCTTCAAGAGAAACACTCTAATTCAAGCACAAAGGAAGTTCAAAGCAGGGTACCTTTATGCTTTCTGACTGATCTTTTACTTGTGAAACATAACAATAAAAGCATACAGTCTTTCAAAAAGTCTCTTTGATTTTACTTAATGATTATTAGGTTGTCCTTATCGATTGACCTTGCAGATGAAAATAGCATGAAAAAATTAATGATAAAATCTACCATTTGTTGGAGGTAGCTGTTTGACAGCTAGTTAGCAGGAAAATTATGCTCTTGGGTCTCTGATCTTACTGTGGAGATATTGGGGCGATGGGGAATAGGATCCTTTGGGTGATTTTTTGTCATCTAAATCAGGAGACAACATGATATTTAGAGAAGATATAAATGATAATTATTTAAAAACTCTCCCCTGCTTTCTTTCACCTCCAAGCTATCTGCCATTTTTTGTCAAGGATTATCAATGAAAAATATGAGAATTTTTGTAGCCTCGGGGCTTTGTTGTGCCCCCACTCTCTCATCCTTTGTACTCCAAGTATCTCTTTTGAGGCTATCAAGGTGGGCAGTACCTCAGCAACTATGTAACTAAGAATGAGACTTGCCCCTTAGTGATACTGTAACTATGTGTTTATGACATCAGCTCTTTTTTCAGAGTCTTGAGAGTCATAGTATGTGAACATTAGGAGGAAGCCTCAGTGTTTATAGAGTTATTGGAGGATGATAGAGTAAGAGGTGAGTGATACTGCCAAATATATCTATAAGGAATTTAGTCAAGTTTATAATTTGTAAATACATATTCTGTATAATCAATATATATTTTGACTCCATAATATTTATGATTTAAGTCAAGATATATACATTTACATCAAGGTACATATTTTTACATCAAGATATTTATATATACATATATGCGTCTGAGAGTGTATCACCTATCATGAATTTGGTGAAGTTTACTATTTGTAAAAACATAAATCAAAATCTCTATATCTATCTACAATGTATATCTTGATGTATATATAAAAGTGCTCAGTTCCCCATTTATATTTAGACTTCATTCTTTATACATGTGAGCATGATAATATTTCTATTCTACATAGAGATCAAAGACATTAGGTGCTTCTAGAGGTCTAAGAATAATTTATGTGCTATGGATCGAGGCATAACCAAATCCCATGACTCTCTTTTCTTGTCTACATCTATTATCTTAATATGTTTCCTTTCTTCAAGGTCTATCAAGTCTAACTTAGACAGGGAGAGCATCAATTTTTTTTTCTCTGCTAAATCAATAGCATGATACATCTTAAAATTTCCACAGAAGTGTGATAACTGTATTGTTTGTGATACACTTTTAAAATTAGAAATACATAGCTAACAAAAAGTAGGCTAACTGCTCTCAGATGCTCAAGTAACGTGTAGAGGTTTTAGGGTTCTCTAGAGATAAGTAGGCAAAGCATGGTGAACAAATGTTCTTACTTTTTGAGGTGGTGTAGGAAAGGTTATATCTGGTTCTGCTCTGAGGTGGATTGAGATTATTTTGCCTTTCATGTGGTAAACCTTTTGACTCTTGAAGATAGCCAGACTTCAAGATGGCTTTAGTTTTCTTCACCTACTTCACACAACCTTACACACTGCCCTCCCATGTGGAATCTGACTATGCGCCAGTACTTAAAATAGAAGCCTATGTTGTACATAAAGGTATTGTGGCTTTTGCCTTGCTTTTTTATCCTTATATCACTTTCTTTAGGGGAAAACTAGCTGCTGTGTTGTGAAAACACGTATCCCTGTTGAAAGGTCTATTTGGGGAGGTACTGAGGAATCCCACTAGTAGTCTGCACCAACTTGCCAACCGTGTGAGCGATATATCTTGGAAGCAAATCCTTCCACCCTCTAATTATTCATTCAGCTGTTCATAGCTTCAACCAACATCTGACAGAACGTCATTTGAATTCTGGTCCAGAATGCCCCAGCTAAGTTTCTGGATCACAGAAACTATGTGAGATAATAAATGGGTACTGTTGTCATAAGCCATTATTATGAAGCATTAGGTTATAAATACATCTGTGGTTCATTTTTTTTGCACCTCCACTTTGGGAGACAGGAACCCTCTCCCTGGTGGCTATATATGAGGGAAGATGTTGTACCGTAAAAGATCATTTTGAAAAACTCTCCATTATAGTGGGATTAATTTAATTTTACAATTATGCTATGGTTTTTCCCACACTCCATCTGCCACTTCCAGGCTCCTGAGACTAAAAGGAATTCACAGTTTTATTACTAGTCTTGGCAGTGGGATTGAATCTTAGTTCTCTTCTTTACTTTGGTGAAATGGGCTAAAAACCTGAAGTTCTCTTTTCCTATTTTCCTTAAGTTCTTTTTTTATAATTTTTTTAAGATTTATTTATTTATACAAGCACTGGGTACAGTCAGAAGTGTGGGAGGGTGAGAGAATTCACCAGAGTCAGAGCAGGGAACACTACAGGCAGACTGATGAAATACACTGCTGAGGGGAGCAGCGGGCGGCGGGAGAGGTCTGTACACCATGTGGGACCCTCGCCAGTGGCTGGGGATCGAACCGGTGCTGCAGAGGCTGCGGACAGCTTCGCAGCCCAGCGCTCAACCACTACGCCACCAGGGAGGCCCTCCTTAATTTCTTTTAAGCAGTCTTTTTCTCCTCCCCCTTTTTGGTCCTCATTCCTACTTTCTATGGCTGGTAACTTTCAGGCAGAAGCCTGGCCAAACTAAAAATCAATGTGATAGAGAACACACAGGTCCCAAAAGTCAATGACTTCATTCCCCCCAAACAGAAAAGAAAAAATATCTCTTGAAACCTAAAATATTTGTGACAGAACCTCTCTGACTGTATTTATCTACTATTTCCTACTGAAGAATCCTTCTTCCCTCTCAGTCCTAATAATCCTTTGATATGTAACCAGGAGGGTGAGAATGAGGATAAAGAAGAAAAGGAGACAGCTTTATCCCTCTCATTCTTCCTTCATGCATTTGACAATTTAATTAACTAAACATCTATTTTGCACTAGGAATTATTCAAAGAGCATTTGGGATACATCAGAAGCTAAAATGAGGCTTCATGAGGCTTACCTTCTAGATTGGGAAGATAATAAGTTATAAACACAGCAAACAAATTGTTGATTTTAAAAATGGTGAAGAGTTGGGGCCTCCCTAGTGGTGCAAGGGGTTAAGATGCAACCTATGAAGTTAACTGCAGACTCTGCAGCATGAGTTCGATCCCTGGCCAGGGAGCTACCCACATGGCACAGCAGATGTCTCCTGATTTGCCTGCTGCTCCCCTCAGCAGTGTATTTCAGTCGGTCTGCCTGTTCTGTTCCCCACTCTGTCTCTGGTGAATCCTGTCACACCCCACACCTCTGGCCTGTACTCCCATTCTTGTATGGATAAATAAATAAATCTTTTAAAAATTATTAAACAAATTAAAAAATAAAAATGGCGAAGGTTTGTGAGGAAAAGAAAAACATACAGCATGGTAAAGAAGACTTGGAGTGCTGGCGATGGGATGGCTGGGGGAGGACCATCTGTATTAATAGCAATGATTGGACTTGATGTAAAAGTCAATATTAGAGGAGATGAAATTGTTATTGAAAGGAAAGAAACTTTTATTTATTTTTTTAAAAGATTTATTTTATTTATGCATGCATGCATGCAAGAGCTGGGGTGTAGGCCAGAGGTGCGGGGGGTGAGAGGATTCACTGGAGACAGAGTGGGTAGCAGAACAGCTGGAGCTACTGGAATACACTGCTGAGGGGAGCAGTGGGAGAGACAGGAGAGGTCTGCTGTGCCATGTGGGTTAAGTCCCTGGATAGGGATCAAACTCGTACTGCAGTGGCTGTGGATAGCTTCATAGTGCTGAGACTTAACCCCTTGCGCCACCAGGGAGGCCCCCAGAAGAAACTTTTAGAGAGAGAAAAGTCAGTGCAAAGACCCTAAGGTAAAGTAGACCAGGCATCTTTAATGAGCAGAGAGGAGGCTGAATGGAACTAGTAGGGGAACTGAAATAGAAAAGGGGAGACACAAAGTTGAGGGAGAATCATTTAGGTCCATTAGACAATTTTTAGGACTTTGTCTTTTATCCAGAGTAAAATGGGGCACCAGTACAGGTTTTAAACAGGAGAATAATATGATTTGACTTAACAGTTTAAAAGAGTGGTTGTGGCTGTTATGTTCAGAACATCCTACAGGGGTGAGGAGAGAAGCTGGAAGCTTGGTAAGGAGACTTTTGAAATGCTTCTGTGGACAGATAATGCTGACATCTGTAAGTGGTAACAGTGGAGGACATAAAAAAATGGAAGGCTACTGAATATATTTTGAAGTGAGATCTAACATGTTGTATAGGATGTGGCTTGTGAGAGAAAGAGGAGTCATGGATGACTAATTAGGATGGAGTTGCCATCAACTGTTGTTGGAGTATTGTGGATGGGGCAAGCTTCCTATGGTTGAAGATGGGAGGAAAGATTAGGAGTTCAGTTTTGGACACAAGGAGGTTTGAAATATTTGTTTGATATACAACTGGGTATAACAAATAGGAATCTGGATTTATGAGTCTGGAGTCTAGGAGACAGGCCTGCCTCTTGACAAGAATTTAGGAGTCACTGGCATATAGGTGATACTTGAGACCATAGACCATAGACTGGATGGCCTCCCCAGAGAGGGAGCACAGATCATCATGAGACATGATTAGAGTCCAGGGTTACTGCACTGTTAAGAGGAAGGGGGAACAAGGAAGAAACCAGAAGAAGACATTGCAAAAAAGGAACGAGTAAGGAAGTAATCAAAAGATTTTGGGGGTCCTGTCACCAAGAGTGAAAATATACTATTGAAGAGGCTAATCGACTCTGCTGCTGATACGTGAAGATGAGGAAAGAGAAATGACCACTGGATGTATTAATGTGAAGGTCACTGCAGACCTTGACAAGGGCTATTTAAGTGGGGTTGTGGCTGTTGAGGTCTGAATGAAATAGTTTAAGAGACAATGAAAGGAGAATTCAGACAGCATCGTCAACTCTGTCATGGGTTTTGTTGCAAAGGGAGCAGACAAATGGTGCTGTGCTTAGGAGTGGGAGGAGAAGTCGAGAAAAATAAATTAAGATGGGAAAAATAACAGCAGGTTGCAGTCCTTGTTTGTTGTGATTTGCTCTTCAAGGTGGTCTTTAACCTCTTTTCACTGTTTTAAGATTTGACTGCTTTTTGTGACAGTTTCTTGGTGAGGTAAGAAGAATTTGTGTAGAATGGCTTAGTATCACTTAGCTATAGCATACTTTTTCAATCTTTATTTTATGTCTTTTAATACATTATGTTAAAAAGTATTAAACAGATGATTAAAACAGGAATAAAGGCAGATTCCTAATAAATAGTTAATAAATTATGCCACAAGGAGAAAAGTATCAGAGAGAAAAATTTGCCAGTCCCCATGTTGCTCGATGCAGCAGTTGATTCTATAAGCTGGAAAGCTCAAAAGTAACTAAAGAAAATTTAAAAAAGAAATTTGTATAGGGACTAGCCAAGTGGTTCTCCAGCCAGAGACAATTTTACATTATCCAGAGACATTTTTGATTGTCATTACTGGGGTGATGCTATTGACATCTAATGACAGAGACCAGGGATGTGGCTAAAGCTTATATATTGCTCAGGACAACTCTTCAACAAAGAATTATCTGGTTCCAATCATCAGTAGTGCCAAGGTGGAGAAATTCTGGGCTCACCCCATTATTTCCCTTTCTCCCAGAAAAGCTTAAGGAAGCTACTTTTGCAAATCCAAAATTTTGCTTTACCTACCCCATTGTCTGCTGCTTAGATGAGCACAGCTTTAGAAAGACCAATTAAGGTTCAAAGTAAAGACATATCTATTTTGCCTTTCCTTTTTCTTTCCTCTCCTCCCTTCTCTTTGTTTCTGTTGGTCCCCACTGTGTATTGCAGTTTGCTTTTTTAAAAATAAATTTGGACAGTTTCCCATTAGGGTCTGCAACTTGAGAGGAATATTAAAGTCATGGTGAAAAACCTCTTTGAATTGAGGAACTGTAGTTTTACATCGCTGATTCCTTTTCTGCATCTGCCTAATAATTTTTTTTAATATATTAAGCATTTTTTAAAGATTTATTTATTTATGCATACAAGAACTAGGTACAGGCCAGAGGTGTGGAGGGTGAGAGGATTCACCAGAGTCAGAGTGGGGAACAGAACAGGCAGAGTGACTGAAATACACTGCTGAAGGGAGCAGTGGGCAAGTCAGGAGAGCTCTGCAGCGCCATGTGGGTCTCCTCTCTGGCTGGGGATCGAACACATGCTGCAGTGGCTGCTGATAGTTTCACCAGTTGTGTCTTAACCCCTTGTGCTGCCATGGAGGCCCCTGCTCAATAATTTTGTGAAAGAACAGGATGATTTGTTAACCTCTGGCTGTACAGTTCTTTAATATGAAAGGATTAGCCAGCCATCTTTTCTTTTTTTTTTTTTTTTTTTAAGATTTATTTATTTATTTATACAAGCACTGGGTACAGTCAGAAGCACGGGAGGGCGAGAGAATTCACCGGAGCCAGAGCGGGGAGCAGAGCAGGCAGAAGGACCGAAGTACACTGCTGAGGGGAGCAGCGGGCGGCAGGAGAGGTCTGCGCGCCATGTGGGACCCTCCTCTGGTGGCCGGGGAGCAGCCGGGGATTGAACCGGCGCTGCAGAGGCTGCGGGCAGCTTCACAACCCAGCGCTCAACCGCTGCGCCACCGGGGAGGCCCCAGCCATCTTTTCTATGGTGTCTTTTGGACACTAGGACTTCAGGAGGGAGCTGAAGTCTTAGTAACTTCACCGCCTTGGTGTGCTTTATCTTGTTTATAAGGTGCTTACTGAGTGGAAATTTTCCTGTAGGATCAAAAATTTAAAACCTAGTTTTATAAGAAGCAATTTGTTCATTAAAAAAATTTGAAAGGCAAGTTCTTCATATAAATTTTGTGGTTGATTTGTGTATCGGTGGTTTGAATCCAGAAACAAAACTTAAATTTTCAAATCTTGACATTAGAACTCTATTATAGGGCCTCCCCGGTGGCGCAGCGGTTGAGCGCTGGCTTGCGAAGCTGCCTGCAGCCTCTGAAGCGCCGGTTCGATCCCTGGCTGCTCCCTGGCCACCGGAGGAGGGTCCCACATGGCGCGCAGACCTCTCCTGCCTCCCGCTGCTCCCCTCAGCAGTGTACTTTGGTCCTTCTGCCTGTTCTGCTCCCTGCTCTGGCTCTGGTGAATTCTCTCACCCTCCCGCGCTTCTGCCTGTACCCAGTGCTTGTATAAATAAATAAATAAATCTTTTTAAAAATTTAAAAAGAAAAAGAACTCTATTATAAACATTTACTGTCACTGCAGGTTTGTCTTACAAAAAATTCAAATCGCTTTAAAGTTAGCCTATCATTATTTTCTGCATTTTGGTATGTATAAGTTTAATATACCAAGTCATAAAATGTTAAAACTTCTCAGTGGACATTCATACTTCACAAATTTTAGTATTAACAGTATCTCTCTTTGAATGAAGCTTCTTTTTCTTGTTACTTACTTCTCAGTCTCTTACCTTTTTTTTGTTTGTCTGAACAATAACATTGTCACATTCTTTCCCCATGGCAATTGCATTGATTTTGCTGACTTAATACCTTTACTACAGTGAAGAAATATCAGTGACTACAGAATGACCATTACATTGTCAAAGTAAATCTTCAGTCATATTTATTTATGTGTGTCCAAGGATATCTTAGTTCTATGAGGTAAGACAGACTTGAAATTATAAAGAATAGTGTTGGGGGCCTCCCTGGTGGCGCAAGGGGTTGTGACGCAATCTGTGAAGCTGTCTGCAGCCTCTGCAGCACGAGTTCCATCCCCGGCCAGGGAGCAACCCACACGGTGCAGCAGACCTCTCCTGACTCGCCTGCTGTTCCCCTCAGCAGTGTATTTCAGTCAGTCTGCCTGTTCTGTTCTCTGCTCTGTCTCTGTGAATCCTCTCACCCCCCACACCTCTGGCCTGTGCCCCAGCTCTTGTATGCATAAATAAATAAATCTTAAAAAAATGAATAGTGTTGGAATATCCCCCTTTCCTCATCCTTTTAACCATTAATAAAGTTTTACATTAAAATGTATACTTGGGGGCTTCCCCGGTGGCGCAGTGGTTGAGCGCTGGGTTGCGAAGCTGCCCGCAGCCTCTGCAGTGCCGGTTCGATCCCCGGCTGCTCCCCAGCCACCAAAGGAGGGTCCCACATGGCGCGCAGACCTCTCCTGCCGCCCGCTGCTCCCCTCAGCAGTGTACTTCGGTCCTTCTGCCTGCTCTGCTCCCCGCTCTGGCTCTGGTGAATTCTCTCACCCTCCTGCGCTTCTGACTGTACCCAGTGCTTGTATAAATAAATAAATAAATCTTTAAAAAGAAAAAGAGTAAAATGTATACTTGGTAAACTATTTTTTTTAAGATTTATTTATTTATGTGTACAAGAGCTGGGGCACAGTCCAGAGATACAGGGGGCGGTAAGAGGATTCACCGGAGAAAGAGTGGGGAACAGAACAGGTAGATCTACTGAAATACACTGCTGCGGCTAGCACCGGGTGAGACAGGAGAGGTCTGCTTTGCTGCTCCTTGACCAGCCGGGGATTGAACCCATGCTGCAGAGGCTGCGGACTGCGCCATAGTGCGGTGCTCAACCCCTTGTACCACCAGGGAGGCCCCACACATAAACTATTATTTATTAATCTAAAGAAATAACACAAAAGCAAAAGAAGGATTTATGTATCACATGTGTAATCCTCCTGATGTTGTAACCTCTGTATATACTCGTTACCTGAATCTGAATGTGTTGGGTATGGTGAAGCTTATGTGAATAAATAGACTATACATACAATTGTATGGGTCAAAAGAGTTATTTAACCTATGTGGAAAACATACCATTCTCAAGTTTTGGGCAGCATTAAATGGAAGAAAAATATATTAATTAGACATAATTTATTAAAGCAAGTCTTTCTGGAGTTTTTTTTTTTTAAGATTTATTTATTTATTTATACAAGCACTGGGTACAGTCAGAAGCACGGGAGGGTGAGAGAATTCACCAGAGCCAGAGCGGGGAGCAGAAGGGCAGAAGGACCGAAGTACACTGCTGAGGGGAGCAGCGGGCGGCAGGAGAGGTCTGCGCACCATGCGGGACCCTCGCCAGTGGCTGGGTCGCAGCTTCGCAGCCCAGCGCTCAACCGCTGCGCCACCAGGGGAGGCCCCATTTTAGTGATATTTTTATGTTATATCTTGTATTTTTGACAAATGAATCTTTTAAAGTTTTAAGGTGGAAAAAATCTTAACATCTGCCTCATTGGGAAGACAGAAGAAGGTTAGATGTTGTCTGAGTAACTTTATGGGAGGACTCTTTGAGGAATTTACTGAATAAACAGGCAGTTTTTTTTTCATTCCTTTAGCTATGCTATAACTATTTTTGAAATCACTCAGAGCCTGAGTAACTGTTTACCCAGTTCCTGTTATTTTGAGCTGTAGAAGTGCTTTTGCTAACTTTTGTTTAGCTGTTGGAACCGTGACCTGGCATTGAGAATCTTGACATTCTGTGAAGTTCAAGGATATTATTTCTTGTGTTAGTCACTGTTTTACAAAGTGTCTGTATTATGAGTACCCGATGGAGAAGATTTTCTGAAATGTCACTAACTAACCGGACATCATAATTCATGGAACACATTGTGCTCCCCCAGATGGGAATCTCAGAACAGCTTGTACCCTTCCTGCTCTAGACTGTGTGGTTGTAAGTCAGGCACTTGTGGGTTCATTGTTCTTTTCATGTCCTTATTTTTCTTTCCCCTCACTGTATTTCCTTATATACTTTGGTTTGTTGAATTGTATGTATTTTTCTAAAAATACATTCTTTAAATTTTCTTTGAGACAAGATGAATATTAAGAAAATTAATACTGGCTGAGATTCAATTCCCAGAAGGTAAATAATCTACTGAAATTTAACATAATATGCAAAGCTGAGATTGAATATTTAAACCTGGATGTATCCCCAAACAATTTTGGACATAGTGTAGAACATTGAAAAAGTTTTAGAAGACAAATATTCTTAAGTGTCCTAACCCAATTTTTTTTTTTTTTTTTTTTTGGGACCCTCGCTGGTGGCCGGGGATTGAACTGGTGCTTCAGAGGCTGTTGGCAGCCTTGCAACCCAGCGCTCAACCACTGCGCCACCAGGGAAGGCCCTAACCCAATTTTTTTTTCTTAATTTTTGCATTCTGACAACTAGTCTTTGCTCATGTATAATTTCCTATAATTGTGATTATATATAATGCCATTTTTATCCATCTGGCCTGACAAGTTGAGAATCTGGAGTTTTCCTTGACTATCTCTTTCCATGTCTCTGCTCAACCTTAATTAGGTCAGTCACTGCTATTGATCTGAAGTATCTGCTTTTCTGTACCTCCACTGCCACAGATATCATTCAGTGCACTTTAATACTAATATGGGTTAGAACCACCTGTTCACTAATGGGTCTCCTTAGATTGAGCCTAGGTGTCCTCTCTGATTTATTTCTCATACTACTGCAAATATGACATTTTTAAAAGGTGAATCTGATCATCTTACAACTCTAAATTCCAATAATGCCTTTTCAATATCTACCCAGGACAAAATAATTCAACAGCAAGGCACACGAGCCTTTCTAGAATCTGATCCATGATCCCCATGATCCATGATCTTATTTTGTCTCCCAATTCGTCCAACATCCCTCCAAAGCTTAGTGACCCTAACAGTCTGAACACTAGGCCACGTATGCTTTCTTAGGCATTGTTGCCTTTGTGATGCTAATTTTTTATTTTTTTGGTAATGATGAAAATTATTTTTCTTCCTTCAAGATTCAGCACTGATGTTACTTTCTCTGTAAACTTTTCCTTCTATAAAATAATCTTCCCTTCTGGTGCTGCCCACAGACAGGCACAGATAAATAGTTCCTCTCTGCTGCTCCCATTACATATTGCATACACCTCTTTTAGTGCTCTCATGTTGATTTAAATTATTGAGTTGACTCAGCTACCTCCTTTCCCAGTCCTCCTGTAGGTCTTCTCTCATACCTCTGTCCAGAAATAGAGGGAATCAGGGTCGGCAGGAAGTCAGTGGCTCAACATCTCATAGTCAGAATGTCACTGAAGGCTACACTGATCTCCTGTTGTTCTGGTGACACTGTGGGCAATTTCTCACCAGACAGCCTGCACTTGGTGCCTGACAGAACACAGCCCTAATTGCAAGCCAATCAGCTAGAAACTTTCCATTTTTTCCTAAGGTTTCTTTCTATCCTTCTGCATCTTGAATTAATTTTCCTGGATCAAACCTGGTCCTGTGTAGATAGGTGTGTCCCTGTAAATGGACTTGAGTATTATGGGATTGCAATATGGGACAGCTACCTCACAGAGCCTGGAGTTTTTCATGTGCCTAGATGCTAGTTAGTTCACTTCTGTAAGTGTCCTTGAGCCTCCTGATTGTGTGAGATCTATTTTTTAATCCCATAGTATAATTCTAGCATGTCACATCTACTAGATGATATATTGTTGAATCAAGTATATGTATCTCTTTATTTATTTATTTTAAGATTTATTTATTTTTATACAAGAGCTGGGGTACAGGCCAGAGGTGTGGGGGGTGAGAGGATTCACCAGAGACAGAGTGGGGAGCAGAACAGGCAGACGACCGAAATACACTGCTGAGGGGAGCAGCAGGTGCAACAGGAGAAGTCTGCCACACCATGTGAGATTCTCGCTGGCTGGCTGGGAATCGAACCAGTGCTGCAGGGGCTGCGGACAGCTTCACAGCGCGGCGCTCAGCCCGCTGCACCACCGGGGAGGCCCTATATCTCTTTATTTTTACATATTCTTCATAATTTAAGTGCTTCATGACAATTGAATTACTTTAACATAACATAAGGAACTGAATTTCTGCAAATATTGTGGTTTAATAAATATGTGTATGGGGAGGATGCATGTGTGTGTGTTCACCTTGTCAAACTATCTTTTAGATTAAAGAAAACCTAATATATATGTCATATATATTACATATACACACAATATATAATATAAAGTCACTTATGTAATTTATAACTATATAATAACATGAATCTAAAAGCTGCTTCACCTATGACGGGAAAGTGAGTTTGTTACTAATGTGTCAAGGGACTTGGACTGATTTATATTAGAAAATTTGATGTTAATTCTAATTGTTAATAGTATAACAACGTTATAAATTTTCAGTAAGTTAGTCTATGGGTCAGATAAATAAGAATAACTTGAATTCCAGGAAAAAAGTACAGAAGAAGGTAATGCTAAGTTGTCCTCCTTTAACTGGAATACCTAAAGTATACATTTCAAGTATTCACTTTTCTTTCTCACTTTTCTTCCATTATTGATGGTATATGTTTACATGTATATTAAATTAAGTTGTAAATATCTGGAAAGTAGATATTACTAAATCTTTTTCTTATTACTCAATAATAATTTGAATGAATAATTTAATTTGAATGAATATTTTAATGAATTTTAGCATGCAGCTTTTCTTTTTTTTTAAGGATTTATTTATTTATTTTTTAGTAGAAGAACTAGGGTGTAGGTCAGAGGTGTGTGTGTGTTGCGGGGGTGGTGAGGGGATTCACCAGAGACAGAGCTGGAAGCAGAACAGGCAGATCCACTGAAATACACTGCTAAGGGGAACAGCAGGCAAGACAGGAGAGGTCTGCTGCACCATATGTGGGTTAGATCCCTGGCCAGGGATCAAACTCAGGCTGTCATGATGATACTTAACCCATAAGCCACCAGGGAGGTCCAACATGCAGCTTTTAAAAAATGATGCAAGTGAATAGAATTGGGGTACTGTTGCTGATCACTGAACTGATAACCATAAACACAGCTCAGACTGGGTATGGATTCTTCGTGCAGACAGAACTCCCAGATCATGCCTAAATAACCTATAACATGCCTCTATTTCTGGATGATCAGAAATTAACTATAAATATTTTCATTTCTTCAATATTTCAAATAGGAAAGTATTCAATTCAACAAATTTTTTTTTTTTATTGCAGAAAAAGATTTGGTTCCATGAGCCAGAGTGAATAAGTAACTTCTGGGTCAGGGCCTTTGAGATGTTTTTGAAACACTGGCTCTGGTGTGCTTAGACGGGAAAATTCTGACTTGAAAATATAGACAATGGAATAGGGTTGGTGAATAAAGTATGAAAGGCTGCCCTTAGGCAGTGTCGCCTGGAGATGGTCTTTAGTTAGTTCCTAATAAATGGCTTTTCTACATTTGAAATCTTTAAATCTCATTACTCTAGAATTATTTCTGAAATACCTGGAGAGATAATTTCTCTTCCCTGCCTGCCTTCCTTTGTCATAATTATTTTCTTGTCTTGGTTTTGTCTTGGTTAACAAAAAAACACCTTACTGATACTGGTTTCATAAAAAACTGCAGGTATGTAACACAAAGCATACTTTTGGAGATTGTCAAATTAATTTATATATTTGTTTCAATTATATGTGTCTCTATATATACATAGATACACATATACACACATACACATATATATACACATGTACACATATACTTATCCATAAAATACTTATTTCACTAAAACCTGGGGCAAAATATTCTACCTTGAAAAACCAACTTATTTTTGAGTTATTATTAAGTTTAATAATCTTTCTTTTTTACTAAAATGATTTTTTTTTAAAGCTACCATATTCTTACTGTATGTTGCATTGCTCGTTTTCTTCCAAGGTATATAAAACCTTTGTAATTGTTAATCATTAATCATTAAGAGGCAGAGAAAATTTACAGATGTTATTTTCCCCATTTCTAAAGATGAGGAAGCATAGAATATTTTGCTTCCTATTAATTCACATATCACTTGATATTATAATTTAGAATGTCATTTTACATTTGACATATGGACACTTTCTATAAAGATTGACCTATAACTGAAACATTATTAAGACTCAAATTGAGCCTTACTTTTAATCTTATTATTTTTCTGTTCTACAGGGAGTCAGATATGATACAAGCTGTGGAAAATTCTATCTTTTAACATTTCTTTTCATTTGGAGACACTAATGAGTTTTATATCTGCCTTATAGAAGACTCATGCTCTGTTTAAACATTTTCTTTTCCCTTTTAGAACTTCATTTTTTTATTTTCATTTTTTTAAAGATTTATTTATTTATGATTACAAGAACTGGGTACAGGCCAGAGGTGTGTGTGGGGTGGGGGGTGAGGGGATTCACCAGAGACAGAGCGGGGAACAGAACAGGCGGATTGACCAAAATACACTGCTGAGGGGAGCAGCGTGCAAGTCAGGAGAGGTCTGCTCTGCCATGTGGGAACCTTCCTGGCTGGGAATTGAACTCACACTGCAGAGGATGCCGACAGCATCACAGCGCTCTGCTTAACCCCTTGCGCCACCAGGCAGGGCCCTAGAACTTAATTTTTTTCATTTCATTTTTTTAAAAGTTGGTACATTTTCATTTATGATGTCAGTTATTCTTGCATTTTATGTATGTATTTTTCATATTTATTTTCTTACATAATTTCTAATTTTTGGACAGTATTTGATTTCTCCCTTCAGGTATAGTCCCTATAGTTCTCCCACCTCCATAGCATCTGTGATCTATCACCACAGTTCCTTCTGCTCTTCCCTCCCCTGTTTGGACTGCACTCCCTCGCCCTTCATGCTCTATGACTCAGATCTATGATCAGCTTGCAGGTTTTGTCTTTTTCTGACTCTTTGTTCAGTTTCTCTATATTCCACATTTGAGTGAGACCATTTATCCTTATCCTTCTGCCTTATTTCGCTTAGCATAATTCCTTCTAGCTCCATCCATGTTGCCTCAAATGGCATGAGTTTATCTTTTTTGATTGCTGAGTAATATTCCATCGTGTATGTATACCACATCTTCTTGATCCATTCATCTTTCTTGAGGCATTTAGGTTGTTTCTATATCTTAGCTATTATAAATAGTGCTGCAATAAAAACAGGAGTACAGGTTTCCTATCGGATTAGTGTTTTGTGTCCTTTTGGTAGATTCCTAGGAGTGGAATCGCTGGGTCATATGGTGGAGCCAATTTTAGTGTTTTGAAGAATCTCCACACAGCTTTCCATAGTGGCTGAACCAGTTTGCATTCCCATAAGCAGTGTAAGATGGTTTCATTTTCATCACATCCTTGCCAGCATTTTGTTTCTGTTTTTGTTTGTTTGTTTGTTTGTTTGTTTTTAATGTGGGCCATTCTCCCAGTTGTGAGGTGGTATCTCACTGTGGTTTTCATTTTCATTTCTTTGATAATAAGTGATGTTGAACAATTTTTCATGTCTGTTGTTGGCCATTTGCATTTCTTTGGAGAAATATCTTTTTAGCTCTTCTGCCCAGTTTTTGATTGAGTTGTTTGCTTTCTTTTGAAATATTGATTGTGAAATTCATGTGGCTGGTGTTCATTATTTATTTTTTAAAAATCATAACTTGAGATAGCCATCAATAAAAAAAAGTCTAGGGCCTCCCCGGTGGCGCAGCGGTTGAGCGCTGGGTTGCGAAGCTGCCTGCAGCCTCTGCAGCCGGTTCGATCCCCGGCTGCTCCCCGGCCACCGGAGGAGGGTCCCACATGGCGAGCAGACCTCTCCTGCCGCCCGCTGCACCCCTCAGCAGTGTCCTTTGGTCCTTCTGCCTGCTCTGCTCCCCGCTCTGGCTCTGGTGAATTCTCTCACCCTCCCGCGCTTCTGACTGTACCCAGTGCATGTATAAACCAAACAAACAAACAAATAATAAATAAATAAATAAGACTGCCTCTAGAAAATTAAAAAAAATAAAAAAAAGTCTAAAATTCTTAGATAGTTTCCAGTTTCTGATTAGCAAACTGTGATTACAGTTAGAAGTCATTAGAATTAAAATTCCAGAGTGGGTTAAAAGTGGGAGTGTTACAAATTGCATAGCTTAAATCCTCTAGCAGATGAGTAAACTTAGACTGAGAGATTAAAATCATTTTTCAAAAGTCACCAGACAGAATTTGGGCACGCTTAGATTAAAATTCTGTTCTGATGTTTAGTCTGAGGTTGTTTTTATTTTCTTTTTTTTAAAGATTCATTTATTTATGATTACAAGAACTGGGGTACAGGAGAGGTGTAGGGGGTGACAGGATTCACCAGAGACAGAGTGGAGAACAGAACAGGCAGACTGACGAAATATACTGCTGAGGCGAGCAGCAGGCAAGTCAGGAGAGGCCTGCTCTGCCACGTGGGATTCTCGCTGGCCAGCCAGGATCGAACCCATGCTGCAGAGTCTGTGGACAGCTTCACAGCACTGCGCTCAACCTCCTGTGCCACCAGGAGCGGCCCCTGAAGTTGTTTTTCACGTGTTTTGGAATTGGCTCTATTCTCTATGAACGCCACGGCAAATAAAGCAACAGAGGTCTTCATTTATGGCCTAGAAATAGGAGACAGTTAGTGCCTGTTTTCCCTAAACAAAAGAAATCTGAAGAATATTTTCACGTTAGTGACAGTGAATAGGGAAAGTTTATTGGAGTCAGTTCTTACAGAAACAATGAGATCAGTTCATGTGGCACAGCTGAGATGCTGAGATGCTTCTGTGGGAACTATGTTAGCAGCCTGTGTGTGTGTGTGTGTATATATATATCTCAACTAATATCTGATTTTATTCTGTGTTAGTGTTATTTTAGGTTTTATGTGTTATTTCATATGATCTTATAGGTTATCTTTGGGATCTGGAATGCTCAAAAATTGTTTAACATAGACTAACAGTAATTGCTTCTTTGCTTTATGCCATTTCAGTTTACAAAAGCTTTCATAGGAACACTGCTTTCAGATATTGGGGAAACTCGTTTGTGAGAATTAAATAGCACAACAAATGACATGATAAAGAGCACCGTGTTGTCTGAAATAGGTACTCAGTAAATGCTTTTTCATTCTACTCCTTTCCTCCAGTACTCTCTCTCTTGCCTCCTTTTTTTCTTTCTTTCTATATCTTCCCCTTTTCTGAAAATGAGGAAAGTACAGAAAATTAGAATTATAGTCAAAGCTCAGTTTTTCTTACAGTACTGGTGCTCTCCCAGTAAATATTCTTCAGCCTCAGCTTACCTCTTTTTTTTTTTATACTTCTTTTCCTTTGTCCTATTTATACCCAGAACAAATTAGAAAACAATTATATAAGAATGTTGTGTATATTTTGCATTAAATTGAGTCATTTTTATGATACCCTCAAACTTAAAATAGCTACCTTTAGAGGGTATATGTGATTTTTAAATAGATTGTGACCAAGAATAATTTGTCCCATTGCTTCTCGGCCTTTTGGCTAAGATCAAGTGTCAAGAATAATTTTTCCTCTTTTAATGTGCCTGTGCATGTAACTGGACCTCAAATATTATGAATACTGCCCACATTTCTCACAACATTGCATCATATATATGTATTTTTTCTGCAATATTATAGGTGAGTTTTCACCTTAATCCTAAAATTACATTGTTCATTGCTGACAATACAGGGGTTTTTTTTGTAAGATTTATTTATTTATTCATACAAGAGCTGGGGTACAGGCCAGAGATGCGGGGGGTGGGGGTGAGAGAATTTACCAGAGACAGAGTGGGGAACAGAACTGGCAGATTGACTGAAGTACACTGCTAAGGGGAGCAGCAGGTGAGACAGGAGAAGTCTGCTTCACCATGTGGATTTCTCCCTGGCCGGCCGGGGATCAAACTCGTGTTCCAGAGGCTGTGGATTTCTTCATAGTGCGGTGCTTAACCTGTTGCGCCACCAGGGAGGCTCTGACAATACAGTTTTTAAATTGTTGGTCCTAGTAGCATTATTAACTATTAGGCATTTTCATTATTTTAGGCCAGCGGGCCAAAATGACTCAAGCCTTTTGAATGTGTTACAGGGCAGGGAGAGGGGCACCCCAGACCCCACAAACCTCCCTGATCTAAATAGGTTCTGCCACCCGCCACATCAACACAAAACAAATGAGACTTTAGTGGGAAGGAACTTGAATACAATTAATGAACAATACAGAAAAGACAAAGAATGTAGTTTCTAAATCAAGCACCCAAAGTTACCTGTCCCCTGTGGGTAAAAGTCCATCCAAACAGGATTGGTCCAGAGCAAGGCCCCAAAGCCTGCCACAAATCTAAAGCATCTTCCAGTGGGGACCCACAGAAAAGGATCAGAAACAACCAGACAAGTCTGGAGGGAAAAGAGCAAAATCAAAATCAAGACAAAAACTGCCATTTTCACCTCCCCCCGGGTCTCTCACCCACATCTGTGTCACCCAGTCCATGACCAAAAGGCAAGTGCAGTTTCTTCATGTGTCTCTCGGCTCCATGTGCCTCCTCCAGGTCTCCTTCTGGCTCTCCATCCTGCTTCCTTCCTTCCTCAGTCTCTTTTGCAGCCTCTTCTCTCCCTGCTCAGCTCCACCCTCCCTTGGGTGGGGCAGGAAACCTGGAACCTCCCCCTTTCGTGGGGACCACCCTGTTACAAATGTTGCTAGTGCCATTTTTTCTTTAAAACTAAGACCCAACATGGAACAATTTTAACAGAAAGACTACATGATCAATTTTTAGATAATGAACTTTGGTTTTTGAAAAATCTTGATCATATATTGTAATATAAGAACTAGATCCCTCTCCAATTTCCTTTTTAAAGTCTTTGTGTACTAAGCCTAATGGTCCTTGACTTGCTTTAGGTAATGAAAGAATTAAATCATTGGAGTCATTATATGTTGAATTGGGGCTGTCTTCGTCAGCCTTCAGGGTCTTGACTGTCTTTGTTTTAAATGGGCAAAATTCAATAATATCATTTGTTTTTAAATCATTCATTGCCTTGGGATATTTCTAACTTTTTGATGTGTACTTATAGCTAGGAGTCATGGTTAGTAGGTATCTGGGAAAGATTCTTTCCTCTCCACAGGCACTAATCCTATGTAGGAGATTTTTTTTTTTTTAAGATTTACTTATTTATACAAGAACTGGGGCATAAGCCAGATGTGCGGGAGGGTGAGAGGATTCACCTGAGATAGAGCGGGAAACAGAACAGCAGACTGACTGAAATACACTGCTGAGGGGAGAAGTGGGAGAGACACGAGGGGTCTGCTGCGTCATGTGGGTATCTCCCTGGCTGGCCGGCTGGCCAGAGCAAACCCACACTGCAGACAGCTTCACAGCACTGCGCTCAACCCACTGCACCACCCGGGAGGCCCCTATGTAGGAGATTTTGATTAAAAACAAAACAAAACAAAACACAAAACTGCAATATCCTTAGTGTATTGGGCCTAACTTATTATTATTTCTAGTTCTTAGAAATCCTGTAGTGAAAGTAATTGTAAAGTGTCATGACCCTTTCTGCTAACAAATCTGGTTATCTAGTAGTTTTTATTTTCTCCCTGAACAAGGGACAATGAAACTGTTGAGACAACATAAGAAGATGCAAATATTCGATTGACTCTCAAACCATAAGTTTAAGAGCTCATCGGATGAGAAACTCACTCTCATTGTTTGAGAGGGTGCTAATTCATTATTTAGAATGACGCAAGTTTTGCTTCTTGTTTTCTGGGCTCATAGATCTTACAACTATCCATAAGTATTCTTTAAAACTGAGGATTTTGCCTTTTTATTTTATTTTTTGCTCTTATAATACTAGTATTACTTTGGGAACTTAGATTTGCACCTTTTGATCTTAGAAATATAATTTTTTTTACTCTATTATGTATGTCTGTGTTTTAGGAAGTGCCTAATAATGGGCCCTCTGCTTTTAATGTTTTATTGAGCGATATTTAGGCAATATAAGTACAACCATAAAAACATACCCACTAGATTATTTCCAATTTTCAAATACTAAAAATATATATGCAAAATGCTATACTCATTCCTTGCAAAAACATTCCTTGTAAAAACATACAAAAATTTGACTTGAGATCTTCAAAGTCAGTAGCCTTTTGTGTTATCTTCCTAAATTCCTCATGCAGATTAGGTGGATTGACAATTTTTAGTACAAATAATTGAATTTTAGTCCAAAAAATTTTTTTTTGTTAAAACAGACTATAGACTCATTTTAATTTTGCTGTCTTAAATACTTCTCCAATCCCTGTCTATTGAAAAAGCTGTTTTCTCATCTTCTGTCATTTCAAAGGCAATCTTAGGTCTCAACCCACTATGTACGACTCTTGATAAGAGTTGTAATTAGTAGGAAAGAATCTCTTAAGAGCATTAAATCCATAAAAAAAAAAGGGTATCTGTTTAGAAATCATGATGAAGAGGAATATATTAGTGCAGGGATATGAGTAAAAATATATCCTTTTAACAGATTTTGCTTAGTGGCTTAGAATTTGTTCTTCTTCTGCAATCTTAAACTTAAGTATTCTGGCCAAATGCTGCTGATTAGTCAAGGCATTTCCCTTTATTTTGAATTGACTTCAGTAGTCATCCAAATGTAATTTCCCAACATAACAACCCTTTTTTCCTGGTAAATTAATGGTCATAAGTTAGAGTCCATTTCATTTCTTGACTGAAACTCCTACCTACAGTAATTTAAACCAGGAATCATAATTCTTTGTTTAATATGAATATTTAAAGTCTAAAGGGTTCCAGTTTAAAATCAATATTACTTATTATGTTATAAATATTAATATGTACCATTTTAGCACATATGGTAAATTTTGTATATTAATGTTTTCATATTTTGAATGCTTAAATTTGGCAATGTAGACTTTTCCTTGTATAAAAACATATGGTATAATATACCATAAGAAAATGAGGTATTTAGTAAATAAAATATTTGGGTTAATTGAAAATTATTATATATACGTTATAAACTCATAAATGATTTGGCAAATATTACAGCACAATAAAATGCCTATACTGCTAAAACTATGCAAAATAATCAAGTCTTTCTAATAGTGAGTCAGTATAATTACTATGAACATTTGCAGTCATTGTGCTATAAATATAGAGAGGTACTAATTAAGAGAGCTCTAGTTATGTTATATTTCAGAAAGTCACCTGAATACTGTTCATTATGATCCTGTTATGTATAGGTTTAAAAAAAAAGGTGAAAATAACAGAGGAAGACAGAATCTAGAATGCTAGATTTTTTTCCCTTTGCTATTTCAGAAATTTATTACAGAACTTGAATAAAATTCTTTTAATTGTTTAGACCTGTTTGATGTTTAGCATTTAAGAAATCATAGACTGGGAAATAAATGCATATGACTGGTCACTTTTGTAATCTTTCTTAAAATATACTTAGGGAAAATGCATTTAGTGACTGTTTTCAGGGAATTAAAAACTAGTTTTCAGCAACTCATTCTTGTAAGGAATGTCTTTGAAACTTTATGATCATTAGTTCTTAATGTTAATTGAATATTGAAGACAAAACAAAAGCAAAATATTGAGAAGCAACAAAATGTTTTGAAACCAATATAATCTATAATCAGAGCACATACTGAAAAAACATAAAAAATTTCTGATGTGATTGTATAAACAAATATCCTGAGTAAACAATAACTGACACTTACTGTACTTAGTATTTATCAGACACATTTTTAAATGCTTTGTACTTATTGACTTAATGACTTCAATTACTACTTAATAAGAATTTATTGTGTACCTACTCTGTGCCACCTGTTAGCTTAAGCTCTAAGGATATATACTGGATAATGAAATAGGAAAAAAAAATCTGCCCTCAGGTAATTTATATTCTGGTGGAAAAAGACACATAATAATAAAATTAATTAATTCAAACATAGTGTGCTATATAGTGATAAGTTTTATGTTGAAAAGTAAGAGTAAAGGGAGAAAGAATGTGTGAGTGAATGTGGGGTTTCTTTTATTTTAAAGCGGTTAGTCAGAAAAGGCCTCATTGAGACTGGCATTCAACCAAAGACCTGAGATAGTGTGTGAATCTCTGGACCTCTTAAAGAAGAAAGGCCCAGAAAGAAAGAACAAGTGCAAAGACCCTGAGGCTGAGTTTTGCACATTCATTCCAGGTTTAACAGAGAAGTCCTTGGGGTAGGAATCAAGAGAATGAGGCGGGAGAGTAACAGGAGATGAGGTCAAAGAGATAATGAAGGACCTGATCATGATGACTTAGGTTTTTATTTTAAGATACAAAGTTAATGAAGGATTTGAGCAGAGAAGCGACACAATATGATTTTATTTTAACAAGATTTCTTTAACTGCTGTTTTCAGAATAGACTGTGGAAGGCAAGGGTTGGAATAGGTGATGGTTCTTGGAATAGGTTTGTACAGTTGTCGAGTTGTAGTGAGAATTGGTTGGATTCTGGAATTGTTTGAAAGAGTCAGTAGGCTGTAGTATCTTGAGAGGCAAAGTATCAAGGATGACTTAAGTCTTTGGCCTTGAATAGTGCAGAGAGGGAATTATCATGGAGCTGTAAAAGACATGTGGAAGGAGCAGATTGGGAATAGAAAGATCTGGAATTCAGGGCCTCCCCTGGTGGTGCAGTGGTTGAGTGCTGGGCTGCGAAGCTGCCTGCAGCCTCCGCAGCGACAGTTCGATCCCCGGCCACTGGCGAGGGCCCCACATGGCACGCAGACCTATCCTGCCACCCGCTGCTCTCCTCGGCAGTGTACTTTGTCAGTCTGCCTGTTCTGCTTTCCGCTCTGTCTCTGGTGAATTCTCTTGCCCTCCTGCGCTTCTGACTGTACCCAGTGCATGTATAAATAAATAAATATATCTTAAAAAGGAAAGAAAGAAAGAAAGAAAGACCTGGAATTCAGTTTTGGACATTTCTGAATTTGAGGAGCCTGCTGGATATCAAAGTAAAGACAAATCCTCACTGTAATTCCCTGTAGTAGTTGCTACCATTGTCCCCTTTGTGCAAAGTGTCAGTACAATAACATTAACTGCTCTTTATTCAGTCAGGAAGTAACAGAAGCAGGATTCAAACCCAAGCAGTCTGATACCACAGCTCCTGATTATAAACATTAAAAAATTAGAAATGAATGTGGTCATGTTGAATTATATAGAATTATAACATGGAAAAATCCTATACCCATCAGACCTAGGGTGTATGGAACTTAGATTAAAATGAC
Source organism: Talpa occidentalis (assembly GCF_014898055.3). Classification (NCBI taxonomy): domain Eukaryota; kingdom Metazoa; phylum Chordata; class Mammalia; order Eulipotyphla; family Talpidae; genus Talpa; species Talpa occidentalis. The sequence goes on from NW_023605305.1 coordinate 49,673,056, forward strand.
TCTTCTTAAAGGAACATTTATACAATTTAAGTGATTTGTGCTTTCTGTGTCTATATCTATGTCTACCTCTCTCTTCACCTTTATTTTAGAGTACTTCTCCACACCTGTCAAACAGAGTAGGAAGGAGTTTTCCATGCTGCATAATTCTAAATGACTGTGGCCCCAGTTTCTATTTTGATCATTGTAACATTTCTTTCACTGTTGGTATTCACTCCTCTTTAGCCTCAAGATATCCAGTATTTTATCTTCAATAAATCTCCTGCTATCCCTGATAACATCCTGGCTTTCCAGAGTCTATCACTAATGGCATTATTCAGGGTTAGTATATCCTTATAGTTCCGTTTTGCCCAATTCACTTATAGTCATTTATCTTACTACATGACAGCCATTTTGGTGTCCTTTTTTCAACTAATCTCACCCAGCCTAGATAATTTGTGTTGCCTGGTAGATATATAACTCTGCAAAACAAACGATCATAATTTAAATATATGTCTTCTGCATTAAATAGTATAGTATTAGTGTAGACCACTCTATATAATTTTTATTATGATACATATCACAAAGAGTACCTTGTACATGTCTCCAAATGTACCTTAGGAAGATTTTAACTGACATAGATAGCAAAGAGTGAAACTTGATTTTGTGCACGTATTCTTTGGAAGACTGTGAAGATGTATAAACCCTTATAATCACTATGTCTTTATTTTTATTGAAGTTATTTTATGGAAGCAATTGACAAGGTCACATTGCTGTCTTTTTTTTTTTTTTAAGTTTTATTTATTTATACAAGCACTGGGTATAGTCAGAAGCACAGGAGGGTGAGAGAATTCACCAGAGCCAGAGCGGGGAGCAGAGCAGGCAGAGGGACTGAGGTACACTGCTGAGGGGAGCAGCGGGGAGCAGCGGGGAGCAGCGGGCGGCAGGAGAGGTCTGCGCGCCATGTGGGACCCTCCTCCGGTAGCCAGGGAGCAGCCGGGGATTGAACCTGCACTGCAGAGGCTGCAGGCAGCTTAGCAACCCAGCGCTCAACCGCTGCGCCACCGGGGAGGCCCATATTGAAGTTATTTTAAAGAAAGTACTATTGTTTTACACCCTTGTTAGTATTTTGCCAATATGGGATTTCCCCTTTTAGGTGTGGTCAACCATATCTCTCCCACCACCAGAGCTTCCAGAGCATCCATAATGTCCACCATGGTCCATTGTGCTCTCTCCTCCCCCATATCACCTCTGGATGTCTCATTCTATGTTCATCTTTCAAGAGCTGGTTTTAATGTTTGTCTTTGGCTCTTTGGTTTCTCTCTTTTTCTTTAAATGGGTATATGTTATTGCAGTATATTGATGATTTTTTTTTTTTTTTTTTTTTTTGCGTAGAAGAACTGGAATGTAAACCAGAGGTACGGGGTGGGAGGGTGGTGGTGAGAGGATTCACCAGAGACTGGGGGGGGGGGCAGAACAGGTGGATTTACTGAACTACACTGCCAAGGGGAGCAGCAGGCGAGACAGGAGAGGTCTGCTGCACCATAAATGGGTTAGCTCCCTGGCTGGGGATCAGGCCGTAGGCATGATAGTGCTGAGATTTAACCTCTAAGCCAGCAGCTAGGCCCCTTTTGGTTTCTCTATATTCCGCATATAAGTAACACCATCTGGTAATTTTCTTTCTTCTTCTGGCTTATTTTGCTTAGCATAATCCCTTCTAGTTCCATTCATTGTTGCTGCAAATGACATGAGTTTATATATATATTTTTTTAAAGATTTATTTTTATTTATTTATACAAGCACTGGGTACAGTCAGAAGCGCGGGAGGGTGAGAGAATTCACCAGAGCCAGAGCGGGGAGCAGAGCAGGCAGAAGGACCAAAGTGCGCTGCTGAGGGGAGCAGTGGGCAGCAGGAGAGGTCTGCGTGCCATGTGGGACCCTCCTCCAGTGGCCGGGGAGCTGTCGGGGATTGAACCGGCGCTGCAGAGGCTGCGGGCAGCTTCGCAACCCAGCGCTCAACCGCTGTGCCACCAGGGAGGCCCGAGTTTATATTTTTTGATCACTGAATAGTATCCTACTGTGTATATCACATCTTCTTGATCCATTCATCTGTTTTGGGGAAATTAGATTGTTTCCATATCTTGGCTATTGTAAATAGTGCTGCAATAAACATAAGCGTGCAGATATCCTATCAAATTAGTGTTTTTGTGTTCTTTAGGTAAATAGATTACTAAGAGTGAAATCACTAGGTCATATGGTAGATTCAGTTTTAGTCTTGTGAATGTCCTCCACATTTCTTTCCACAGGGGCTAGACCACTCTACATTCCTACCAATTAAGTAAGAGGGTTCCTTTTTCTCTACACTCTCACTGGCACCTGTTTCTGGCCTTTTCAGTATGTACCATTCTCACTGTGTGATGTGGTATCTCATTGTAGTTTTGACTTGCATTTTTCTGTACTATTCTATTCTAATTATCTAAACAATTGTAGAGTTAAAAAATTAATTTTTAAGGAATTATGGTTTGGGCTACATTTTCCACTAGCTCATAGGAAATGTTTTATATGTTAGTATGACATCCCTGGATATATATATTTGTAAATGAATGGTTGACATATCATTAACAATTCAGCAATTCAACAATTCAGCACTCCCCTAATCAATACAAGTGTAGTGCATACTCAATAACATAATCTATTTGTTACTTGGCAGTTGGTCCCATCAGAATGTGTACAATATTATTAAAAACTAATTTTTCCTCTTTATATTGAATACAATATATTGAGTACAATATTATAAAAAGCTAATTTTTCCCCTTTTGTATTGAGTACACTGTGTTACTCCATGATTAAAGTGTTAAATTTTGAACTCATTATATTTCCTACTTAGAAATAATGATACATGTGGCTGGAAGCATTTAGTGAAACAATATAATTTGTTGAGGGAATTTAATCTTAGACTGCATTGAAACAGTATATGATTTGGCGTTAAGAAACTTGATTAAGGGCCTCCCTGGTGGTGCAGCAGCTTGAGCGCCACTCTGTGAAGCTGTCCACAGCCTCTGCAAGGCAGGTTCAATTTCTGGCTGGCCAGGGAGATACCCACATGGTGCGGCAGTCCTCTCCTGTCTCACCCACTGCTCCCCTCAGCAGTGTATTTTGGTCCGTTTGCCTATTCTGTTTCCCATTCTGTCTCTGGCGAATCCTCTCACCCTCCTGTGCCTCTGGCCTGTACCCCAGTTCTTGTATAAAAATAAATAAATCTTCAAAAAAAAAAAAGAAACTCGATTAATTATTAAAAATGTGGAGGGTGTAGAAATTAAGTTGTTTTAGTAAAAACAAATGATTCTGGGATTTTTTACTTCTCTAAACTTTAGTGAGCATTTTTAAAAAAAGATTTATTTATTCGTGCATACAAGATCTGGGGTACAGGCCAGATGAGAGGATTCACCAGAGACAGATCGGGGAACAGAAGAGACAGTCTGACTGAAATACACTGCTGAGGGGAGCAGCAGGCGAGACAGGAGAGGTCCGCCGTGCTATGTGGGTATCTCGCCAGCCTGGCCGGGATCTAACCTGCACCACAGAGGCTGCAGACAGCTTCACAGAGCTGCGCTCAACTGCCTGTGCCACCAGGGGAGGCCCTTTAGTAAGCATTTTAATGTATTATGAGTTTTCTCTAAAAAACAGGAGTGCTAGCCTCCCTCTTTTGTGAACATCTGCTTCTCAGAAGCCCCCTCCCTGAGTCTTCCCTTATTCTTCACTGTCTTTGTTTATTATCCCAAAGGTAATGTACTGCTGCCATTCATTTCCAAAACCAGCGTGTTCTTTTGTGTTTGACTCCTATTAGTTCTCGGGTATGCTGCATATTAATGTTCATAAATGCATAATTTTTCTTTCTCCTTCTGTATCTTTTATTGCCTAAATAATTTGCTTGTATTATTTAGAGCCCTGCAATATAGACTTAGTGCTTTTGCTAATCACTGGATCTAGGAGAGCACAGAACCACATCTAAGGTATAAGGTGGATATACTACTGGGATGATCTTGCAGTGTGCAGGTGTTGGATTTTGGGGTGTCTGTAGGATTGAAGTTCCAGTGGAGATGGGTCCCTGAAGGTTACTTTTTCCACAGTTTTGTTGAAGAGCCCAATTTTTTTCTGCTCTTATCTTACTAAGCAGTTTGTTTTATCACTACTGCTGAATTATAGTTAAATATCAGGAATATTATTTTCAATATTTCATCAAGATTTATTTCTTAAAACTCATAAATTTCAGGTGACAAGAAGAAGAAAAGTTCTCAAATTTTGTTATAGATAATAATTTATTATTAGGATATGTTAGTTTAAGCCAGGGAGACTAAAGCCAAATGATACTATTTAGATCTTTTACTAAACAATATCATTGTCTATTTTCTGTCAGGCTTCCTTAAGATCAGATTGCTGCAATGCATTCTAGCTGGAACAACCTTTGAAAATACAACTCAGAAAATGAGTAAGGCCTGATCTTTTTCGTAGGATAAGGCATAAAGAGAACATTGTTTCTGTCTGTCAGTTTTACAGATTACACCTAGATACAACTCAAGGTTTTGGGTTAATGTATTCTGCTTTCTTTGCTTATCCTTTTCCCAATGCTACCTCATGAAACTTATTCAGCTGAGATTGGAATGAGTGAGACTTTTGCTGACAGTGTCTAGCTCTGCCATTTTTGCTGATGCATTAGGTACACCAGTACATGGAGTGCATAATTATCTTTACCATATATGTTATACCCAGGTAGAAGATGTAAGCACTATATTTGTGCCATTTTCTGGAACTACTCCCTACTGGATTAGGGGTGAATTAGGGGTGGAGGTTTGGGGTCCATGAAGAATCAGAATCTTTCCCTAGCCAACTTGAGACTTGACTGGTTGTCACGGGGTTATAATTCCAATTGTTTAAACTCTGGAATTACAGTTATTTGTAAGCTTTAATGTCTTCAGCCTTTTTTTTTTTAAAGATTTATCTTTATGCATACAATAACCAGGGTACAGGCCAGAGGTGCAGGGCATGAGAGGATTCACCAGAGACAGAGTGGGGAGCAGAACAGGTAGATCTACTGAAATACACTGCTGAGGGGAGCAGTGGGTGAGGCAAGAGAGATTAGTTGTGCCACTTGGGTCAGTTCCCTGGATGGGGATTGAACTCAAGTCTCAGTGGCTGGCTATAGCTTGATAGTGCTGTGCCTTTAACCCCTGTAGCACCATGGAGGTACTGTCCTCCATCTCTTGATGACAAAGGAGACTAAATCAGAAGACAGAAGCAAAAGATCAATAGGAATAGGCATATTCTAGTAATAGTCAACCATAACACTGAGTGAAGGTCTGGCACATCCAAAGAAATTAGAAGAGACTTTGTTTATAATAGGAGTCTAGGGCCAAAATTCAATTTTCAAGGTGTCCCACCTCTAGATAAGCCCTTCTTTATGTTTTTAGTTCCCTGGTGACCTTGGAGCTCTGCTCAAGGTGGTTGCTGTAACTCATCTGTAAACACAAGCCTCAGAGAGAAAGTTAGATAAGTTTTTTCTACTTTGGTACTCTTTAGGTTCTGAGAGCAATTTAGCTATTTAGCCTTGGTTATACTCAGACTTACTTTTACTTTCTCATGGATAGCACTCTCTTTCTTGGATCTTATGTTTTCTTTCTGACTTAAGCCCTCAAGTTAACTTCCTAAGGAAAATGTTTAGGGCTCCTTGACTTGATTGTTGTGTGAGTGTTGGAGGCTTCCACACATCAACAAGAACCAGGAGGTATCTGAGAATTTAACTCAATTTTGATGCTATCTATGTGAATAGTATCTACCTAGATAGATCTCACAGGTTAAGTGCTTGGTTGGCCACTTCCACTTTGGATGCTGGTCCTCTTCAGATGCTGGTCATCATTATCTGCTTCAGATTTATTGGTTACAGATCAGCATTACCCACTCCTCAGTTTTGATTAACTGCTAGAGGGGCTCCTAGAATGCAGTCATGTTTACTCACTAGAGGACTGGTTTATTATAAGCAAACAGCCAGATGGAAGAAATGCATCAGACAAGGTACAGAGAAAGGGTGCAGAGCTCCTGTGTCCTCTTCTAGTGCACCATTCTCTCCAAATCTCCACATGTTCACCCGCCCAGAAGCTCTCCAAAGCCCATCCTCACTTGTGTGTACTCTTATTTTCTCTGAAACTTATTAATGATCACTGAGCATTCTGGATTTATCCTCTTTGTTTCTTGGTTCTATATTTTTCTGTTTCTTTGTCCTGTTGCTCTTTGTGCTGGGAGATTTCCCTGGTTTCTCTTCTAGTAACTCTCTCGAATTATATCTTTTATTTAAGAGCACTTTCTTATTTAGTGGTATTTGTTTATCATATCTACTTCACATTTACGGATTCCGCATTTTCTAGAATCTCTCTAAGCATAATATTTTAAGACTTTTAAAGTTATCTTAAATACCCTGGATTATCATTGTTTCCTGCAAGTTCATCTATATATTTTTCTGGTTTTACTCAAATGTCTGATGATTTTAATGAGTTATTCATTTGGAAGAATGAAACTGACTGGAGTCAGTGACTGTTCTTAACAGTGATTGGTAAAAATATTAGAATTTTCTTAAATGATAGGGAAATAGTCATATTCATTTTGGGAAATAGTTTAAATTTGTTCATGATTTCTAGAGCCATAAACAAGAAGTGACCCAGATCAAGTTAGTCTTAAAAAATAAACTAAATTAAACTTTGTTTATATGATTAAACTGAATTTTTTCTGCTCATGGCATTTTCAAGTTTATTGTTCATTCAATTTTGGGTTTTACATACCTTACCTCCGTTGTCCCTCTGTTGGTAAAACTCTGAGGTACATGGTCTACTATGGCTCCAAAGTTGCAGAATTAAGCTCCAGGTGCCAATAATATCTTGTTTGATAATGAAACTTTATTGGTTCTCTATGCTATAACTCACTTTTCCTCTCCTCTACTCATGTTTCCTGGTATCACCACTTACATAAATTGTTTATGTTCAAAGCTTTATCTAGAGTCTGAGGAATCCAAATGCAGATATTATGGGTTATTTTTTTTTCTTCATTATAATTTTAATGAAAGCTCAGGTAGAAAAACAGGTATTTTTGAGGTCTTAATATATTCAATCTGTGCCAGTTAAACAATATTGTAATGAGTATTATGGGTCAGGCATTATTCAAGGGGCATAGTATAATGAGTTCTACCTTCAAAGAACTTGTATTCTACAGAGCAGATAATCCATACAGCAGAATGTTTTAGGTGTACTTAAAAGAAGTTGAGGTTTATGTATCATGGGACTTAGCAAACATGAGAAATTCTTTACAGATGGGTGATCAGGGATGACATCAGGAAGAGGTAGCATTTGAGTTGGATAGATGGCAAATGAATTTGAAAACAAAATGCTGGGTTGGACATGCCTATGAACTCAGTCTTCAAGAGGCATGTGTATAAAACAAATACGAATATTATACAAAACACAGATATCTATGTAATTTTAAATTGCAAGATGTTCATAGGAATATTTTTTTAAACATTTATTTATTTATTTATACAAGCACTGGGAATAGTCAAAAGCGCGGGAGGGTGAGAGAATTCACCAGAGCCAGAGTGGGGAACAGAACAGGCCTACTAACGAAACACACTGCTAAGGGGAGCAGCGGGTGAGACAGGAGAGGTCTGTCGCACCATGTGGGACCCTCGCCGGCCCGCTGGGGATCCAACCGGCGCTGCAGAGGCTGCGGGCAGCTTTGCAGCCCAGCGCTCAACTGCTGCGCCACCAGGGGAGGACCTGTTCATAAGAATATTGATGGAAATTGGCGATAAGTAGTTTATATAGTTTGGAGACTGGATTTGCTGTGGGAAACAAATGGGAATCATTATAGTCCTCTGTGAAGGGAAATGAAAAACATCTGTAAGGAGAAAAGTTGTGATTTAGGGTATTTTTTAAAAAAGATTTATGCATACAAAAGCTGGGGTACAGGCCAGACATGTCGGGGGTGAGAGGATTCACCAAAGACAGAGTGGAGAACAGAACAGGCAGATGGACTGAAATACACTGCTGTGGGGAGCAGTGGGCGAGTCAGGAGAGATCTGCTGTGCCATGTGGGTTGCTCCCTGGCCGGCCCGGGGACTGAACTCCTGCTGCAGTGGTTGTGGACAGCTTCATAGGTTGTGTCTTAACCCCTTGCGCCACCAGGGAAGCCCCTGGTTTAGGGTATAAAATTCTTGTGAGGAATGGATTGATGGAGGGGAGGAAGTGGCTGTTACAGGTGGGTGTATCATTGTGGGATAGATACCATGGGACTGGCCATCTACTGGCCAGTTTGAGAAATGTTCTGAACAAAACTAAATTACCAAAGGGGGAATAGCAGATAGAAGTAATGGAAAATGGGAAAGCAGGAAAAACTTGAAGGAAGAGGACTAACTCATTGGAGTCTCTCCAAGTGAGAAATACCTGCACTCAGTTCTGCCTGGAATTGAGAAGCCAAGCTGGGTAGCTTACTGACAAGAGCTCTATTTCATTTATTTGTCCTGTCAATATTCCTGCCTATTTGTCTCTTTAACAGTTGATGGGGAATGACACGAACCTATTGAAGGTTTAGCTTTGGCTTTACTTGAAAAGATCCTAAGATGTTTCAATGGGAACCTATTAAAGAATTAGAAAGTACTGTATTCTGCATTGATAATAAAGTCTTGAGCCTACGTGAATGACTCTTAGAGATTTCATATTGTCCATTGGAATTTCTATTTAAATTGATTTATTGCTGTGGTCAGACCAGTTATTTTCTGATTTGCATATGAAGGCTTTCTATACAGAGAAAAAGTGCAAACCAGAATCTACTGTTTTCCTACAATGTCAATTTCTTAGGCACCAATCTATAAATTAGTGTTATTAGTGAGGAAAAGACACCCTGTGTCTAGCTACGTGTATTTAACTGTGCTGAGAAAACTGTGCTCATTACGATAGCTATAGGGTAGCTCTAGCTACACATTAATAAGTTATGAGCTACTATTTCAGAGAAATTGCTCTGCCAATAATAAATAGCCTATGTTCTATTTTTCTTCTCCCTTGGATATCTGTATGGAATGAAATTAATTCAGAAAACAACTATCTTAGAGAAGCGGGAAAACTTAAATCATCACATTATCGGCCTTTCTCCCCTTTCCCAACCTTTTTAAACAGCACTTAGAATTATTCTAGCTTTTTTTTTTTGTGGGATCCTCACCAGCTGCGGGGAACAAACCAGCGCTCAACCGCTGCGCCACCAGGGGAGACCCTATTCTAGCATTTTAATTCCTCTTTCAGACCCTAACTCTTAAACATTTATTTTATTTCACACATCCTTTTGAGGTCACCTCCTGCTGTCTTTTCTGTTAACAATGACTAAGGTGGTTTCATACTCTTCCAGATTTCCTCCATTTTTACCTATTAGTAATTTTACTCTAAAGAGCTTTTTCTTTTGTCATTCAGTGACATGGAAATAGGCTATTGTACAGAAATTCTGGATTTTTTTTTTTTGCACAGAAGAATTGGGGTATAGACCAGAGGTGCAGGGGGTGAGAGGATTGGGAGCAGAACAGGCAGACTTACTGAAATACACTGCTGAGGGGAGCAGTGCATGAGACAGGGGAGGTCTGCTGTGCCATGTGGGTTAGCTCTCTGGCCTGGGATAGAACTCAGGCCATCATGGTGATAGCCCTGAGACTTAACCCCTAGACCACCAGGAAGGTCCCACAGAAATTCTATTCTTTATGGGTTTTGGAATCAGCAATTTCTCAGAAACCTCAGATACTTAAAGAATTCCTTTCTTCCAGTCTCACCTGCTCTGTTAATAAATATGTCATTGTTTATATCCTACAGTAATGTAATTAGAATATTGTTGCCTGGATATTGTCAGAAATTTCTGTTATCAAATTATGCTAAAGGCTCTAATGTCAGGGAAGGAGGCACATCTTCTGGGGGAACTTCTGAATCTGTCATGTACGGTATGGAGATATACTTAAGAAAATAGCCTCTTTTCTGTTTCATATTTAGCTTTGGGAAAGAAAAAAACAACAACATCCTGAAGCAACCAGGAATAGCTGAGTAGCTGCAGTAATAATATGATTCTGAACTCATTCACTTCCTACATCTTATAATCTTTAGTCTAAGAATCCTGAAAGAGACGTTGCAGATTAAGTATCTACCTCTGCATCCACTCAACATTCCCATTTAGTACATGATTGGTGAAAATACAAGATTAGAGATAGAACAACATAATATAATATCTTAAAGTGTGGGCTCTGGAGTCAGACATTGAAATCCAGATGTCCCACTTAAAATTATGAGATTTCAGACAGGTCAATTGACCTCCCTTCTACTTAAAACAGTAAACTGGAAATATTGATAATATCTATACTGCTGAATTGTTGAGATTAAGTGAGGAGCTGGGATATTTTAAATATTAAATAAATTAAGTTGTTATTGTTGCTTTTTGAATATGAAGGGTAATTTCTTTGCATTTGTGCTAAAAGCTTTTATTGGCTCTTGTCAAAGACATGCAGTTAGCCCACTTTTTTGAATGAAATCTATCTGTTGTGGTCTGCATTGTACCAAAATAACTTAGTAACCTAATTTTCACTTTATTCACATGTATATACATGTTAGGGTTACTTTTGTAAAATCTGGCTTTATTTTCACAAAGGTTTTAACTAAAAGGTTGTTAAAGATGATAAAAAATCCTTACTTTTTAACAACATGATATATTTTCACACTGGTATTGGGGCTTTGGCCAGTGCTATTTTGCATGACTCCTTAAAGTTTCAAAAAGAAAAACAATACATATTCTGCTTGAGTTGTAGCTGGAATTAACTTTTTTTTTATTTCATAAACTCAGTCTCTGATTTTTGAAAAATAAAAGCATTTTTATTGATAATGTCATGCTGTTAGAGGGCAGGGAGAGGGGCACCCAAGACCCTGCAAACCTGCCTGCTCTAAATAGGTTCTGCCATCTGCTGCATCAACACAAAACATATGAGACTTTAATGGGAAGGAACTTTAGTACAATTAGGAAACAATACAGGAACGACAAAGAATATAGTTTCTAAATCAAGCACCCAAAGTTACCCGTCCCCTCGTGGTTGTAAAAGTCCACCCAAGAGGGATTGGCCTAGAGCAAGGCCCCAAGCTTTCCAGAAGTCTAAAGCATCTTCCAGTGGGGACCCACAGAAAAGGATCAGAAATAACCAGACAAGTCTGGAAGGAAAAGAGCAAAATCAAAATCAAGACAAAAACCGCCATTGTCACCTCCCCATGGGTCTCTCATCCACATCTGTGTCACCTACCACGACCAAAAGGCAAGCACAGTTTCTTCACATGTCTCTCGGCTCCATGTGCCTCCTCTAGGTCTTCTTCTGGCTCTCCATCCTGCTTCCTTCCTTCCTCAGTCTCTTCTGCAGCTTTTTCTCTCTTGCTCAGCTCCACCCTCCCTTGGGTGGGGTAGGAAACCTGGAACCTCCCCCTTTCCTGGGGACCACCCTGTTACAATGCTATCAAAATAATTTCTGAATCCCAGAAAAAATTTTAGTTGTTACAAATATACTCCAGGTGACTATCATAGGTATAACCATAGTATAACTGTTATTGGGGTAACTCCTGTCCCTTTTTAATTTTGTATTTTATTTTGTAATCATCAGCACTGAGTCTCATAACCTCTGGTGCTGTGGCATTCTGTTGTCTTCCAGTTCTCAGAGGCCCCAAGCATTGATTTTCAGACTGCCTCATTACTGCATAATATTCCTGGTTCATTGTCATGAACAGATAGCCTAAAGTAGAATGCATGCCATTTAAAGACAGTGATGCTTTCTTTCCTTTTCTTTTTACATTTGAAAAATAGCACTTTCAATATTAAGTTTGGGACACCAAATTGAATTGCACAAAACTTCAAAGTTTGTGTCTCCAATGCTACTTTACTACTTATAAACTCTATCCTTACCAGGCAGGGAAAATAGTTCATATTTATTTAGTAGCTTCCCAGTGCCACATACTTTGCATGAATTATATTATTCCTGGAGGTAGGAAATGATGCCTTCATTTTATAGAGGAGCAAACTGAAAGCCAAATAGGCAAAATGATTTGCAAAACTAATAGGTGTAAAGCTAGAACTTGAACCAGTTCTAACACCAAAGATTGTCCACATTTCCACTCTGTTGCTTTGGAGTGAAGGAGAAATAAATGCATGTAGTGAAAGTGGAAATAATTACCACCATCTGGAAACACAGTTCTGCCAAGTTCCCATATGAAAAGTGCTGGACTTTTTTATGGGAAATATTGAAACATAAAGCTGAACCCCTTTACAGAATGATCTCACTCCTATTTAAAAAAAGTCACTGATATAGATACATTTTAGTTCCGAGTTTTGTTGCCATACAGGAGGGTATAGCACTGGCCATAATTATTGCTGTTATAACTTTTTACATTAATGGCAATTTTGTGAGACTAGGTGAATTTTCCTATTTAGAAAAGGCTTGATTGTTCTCTCAAGACTTCCCTTAATCTCCTGCTGAGAGCTTGTTAAACATTTTGAGGATGAACTAATCAGTGTTTTGCATCCTTTCAATAATGTGGATGCTTTTTTTCCCCAGCATAATTTAATGTGAGAATATTTGGATGGAAATACTCCCTCACTACTCGTGCTCTGGGTAAATGGGCTGATTTAGTGATCCTGGTGGCTAGGCAACCTCATTAGGGTTTAACCTGAAGTAGAGTCTTCAGATAAATGTTTGTAATGGGCAACAATTTATAAATAAGTTATAATCATTTATTTGCTCATTCTCAGAATTAATGGTTCCAGGTCCCTTGAAGATACTGAAATTCCTTCTGGGGGAATTATGAGAGGAAGTTGATTCACAGAATTCTCACAGCCAAATAGATAAGCTTTCAATAGTGCCTATTACTGTTGAAAACCAAATTTGCTCTTCTCCATCTCTTCTACATAGAATTGGAATGCTGATTTTGAAACTAATTCTCCCCAAAGGAGAAACAGCTCTTATTTTCCTGTAAAAGCCATCAGCACTGCTTCTTTGGGTTTAATGTTAGTAGATTATAATGCTTTTCATGTTGTTTCAGAGTAAAGACAGTTCATTTGAAAGCTATGGGTGTATCACAATTTGTGACAAGGAGTGAGTATGTATATGGTTAGTACTCTAATTTGTGAGGTGAAAATGTTTTGGTGTATTTGATCAAAAGAATCTTTTATAATTTCTTCATTATTTAAATGTTAGGGATGAGGCTAATAAAGTAGTCTTTTTTTTTCCTGTATATGCTACAGGTACTGATTTCAATTTCAGAATTACAGGTATAATTCAGATTTTTACATTATTTATTACTACTCTGACTATTTTCCAATTAAATGTTTTGAAGATACATTTCTTATAATTTGATTTGAAACAAAGTTGGAAATCATTTTCATTTTTTGATTTTTCAGACACATGTATGCAAACAAAAGCAAATGCCTCAGTGGATACCATATCGGACCACCTATGTTATTTTCTGTTTTTATATGGCTTAGGATGATGATTTCGCATAAATATAACCACTTCTCTTACAGTTGATGCCAAGACCATGACCTTGGTTTGTCTTATAGCGGAGGATTTATAATTCCTTCAGATCCATATATAAAACACAAATTATTTATGTATATATATGTGTACACACATATATAATTTTTATAAGCTATTATAAAAGTTTAATTATTTGTGACTATTTTTTGGCTGTCATTTAAAATATTATATAAAATATTTTTTTCAAGTAATAGTAAAGATAGTATTTGAATTGGATAGAAAGTTTCACTCAAAATTTTGGAGTTCATAGTGGGCAGAACAGATAAACTACTTTTTGAAATGGTTTTTGAGTAAATGCCTCCATTTTTAAGGTGTTCCACATAGTTTATTTTAAAGATTTAATTTACACTTATCTTCTTACCTTTTTTTTCAATGTTTTTTTCAGTGTTGGTAAAGCAACTGATCCTAAACTGTTAATGGTAGCAACTGGTCAACTTAGTTTTATATCTCCTACAAAAACTCTCCATGATATTTTACTATGAAACTATTTACGTCCAAATTCCTTGTTTTCCTGCAAGGGTTCTTTTATGTATATACTTTTATGTAACGTTCTTGTATAAAGTATACTACAATAACATAAAAGATATATGTAATTTGTGTTTTCAGTTACACAAAATCCAATTATTGTCTATCAAAGAGAAAAAGCAGCAAATGTGTTTCAGTAATTAAAGAGAACCCAAAGTAAGTAATATCAAAACAGAAAAAAAAATTGAAATGTGATATACATATATATTTGGAAAAACCTTAATGCTTTCCCATGAAATGTTTATTGAGTTGTTTCACATATTGAAGATTACTGCAATGACCATGATAGCTAAGACAGATATATAGGAGCAAAAAATCAGACAACTAAGAATAGTGGATGGTGTTGATGTGGTTCCTTGGAATCTGTGGGTTTGGAGTGTGGGGTTCTTGGGGTCACTCTGGGAAAGGTTACACCAGAGCTCCCGTTTCAGGGACACGCGACGATTTTCCCAGGCGAGTTTCTCCACGAGACAGAGATGGTACTTTTATTTAAAGGGCAGGTTTATCAGGAAAAGGGACAGAAGAGTAAAGTACACTTGTATAGACACAAGCAGGCAGGAAGAGCTGCTAAGAGGCCTGCATGGTTGCAGGCAGGCGGCCTTGAAGAGAGTGGCCTCCACTGAGGGAGGTCAGTGAAGGGAAGTCCAGGCATGGTACAGGTCATGGGCCGGCAGGAAGGCTGCTGCCCTGTAGAGGAGAGTTGGTGAAAAGAAGCACCTGCAGAGTCACAGGTGGGCAGAGCTGTCCCAAACAGAGACTGACCTGATACCGTCTTCTTCTTCTTCATTTTTTTAAAAAGATTTATTTATTTATTTATACAAGCACTGGGTACAGTCAAAAGCGCTGGAGGGTGAGAGAATTCATCAGAGCCAGAGCAGGTTGCAGAACAGGCAGAAGGACCGAAGTACGCTGCTGAGGGGAGCAGCGGGCGGCAGGAGAGGTCTGTGCGCCATGTGGGACCCTCCTCTGGTGGCCGGGGAGCATCCGGGGAGCATCCGGGGATCGAACCAATGCTGCAGAGGCTGCGGGCAGCTTCGCAACCCAGCGCTCAACCGCTGCGCCACCGGGGAGGCCCTTCTTCATTTTTTAAAATATTTATTTATTTATTTATACAAGCACTGGGTACAGTCAGAAGCGTGGGAGGGTGACAGAATTCACCAGAGCCAGAGCAGGAAGCGGAACAGGAAGACTGACGAAATACACTGCTGAGGGGAGCAACAGGCGGCAGGAGAGGTCTGTGCACCACGTGGGGATCGAACCTGCGCTGTAGAGGCTGCGCGCAGCCTGGCAACCCAGTGCTCAACCACTGCGCCACCAGGGGAGGCCCCAGTCTTCTTATGTTTGGGAGAGGTCACTCCTTGTGAGCTGTCAGTTGGTGGCTAATTTTGGAGAACTATATAGAATTTGAAAGGGACCAGAGATTCTACAATGGGCTCAATCTGCATATCTTTACTCTTGGATGCACCCTTGGATATCTGCTTGGATGTGATGCTTTGTAATCTAGGCTTCAGTGCCTAAGGATACTAGTCTGCACCTAAGGATACTGGTTTCCCCAACTGGGCCATCTGCGCCTAAGGATCTTAGTTTCCATAACTGTGAAGGATCTTGGTTTTCACAGCTGTGTCAATGGCTATGCTAATCTCTTCTACCCCCACCTCCTTGTGAGCCAGGTTTCTGGTCTTGTGGCATACCTCCTTTTCAGTTTTTTTTTTTTCTCCCCCTATTCTGGTCCTCCGTCAGTGTCACTCATTTGATAGAGAAATAGACTGTAGGAGGATATGTTAGGGGGAATGGATGTCCTGAACAAACTCCACAAACAGATTTTATGGACCCCACCCCCACCCAAGACCAAAGTGATCCAAGACACCAAGGACTGCAAATTCCATAACGTCATCACCGCTGCAGGGAAGATTGCTGGGATCTGAGGGGGGATAGTTAAGCAGCCAGGCTTGGTATATAACCAGACATGTGGACCGTGGGGGTCACTTGCTTTTTTGCCAGCTTTCAGCATGCTATTGGGGTTTCAGCTCAGCGGAAATGGTAGGACAAATTCACCAATTCTCTCTCTCTCTCTCTCTCTCTCTCTCTCTCTCTCTCTCTCTCTGAGTTATTCATTTCCTCATTTACCCTTTTTGTATATAAGCCCTTTATTACCCCTTTTTGTTGTACCTTCCCCTATGTGTTGGGGGAAAAGGATGTCCTAAAGCTAATTCCATACAGGCTTTGTGGACTCCACCCCCACCCCAGGCCAAAGCCAAAGACACTAGAAACTCCAAATCCCATCACTACCAAAGGGAAGGTGGCTGGGACCTGAGGGTGGGGTTAAGCAGCCAGGTTGATATAAGGCAGACACCTGGGCTTTGGAGGGGTTCCCCCATTCTGGCTCTCTGCCAGCTCGCAGAGTCCGGCCAGCTCTGAGAGTTCCTTTGGGTTTCCAGGTCGTCGGATCGGGTAGGACGCATTAAAGACTTTATTTCCCTATTTTCTCCCTGAGTTGTACATTTTCCTTATTTCCTTTTCCCTTGTAAATAAACCTTTTATTAACCTTTTGTGTATGCCTGTAATGGAATATTAAGTCCCTTTTAAGCGCGCGGGTGAGGACCCACAGCTAGGCAAACTGTTCAATATTGGGGCTGCCCTATAACAGCTGGTGCCCAACGTGGTTTCCAAGCTGTATCAGGGCTGCCCTATAACATACGTTCCTCCTATAAGTGAAACCATCAAATATTTTTCCTTTCCTTCTGGCTTATTTCACTGAGCATAATCCCTTCCAGCTCCATTCATGTTGCTGCGAATGGCATGAGTTTATCTTTTTTGATATTTGAATAATATTCCATTGTGTATATATACCACATCTTCTTGATACAGTCATCTACTTTTGGGCATTTGGGTTGTTCCCATAGCTTACCTATTGTAAATAGTGCTGCAATAAACATAGGGGCACAGGTACCCTTTTGAATTAATGTTTTTGTGTCTTTTGGGTAGATTCCTAGGAGTGAAATTGCTGGATCATATGGAAGTTCTATTTTCAGTAGTTTTTTTTTTTTATTATTTTTGTTTGTTTGTTTGTTTGTTTGTTTTTGTTTTTATACATGCACTGGGTACAGTCAGAAGCGCGGGAGGGTGAGAGAATTCACCAGAGCCAGATCAGGGAGCAGAACAGGCAGAAGGACCGAAGTACACTGCTGAGGGGAGCAGCGGGCGGCAGGAGAGGTCTGCGCGCCATGTGGGACCCTCCTCCGGTGGCCGGGGAGCAGCCGGGGATCGAACTGGCACCGCAGAGGCTGCCGGCAGCTTCGCAACCCAGCGCTCAACTGCTGCGCCACCAGGGAGGCCCCTATCTTCAGTAGTTTTAGTAATCTTCACACAGCTTACCATAGTGGTTGGACCAGTTTGCAGTCCCACAGGTAGTGTAGGAGAGTTCCTTTTTCTCTACATCCTCACCAACGTTTCCTGTTTTGTTTTGTTTTTTAATATGAACCATTCTCACTGATGTAAGGTGGCATCTCATTGTGATTTTGATTTGCCTTTCCCTGATTATGGGATGTTCAACATCTTTTGATATACCTGTTGGTCATTTGCAGTTCCTGTTTGGAGAAGTATCTTTTTAGCTCTTCTGCCCATTTTTTGACTGGATTGTTTGTTTTTGTTGAGTAGTGTGAGCTCTCAGAGCTTTGTAGATCTTTGTTATCAGTCCCTTATCAGTAGTATTGTGTGTAAAAATTTTCTCCCAGTCAGTAGGGTGACTCTTTGTTTGGTTAATATCTCTTTTGCTATACAGAAGCTTTCAGTTTGATGTAGTCCCAGTTGTTCATCTTTTCCTTCACTTTTTTATTTTATTCAGTGTATTTTATGATTTCAGGTCTTTTATGTCCAATTTTTTCCATCCATTTTTAGTTGTTTTTTTGTGCATGGTCCTAGGTAATAGTCTGGTTTCATTCTTTTGCCTGTAGCAGTCCAGTTTTCCCAGCACCATTTATTGAACAAACTGTCCTTGTTTCATTGGATTTTTTGATGTGTTTCTAAAAATGTTTTAATAATTGAAATAAGAATTCTATTGGGGTGATAATGGGATAGGGGCAAAGGAAAAAGAAGATATGAATAATAAAATATGGGAAATATTACAGTCTCATATGACTAGAGGTAGGGTATTTATCAAAATGCTATTGAAAGATCTGAAAATGTGTTTGTTATAATAAAAGTATATTAATATGACTTGATAGGAAGGAGGCTGTATCTTCAAATAAAATATTCTCATTTCCTTTCTTGTAACATGAATCAGAGGATAGCCATCACTTTATGGTAAATTACAACAAGAATCATCAATAAATATAAAATTACCAGTGTGATAGTAAATGATAACTTTAAACACTTCTTTTCACTGTTTTTATCAAAAATGTGAAATCTTACTATGCATATAGTGGAGACAGGATCATAAAGAAATTGAAAGGATTCTGTGGTATGAAAGTTGGCATTTAAAAACTCAGCAACAACAAAGAAAATAATCCAGTCAAAAAATGGGCAGAAGAGCTAAAAAGAAACTTCTCTGAAGAGGAAATGCAAATGGCCAACAGACATATGAAAAAATGTTCAACATCACTTGTAATTAGGGAAATGCAAATCAAAACTACCATGAGATACTGTTAGGGGGAAAAGGCAGTCCCAAAGCAAATTCCATACAGGCTTTGTGGACTCCACCCCCACCCCAGGTCAAAGCCAAAGACACTGGGAACTCCAAATCCCATCACCACCAAAGGGAAGGTGGCTGGGACCTGAGGGTGGGGTTAAGCAGCCAGGTGGATACAAAAGGCAGACACGTGGGCTTTGGGGGGCTCTCCATTTTGGGGCCCTCGGCCAGCTTGCGGCGTCCGTCTAGCTCTGAGAGTGACTTTGGGGTTTCCAGGTCGTCGGATCGGGTAGGACGCATTAAAGACTTTATTTCCCTATTTTCTCCCTGAGTTGTACATTTTCCTTATTTCTTTTTCTCTTGTAAATAAACCTTTTATTAACCCTTTTGCGTGTGTCTGTAGTAGAGTATTCATAAGTCCCTTTAAAGCGCGCGGGTGAGGACCCACAGCCAGGAACCCGTTTAATATCGGGGTTGCTCTATAACAATACCATCTCACACCAGTGAGAATGGCACATATTAAAAAAACTAGCAACAACAAATGTTGGCGAGGGTGTGGAGAAAAAGGAACTCTTCTGCACTGTTGGTGGGAGTGCAAACTGGTCCAACCACTATGGAGAGCTGTGTGGAGATTTCTGGACCTACTAAACATAGAGCTTCCATATGATCCAGCAATTCCACTCCTAGGTATTTACCCAAAGGACACAGAAACATCAATTCCAAAGAACACCTGCACCCCTATGTTTATAGCAGCACTGTTTACAATAGCTAAGCTTTGGAAACAACCCAAATGCCCAAAACTAGATGACTGGATCAAGAAGATGTGGTACATATATACCATGGAATATTACTCAGCATTCAAAAAAGATAAACACATGCAATTTGCAGCAACATGGATGGCGCTGGAAGGGATCATGCTCAGCGAAATAAGCCAAAAAGAAAAAGAAAAATACCGGATGGTCTCACTCATAGCAGGAATCTAGAAAACTTAAATAAGGGACCAGGAAAATGAATATAAGAAAGTGAAAATCAAAATCAACAAAAAACTATGAACCAGAGACACTTTTTGGGGGGTGGGGGGCGGGAGGGGAAGGATTGGGGTCAGAATGGGGCGTTTGCAATTGTATGGGGGAATATAAAAATAAAATTTATTATTAAAAAAAAAAAAGTTCCATATAAATGTTTTGAGGAAAAAAAAAAATAAAAACATTCTATTTTCAATTTTTAACATTCTATTTTCAATTTTTAATTCTATTTAGTCAAGAATCATAGGACTCCTCCAATACATCCAAAATGTTAATTTATAAAATATGTATTGATTATCTAAAATGTTGAAATATTGATCCTCTAAAGTATGGGATATTATAGGTGCTAGAGGTAAAGTAGTGAAAAATACCAAACTCACTGTTCTCACAGTATTTACATTTTCCTAGGAGAAGAAAGACCAAAAAAAAAAAAAAAGGACAAATGTATGTCGAGTTCCAACTTGCATTAAATATTATTGAGGAAATAATTAAGAAGTTAGAAGCAATTTTGTTTTTTTTAAGGTAAGAACAGTTTGAACAAATTATTCAAACACAGCTTCACTCTAGTAAATATATTTTTATTCTTGCCTTTTCTACTGTCAAGAGATTTACTAATAATAAATTGAGAGTATGCTGTGAGACTCCATGTCTAATTACACATAATTGATTTCTCCCCTTTTCACATGTTGCAAGCATCAGATTACAATTGTGGTAAATTTGGATCATGCAGAGACAGCATTTCAGATAAAAGTGGCCCATGGAAATAGAGACTGACATCTTGTTTGCTGGCAGAGTGGCAAATTAGCCTTATGGACAGATGTATCAAAGTTTGGAGTGAAATAGTCATAATCAGAGGTGATTTTTAAATCCTGTACGTCAGGTGTAAATAGAATTGCGTATATAATTTATTATCAACCTGCTTTTGGTTTTGGTCACTGAAAACATACATCTAAAGTATAATTAGAAATCTGGGGGCCTCACTGGTGACACAGCGCTGGGAAGCTGTGCTGCAGCCTCAGCAGTGCCGGCTGGATCCCCGCTGGCCTCAGAGCAACCCACATGGCAAGCAGACCTCTCCTGAAATGGCCCGCTGCTCCCCTCAGCAGTGTATTTCATCAGTCTGCCTGTTCTGTTCCCCTCTCTGTCTCTGGTGAATCCTCTCACCCTCCCATGCATCTGGACTGTACTCAGGCTCTTGTGTAAATAAAATAAATCTTTAAAAAAAAAAAAAAATCTGAGTAAGACGTTGGCAATTACCATGCTTTTAAACCTTTCATAAAGGGCAATAAACTATGCTTGTCTTTAATACCCATTTCTATTGGTTTTAGTTCAATGCAATATCTGTGCTAAGTGTCTAGGCAGTAGTCTGAAATCTCCAACAGAAAATAACTGATGTGTTACATAACCAAAACAGTTGATCTTTGCCAAAGTAATTTGAAAATTTGTGTTACATTTTGTCTAGTGATAAAATTTTAGATAGTATGTTTCTAAAATTTCTGAGGCGTAAACTATACATTGCACTTGCTATTATTGAGCATCTTGCTCAGCTATCTTGCAGTTACTGCTAAAGAAGGAATAAAATGAAAAATATGAAAGAAACAGAAATCAGAAATAGAAGGGTGTATTGCTTTGTAATGATAGCACATATCAAATTGTCATCATTAGATTGTGAACATATTTTGGAGGGGAGGAACTGCTTTATTTCATTTCTGAACCTAGCTCAATGCATGGCTCATAGTAGCTGCTTAATAGATGGCCGCTGAATGTAGCCATGTGCTTTTGGAGTGGGCTAAAATATAATGAAGCTTCATTAATTTATTTTTATTGTTTTAATTTCACACACAGTTCTATAATTTATTTTCTTAAAGGGGTTTCTTTGCTTTTTTTCTTTTTGAGGTAACATTGGTTTATAACACTGCAAAAAATTTAGGGGATTAGATTCACACATTCTCAGATACATAGTTTCAATAATTTAGACTGAAAATGTAAACTCTTAATATTTGGTTCACTGACCAAATATTGTATGTTAGCATATGTGTAAATAATAGTTAATACTCATATTTAATACTTGAAAAAAATTTCATACCCACTGAATTCTTGAGCAAATGAATCAACTTCATTCCAATTGAACAAAGTACTGGGCACACACTGTATAGATGATAAATGTGCAATATGTATGGGCCTGAGCTTCTAACTGGAAGTGAATAGAGGGCTGTTTGGATTTCAGTCATTATAGAAACATTTAAGCCTTCTAAATATGAGTCATGTTCTTTTTCTTTTATGGTTTAAAAAGCTCATTTTCCTAGTGATGATATTCAGCTTATCTTGTATCTTCACACACAGAAAACACTTGTAGAATGTGAAAATTACTCTGACAAAATGCCACAGAACTTTCTAGATATGTGACATTCAGAAGTTGAATGTATAAATGAAATCATACGTATGCATTCTTTTTTCAAGGGGGATGAGTCTGGCTTCTTTCAACATAATTTTAATTATTTTGAGATTCATCCATGATTTGGCCTGTTTGTTTCTTTTTTATGTTGAATAATATATTGTATGGATATATAAACATTTGTTTTCACTTTTTGATGGGGGAATTTTTAGTATTTTTGGTTATTTCCATACCTTGGTCACCACTCACCCACCACTCCCTATTCATAACTTTAATGGAGTTTTTTTCATAGTCTATTAGACTTCAGTTTTTTTTTTTTAAGATTTATTTTTATATAGTTATGCATACAAGAAGTGGGGTGTAGGCCAAAGGTGTGGGGTGGGCGTGAGAAGATTCGCCAGAAACAGAGTGGGAAGCAGAACAGGCAGATCTATTGAAATACATTGCTGAGGGGAGCAGCGGGCGAGACAGGAGAGGTCTGCTGCACCATGTGGGTAGCTCCCTGGTGAGAGATTGAATTTGAGAGATTGAATTCTGCTGCAGTGGCTGGTGATAGCTTAATAATGCTGAGATTTAACCTTTTGCACTACCAGGGAGGCCCCTAGAGTAAGTTGTTTTTATGAGTCCCCACTAGATTGTATTCTTTCCTATCAGGATTGGGAAACTGTCTTATCTCTGCTCTTCTAGCCTCTAACATAGTACATAGCTTTAAATTGTTACTCCATGAAAACAACCCTATTAGTATGAGGGCAAAAGCTCTAGCTTCCTCCTATACTATCTTTATCATTACCACTTACTGATTCCTTTAAGTCAGAGACTTGAGAGATGTTTACTGTTCTTTTTTTATAAAACCTCCTTTGTTTAGATGAAATTTATATACAATAAAACACACACTTTGCTTACAGATCAATGACTTTGAAAAAAGTATAGACTTGCATAACCATTAAACCAAGAGCATTACCATCTCCCTGAAGACTTTATCTGGGTATCTTTTTTTTTTTTAAGATTTATTTATTTATTTATTTATACAAGCACTGGCTACAGTCAGAAGCGTGGGTGGGTGAGAGAATTCACCAGAGCCAGAGCGGTGAACGGACCAGGAACAGGCAGACTGACGAAATACACTGCTGAGGGGAGCAGCGGGAGGCAGGAGAGGTCTGCACACCATGTGGGACCCTCACCAGTGGCCGGGGATCAAACCAGTGCTGCAGAGGCTGCGGGCAACTTCGCAACCCAGCGCTCAACCGCTGCACCACCGGGGAGGCCCTACCTGGGTATCTTTTGACAGCTTCAGACTGACTTAGTCTCTTGCACTGACCCTTTGATCCAGGCAACCACTGACCTGAGTTTTATGAATATAAGGTAATTTTGTGTGACCTAAACTTTCATGTAGATTAAATTATTCAGTATGTGCTCTTTTGGTTCTTGTTTCTTTTACCTGGCATAATTGTGAAGTTCAATCATACTACATCGATTTGTCCATTTATTTATTTATTTATTTAATTGTCTCTTTTGCTCTTTTCTTGACTTTTTTTGAGTTGATTAAATATTTTGTGTATGTGTGTGTTCCATTTTATTTCCTCCATTGGCTTCTTTTTTTTTTTTTTTTTTTTTAAAGATTTATTTATTTATTTATACAAGCACTGGGTACAGTCAGAAGCGCGGGAGGGTGAGAGAATTCACCAGAGCCAGATCAGGGAGCAGAACAGGCAGAAGGACCGAAGTACACTGCTGAGGGGAGCAGCGGGCGGCAGGAGAGGTCTGTGCGCCATGTGGGACCCTCCTCCGGTGGCTGGGGAGCAACCAGGGATCGAACCGGCGCTGCAGAAGCTGCGGGCGGCTTCGCAACCCAGCGCTCAACTGCTGCGCCACCGGGGAGGCCCCTCCATTGCCTTCTTAGCTATACCATTTTTAATATTGTTAATATTGTTATGGTTGCTCTAAGGCTTTGTCTGGAATACCAGTCCTCTATTTTTTCATTTTAAGACTTTTTTTGAAGAATTACATGTCTATGAAACTTTCCCCTACTCCTCACCCTCCAGGCAGAATTAATCACTTTCTCTGTTCTGTTTCTGTCCCTGATGTATATCTGTACCAGATGCTCCTTGTACTTTCTGTACCTTAACAACTATAACTGCAGTGATCATTTCTGTGAAGATGCTGCCCATCTTCATGCAGATAAACCTGACACTGCCCTGCTTCAGGCCTCTGCTGTTTACCTCTTGTGTCTCCCACCACCATGTACTTATCGTGGATTCTCTAGTTGATGGGTAACACAGGATACCATGCTGAACTGAGGTTTTGCTCAACACTCAAATCATGTGCAGCCTAGGAGAGAAGGGAGGGTTAATGCCCTAGAAAAACAGCCTTGACAAGAATAACAGTTATGGGTAAATGCTTCCTGCTTTCTTTCCTTGGGAGGTTATCAGGGTATCCTAATAAGCATACAGCCAGCTATTTGGGTGTCCAGTCAACACCATAAAGAATTTTTTTAAAAGCTTCTTTCTTCCTTGCTTTGCTTCATCTTCCCAAACTCTTGTTCCCTAAATAACATTCTTTTGGCTCCCTAAGCTCTATATTATGGGCTACTCATGTGCAATAAATAAAATTATTACCTATAGAGAACACTGTATTGTAATTATTTAAATGTCTGTTGCTTCCTGCAGATCACTGATTTTTCAAACATCTTAAGGCAGTAATATATCATATATATTAAAGCACCTAATAATGCAACTAGTAAAATAGAGCAATTCTGATTGAAATGAAATTGAGGGGGGCCTCCCCGGTGGCGCAGTGGTTGAGCGCTGGGTTGTGAAGCTGCCCGTGGCCTCTGCGACGCCGGTTCGATCCCGGCTGCTCCCTGGCCACCAGAGGAGGGTCCCACATGGCGCGCAGACCTCGCCTGCCGCCCGCTGCTCCCCTCAGCAGTGTACTTCGGTCCTTCTGCCTGCTCTGCTCCCCACTCTGGCTCTGCTGAATTCTCTCACCCTCCCGTGCTTCTGACTGTACCCAGTGCATGTATAAACAAAAACAAACAAACAAACAAACAAATAAATAAACATGCCTCTATAAAAAAAAAAGAAATGAAATGAAATTGAGGGTATAGTCTTTGGAAAGCCAAAAACAATGTGCTCATTAAGTTATGAACTTTATTAGAGTTAGAAAATATGTCTTATTAATCTATGACTCTTAAGAACCTGGTGTAGGGGCTGACTCCCAGCAGGTAGTCAAATATTTGTTAAACTGAACTAAATTGAATAGCGTGAAACAAGTATAGAAAATATAAATAATTTATATTTAGGATAAAGTGATAAAACAATACAAAAACAGGCAATTATAAATCGGAGACATCCTGCAGGGGAGGAGGGAGAGGGATCAGAGGGAGGGAGGGAGGAGCCCAGGGGACTGTGGTGATGGTGCATGGGTGCACTGGGGAAGGAAATTCTATGGGGACTACCCCTAGGGGAAGCAGGGGAGCAAACCTTGTTTAAAAATGAGCAATGATGTAAAAAATATGTAAATAAAATATTTAAAAAAAATTTTTTTTAAAAGAAGAAACAAAACCAAAATATAGTGTATACCTACTTTTTCTGGAAATGTGAAGTTTACTAGAAAAGGCAATACAACTTTTTTTCTGCAAGTTCCTATTTTTCTAGTATTGGGCTTAGTAAGTTAATTTTCAAACTGTTGTTCAGGAAGAAAAGCCTTAAGGAAAACCTGACCAGAAAACTCACCATTTAAAAAAGTTAGCAGGGTATAATTTTTATGCATCAAGTATTTATTTATTGTTACATCAGTCAAACTACTCATCAACCATGTAGTGTATTGGTTTGAGGTTGGCTAACAGGAAGCCTAAGTGAGAGTATCTTCTTTACTATCAATGAATTTTTCATCAATCATGCCTCTTTAATTAAGAACTTTTATGCATAAGCAACTTATAATTTCTATTTTCTTTATTGTAAAAATTGGGCTTATTTCTGAGATTTGTGAGTAAAATATATTCTTAAATTACATCCACCCATTCATTTAGCATAAATGTCAATGACACCTATTTTCTGCAAAGTGCTGAAGATTTGGTAGTGAATGCAGCTTACAGATCTTAGAGATGCAAGGAACACTGAGAGATATTAAGACATAGTGGGGAGGCATAGTTACAGTTTAATGAGGCACAATTCACTAAAGATTAAATGTATTATCCACAATTATAGAATGTCAATTATTCCTCAAAATTATTTATTATATTCCTCAGGTTATTCTCAGATACCATTTTTACTTGCATTAATCCTTTACCTAAGCATTACTGACTGATAAATCTTCTTAAAGTTAGTCAGTGGCAAAATGTAGCCACACAAATAAGAAGAAACCTTTTGGAAGAGGGAGGGTTAGAGACCTATTGGAATAGACTGAGGACAAAATCTAGGATCACTTTAGTTCATGTGGAAATGATTCAAACATAAATTTTTCTCCTGTTGAGTGCATGTGGCTGAAAAAAAAGCCAATGTTTATCGAATTTAGTACATTCCAGGCACTATAATGTATATTAACTCATTTCACCTTCACAATTATCTTATGAAATATTGATTGTTAAGTGTGAATGGTTGTTTGAACCATGTCATAGACTATATGTCATGTGTTTTTCCTAAGTGATCATCATGGTCCAGAGTATGACATAACTTTCTGGTTCAGAAAGTGAATTATGTGGTCACCAAGAAGTTAACAGGTCCAGGAAAATTGATTCCTTTTTACCAAACTTACAAGAATCTGATTATAAACCATAATGTCTATTTACAAGTCTTTGTAAGGAAATTAACTGCCTAGAAGAGGAGAATATTCATGTCAGCTTGTCAGCACATTTTATTCCCTGTGGGAAAGAAAGCTTGGGAAATAAAATTAAAGACAGGAGATACCAAAGTGGTATAAAATTAGAAGAAAATGAGTTGGATGCTTTTAATAAAGAAATTGTCATGCAGTTATTGGAGCCAGTGTGCCTTCTTTACCATAGAAATATATTTTTGCCTGACTCAGGGAAATGAATATTATTTTCAGGTCCCTCTGTCAATGTCTCAGAAAATGGCCAGCTGTGGAGTCAGTTGAAGTATGACAGAACAGCAGAACAGGTTGTGGCAGGGAGAAGGGGTTCTGAGACTTTATTTAAAAGTAGCCCTCCAGGTTGGGTCAAACATATTCATAGACTAGGAGAAGAGACAGAGAGGCAGCATATGGAATTAGTTTAAGTAACAGAACAAAGATGATGACAATGATAAAAATCTCTAGCAGTAATCGAGAATTTACTTTGTGTTAGAAATTATGCTAAGGACTTCATGTCATTCAGCCTAATTTAATTATCACAGTAACCACCTGAGATAAATATGAATATTCCTGTTTTTTAGATGAGAAAACTGAAATATCAAAAAGTTAAAGTAATATACTAGAAAGCAGAAGTTTCTTGACAGTATAGTCCTGACTGGACCGAGGGCATCTGAAGGTAGACATATCCTGAGTTTTAATCTACCACTTTACTGTTACCTTCCCAATGAGGTTTTCCCTGGCTAAACTCCATTATTCCCTATTTCCTCCATATATTTTTTTCTCACCTTTTAGTTACCTGGTTGTTTCTTTTTGAATTCACTTACTATCTGTTGCCCTTACAGGAATGTGAGTTCCTTAAGGTCAGGAATTAAACTAAGTTTTTTTTTAATCACTACTCTCTATACCTGTGCTTAATACAATGTTTGACATCAAAGAAGTACTCCATAAATGTTTGTTGACTACATGAGAAAAAACAGTTATTAGAGTGAGATGGAGTAATTCAACATATAATGATGGAGATATACTGACAAGAAATCAAGACCAAGGTGGTCTTGATTTGAAGATCTAGGAGGTGGGTGGGTGGGCAACAGATCAAACAGATCAATTGTTGGTTGAAGATAGGAATTTGGTCAAGGAGTCAGGGCAAATCCTTTGCTTATAAAGTCATAAGAAGAAAAAAGAACATGTTTAATTTGATGTCAGTGAGAGGGAATTGGATATATATATATTTTTTAAAGATTTATTTATTTATTTATACAAGCACTGGGGTACAGTCAGGAGTGCGGGAGGGTGAGAGAATTCACCAGAGCCAGATCAGGGAGCAGAGCAGGCAGAAGGACCGAAGTACACTGCTGAGGGGAGCAGCGGGTGGCAGGAGAGGTCTGCGTGCCATGTGGTTCCCTCCTCCGGTGGCCCAGGAGCAGCCGGGGATCGAACCGGTGCTGCAGAGGCCGCGGGCAGCCTCGCAACCCAGCCCTCAACCGCTGCGCCACTGGGGAGGCCTGGATATATTTCTTTATATCTAAGATTGCTCTAGGAATCAGGATGGAACTGAAATTATAGCTATACCTTTTGGGAGAGGAAGCATGAAGAAGATGGGGAAGTAGGCAAGGCATAATAAAATGAAATGCTGTTAATAGAAACACTAATGTTCTTAAGCTCTTCAGCTCACCATCAAATCATATATTTTTAATTAACACTTTATCCTTATTTACTAATGTGGATTGCCAATGGCCAAAACACATCATATTCCCGTGTCTTGATTTCTTCATCTACTTGATTTTTTCATCAGAACTTTGTGCTGGGTGTGACCACTAAGGTCCTTTCCAGTTCTAAAATTCTGTGATCCTCTATGCTGCAGTTTCTAATTTTCAAATTATTTTTTACTGTACATAATTAATATTAGTTGCTTTTTGATGATATTGTAAACAATATTCACACATTTAAGAAGTGTTATGTATAGTTTATAGTTGTGGTTAGCACCTTCTACTTCTTTTTTTTTTGAGTTTAAAGATTTATTTATGCATACAAGAGCTGGGGTACAGGCCAGAGATGAGGGGGGTGAGAGCATTCACCAGAGACAGAGTGGGGACCAGAACAGGCAGACTGACTGAAATACACTGCTGAGGAGAACAGCGGGTGAGACAGGAGAGGTCTGCTGCGCCATGTGGGTTTCTCCCCGGCTGGCCGGGAATCGAACTCGTGCTGCAGAGGCCATGAATTGCTTCACAGTGCAGTGCTTAACCCCTTGAGCCACCAGGGAGGCCCTCCTTCTACTTCTTGACTTAGCTTGACAACATACTTTGAGGCATATGCTCCTTAATCTGTTGAGTATAGCAAGAGCTTCAGATGTAAAGAACTTGAATAACATTTAGTTTATCAGCAAAGTTGCCTAAGAAATTGCTTAATATAGTGGTTGCTGAAAAATAGGTACTTTAAAAATCATTAAATTTCAGGAAGTTACTATCCAAATTATATTATTTAGCAAAAATTACTAGATCTTTCTATTCTCTAAGGATTTCATTTTGATTCCTGTCTGCAAAATTGAGCTAGTAGAATAGAATGTTGCTGAAACATGATTAAAATGAGAGTTTGTAGAAACCAGAGATATATTAGCAAGATTCTTAGGTAGGAATTAAATACTTTCTAAGACTGATTAGGTAGTAGTCTAATGAGACTGGGCTAGTCTTGGCTTATAATTAGAAGTCTTAAGCGAGATTTATAGAGTTAACATAGTTTTCTGAAGTGAAAAATGCTTAAATGGAAATGCCAGCTCTGAACTTCTTGCAACATTGAAAATGTAAAATTGAAAAATGTGATAACATTTAAAAATAGATTTAAAAATAACTTTTCAAAAGGTCTTGAATTTGGACATGCTTATAAGGAATGAAAATACAAATCAAGGAGACTTTTCAGAGAGACGGATGATTAAATCATCCCTGCTAAATGTAGAAGGAATATAGAAGTAGAAAATCACCATTCTGCAACTATTATGGAAGGCATTGATTTCGAAGAGCAATCAATGAATGCTAAAAGTTTGAATAGAAATGGGACATACATAGATTATCAAACTATTTCCAAAGAGGTTACTATTAATTACAAGGTGACAAATGGTAATATTACAATGGGAAAATAAATCTACCTGACAGTACCTTATTGAGTCATCAAAGCTAACATCATCAGTGATGGGGTTAACTGAGAAAATCACAACATCATTTATGCATTTATGCAGAAAATGCACAACCTCAATGTAGCCATGTGGAAATGTCAAACAGAGCCAAAGGGACATTCTTCAGTATAAATACTCTGGTACTTTTGAAAAATTTCCATATAATGAAAACAAAGTGTGAAGTACTATTCCAGATGAAGGAGAATATCAAGACCTGCCAACTATATGTGATGTGTGATTTTTCATATGGATTAGAGAAAAAAAATAACCTACTACACTTGATCTTAGCCAAAAGGCCAATAAATGATAAAACCTTACATACAGATTCCCATATAAAAAGCTTACATACATATATATGTATATATAAATGATTAAATCTTATTTAACCTTATATGGAGGCAAAGAAAAAATGTACACTTTATATTATATAGTGATGTTATATAAATGTTATAGTCTTGGATTTGGTAAATGTGCTATGGGTATATAAGAGATTGTCCTTGTTCTTAGGAAATGGGAGGTACTGAAGTTGTTAGGGATAAAGGCACATGGTTCTGCAAACATCACAAGTATTTCAGTAAAAATATTTTGTGATGTGTGTGTCTGTAGAAAGAGAAGGAAGTTAAATATGGTAAAATGATAATGATTGGTGAATATGGGTAAAGAGTTCATATATTTTCTAGTCTTCCAATTCTGTAAGTTTGAAACTACTTTAATATAAAAAACTAAAGAAAAACGTAAATGATGTTTAATCACCTATTCAAGGAAAGGCATCCTTTTCTGCTTGAGTCACTCCGATGGAACAGAAACCACTTGACAGTGCCAAAGTGAAACTGTGGACCCCATGAGACAGAATTGGTTGTAGAGTTGGTAGATGAATTTGCAGTATTATATAACAGTATAATTCAGTAAAGAGTGTTTGTTACAGGACAGGGAGAGGGGCAGCCGAAACCCTGCAAACCTGCCTATTCTAAATAGGTTCTGCCATCTGCTGCATCAACACAAAACATATGAGACTTTAATGGGAAGGAACTTTAATAAAATTAGGAAACAATACAGGAAAGGCAGAGTCTAGTTTCTAAATGAAGCACCCAAAGTTACCTTGTGGGTAAAAGTCCATCCATATGGGATCGGCCCAGAGCAAGGCCCCAAGGCCTGCCACAAGTCTAAAGCATCTTCCATTGGGGACCCACAGAAAAGGGTCACAAACAACCAGACAAGCCCGGAAGGAAAAGAGCAAAATCAACATCAAGATAAAAGCTGCCATGGTCACCTCCCCACGGGTCTCACCCACATCTGTGTCACCCAGTCCACGACCAAAAGACAAGCGCAGTTTCTTCACATGTCTCTAGGCTCCATGCGCCTCCTGCAGGTCTCCTGGCTCCATCCTGCTTCCTTCCTCAGTCTCCTCTGCAGCTTCTTCTCTCCCTGCTCAGCTCCACCCTCCCGTGGGTGGGGCAGGGAACCTGGAACCTCCCCCTTTCCTGGGGACCACCCTGTTACAGGCTGAGTTCTTTATAACTATCCCAAAATACCTTTACCTTCTATGGATAATTCAGTTCATTTTATAAACAGGGGTCTTACTTCATGTGAGGAACTTTGCTTGGTGCTGGGGCTCCAGTTCTCCTATTCTCTGGTTCCTGGCAGCTATCAAAACAAATTTAATATGCAAAATAAAAATAAACATAAACATAGGGCCTCCCTGGTGGCTCAGGGGTTAAAGTCAGTGCTATCAAGCTATCTTCAGCCACCGCAACTGAGTTCAATGCCCAGCCAGGGAGCCGACCAACATGGTGCAGCAGACCTCTCCTGTCTCTCCCACTGCTCCCCTCAGCAGTGTATTTCAGTGAATCTGCCTGTTCTGGTCCCCACTCTGTCTCTGGTGAATCCTCTCACTCCCCCCACCCCTGGCCTGCACCCCAGGCCTGCACCCCAGTTTTTGTATGCATAAGTAAAAATAAATCTTAAAAAAAAACAAACATAGAGAAAAAATTAGCATGGGACACAATAATTAAGACAGTATGAGGAGAAAGGATGGTGTGGTACAGGGGATAGAATGAGGCCCAGGAGTTTTCCACTTGATGGGGGGTAAGAAGTTATGAGCAGGAGAGATTCAAGGCCAAGGGAGCAGTAAGGGCAGAGGCAGGAGATAGAAGGTAGCCGAGGAACAATTTGGTATTCCTTAAATGTGACATGGATTTTTGATTTTCAATTTGTAAAAACAAAAAGTTAGTTTTCAGTTTAGTCATGGTTCAGTTATGAATATAAGATCATAAAATAGCATAAAATAAAACCATATATTCATGCAATACAATTTTATTAATAAACTCTTTTTTATTTTGTATGACAAGGCTTCTCATTTTTCAGTTGGAATTCCTCCTTTAACCTTTGTCTGTGCTGGTTGTACTTGTTGCATTTTCGTCAAATTTGAATAACATATGGGAATTTTTTAGGGGCAGACGTTCCCAACAGTCATATCTTTAGATACTTAGTGATGGATGGATCTCAGTTTGAGAAACACTGCATTAAGGAATTAATATCTAATTTTATAAAAATATCTTTCAAATATAAACTACTACTATAAAATATTTTATTTTTAATAGCCAAATTGTTTTGGATTATCAAAATGCAAATAAATGAAACAAACTTCAAACAAATGTGCAATATTTCAATCAGAAGCTTAATATTGTTGAGATAAAAGATTTAAAGATTTTTAAGTAATAGATCCCAGCACCCACAAGTATGTGGGCAAAGATCTCAAATAACACTTACAAAAGATGAAATAAAAATGACTAATAGGTATTTAAAACATTCACCTTCAATAATAACCAAAAAAGCAATACAAAATGAGATACCATTTTGTCTATAAAATTAGGAGGTTTTTAAAAGTCAGCATAATCTTCAGTATAATCTTCATCAACTTTCAGTTGATGAAGATTTTTACTAATAGAAAAAAATGCAAGCAATTTTATTATTCAATAGTGTCCCAATAGTTAAAAGTAAAATATGCATTGATGCAGTATGACGTTTCTTGTGATCAAAATTATGTTTGTGAAAATTTTTAAATAATAGAAATGTTTATGCTATCATATTAAAATTGAAAGACTGAACAAAAAGTATGACTGCAATCTTGGTAAAATATACATGGAGGATTTCAATAATTGTACCATGGTATTGGAAGATGTTAACAGGAGAGACTGGGTAAAGAAGTATACAAGAAGTTTGGACTATTTTGCAACTTTTCTGTAAGTCTAAAATGATTTCAAAATGAAAAGCTAAAAAACATACATAGGAAAATGACAGAAAAGATAAATATTTAGCAGTGATTTTGACATGCAAAATTGAATAGTTTTTTTCCCCTGTTCTTTAAAAATATTTTTCTGCAACAAATTTTTAGAAGGAGTTATGTGCTGTATAACCATTCAAATATCCTATAATTAAAGAAAAAAGCTAAGCTCAAAAAAAATGCCATCTATCACAAAGAGTTTGATCAGTGAGTCAGCTAAACATAAAAACATAAATGTGAGTTCTGAAAAACGGTGGAAGTCAAGATAGAGATGACGACTGCTTAGAGATGCCTTTTCCAGTGGATGTGAAGTGTAAGAGTAGATAATAAAAAACAAGAACTAAGATAGAGTTAGGAGACTGTAACATTGAGAATTTCATTTTCGTAATGAAGAAGAGAACAAGGTATTTTCTAAAGAGAGTAGATATCTGTAGTGCTTTATGATGGAATAGAGTTAAGCTAATGTTATGATTTTTAAGGGAGCATAAATCATAGTAGACTGTGGGTGTATTCCCATAAGGTTGGTTTTTAATAAGTAAAAATCATTTGCTTTAGATAACTGTATTCATACTTGTTTTTATCACAGACTCCTTTCTAAGCAACTCAACTTTGCGGTGATTCAGGTCGTCTTCTGAAGAGACAGACTCTTATCTTAATGAGTAACAAAGGTAATCAACTAAAATTAAGTCCCTCTTGATATGGACTGTTGTATAAAATATTCCTGTTTGTTCAATATTAAGTAAGGACAAGTTGAAAAATGATAATATACTATGGTATCATTAGGAGCTGCACCTGGAGAACAGAATTCTGTTGGACTTTGTGGTTCTTGGTCCTTATCCAACTCAAAACCGCTGAGATGCAGGACTTGCAGCCTGCTTTTTCTGTGGGCTTCTATATCAGTGATTCTGGGAGAGGGACTCTGACTTGAGAGGGATTCAAGTCAGTCTGAAACTGCTGCCTTTCTCCTGCTTTGTCCCCTCCACCTTAAGAATTATTGCTAAAATGAGAATCTTTGCAGTTTATCGGAAGTATTTTTTTCAACTGTCCTTCTCCTGTTGGGTCATAACCAAAGCTTGCTCCTTAGAGAAGCAACAGGCTATCAGAAGCTGTTCCCGAGAAAGGAAGAGGGACAGGCACTTCACTTTAAATTTTGGCCCTAACTCCAACTATTTCTGTCTCTGTAATTAGGTTTTAAGCCCTTTGCAGATTAAAAACCAGGTCTTAGCCAATTTTTTAACTGCTTCAGTTTTAGCCTTTAACTTTTGAGAGGGTAGTTACTTAGTAAATGTTTATTGAAATTGAATACTGTTTTCCTTAAGGGAAAATTTTATTCCTTCATGAAGGGAAAATCTATCCCTTGCTATGAAAAAAAGTAAAAAGTTGCTTAAGCCACAAATTAAAGTGAAAGATATTGAATGTGTAGCTTAAAGCTAAGAAGCAACTTTGATCTCTGAATAATGATTTTAAAAAGATTAAAAGGGTTATTTAAAATAGGACCTAAAGGTTTAAGAGTATTCTTAAAAAAGGACCAAAGAATATGTCTAAATTTTCGTAGACTCCTGAAAATGGCAAATGCCGAGTACTAGGTGGGCGGTAGCTGACAGGGATTTTGCTGCTATGAATGTGCTGTGGGAATTTTGTGGCCAGAACTCTCCTCTGAGTGTGGATTATAATAGTTGCTCAAGTATGAAAACTGGGGAATGGTCAACTTAAAAGACATTTTCTTTTATGCAAATATACAGTGTTGTACATATACTCATACCTGGGGCAGGTAAGCTTTCTAGGTCTATTATCTGTAAAAGAGAATGACTATAATGATTTCACAAACTGAAGTAAGGATTAGATTGGCACAGAGCCTGAGAAATAGTGTGTATATACTAAATAAGTGGTTTTTATTCTTGCTTACAAATGAAACTCTGTGTGTTACAAATGTTTCAGTGTATTTGAAGTAGACTTACTAGGGCTACGTTATACATTCAACTACTTTGTATATTAGTTTGGTTTACGTATTTCTGTTACAGGGCAGGGAGAGGGGCCCAAACTCCCATACCTGCCTGCTCTAAATAGGTTCTGCCATCTGCCACATCAAAACAAAACATAGACTTTTTTTTTTTTTTTTAAAGATTTATTTTTACTTATTTATGCAAGCACTGGGTACAGTCAGAAGCGCGGGAGGGTGAGAGAATTCACCAGAGCCAGAGCGGGGAGCAGAGCAGGCAGAAGGACCGAAGTACACTGCTGACAAAACATAGACTTTTAATGGAAAGGAACTTTAATACAATTAGTGCGACTATAGAAAAGACAAAGAATATAGTTTCCAAATCAAACACCCAAAGTTACCCATCCCCTCGTGGGTAAAAGTCCAGCCAAACAGGGTTGGCTCAAAGAAAGGCCCGAAAGCCTGCCACAAGTCTAAAGCACCCTCTGGTGGGGACCCATAGAAAAGGGTCAGAATCAGTCAGACAAATCTGGGAGGACAAGAGCAAAACCAAGATAATAGCTGCCATTGTCAGCCTCCCCACAGGTCTCTCACCCACATCTGTTTAACCAGTCCAGGACCAAGAGGCAAGCACAGTTTCTTCACTTGTCTCTCTGCTCCATGTGCTTCCTCTAGGTCTCCTTCTTGCTCTCCATCCTGCTTCCTTTCTTCTGGAGTCTCCTCTCCAGCTTCTTCTCCTCCCTGCTCAGCTCCATTTTCCCTTGGGTGGGTCAGGGAACCTGAAATCTTCCCTGTTTCTGGGGACTACCCTGTTACATTTTTGCTGTGTCTGAAAATCGCTGTAAGGAAAAGTTCTTTAAAACCATGTAACTGGCCTGCTCCTGAGGTTCTGGAACCATAATACACTCATTATTGATACTTAACTCAGAGTTGAATGATACCAGCTCTTTCTATGCTGCTCAATTAATATTTGTCTGTTTTCTGAATATCGTCTGTTAGATAACCTAGAAGAATCATCACAACTTTCTCCATCAAAAAGAAATCATTTCTTTCCCAACATGACCTTAAAACAAATTTTCACTAATTGATGCTTCTATTGGTCTCCATTTAATGTCAACCTTGTGGTCCTTTGAACTTAATTTAATCAGTGATGTTCTCTCTGATATTTATAGGTCAATTTCCTTGGACTTGCATCATTACTGAATTCACTATATAAGGAGATTTACTTCTTATCTTTAAACAATTTTTCATAGTTTTTACACATGCCGTAACAAAAAAACTATAATTAGAAGTCATTAGCAATGATTAATTAATAGAAAATAAACATAGAGAAAATTTGTCCATTTATAAGACAAGACTTGTATACTTGTTGGAGTAAAACAGTGAAGTTATACCACTACCAGTGCCACCACTATCAATAGAAAACATTCAGTGAAGATAAAAATTACATGTGGAACTGTGTTAGGTGACATAACAAGAGATTCACAGTGACCAAGAATTATTTAAATAGAGTTGTTATAGAGTTGTTAGATTGACAGAATAAAGTAGATATCTACATACATATGGGCACTATAGTTTTCATTTTATGTAGGTACAGTATAAATGAAATGTTGGCATGTGAAAAAAGTCATGCAACTCAAGTAGAGATTAGAGATAAAGTTTAGGACTTCCATATCTTGTCAGAATAAAACATAATGATGACAATATCACAATGTTTTCTTAAGTTTGTCATGGGATAGAATATTTCAGTTTTGGAGGCCAATAAGACAAAACATCAAGGAGAATGATGACTGTCATTCTTTGGAGTAGGTTCTTCCAGATGACCCAGATTTTGGGGGAGTGTGGTACAAATACCTGAGACAAGCTAGTGCCTTGTGCTACATATCAGACTGTGCCAGACTCCTGTGACTGGATTTCAGTCCTGGAGGGGAACACTTATATTTAAAGCATGTAGCTCCAGGACAGTGTATGATCCCAGGGACAACAAAGAGGAATGCCAACACCAAAGATAACTAAGATGAGACTTGACTAAGTGATTTAGCACCAAATGTTACCTCAGAGAGGAATTACGAATTTCACCTGAACCATGTGAATTTTGCTTCCAAGTGCATGTGTTCATAACAAAGCCAGCAGGCATTTAAATAGGATTTTCAAGCTGACAGTTTATTTAGACTTTGTACTTAGCTTCAAGGGAAGTGCCTCAATTCACTCCTTTTGCAATTGAAAGGAAGTCTTTATAGTATGTCTTAAAGCAGGGTGAGGATTTATTTGTATTAAGATCTTAATTTGGCTAAAGGCTAAAAAGTTCTATGCCTTATATTCACTTTTCTGTTAGGAAACTGAGTAACAGAATATTTCATTGTAAAAATTAAGAGCTATATAACTAGTATTTCCAGAAGCCAAAAACTTATTTCTGTATTTAGATCTACATATTTACCGATTTCTGTTATCTGTATGTAATTGACGAATAGGCACACTCTCAGACACATTAATATCATAGAAAATAGAAGATGGCTTGTTTACTTGGAGTTAATAAGATTAAAAGTCATATAAAAATTAAACATGCACTCATACTTAAAAATAAAACTGCAATAAGTGAAGGTAAAGGCAATTATACTTTTTCTTCCACCCTAAGAAACAGACATAGTTGATCAAGACCCATCTGTTCATTCTTGTATTTCCTATTCTCCTTCCATGGTTAACCTCACTCTTGCAGCACACAGAACAATACTAGAACATTACAGAGAAGATTAGCATAGCCCTTGTGCAAAGATGACTCACAGATTTGTAAAGTTGCCATATTTTTGCATAATTACTTCTTGCTTTGGGTTCCCATAGCACATTGTATATACGTTAGCTGTCATCTTACAGTATTATAATTATTTGTTTACTTCTCTGTCCTTCTCATAAAAAAATCCTAAAAGAAGGAAATTATTCTTTGTAGCTATATTGGTTAGCACAGTGCCTTGCTTTAAAAAGCACCCAGAAAATGTTTTATGAATGAATGAAAGAATGAATAAAAGTTTATAGTCTATAAGTAAGAAACATGCAGTAATTCTTTGTTTATATCATGCTAACTACAAAATGAATTCTGAAATAGTTAATCCTTTTCTTCTCAATTTGTTTTTCTGATGACAGAAATTCTATTTTAGTGTGATGCCCAAATGCCCACCTCCTGGTGATAACTTGTGGGCACAACTCAGTTTGATGATAGACAGATGGACAAGCCTGCTGTTGTTCTTGGCTAAGACCACTTCTGTCTGCTCTCTTAGATGCAGCAAACATGCCTTTCTTCCCCTCTTCTTTTGCAGAACTGTACATATTTGCTCCTAATACTATCTTGCAATATTTGCCATATTAGAGACCATCAGCATATTCTGGAAGACAGATAGGCAGAAATATTTTCAGAGATGCAGCTATCTAATATCAAAAAAAGAAGACTTTATGGGAAAAAAGACCATGAAATGCCATTGTTCAATTGAAGAGGGATAAACCTTCCCTTTCTATCATAGTGGGGTTGATTAGAAATAAAGTTATAGAGTATTTTTAAAAATATACTATAGAAATAAAGTTATAAGAATAAGAAATAAAGAAATATAGTATATTTTTTGACAAAGAGATACAGGTTATGGTATTAGTTTGAAATCTTCGACTATATGACTGCTCAGAGTTGTAATTCATTCAAATTTTATATGTAATCACATACATAAATAGTAATTGCTTCAAATTATCAATATAAACTATAATTGCATAAAATAGCTCATCAAGAATATACAACAATTAAAAATAAGATCTGAGATGTAAATCCAGGAAGTCTAATTTCAGAGCTTATACTTTTGGGCTAGATAACAAATTTCTTGAAAAAACTGTCAGAGGTCCTTTACCTCCTTTGTCAGGTTTATTCCCAAGTATTTAAATTTTTTGGTGAGACTATAAATGGGGTAGCTTTCTTAATTTCTTCTTCTCCTACTTTATTATTTGTATATAAGAAGGCATCTGATTTTTGTAAGTTTATTTTGTGTCCTGCTACTTTGCTGAACTGGTTTATTGTTTCAGTTAGTTTTTCTGTGGAATCTTTGGGATTCTCTATAAACATAGATTTTTTTTAGTAAGAAAAAAAGGAACTCAGAGAAAGAAGTTTATTTAATTTATATCAAGGGTCACACATTTTTATGCTTTTTCCTCTGTTTTTCATGTAATCCTTAGAGTTATACTATAAAGTAAATCTTGTAATGATTATTTTATAAAAGAGAACTCTTGGATGCAAAGATAATGATTTACTTATGGTCAGAGCCAAGGAGTGACAAAACAGATTCTAAGTCAAGTACATCTAACTTTCAAATTTATTCTCTGCAGTTGACCCTTGAACAATAGAGGAGTTAGGGGAGAGCTGACACAAAGTCAAAAATTTGCTTATCACTTTTGACTCTTCTAAAATTTAACTACTAATAGTTGGCTATTGGCTGGAAGCCCTACTGATAACAGTCAATTAACACACATTTTTTTTAAAGATTGATTTATTTATACAAGAACAGGGGTCCAGTT
The DNA here is from genome assembly GCF_014898055.3 of Talpa occidentalis. Lineage (NCBI taxonomy): Eukaryota > Metazoa > Chordata > Mammalia > Eulipotyphla > Talpidae > Talpa > Talpa occidentalis. Next base: position 49,712,979 of record NW_023605305.1, read on the forward strand.
GCGGGAGGGTGAGAGGATTCACCAGAAACAGAGCAGGGAACAGAACAGGTGGACTGAGGAAATACATTGCTGAGGGGAGCAACAGGTGCGACAGGAGAGGTCTGCAGTGCCATGTGGGATTCTCGCTGGCCGGCCGGGATGGAGCCCGTGCTGCAGAGGCATCGGACAGCTTCACAATGTGGTGCTCAACTGCCTGCACCACCAGGGAGGCCCAATTAACACACATTTTGTATGTTATACTTATTATGTACGATAAATTTACAATACAGTAATTTAGAAAAAAGAAAATATTATTAAGAAAATCATAAGCAAGAGAAAATAAGTTTATAGTACTGGACTATATTTACAGATACTGTAGGTTTATGTCATCTATTTCTAAGAAAATCCATATATAAGTGGACTGCACAGTTCAAACGCATGTTGTTCAAGGGTCCACTGTAGTTATAATATTGAGTTGGCCAGTATATAATAAGTTTTCAAGGAGTTAGGGGCTTTATTATGTAAATGGAAGTACTTTAAATGATTTTTTGTAATTCTGAATAGTGTCTTGGATAACAACTAAAAATAGATAGTTCTGCATAGTGAGCTGTGGTACTTATCCCTTTTCCAGATGAGTAAGTTGGCTACTTGGAAAAATGATTCCATAATGTGAATCAGGAGAAGCAATTTCCAAAAGTTTGGAATGACTGGGTCAGAGAAGAGAATGTTCTGAAACAGTGTTTTGCAGTAGAACCGCTGGTCTACTAACTAGAAGTCAAGATTGGCTATCCTGTTTGCCTAAAGGATCATTCCTGGGCCTGGGTTAGCATAATGAGGTCTCACCAGAACTCTTGGTGTCATTCATTGGCCCTACTCATGAGATACCACCGATTTTGACTGGTAGTGCCAATTGAAGTGAGAATCAGTTTAGCTGAGTCCCATTTGGATTGCTCCTTTGTGCATCCAAACCCTAGAAGAACTGCCTGACTGCTCTTTTTCTTGGAGTAGGGTAAGTTTATCCCATTATTTTTGTGACTGTTTCATCATTCTTTTCTCCCCCTGACTTTGTCCCCCATCTGGTAGCAAATTGTATACTCAAGAGATGAAGAAAGTTTGTGTGTATATGGTACTTTCAAATTTTATATATAATCACATACATAAATAGTATTTGCTTCAAATTATCAATATAAACTATAATTCATAAAATAGCTCATCTTACCCTTAAATATGTGTCAAGCTTATCATCTCTTTTCTGGTTTAAAAGGACAAGTTATAGGACTAACTACTTGTACCCTGAAACTAGGTAAAGGTAAAATGGATCAATTCTGGGAAGTAACAGAACTGCCAGGACTCATCTTGGTTTCTTTGGATGATGCAGACAGTGCCAGAGGCAATTTCTGTTAGATGATGTTTTTTTTTTCCCCAAAAGCATCTTCAATTATAGCATGTCTAAAAATGAAAGTAAATCAAGACAGAATTATCAATTGGCTAGGTAAAATTTGACAAGTCAGTTTCATTTTTGGTGAGTTATGAATGTGATTTAAGTATTTGGAAAATGTTTTAGAGAGAGGCTCTGGAAAAATTGTATTCTCTATGTCTTAATATCCATTGTGAGAAAATGGTCATTATTTATGTTAAAATAGATGTTTATTTCCCTCCATCTCTGCCTAATTTTTTCAACTATGCATGTTTTCCTATAATTTAAGTTTACTTATTTAGTTCTATTTAAATTAATGCTATGATTAAGAGAAAGGTCACCTTTAAAAAGTGGATTTGGTGGTATAAATTATTTCAAGCCTGAATTTGAGCCCAGTGTCTATTAATAAACACTATTTCCCTTTTCTTTTCCTAGGACAGTGGAATTAAAATAATCTGTTTTGTCTATTTCCAGTCATGACACTTTCTAGGCTTAGGTAAACGAACCCAACTTGAAAATAACAGACTAACCATCCCTGTCTATCATATAGCTCAAAGCTGTCATTTTTTTTTTGTTTCAACATTATATTCATGAGCATTAATATGAAAACTCTGTCAAAGGCTTTCTTCTTGTGTTTTGATTGCTTTAGAATGGAAATTTAAACACTGAATTTCATAAATGAATTAGGAGGGGCAGTGGAGAGAGTCCTGGAAGAGAAATTGAGAGGCTGGCTCTTGGTCTACTACCATGTATGTGCCTGTAAATTTCTTAGCATCATTTCTTTGCTTTTTAGAACCAAAATAGACTAGATTAGGATGGCAATTAGGTGTCCCTTTGTCTGTCAACTCTGATCAATTGATAATGAATGCTTAGAAGGCTATGTTAGGGATGAAGTTAAACGTTTCCAGGCACAGTTGACAGGAGGATTGGGGACAAGAAAGTCATTTATTTACCATCCCTGAACTTGACATTTTTGGGCTCATCTAGTCTTTTTTTTAAATTTATTTATTTATACAAGAACTGGGGTACAGTCAGAGGCATGGGAAGTTGAGAGAATTCACCAGATACACAGTGGGGAGCAGACAAGGCAGACGGACCGAAGACACTAGATAAACTATTTTAACTTATAGCCGAGGGGAGCAGCAGGCAAGGCAGGTTGAAGTCTGCTGTGCCATGTGGGTCGCTCCCTGGCCAGCTGGGAATCAAACCCGTGCTGCAGAGGCTGCGGACAGCTTCACAGTGTGGTGCTCGACCTGCTGTGCCACTGGGGAGGCCCATCTCAACAGTTTTAAAGGAAGAGGAAGAACTTGACCTGGTCTAAAAATGCACTGAAATTAGATAGAAGAGCTGTAGGGTAAAGAAAATATCAGGCTTTTCTGCCCTTCCGCCATCAGGATAGATGATGGATCCTTGTCCTGAATGCATGCCTGATGGCGGGCACCTGGAATAGGGTGTGGGCATAGGTAGATGGGATTCAGCTGAGCTAAGACTGTGCTTTTAAGGGCGGCGTCACGGGGGGACGCGAGCAGCCCCAGCCAGCAGCAGCAGAACCTGAAGGAGAAGCCGAAGCAGAAGCAGAGAACGCCAGAGAGCCCAGATAGAGTGAAGACTTGCTGGGGGCTGGGAGGCTGGCAGGCCTCCCAGCCCCCCAGCCAGCACCCCTGCCTGCCATATGCCTGGTGAACCCCAAATAAAAAACCTGCAAAACTACTGAGGACTCTGACTCCTCCTTTACCCGATCTGCATGGGATCAGAAAACCTGCACCGTGTCTGTTCCTGCCATTACAATTGGCGTATGTCGGCAAGATCCATGCAGACGGGTATTGGAGCCCTCCGAAGACCTGGAGGGACTAAGGAGAACAGACTTTGCCTGTGACGACGCTGGAGGCACCATGGCGGTATAGAAGATGGATACGTCCACGAGCTACAGGATGAGACCTGGCGTGAAGGAGACGCCCGAAAGGACCAGCCAACGACACCGGAAAGGACCAGCCAACGACACCGGATAGGACCAGCCAACGACACCGGAAAGGACCAGCCAATGACCCCTGAGGCAGCAGGCCATTGCTGAAGCAGGGAGAGGCCAATGGACTGATAGACTGATGAACTGATGATTTTGGACTGACAATCCCGCCAGAAGGCGGAGGACCTTAGCAGGTTATGTTTATTTTTTGAGAATCTGGGGGTGGCCAGTGGGCCTAGATGGCCAAAAGCAGCCTGTGTATGCCCAGTGGCCAGGTGGAGGAGAAAAGCCAACTGAGAAAGCAAAAGCTGGTACTGATGATAAGTTGAGAAGCCCTGAGCGGCTGTTAAGCAGCCTGGGTATGCTGAAGAACTGTGAGTCTCGTAAAATCACCTGTGGGTGATGCCCTGCTCATTCTTGAGTGAGGGTGAGGAGCTGAGGAACCTGTCCTTGGGGGACGGGTGGGGAACGTGGCTTGGGGTGGAGGCCAAGCCGAAGAGGGGACCCAAAAGAGGCCGAATGTAGAGTTTGGATCCCCGACCCATGTGCTTGTGCAGTGGGTTGGCCTGAGTGCAGGGGTCTGCGAGTCGCATGGGTGGCCGTGAAGGCCGAGTGTTGGAGCGACTGCAGACAGAAACCCTGAGGGTTGGCGATTACCCCCAACAGAATAAAATTGCCAATCCCAGAGCTAGTGCATCCTGGGGGTGGATGCGGTGTGTGCCTTGTAGCCGAGACTACAGCCAGAGAAGGCGAGGAAGCCTGACTGCTCCTGGTGTGTTATAGCAGATGCCGTGTGTGATTTCCCCTCCCTTGTATGAGCAGTGCCTTCGGCAGCAGATTTGGTGGCTCATCTGCTGGTACCAATAATTGTCTTTTGCACTTGGTTGGTGCCCTGCCTGGACTTATTTGTGTTCTGTTGTATTTTGTTATGTTGTATTTTGTTATTTGATGTATTTGCTTTTGTGGCCATGGCTGCATTGTTTGTTTGCTTAGAAAATTGTGTATATATGTATAGACTGTATGGCAGAAAACCCTGAGGGGGTGGACTGTAGGGTAAAGAAAATATCAGGCTTTTCTGCCCTTCCGCCATCAGGATAGATGATGGATCCTTGTCCTGAATGCATGCCTGATGGCGGGCACCTGGAATAGGGTGTGGGCATAGGTAGATGGGATTCAGCTGAGCTAAGACTGTGCTTTTAAGGGCGGCGTCACGGGGGGACGCGAGCAGCCCCAGCCAGCAGCAGCAGAACCTGAAGGAGAAGCCGAAGCAGAAGCAGAGAACGCCAGAGAGCCCAGATAGAGTGAAGACTTGCTGGGGCTGGGAGGCTGGCAGGCCTCCCAGCCCCCCAGCCAGCACCCCTGCCTGCCATATGCCTGGTGAACCCCAAATAAAAAACCTGCAAAACTACTGAGGACTCTGACTCCTCCTTTACCCGATCTGCATGGGATCAGAAAACCTGCACTGTGCCCAGTCCTGCCCTTACAAGAGCATTGTTAGGTGTGGGACAGAATTTGAATAAATTGTGGAATGAGATATAAGCACAATCTGGGATAATAAACAGGATCTATAAACAGATTTCAACAGGAAATATTTTATTTCCAGTAATATTAATATTTATAATAATTAATATTTATTCACTCATTTTAGAGCTGGAGGAAAACATCTTTGTAAATATTATTTATTTATTTATTTCATATATATTGTTTTACATCTTCACTAGTCTTTTGATAATATAGTATTTGCCCCCTCAGGTGTAGTTACCATAGCATTCCTACCACTGAAGCATCCCAGTCCTCCACCGCCCCCACCCCCACTTCTAGCCACCCCCTCACACTCTGAAAGCCATAGATCTATAGTCAGCTTTCAAGGACTGGTTTCAAAATTTGTCTGAGTCTGACCCCTTGTTTGGTTTTTCTATATTCCACATATAAGTGACATCATCTGGTATTTATCTTTCTCCTTCGGGCTATTGCCCTTAGCATAATAGAAGTATTTTATTGTCTAATCTAGTTGTACTCAAAGTGTTTCAGAATTATCAGAAAAGTTGGTTAAAACTTATATTCTTGGACCTTGCCCCTAGAATTTTGGATTCAGTAGGTCTGGAGTGAGGCCTAATAATTTGCATTTTAACAAGTTTCTAGGAGATGCTGATATTGATGATATGGGCAACATTTGGGGAACCTTTGATCTATTCAGTAGTTCCCAAACCTGGCTGCACATTAGAATCACCTGGGGAGCTACTATGACTGCTCCTGCTCTAATGTAGGAGAGACAAAGAATCTGCATTTAATTGGTCTGGGCTGACACTCTATGTCAAGTTGGTGTCAGTGACTATAATGTACATGGAGTATTAAATACTACAGATCTAGTTTATGGATGAAGAAACTGAAGTTGCAGGAAATTAGTTATTCACTTTATGTTTTTGGCTCCTGGCAATTTGTATATTTGGACATTTTTTTTGTCCTCAACTGATTCTAGGCTATATAAGGTCAGGGACTATGTTAATGTTTTTGTCACACAATAAATGTTTAATAAATGTCTATTGCTCAATAACTAATGTAGCAGTAGGAAACAGGTAACTACCAAAGTTTATGACCAGCAAGTGACATACAATGAAAATAATATTTTAGGAAGATTATTAGGAAAAATAAAAAAAAATAGGTTGGATATGTGAAGATTTTCCTACTGCAATATCCTGTAAAGACTTGCTACTCAAAGTGTGATGGAGGCCAGCATCATCATCATCACCTGGAGCCTTGTTAGAATTGAAGACTTTGAGATTCAACCTCAGACCTATTATATTAGAATCTGCATTTTTTTTCAAGATCCCCAGTGATTTGTATATACATAGAAATTTAAGAAGCACGACTATAGGATGTCATTTGACCAATGACTAGGCTTGTGGCTTAGCCTTTGGGGATTGAGAAGAAGCAGTAAATATGAATGGTTGAGCAGGTCAACTTTTCCTTTAGCCCATCCTTTGGGATACCAGTCCTCTAGGATCTTAAAAGGTGTTCAGTTGGTCAGGTTAAACAAACCTAAGCAGGTTTCATTATGATGAAACTTCTTTTACCTCTTAATATGCTAATGTATTTTCTGAATCTCTAAACAAAAATCTGTATTGTATAACTGCTAATGGAAGTCAGTTTTGGGGAGCATATTCCCATGTGTCTAAGTTAGTGGAGCTCATTTTCGTAACCTGTAATATGCCTTTTTTTAAAGATTTATTTATGCATACAAGAGCAGGGACACAGGCCAGAGGTGTGGGTGGTGAGAGGACTCACCAGACACAGAGTGGGGAACGGAACAGGCACATCGACGGCAGCACACTGCTGAGGGGAGCAGTGGACGAGGCAGGAGAGGTCTGCTGTGCCATGTGGGTTGCCCCTTGGCTGGCCGGGATCTAATTCATGCCACAGAGGCTGCAGAGAAGCTTCACAGGCTGTGTGTCAACCCCTTGCGCTGCCAGGTTGGCCCTGTAATATGCCTTTGTGAGTATCAGGGTTGCCGACTTATAAGCTATTCTAGCTCCTGGGCAGGAAACCATGTTATACTTTTTAAATTTGTTATCCATTACTTACCTGTTTAAATACCTACCCTTTCCTTTACTCATCTAGATGTGTTACTTCAGTGCTCATGTTCATTGGTTGAACACTCTTTGGACAAAGTCATAGGATAGATCTATGGGTTCTGTCAATTACTTGTCTGCGAAAGATATTCAAGAGTTAGTTGCTGGCTGTGGTGTCTGAAAATAAGGAGTTACTGGAAGATGTAGGCACACTGGTAACATACTGAAGTTTAGCTTGTGGTAGGAATAAAATCAGGAGGTATGACTGAGAGCAATTACTGGGTAAGCAAGAAGCTTCGAAGTTTGATTGACAATTATGAGCCACAACATCTGTCAGCCAATTTATAGTCAAAAAGAAGCAAATAAACAGACACATTTGGGAACCAGGGCTGTTTTAGAACTAGGAATGTCCAAATAACTTTCCTATGCTTTATTTCCATTAATTCCCCTTTTGAAAATTCATGGCCCATTTTAATCCTGACAAGTTGATTATCCCATTTTCTATAATTCAAAAAGCATTTGATTTTAAATTATGCTCACCAATAAATTACTCATTTGGATAGCACTTGATGCCTTCATGTATTCTTTACATGAAGTTTCATAAATATAGATATATTTTGGTACCAGAAATAATTTTTTGGTAACTACTACCCTTGGTAATATTTGGAATTAAAATACATACATGTTAAGGATTGCAAATACTTATTTTAAAAGACTTTCAACAAGCACCAGAATTAGAGGTTCAAATCCTCATTGCTAGATAATTCTATCATCTGAATATTTATATAATAACCATCCCATATAGTATGTTATTAAATATCATCAACTATTAGATTCTGTGCTGGGTGTTGGAGTACTAGAGCAAAGATAAGTATGGTCCCATGGCAGTATACTGAAGAATGGTATTTAACTTTTAGTTAAGAAGTCAAATAAGAAAATGTATCTGCACTGGGCCTCCCTGGTGGTGCAAGGGGGTTAAGCACAGTATTATGAAGCTATCTGCAGCTCCTGCAGCATGAGTTCGATCCCCAGCCAGCCAGGGAGCTACACCCATGGTGCAGCAGACCTCTCCTGAATCACCGCTGCTCCCCACAGCAGTATATTTCAGTCAGTCTGCCTGTTCTGCTCCACACTCTGTCTCTGGTGAATCCTCTCACCCTCCTGCACATCTGGCCTGTACCCCGTTCTTGTATAAATAAATAAAAATTAATCTTTAAAAAAAAAGAGAAGAAAATGCATCTGCACAAAGGATGACTAGGTATTGGGCTGACCAAGTAGGGTTGGAGCAGAAAGAGCATCTGAGCAGGGCAAAAAGCATATACAAAAGCCCAGAGGAAGATCATAAATAATGCTTTGTTTGGAACATGCAGATTTTGGGACTACAGAAGTCAAAATGACACTATAGAAGTAAACAGATATGTAAGGTTCTGCAAAGATTTGGGCTTTAATCTAGACAGAAGGGATAGTGATTGAAAGGTTTTGCAGCAGAGAAATGACTAGATATGCATTTTACAATATGATTCTCTGTCTATTGATTTTAAGACAATGACTCTAGAATGGACTGGAAAAAGAAAAAGCTTGAGAATGAGATGAACAGGGAGACTGTCACTGAAGTTTACCTAAGAGAAGATAGTAGCCTGCATTTGACAAATGATTGCATTCTTTACAGCTGGTGTTTTGTATCTGGCACACTAGACTTCAAATTTATTTACTCTTGCTTTTTATTTGTTTTTTACTCTTTTTTAAAGAGTAAAGTGTTTATATGTTTCTTTAATTCAATAGTTCCCATTTTATAATTATTTAAGAGATCATTATTTCCTTTTCATATCTTTGTAAATTATTGTATATTTGATGCTTTCTGAATATTTCCCTAAAAGTGTCTTTTCTGCTCTTGAGATACCTGTCTTTCTCATCTACCTTTTGTCATTGTGATTTCTTTGTTAAATTTGAGTACAGAGAGTTAATGTTGAGAGACATAACTGTGATCCTAGAGAATAGATTTTGTTTCCACAACTATGGATAACCTGGGATTTCCTGGAAATGACTAATAGGAAAAAGTTCAGGGCTTCTCAGCATTGGAAGGAAAGAAAATAGTCTAAAGACAAACTGTTCTTAGAGAAGAGGAGGCTAGCTGCACAACAATCTGTATAGTAGGATTAGAAAAGACCAGCATGGAGCAACCAAAAAGTGCAAAAAGTAATTAAGGGCACAAAAGGCACATAATACATGTCAAGTTCAAAAGAGAAGCTGAGAAAGTTCAGAGTTTAAAAATGACAGAAAGAGCAAAGGTGGAAAATAACAAAAACATTTCATTTGAGACTAAAAGTGCTGCAATATTACAGCAATATTACATGGAACACAAAAGGTCAATGATCTGCCTACAAAGGTGTCTAATGGATAGCAAGGGTAATCCATGACTGAGAGGATCTTAAAGACATTGATTAGAAAAGGTAAAATTAAATGAATTCTTTGCCTCAAAGTGCTCAAAAAACATAGTCATATTAAAAAGAGAAATCAATTTAAAATGAAAGGTAAAATTGCTCCTTAGAAATGTTAACAATCAGTAGGTGGTAAAGAAATTGGGAAATCGGAATTCTTATATGGGACCAGATATTTTTTTTTTCTAGGATTATTGCTGTCCAAGGTTAATAGTTCATTCTTAGGTTTAGATTTCATTTTAAATCCTTTAAAAAAAGTATTATGTTGCTTTTGTGTATTTTGTTCCCAAGCTATCAAATGTAGACCATTTTCAATGCTGTCTTGGCTTTTTATGTGTCAGAGTGTGGACCTGACAAAGCAAAGGAAAACATCAAAAGGGTATATAGAAGCTCTAGCAAAAGAAATTTCCAAATTATCTTTTTTTTTTGAGGAAATGTGTTTGCTTTGGCAAAGTAGAGATTTGGAGGAATAGGCATTGCTCATTCTGAATTGTCTTACCTTAATCAATTTGAGTAGCTGTAACAAAAATATCAGAACTGGGGATTTAAATCACAAACCTTTATTTCTCACAGTTCTGGAGCATGAGAATTTTGAGATTTTCCAGTGTATTTCCTGGCTTTTTGTAGACATATGCTAGATAAAGGAGAGATAGATAGATAGATAGATAGATAGATAGATAGATAGATAGATAGATAGATAGACAGACAGACAGATGCGGGGTATGAGGGTAGAAAGAGAGAGAGAGAGAATGAGTAAAACTCAGGGCTCCACTTTCATTACCAAATTACCTCTGAAAGTCTCTCTCCACCTCCAAATACTATAAATATCATCATATTGGGGATTAGGGCTTCAGCATATGAAGTAAATTGCATGTTACAAGGCAGGATTAAAAGAATGGTGTGCTTGATGCAAAAGCACAGGCATTTCCTGTAACCCCCTTAGAAAGGATTCCAAAATATTTCATATGGTTAAGGCCATATGAAATTATTGTTTTTGCTGGACAACTTCATAGTGTTCAATCTAATATACATAGGTAAGGGACCCTGTAGGGTAAAGAAAATATCAGGCTTTTCTGCCCTTCCGCCATCAGGATAGATGATGGATCCTTGTCCTGAATGCATGCCTGATGGCGGGCACCTGGAATAGGGTGTGGGCATAGGTAGATGGGATTCAGCTGAGCTAAGACTGTGCTTTTTTTAAGGGCGGCGTCACGGGGACGCCAGGAGCAGCAGCAAAGAAGTAGAAGCAGAGAACGCCAGAGAGCCCAGATAGAGTGAGGATTTGCTGGGGGCTGGGAGGACTGCCAGCCTCCCAGCCCCCCAGCACCCCTGCCTGCCATATGCCTGGTGAACCCCAATAAAAGACCTGCAAAAACCCACTAAGGACTCTGACTCCTCCTTTACCCGGTCTGCATGGGATCAGAAAACCTGCACTGTGCCCAGTCCTGACCTTACAGACCCTTTATATTAAGATTGGTATAATTTTTCTACATGTGTTCCCTTTCCTGTTACCCATGTGTGTTTCTCCATTGTGAGTTGAATTAACCCCTGTAAGGGCAGGAAGACACCGAGCACGATCTCTATGATTCTGTGCAGACGGGGTAAAGGAGGAGAGAGTCCTGGAGCCCTCGGTGGCTTTTGCAGGCTTTTATTGGGATTTACCAGGTACATAGCAGGCAGGGGTGCAGTCTTCACTCTGGGCTCTCCAGCATTCTCTGGTGGTTTCTGCTACTCTCGTGGTTCTGCTCTCTGCTTCTGCTGGTGTCCTCGTGATGCCACCCTTAAAAGCCCAGTCTTAGCCCAGATGAATCCCATCTACATATGCCCCCCACCCTACTCCAGGTGCCCGCCATCAGGCATGCATTCAGGACCACAGGGTTCCATCACCTATCCTAATGGCGGGAGGGGAGAAAAGCCTGATACTTTTACCTTACCCTATAACCCCCTAAAGCAAAACAAATAATAAAAGATTTTCCCTGTTTAGGAATTAGAGTGCATGATGGCAATTAATACTAGGAGAAAAAAAGTTGGCTGTGCATCTGGGCACAACTGTGATGAAACAAGGCTAAGACTGACCCTGAGAAAAGGTGCCTTGAGGCATAGCCTGAAAGGACTAAGGGTGAGCCTCCCCATTTTCTTTATCTAGAGAATAATTACCCTGAGAATTGGTATAGATTAGTTCTTAGCAGCTTGGGCTCTAGAATCAAATAAACCTTTAGTCTGAGTCCTGCCAGGATAAGGAAGTTAGTTGCTGATTAATCTATGCTCTATTCCCATTATTCTTGGGAGACAAGAACCACAAAAGATGGAGTAGATAGAGAAAATGGTAGCACCTGAGGGAGGAAAGGCAGGCAGCTGAAATATATCACAGGAACTAGGAACTCAATGGAAGTGGAATGTGAAGAGGTGGCGGCCTGAAGAAGCAATGTGAATGGTGAGGAAGTGTGAAACCTTAGGAGACTGTTGTGGGTCCTCCAGTTTTGTATAACTATATTTTTAAAAGATTTATTTATTTATACATACAGGAGCTGGGGTACAGGCTAGAGATACAGGGGGTAAGAGAATTCACTAGCGACAGAGTGGGGAGAAGAACAGGCAGATCCACTGAAATCCACTGAAATACACATACTGCTGAGGGGAGCAGCAGGCAAGGCGGGAGAGATCTGTCTTGCCATGTGGGTGCCATGTGGGTCACCTCCCTGGCTGGGATCGAAATCGTGCTGGCAGTGGCTGCGGATAACTTCATAGTGCTGTGTCTTAATCTGTTGCGCCACTAGGGAGGCCCCAATTTTGTATAACTATTATATAAGTGGTTCTGAGAAGACAGTGATCAACTCTGGGATCACCAATTATACTACTTTAAATGTAATTATATTATTTCAAATATATTTTTATCAATTTTTATATAATCTTTTTCCATCCTAACTTTGTATTTAAACATTTTTTCAAACAGACTGAAGTTTGAAAGAACACAAATGAGCACTCATTATTTTGATTCAACAATTGTTCATGTTTTGTCATATTTTCACTGTATAACTATTTGTAGGCAATATGCTATTTTCTGAATGCTTTGAAAATAAGTTGCAGATATGAGTTACTGTAAATATTTTATGTAATTATAATACCTTCATCACATCTAATATTCTAATATGTAGGCAATATATCTATTTATAATGATAATAATCAAGTTATTTTCAAATTTCCCTAATTATTCAAAAGTGACTTTATATGACTTTTGAAAAAATCAGCATTCATATAAGGTTTACAGATTTGGCTAGTATGTCTCTCTAGTGCCTTTTAATCTAGAGGTGTCTTTTTCCCCCATGACATTTACTTTTTGAAGACATTGTAGCATAGTTATCTTGTAGAATATGCCACATTCTGGATTTTTCTGATTTCTTCCGTATGGTGTTGTTTTCATTGTTCTTAAGTTCCCTGGGTTTCCTATATACTAAAAATAGATATAATAACGTGATTAGATTCAAGTTGGACATTTATGGTAACAATGTGGCATAGAGGATGTGCTTCTTTCACATTATGTTATAATAGCCAATATTATGTATTAGGTTTTCCACTAAAATTATGTTAGACTTTTATTTAACTAAATTAAATTACAGAAAAAAGTAATCATTTAGTAATATGGTGATGACTAGATCTATTCTGTAGGTATGGTTATCACCTTGCAATTTATAAGTAATCTGGGCAATAGTATGGAACCTTGTACATAAGCCAATATTCCTTCACCTAAAGGTTTTAGCATCCATTAGACCCTTGCTTAAAACATTTCATTTGGAGTTGCAAAAATTGTGATTTTCCAATTTTTAATATTTTGCCTATATTTATTAGCTAGCATCTTCTGTGAAGAATAATTTTCCTTCCTCAACTGCAACTTAATTATATTTCTTCCCAAAGAGCTGGATAAATTCATCATCTAAAAAATAATTATAGCAATTTTGAATGTACAGAAAAAATAGAAACATCAACCGTAATCTCAGTAGCCAGTTGAACCAATATTAACAATTTGATGTATTTCTTTCATTTTTTTTAAAGTTTAAGGATATATATTACAGAGTTTGCTGCATAAATTTTAAATTCATCCTTTCACAATTAATATTATGTCATTATTACTTTGCTATGCTGCTTACTATGCTTAATCTTTTGCTGACTACATCCAGTCCATAATAAGGATGTGTCATACTTTATTTCCCCAATCCCTTCTACTAAGGGACCATAAATACTAGTTTGTGTAGGGAGGTCTTTATTTATGACAAAATTATTAAGGTACCCCATTTACTACCAGAATCTTCTTAGTTTAAATACAAATTATATAGTCATCTTTCCTGTAGTGACCCTACCTGCAATGACAATTTAAAATTTTTAATTTTCCAATCTATTTACCTTACATAGATATTTTAGCACATATTTTTAAGTTGATGTCTACATATTGCTCTGCAAGTATTTCTGTTAAATAAGTGAAGTACTGTTAAATAGTGCTTTCAACTTTGAATATTTTATTCCCTTTGAGAAGTGTTTCTTAACACTGACATTATTAGTGGTTTGGTACAGATAATCCTTTTTTTAGAGTACTGTCTGTGCACAATAGTATGATTTAGTAGTATTTCTGGTCTTTATCCCCTTACTTGCTGTTCATCTCCAATCTTGATTGTCGCTTAGGACAATCAAGTCTCCAGGTAATCTGTAAAATTGTGAGTACAATGAGGAACAGCTCAGTGCCCTCAAAGCTACACACTCTTAAATGTTGTTCTGCCATCTGCCACATAAAGACAAATATACTCTTAGTATATGACTTTCAATAGAAAAAGAACTTTGCTAGAATTAGAATTAGTGTGCAATGGAAAGAAAAGAAAAGAAAGTATATAGTGCCTCCCCTGATGGTGCAGTGGTTGAATGGTGGGCTGCGAAGCTGCCGCAGCCTCTGCAGTGCTGGTTCCATTCCCGGCCATCAGCGAGGGCCCCACATGGCGCACAGACTTCTCCTGCTACGCCTGCTGCTCCCCTCAGCAGTGTACTTCGGTCCTTCTGCCTGTTCTGCTCCTGGCTCTGTCTCTGGTGAATTCTCTCACCCTCCCTCGCTTCTGACGGTATCCAGTGCTTGCATAAATAAATAAATCTTTAAAAAAAAGAGAGAGAAAATATATAGTTTCCAAATGAAGCACATATTACCCATCCCCTCATGGGTAAATGCCTAGACAAATATGGTTGGCCCAAAGCAGGGCCACTGAGGCATGAAAGCTTGCCACAAATCTAAGGCACCTTCTTGGGGCAGGAGGCTCAAGACAAGTCTGGAAGAAAAAGAGCAAAATCAAAACACAAGTCAAGATAAAAGCTGCCATTGTCACCCTCCCCATGGGTCTCTCACCCACATCTCTGTCTCTTTCAAGTGTCTCTTCCCATGTTCCCCAAGTTCCTGGTACAAGTCCAGGCCTGAGAAACAAGCGCAGCTTCTTCTCCACATGTCTGCTCCATGAGCCTCCTCCAGATCTTCTCCCCTAAGTCCTTTTTAACTTCCCTTCATTGCTCAGCTATACCCTTCCTCCACCTGGAACCTCCTCTTGCTGTGGGGGTTACACTGTTACAAAATGTCCCTGGGTGGGAGAGTACAAAAATAATTCTCAATTGACAACTGGCTTAGAAGAATGTTATAAACAATAGCAACATCTCCTTTATGTAGCTTATTTGTTTTAATAAGCTCTGAGTTTTTGATCAAAGAATCACTTTTTTGGCTTCTGGAAGTGGTAAAAGATTCATGACCAGAAGTGACCAAAAGGTTCATTTGTGTTCAAAATTTTCATCCTGATGCCTGAGGCACATGTGTGAGTACTGCTGTCATATACTCTTCATCCCCAAACAGGCAAAAAAAATGGGAAAAGAAATATTTTTTCTTAGGAATTTGTGGGACTCTTACCAAAGTAGCTTTTATTAATTGTAATCTGTAAATGGTATTGGCTGTATGAAGTCCATGTACAAAAACAGTAGGTTAGAAAAAAAAGAAGGGCCTCCCCGGTGGTGCAAGGGGTTGAGCGCAGCGCTGCAAAGCTGTCCGCAGCCTCTGCAACATGCGTTTGATTCCTGGCTGGCCAGGGAGAGTCCCACATGGCATAGCAGACCTCTCCTGTTGCACCCGTGGCTCCGCTCTGGTGAATCCTCTCACCCTCCTGCACCTCTGGCCTGTAACCCAGTTCTTATATAAAAATAAATAAATCTAAAAAAAAAAAAAAGAAACAGTAGGTTAGGTTTGGGTACAGAGAGGGTGCACAATATGTACCATTTTTCAATCCCCTACTTGTATTAACAACCTGTGCAGAATTGAAAGAGAAACCAAAGAAAGATGGGGGAGCCTTCCCTCTTTCTACATTCAAAAGCTGGCTTCCCAGCCCTCTTTCTACATTCAAAAGCTGGCCTCCCTGTTTTCCCCTTGATGACTTGTACTTTGAAGAAAGAAACGGGAGGTGAACAGACTCCACGGCATAGACAAGTGAAGGAAGTTCATTTCAAGGCACTGAAAGAAATGCTGACCCTCTTTTCAGCTTCCCTCTCAAAGCTATTTAGAAAAAGGAAACCATTTTCAAACTGTGGAAGAAGACTACTATTTGTGTAGTTTGTTCCCATGTTGTTTGGGGACAGGGTCTGAACCATAAACACAGGAATAGTAAGTGGGGTCGGGACAGGCTGGAGAGAGTATCTTCTGCTCAATCTGGTGCTAGTGCCGCTTCCTGCCACTTCCTGAGCAGTGATGATGAGGTGGTGGGAGGAACCCAGTTAGCTAACAGTGGCAGAAGACTGGCTCAAGTTTAGCAGCTAAGCTCAATTTTATAAGCTTACATATGATAAGGCTCTTTAATCCAGCGTGATTAAACTAAAACTAGTTTTTTTTTTTTTTAAGATTTATTTATTTTTATACAATAACTTGGGTACAGGCCAGAGGCGCGGGAGGGTGAGAGGATTCACCAGAGACAGAGTGGGGAGCAGAACAGGCAGAAGGGCCAAAGTACACTGCTGAAGGGAGCAGCGGGTGAGTCAGGAGAGGTCTGCTGTGCCATATGGGTAGCTCCCTGGCTGGCCGGGAATAGAACCTGTGCTGCAGAGGCTGCAGACAGCTTCACAGCGCTGCACTCAACCTGCTGTGCCACCAGGGAGGCCCTAAACTAAAACTAGTTTTATTTAGACTGTTCTCATTCTAAATTGTGAACTGATTGTGGAGGCTCTGAAAGGAAAAGCAGAGAGACATTACCATAGAATCACTTTCCCACCAGAAGATACTAGCCGGCAAGGACCAAAAGAACTGGATCTGAAATACATGGAATTTAAGCTATTCTTAAAGTATGCTACTGTATGTTATGCAGTACTCTACAGTTTTAAACCATTTCCACAAATAGTAGCTCTTTGATCATCACAATTTGTCTTAAGAGGCAAGTCAGGCAGACATCCACATTTTAGAAGGAATAAAATATGACATTGTGCTTTTGCTCAGTTTTATAGAATTAGGAATGGCAGAGTCCCTTACGCCTACATTAGTGTTGTCTGCACTTCACACCAATTTGAATGTAGTTCCAGATGTTACACTGTCTTTTGCTCTTGCTGTCTTTTTTCCCCTGACATTTTAAACTAATCCATCTGTGAATAATATTTATTTTTTAAAGATTTATTGATTTATGCATACAAGCGCTGGGGTGCAGGCCAGGGGTGCAAGGGGGCAGGCGCAATGAGAGGATTTACCAGAGATAGAGTGGTGAGCAGAACAGGAAGATCTACTGAAATACACTGCTTAGGAGAGCAGTGGGTGGGACAGGAGAGGTCTACTCTGCCATGTGGGTTAGCTCCCTGGCGGGGGATTGAACTCTTGCTGCATTGGCTGCGGATAGCTACATAGTGCTGAGACTTAACCCTTGCACCACCAGGGAGGCCCATCTGTGAATAACATTTAATAGAATAATTATGTGACTGCTTTCTTCCAATTTCATGGCAACATTTCAGAGTTTGCAGATCATGTTGTCTGAAATTTGGGGGTACCTCTACTCTATTTTTGTGGTTTCCTCTTTTGTGTCCTTGTGTGATGCTGAGTAGAGTTTATTGCTGTACATCTATCACATTTTATGTCTATGATGGCTTTTCAGTTAATGGGTTGGTTATTACTGTGTTTCAACCCTTGTGACCCTGTGTCAGGATAACTCAGCTCAGGGATATATTGCTGAGTCGTAATTTTAAAAACCCTTGGCCTTTCTCCCTGTCAAACAAACTTGAATATATTGAACAGTGTTGTCTTAAATAGTACAGAGTTAATATTTCTTTGTCAGTAAATGATGGGTATTTGAAAAACAGCATATGCTTAAACTAGTGAATAATCTCTCCCAAAAGGCATTGTGAGGAATTTAGATAATTCAGAACTGAGTGTTTAGAGAGTAGTTAATTACATGATAAGGATAGATTATCTAAGAGAGAATGACCAGAGACACACAACTGTGGGAAGAAAGAAGAAATAATAGCTTCACTCTCCATGAGTTTTTGTTTGTAGAATACTATATGTTTTCCAATATGTAATAGATTTTCCTATACTTAATTATTGAGCATTTTGTGTGTGTCTTGGGGGAAGGGCGCAAATAATAATGTAAAGAAAGAAGGATTTCTATTCAAAGTCACCTAGCTTATGAGCCAAGAAATATATTTTATGTGGATGTTCTTATGCTTTATGATAAATTGTTTCTATTTTATTTTATTAAGAAAAGAGGGGAAAATTTTAGGACTATATCCAGAGTGATAACCTGAGGGTCTCTTGTAATGAAATAATTTTTACTAATATTTAAATATTTAAAATAGTTTTATGGAGATACTTTATATTTCATATGAAATGCAACTTTACAACAAATACAAACTTAAGTTTCTTTTTCTCTTAAAATTGCATCATGCATATTTTTTCATTTAAATATGCTCTACAAATGCTGTTTTTAATGACTCTATAATTTTCTACTGGATGGAATATACCAAATTTCTTGGAAATCTGAACATTCCCTGAACTTTAAACTGTTCATGAATACCAAACATCATGTGGTTCAAAATGACAAAGAACTTACATGTGAAAGCATATGAATTTATAGCCAACACCTGCCAATTAATTCCTTTTAATATATATCTGCCCTGTACATTTAGCTTCAAGATACCTCTGAAATCAGGGACGAAGAATTAATGACTCTAGAGATAAAAAAAGAAGAAAGTAGTCACAGCATTTCTTACTTTAATAACACTCACTGCTATAAGATATTTGGAGAATCTCAGCAAAATCCAATAGATTGGATGGCAAAAACCTTCTGATATTTCACAGGCCCCACTGCACTCCAAACTGTGAACTCCTGGACTTAGTGTAGATACTTGGGTGATTGTGGGGAAGTTAGAAACAAGAAAGTATATTGTTGAAATCAACTTTTTGAATATATAGTGACTCCACAATAATTGGGAGTATTTGGGAAGTATTCCTTCTTTAATTTTATGATTTTTTTATGTTTTATTTTTCCTTTTCAATTTTCTTTTGTTTCTCCTTTTAGTTCAATTCTCTGGGCTCCCATCATGTTTAGTATGACATGCCCTTTATTTATCTGAGATCATTTCTTTCATGTGTGGGTCAGACCTTCTTGTAAATTGTCTCACAAAGGTCAAACTCATCTAAACATAAATCCCCTGTTTTTGATCTCTTATTCTTTGCTATCCTGTGTGTATTGTCATTTTCTTCCCTGATTTTGCTTTCCCTCTTTTATTTTCTTGGAGTGTTTGCTCATTCTCCACTCCTCCTTGACTTTCTTGGGTCATAAGTTCTCTTTGCACTCAGTGGTATTCATTCTGTTGTACTTTGATATTCTGTGCTGCCTCTCTCTGTCTCTGTCTCTTTTTCTTATATTTCTCCTTGGATCTGCTCATTTGGTGCTCCTGAATTTATGCAGTCGCTTCTCACACAGAGAAGGACAGAGAAATTGACAGTAAAGGGAAAGGATAGCTGTTGTAGTTACTGATAGAACTGTGGATTCACTTAGAAAAAAGGGCAAACCAAAGGACATTTCCCTAACATGTTGCTCCTTTAAGAAGTTCCCTGGCTTAAGTCTAGAGATTCATCATTGCTTTCAAGGAAGACCTCTAAAAATAGGTGGGTTTTTCCAAGTATGATTATATATGGGACTACACTGATTATTCCCATGTGTAGAAATGACTATTTTAGAGACTTGTATAAGGGGAAATGTTCCAGGAGGCAGATACTTAAAGCCACTTTGCAGTAAATTTTAAAATTTTTATACACATTGATATGCTTCAACACACGATGTGACAAAAATGGTTATTCAAGTGCTCTTACCCCAACTTATTATATGAAGGAAATTTGAAAGAGTCAATTTGACAAAGCTTATTGGTGAGCTATTATATATGACATATTTATATTTGATTCTGGGAGCTTATAGGTAGCCAGGCATACAGAGTATGCCCTCATCATAGTATAATACAGAACCCACCCATGTATTGAACATGAATGAACAGTTTTTGAACTTGACCCTCAGTAGTTCACAGCTTCACTGTCTGTGGGAACTCATGCTTTAGATAAGGAGTTTGAGAATTCATATTTTAAATAGAGAATGACATTTTTGCAAGGATAGACAATCTCAGGTTGACACTGGATTTTTGAAAATAACTAAG
The DNA here is from genome assembly GCF_014898055.3 of Talpa occidentalis. Classification (NCBI taxonomy): domain Eukaryota; kingdom Metazoa; phylum Chordata; class Mammalia; order Eulipotyphla; family Talpidae; genus Talpa; species Talpa occidentalis. The sequence goes on from NW_023605305.1 coordinate 49,733,034, forward strand.
AGCTTTTCATAGTGACCCAAACTACTATAATTGAACTGGAGGATTTCTAAATCCGCTTTCAATTATTAAAAAAAGTTTCCTATTTTATTCATGTCTATTTTATTAATTGCTCACCATCCACTAGAGTGGATGGCATATACTATATGCCATCCATATACTAGAGTCCATATACCATAAAAACTTTTACGTAACTCAGACAAGATAAAATTGTAGTTTTTGTATTAAAACATTACATAGTCTTTTCAGTTATAACAGTCCAAAGAGAACTGGACATATGGTGAAGGTTTGTCCTTATACATCAGTGTAGGTTTTGCCTTGAGTAGTCATATCAAAATGATTCTCTTTTATTCATAATTAGATATTTAAATTGAAAGTCTGTTGATACCTTTGCATAGTCTGAAATGAACTGCTTAGTTGGTGCAATCAGTATGTTTTCCAATGATGTATAAGTGTTTGAAAATACTAATTACCTAATTAAGTACCAAAAAATAATCCTGTTCCAAATCAAATTTATGTTAGTAAAAGAGAGAGAGTAAAATGATTAGCTTAGGTCTTTACTGATAGGCTCCACCCACAATATGGCAGGCCAGGGAGATTCCGATAATATATTCCCTAAATACAACTATAGAAAAACTAAATTTTGCTCTCAGAAAATTTCATCAATTCATTTCCAGGGACAGTGAACTGAAACACACATATATTGGTCTTAACCCCTTTTGCCAAGTTTGTATAACTATTATATAACTGGTTCTGAGAAGACAGTGATCAACTCTGGGATCACTAATTATGCTACTTTAAATGTAATTATATTATTTCAAATATAATTTTATCAATTTTCATATAATCTTTTTCTGTCTTAACTTTATATTTAAACCTTTTTTTTCAAAGATACCGAAAGGTTGAAATAATACAAATGAATACTCATTATTTTGATTCAACAATTGTTCACATTTGCCATATTTTAATGCCAGTGATTTTTGCCTCTAGTAAATTAACAGAAGAGATAGTAAACGAGCTATCCAGGGTAGGGTTTTTTTCATATTAATAATTTTTTCATATTAATAATTCAAATTAATGATTTGAATAAGAAGTGATAGTTTAATGATTGATTACCTAGTACTGATTTTGAAATCAGAGTAAGACGGGGTCTCCCCAGAGGGGCAGTGGCTTGAGCGCCTCGCTGTGAAGCTGTCCGCAGCCTCTGCAGCTGCGGCTCCATTCCCGGCCGGCCAGGGAGGCATCCCACATGGCGCAGCAGACCTCTCTTGTCTCACCCGCGGCTCCCCTCAGCAGTGTACTTCGGTCCTTCTGCCTGTTCTGCTTTCTGCTCTGTCTCTGGTGAATTCCCTCACCCTCTCACGTCTCTGGCCTGTACCCCAGTGCTCGTATAAATAAATAAATCTTTAAAAAAATAAAATAAAATTAGAGTAAGAGTCAATATAGTCATGATGCAGTGAAGAGAAGAAGCAATAGGGAAGGTACAATTTTCCCTTCTAGGATTCCCTTTGGTATGTTGGTTTCTAATGATTGTTCCTCTAGTTATTTAATGATCAATATTTGTTGAATAACATTTATTTTCAAGGGAGTAGGTGACAAATTTTAACTAGGAATTGGTGGGGAAGATTTTCTTGAGGGCATGAGGGAGCAGTGGGGATGGTTCCAGGGCAGGCATCTTCAGGTAGTGTGGGGGCAGGCAGTGCTTTTCCTGTTTGCATTTTAGTGTCATGAGGTATTTAGGAAAACAGCAAAGTTACATTTTGTCCTGACCATTATGGTGCTCTCTCTGAGGCTGGCAAAGTTCTCTGTTACAGAGTGTTTTATTTTTAAGCTTTTGTGACATAGAGTGTTTATGTCATCTATTTTCTAAGGAAAATGCATTTGGTTAGCCAGTCACTAACCAAAATTGTGTTCAGGACTGCTCAGAAACTCAACAAAGTAGTTTGCAAAAGCAAAGCAATAGTTATTTATTCTGCTTGAACTTGGATGAATTGTATTTGCTCTAAGCCCAGATGCAGATTTGCCAACTTTGAACCCGAAGTTCAAAGTAAATTTGAGTATTTTAATATTGCATGAAAAAGGAGGTCTAGTTTTAGTACTATGTATTGAACTACAGTCAATTATCTTAGATGTTGAAAATATTCTGGTTGTAAATAAATTTTGAATCAATTTCTCATTACTCATTTATAAAATAATGCCTTAAAGTAGGATTACGTTTTTAGAGAGAAATATCTTAAGGCTTTTATGTTTTACTTGACTTGTGAAAATTTACATGAACACATTTTCAGATTTATTGAGCTCAAGCTATAGCATATCAACAAGATTGCTTGGTGGATTTTAGCACTGGATCTAGAAGCATATGCATCCCCTTCACAGCTCTGAACACAACTTCTCTGTGGCCTTCAATAAGCACTTCTGGACTTTAATGTCCCAGTCATGTAATTGGGATGATAATATGTATCTCTTCCGTGCCTCACTTGACTGGTGAAGATAAATAGATTGACTTGACCCTACTGGTAAAAAGGAAGTAAATCACTTACTTTTTTTTTTTTTTTTTTTAATAGAGGCGTGTTTCATTTATTTATTTGTTTGTTTATGCATGCACTGGGTACAGTCAGAAGCGCGGGAGGGTGAGAGAATTCAGCAGAGCCAGAGCGGGGAGCAGAGCAGGCAGAAGGACCGAAGTACACTGCTGAGGGGAGCAGCGGGCGGCAGGAGAGGTCTGCGCGCCATGTGGGACCCTCCTTCGGTGGCCGGGGAGCAGCCGGGGATCGAACCGGCGTCGCAGAGGCCGCGGGCAGTTTCGCAACCCAGCGCTCAACCGCTGCGCCACCGGGGAGGCCCAAATCACTTACTTTTTAAGGGGTTCATTAACTCTTTGCAGCTAGAGTTATTTAGTGCTTGGAAAAAGATAGTTTACTAAATGACTTTAGGTTAGTCACAAAAATGTAATGTACTTCCCTGAAGTGAGAAATTGTTCACTTCTTGCTGGCAAGAGCACGCATTCAACCTTATATATCATTTTATGGGAGTATATTTCATAAATGTGCATACTAGTCACATCACTTTGTTAATAGCTTATAAAAATAATGCTGGTGAGACTGTACTAGTGAGAGTATATTAAAATGGATTTTACAGATGATATTTTTGAAATGAGAAGCAAGCTGTTGTGCTTGATTTTATGTTATTTTGCATTCCTAATTCCTTTTTGGGGGGAAAATGTTCAAACGAGTTCTAAAAATCACATTTGTTTATATAACAGATGTTTGTTTAATTATCACACATACACACACATACAGCCCACACCCACATACACACTCTCGATGTATTTTTTAAATTATATGTTCAACTATTGTGTAAAGGTATATAAAACATTTTTATATTAAATTAAAAATTCTCATACTTATATAACTTAGTATTGTCCAGTTACAAGCCTGAGCACTTTTAGAATACAAGTCTGGCTACATTTGGATTTTCCCCAATGTTAAACCCCTTCTGTTTTATCAACTAATGCTCTGATTTTTGCTGATCAGAATTCGGTTTAGAAAACAGGTATATTTATTCTTTATTTTAACTTTCTAAACATAGATTTCTTTCAAGGCACATCAAGAATTTATCAGGGACAAAGGAGTAGGTAACTCAGGTAAAGGAAAAATTGTATGTTAAAGTGTAGAACTGGACTTTTTTTTTAAAAAAAGATTTATTTATTTATTTATACAAGAACCGAGGTACAGGCCAGATTCGCAGGAGGGTGAGAGGATTCACCAGAAACAGAGCGGGGAACAGAACAGGCGGACTGATGAATACACTGCTGAGGTGAGCTGAGGGGAGCAGCGGGAGAGACAGGAGAGGTCTGCCGCGCCATGTGGGACCCTTGCCCGCCGTCCGGGATTGAACTGGCGCTGCAGAGGCTGAGGACAGCTTCCCAGTGCGGCACTCAACCGCCTGTGCCACCCGGGGAGGCCCTAGAACTCGACTTATAATGGAGAACTTAATGTCATATATATACATGATGATTTTTAATGATGCACATATGGAACTTATAATGTTATAATATAATGTTATTTCAATAGAAAAAGAATTGATCAGATGTATTATCTTTAGCTAATAGAATTCTTTGAGATACCTATTTGAAGTTTCCCATAATTACCATTGAGAGAGTATATGTTAATATGTTTAGCACATGGTGATAGTAAATATAAGTTTTCATTCTCCTTTGTCTTTAAAACATCTGCATTAAGGATGTGATATTCATGTCCTCCGAATAGCCAAATACCCTGTCAAAAAATCTCTGGTCTTTTCTTCTCCTTTTCCAAGTTTTCTACCCATAGTGCTGTTCTTTCTGCAATCCCCAGGGGTTTTTTTCACTGAAATATATATTTTAAATCTGAAATCTAGTTGTAGATTTACCCTGTTGAGTTTGGACAATGCATTATTTCCTTTGCCTAGGACATAGTTGCCATATCTGCTATTTTAGTACTCTGCTCAAGGCCTCCTGCTCTAACAAAATTTTCATAATCCTCTTTTTGTGTTAGATAACTTTCAGTATTTAAAATACTGTAGTTAGTTCTCTAATTTGCTTTATTTGCTAGACTATAGGTCTCAGACACTGTGTTTCTCAGACCTTGAATTTCATCTCTGTAACCCAGGGCTTAGTGCAAATCAGCATTCAATAGAATATTTACTGATTCAATAAATAATATTGTATTTACTTCCTTGTGTTAGCATCCCAAATTTACTGTGCTTGGGAGTATAGGCATCTCACATCGTAATTCCCCTCCTTTGCAAAGGGATTTCTCATGTAAATATTTAGGTATCCCATTCATTGGGGGGGTCTTCTTCCAATATCATTTATGTAAACCAAAGGAGCTATTCTATTTTTATAGCATTGACTTAGCATTTTTACCTTGCCACTTTGATTTCCTATTTAAAGCCTTCTGATCAAAACTGTAAATTTTATGGCAGACATACTGATTCTTCAGTTCTTCTGATATGGATGTTTTGTACCAAACCCTAGAGTTCATTATTTTGATATCTTAAATAATCACAAATTACATTCTGTAATTGTAAGCATGCAACCAAGGGGTACTCATTGACCTCTGACTGTTAAGGGGTGCATGTTCTAAAAGAGTCCAGTCAGTGCACAAAGGCAAAGAAAGCAGATTCTTAGGGTGTTCAAAATCTCAAGTTTCCTTATGCATGTACTTTGACGATCTCTCTTGACATCTCTTTTCATTTCACTCTGAAATACCAGCAGTGAGGCATGGTTTAGTGGTGTGTTCCAGAAAGACTAGCAGCTTCTGAGCTACTGTGTCAGTCTATTCAAGTCACTTCCATAACCCAAACCAGGTAGTATCCACTCCCTCCAGACCAGCTTTGTCACCACCATCATAGCATCTGTTTCCTTGAATGTCTTCAACAATGATTTACTTAAGTTTCTTTAGAGGATCCAGAAAAACCCACTGTGGGTCAAAATCTCAAAAGCATGACATAACTCATGTACTTCAGGAATTTTCTACTCTCTTACCTAATTCTTTTTATTTAAATATTTATTTGTGCATACAAGAACAGGAGTGTAGACCAGAGGTGCCGGGGGATGAGAGGACTCACCAGAGAGAGTAGGAAGCAGAACAGGAAGATCTACTGAAATACATTGCTGAAGGAAGCAGCGGGTGAGACAGGAGAGGTTTGCTGTGCCGTGAGGGTTGCTCTATGGCTGGTCAGGATCAAATGCGTGCTACAGTGGCTGGAGATAGCTTGATAGTGCTATCTTTAACCCCTGCACCACCAAGGAGGCCCATCTTACCTAATACAGGTACAGAAACATTTTATTTACTGTATGAGGCAAGGAAGATAATGTTTTGCATTAATTGAAGATTTTTATGATCTGTCCACATTGATTTACATGTACTGGCTTCAAATGAGTTTTCAGTATTGATACATTTTGTATGTTATGCAGATTTAGATTTTTAGTCAAAGTAAAAGAAAAAGACAAGCATATCTGTGGTTGTTTCTGTATTTTATCTGTAAAACTTGGAAATCTTAGAGACGTGAAGTTAGAATAATGAATGTAAAACTAATTTTCATTATTTCTATCTTCTATGCTATTCTTTTAACAATGTATTGATATATATGTGTATACATTTTAAGAGTGCAGATTGCTGTCTGCAGTCTCTGCAGCGTGGGTTTGATCCTGGCCAGCCGTGGAGATACTCGCATGGCACGGCAGACCTCTCCTGTCTTGCCTGCTGCTCCTCTCAGCAGTGTATTTTGGGCAGTCTGCCTGTTCTGTTCCCTGCTCTGTCTCTGGTGAATCCTCTCATCCTCCCGCACATCTGGCTTGTACCCTGGTTCTTGTATAAATAAATAAATAAATAAATAAATCTTTGGGAAAAAAAAAGAGAAATAGTAATTTTCATCCCTCCCACCCCAGATCTCTGCAATGCCCCTTCCAGTCACTATCACTTTATTTAAAGGTAACTGTTATTTTAACTTCTAACACCACTGACTACTTTTGTTTATTTTTAATAAACCAAAGTGAAAATGATAAAAATGAGAATTACTCATTTGTGGAGTAAGAGAAACCTTAGGGAAAATGGATATTCTGTATATTAATTGTATTTATCCTGAGAGAACTTTATTACAAACAAACATAACAAGTTGCATGGTCAATTTAGGCTCATAAAAATGGTTCTATCTAGCTATGTTCGTTCATAAAAGTATTCACAATGAATCACTGGGAATTAACACATGAAAGGATTATAAGACACATTTCTATGCTCAATGTACAAGGTCAAAAAAAATTCTGAGAAGTGAAAAGTCGGTTTTGAAAAATTTCCATTTTATAAAAATATTTGAAAAGGTCTCCCTGATGGCATGAGTTCAATCCCTGGCCAGGAAGCTAACCCACAGGGCGCAACAGACCTCTCCTGTCTCACCCATTACTCCCCTCAACAGTGTATTTCAGTAGATCCACCTGTTCTGCTCCCCACTCTGTCTCTGGTGAATCCTCTCACTCCCCCCTCTCATTCCCCTCCCCCCACCCCCGCACCTCTAGCCTACACCCCAGTTCTTCTATGCTACATAAATTGAATCTTAAAAAAATATTCTAAGTACATTCTTTCAGATCTTTGCATCTCCAGCTTGCCCAAGTGGACATAAGAGACCTTTTCAGTTTTTTCTTTGGTGACTCAGAGTACTGCTGAGCCAGGACCATGGTCCATCAGTCTAACGGAACGTTATTATTGGAGGAGTTCTGGAACCATTCATGTAGTTGCTGTCTCTCTCTTTCTTTGTAACCTAAATATTATGACAGCCCAATAAATGTCAGAATGTTGGAACTTATTTTTACAAATGAATAATTTGAATAGAACATACACTTCAAAAGTTTCTAGGAGTTAATGCATTTTGTGAAGAGAATGTAATATTAGTACTAAGATTTTGGGTTCGCAAATATACATTATTAATATGTATCAACATTATAAAGGAGAAGAAACATTGACATGCTTGAGAGGAGGTGTTGAGAAAGAATTGAGATAATGTGAAAATATTCAGGGATGCCTGTGTTTTGTAGCTGTTCCTGTGACTGTTAGTGTCATTTTGCATAAAACATAGCAGCAGTGATATCTTTTGTTCACATAACACTTTTAATTTCAACATGGTACTTTCATCCATTTAATTCTCAGAATAACCTGTGAGAGAGTAAAGAAGAGTGAGAAGAGTGTATACCACAAAAGGAAATTAAGCCTCAGGAGAGGTAGAAAGATTTGAGGGCCAGCAGAGCAAGTTTCTGGTCAAGACTGGAACCTGCCCCCTCCATGCCCCATGCCAGGCTTGTTACATCAGTGCTTAGACTTGTTCAAAACATATGCTTAAGCCCATTTGAGCCACCATTTCAATAATACGTTTTTCCAAGTCAGTTTATGGGACCCCCCAAATTAAATTATGGGACCCCCCAAATTAAATTTCTGTTTAAAAAAGTAAGGATCAAATTTTATTCTTAGTTTCTTCATGCATGAATTTTAATTGTGGGTCCACAGGGTGGTTGGCACTCTATTAGGCTAATTTCATGTGGGTTCACACTTCCCATGAGGCAATGATAAAAGGTAAAATGCTGATGGCTAAACCATGCTGTCAGACACACAGGCAAAAATATTTTTCAGTCCTTTCATCAGTGTTGTTTAGTCTTATTTAACCACATTTCACCTTCCTCTGCAGGGAAACATGACATAAGAGGCATAGAAATGCTACTGATATTGAAAGAAGCTCTGTATTTCATAGAGGCTCCATGGGCAATGTGTGTGTGTGTGTGTGTGTATTATAATATAGAATTTGGCTATTTATTAGCTGTGTCAAAATTGTTACCTTTCTTCTGTTGCATTTGTTAATAAAAATATTGTTGGCACTTCACTGGGTACCATACACTGACTTTTATTTTTTTATAGATTAAACTTTTTTTCTTTTTTTTCCATTGTTCATTTTTGTACAGTATTTGATTTCTCCCCTCAGGTGTAGTCCCCATAAATTTCCCACCACCACAGCACCCATGAACCATCATCAGTCTCTTGTGCTCTTCCCTTTGGTTTTGACTCTTCTCCTGCCCCCTCCCCTGCTCTATGCCTAGATCTATAGTTTCATGCACTGATTTTTATACTTTTGCTTTCAGAACTTGAATCTATCTGATGCATTCTTTGATCATGAGGAGCTTTAGTAATTTTTTTTCTCATTGTATCTGAATGATCAAATTTGTATGTATGATTTGGGGTCATTTTATCTATTTTTAGAACGTGTGCTTGGAGAAAAAGCAGGGTTGTTTTTTTTTTTAAACAAGGGAAGTTAATTATTTTGCTATATAGTGCTGTTTTATTAAGCATTTGGCTTTGGCATTATTCATTGGCATCTGTCATTTCTCTGTGCCTGAGGCTTGATTCAGATAACAATTCATCAGAGAAGCACAATTTTTCAACGAGATTCCTTTGTATAAGAACCTGTAGTGTGAGTTATTTTAGCTATATATATTCCTTTTTTAATAAAGTGGGAATTCTTTTATTGAGTGATCTCCTTTACAGGCATGTGCCCATACATCAGCTATACTTTGGAGTGATGCAGCAGTTTACTAATGGTTAACAAAATATACCATAATCTCTTCTTGACTCATGAAGTCCATGACTGTAAGATTTTACTTCTTATAGATTTTACTTCATCATGATTCTTTCATTATAATGAGAAAATGGATGCAAAACTACTTTGAACTTTGCTTTGTAAACATTAAAGTATTGCTATTTTTTTGTCAGTGATGCCAACAGGATGCTTACCCTAATAATGCAAGATGAACTTGAAAAGGGAGCAAGATCTGGTATCTTTAGTTTTGTGCAAGTTGGGAGAATGCAACAAAATCTCAGCTGACAAAGAAATATCTGATCCAGGGCCTCCCCGGTGGCGCAGCGGTTGAGCGCTGGGTTGCGAAGCTGCCCGCGGCCTCTGCAGCGCCGGTTCGATCCCCGGCTGCTCCACGGCCACCGGAGGGGGGTCCCACATGGCGCGCAGACCTCTCCTGCCGCCCGCTGCTCCTCTCAGCAGTGTACTTCGGTCCTTCTGCCTGCTCTGCTCCCCGCTCTGGCTCTGGTGAATTCTCTCACCCTCCCGCGCTTCTGACTGTACCCAGTGCATGTATAAACAAACAAACAAATAAATAAATAAATAAAAAAAAAAAAAAAAAAAAAAAAGAAATATCTGATCCATTATCTATTTTGTTACTGCCTTTTAGGCTTTCAGTTCTTGGCAAAAGAGGATGAGATTGAGGAGGGGCAGAGGAATCATGAGATAAGGGGGAATAATGCCCTGAGAGACTTTTACTGAGATGTGGTGGCCTTTGTCTCTCCCTCTCCCTATTAATCTGTACTTATATTGCATTTTTTGATGTTCATTTGAGTCAGTGATTGGAACCTTTTACTAAATGAAAATTTCTTACCTTGCATACCAGTACAAGCTGCTAAATTTCTAAGGCTCATTTAATACTCTGAAATTAGTATAGTGTGAGGAAAAAGAATCAGCTGGGCATTCTGTGTCCAGCTTTGCTCTAAGCATTTTGTGTATAAGATTGTTATAACAATCCTACAAAATAAGATATATTTCCCCCATTTAATTAATTTATTTATTTTAAAGATTCATTTATTCAAGAACTGGGCTACAGGCCAGAGGTGTGGGAGGGTGAGCGAATTCACCAGAGTCAGTGTGGGAAGCAGAACAGGCAGATGGACCAAAAACACTGCTGAGGGGAGCAGCGGGCAAGACAGGAGAGGTCTGCTGCGCCATGTGGGCATCTCCCTGGCTGGCCAGGGAATCAAACCCATGCTGCAGAGGCTGCGGACAGCTTCACAGTGCTGTGCGCAACACGCTGCGCCACCAGGGAGGCCCTATTTTCCCCATTTTTCATATGAGGACAAAGAGACTCCAAGATGGTAAATCTATTTGTTCAGGATTCCGTAAGTAGTAAATGATAGAGCTGGCATTTAAGATTAAGTTTTGCAGAACCCGTTACCCAGACTTTTAACTTATAGCCACCATAATGACTTTGAAATGAAATGTTGATTGATTTGGTATGTTTGAGTTTTTTCACCAATGCGATTTTCTCTGATTTTTACCAATAGTTGTATTGATGAACAGAAATGACTTGCTTCATTTTACAAATGAGCCTCATAGTGATTTATGGGTTAAGGTACCAGCTCTAACAAAGAAGCTAAAAACCTACTGTGGTTCTAATATAATGGAAGCTTATTTCTCTTTCATATAAGGTAAAAAAGTATTTTAAAAAACCCTAATACTGTAACTAGTGAGCTTGGTTGGCCTCTAAGCAGTGGGAGCCTCACATTTGGTAAAACCTCCATCTTAAGCTTATGATTTTCAAGATTGTACTACTAGAAGGAGAACAAAGGGAGAAAATAATGGCACAGATCACGTCTGCTCCTATTTAGGAGAGCACCAGCCACGTGATCCTACTTAGTGGTAAAAGGGACTGGCAGGTGAAATCTCTTACTGGACAGCTTCAGGGTTAGTGGACACATGAAATGTCTTGAAGGTTTTTGCGGATGATAGTTTTACTGAATATTGTGCCACTGACCTCATGAGCCTTTATCTTTCCAGTCTCTGATATTAACTCTTCATTAGTCACTGCCTGGCTATGTAAGCTGATGACTTATATTTCTGGCATTTCTTAAAGCAATACTCCATTTTAAAGAATGATTTTCTGTATTGAGTACAAGAGACTGTTTGAAGAAATAAACCTTAGATTTGTCATGGAATTTATTTCTTGCTGACATAATGGTGATGTGATACAACAGTGTATGTTTGTGTCTTGTAAGTTGGTGAAATCAAGTTGGAGAATGTGGTGTGCAGTACTCTACATAGTCTTTTGAACATTTTGGTATTATTGGCAGTTTCCAAGATTACCTTGGCATCAATGAGCACACAGGGTTTTCTGGGCAGGGTTTCATAATAGTGCCTGTCACTTCTGTTCATATTCCATGGGGCAGAACTAAGTCATATGGCCATGATAAACAGTAAGGAAGCCTGGAAAATTTAAATTAGATGTATGCCCAGGAAGAAGGGGCAGTGGTTTGATGAACAGCTATTCTCAGTCATAGTGGATAATTATATTTAAGACATATTTACATTGGCCACAACATCTGACAAAAGACTAAGTGTGTTCACATGAACTGAAAAAGTATTAAAAAATATTCTTGCCATCCCATAGGCAGAAAGAGCTAGAATAGTAAAAAGCTATCTAATTGCAGCTAAAACCTCCTGTGTCTTTGAGGGTAAAACTTATATTGACAAATATGTAAAGTATTAAAAAACCTGTTTTGATATATTTACTGATAGTAAAAATTTGATTTGCAATGTACTGCATGTGATTTTGCGTTTGAGAGAGGGAGTGTATCTATAGATCTGTGAATGAGTTCTCGTCTTGAAAATAATCCATAGTTGTAGCGAAATTCATTTTATGGAAAATTTACATACCTGCTAACCTAAAGAGTATGATTTTGATAATAATATATATGTGTTATTGAGTGTGGCTGACTTTAATTTCCTTTGCATGGAGAAACATGGATTGCTTAGCTTTCACTGCAGTATTAAATAGAAAATATTTTTGAAGATTAAAGTAAAAATAACTACTAACATGCAAATGTTAGCATCAAACCTGAAGATTACTATTATTTTAAGAAAAATAGAAATTTAGAGAATAGAAAGAAGGCTGCATTTTCCTATGGATATTTCAAAATGCAACATAAGATTTAAATATGAAAAAAGGAATTTATGACTAATTTGACTTAAATAATCTAAACTTTAGGAAGATGATGCTATTTGACTTAGATGTATTTAAGACTAGACATGTAGAGAGAGAAGTTCATACTGAGCATGTGCAATTTCATTGTATCTGACTTATTGCGTCCATAGGCCAAAAAAAAAAAGGTGTAAGAAATATTTGTTGAATGAATGAATGAATGCACATTTGTGTAATTCAAACCATCATATTGTCAGAAATAGATGTCTTAAATTTATATATAATCATGAGTTAGTTTGTACTCATATCCAGGTCCCTGAATATAATAACCTTAGTAAGCTTTAAATACTCTTTGGCTGTCATCCTTCTCATCTTGTTTATGTTGTCTAGAATTTTAGTTTTTCATTTTTAAAACATGTGAAATGAATTACTTTTGTTATAATTATAATACTTACAACAATACTAAAAATAATCAGTTACTGTGGTTATCATTGTTTATTGTGAACCTTGTACCTTAATTGTTTTACTTATAGGATCATTTGCTTGCTTTATATTCTGTCATTTTATGTCTGACAATGTCAGTATTTTATCTTTATTCATAGATGGCAGTTTAGCTTGGTATAAATTTTTGGATTAAAAGCTATTTCCCTTAGGATTCTGAAGATGTTATTACATTGGTTTTTGGTCTCTCTGTGGCTGATGAGTTTGTTGTGAATCTAATTACTTTTCTCTGTGGTTAATCTGTTTCCTCTCTGATGGCTTGTCTCATTGTTGCTGATTTATCATTTATCCTTACAATTCTGTCAGTTGTTGCTTAATGTATTTTGAGGTTGTATTGTTAGCCACAGACATGTTGATAATGTGTGTATATATATATATATATATATATATGTATATATACTCACTGGTATATAATTATTCATTTGTCCTATTTAACAGCTGGCTTGAATGTATAAAGTTTAAATGCCATCCAGGGTTAATGTGGGGGGACAGGGGTATGGTCAGACACAACTAAAGGCTTAAGATCTTCTGGTATTTTCTGTGTACTACTCTTTTAGTTTTAAGGATCAGACATCTAAGACAAAGTAACTTAAACATAAAAGGGTGCTTTATTTATCCAAGAATGAAGCCTGATATGTTTTGGAATCAAGGCCTTAACTGCTTCCATTATTTTTCTGCTTATTTTCTTCTACTAGAGTCCTCTAGAAGACATTTTTGGATTTAAATATGAAAAGTTTTGCAGCCAGATAATAAAGGATACTAGAGGTAGAAAATTCCCCTAGAAGGATTTTGATCTTTCCAACTCCAGATATTTGCCCTTCTCTTGCCAGTCCACTGTGCCCAAATGACTGGATTGCATGATTGACCCGTTTTATTTAATATGCTGGTACTGTGACCAGGCAAGATTGAAGTGGGATTTTTTCTTTATGAGAAGGAGGTGGAAGAGGTGCTGAGTGGATAAAAATAATAGATATCGGTATTTAATCACTATCAATACCCAACAGATGATAAAAATGTTTTTCCCTGTTTTCTCAGATTAGGAACAAGGCCTTTCCTAAATTATAATCCCATTTTGTCAATATATCTCTATAATTGCTCTCATGGTGACTTCCTTAGTCTTAGCTATGTATGTTCAGTAATTTATTTATATGCTTTATTTACATTTTATATTTCCTTTGTAGAATATCACATTGCCTTATATTTTATATTGTCTCTCTTATTATAGTGTCTTTGTGGAAAGGGACTATTTCCTTTCATTTTCTTAATCTTCATTCATTCAATCAATCATACATTCATTCAACTAAATGTACTGAGTGCCTCCTTTGTGCCAGATATTCTTATTGTTACTGGGCAAAAATGGACACACAATAAATGTCTTCTGGCATCAACCTTCCTGCACATTCTCAGAAAATATTTCTCTTGTGCTACTAAGATTTTGACAGTCTAGATCCTTTCATTTCATTTTCCTGTTTTTGTAATTTAAAAGCACAAAGTCTAGAGAGTGAACTTTGAAATGTTACACATGATGTGCAGTTCAAGAGAATACATTTGGCTTGGCACACTAACTTCCTCATGGTGTTTTGAAATGTGATATTTCAGGGATAAGGCAAAAGAGCAAAGCAGGCCAAAAATATCAACAGAATACTGTGGGGCCTGATACATCCTTGTTTTCATTAAAACAGGTAACATTCCCATTGTGTTCAATCAGCTACAAGCTATTTCAAGATATTTTTTAACACTGTGAAATTACTAAAACAAATCCCAGTGTTTCTCAGGGTAGCACCAAATAGAAAAAAAAAGGTAGAATAAAAAATGGAAGACAAGAAAATCCCTTATCCTATCTTCTGACTAGCACTTATTATGATTATTAAAAACATAGTATTGCTGTAGCTCTTAAGAAAAAAAATCACTTTTATTTAGAAATAAGCAACTAATGTTCTCAAACAGCCTGATATTTTCCTGCAGACCCTGTAATGTTACCAAAAACTTAATTAACACAGTGTGTGTATATACATATGAGTTTGTTACATTCTATACATTTTTTTTTTTTTAGGGACAGCTTTGTATTATTTGGGCTGGGTGGAAGTAAAGTGTCATAGAGCCAGGAAACTTCTAAAAAAATAAAGTGTACTGACATATTTTTATCCAGTAAAGTCTCACTTTTTTGACTATATACATCCTCTTCCCTATACTTGTATTGTTCCTCCCTGTCTGCTTATTAAAATCATACTCATCTTTCAACTGTAAGTTATAGGATAGCCCCAATTCATATGGTGTAATAAGGAAATGTAGTGTGGACCCTAGAGTTTCCTGCATTGGTTAACTTAAATCTCATTGACATTATTGACAACCCAGGCTCTTGCCATTTTAAAACTCCTTTATCTTCAGCACATCAGTTTTGACCTCAGGCTAATTTATTTTATGACTGTAAAATAGGTTGTAACTAGTGACAACAATGTCCTGCAAAAAAGGATATGTCTTTTCCCATGCAACCCTCTTTCATAGTGGAGAAGCCTCCCCCCATAACCCTTGCGGACTTCCTGTCACAGCCTATTTGCTAGGGCTGGGCCACATGGTCCTAACTAAACCAACTATGAAAGGGGAATGGAGTTACTATGATTGTCTTGGATTAATAGAACTTACTTTTATTTATTTATTAACAGAACTTACTTTTTTTAAAAAGATTTATTTATTTATGCATACAAGAACTGGGGTACAGGCCAGATCTGTGGGGGGTGAGAGAATTCACCAGAGACAGAGTGGGGAACAGAACAGGCCAGATTGACTGAAGTATACTGCTGAGGGGAGCAATAGGCGAGAGAGGAGAGGTGTGCTGCGCTATGTGGGTTGCGCCCTGGCCGGCTGGGGACTTGAACTCTTGCTGCAGAGGCTGCGGATTGCTTGATAGGTTGCGCCTTAACCCCTTACGCCACCAGGGAGGCCCTAACAGAATTTATTTTTGAAAAATAAGAGGGAAAGTGGACACTAGACAAAATCAGGGAAGAAAGGGGAAATGCATAGGGGTAGATGGTTCTTGGTGTTATTTATGCTTACCTAAAACATGTCTCTCCTTGATTACCCAGATGGAATTAATTTTTCTTATCTGTTCTCCCAGCATACATTTGAATGAGTGGTTTGTGTCTGTAATTTTTACTTTACTGTTACTGTCTCATTTGTAGTTCATCCACAATTTTATATCCCATTCATGGCTTATGCAAGCTCTATTAGCCAAATTGTAGGTTCCCCATCTCACCAAAATAGATTCCAGTGTTTAAAATTGCTGTTATAATTCTTTATGGACACATTCTGTGTCAATAACATTACAAACATATGGAGAGGGGAATGGAATAACACTACATATATATACACACACACGCACTCTACACACACACACACACACACACACACACACACACACACACACAGATCTCATTGTTAGATTCTATTCTATCCTATCTGTCTGGCTTCTGCTTTCTGCCTGCTGGGAAAACATTCTGGAATAATGGAGCTGATGTGGTCAGTTGTGTTGAAGGGTAGAGAGAAAATGCTGGAAATAGGGAGAAAAGCTTGTATATGGGAACACATATCTTGGTTTTGGGAGTGAACAAAGTTTTAACAATATTTTAAATCCTCTCATAGAAATGATTGCCTCTTCATTGAGCAATAGTGGCGAGATTAGATGGGTAAAAGCAGTGGGGATGAAGCAGGATTTGAGTAACAAATCTCAATAATTATCTTTCAGATGTTGACCTACAATGTAATGTGAAACAGTTTGGAGAAAAATGCTCTTTTCATAAATAGTAAGCATTACTTCGATAGAGAAGAACAGGCAATTTCATATAATTCATAAAGATAACCCAAATGCCTTCATTATAGACATAACAAATTTTAAGTGAAGAAATACATTAATATCAGTGGTTAAATATAACATTCTGTTTAAGTCAGTAATTACTATAAATGATAATGATTCTTCTTTTTCTTAGATATCCAATACATTATTCATTCCCTTTTACTGAGCTATGAGAAAAACAGAGCTATTATAGGTTTTATTTAGTGATTTTTAGAAAGAATGGATTATTCATTAAGATAATAGATGAATATTAAATGGAAAACATTGTTGCTTCACTGTTTATTTTTCTTGATGTTTTATTAACCTTTATTGTTCCATTGCTGTTATTCTTTAACATTTTATGATTTAATGTCTTCATGTGGATTTGAGGTTCTAATGAGTGTGAATTTTAGTATCCTTATGGGAGATTGAATACCCTAAAGGGAATTCAGAGAGTAATCATTTATGGGGTCTCTTGTTCTTTCTTTAACTTTTCATATGGGTTAGTGCATAATGAAGCTGAGTAGAAAATTAATATTTCATCTTTAGTAGTTAAGAATGATTTGTTTTTCTTATTAAAAGTGAGTAAATCTACTATTAAAAACATTGGAGACTTGAGTTATTGGTTCTGTACTATCCTTCCTTGAATATTAAAATCTACTTATTTTAAGTCTGCTTCTTTCACAGTTAACTCTATCAGTTATTTTTGTTTTCTTGAGAAAATACTCATTTGTTTACTCCATCACAAAGTGAGATGTGAATAAGGTGCTATGGACACCATAGGCTGTCCATTCAGTTTAAAGCTCCTCCCTGTCAAAACATAGATAACCCTCTTTAATGCTGCTTCTGATTTTTCAAGGGCTTAGCCGAAAGAAGCTCTGTCTGGCCGAACAAACAAATAAACAGCTTAGCTATATACCTTTGTATCCTATGCACCACGGTCACAGGATGTACAAAAAAATGACAGAGCATTTGGGAGCTGATGTTTCTCTTTTCCACCCAATAGTTTTGGTTGTCAACATGTAATCAGTGAGGCAAAAGTTCTGAGTAGAAATTTTGAGAATATTTTCAGGCCATTAAAGCTCTCTCTCTCTCTCTTCCTCACATACATGAATTTATATTGTTTGTTAACTCTCGAAATTTACAGAAAAAATTTGTGAGCTTATTGTGACTAATGAATTTTGACTCATTTTGGATTGGAACACAGCTCGCATAGCTTTAGATTTGTTCTCAGTCAGCTATCATAAACATTCAACTTAATTGTACACATTTTTAGCAAGCTGTGTATATGTCATCAGATCATTTCACCACAGAACATATAAATTAGTGCTATAATTACAGGGAAATGTCACATGCATCTCATTATCACATAGCAGAATTTGTCTTAGAGAAATAAGTAATTTCATTTTAAAGAAGAGGATGAAAGTTCAAGTATTTCAGGAGACTGCCGACACCTTAGTGCATAATTGAATAAGAACGAATCTGAGGCCTCCCCAGTGGCGCAGTGGTTGAGCGCTGGGTTGTGAAGCTGCCCGCAGCCTCTGAAGCACCGGTTCGATCCCTGGCCACTGGGCGAGGGTCCCACGTGGCGCGCAGACATCTCCTTCGGCCCGCTGCTCCCCTCAGCAGTGTACTTTGTCACTCTGCCTGTTCTACTCCCTGCTCTGGCTATGGTGAATTCTCTCACCCTCCCGCGCTTCTGACTGTACCGAGTGCTTGTATAAATAAATAAATAAATAAAAATCTTTGGGAAAAAAAAAAGAATGAATCTGGAGGATTAACTATGAGGGGAGGGGAGTGATTTTTTAAAAAAGATTTATTTATCTTATGCATACAAGAACTGGGGTATAGGCCAGAGGTGTGGGGGGTGAGAGGATTCACCAGAGACAGAGTGGGGAACAGAACAGGCAGATTGACTGAAATACACTGCTGAGAGGAGCATTGGGTGAGTCAGGAGAGGTCTGCTGCACTATGTGGGTCACCTCCCTGGCTGGGAATCGAATTCATGCTGCAGTGGCTGCGGGTAGCTTCATCGTGCTGCGTCTTAACCCTTGTGCCACCAGGGAGGCCCTGAGAGTGATTTAAAAAAATATATTATTATTTGAACAATCCTTTTCAGATTCAAATAGAAAGTGGTCTGTACTTTGTTCTTTTTTAGATATGATCAAAAATCAAGAGAATACCTTGCCCCAAGGACCTCATAGATAAGATTACAGTTCAGCGAGAGCTGAATCGACTCTGTAGATATTTTGTGTGGATTAGTTCTTAAGGTCCTGCACAGTTTATTAGTCTTAGATACGACATCCTTTTCTATGCAGTATATGTGATTAACATTTTCTTCTTCAAATTCTTTGAAAGTGCCAGACTCCACCTTGACTCAGGACCTCTGCACATGCATTATCCTCTGCTTGGAGCTTTTTTCCTTGCCCTGTGTACATGGCATGTTTCAGTCTCCTGCTTCATGTGTTAGCCCAGTATCATCACTGCTGAAAGGCTATTTTTTGCCACTCTATCAAAGTTCCTCCTCCCATTATTCAATCTGATTGGCTAATCATCTCCCTTCATTTTCCTTGTCACAATTTATATTAGTGGATTTATTTATCTCTGTCTTTCCCCTCACCCTACCTCTTAGGGATTGAAAACTCCATAGGGACAGAGGCACACTATAAGTGTTTAATAAATATTTCATGACTGAATGAATGATCCTATGTTAGGGTTAGAACTGAACTTTAGATCTCCAGAATTGTACTCATGACCTAAGTTCAACTAGTGTCTTATTTCCACATTATATTTGGAAAGCATAAAAGGACCATGTAATTAAGGGCTCCCTAGGTATATCACTGAAGTGTAATACACCACCCAGACTGGATTCTGAATAGAAAATGACAGTTTCTTTTGACATTTAAAAGGCTTCTGCTTTTCAAAAAGACTAACTCTAAGGTGAAAGGTCACCTTTTTCAAAGATTATTTACTTGTATTTCTTTCCAGCATTTTGGCAAATTAATGGGAAAAGTATAAAAATATCCTTTGTTTCTATGAAATTTTGGCCTTATTAAGCTTTATTTTCATTAATAAATTCAAATCCCATTATTCAGTATTACATCTTACACACACACACACACACACACACACACACACACAGCCCCATCCTATATTTTTTCAAGTTTAAATTGTCTTAGAGACTTGATTGATTTAGGTGTGAAATAATTTTCTTGTCTATATCAGGTACAGATATGTCAAGTTTTCTCAGATTTTCTTAGCAGCAGGCATTGCATTTGATGCTTTGAGTAGGTCCTTTGTAGAGGAAATGCCATATCTGAAAATATACTAACATTTTCATATTGCAAGTTTATTACTAGATAAAACACTATATAATTTTAGAATTAGAAGGTTTGTTAAGGATAATACAATCTAATCTGCTCATTTCTTATTATCAATATTTTTTATGGTAACAAAATTTATATTTCAGGATCTTATGTTTATCTCTGTTTGGATGTTTCTTGTGATATTCTTTAAAATCCTAGCTAATGAGTGTCTGTTTTGTCTTGTTTCAATTTATGAAGACTTTTAAGTAAATATTCTATGTGCTATTATATAAGTTGTTGGTTTAAGGAACAGGATGTCTTTAAACCTCTTTTGAGATTTGGAATGTCGGTGATAGTAGTAGTAGAAGTGGTAGGAATAAGGGATATGTTATTTACTCATTTTTCATGACACCTAAGGGGACTTCCTCTACCCCATAATTTCAGATTGATTAATCCCCCTCTTTCCCTTGGACCGTTTCTGGCAATACAATTTTTCCTTTGTGCTGTGTTGCCATTCACTTCATTTTTCTTTTTCCCTCTTCTAAATGTTTACATATAGGTTTTTTTATAATTTATTTTTATATACAATAAATAGTAGTTGCTCAGTAAATATAAGTTGTGAATGAAAATGTATATTAATTTCATCACAAATGTTGCTGATTCATTTTTCAAATTTATCTAGCTGTTAACACAATCATGAAACTGTATAACAACATATACCATTTGTCCTACAAATGAATTTTCTTTGTTTCAGATTTTCCTAAAAATTTTGATTAATATGAGAAATAAAGACTACACACCACATACACACACACACATACCCCCTTGAAGGGAAGGGAATGTAAGTTATCTGATTTTTTAGAACAAAAATTTTATGATTTTTGATGTCAGGTATGGTGCCATATTTGTTTTTATGATCTTCCATTTGCCTTCACCATGCAAGTTAAAGAGTAGATTGTGATTAAAATCTTAGCGCTTTAGCAATAAAAAGAATTTTCATTAGACTCATTCTCTTGATATTCTTGTGCTAGAAGGAATTTTAGAAATGGTCCAGTCTAATTTCATTTTTCAGAAAAGGAATCAAAAGCCTGAGAGATCGTTCCCATTAACATAATGTATCTATATAGGAATGGATAATAATAGATAACATGTATTCAACACTTAGGCTAGTGGGTCTGATTCTAAATGCTTTTTGTGTATTTTCTTGTTAGTCCTGATAAACTCCTTTTTGAGGTATGTGCTTTTTAAATTCATACTTGATAGAGAAGAAAAAGAAACCTAGAAAGATTAAGAAAACTCCAACCCTCACACAGTAAGTGTCAAGTTGGAATTTGGATCAACTTATTTAAATCTCTCCATGACCTCACTCAATTTGTTTGCTATCTTGCTGTTCTGATTAGAGCCAGGATCTTCCTTAATTCCTAATCCTCTAATGTTCCCACCATGGGCATTTTCTGAAAAGTTTAGAGAGGACTGGGTGTTTTAAGTGAGAAATAAAGGTTGGAGTGGCAGTTAAAATAATGGGATGCAGGAATAAAAGAATGCTGGAAAAACTGGTGAAATAAGAGTAGGATATATGGTAGGAGAGGGATGGCAGTATGGAATTCTTGATGCCCAAGTAATTATAAATTATTGGAAGAAAGAATATCTTTCCTAATAATATTTGTTCAGAGTAGCTTAATCTCCTTACTGTTGGAGATAATTCCAATATTCAGCTACTGAAATCTCTATTAGATACCTTTCTTTTGAGCCTGTTCTCTCTTCTCAAGTAAATTTGCTGTTGTGATTGTTATTTATCTTTTTAAAGTTTCCTCATATGATGCTGAAGGGCACCTAGACAGAGGACATAAAGGCCAATCTCTTCATTTGGCTTCTTGCTGAGGTGTGAATATTTAAGAGATGAGGCATAAAAATCATCTCTATTGATGTTATCTTGCCTTATGAGGGGTTCTTTCATGAGTGACACAGAGGGCAAGTAGGAAAGGACACAGAACTCAGTCTCCTCATTTATTTATCTGTTGATGGATAAATAATTCAAGGGTGGTACACAGCATTTTATTTTGTGCCATTGGGCAGGCAGTTGAATTATTGGAGATCTTTACCAGAGGTCTTATAGTAGGAGCATCTTAGTAGGATGACACTTTAGAAGACTTCAGAATTATTTAAAAATTTTGGTTACCAACATATACTTTATATAAGCCAAATTATATAAAAGGAACATTTATATTGTTTACCACAGATTATGCAAAACAGAAGTTTTGGGGATTTTTTTTTTTGAAGAAACCTACTAAGATAATTTAATTCATGATGTATATTTATTTTTTATTTTTAATTTTTTAAAAAGATTTATTTATTTATACATACAAGAGCTGGGGTACAGGCCAGAGGTATGGATGGTGAGAGGATTCACCAGAGACAGAGTGGGGAACAGAACAGGCAGATTGACCAAGTACACTGCTGAGGGGAGCAGCGGGAGAGGCAGGAGGAGTCAGCTTCGCCATGTGGGTTGCTCCCTGGCCAACCGGGGGATCAAATTCATGCTGCAGAGGCTGGGGATTGCTTTGTAGGTTGCATCTTAACCCCTTGCGCCACCAGGGAGGCCCCCATGATGTGTATTTAAATAGAAATTCAGAATTTAAAATTGCACTGATTATGGATATTACTTATATTACTATTTTGAAAAAGTGCTCAACTCTTATGATCCTAGGTCCCAGAAAGCAAACTGGTAATTAACTGCACTAATTAGTAATAACAAAACAAAATATTCTGGTAAAAAATTTGTCTTACATTCAGATTAGCTCATGATCTAAATCATAATTTTTAAAGAAGACAATAGGTACAGTTTACTGGTTACCAATCCAGGAAATGTTAAAGTCAGAGGAGAATATTGACATTTAGGTGTCTTTTGAAAAGGATTAGTATTACATGGTTGAAAGTAATGTGTTCTAATAGATGAATGTAAGTATGCGAAAGATGATTATCCTGGGGCATGTTTACTTTAGTTTTATCATGCAGTGTTAAATGAATTTATTTAATAATAAAACACAAAATGAGTATAGTAGGTTTAGACTGGACAAATTTACTATAGAAATGGTGGGAGGTACAGAATGTATGACAAGATAAAAAAAATATTGTTAGAAATTTTGCCTTTTCTCTTTAACAGATTGTTGCCATTTTTCTCCCACTGGATCCCAGAATAAAATCTGCTATTGACAGCAAACTGATTTAATGAAGGAGTTTTAAATATTCAATGAGGCAACAAATGTGCTCACATTTTTATTAGTATAGAGTGTTGAAGAAACAAAATGAGTTCAAAGGAAAGATCTAAACTCAGAGATTCAGACATACAACAAGGTCATGTCTTTATGTCATGTATATAATGAATCAGGACTAAAATATTTGGTCTCTGATTTTCTATGACATAGCCCATTGTAGAGCTTGTATTTAAAAGACTGGCTATGTTACTTCATAGTAAATATTCACCTGCAAACTGGCCTGGACTTTTTATTATTGGACAAATCTAAAAAGGCTACTGCAGAGGAAAAAAACTGTCTTCTTATTAAAAAGTAAGGTAGCTTATAAAATTATGGGAAATGCATAAAAACATGGCTAGAATTAAGAGAACAGTTTGCAAAATAAGATCTTGATAACATACTAGAAAGCTAAAGGTACTTGTTAAAGTCATCTGTAAAATTTGTCTCTTGAAAGTAAACATGAAGCTATTTCTAAACCAAGGAAGAAAGTATAATGAAATATTTATGTGAATGAATCTTGATTGGAGTGTATAAGTATCTTTAGCAAAGAGCAACATAAAACAACTCTCTCTCGCCAGTAAACAAACAAAATCTCAATTTCCCTCTACCTTACCCCAGATTTTCTAACATAGTGAGTCTAAATCCATGTCATCAATTTAGGAATTTTGTTTTGGAAACCAGTCAGTGAAATTGAGTTTTATTTTCAGGTGTCATATTTTCTCTTTGGAAAGCCACTCATACATTTTCATTTTGTGAACTGCTTTTAAATTTTTTTTTTTAAAGCAGCATTCATTTTAATAGCTTTATCCAATTCTTGGCTGTTGAATATCCCTGAAGAACTTTTAGAAGGAGTATGCAAAGTGTAGCTCCCTTCAGAACTTCTGTGGAGGCCCTGGAGATACTGGGAAATGCTTGTGAGTAATTTTCTTACCAAAAAAAAAGACACCCAGTTGAATGCTAGATTGTAATCCAATCAGGAAGTTGTGATGACATCCTAAAACTCGAAAGTACAGTTTGAATGGTTTATGAATAATACCACATTGCCAACATTGAATTACAGCTTGTATTTTTACTCGAGGACTAGGAATACTAGGAACATAAAACAATTTTATAGCCAGTTACCTTTGAGGTTGAGGGAGATGACAATTCATCACACCAGAGTCTTTAGTGCATGCCACTAAGAAAGATTATGATATGTGTAGGGACAGAGGCTTGCACTTGTGAGACTATGAGAAGGGTTTGGATATAGAGGACACAGGACAGGGTCGCAGTGCTTTTGAGGACACCCAGGTTGCCAGGGACATGAATCCCAGTCTTCATACATACCCATTTACACTTTAATCAGAAAAATTCTATTGAGACTAGCCTTTCAGCAAGGGAATATTATCTAAATAGAACACAGTCATTTTAGCTGTGAGATGAAAAACTTGTATCTTATGAGCCTAGAGAGAAGTGAGTTGAATGTTATCACAAGATAACACATGGTCTTGAGGCACCCTGGGGTGTTCATATCTCACATCCCAGCACAAGCTCAAAACCCTTAGCCTTCTTGATAATTGTCAAAGTTATTTTAATTTGAGCCATAACCAATTATTTATGTAAAAATATACTGTAAAGACGATAGTTGGAGAGTAAGAACATGAAAATGTATTTTTTTTCAGGCTTGTTGAGATTAATGAACCCTCAAAAATGTTATTAACTGCAGAATGAGTAACAAGTCTAAAAAGCTCTGCATTTAAAATGCCTTAATTTTCTTCTCAGAAGAGTGAATTGTCTTGATGCTCATGACTGAGTCAATACTACAGACTGGTGCTCAGCACACTTCCTCCTGCATGTCTCACTCTAAAGATTCCTTAACTTTGCTTCAAAGCCTTTTTTATTCTAGCTTTGTTCTTTGGTCTTGTTTGGGAGCTCTATTTCTAGTGGCTTGGAAGTAGAAAAAATAAACTTCCCTGTAAGGTGCATTCTTTAGTTCCCTTTGGTATCTGCTGTGTTTCAGCAATTTTTTTTTTTTTAATTCTAGAGAGACATGCTCTGCCTATTGCCTCATGAGAACATGGTGTCTAATCTCTTCTGGCCCTGCTTTGTTGGGACATGAAGAACCGGGGAGGAATTTCCAGAATATGTCATATCGGACCCTAGCAAATAAGAATGGTGGGGAAATGGCATTACAAACACAGATCAGAGAAGAAAAGTCTTAGTGTCTCCTTGGTTTACGGTTCTTAAACATGTGCAGAATGTTGGGACAGAGGTTGTTAACTAGCTTTTTTTTTTTCATCTTTCCTGAGGATAGAAGTAAATGACCTTATGTGATGGCATGAAGTGTTTAGAGACTGAGCTAAGGAAAAAGCTGTCAGTCTAAGAGTGAGCAGGGGAAAAAAAGAAGAAATAGAGCATGGTGGAATGCCAGGGATAAGAAATACGTTGAATAAATTAGAAAAGGACAACAAAGCCAAAAAAGTTATCCTTCTTTGGAAGGCTCTAGCAATGTCAGAACCTCTCAAGAGGATGACTGCTTGATTGTGATGAAGGATGTGGTTAGACAGAAGCAGTGAACTTGAAAGCTGTGCCTTTGTGCTCTTGTCCTTTTTCCTTGTTCTGATTTAGTACATGCTGTGTGTGTGTGTGTGTGTGTGTGTGTGTGTGTGTGTGTGTGTGTGTATTAAATGAAGGGAAGAATTTGAAACAACTTGGTGATTTTGAGAGGGAGACTCAAATAGAGGAACAGTCCATCACTAAGGAAAATTGCTCTCCTGGCCAGGATTCAAGCAATGGTGGAAAAAATGCCCTTAGACTTGCCCTCTAATGAGATGCTACAAGCCATTAATTTCATGTAATGCCAAAAAAACCACAACCAGGTCATAAAAAAGTGGGGAGGGGGAAGTAGATCTTCAGATCTAGGAATCACCATGAAAATGCTGACTTTCTAAGTTCTGTGAATGAATTTGATCCAGTCCTCTGTATTTTTCTTTCTCTGTTCTATTTGAAGCCAGTTGTGTTTCATTAGTTTTTGCATTTCCCCTTAAAAGTCTTGTAACATGCTTCAGTTCTAAGGTTTTCAAGTTATAAGGAGCTTAGAGACCTCTAAAAGGTAGGAGGAAGCAGTCATTCAAAAGCCTTTAGTGACTCTCCACTGCTCTGATCAGGTCCACACTGCTTAGTTTACAAGGGGTTGCAGGATCATGCTCCTTATTTAAATGTCTGATTTTCTTACCTGCCTGTTTTGCAGCAAGCCCAGGCTGGGAAGGCTCACTGTCAGTTCCAGCAATTTGATAGAGAATTTTAGAATCATCTTCACAGGTTTTTTTTTTTTTTTTTAAAGATTTATTTATTTACTTATACAAGCACTGGGTACAGTCAGAAGCGCGGAAGGGTGAGAGAATTCACCAGAGCCAGAGCAGGGAACAGAACAGGCAGATCGATGAAATACACTGCTGAGGGGAGCAGCAGGCATGGCAGTAGAGGTCTGCGTGCGGTCTGCGCGCCATGTGGGACCCTCGCCGGTGGCTGGGGATCGAACCGGCGCTGCAGAGGCTGTGGGCAGCTTCACAGCCCAGCGCTCAACCGCTGCGCCACCGGGGAGGCCCATCTTCACAGGTTTTAATGGTAAGCGGGGGAAACAAACCAACAGGGAGACAGCAACTTGCACCCCCTTCCCCAGTGTGACACCACCTTTTTGTCCCTCCCTCCTAGGCACAGGTGTGCACACTTGCCCATGCACGTGCACACACACACACACATGCACGCGTGCAGATGCCCATAATCAGGCATGAATGCCCCACACGCACATACCCTCTACATTAACAATATCAAGGCCACAGGAGATAGGCACTGAGACCAATGGCGTAAAAGCATGATCAACTTTATTTACACTGGCTCCCCTCATTTTTCTCAGTTCTTTGCTCTGCTTTTCCTACCCTGGTGTTGTAACATCCTCTTTACTCTACTTCAAACTGCCTTCTCTAAGCTAACACCTCCACGGTGTAGGTTCAGGGTAGACTTTACTTTCTCCTGCATACACACCCCCTCCTCATGCCTGGGATATGAATCCTCCTGTGTGGTCCACCTCACCTTCCTTTTTGGCAGTGATCATACTATGTAACTATAGATGCCTATTTACGTTGCTGTAGGAGTTGTCCCTAGGTTATAAATTCTATTGATGTGGGCAGGGAGAGAAGAACACAGGGGACAATGGTGATGGTTTAAGGGTGAGCTGGTGGTGGGAATTTTACAGGGAATACACAATGATGTAAAAGATATAAATAAAAAAATAAATAAAAATAAGTTCTATTGTTGCCGTGTAGAAGTGCTCTTATAAACTAGCTTTCGCAGGAGGCTTATTTCAAGCTTGGAGGTCTAATTTTAGCTGTGGCAGCAGGTGAGGGACATTCATATGGGGGCACAACTCCATGTCCACTTGCTTTCCCTTGCGTATCCTTTCTCCTATCTTTTGGGTTTTTTTTTTTAAAGCTGCTGTTGTAAAGCATAACCCTGGGGTTTTTGAAAAATGAAGCTGTTAGTTTCATTTATGAACCCCATTCATTTCTTTTGTATGTCTTGTCCTGAGGAGTGATTTGAAATCTTGGTTGTTGTCAAAGGCCCTTATCTTTTCAGGGTCATTCCTTAGTTGCTCTTGTAGAAACACCTAAACTATGGGAATACCTTTAATGTAATGTCATGTGAAATGGTTGTGATAAATACTTGCCTCTTAAAAAAGTTTTTGGTGCTTAGGAAATATGCTAGTCATCCTTGAAGGCCTTCTTCTGTTGAACTGCAATTTTTCATTGTGAAAAGCTGGATATATAGACTCTGCTTAATGTTTTTTCATAACCAGGACATCTTTCACCAATAGCATAATATTTTTATTCCATTGCCATCCGTAACATTTTGTTAATATTTTTTTTTCTCTAAGTTACATACATTGGTTTCAGAATGATATGCCCAAAGGAAAAAGGAATAAAGCCTTATCATGCTTTCAGCTGGTAATATCTACTTCTGAATCATATAATGGGTATTATTTTCTTCTTTTAAGACACAAGGAGTTACCAAGAAATGCTTGTTATGTCTCAATTTACCTTACAAATATTTTCATCAGTCACTTATTTTTCAACTGTATTGGCCAAGAGAATAGCCCTAATCACATGTGCTATTGAGCCTCTGTAATGTGGCTAACCTGAGTTGAGATGAGTTGTGAATGTAAAACACAGG
The DNA here is from genome assembly GCF_014898055.3 of Talpa occidentalis. Classification (NCBI taxonomy): domain Eukaryota; kingdom Metazoa; phylum Chordata; class Mammalia; order Eulipotyphla; family Talpidae; genus Talpa; species Talpa occidentalis. Next base: position 49,761,411 of record NW_023605305.1, read on the forward strand.
CTAGACTTCAAAGGCAGTAAAAATATCTTATATCTTAATATGTTTATTGAATAAAAGTTGAACTGATAATATTTTGGAATATCAGGTTAAAGAAAATATATTACTAAAATTAATTTCCATCTGCTTTTTACTTTTTTAGTGTGGTTACTAGGAAACTTAAAATCAAATACATGACTTGCATGTTTACCTGGTACTGTATTTCTACTGGATAGTGCTGATCTAGATAGCATGTAAATAATGAGGACTTTTGTGGGTTATTTTGCTAGAAAAGATATTTAGACTCCATAACAAGTCAAACTTGATGACTGGTTAATTTGTAGGAAAAGGATTCCCAAAAGCAATTAAATATACCTGATGTTTTGAGATAAGCCTCTCATAATAACAATAATAACTACTCTAGTGAACTAATAATATTTACCTCTTTGGATTTTCTTAGTATTCGATAAGATGTGTATAAAGGAAATAAGCTAGGTAATTTTGGCTCACTGAGAGAATGAAATGGGAAAATTATCAAGAAACAATTTTAGAACTATTTTCAAACATGATGGATAGCACTAATGTGCTCAGTTATCTGTGGATTCAATGAAAGCATTAGAGAATGGACTTCTTTTGGTTTCTGTGAGTATTTGTTATGCCAGGAGCATAGACAGTCTTTGCAGCCACTCTTCTACAGGGTGCAAGATATTTTATTTAATCAATATATCAGGTTTTATCTAATCATTCCCTTATTCTTGGAGAGTGGGATGCTTCTAGCTTTTATTTTTTCTATTTTAAATGTTGTGATGATAATTATTTGTAGAACTCTTCCCATATTTGGATTTTCCAAGGATGTCAGACCAATTTTAAAGAAGATTATGAATTATATAGGATTTAAAATTCACTCAATTTTCTGACTGAAACTAAACAAATATCCAACCAAGAGGGAGTTGTACATAAGCTATTCCTCATAGCTCTTTTATTCTAGGATAGGAAAGATAAATTGGACAAAGATTAAATAGGTTGTTCCTACTGTGATAATATTGATAAAAAATAGTAATGACATCTTACATATTTCAGCTTTAATATCTAGATCATATTATAGCTGAAATCTTGAATGTAGAGTCTTATTGAACCATATTATCTAGAGCAGTCCAGAGGATGCTGAGTGTATCCTGTAGTTTAAAGGCTCATCTAATTGGCCAATATCATATACAAATTAGTTTAAATCTGCGCCTTAGGTTTGGGGAAAGTCCATTATTTCTGTCAAACCTTTCATTTCCATAAAAAGTCTTGGAAGAAAGTTTTCATTTTGCCCATGATGGTGTGTGTGTAAAAAGTTTTATTTTCAGAGCAGATGTTGAAAGCCCCAAAAGCTGCATTTACGTTTTGTGAATATATTTATTGTCTTAATCACACAGAGCTTCTGTTAGTAGTAGGTTAGACACTGCAACTCATTCCAGATAAAGTTGGGCGGAAATAGGAAGGAAGTCCCAAATTAAGGCACAGCACTTTAATAATGATCTCATTTAAAATACGTCTTCTCATTATCATAGTATTACAAACCTTGTTTGTAGCTAGAGTTCCAGAGTTGAAGAGCAAACATTTAGAGCTGCCGCTGCAGTGCTCATTCATATGGAGAGAACAGTGCAGAGAATGTATATTCAGTGAGGCTGATTTGCATAGTTTATGTTCTATGCACACAGAGCTGTTAATTTTAATATAGTTGCCCTTTCTCTCAAGAACACCTGCCACCCAGGCAATTTAGTTATAAAATGAACCCTCCCAAGAATTATTTCCTACTTGTACTTCTTGGCTTTAAGAGCAATGCTTGAGCACTGCTTGTGATTGGGATTTTTTTTTAAGTTATAATTTCTGTGATAATCATTGAACATTTAAAAGATTCTAGGTTCTTTGCAGATGTTGACTGTTGGCTCCTGTTTTGTGCATCCTGTATTCTAATGATGGTGGGCTGATAATCTGACTTTGTAGGCATGGAAGGAAAGATACTCAATTCCGATCAAATGACCTGGCCTTGGATCCTGGCTATGCTACATGGCCAAATCACATTTTAAAGCTACTGAATTTCCTGCTTGGGAAAGTGAATATAGAGTAGTTGTCCTGATTGTTCTTGGATCTCAATCTGCCTAATTTGTTCATCTTTCCTAATCCTCTGTTCAAGTGGAATTCCCAGGAGACTATCCTCTGCCATTATCTCTTACTCTGAGCTCATTCATTCAAACAGCTGCAAATATTTTGATCTAATCTAATTCTGCTTCTCTTAGACCTCTTTCCTGAGCACTAAAGCTATATTGTTTTCAAGACATTGTGACTAGGAAATTCCACAGTCATCTTCAAACTCATTCTGTTCAATTGCAAATTCATCATTTCTACCATGTCTTGCTTTTTCTCATTAATTCCTCATATTTTTATTGATTGCACACTATATGCAGACATTGGACTAAGCACTGAAATGTAAAAGTAGGTATCAAAGTTCTTTCCTTTACTAAGGTCACAGACTAACACAAGTAAATATTATTTAAGCAAATAAGTTCAACAGTGGGTAAAATGTATTTATTTCCTTAATTTTTGGAAAGCTAGCTATCATTGTTGATTCCTTTTCCCTCATTTTTTGTAACTGCCAATCAATAAGCTCTTCTTCTTTTGCCCCCCTACCTCTGAAGTTTATCTCCAGCTCCTTATCCATCTAAATTATCTTACTTCAAGCTCTCAGAATCTCTTTTTTGGAGTTATCACAGTAGCCCTCTAATTCTCCTACAAATCTCCAGGCCCATCTCCCTAAAATCTATTATCAATAATATTATCAGACTGGTCAGCCTATACTGTTTCTTTCTCCCAGATCAAAACTCTTCAGTATTATGTATCACCCATGGGACAAAGCTCAAGATTCTTAAGCGCACAATAATTCCCCTTCCTTTCACTCTAGTCAGGACCACATATTTGCTTTATGCTTTCTACCCCAGAACACTGAACTGTTGATATTTATGTCTGGTGGGTATTCTACATAACTTGCCATTTATCACCTCCAAGCCTGCATTTTTTTTTTTCTTCTGCCAAAAATGCTTTCTTTAACACCTGTGTTTTTCCGATAACACCTCTTTCTTATCCTTTAAAACTCAGCTAAGATGAATCTTTTCTCAACACTCCTGGGATTATCTCTCTGATTACACTTATCACACAATGCTGAAATTTTGTTCTGTGTCAGGTTCACTCACTAGACTATGCATTTATTGAGACTTGAACTGTGTCTTAGTCCCTGTATTCTCAGCGTCTGTTATGTGGAAGGTACTTTTTTAGTGTTTGTTAAATTGAATTGAAGGATATGATCCCTGTCTTTTCACCAACTTCATTTCCAGTTATTTGCTTCCCATTCTGTTGTTCCTCCTCACTGAACTTATAGTTCATGAAATGTCCCATGGTCTAGCTTCTAGGCTATTTATAGGATGATGGTGGTCCATTGCCTGGGATACTTTTCCTCCTGCTTCTTTATGTGCCTCGTTACTCTTTGTTCTTTAAATCTCACAGTTTGACTTGGCCATCTCTTCCTTAAGAAGGCCTGATCTCTCTTCGCCAAATTTCCATTTTATGGCAGATTAGGTCGACTTTTCTTAAAGCATCCTCTGCTCTCATTGCACTGTGTGTACTAATTGTCCTTTTGGTTTTATTTGTCTTCTCCACTAGACTGGAACCTCTGTTGTCTATCACTGTGCCTACCATATAGTAGGCATTTAAAGTTTTCTTTAATTTTCTTTCTTTCTTGCATTAAATAGAGGTAGAAAGAATTCACATTTTGATAATCTACTATGTACCTGCCATTATACCAAGTGTTTATGTGGTATTTGGAGAAAAGCAATTGAAGTCAGGAGGCTTGGCAAACATAAAGTATTTGCAGTTCTGTAATCTCAGGCCTGCACTTACTCATAGATTTGGAAAGCTACATTATTTCCCCATGTGTGCTATAAGAGGCTGTTTCATTAGAAAATGTATAGACCTATTGGTGAATTCCACAGATAATTAATTTATTTTGTAATATGTTTTACTTTATCAGGGAGAAATTCTATTTAAATCGACTATAAGGTGTTTCTTAAACTGGGGCAAGCTTTCTCTTGGGGAGTGTGAAACCACAGAACAAACAGATACATCTTCCTGACATGTTAACATTTACTCATAGTTAGGGAATTCTATTTAAGTATGATGGAGTAAAGCCATTTTAATGCTACTTTTCTCCCTGAAACTCATAAAAAACAATAAAACAAAAATTCGCCCTTTTCAAATTCTCAAAGAATAAAAATCAGGGAAGAAAATGGTATGTTCAAAAGAAAACAAGAAAGATAAACAATTATGAAGAATGTCAGCCAAATATAGTGAATTTGGATCAAACATGGGAGACCACGAAGAGCAAAAAAAAAAAAAAACCTTTTGTCCTTGGGTGAAATAGGTTTCTATTAACGGGAATGTCACAGACCAGAGAGGCCCATTCAACAATTTTTTGATCCAGGTAAATATACTTGGGGGCATAGGAGGACTATAGAAGTTTATTCTATATTCTAAGAATATTCCTCACCGGAAATATTCCCAAGATCAGTTTTCCCTTGGTCTACATACATCCAAGATCATTTCTTCCTCAGTTTACATACATCCAAGACCCAAAAGCAGTGGTGTGAAAAAGTAGGTTAGCTAACCTGGTTAGCTGTGGCTTGGATTCCTAGCTGAGAAAGATGGAGAGGTGAGGTTGGGTAAGAGGAAGATAGCTAATATCATCAGTTTGTAATTTATGTCTCTTTTGCTTGTAAGCCAGACCAAACCACAACTGAAACTGCAACCTTCTGTAGCTCAAATAATCATCAAAAAATAAAACTGTAATTACAAATAGTTGCAAAATACAGGGTGCTATAACAGTATCTCACAGAGGATGCAATGTTACAAGCTGAGAAATGATGTATGAGTCAATGAAACAAATGAAGAAAGCATTCTTGTCAGAGGGACAAGCAAGTGCAAAATCTTTGTGGCAGGTGAGAACATTCTGTGGATAAGAACAGAAGGTGAGTGTGACAGTGAGTGTGACTGGAATACAAGAGAATGAGCTCAGGATGGAGGGAGAATCATGAGAGGCGACAGTAGAGGAAAAGAGGGTCAAATATAAAGCACCTTAGTGTTACTGTTAATGATTCCGAAGAGTAATGGAAAGCTAATGAGATCATTTAATCAAAGTTATGACATGATTAGATTTACATTTTAAAATGATCCCTTTGTCTGTAATGAAATCAATTGATTTAGGAGCAAAGGATGCAAATATCAGGAGAGCAGTCAACAAACTTGTAGTAAAACAGGTGAGAGGTAGATAAAAATTATGACAGTGAAGATGGAGGTAAATGGGCAAATGAACAGTTTTGTGAAATTATAGGTGATAGGTTGGATTTGGGGACATGTATGGCAGAAATTATTAGTTATTCTGGTACCCATGTTCCTGTTCTTGCCTTCAGAGATAGGACCACCTACTCCACTCCAAGTATGAGTTACAAATATGATCTTCAGGCCTCTCTGGTGGCACAGGGGTTAGTCTCAGCTCTATCAAGCTATCACCAGCCATTGAGGCCTAAGTTTGATCCCCAGCCAGGGAGCTGATCCACATGGTGCAGCAGACCTCTCCTGTCTTGCTGCTGCACCCTCAGCAGTGTATTTCAGTAGATCCACTTGTTCTGCTCCCCACTCTGTCTCCGGTGAATCCTCTCAATGTCCCCCACATCTGGCCTAGACCCCAGTTCTTGTATGCATAAATAAATAAAATAAATCTTTTAAAAAAGACAAATATGATCACCTACCTAGAGTATACATTTATCAGACTCTCAGTTATATGTGACTATAGATTAAATATGGTAAACATCTAGGTCCCCTCCTAAAAGACAGGACTGCTAGCTCTGAACTTTAAACTCCTTCCATAAGTTGAAACATAGACATGGTGCTGATGGTTCAGTTTCCATTCATGCAGATTTTAACATCAACAAGAAGAGGCAGAGAAAGATAGAAGAAACTTAGGATCTTGACTGACCTTGTGGCTCCACTAGCCTGATTTTATTCACTTTTGCATTTTTATACATAATACAGATAATTTCCCATCTTGGTTGAGGCACTGTAGTTTTGAATTTTTTTGTTTCAGCAACTTAGCTTAATTATTCCAGGTGATGGGAAGGGACTGAACTACGTGAATGGTGATGTCATCCATTAATATGAGAAGCATTCATTATCTCTCAGCTTTCAGTCATTTGCATATTTGATTGAATATTATTTTTATACCTTAATTTGAGTAATTGATAAAAATGTTTCAAAACTAGATGCCCTCTCTGGGTTATCATAGAATGACCCTTTTTATAAGATTAAAAAGCTTTGCTAATTATAATTTTATCTAATTGTGCTATTACCCAGCTCATAGTTCTAAAATTATTAGGGTATAATGAAATTCAAAACTTGACTTACTAAACCCTAGATGTATTTATTTCTATAGCTCTGAACTGACCTATTGAGCTAGTTAAATTAACAGCAAAGAGAAAAGAGAATTTCAATAAAGAGGAAGAGGAAAATATAGTTAACTTAGCTTGCGTTTGATAGGTCACCTATGAGGGTCTCTAGAACTCATCACTTTGAATTTTAAAAAGTATTTATGTGCTCTGTGCTTAATTAATCCACTCATAATTTTGTTTGGGATATAAGCCACATTTAATAGATAAAATCCATCCTCCTTTGAAAATCAGGTCAGCGACTCACATGCAGATTTTTCACATTTCTTATTTCAGTGATTCCTCAAAAATGACTAAAAAATATTTCTATTAAGACTTTCTGAATTATCCAGACATATAATTATTATATTATCAAAGTATTTGAAGCTACAACTAGATAAAATAGTGGTTTATTTTTATTAAAATTATCTCTGCCTTAACAAAACATCTTTGAAATTTTATGATCTTCCCTATATGTTCAAAGAGAAATCAATGAAGTATCACAATAATGTCTGCAAAAATCTTAATAAAGGTCATTTTATAGCTCCTGTTAACAATTGTAGTCATTTATGAGAATTCATTGGATGTCTGTTAAGGTAGCTATACCTATTTAACAGATAAGGTAGTGTAATTATTAAGTGATAAGAATTTTTCTAGTTTTATATTTGCATCAGATGCTAAGTATATAGATTTACTCCAAATATTTTAACGTCCAATCCAGGCACCTTTCATAGGACGGTGCTTTTTTGTGTTAAGTGAAAGTTCATTATCAAATTAGGTGATATTAAAATCTATTTGAAATGATGCTAATGGATGAGTTAATTTCAATTAAATAACAATTTCTGTAGGCACTCTTTCCAAATCTTTCTATGTTGTATGACACATTGAAAAGTCAATTTTAAGGGCCTCCCTGGTGGTTGCAAGGGGTTAAACACAGCACTGTGAAGCTATCAGCAGCCACTGCATCATGAGTTCCATCCCCAGCCAGAGAGCTACCCACATGGCACAGCAGACCTCTCCTCTCTCACCCACTGCTCCCCTCAGCAGTGTATTTCAGTCCATCTGCTTGTTCTGTTCCCCACTCTGTCTCTGGTGAATCCTCTCAGCCCCCCGCACCTCTGGCCTGTACCCTAGTTCTTGTATGAATAAATAAATAAATCTTTAAAAAAATAAAATTAAAAAAAGAAAAGTTAATTTTAGAAATGATTATTATTGTATTTGAAAGCAAGCTGACTTGAGAGTATACAGCGATCTATAAAACCATAAATTTGATGTAAAAAATGATTTAAAAGATAGATTTGCCAATTAGAAAGGGAGAATTTAGTTGTGATTTCCAAAGCTTTTTGAAATGAGCTTGAACTCATTTAACAAGTATGCTTTTCCAGCAACTATTCACAGTTCACACTGGTGAACAAGACAGAATCTCTGCCTTCACAGAACTTTCCTTCTCATGGAAGAGATACAGTCAAAGTATATAAAACAGAATACTGTCCATGCAATCAGAAAAAATAAAACAGAATAAAGAGATAAAGAGGGCAGGGTACTTTTGGATTAAAATACCAGCTTCAAGGGGCGATAGTTAAGCAGAAGCTCCAATGAAAAGAATGAATAGCCTACAAATTTCTGGGCAACGTTGAAAGCTGATGAGAAGAACCTGAGGTAGAAATGTGCTCAATAAATTCTAGAAATAGCTAGAAACAGAAATGCTGATGTTGCTGAAGCGGAATAAGTGAGCAGACTGTAATATGAAGTCAGTGCTGGGGAGATGTGATCAAAGAGCTGGCCAAGGCCAGATCATGTAGGGCCCAATAGAAGGGAGTGAGGACTCCGGATTTTGTACTAATGGCTTGGAGAGGGCCTGGAAAAGTTTGTATGTGGGAAGGTGGTCTGATTTATGTTTTTTTGTTTATTGTTATTATTATTAATTTTTTACATCATTGTTCATTTTTAAACAATATTTGCTTCTCACCCCCCCTCAGGTGTAGTCCCCATAGAGTCCTTCCCCAATGCACCCATGCACCATCACCTCAGTCCCCTGTGCTCCCTCCCTCCCTCCCTCTCATGTTGCTCCCTCCTCCCCTGCAGGATGTCTCTGATTTATAATTGTTCTCTTTTGTTTTGTTGTGTTTTGTACTATTACTTTTTCCCCTGATGTCTTAATTGGTTCCCCTATATTCCTCCTATAAGTGAAACCATCCAATATTTTTCTTTTTTTTTCCTGACTTATTTCACTGAACATAATTCCTTCTAGTTCCATCCACATTATTGCCAATGGCATGAGTTTATCTTTTTTTTATGGCTGAGTAATATTCTGTTGTGTATATATGCCACATCTTCTTGATCCATTCATTTATTTTTGGGCATTTGGGTTGTTTCTGGGTTTTACCTATTCTAAATAGTGCTGCAATAAACATAGGGGTACAGGTATTCTTTTGAATCAATGGTTTTGTGTCCTTTGGGTAGCTTCCTAGAGTGGAATTGCTGGGTCATATGGTATCTCCATTTTTAGTAAGCTGGGGAATCTCCAGACAGCTTTCCATAGTGGTTGGACCGGTTTGCACTCCCGCCTGCAATGTAGGAGAGTTCCTTTTTCACCACATCCTCACCAACATTTGTTGTTGCCAGGTTTTTTGATATGTGCCATTCTTACTGGTGTAAGGTGGTACCTCAATGTGATTTTGATTTGCATTTCCCTGATTATAAGGGATGTTGAACATTTTTTTTAACATGCCTGTTGGCTAATTTATGTTTTTAAAAGACCACTCTGGTTGCATGTGGTTGCAGAATGGTCTGGGAGAAGGCAAGGAGCTAGGTAGTGGTGGAGGAGGTGGTGAAAGAATTAAAATTGGGGTTTGTTTTGAAGGTAGAGCTCCTGTAAGTTGCTGACGAATTGAATGTGAGGTATGAGAGAAAGATAAATCAAGACAAACCTAGGTTTCTCTTCTGAGCAGCTGGATTAGTAGTAGTGCCATCTTTGCACTGTTAGAAGATTGGGTGGAACAATGAATGGGCAGAAAAATTAAAAGTTTGTTTTGTACATGTATAGCATGAGGTGCCTTTATACAGCCAAGTGTAAATACAGCCAAACAGGCAACTGGAGGCACAAATCTGGAGCTCTGGCAAAGGGAAGAGCAGCAGACACCAATTTGTGAAATAGTAACTTGTGGATGGTATTGAAAGCCGTGGGACTAGGTAGCTCACATAGAAACATAATGAAGACTGAGGTAAGGTACTCCACTATTTAGAGGTTAGTAAGAGAATGAAAATCCACCAGAGGAGAATGATAAGGCGTTGTCAGAGTTCTAGAAGGAAAATCAAACTATACCATTAACGAGGAGGACATGAACCATTATATTTTCTTGTTTAATTTTCTCTCCTAGTCTCAAAGTTAGTAATTTCCCACCTCCTTTCAATTCAAATAGCCAGTGCTCCCTCCCTCACCCACCTCACCTATCAGCTTATCACTCTGCTCTGTATTTCACCAAGAAAATAGAGCTACTCAGAGAGAAATTCATGATCTTACCACCAACAAGCACATCACTGCATCTACTCTGCCTCCCATTTGTAAAACAAGTGAAGTTTTCTCTGCTGTTTTGTGAAATGGACCTTCTACTGGGTCCAATTTCCTCTTTTCAGAGAAAAGAGATTCCTCTCTCTATCTTGCATAATTAATATCATTTCCCACTTGAATGTATTATCCCTGGTAGCACAAAGTCATGCTATATTGTCTTCCATATGTAAAAAAAGACAAAATTAAAACAAAAAATAGAATCCCCTTCTTCACACCCATATTTTTTCCATCTTTAGCTCATTTCTTTACTCATCTTTCAATAAAACTTCTAGGTAAGATATCTGAATGGGCTCTTTCTACATCCTTCCACCTATAATCTCTCCTTTAAATTTTTTTTATAATGTAACATTTCATATACACAGAAGATAATTAACATATAGCTATATTATAGGAACACCCAAGCATCTAGTACCAAATTTAAGATCTAAAATAATTAATATTATTGCTTCTACCTATCTGTACCTTTCCTATTTTGCCCCTTTCAACCTCCCCAATGAAACCCTTTATTTAGTTTTGCTTTTTTTTTTAAGTGTGATAAAAATGATTCAAACTGTGTGGAGTTTAATGCACTTTGCTTTTTTTCACTTTATTGTTATGTTTCTAAGATTTATCCAGGCAGCAGTGGTTTTTTCATCCAGTTTCACAGTTGTATTTTGTGACTGTTCCATAGTGTATTTATACATTCCCCTGTTGATATATACTTGGGTTGTTTTCAGTTCTTTTGCTATTGAGGTATTTTGATGGATGTGCCAGCTGGGCTTGGCCACTCTGTCTTGCAGCTGGCCCAATGCTTAGTCTTACTGGTGATGGCATCAGCATTTGTTTGCCTTCAGCCTTCCCTCTTCTTTCTTCTCATTGGTATTGCACAGTGCTGCCTACTTAGGGTTCAGCTTTGGGGGCTTTTGTTTGTTTTGTGTTTTGGTGGTGGTGGTAGCGATGCTTGGATTTTTTTCTTAGTTCCTACAAATCCAGCAGTTCTTTCAAACAGTATGTATTATTCATGATCTACTTGCTTCCTAGCAAAAGCATTTTTAAAGAAAATCTGGTTTACTATTCTGTGGAAACCATCATTCTGTCTTGAAGCCACTCAATCAGGCTCTTTTTCCATCATTTCAGTAAAACTGCACTTGTCAAGATCAACAGTGACTTCCAGATTGCTGAATCCAATGACCAGTTGTCATTTCTCTGTATCTTTTAGCGATACTTGAATAGCAACTTGACCCTTCATTTAAATAACCTGTTGAGCAGGTGGGCCTTGAGTTCCTTGATTTTTCAGGGACTCTTCTCTTGGTAATAGAGTAAATAAGAAGATGACTAAGTAGGTCTTCTACTGTGGCCCACTGGGGGCTAATCCTATACTCAGGATTATAGCAGTGCATAGCTCAAGATTATGGAGCAGATAATGTAGTGACAATAAATCAAAAGAAGTATGCACTATTAAAAAAAAAACACTACACTTGTACACATTATAGCTTTCCTCTTAGCTAACACAGACTTTTAACAAGGGAAGCGATAGTCTTTTGACAATTTCCCTTCAGAAATGAAGGCATCATAGGAAAAAAGATTTCTTCCTTACAATGGTCCCAATAAAATCTCAGAAGCTTACAAAAGTGTTGCTCACCTATCAAAGGCAGCTTGTGTTGAAGATGAAGCTAGCCATTCTCGTGTGTTTGTGCTACCCTACTCTGTCATTGTTATGATTCCCCAGAAACCCTCTGGACTTATTTATGGATAACAGTTGAAGTCACTTTTAATGAATTTTTACAATTTCTAGCAAAGAAAAGATTTTCCAGTCGATAGTAGAAAAGACTCATGCAGACAATAGAATTTAGGATAAAATTTTGTTTGTCCCATAAATTCTCTATCAGGATTGAGACAAATTTTATAATTAGGTTATGACACTGGTTCATTGTTGTAGGAAAGGTAGAGAATAGCATATATTTGTACACCTCTTAAATCCTGATGCTATTTATCAAATATGTTTAATTCAACTACTTTGCCTTCTTATGTCATAAATAGAATTTGAGGTAATGCTGATCCTCAAACCCAATTGCTTTATAAATTGTTTCATTTCTCAAGTGTCAGTTCTATGTGTCTACAAAATATTGGAATCTGCTAGGTTTAAAGGTACATGAGAATAAAATTATCTAGATGATTCATTTCTTGTAGATCTAACTTTATTTCTTAATGCAAATTGAAAATAATGAAAGATACTATTTCTTTTTTTAAAGATTTATTTATTCATGCATACAGGAGCTGGGGTACAGGCCAGAGATGGGGGGGCAGTTAGAGGATCCACCAGAGACAGTGGGGAACAGAACAGGCAGACTGACTGAAGTACACTGCTGAGGGGAGCAGTGGGCAAGACAGGAGAGGTCTACCTTGCCATATGGGTTGCTCCCTGGCTGACCAGGGATCGGACTCGTGCTGCAGAGGCTGTGGATTGCTTCACAGTGCGGTGCTTAACTCCCTGCACCACCAGGGAGGTCTCCAAGATACTATTTCTAATGAACCAATGTCAAGTGCAAATATCCACTATTATATAAAAACTGTTGGAACTTGCACATGTTTATGTGAATTAATTTGCTTTGGGCTGGGTAAAAAATTAATAGATGTTAAGGTTCTTTAGGGAGGAGTAAAACTTTAAGTAATCAGTGATAGAAAAAGAACATTATGATTGTGACACATATAGAAGTTGTGAAACCTAAAATAATTCCTGTGTAATATTAAAGGGCAGTTGTGTTTGCTCTATCACTTAATTCATTATGCTAATTTTTAATATTAGCTGTCACTCCTTTTGAACTAACCATAGTGAGAGGTTTTTACACAGATAATTAACTGATTCTTTATGGCTAAGACAGATGACATCGCTGAGGAGAGATACAAAAGGAAAAGTCTTAGAGGTAGAAGAAAAAATGAGAACTAGATTTATAAGTTTTGAAGATGCTGGCAGAGAAGGCAGCTAAAGTTCTGACAGTGGTTGAAACTGACTGTTGATATAGTAACAAGTAAAAAGAAGAGAGGGCTAGAAAAACTCGTTCATCAATGAGTTTTGGGAAGATTGGTGACATGAGAAAGAAAGCTTAAGATGTTGCAAGAAATTTTAAGAGCATTAACAATTTTGAAAGTTGCTTAGCAATGTTGAATGCTGTGTAGAGGTCAAGTAGAATGAAGGGTAAGGAAACCTCACATATTTTTAAAATTAGTCATGTATTGGCTATCTCTAGAGACCAGTCTCAGTAGAGGAGTGGGCTTGGTAGTTTCATTAAATTGTAGGGGAATGAGGAATAGGTGTGAGGTGAAGCAATAGGGAAATAGATTTCTTCTTACCCATTTAATCCATAAATATTTATTGAACATTTGCCTCTCATTTGTGAAGCGAAGGCAAGGAGAGTTCTGGTATAGTTACTTAAAGGAGAAATCAGGGTCAAATAGAGATTATATTTTTAATGGGAAAGGCTCTACCAAAGGGAAAAGAGGCTGTTCAGAGACTAAAAGAATCAGTAAAAAGACTAGGGCTGAAAAGAAACAAAAGAACCAAGATCCCAACAGGTAGGAGGCAGTGAACTCACAAGCACAGGAGGAGAGGTTTACTCTGGTCTAGAGGGTATTCAGGTGGGTGGAAAGAAGGGTGAGGTTGAACTGGAGCTCCATGTTTAGAGCTTTCAATTTTTTTTATTGCTTTTTATTATTAATTTAAAATTTTTTTACATCATTGTTCATTTTTAAACAATATTTGCTTCCCTCCACCCCCTCAGGTGTAGTCCCCATAGTTTCCTTCACCAATGCACCCGTGCACCATCACCTCAGTCCCTGTGCTCCTCCCTCCCTCCCTCCCTCTGATCCCTCTTCCTCCTCCTCCCCTGCAGGATGTCTCTGATTTATAATTACATGTTTTTGCTTTGTTGTGTTTTGTACTGTTATTATTTTCTTACAGTGATGTCTTATTTGGTTCCTTGGTTCCCCTATATTCCTGCTATAAATGAAACCATCTGATATTTTTCTTTTTCTTTCTGGCGGAATTATGCTCAGTGAAATAAGCTAGAGCTTTCAATTTTATTATTTTTTTATTTTTATTTTTTTTAAGATTTATTTATTTTTATACAAGAACTGGGGTACAGGCCAGCGACGCTAGAGGGTGAGAGGATTCACCAGAGGCAGAGCAGAACAGGCAGACGACCGAAATACACTGCTGAGGGGAGCAGCGGGTGCGACAGGAGAGGTCTGCCAGGCCATGTGGGGTTCTCGCCTGCCGGCCGGGATCAAACCCACACTGCACAGGCTGCCGACAGCTTCACATCATGACACTCAACCCGCTGTGCCACTGGGGAGGCCTGCTTTCAATTTTAATCTTCACTTACATATGCCTTCTGTGTCCATTGTTAGTGTTTGTGAAATGCTACCATAACAGTACTTCTTTTTATGGTGGATCTTCACATTTTCCTGATGAATAGAGCTCTCTGAACACTATTTGCGATATCACTGGGAGTAGAATATTTACAATATTACTGGGAGTAGAGTATTCCACCTAGTCATTTAAGACAATGTTAAAAAACAGAGCTGGGTATAATTTCCAGAAGTGCAGTCTACAGCAACTATCTCCCAAGTAGCCATTGACTTGCTGTGTAGATCACAATGGCCATTCTCTGGAAATGACCCCTGTTAGCATCAATTGGTGATCATGTGAAGTAATAGCAGTGGCCTCTTCTGAATGTGTAATTATATACATAGTATTTAAACATTTATGAGAGCTTCAAGAAACTAGATTTTTATTCATAAAAACTTGAGAGTGTTTGGAGCACAGAATAATCTTGCAGAGCATGGGCCTGAGCAAAGGAAGTTTCCCTTTGTTTACATTCTGAGAGAGAGGTGACTTTTTTCCCTAGAGTGAACTGCAGAAAATATTTGCAGAAGACAAGTTGAGACAATGTCAATGTAGAGTAAAGGAAGCGGGTTTATTGTAAAGAATATTCTCGCTTCTATTCACTTGTGTTGAAATTGTTTTTGCTGTTGAAGTGTTGTTTAATAGTCACTTTAGCAAGGTTCACCAAGCAACATAGGAAATGGATTCCTGAGAGGGTTTACAACAATTGAGGAGAGATCAGAATTGATAAGAAAACCTAACTTTGATTTAGTGCATTATAAAAATTATTCACTAAAATGGTGAGGAGTTGAAAGGGAATTCTATTTTTATTATTGACAAGAACTGGCTTGACAATCAGTTATCCTAACTGGCAACTGTCTACACATAAGCAAGAATACAATGAAGGCAGAAATACTATATTGTCGAAAAATTTACAAAAAATATAAAAAGCAATGCAACTCGAAACAGACATTCCTTTTTGACTGTTAGGAAATAAATAAGCTATACTCTTGACCATTTACTTGAATCATGTTTTCATCTAAAGGACTGACCTATTCCTCCTCTTCTCTTTAGATGGCAATTTCATTGTTTAGTTTTTGCTACATCATCAAAAATCTTAACTTTTTCTCATTGGTCATGAATAAATAATACTTTACCTGCAACACAACAAACTATTAAAGTGATAAAAGACAACAAGTGCATTTCAGCTCTCCAATAAAAAACAAAAATCCACTCCTATTCCTCCTAATAGACTAGTCAATGCTGAAAAATCCACAAGCTTTCTGCAAAGAGGGTCACATTATGGATCTATTAAATAAATAAGTTAATTAAACCTTGATATTCTAAAACAATTCTGAAAAGTTCTAATTAAATTTTAAACAATATTGAAATAATGACTTGGTACCTCACATTCTTTAAAAATATTGTAACTCGGTCAATCCCACTACATGGTACACCTATTAGGTTACTGACATTCTAATGGTTAAAAACACAGTTCACTGGTCTGGAGAGTAATTATGATAGCTTGGGAAAAAAGAAACCAGAGCATTGAGGTTAAATAGAAGTGACCAGAATTTTTAATGGCCTTATTGACCTCTAAGTATTTGCTTTGTTTCTTTCTTGAGTGTATAGTAAGACACAGAAACTATTGTCTTCGACTGCAATCTTTTTAATTTCAGTCACTCTTTAAGATTGTTGGATTGAATCTTTACACTGGAGACATTTTCCAATTCAATAGATTAGGTCGGCATTTTTTTCCCATGTCATACTCCAGTGCATGCCCCAATTTATTCCTGACTTGACTGCATTTTGATTCATTTTCATTGTTGCTACTATTATTGCATGAGTTCTAGGTGTTTGAATGGAATTCTGTTCTGGGGCAAGAGTTTCATGTAGTGGTAACAGTAGAGAGGGAACTAAATCCAACTAGAGCTTAGAGGCTGAGAACTCAAGACCAATGAGATTTCTAAAATGAATAGCTACCCTTGAGACTATCTTGATTCATTTGCAGCAGAGTTGCTCACCACCTGTTCCAAGATTTTCTGACTGTTTGTTAAAAAGGCAGATCCAAGGGCACCATTCCAAACTTCTGAGTCAGATTCTCTGGGGATGGTATCTGCACATTAGCATTTTTAACAAGATTCGGGACATCATCTAAAATCTGAGAACTTGACCAGTGAGATAAAGTTTAAATTTCTTGGCACATCCCTCTCCAAAGCTCTGTCACTCATCTCCCACTATTTCCAGACACTAATAGTTATGATCAGTGGGAAATGCATGTATTTCTCTCTACCTCATGCTGTTTCCTGAGCCTGTTTTTACGTGCGATTTTGCCCAGAATTTCTCACCTGACAACTTCTATAAATCTTTATATCAGAATTCTACAAAACAGCTCCATGAGAGCCATGACCTGGCCTGTGTTCATAGCTATATTCTTAGTGCCTCACATATTGCCAGTATATAGTAGGCATTTAATAAGTGCATAGAATGCATCAGTGCTTAGATAAGTATACCTCCTTTGCCTAAGAAAGATGCATTTGTCTTCTCTTTTTTTTTAAGGTTTGCTTTTATTTTTTTTTAAGTTTTATTTATTTATATTATATTATTTATTTATTTATACAAGCACTGGGCACAGACAGAAACGCGGGAGGGTGAGAGAATTCACCAGAGCCAGAGTGGAGAGTAGAACAGGCAGAGTGACGAAGTACACTGCTGAGGGGAGCAGCGGGCAGCAGGAGAGGTTTGCACGCCATGTGGGACCCTCGTCCGGCAGCCGGGGACCGAACCGGTGCTGCAGAGGGTGAGGGCAGCCTCGCAACCCGGTGCTCAACCACTGCGCCACCAGGGAGGCCCTACTGCTCTTTCTTTAGGATGCAATTTTAATGTGAAGCAAATTCATGACAGGATTCCTATCAGCTGACCCTGGAATCTTTCTTTCTTTTCTTAGAATCTTTCGTTTCTTAGAATTTATTACTTTAATGAGAGCCTCCTCATGAAAGAAAATTATGGTCATTCTTTTAGAAGTAGTTTTTGGAAATATTAGAAATGGTTGTTGCTGAAATTGCCAGTGAACCCAACTGTCACCAATCCCCAATTGCACTCTCAGAATCCCTCAGGACGGACCACAGGCAAAATCCTCTTTGAAAGCTACAGAGAGGATTCTGATATTCGACAAGGGTTGAACCATTGACTAAACTGCGTGCAAAATAATATCTTTGCTGATAGCTGTTAAGTATATGCTCTATAGGCTATTTGGTATTGTAGGAAGACCAGAAAACTGAGTTTTATCTCTGGCATTAAGTGGAGAGTTACTTACTACTCCCGAGCCTCAGTTTTGTTATCTATAAAATGGGGTGTAGGGCAGATAGCTTCTCAGATCTTCACTGCTCTGTACTCTTCAGATTGGAAACCAAAGTTGAATCAGACCCTGGAATGGCAGATGTGCACAGGTGCTAGGTGTACCTCATGACAGCTGTCATTTATTTTTTTCCTTAAAGAATTCATTCTAAATTTGTGCTTATGCTGAGAATACCTGTCAGGTTTAGTTTATTATGCTCAATAGCACCCTCTTGGATAAGCTAATTTGGCTTCTAAAATCACATGGATTAGCAACTTCCACAATGAGAACATCTGATCAGATCACATTTTGCGTTCTGAAAAGCTGAATCAGGGTAAGCAAACATTTCCTGAGTTCCAACTATATATCATACACTGTGCTAAATTCTAAAATACAAAGGTTAACATGATATAATTCTTGTCCTTGAGTGCTAAATAAGATAATACACATAAATAAGGAGTGTATAAGCCCTTTATGGAAATCTGATGACCTTTAATTTTCTTGTTTTTACCTGAGGTTACTATATTTCTACATCTTTCCTCCAGTTATGGTCAGATCTTATCATTATGTAGGGTTATGAATCTGAATGGGAAAAATACATTTCATTTCATCTTTCGGTTGGCAGTCATTGATAGGTAGGAAGCAGGGCATCCGAGGGGATTATGCACAACATAAGATTGGAAGCAGTGGCTTTTCTAAGTTTGCACTGTTGTGGTTTATGAAAAGAGGAAAATATTCCTAGTTTTCTAGACTCATTAAAACATGCCACAGTAATCCCTTGCATTGGACCCAACTGAATGCCAATCTTCAGTTTTTAGAGAAGAGTAGAGGTTAACTAGATGGCATTCTGAAAATCTAGAACTACTTAGATGAGCAACTCTTACATTGTCATCCCAACAGAATTATAAAAAGCATGGAGACTTGACTTGGAAAATCTTCCATGACTAATTTTCACAAACTTTCACAGACAATGGAATCAGAGGTTTTTCTGGGTGCTGTGACAAATGTTTTACTTCATTAGAGTAAAACACATGATAACTGATAATATTTTTGTGCACATGCTATGTGATAAATAGTGGAACACTTGACATTCATTGTCTTATTTAATTCTAACAGTCACCCCTATTATAATTGTATAGAGAAGAAATCTAAGTCACAAAGTAAATGCCCAAATTCAAGCAGCTAATAAATGATGGCATTAGGAATCAAACATGCAAGTTAGGATCCTACTGATGGTAATAGAAATAAGCCTGTCTACTTACACTCAAAAAACAAAAGAAAACACAAGATCATCTGATAGAACTCACTGATAGGAAAGAGATTGAACCTGGGGAATGGATTTATTTTCTCCCTCCCAGGTCCTCAGTTCTTTTCCTTTCTGTGTAACTATTTGGCTGCATCTTTTTCTTCAGCCATTTTTGCCTTCTTGCCTTAGGACTGGCAAAGTAACAGCAGGGCATAGTAATTAAAGCCCTGAAATGGGAGTCAGACACAAGCTTTGCAGTAACTTATCAAGTGGTCATTGAGGCTATACTTAGAGTTGTCCCTGAGGTTGGCTATGCCTTTCTTACTGTAAGAGATAAATCTCAGATAACTATCTCCATCAATAAACAGCCTCTGTGAGTTCCCCCATACATACCATTCTTTCCTGAATTATATATTGAGAAGACCTTGCAAGTTTATCTCCCAGCTCTTATGCTGCCCTAAATATTCCTGGAAATGGATTGACTAAACACATTGCCTTAAATGTGTAAAGACTTGATGATTTATATATTTCTTCTTTCAGGATTGTATTTCCTATTTAAAGGGGCAACTTGAGAGTGATTCCCAAAGTATCATCAGGGAAATTTCAGACCCCAAAGGAAAGTCTGACATAAGACAGACATTTGGGACCCTCATTAGCATTCTTCAAATTATTTTCTACTGGTGATATCATACTCTAGGTATTCCAGAGGATGTCACTCACTTGAGTAAAGCATATTCAATTTAGATATCCAGAGAATTGCCTTAATTAACTACCTTACTCAGATAGACAAGGATATGCTTGATCCCCAAAATGCCAGTGAGTTGAAGCAACAAATGTTTATCTTTTGCTTATGTAACATATCCCTCTCAGGACAGCAGAGGTGCTGTGCTCATTTTAGTGACTCCAGGCAGTGATCACTGGAGGGAGTATCCGTTCCCTGTCCCCGCCCATGCCAGAGGGAAAAGTACTCTGGAGAATCTCACACTGTCATTTGAATACTCAATTCATCCCACTAGTTCACTGGCCAGAGATAAAAACATAGCTCTACTCAACCACAAGAAGTTAGGGAGTGCCATGTGCTAGAAAGAAAAAAATTAATATGCTTAATAGCACAAACCTCTCATATATTCTAGTAGTTTTCCTGTAATAGGCACAATTCCAGAATATAATAAAAGCAGACATTTTAATGGTTTAGAATTTCAGTGCATGACTGGTGTCTCAATGATTTAGATTGATTTTTATGATGACTTGGATGCTGTTTTAATCATTTTATGTGTATCATATCTCACTGAATACTCATCATAGCCCTTTTGTTATACCCATTTTAAAGATGAGAAAAACAGACATAACAGGATTAATAGTAGTTTGTCTAAGATCCCACTGCATTGACACTGGCAGTGGAGTCCATGCTCTTAGACCCCATGCCATGAGTTACATCTGGACTATTGAAAAATAAAAGTGGTTTCCTTGAGACATGACTAATTCATGACATATTTGCTAAGGAAATTATCAGCTTATAGGCACATGAAAGGTGTGACATCTAACTGCTTCTATTTTGTGTGTTTACAAAAATAGAAGTGTCCCAATTGTGAGAACATTTCTCACAGGACGCATTTTTCTATTTTGGTATGCTTTAGAATTTCTGTGCATGACTGGTGATCCAATGGCAAGCTATAATTTAGACTGATTTGTTTAATAGAAATAAATGATAGCTTATTTATGGAAATCAACATGTAATCTGACTTTAAAACATATTTGCCTAAAAATTAAGGAAGGTGGAATGTAGGGCTGTTAGTTTTAATGACGAGAATAATGAGTATGTAAACCTGGCCGAGAGAGTCTTGCACTAACATAGAAAAGTCCCTAACAACTTCGCAAGCCTGGTGCATCAGTCAAGAGTGAGGGATGACAAGCAGCAGGATCTGACCCTGGCTAACTATTAGAAATGGATCTATTGAATGGAATTTGTTTCGCTGATAGAGCTGTTGGGGAGCCAGCAGAGCTGCTGGAGAACCAGCCCCAGAAAAGGCAGGCAGTATGGATCTGGGCTCCCAAAGACACAGCTAGTATCATGAGCACAGTCCTGAGGGCATTGTGTGAGCATAGGAGGTTGCAGCTTGGCCTGCTGGCATAGATGCTGCTGGTACACCTGGAAAATATGCATTGCTGTTGCTATCATTACCACCAGAATTAATTCTCCTTTATTTCTT
This sequence comes from Talpa occidentalis, assembly GCF_014898055.3. Classification (NCBI taxonomy): domain Eukaryota; kingdom Metazoa; phylum Chordata; class Mammalia; order Eulipotyphla; family Talpidae; genus Talpa; species Talpa occidentalis. The sequence goes on from NW_023605305.1 coordinate 49,782,629, forward strand.
TGTACTGCCTTTGTACTGCCAGCTCCACATTCAGAGTCCCGAGAAACTTCCACTGTTTGGCAGGCCTAGGTCAGGTGCCATGCTCTAGTTGCCAGAGAGATGGGAAAAGTGAGACTCCTTTTTTAAGTGTTATAATGTTCCTTCCTCATACGTAGACCATTTTCCAAACATAAAACAGGAGTTCAAATGCTGAGAAGCCAGTAAAAAAAGACCAAAAAATGTCCACTTGAACTGGGTCGGTGTGACTTTCTGAAGTATTATTTTATACGATTAATCAGGAACATGTATTCAGAGCCCTTGTGGATTTTTTTTTTTTAATGGGAAGGAACTTTAATACAACTAGGAAACAATACAGGAAAGGCAAAGAATCTAGTTTCTAAATCAAAACCCAAAGTTACCCGTTCCCTCGTGTGTAAAACTCCATCCAAATGGGATTGGCCCAGAGCAAGGCCCCAAAGCCTGCCACAAGTCTAAAGCATCTTCCAGTGGGGACCCACAGAAAAGGGTCAGAAACAACCAGACAAGCCCGGAAGGAAAAGAGCAAAATCAAAATCAAGATAAAGGCTGCCATTGTCACCTCTCCATCTGTGTCACCCAGTCCACGACCAAAAGACAAGCGCAGTTTCTTCACGTGTCTCTAGACTCCATGCGCCTCCTCCAGTTCTCCTTCTGGCTCCATCCTGCTTCCTTCCTCAGTCTCCTCTTCAGCTTCTTCTCTCCCTGCTCAGCTCCACCCTTCATTTGGGTGGGGCAGGGAACCTGGAACCTCCCACTTTCCTGGGGACCACCCTGTTACAATCCCCCCTTTTAATTTTTATTCCACCATATCTATGGTGGCACAGATCTCTGGGTGTAGTCTTAGGAAACAGTCTTTTTTCAGGGTTACAATGTGTGTAAAAGAAGCAACAATTAGGCAGCAGCATTGTCCATGAATGTCCAGTATGACAGTTTTCCATTATGAAAAATAGTCCATTATTCAAGCCAAAAGAAAAAAAAAATCTGGAGCATTAGCTAAAACAAGACAGCAAATATGTCAAAATCACAGGAAAAAAAATCTTAAAATGGTTTAACTTATGTAAAACACAAATTTTCTCAACCTTGATCCCAAACTTTTTAATAGAGTAGCAGAAGTTTGCAAACTAAATCTACTTTTTAATCATTTTACCTATTTTTGCATAAAATCACAGGGCAGAATAACTAAACAGCAATTTTAGCTGGCTTTGTTGGAATACTCCATATAGGATCAAAGCGAACTGTTGGCACCCGGTCCATGTAGGCTTCAGGAACAAAGTTGGTCTCATCAGACTCCAGCCCTTGTGGTTTTTTTAATAGGGATTTGCATCCAAAAGACTTTTAGATTTCTCATTTATGTAGTTAAAATAATTCTTGATTTCCTGTAACAAGTGAAGTCTTATTCTCGGCACTGAGAGAGTTACAAAATCACAATACATAGACCTTGCCTCTTTATTACCCAGGGTAAGTTGGGAGGAGAAGAAAACAATATGTAATTCAGAGGATGGAGCAATGTTATAGTATGTAATTCAGAGAATGTAATTCATAGAGTGGCAGCAAGGAAAGGCTTAAGGAAAGAGCATTTGATCTAAAAGTTAGATATGCAGAGGTAACAGGGCAGATATTTCATATGGGGGGAAGATACAAGAGATAATGAAGTTCTATTAGGGAATAACAATTGTATAATGGCCATAGAGATAAGGCAGGAAAGCTGATCAAGTTTAGATCATGAGTGGTTTTAAATTATTGACTGCAAAATTTGAGTTTTAGATTATACATACTAAGGTGCTCTTAAGAGTTTTTGATCAAGGTGAGTGACAGAAATCCAAATATGATTTAAGAAAATCAATTTAGCAATAATTAATAGAGCAGATAGACTAGAAAGGAAGCCAGAATCAAAAAAATTATTTAAGAAATTGTATAATCTAAGACAAAGATATTAAGGCCTTCAAAGAAGTTGGTAACGTTGAGAATAAAGAGAAAGAAATATAGGTCAGGAAGTGATTTTTTTTTTTTTTTTTTTTTTTTTGCTATATGGTTACCATGAGAAAGTGTCAACCATAGCTAGTGAGGAAGAAACACAGAGCAGGAGACTGATTAATGAAATGTCCCAGTCTTTTTCTGAATAACACTTTTAAGATGCAAGGACCAGCTTTCTAGACGTTGATGATGCCCCTTGCTTTTCTGGCCTAACTAAAAAACGACCTCATTAATTCTTCTGAAATAATATTGGAATTTCTCCCTGCCCCCCAAATAGATTGTAATAAATGCTACCATTTTTGATTGTCTATTCTGTACCAAGCATTTTTCATGCCTCATTTCCCGACCTTCACCACCACCTTGACAGACGAATACTGGTATCACTTTAAGTACAAAGAAAGTAAGGATTAGAGAAACAATGAATAGAATAACATTCAAACTCAAGCCTTTTCAGAAATAGTCTGATTTTTTTTCTGATCTTTATGCTGCCTTTCAATTCACTTTACAAAAAATAAGTAAAATAGGGCCTCCCTGATGGCGCAAGGGGTTAAGACGCAACCTATGAAGCTGTCTGCAGCCTCTGCAGCACGAGTTCAATCCCTGGCCGGCCAGGGAGCAACCCACATGGAGCAGCAGACCTCTCCTGACTCACCCACTGCTCCCCTCAGCAGTGTCTTTGGTCCGTCTGCCTGTTCTGCTTCCTGCTCTGTCTCTGGTGAATCCTCTCACACACACCCCCACACACCTCTGGCCTGTACCCCAGCTCCTATATGCACAAATAAATATTTAAAAAAAAAACAAAAAATAAGTAAAATAATAAATAAATATCTGAGGAAAATGCAGAGAAAAGAAAGTATTATAATAAATCCACACAAGTGTGACTTTCAGAATCAGATCTTTTGACTTCAAATTAACTAAATCTTCCTAAAGTTTAACTTGGCAACTAAAGCTTATCAGAAAGAACCCTCTTAGTTCCTCTCCTGGTATAAGTGAGTTTAGATCACTTGACTCTCAGAATCTTTTTTTATTCACCTTTCTGCTAAGGGGTAGTCAGTAGGAAGCAGTGTTGGTCACTCTGGGCTATAAAACCTCTCAGGCACCTTCCCTTTTTGTCAACAGCTAAGGTCATTTCTTAGAGATTAATACAATCAAATAGAGGTGAAAGCATGAGCAAACTCACCTGAAGGAACAGAAAAGGGATACTGACAGTGAAAGCTGACTGGGTCTGAGATTGCTAGCAGTGAGGTCCATTCTAGTAGCCTTGCTCTATTTTTTATCCAAGGTGCTGCTGCTAATGACCCTCAGAATTGATAGAGCTCTGAGGCTGAGAAGGGTCGATAGCGTGGATGTTCATCTAATTCTGAATCCAGTACTGCTATTACTGGTGGAATCCATCCATGCAGGGGCTGCTGCCACCCACTGTCTTTATTCTCCAGGAGAATGATTAGGACAAACTTTGTAGATCTAAAACTAGTCTCTTAATGAAGTTGGCCTGTCTATTTGACAGCCTGTGGGTTCCTGAGAAGATAATCATCTGTGCAGCCTCTGTCTCTTCCACTAGACTCCAACCCCCTGATTGCTGACAGCATTCCTTTAAAATGCAATGCTGCTGCAAGTTTACAGACTTCAGGACTTCACAGTTTTATCGACCATCTGCCACTCGCACACAATTAGTTTTGTCCTTTCTCTCTGATTTTAATTGTTCCAGTTTACCAAGTTCTTTACTACTCATACTTTTTTTGTTATTCAGTCAATCAGCCACCAAATGCTAGTCAATCAACCACCAAATGCTTAATGGCAAAATGCTTAATGGCAGTGCTAAAGTGTGCCTAACACAGTGCAAGGCCCCAGCAAGGAGCACTCTGGGTTCCTGCTGGGTTGGGCTGTTCTTGCACTGTACTTTTTTTTTTAAGATTATTTTATGCATACAAGAATTGGGGTACAGGCTAAAGGTATGGGGGTGAGAGGATTCACCAAACCCACAGTGGGGAGCAGAACAGGCAGAATGACTGAAATACACTGCTGAGGGGAGCAGTGGGTGAGTCAGGAGAGGTCTGCTGTGCCATGTGGGTAGCTCCCTGCTACCCACATGGCACATGCTGCAGTGGCTGTGGCAAGCTTCACAGGTTGCGTCTTAACCCCTTGCACCACCAGGGAAGTCCCTGTTCTTGCACTGTACTTTGCCTGCTTTCCACAGTGCATTTCCTTTCACGTTGCCAATTAGTACATGTAGATTTACTAGCTACTCTCAACTTTTGGACACTTTATGTTGAAAGAACTGCAAGGTAATAAAGATAAAAGTTTTAACAACCAGGAAAGGAACATATGGTCTAAAAAATGAACTTAATGAAAGACAACTATGATTTTTAATGTTTTCTCCCACCCAATGCTTCTTATTGTTGGGAAATTGACTTAGTATTTCTTGGGCTGCTCATTCTTTTCAAATGAATTGTTTGTGTATGTTTGTGTTGTCTGCTGAGTTGAGAGATACAGTTAACTCACTAAATTCACTCTGGGTTTTCTTTATAAGAAAGAAAGATACTGTAACTTAAAATTACATTCACTGTAATTTGACAAAGAGTATGCATTATTTGAAATGAAACAAAAACCCAATTTTCTTGACATCTTACTATTTCATCTTTTATCTTCTTGGGTGTTCAAACGCAAAGCAAACCTCATAAAGCCAGAAGACTTTTTTCCACTGACTTGTCATTTTCACTATCAGTAGAACTCATACTCATTACAAAGGATGTGGGTATTAAAAAGTATGATAATGTATAAAATATTTAAAACTATCTTAGAGAAAAACTTAAAAAACACAGAAGGACTTAGCTAATCTATTAATGCACAACTCTAGACTGAAAGCTTTCAGCCCCATGTAGTCAGCATTATCTGATAATATTTGGAAACAAAACAAATCTTTGCACGGCAGACAGTAGAATAAATTATCCAGAACTCTTAAGCACAGGCATGTGTTAAAAATTCTTCTGTATTCTGGGAGATGATCCTAAATATTTGTAATGCCTGATTACTTTCAGAGGTGGAAAGAAAGTGACACAAACCAAAGCCAAGTTCAAATTCTCCAGAGCCATATGGGCTTCCAGCAAAGTAACACCTTTTCCAACCACTTGATGGTGTCTTTGTTGCTTATACCCTGAGCAACAAACCATAGGAAACTAATGGTGTTTTAAATGAAAACAGCAGTTCATTAGGGTTGGTTAATAGGTTCTTGGCAAAATTTCAACTCAATGGGTATGCAAGTGTATCTGTGTGTGCTCAGTAAGTCTTGTCCCAAGCTTTCTAATGGTGTCATTCAGTACCATAAATTTACTTTGACAGCTAGTAAACAGATAAGTGTGCCCTGGGAGCAAATAGAGCCAGGCATGTGTTAACATACATGTTTAACATAGCAAACATTTAGCAAACATTTAACATAGCAAACATTTAGCAAACATTTAACTTTTCTGCTTTTCCATTCTTTAGTGGAATGTTAGTAACATAGTCAAACTTGAAGCAGACACTTCATTTCTTAAAATCCTTCTTTCACTCTCTAGTTAGGAATTTAGGATTAGAAATTAATTAATAAAAATATACATTTTTAAGGGAAATAACCAAGGCCAAGCAATTGTTCAAAGATTAGCATTCTTGTTCTGAGTTAGATCAATATTTCTGTTGGCTACAACTGAGTTGGTAGAAGATTTATAATAACAAGCAGACAACCATCTAATTTAATTCTACCAGCCACAGGAAGCTGCAGTAGATGTTTGTATTTCATTGTTTGCTGAGAAAGTTTGACCTTACTAAGCAGATTGCTAGGCATTGTTTTATGGTGTATATTTGAAATTGCTATGTGTGTGAGAAATTGCTGTAGGTGTTGATTCCTTAGAGAGTGCTATAGCTTTCTGTGCTCTTTCCTCATCCAGAATTACACAGACCACCCTAGAGAATGCTTTTTTCCAGTCCTTGCAAAAGATGCATTTAAGGGAAGAATCAGATTTTAATGTCAATGGATGGGAAGTAGCTTGAGCTTTGAAAATTTTTGGAGCAGAGAAAATAGAAAGAAGGTTTTACTTTTTTTTTTTTTTTAATTAGCACGTAAAGGCAGTGGGAACGGTCGAGGGTGTCTTTTAAGTCTGAGTCTACAGCAGAAAGCAGCTGTGGGGTAGTGGAAGGAGCACTGAACTCAGAGTTAAAATGTAGGCCCAAGTGCCAGTGTAGCATTTAATCATTATCTTTGTAATCCTTGCCATCTAAGGAAATAAATAAGTTCTCCTTCATATAGTCAAGGTGTTACATAACTGTTAAGTATTCTAGTAAGCTTACTCCACACTCCAAATCTATTTCTAACTCTTTTTCTGTTAATGACATAGACGTTTTCCCTAGCCAAAGTATCTCTACTTTGTTTTGAGGGCATCAAAGCATAATAGGATAAAAGAAAACTTGTTGATAGGAAAAAACATAACTGCTGTTATATGTGGTTTCAATAACTGCTGTTATTGGTTCTGGATACTGTTTTCATTTGCTGTGCTCTGCATTCTGGACAGCTGGATGAAGACATGAATCAGATGTGTCTGTAATGAGCCCAATACAAAACATAACTCTTAGAAGAATGATTGGGTCACTCTAACTTGGAAGCATCAACTCACAGCAGTATTCACTCCAGAAAGGGCATTCACTTTTACATACATGGTATCCAAATTTGACATCACATAACTCAAGGTCAAAAATTCCAGCCTCGGGCCTCCCTGGTGGTGCAGCGATTGAACGCTGGGTTGCAAAGCTGCCCGCAGCCTCTGCAGACCGGTTCAATCCCTGGCTGCTCCCTGGCCACCGGAGGAAGGTCCCACATGGCGCGCAGACCCCTCCTGGCACCCGCTGCTCCCCTCAGCAGTGTACTTCGGTCCTTCTGCCTGCTCTGCTCCCCGCTCTGGCTCTGGTGAATTCTCTCACCCTCCCGCGCTTCTGACTGTACCCAGTGCTTGTATAAATAAAATAAATAAATCTTAAAAATCAATCAATCAATAAATAAATAAATAAAAGAAAAATTCCATCCTCTTAAAACACACACACACACACACACACACACACACACACACACACACGGTCACTTTCACCAAATATTTCTTGTGTTTACTAATTGTATTGAATATCTGATGAGGTCACAAAGTATCCATGTGTTTAACAACTATAGCTTTCTCTTTGAATTCCTCTCCTTGTCACATGGATAGCAGTTCCATGGCAATCCTTATATGTACTCCATACACAAATGACTCACTAAAGTCCTTTTACCCAAATTACAGTCTTCTTTTATAGAGGATTTCTGGCAAATAAAACTTTCACCTTCTTATCCCACAGGATTTCATGAATTATGGACAAAGTGCATAACAAGGGCTTTTTCCTATCAACAAATTTCCTTTTATCCTATTATGCTTTGATTCCCCCTTAATGCAGTGATGAGCTAATGTCATATGAAATGAATAACCAGCAGTTGGTCCTTCAATAATTGTTTGAAAAAAAGGGAAAGAATAAATTTCTCAGACTACCAGTAGACCATTTAGCATTATCCTGAAAGAGTGTCTACACAGTCAGCAAAATAAACCACAGCATACTGCAGTGCAGTGCGTCATTGGCAATCCCTACTGAAAGAATTAAAATGAGGAGAATAAACTGTCATTAATTTCTGCACATATGGCTAACAGTCTATATTAAAATCACTAACTAGTCTATATCCTTCTCTATACAGAATAAGCAGCAGCTCCCCTACTTCCTCCTCACATTGTAGTACAGGGCCAGATAGTTTATATTATTTATTTTTTTAATTTTTTTAACACATTTGTTTTTTTTATTGGCATCAGTAGAATATTTTTTATTTGATATATTTTTTACATCATTTTTCATTTTTGTACAATAATGTATTTTCATCTTGGTTATAGTCCCCATGAAATTCCCACCACACATCAGATAGTTTATCTTAAAGATGGGGTGACTGCTTTTATCTTGGATCCTAGATTGAGTATATGTGACATGCTAGCTATCCTAATTAAAGTAATACAAATGTTTTTATAATATAGAGTTATTTATTTATGCTGACAACATATAATTCCCCAGTTTATTTATTTTTATTTATTATTATTATTATTATTATTATTTTTAATAATAAATTTTATTTTTATATTCCCCATACAATTGCAATCCCCCCATTTTGACCCCAATCCCTCCCCTCCCACCCCTCACCCCCCAATAAGTGTCTCTGGTTCATAGTTGTTTGTTGATTTTGATTTTCACTTTCTTATAGTTATTCATTTTCCTGGTCCCTTATTTAAGTTTTCTAGATTCCTGCTATGAGTGAGACCATCCGGTATTTTTCTTTTTCTTTCTGACTTATTTCGCTGAGCATGATCCCTTTCAAAATTAATTGCATGGTAAATAATTGTTGTGCTTTGTAAGGGAAATATTTAAAGGAGAAGACACTATATTTGAAAATAGTCCTGTGAATAAAATAAAATGATCTTCCCTCTGACAGTAAAATAATGTTTGATTCTAAAGAACTCATTTCTTACATGTCTTAAATACTTGCTATTCTCATTTTTTGAAACACATGAATTTATTCTATAGTCATTACCAAGAGTGGTTATTATTTTTTTTTTAAAGACTTATTTATTTATCTATACAAGCACTGGGTACAGTCAGAGGCGCGGGAGGGTGAGAGAATTCACCAGAGCCAGAGCGGGGAGTAGAGCTGGCAGAAGGACCGAGGTACACTGCTGAGGGGAGCAGCGGGCGGCAGGAGAGGTCTGCGCGCCATGTGGGACCCTCCTCCAGTGGCCGGGGAGCAGCCGGGGATCGAACCGTGCTGCAGAGGCTGCGGGCAGCTTCGCAACCCAGCGCTCAACCGCTGTGCCACCGGGGAGGCCCCAAGAGTGGTTCTTAATGTGCAAGTATGGGGAAGAAACTTCTAAGGCCTTACTTAGTATTTTGGGAAAATAATACCACAACAATTGGGCGTTAAGTCTGCCACTTGACAGAGAGTGATAGATGAAATCAAAGCAAAGAGAAAAAAGAAATCCTCGTTTGGGTGTGGGTGCAATATGTAAATTCCTTTATAAACTAGTCTGTTCAGTGATCAAGCTGTAGCTATTACTGAGAAAATAACATGCTAATTCATCAACCAGAAAGTATTTCCTTTGATTGAATGAAGAAAACTGTACACACCACAATAGAAAACCGAGGCTGTCCTCAAAGCACTCAAAATCTAAGAAACTCATGAACCTATATTGAAAAATTAGTCAAACTCTGGTTTTGTATTTCTATTGACAACAAGTAGTTGGGTCTTGTGCTTTTTATTTATCTCAGTTGGCAATCTTTGTCTTTTAATTGAAGTGTTTGACAGTTTGTTTTTAAATCATTATTGATGGAGTTGAGTTTTAACCCAGGATCTTGCTGTTCATTTTTATTTGTCGCATCTGTTCTCTGTTCCCCTTTTACTCTTTTATGTTTTTCTTTATTATTCCATTTGATCTCCATCAATGATTTAATAACCATACTTCTTGTTTTATGTATTTAGTGGTTGCACTAGGGTTTATAGTGCACGTCTTTAGCTTACTGTTGTCTGCATTAAAATAATATCACTCCATGTACAGTACAAGAATCTTACAACAGTATCCTTTCATTACCCTCTCCTTGGTTTCATTATCATCATTCATTTAAATTCCTTTTGTCTTGTAATCCCCGTGATACACTGCTGTTATTTTTGCAAAATAATAAAAAAAATCTTTGAAAAAGATTTAAAGAGAAAAAAAGTTTTCATATTTATCTATAGATTTACTCTTTCTTTTGCTCTTCATTTCTTTCTGTAGATTCAACTTTTAATTTGCTATCACTTTCCTTCTGCCTAGGGAACGTCCTTTAGCTTAACTTACAGATCTTTGACAACGAATTCTCTCAACTTTTGCTGGTCTGAAAAAGTACTTATTTCATCCTCATTTTTGAAAGATTTTTTCTTGGATATAGAATTTCATGCTAACAGTACTTTCCCTCCTCCCCCCATAGCACTTTAAAAATGTCTTTCGTTGTCTTAGATCTCTGATAAAACGTCTACTGTCATTCATCCTCATCTTTCTTCTTCTGTGTACCTAGATTGTCTTTTCTCTGGCTGCTTTTAAGATTATTTTCTATCTGTCATCAACTTGATTATAATGTTCTCTGATGTGATTTTTTTTTCATGTTTATTCTGCTTTTGGTATTTGAATTTCTTGGCTCTGTGGGTTTATAGTTTTTTTTAGATTTGTAAGAAATTATCCATTCTTTTTTCCACTATTTTCCACCCTTTTCCCTTTTTTCCCCCCAGAACTCTATGATGTATCAGATTGCTTGATATTGTGATAGTCTTGCTATCCTTCCCACAAATTTTAGGTACCTCTCTCTTTTCAAACTCTGATCTCTGTCTCCTTGAGCCAATGAAAGTCCTGACACATTTTGGTTCCCATCTCTGAGCTGTGCCCTGGACATGCCTCCAGGCGTTCATCTAGGGATGTCAGAGGGCTCACCTGCTTGGTTCCCTTCCTTCAGAGATCACAGTCCTATGCTCTGAAAATTGTTGTTTTATTTTTTGGTCTGATTTTCTAATTACAAGAGGAAGGTAATTCTCATAGCAGCTAATCTTCATTGGCAGCAGCAGATAAATTCATAAAATTTTCAAGCAATTCATAAAGATTTTTAAAAATAGCAAATCTTTTCAAAGCACAAATATGAATCTCATGAGCGAATTTATTGTGTTTAGGATAAACTCCTGAAACCTTTACCTGGCTTAGAGCCCCTGTAAGATCTGGCTTTTCATTTCTTTTGTAAAGGTGCATCCTTTATTCAACTCGAGTCTCTGGTGATACCAGTTAAATCCTTTTATTCCTCAGATGCACCTGATGCATGCTCTTACCTCTACCTGGCATGCTTTTTCCAATCATTTCCTAGATACCTTGTGCTCATCTTTTTTATGTGGGCTTGAATGCCACTTAGAGGGGATCTCTTCCCTGATCCCTGGCAGTCCAGCTGGAAACAAATTAAGGTTTCCTTACTGTCCATATATTCTGTCACAGCATCCTATAGTTTTCTTTCACAACTGAACATAATTTGTAGTTATATCTTTATTTTTATTTAATTTTTAAAATATGTGTGTATTTTTTAAACATCCCTGTGCCTGGTGAATGGTAAGCTCCAGGAGGCCAGGTACTGTGGTTGTTTTATAAATCCTTGATTTCTAGGCTCTGGCACATAGTAGGTACTCAATATATATTTATTGATAGGCTTGTGCACGTTGGGTAATGGTGAATTTTGTACCTTGCAGGTCATGGAATGAGGAAGAGACATTATTATTTTAGGAAATTGTGTAATTCCAAGAAGATATATAAATGTCACAGCTCTTCTACTTTACTATATTTTTAAGTGCCACAGAAAATTGTGAAGGATAAGAGCAAAGCAAAATGTCACTTTGTGGTATTGTCTATGTTTATTACTTTTGCTATAATTCTGTGATTTTAAAACTTTATCACAGATCTGCCATGAACGTTCTGATTTATTTTTTTCACTTATAAGTGGAGTGGGTAAATTGAGTAAAAGGGGTTATTTGTATGATGAAGAATAGTATTGAACTTTTAGTGGTGAACTTAATGTAGATGTGGATTTATAATGATGTGCACCAAAAACTTAAATAGTGTCATAATTTTGCATCAATAAAAATTATTAAAAAATAAATAAAATGAAGTATTTATAAGGAAAATGACTATTTTTACTTATTTAGTTATTCTAAGACAATCTAATTACAAAATAATTGAATTTTTTTTATAATCTTTTGTAGTCATTTGTTGGTTCATTACCCCTCTTCCCTACCGTTTCTGCATGGGCTTAAGATTTTAGCCTTGACTTTTTTCCCCCTATTTGGGACTTCTTTCCTTAGCCATTCTTACCATTGTCCAGAACTTTCCTTTTAAATGCATATTTTTTATCCTGATGTTTTCACTAGAAACATAAACATAACCTTCTATGTCTACCACCAACATGACACACTTAGAGATCTGGTCTACATCCAGAAGCAAATTCATTATCAGTCTTTCAGAATGAGTCTATGCCTGCTGTGTCCTATACCCATGGCTGGTACAAAGGCCTTCCGAGTTGTCCAAATAGAAACTTTGACATCATTTTAAGCTCCTTTCCCCCTCTTTTCATAACTGATCAAATTTGTATCACTTTTTCCTATAAATACCTTCTGTCTCAATCTATTTCTCTCCATATCCATTTTCTTAGGACTGTCACTTAGAATACAACTGCATACCCTAACTAGTCTACTTGAATCATTCTTTTTCTTCTCTATACTGAAGTCAGGCTAATCTTGATAAATATACACTATTCTCCTCCCTAGAATTGCAAGGCAATAGATATTTCAAATCAGGATTCTTCATATATCAGGAACAATCCTAACATCCACTTAGATTCTGCTGCTGGCCAGAGAACAATGCAGCAGTACTATGGGTTGTAGGCCTGGGTGATACAATATAGATAAAAATCCTAACCTGCAAGACCCCATAAAGCCTTCTACCTATTATTTCTGGCTCCTCTTTATTCACTCTTTCTCTTGTTATTTTTCTTTTACTAGACTTTTATCAAGTCTCCTAATGTGCATTCTCTGCTTCTGTGTAGACTTCTCATATGCTGTTCTCTCTGTCTTGAACTCTCATCCTGCTAACCTTTGCCTATTTAGTTCTATTTATCTTTCAATACTTAACACAAACCTTCTTTGATTCTTGAAACCAAGTCAAGTATCCTTTTTTAATAATACCACACATAATTATAATTAAATAATTTATTGGATCATTAGTTGGGTCTATCCTTATCTTACTAGAATATAAGCCCCAAAAGAGCAGGGCAATGTATATCTTATTCATTGTTATCGCAAATGCTTAGCTAGTGTTTTGAATAAAGTAGTGTAAAAAAATAAAGTAGTGATTTAAAGAATCTTTGAAAGAATTGCAGGTTAAAACTTGATCTTGACTGACTTGATGGTTAATGAGAGTCTGGTTTAGGGCCTCCCCTGGTGGCGCAGCGGTTGAGCGCTGGGCTGAGAAGCTGCCTGCAGCCTCTGCAGTGCGGGTTCGATCCCTGGCCCCCGGCGAGGGTCCCACATGGCACGACAGACCTCTCCTTCCGCGCCCGCTGCTCCCCTCAGCAGTGTATTTCATCAGTCTGCCTGTTCTGTTCCCCTCTGTGGCTCTGGTGAGTCCTCTCACCCTCCTGCATTTCTGACTATACCCAGTGCTTGTATAAAGAAATAATAAATAAATGATTAAATAAATAAATAAATCTTTAAAAAAAAATGAGAGTCAGGTTTTAAAAGGAGAGCAGTGAAGATCAAGGACAATTAGGGAAAGCGTAGATATTTTGAACACAAGGTCTTTTTGAAAACTCTCTAATTTCATTAAAGGCCAGGAGGGAAGGGGTAATGAATCGAGTTCTATCTCTGGAAGAAAAAAAGCTGGTAGGAGAAAAAAAAGTGAAGAATCAGGATTGCCTCCTGATTTCTGGGCTCTGTTATCCATATCCAAAATTGGTGGCATGGGAGATTGCCCACAAAGGAGAGACTAAGACAGTAGACAATTGATGGAAAGTAAGACTGGACACATATGATGGAAAGCTAAGAAGATTATAGCTTTTAAGTTCATATAGAGCTCCTGGTACTGTTTATCCTTAGCTATTGGGCTCTTTGGCATGGGGGCAATGAGTGTTCTCAGACTCACCCTGCCACCTTGCTAGTGCAGAAGAGATTCCTAAAAACTATCCCATTGAACTAGGGTCATATAAACCGGAAGCCCTGGTTAGAGAAAAGTTCATGGATAGCAGATTTTATTGTGTCTGGTAGGGGTCAAGACCCATGCCTAGTAGGATAAATGTCTACAGTAGGGAGAAAGGAAGTTGTAGGTCTTGGAGATTTTACAATTCAGTTGGTCAACAGATATTTTTAAAGTACCTTATATGTGGTATATGTACCAGGTGCCAGTGATTCCATGATAATCTAGACAGAAATTAAAAAAATAGGATCCCACCATAGTGAGTGAATTGGTGATGGGAATTTCATGGGGACTATAATCAAGATGAGATTGAATATACTCTACAAAAATGAAGAATGATGCAAAAATATATAAAACAAAAATAAAAAAATAAATTAATTTTTAAAATATGATCCCAGATAGCAGAAATATTGATGTCAAAGTTCATAAATATAATAGTCTAAATTCACAAGTAATATTACTTATAAGAAGGATATCAGCCAATGTTTTCCTATGTTGGGTCTCTGACCTGCTCAAGATATATGGATACAAATAGTGCTTCAGAAGAGGAAAACAGGGCCTCCCCGGTGGCGCAGCGGTTGAGCGCTGGGTTGCGAAGCTGCCCGTGGCCTCTGTGGCGCCGGTTCGATCCCCAGCTGCTCCCCGGCCACCGGAGGAGGGTCCCACATGGCGCGCAGACCTCTCCTGCCGCGCGCTGCTCCCCTCAGCAGTGTACTTTGGTCCTTCTGCCTGCTCTGCTCCCCGCTCTGGCTCTGGTGAATTCTCTCACCCTCCCATGCTTCTGACTGTACCCAGTGCTTGTATAAATAAATAAATAAATCTTTAAAAAAAAAAAAAAAAAAAAAAAAAAAAAAAAAAAGAAGAGGAAAACAGGCTAACATACTCTTAAATATATATATGTCTGCAAGTATGAAAACTATCTGAATTGTCATTGTTTCATACCTTTCCTATTTATGGCTTTCCTGATTGAGATCTATAGTGCAAGGATAGGAATAGATTTCACTCTAAATGCTAACTTTAATAGAATGTAGCTGCCTGGACTGCTGTGTTGAGGAGAAATCTGAGACCATATAGGTTTATGGTATAGAACACCATGATTGTAAAATTTGACATACACCCAGGATGTAGTTAAGGAAGCAGTAGTGTCACCAGTTAGTCCTCCTTGTTCTCTGTGGTAACAGAATTCACCTCCCCCACCCCATTGAAATTTATTTATTGATTTATTCAGTGGACATTTATTGAATACATAGATGAACTCAGCATTGTGTTAGACTTTGGGATACCAAGATAAAAGGACATATTCCTTCTACTTAAAGAACTTACCAACTGGGAAAACAAAATGGCAGTGTTATTGCATTAAAAAATCTGCCGTGTCTCTCTGTATGAAAATGTTGTAAATGCTACCTTTCTATCTTTTTGCATCAACTCCTAGGGAATAAAATCTGTTTAATTTAATTAAATAATGAAAGTATGCTGAAAACTGTCTTTCTCACCTCATTTGGAGTTCAAGATGAAAAATCTTGCAAAATTCACAAATCACAGTGAATCATCACCTAAGGGAAAACATTTCCTCTAAGGACATGAGCTGTACAGAGCTAACATTTGTATTTTGGCACCTATTCTTACCCCCCATGGCAACAACAATAACAATAAAATATATCATTGTGTTGTGGCAGCTGTTCAGAATAAAGGTGAAAAAATGTTCCAGAAAAAAAGCCTATTAAGAGTATATCTATACATATGTAGTGATCGCTCTCTACTTCTTTGTCTTTATTTTCCTCTTCCCTCTCTTTTCCCTCACTGTCATCCCTTCATTCTCCAGGTAATTTCAGAATTTTCTTGCTTTTTATTGAGAATTATGATTTTATTCCCTTTGTATGTAGAGACTGGATTCCGTTACAGGTCAATGAGTGTGAAAGAGAGAAGCACTCTCTGTCTCCTTTGTGACTGTCTCCTTTGTGATTAACTTCAGTAATCACATACTCAGTAGCTCACAATCATTCAACTTGCACCCTTTTTCTTTGCTTTGTTCAGTATCTGTGTTGGCAACCACAGAACTGTCGGATCCCTTGGTGTCTTGCAGAAAACAATTTCAAGAAGAACCAGAATAAAAGCAGCAACAAAGTTTATGAGGAACAGATAGGACAGAACACTGCAAGAGGCAGTAGGCAGTCTCAGAAAAGTGAGAGAGCTGCACCAAGGCCGTTAAGTAGTAGGATTTTCAAGGCTTTTTCTTTCTGGGTTGGGAAGAGCCCCTCTTAATTATGCATACTTTGTTCCCATAATTTCCTGATTCAGGGACTAACTGGAACTCCCTCCCTCTTTTCTATTGGGGGAAACTGTAGTTAAAAGACTTTTCCAAGATCTCCCAGACTTACCAGACCTTATCTGGTCCTTGAAACAAAGCAATAGCCCAAGAAGGGCTGTCAATTACAGAAATCCAGCTGTGCTCCTCTGGGAAAGTATGTGTCAAAGCCCTTTTCTCTCCCTAACTCCTAGACTGATATATTGCTTCTAACCTTTGGAGGGGAAAATATCATTGGGCATTCTGCATAGGCAGATGTATGTGTGTGATGTGATGTTTATGCTACCCTTCAGGTGTCTCTTGGAGGTTGGGGAATTGACTAGTATTTTGGCACCAGACAAACTTGCCTAACTTCTTCATAGCTTTTTTTATTTCTAAACGCTTCATTACACTTGGGACCTCCTTCCTCTTCAGCTCTCATTTTCATGTCTTACTGCAGTGACACTGCCATGTACTGTCACTGATTCAAGAGATGTGGTTTAAAATTCTTTCTCATTGGCCTGTAAAAACTGTTCAAAGGCAAGGACAGCATCTTGCTTTTTTGACTCTAGTGCCACATAATTAGCATAGAACAGTTGCTTGAGACATTTTGGTTGAAGGAATAAAACAATACAAAACTATTTTAATTTAAAATAGTAAATCAATGTAAGCATCATTTCTACCTTCTGCCCCCAAAACATAATTCAGATATTTGAAAAATGAATGATGTCAGTTTTCCACAAACATACTGAGTATGTGATGCTCTGTGTAGATTCTTTTACCCAATTTCTACCTTGCATCTCCACCACATACCATTATGACATATTACAGAGGTTGATATAGAAAAAGATTATACCTTTCCTCATTTGAAGGCTAATGCTAATCTGGACAAAGGAGATGAGTCCTAGAGACA
This sequence comes from Talpa occidentalis, assembly GCF_014898055.3. Taxonomy (NCBI): domain Eukaryota; kingdom Metazoa; phylum Chordata; class Mammalia; order Eulipotyphla; family Talpidae; genus Talpa; species Talpa occidentalis. The sequence continues at coordinate 49,799,652 of NW_023605305.1, forward strand.
TGGATTTATTTAGGATGACATTGCTGGTGATGATATCACATGCATCTTCTTCATTCAATAACCCCCTGGTCTTTTTTTGAGCACAGAGGGACTGACATTTTTAAAAATCGCAAATGAAAAGAGATAATAGTATGTGTTGGGAAACGTGCCTTGCCTTATGATTAGATATAACAGGAAACGAAATTGCATGAAGAATTCAGAGATAGCACAATTATTTCCAAACCTTTCCTTTTTTTTTACTTCCCTTTGTTGGCCATCTATCACCTGGATGCCACAATTTCTGCAAGGATTTTGTGCTGTGTTTCTCTCCTGTAGGACAGTTAACACAAATGTGTATAAATGTTAAAATGTCATTCTAAAACCTGGAGAATTAAACCACAGCACTAAATACATCTGGTAAGAGAGGATTTAAAAATGAGACACATTATATCTGAATATCTAGAACAAGGATGAATTAATTGAAGAAAACATGGAAAGGGAAGAATAGGTTTTTAAAAGTGAGTTGAAGAATCCTGAAATATAAATCTGTCTGTGTCCACCCATCCATCCATCTGTCCATCCATCCATCCATGCATCCATTTGAAGGAGGATGTTCAGCAGAGTGACAAAAGTTCTAGACAATCAAGTGGGTAAACACTAAAACAAACTTGGGGCAAAGCTGCCCAGGAGACTCCTACTCTATGAAATATCTATGACCATCAACTGTCATATCATGACAAAATATACCATTGGGTATATTTTGAAGTGCATATGTTTTCTTCATAGTTTTTAGGCCATTTCAAGACATAGCTATGATTAAAAAAACTCTTTATTAACCACCTCTTATTTTTCATCTACTTATTTTATTTTCATGTGGCAATATCTTTTGAAGCTGCTGTGCTCTATAAGAAAAAGGCATTAACATTCACTGAGTATGTATTGTGTGACAGACACTATGATGAGCATTTCAGCGCCATGTAATTTATTCATTATGACAACTCCTTACAACTGTACTCCATCCTATTTTACAGATGAAGAAAGAGAGACAGCATGTTTACCCCTGGTAACAGAGAGAGTGAGAGGCAATGTCCCTCCAAGTCTCCTGATTCCACTGAGGTCATATAGAAAACAGAACTTTGCCTTATCTGTCTGAAATGTTTTTTTGTTTTTTGTTTTTTTTTTGGTCTGTGAATTTTCAAATCTTTTGCAACCCATGCAAGTACATTGTTTGTAATTACTGAAATACTGTGTTCAATTTTCTTCTCCCTGTAACCATTCCATAATTTTTGGATTTAATAAACTTTGGTCATCTTAATTATCTTTTTTCTCTTACATGTGGACCACATTTTCTGTCTTGACTTTGTCTGGACCTTCTCTAATTCCACTACATTTTTCTTTAAATGTGTCCATTAGAATTACACAAGAGGTCACTGATGCTTGGGATAATGATGTTTGTTTTGTTTCTAGTATACTATTCCAGAATACTGTTACCCTTTTGGGCTCAGTAGAAATTATTTTTCTGGAGAATATATAGAATCATTAGAATATAAGGGAGGATATAAATATGATTCTCAGCAACCTCAGGTCCATGTCAGCCTTCAGGGCATGCGTGTATATTTCTACAAGGGGATCTAGGTAGGAAACAATTGGAACCTTTTATGTGAAAGTCAAGTGTGTCCATTTGCTCTCAATTCCTGCTTCTCCAGCCCCAGCTCACATCAGTTATTCTCTCACCCAGGGTCCTCCAGTCCTGTTGGCCTTGTTTCAGTTCCTTGTAGCTGCCAAGCTCCTTCCTGTTGCAGGCGCTTTGCCCATACTATGCCGTTTGCCAAGTCTGCCAACTACCATGCCAATTCTTACTCATCTTTAAAATTTCAGTTTAAACACTGTCCTCATACCTTGTACTTCTCCATCATAGAACCTGTCATATCACATTTGCAAGTATTAAATTATCTGTGTGTTTATTTGCTTGTGGTCTATCATCCTGATCCATTACAAACAACTCCTGCAAGCAGCGATTCCTTTGGTCATCTGTGCAGTCTCCATGCCTAGCACAGCATTGAAACCCAGTAAAAGGTCAATAAATGCTTACTAAATGAATGAATAAGTTAAGGAAGAAAGGAAATAATGAACTTCTTGAGTTCTCACCTCAGTATGGAGTTTATAACCACTTTCTTTCTCAGATAATATAGGCTTAGCGTCACATCTGTCTCAGGCTTGCAGACTGCCAAGTCTCTGTAGCAAGGGTCAGTGAAGCCAAGAGGGAATGAGAAATGAAGTCAGTCAAGAGGCTGACTCCACATGAGCAGCCACCTGGTCCCTTGCAGTGCATTGGCATGCCAAACTCAGGCACAGTTTGGATAGGCAACAGAACATCTGAGGGGGTCAGATTTCTCAGCCAGGGCAAGGCAACGGTGGTTCCAGCCACCAGAAGATGTTGCAAATTCAGATAAATGGCAAGATTGTGGCTCTGCACACTCTTTAGTCACATATGGATCCAAGTTAGGGAGTTAGATTCCTGAGACTAGAATCTAGTCTTTGGAGCTGCCAAGAATGCAGCACAACTTCAGGACCAAAGACAGACAAGAAGGCTCAGAAAAGGTGACTGGAGCCCTGGGCAGAGCAACTAAAGCAGAAATCTGGGCTTTTCTGTTGATGGACCTTATCCAGGGGGCGAGCACAGGCAGCTAACAGGAAGAGTAAAGCATTTAAAAGGTTCTGAGTGTTCAGTCTTCCCTGGCACCTGAAACCCAGCAGTGAGCAGAAGTTAGAGTTATACTGAAAAATGTTCAATCTTTGAGTTTAATTTCTCAATGTTCTGCTAACTAGTTGTGCATTCTAGGTACTAAGTAATGACTCTGTGGGAAGGATCATGCCCTTCCATTTCAATACTTACTTCCTTTTTAATTAAAATAATTATTACTGTAAAAGCAGTTTCATGCACATTGCCGAAATTTAGAAAATACAGGGGCGTAAAATTTAAATAAAGGACCAAATTCCAGTCACACACCGATACAACCTTAGTCCTATTTCCTTCTGGATCTGTAATTATATTTATAAGAATGTGATTTTGCTTTTACATGCTTTCTGCATATGAATAATTTTTTCAGTTAGTAATTTCCATTTTTCTAGTTCAACAAATGTTAACTTATCTAACATTCATATATTCAGATTTCCACAGTTGTCCCCCAAAAGTATTTATTGCATTGATATCTAAACCAAAATCTGATCCAGGGCCAGACCTTGTACCTGGTGGTTATGTCCTTACATCTCTCCTAATTAGCATCGTCCCTTTTTCCTCCAACACTGGTCTATTGACCTGTAGAATACATTACTTTCTGGATTTATTTGGTTCCTTCCCAGGGGAATTGTTTACATTGCTCTTTTATGTCGTGTATTTCCTACAAAGTGTTGGTTAGCTTAAATCTGAATAATTGGTGGATATTCCTATTAAACAAGTTTAGATTAGAATATGCCCTAGACATGCCAGATAATCTCTGTTTCATTATATCAGGAGAAACATTGGTTAATCCTCCATGCTGAAATTGAATACAGAACTAAAGTTCTGGTTCTTTCAAATAAGATTTGAGACTGAGACAGCAAGAACGTGACTGTCTAACTGATTTCTAACCTGGCATCACTCATTACTACTCTTTCTTCTACACTCATCTTCAACCCAATCCTCATCTCTTACATACCTTCCAAACAAGAAAGACCCAGAGAATGAAGGTGGTGAAAGGCACAGGAGTCAGTCTGGGAAGGGGAAACCATGAGCTTCTGTCTTCACATTCCTACTGATTCTCCTACACTGGAGAAGTAGGCAAGATGCATACTCAGGGGTCTAGCCCATTCTAGATTCTAGAGTCCCAGAGTTCCTGGCTGTTGTCAGGGTCATAATAATTTGACATTTGTGTCTGTACATAACACAAGGCAGTCTGCATGAGAAATGAATGTTCACAAGCAATTTTTGAAAAAGACATAAACTTATGCAGAAAGCTGGCTCAACCATCTTGCAAACTGACCTGTCAAAAAAACTTTGATTTTTTTATTCATTGTTAAAAAATCTAGGAAGGACTCAAAACCATGTTGTATCTGATTTAGCCTGGATAATAGGAGATTAGTACTCTGGTCTGCTTTGTTTGCTTACTTTGTTTTTTTTTTTTTTTTTCCCAACAATAAGACTATGCAACCTTGGTCAAGTATTTCTAACACTCTTGACTTTCATATTCCCCATCTATAAAATGGAGAAGACAACATACACTGCATGATTGTCTTAAAGATTGAGCTCTGTAAAGCGCCTGTAGTACATCAAGTACCCAGATCCCTTCTCCACCTGCTGTGACTGGGGTTACTGATCTGCTTCCTGCCTTGTCCAGCACTGATTCTGCAGGAGCCTGGACCTCCAGCTAGAGTTCATCAGTATATACAGTAGTCCCCTCTCATCTGAGGTTTCATTTTCTGCAGTTTCAGTTATCTGCTGTCAGCCTTAGTCTGAAAACATTAAATGGAAAATTCCAGAAATGAACAGTTCATGAATGTTAAGTTGTGTGCCAGTCTGAGTTGAGTGATTAAATCTCATGCCCTCCCATTTCATCCCGCCTGGAATGTGAAATCATCACTTTATCCAGCATGTCCATGTGCTACACACCACCAGTCAGTTAGTTGCTCAGAACCATCAGAGTATCAGGTCAGCTGACTGTAAGTTAAATACATTGCTTGTGTTCAAGTAACCCTTATTTTAGTTAATAATATCCCCAAATCACCAGAGTAATGATGTTGGCAATTCATAATCCTCCTGACTGTTTCTAGAAGCTCAATAGAATATCTAACAATATGTCTTCATCTCATCACCTCATGTCATAAGAAGGGTGAATATAGCAACATGGCGGCGAGGAGACGCGGCGAGTAAGATCTCCCATTAAAAAAAGTTAATAGGGAGGAAAAGCGGCAGGTCCCAGTGAGAACTGGGACACGGAAGATAAACGGGTGACGCCAGTGAACTGCCCGAAGAAGAAAGTTGCCATAAAAGAGGACTAGAAGGGAGGGAAGCGCAGAACCCTGCTCCCCTCCCCCGCCCACAGAGGCGGCACTCTCCGACCGGCAGAGAGGAGGAAAACAACAAACTAAAACGACCAACAAGAACAAACAATGCAGCAAGCGGGACTGTGAGTGGAAAGGAACTATTGCAGCCACCACACCCCGTGAACGGGAGCTGTGGAGAACCCTGCAGGATCCGCCGCGGCGGTGAGTGAACGGCTCCGGGCGCCATTAGAGAAGAACAAAGACCCCGGGAGACGCGCACACAGCCCGGGCTGCCTGTAAGCTGGCGCGGAAAAACGGCGCGCTTGGCGGCGCGCTTGAAAAGCAAGTGCAGACCGGGATCACCGCTGCCCAGGTCCCCGCGCCTGCAACCTAGGCTTGCGGGGAGACGAGCGGAGGCCCTCACGGGGGTGAAAGTCCCTCCCTGAGTGAGCAGGAACCAGGCGCCCAGGCACGGGAGCGGGGTGCAAAAGGCGCCATTCCCGCGCCACTGAACTGGGCTACAGCCCGCGTCCTGGACCTGAGGGCTTTGGAACTGAGACCCGGGGCACGAAATTTGGGGCGTGGGTTCTCCACGACAGTGGGGCACAAGGCAGACACAGCACCCCAAAGCTGTTGAGGTGTACCCTACCATTCCCACTCTGTTCCCTGTCCCACGGGGTGGGGGGAGGCGAAAAACAGCCCCCCAAAGACAATAGGAGAGATCTCTGGCGCCACCTAGCGACCAGAAAAAAAAAGTCACTAACACCCCATAGAACAGGAAATTTCTTAAGACTGCTTGAGAAGGGCAGAAGGCTTCTGGAGGACCCAGTGGCCAGCCGGGAAGTTAGCCCAAGCCAGGCCCCTTCCGACCAGCAGTCTGAGCCCACAGAGGGAGCAGGCACCCACGTCCGGGGCAGACCGGGTGCGTAGAAGAGTGTGCCTGAAACCGGAGGCGCAGGGACTGCATCCCGCTTCGCCATTTTAGAACAGGGACATTTCTTCAGTAAAAACTGCCTAAAACCAGCAGAAAGCTGCCCCAGAAGCCAGAGATGGCTCCTGGAGGAGCCAGAGGGGAGCGGAGAAGTTCACCCAAGTAGCCACCCAGTCCGAGCAACACAGTGTCCCAATGCATACGACAAATTAGAAAACAGACAGTAGGGAGTAGAAGAACCACATGCAACCTAACAACTCCTCAGGAAAGAAGCACACCACAAAAAGAAAACCACTCCCCAGATTGCAACGACAGCAACTTGGAAGAACTTCTGAGCCTTTCAGAAAGAGAATTTAAAATTGCCATGATTAAAAAAGTGATAGATCAGAAGAAGGAAATTGAGTCCCTAAAGAGGGAAAACAATGGTCAGAAGAATGAAATTGAGTCCCTAAAGAGGGAAGTAAAAGAAATGCAGGAGATCAAAGAATTAATGGAGGAACTAAAGAACTCTGGGAAAAGCAATGAAAGCAGGATAGATGAAATGGAAGAACGAATAAGTACTCTTGAAGACACAGAAATAAAAAGAACCAAAACAGAAAAGGAAAGAGAAGTACGAAGGAAAAAGAATGAAGAAAGACTTCGGGAATTATCTGACTCCATGAGGAAAGGAAATATAAGAGTTATAGGAATTCCAGAAGGAGAGGAGAGAGATGTAGGAACAGAGAAAATATTCCAGGAGATAATTGAAGAGAACTTCCCAAATGCAAAGAATGAGCTGAAAATTGATATACAAGAAGCAAGAAGAACACCAAACTTCCACGACGAAAGGAAAAACACAGCAAGACACATAATAGTAAAGCTCCCAAGAATCCAGGACAAGGAAAAAATAATGAAGCTGACAAGAGGGAAGAGACAGATAACATTCAAAGGAAAACCAATCAGGCTGACATCAGACTTCTCTGAAGAAACACTACGGGCAAGGAGAGAGTGGAGGGACATAGTCAACAGACTCCAAAAAAACAGATGCCAACCAAGAATACTCTATCCCGCAAAGCTCTCTTTCCTCCATGAAGAAAGAATATGGACCTTCCCAGACAAAGAGAAACTCCGGAATTTCATTAAGACTAAACCCCCACTCCAAAAAATACTACAAGGAATCCTAAAGCCAGAACCTCAGAGGGACGAATAACAACGAAAGAAGACCAAAAAAAAAAAAGTTATTAAAAGAATAAATAAATAAAATCAAAGGAAAGACAAACACAATGGCAAATACCGATGCTAACATATCAATATTAACTCTAAATGTAAATGGACTAAACTCTTCAATAAAAAGACACAGAGTTGCAGCCTGGATTAAGAAATAAAACCCAACCTTTTGCTGTCTCCAGGAAACACATTTAGCTACAAAAGATAAAAATAGGCTCAAAGTCAAAGGATGGAAAACAATCCTACAAGCAAATGGGCCAAAAAAGAAAGCAGGAACAGCTATACTTCTATCAGATAAAACAGACTTCAAACTCAAAAAAATAAAAAGAGACCCCAATGGTCACTACATTATGATCAAGGGGACAATACTTCAAGAAGAAATAACACTCATTAACATATACTCACCAAACGAAAGAGCACCAAAATATATCAGACAATTGTTGTCCTCTCTGAAAACAGACATCAGAGAAAACACATACGTAGTGGGAGACTTCAACACACCACTATCAACGATGGATAGATCAACAAGACAAAAAATAAGTAAAGAAACTAAAGCTCTAAATAAGGACCTAGAGCATTTGGGCTTAACAGACATCTATAGAACACTAAACCCCAAAAAAATGGAGTACACATTTTTCTCAAGCGCACATGGATCATTCTCCAGGATCGAAAACATACTGGGGCATAAGACAAACATCAACAGATACACCAAGATTGAAATCATACCAACCATCTTTTCTGACCACGAAGGCATCAAACTAGAAATAAACCATAAAAAGAAGGCAAGGAACTATCCTACCTCATGGAGATTAAAAACCACACTACTAGAAGACCACTGGACTAACGAGGAGATCAAAGAAGAAATTAAAAAATTCTTTGAATTGAATGACAAGGAGGACACCAATATCCTAAATGTATGGGATGCAGCAAAAGCAGTAATAAGAGGAAAATATATAGCAATAGAAGCTCACATCAAAAAACAAGAAAGAACTCAAAGAAACAACCTAATCTCAAAGCTCAAAGATCTAGAAAAAGAACAACAAAAAAAACCCCAAAACCAGTAGAAGAAAGAAATAATAAAACCAAAGCAGAAATAAATGAAATTGAAACTAAAAAAACAATCCAAAAGATCAAAGAACCAAGAGCTGGTTCTTTGAAAAAATAAATAAAATAAACAAACCCCTAGCCAGGCTCACAAAGGAAAAAAGGGAGAAAGCACAAATACACAGGATCATAAATGAAAGAGGAGAAATCACAACGGACACAGCAGAAATCAAAAGAATAATCAGTAACTACTATGAACAGTTATATGGAAACAAGTTCAACAATCTAGAGGAGATGGACAAATTCCTACAACTCTACAATCACCCAAGCTAGATAAAGAAGAAATAGAACACCTAAACAGACCAATTACAATTAGCGAAATTGAAATGGTAATCAAAAACCTCCCCAAAAACAAAAGCCCAGGACCTGATGGATTTACAAATGAATTCTACCAAACATTCAGAGATGAATTAGTGCCTATCCTTCACAAACTCTTCCAAAAAAATGAGAAGGAAGGGACAATACCAAACACGTTCTATGAAGCCAATATTATACTAATACCAAAACCGAATAAGGACAACACAAAAAAGGAAAACTACAGGCCAATCTCCCTAATGAACACTGATGCAAAAATCCTCAATAAAATTTTAGCTCTCAGAATCCAACAATGTATCCATAAGATAATTCACCACGACCAAGTTGGATTCATTCCCGGGACACAAGGATGGTTTAACATCCGAAAATCAATCAACGTTATCCAACACATCAACAAAAAGAAATATAAAAACCATATGATAATATCAATAGATGCTGAGAAAGCTTTCGACAAAGTGCAACACCCATTCATGATAAAAGCCCTTGAAATTCTTGGGATACAAGGAACGTACCTCAACTCATAAAGGCCATCTATGACAAGCCAACAGCCAGTATCATTCTCAATGGTGAAAAGCTGAAAGCAATTCCATTAAGATCTGGAACAAGACAAGGATGTCCACTCTCACCACTGCTTTTCAATATAATACTGGAAGTCCTAGCCAGAGCAATAAGACAAGAGAAAGACATCCAAGGAATCCAAATAGGAAAGAAGAAGTCAAACTATCACTATTTGCAGATGATATGATAATATACATAGAGAACCCCAAAATCTCCACAGAAAAACAAATTCAACTCATCAATCAGTTCAGTAAAGTGGCAGGATACAAAATCAACACGCAAAAGTCAGTAGCCTTCCTATACACAAACAACAAATCTGAAGAAGAAGAAATCAAAAAAACCATCCCTTTTATTATCGAAACAAAAAAAATCAAATATTTGGGAATAAATCTAACAAAAGAGGTAAAGGACCTATACAAAGAAAACTATAAAACACTGTTAAAAGAAATAGAAGAAGACACAAAGAAATGGAAAGACATCCCCTGCTCATGGATTGGAAGAATAAACATTATTAAATGGCCTTCCTACCAAAAGCAATATACAGATTCAATGCTATTCCAATCAAAATTTCAATGTCATTCTTCAAAGAAATAGAACAATTATTGATGAAATTCATATGGAATCACCAAAAACCCCGAATAGCCAAAGCTCTACTGAAAAAAAAAGAAGGAAATGGAGGCATCACACTCCCAGACTTCAAACTATACTACAAAGCCATAATCATCAAAACTGCATGGTATTGGAACAAGAACAGACATACAGACCAATGGAATCGAATAGAAAATCCAGAAATAAACCCACAGATTTATGGTCAACTAATCTTTGACAAAGGAGCAAAGACTATGCATTGGAGCAAAGAAAGTTTGTTCAATAAATGGTGCTGGGAAAACTGGGTCGCTACATGCAAAAGAATGAAGCTTGACCACTACCTCACACCATACACAAAAAAACTCAAACTCATGGATTAAAGAACTAGACATAAGACCTGAAACCATAAAATACATAGAAGGAAATATAGGCGAAACACTACGGGATTTGCACATCAAAGACATCTTTACAGACACATCACCCAAAGCAGTGATAGTGAAGAGAAAGATAAACAGCTGGGACTACATCAAATTAAAGAGCTTCTGCACAGCAAAAGAGACAATAACAAAAACAAAGAGAAACCCCACCAACTGGGAGAACATTTTTGCACCCAACACTAATGATAAAGGACTGATCACAAAAATCTGCAAAGAGCTGATGAGACTCAGCAACAACAAAGAAAATAATCCAGTCCAAAAATGGGCAGAAGAGCTAAAAAGAAACTTCTCTGAAGAGGAAATGCAAATGGCCAACAGACATATGAAAAAATGTTCAACATCACTTGTAATCAGGGAAATGCAAATCAAAACTACCATGAGATACCATCTCACACCAGTGAGAATGGCACATATTAAAAAAACTAGCAACAACAAATGTTGGCGAGGGTGTGGAGAAAAAGGAACTCTTGTGCACTGTTGGTGGGAGTGCAAACTGGTCCAACCACTATGGAGAGCTGTGTGGAGATTTCTGGACCTACTAAACATAGAGCTTCCATATGATCCAGCAATTCCACTCCTAGGTATTTACCCAAAGGACACAGAAACATCAATTCCAAAGAGCACCTGCACTCCTATGTTTATAGCAGCACTGTTTACAATAGCTAAGCTTTGGAAACAACCCAAATGCCCAAAAATAGATGACTGGATCAAGAAGATGTGGTACATATATACCATGGAATATTACTCAGCATTCAAAAAGATAAACACATGCAATTTGCAGCAACATGGATGGCGCTGGAAGGGATCATGCTCAGCGAAATAAGCCAAAAAGAAAAAGAAAAATACCGGATGGTCTCACTCATAGCAGGAATCTAGAAAACTTAAATAAGGGACCAGGAAAATGAATATAAGAAAGTGAAAATCAAAATCAACAAAAAACTATGAACCAGAGACACTTTTTGGGGGGTGGGGGGCGGGAGGGGAAGGATTGGGGTCAGAATGGGGCGTTTGCAATTGTATGGGGGAATATAAAAATAAAATTTAATATTTAAAAAAAAAATAAATAAAAATAAATAGATACAGTAAAAAAAAAAAAAAAAGACATCTTTACAGACACATCACCCAAAGCAGTGATAGTGAAGGCAAAGATAAACAGCTGGGACTACATCAAATTAAAGAGCTTCTGCACAGCAAAAGAGACAATAACAAAAACAAAGAGAAACCCCACCAACTGGGAGAACATTTTTGCACCCAACACTAATGATAAAGGACTGATCACAAAAATCTGCAAAGAGCTGATGAGACTCAACAACAAAGAAAATAATCCAGTCCAAAAATGGGCAGAAGAGCTAAAAAGAAACTTCTCTGAAGAGGAAATGCAAATGGCCAACAGGCATATGAAAAAATGTTCAACATCACTTGTCATCAGGGAAATGCAAATCAAAACTACCATGAGATACCATCTTACACCAGTGAGAATGGCACATATTAAAAAAACTAGCAACAACAAATGTTGGCGAGGGTGTGGAGAAAAAGGAACTCTCCTGCACTGTTGGTGGGAGTGCAAACTGGTCCAACCACTGTGGAGAGCTGTGTGGAGATTTCTGGACCTACTAAACATAGAGCTTCCATATGATCCAGCAATTCCACTCCTAGGTATTTACCCAAAGGACACAGAAACATCAATTCCAAAGAGCACCTGCACCCCTATGTTTATAGCAGCACTGTTTACAATAGCTAAGCTTTAGAAACAACCCAAATGCCCAAAAATAGATGACTGGATCAAGAAGATGTGGTACATATATACCATGGAATATTACTCAGCATTCAAAAAAGATAAACACATGCAATTTGCAGCAACATGGATGGCGCTGGAAGGGATCATGCTCAGCGAAATAAGCCAAAAAGAAAAAAATACCGGATGGTCTCACTCATAGCAGGAATCTAGAAAACTTAAATAAGGGACCAGGAAAATGAATATAAGAAAGTGAAAATCAAAATCAACAAAAAACTATGAACCAGAGACACTTTTTGGGGGGTGGGGGGCGGGAGGGGAAGGATTGGGGTCAGAATGGGGCGTTTGCAATTGTATGGGGGAATATAAAAATAAAATTTATTATAAAAAAAAAAAAGAAGGGTGAATATAGTACAATAAGATATTTTAAGAGAGGGCCTCCCCTGTTGGCGCAGGCGGTTGAGCGCAGCGCTGTGAAGCTGTCCGCAGCTTTGGCAGAGCAGGTTCAATCACTGCCAGCCAGCAAGAGTCCCACATGGTGTCGCCGACCTCTCCTGTCTAGCCTGCTGCTCCCCTCAGCAGTGTATTTCATCAGTCTGCCTGTTCTCTTTCCCGCTCTGTCTCTGATGAATCCTCTCACCCTCCCACACATCTGTCCTGTACCCCGGTTCTTATATAAAAATAAATAAATCTAAAAAAAAAAGATATTTTAAGAGAGACAACATTCAAATAGCTTTAATTATATTATAATTATTTTCTATTATGAGTTATTGCTGTTAATCTTTACTACCTAATTTATAAATGAAACTTTATTATAGGTGGGTATGTATGGGAAAAAATCAGAATATATGGTGTTTGGTACTATCTGCACTTTCACACATCTACTGGTCCTGGAACATAGTCTCTGTGAGTGAGTAGTGACTTCTGTATAGCTGGGGGAGTTGGGAAGCAGAGTTAGGAGACTTAAGTGAGGCGCTGACCACTGTTATTGTATGAGCCACCATTTGAGTAGAATGGTACATTGTGACCTTTTACAAAAAAACATATCTTGTGATAATTTAAAATGACTACAAACCTCAATTTCTATGTTTTTTTTAGAAAATCTAGGATATTAATAGCAAAGCTAATAGGACCCAGGAATAGGAATGAAACTATCAAATCCTGACATTTTATTCTTTCAGTCACTAAGCCTGGACATACAAGCTAAGAGTCTAATGAAACTAGTGAAAGACCGCCATTCTTATAAAATTTAGGGGGGCTTTACTTGACTTTACAAATGGTAAGTCTGTAAGTCTTTATGTCCCTAATTAAAAATCTGCTTGTCATCTTAAGGAATGTGGTCCAACATTGCTGTCTTTAAAGAGGGTAGGGTGTGGAGGAAAATGTCCTGAAAAAAAAGATGGATAATCTTTTATTTTGTGATCAATTTGATAGTGGTCAGGCTAGCAGTTGTATTGGTTATGAGTGAATGCTGGGTCCACTAGAACTAAGTTTGATTTCCAGATCCCTCCTCATGAGCAGTGTGACTCTAAGCAAAGATTAGAGCCTATGGTTCACATTGCTGATGGGAACCTCAGCTTTTCATTATCTTGGAAAAGAACTGATTATTGTGATTACAGCAAGGGTCCTTGTGAGTATTATATTAAATACTGTAAAGGAAGCATGGCCCCTAGTACATAGTAAACTATTCAAAAATTGGTTGCTATTTTAATTATCGTTATTATTATATTTCCCAAACAAAAACAGCTTATAAAATGTTCACCTTCCCTGAATCTATTTCAGTTCTAACTCTTAATGATTTACTGTTGTTTGTGAGACCAATGAGAAGCATCAATGCTTAAACCAAGCAATTCTAGTTTCTGCCTATTAGGTCCAGTGGGAATTTATTTCAAAAGCTCACATTACTGAGTCAGCAAATCTGGTAAAGCAGTAGAGAATGGGGCAGTCACAGGAAGCATTTGTATTTTCATCTAACATGTTTGGGATTATTTGTACCTAAAAACTTTAGGGCACTGTCATTGTTCATTATGGAGTTTGCCACCTTACCTACCTACCCCCCCAACAAAAAAAATCATAGATTCTAACTTCCAAATCAATTAGGTTGTGTTAATAGCTATCATATGGGAGCTTTTTTAAAGCAAAAGGCCACACATAATGTGGTTAAAATGTGACTGCTGAATTCAAATTACATTTCCCTAATCTACACTGTTTACTCTGCATGTAATTAAAAGTTTTTAATGTGCATTAGATTTTTCATGACTAATGTGTCTTCTAAGGTGTAAGAAGCCACATAAAGTGAAAATAAAGTACCTCAATTCTGGGTGCTAAATTTTTCTTTTTCCTTTTTTTTTTTTGGCACTAAGTTTTTTAAGACAACATCATCTAGATTGCATAGAGAATGGATGAAAAGGGAAGAGTTGACATTTTTATTCTCCCACCCCGAATCAATTACCTCCAGCTCCTTCGTGCATTTTTCCCCTAACTTCTTAAGATTAAATACTCATTATCAATGATGTTGGTTATTAAGAGTTTGTTCAGCTAGCCTAACTGACCTTATGTTATTCTCTGTGTTAAAGTCTATGGGCTCAGATTGTTTAGGACAGGGAGAGATAGGTTTAGAGCTTCAGAGGTACCATCCATAAAATTAAAAATTTGTCCTTTGTGCTTTCTCCTAGTTAAAAGAACACACGCTTACTTACAAGACAGCCCTTACTATGGTAAGTCATAGTCTAAACGTTAAGTACTAAGTTAGTCTGAATCTTTTGCGATATTCAATTAAGAAATACATGATTTTTTCAAAATCTAGGAACACCTAAATATTTGGTGGGTAATGACTAATTGCTGATGAAGACTTTTTGGGTCTTTCTTTCAAGTGGCTAATTTCTCCTTCCTGAAAGGCTTCCCTTACTTTAGAATTATAAAAGAATCCACAGTGGAGAACATCACAGAGCTGCTGATGGTTCTTTACCCCTGTTGATTGGAATGAAAGTCTCAATGGTCATTAGACAAATGTGTTTATCAAAGTGAGGAGCCTGGGAGAAGAGATTGGTGGGTTTGGGGTCCCAGCAAGCTGCTTCTTTGAACCTCCCACAGGCAAGGTTTATTTTGTAAAATATTTAGTAGGTGGATTGTCTTTGCAAAAAAAAAAAAAAAAAAAGGAGGAATTAAATTTGAGACAAACATGTGGCAGAAATATAGGATTCATTTTCATGGGTATATGTTAATTTTCCATTCAAAGTAACATGCACACCTTAAACTCATTGTTTCTGGTAGGCAATTTGGGTGTGAGAAAGGCAAGAATTTAGGAGATAAAAGATTTTCTCAAAAAGGAAATGCCTGTTTGGTGGGATATTTGTGGACTGATTCAGGGGCCAGGAAGGTTCCAGGAGTTCAGAGGGTGATTCCTGCTGATAGGTGTCTAAAGGATGCAGACCAGGGCTTATGCAATGCTCTTCACAGCAGGTCTCTCGATCTGCTGACCCTGCGTACATCTTTTTTTGCCCAAAACTTGATTTTTTTTTCATTTTCCTCCCCAGTCCACCTCATATATCATGTTTTCATTCTATCCTTCCATCTTGACTTATACATGTAGTTATTCAAATCTCTTTCTAGTAAAGATTTCCGAAACTTCTCAGCTGTTTCATGATGTTCTGGGTATTGTACCCAGATCTCTTTGTGACACCTTCCTCACTGCGATTTTAGCCCCCTGATGGCTGAGTTTTGCTTCTCAAACTGTTCTGTGGACTAGCCAGGGTACCACATGGGAGCTTGTTGGAAACGCAGAATCTCATACCCTGTCCCAGAATCACTAAATCAAAATCTGCTTTTTTATAAGATCCTTATGTAATTTATGTGCAAATGAAAAGGTTACATAAGGTTATATAAGATTGTATATGTGATTTGCTGCCTGTGTTCTCATCTCAAAGCCCCTTCATTGTCTCTTTTGTACTTTAATTTTACCTGGATAGATTCTATTTTTTGTTGTTCTACTTATATAGCATTTCATAGTTTTCAAACTTCCTTCACACAAATTTTGTTATTTGATCATATATGAACCTAGAAGCTAGATGCTAAGTAATAAAATGTCTTGCAGAGGTTATTTTATAAATCTCCATTTATGGTTTTCTAGCTCTAGGACTAAAAATGCATTCACCCATTACCCCCCCCCTTAAAAAAGTAAAAGTGAAGCCTTTATTGTGCTCTCAAAAGCCAGTATGTTATTCTGACTCAAAATGTATCATGATGACTTAAAATCATGTTTTAACCACTCCATTTGGTGAGAGCTATATATCCATTCATAAACCTTCTTAATTAAGATAAATAATTGGGTTTATAACAACATTGTCACCTTAGTGACAAGATTTTTTGAGACAAATGAGCCACAATAAAGAGTAAGTACTCTGCTCCTGATATAATAGCCTAAGGAGTGTGGGGCCCCTGAGCATTGCTCCTGCTCAGATGGACAGAGAACAAAAAAAGGAGAAAAATCCAACATAGAATATTGTCTTGAGACCCTCTGCAACTTCCATTCTTCCAGATAAGGTATATATGGGGGAATCACTGCTGAATCATGGTGTAAGAGGAATTGTTAGTTTTATATTCCCTGAAGGTGCATCTGACAACAAAGAAATACTCCCAGATCCTAAGATTTTTATACCCTGTAGTTAGGGGTGAATGGATGTTGCAGGTGCATTTGGTAAGTGGTATTATTTTATTTTTTGTCTTTTCTCTTCGGTAGCCACTCAATACTTACATTTTTTTTTAAGACTTTATTTGTTTGTGAGTAAAAGAACTGGGGTGAAGACCAGAGGCATGGGAGGGGGAGAGAGGATTCACCAGAGACAGAGTGGGGAGCAGAACAGGCAGATTAACTGAAATACACTGCTGGGAGAAACAAAACAGTGGGCAAGTCAGGAAAGGTGGAAAAGTCTACACCATATGTGGGTGCTCCCTGGCTGGGTATCTGATAGTGCTCAGACTAGGCCCCTAGGGAGGCCCAATACTTACACTTCTTAAGAGTTGCTTGTTAAAGTTGTTTGTTAACTGTTTGACAATGAGGTGAACTTAAAAGATTTGGAGTATGTTGAGGTTAGTCCATAGAAAATATTCCTCAGCAGGCTACTGTTTCAAAGTTGATACGCAAAGAAGCTGGTGACTTGTTCTAAAATACTCTACCTCCTCTGCCCTTACAAGGAAGGATAATCCTCAGCCTCTCTGAGGCTGGGACCTCCTCAAGAACCTTGCAATATATTATCCCCTCTCCTGCACTATTCCCTTCTATATATAAACATTCCTAATCACAGTCACCTGAAAAAAGTCTTTAAGCCTTCATCGACCTCCCCTACCATCTTCTAACTGTCACCCCACATCTTTGCTTTCTCTCAAAGAAGAAAACTCAGAAGAGTTGTTCATAGGCACCTGGTCCCATTTTCTTCCTTCCTTTCTTCTTATTAACCCACACCAACTGGAACCGTATTTACACTGCTTCTTGATCCAGCTTTTTATCCAAGTTTCCAAAAACTTCTATCTTGGTCCATGGGGAGAATTATTTTCCCCACTGCTTTCTCCTTCAGCAGCATTTAACACATCTAGCCACTCCTTTTGAAATATTTTCTTTTCCTGCCTCCATGGTACTGCACTCTCCTGGTTTTCCTCCTGTCTCTCTGATGTCTTTTCTATCCAACCTCTAACATGGAGAGTCTGAATTTTGGAGAACCTCCAAGGTGATGGATTTTCTTTTTGTACTCTGCTAGGTAATTTCATCTGGTTCAATAGTTTTAAAGACCATAAGTGAACCATTAACTCCAAGTTTATGTCTCTAGCTATGATTGCTATATCTTGCTCCAAACTTGTTTGTTTGACTCTATAGCCCAACAAACCCAAACTTATCCTTATCTTTCTATTTCTTTTTTTTCCTTTCTATTTCTAATAAGAGCTTTATCCTCTCACTCTCTACTATATTTCTTCTTTCAAGCCACAAAAACAAAACAAAAAAAAAGGTGACCTCTGGACTGGGAAAATAAACTTGCATGCCACATATCCAACAAGGGATTAACTTTCAAAATATATAAGGAATTAATACAACTCAATAAGGAAAAAACAAACAACCCAATAAAAAAATTGGCCAAAGACCTATATAAATAATTCTTCAAAGAAGACATTATTAAGCCCTGCATGCACATGAAAAAAGAATTTTAAGGACAATGCAAATCAAAACCACAATGAAATATCAACTTACCCTGGTGAAAATGAAGCAAACAAATAAACAAGCCAGTGGTAAAACCAAACTGGAAGCAACAAATGTTGAGGATATGGGGAAAAAGGAACACTAATCCACTGTTGGTGAAATGTAATTTTGAGATTTAGTGCATTCTCTATGGAAAATGACTTGGAGCGTTCTCATTAAAAAAAAAAAAGAAGAAGAAGAATGGAAATACCATTTGATGAT
The DNA here is from genome assembly GCF_014898055.3 of Talpa occidentalis. Classification (NCBI taxonomy): domain Eukaryota; kingdom Metazoa; phylum Chordata; class Mammalia; order Eulipotyphla; family Talpidae; genus Talpa; species Talpa occidentalis. Next base: position 49,817,975 of record NW_023605305.1, read on the forward strand.
CCAGCAATACCATATACCAAAGAATATGAAAACACTAATACAATAATATTTACACACTCCGATGCTGATAGTGGCAATATTCAAAATAGCCAAGTCATGGGGCCTCCCTGGTGGTGCAAGGGGTTAAGCAAAGCACTGTGAAGCTCTCTGCTGGCTCTGCAGCACCAGTTCGATCCCCAGTCGGCCAGGGAACAACTCACATGGCATAGTAGACCTTTCCTGTCTCACCCGCTGCTCCCCTCAGTAGTGTTTCAGTCAGTCTGCCTGTTCTGTTCCCCACTCTGTCTCTGGTGAATCCTCTCACCCCCTGCACCTCTGGCCTGTACCCCAGTTTTTGTACGCGTAAATAAATAAATCTTTAAAAAATAGCCAAGTCAGACCTCCCCGGTGGTGTAGCCGTTGAGCGCTGGGTTGTGAAGCTGCCCGCAGCCTCTGCAGTGCCGGTTCGATCCCCGGCTGCCGGCGAGGGTCCCACATGGTGCGCAGACCTTTCCTGCCGCGCCCGCTGCTCCCCTCAGCAGTGTACTTCAGTCCTTCTACCTGTTCTGTTCCCCGCTCTGGCTCTGGTGAATTCTCTCACCCTCCTGCGCTTCTGACTGTACCCAGTGCTTGTATTAATAAATAAATAAATCTTTAAAAAATATATAGCCAAGTCATGGAACCAACCTAAATGACTGTTGACAAATGACTGGATAAAAAATGTGGAATATATACTCAATGGAATACTATTCAGCTATGAAATAGTGACTTTTGGGACAAAATGGACATAGCTTGATGTGATCATGGTGAGTAAGTCAGAAAGTGAAAGACAGTTACCAGATGGTTATACTCTTTTATGAAAATAGAAATAAAGAAAACAAACTGGCAAAACAACAAGAGTAGTTCTTAGACTCTGAAAAATATACTGGTTCCTAGAGAGGCTGGGGAGAGAGGAGGTCATAGAAGAGGGAGGTGACAGGTTTGTGGCACAGGACAGTTGTGGCAGGAGGGAGACATGGATACATGCCAAGGGTGAAGTTGTACTCCCCAAATTACATAGCCATTTAAACAGTGGCAAATCAATAAAAATTGAAAAGAAAAAAATATTGATTTAATACTACTTCCCCCAATTATAGTTCAATTTCTAATGTCAGTTTTACTTTAATAAGTACATAAATGTACTAATCACAACTGTAATTGCTTTATTTTTTTAGTGGGTAATTGCCATTTTGGACATTGGCTATTTTGATTTTACTCATTTGACCACAAGTCTTGATTCTGACATGTTGAGGAATATTTTGACTGTTACTGGGTACCATGATTTAAAACAAATTTTTACCAACATTAGTGAATTTGGTCAGTGCAGTATTCTTTTGGTGGAGAGTAAATTCTACTCATTAATTTGATTTCTTATTTTTATGTACAACAGTGTTAAGGTATTTATAATTGTATCCTTTTTTATTCTACTAAGCTTATTTTAATAAGACTACAATATTTTCAGTGTCTATTTTAAAATAAATATTTGATTCATTGATTATATTTTGTCTCCTTTAGGCTTCATCAACTATAGCTGTTTCATTTAATATTTTTATTGAACATTATTTCTACCCAATCCAGTTTTCCCATGTCAAATTTTATGAGAAGATATGATTCTTCTACCAATTTTTGGACAGTGAATATTATCATGAGAATATTTCACTAGCATCAATTCTTTTTTTTTTAAGTTTTATTTATTTATTTAAAGATTTATTTATTCATTTATACAAGAACCGGGGTACAGGCCAGATGCGTGGGAGGCTGAGAGAATTCACCAGAGCCAGAGCAGGGAGCAGAACAGACAGACTGATGAAATACACTGCTGAGGGGAGCAGCGGGCAAGACAGGAGAGGTCTGCTACATCATGTGGGACCCTCGCTGGACTGCCGGGATTGAACCAGCACTACAGAGGCTGTGGACAGCTTCACAGCTTGGTGCTCAACCCCCTGCACCACCAGGGGAGGCCCGTTAAGTTTTATTCTTATTTTATTTATGCATGTAAGAACTGGGGTGTAGGCCAAAGATTCGAGAGGGGCATTGTGTGTGCGTGTGCGAGGATTCACCAGAGAAAGAGTGGAGAGCAGAACAGGCAGATCTACTGAAACACAGTGGTGAGGAGAGCAGTGGGCAAGACAGGAGAGGTCTGTTGCACCATGTGTGTTAGCTCCCTGGCTGGGACGGAACTCAGGCCACAGTGGCTGGGATAATTTGATAGCACTGAGGCATAACCCCTGCGCCACCAGGAAGGCCCACTACTACTAGTGTCAATTCTATTTTTTATTATTTCACTAAACATTTAATTTCCTATAAGGTCAATTTTTGTCATTTTCAGTTTTGCTAACAATATGTGAGTGTTCAGCCTGTTTTTTTTTATTAAAAAGAAAAACACACTTTACTAGATATATCTTTAGCATTGTTACTTTATTTTGACATCATTTTGAAATGATGTAATTTTACTTGGGTTAAAATGTGTTTTATGTTGAGTATCATTAGTGTCAAATTTGCAGGGTTAAAATATTCTGCTATAATTTTAATTGCTCATTATTTTTCATTCAGTCAGTAGTTAGAGCTGTAACAATCGAAAATTGTTGCTAAAAACAAATTTGATTTCAGATAAAAATTCCAGAAAGCTTAGAGACATCTTGGGAGAGCAAATGTAAATTTAAAGGGAAAGGACACGTTTCTTCTTCAGGCAAAATATATTATATGCAGTTGATTTCTGATTCTACTCCCTGGGGAAAAAGTTCCCTCCCCTTAGAGCTTTCTTTTCCCTGGCAATCCTCGCTGACTTCCTCTTTCCTGGTAACTTGACTGCCTCTTGACACCCAATGTGCCCATCAACTTTTCCACATCTATGTGAACAAAATCCTTTAGAAGGTTGAACTGATTAAAAGTAGATGGTTTCCTTCTGCTCATCTAGAACAAACGACAGAGCAAGTGGTTTTTCTACGATTGTATCTCTGACCCCATTTTAAAATGGTACTACTTAGGTCTGCTTTCCAGAATTGTTTGGTTTAAATAACTAAAATATGTATGTCTTTCATTATTAGTTCTTGAAATGTTTTGGACTTTGCCCACTCACTATTATCAAACAGATAAAGTTGACCATTCTGGAACCAAACTCATTTTATTTCCCAATTTTTTTTTCCTTTTTTAATTGTTTTTGATTATTAGGCACGCTGAATGTTATGCATTATAGAAAACTAATGGGTATTGGGTATGTTGATGCAGCAACAACCACAATAAAAGAGTTAATTTATATTGCACTTACCATGAGTTGGACACTATTCTAATTCCTTTACATGTGCTAATTCACTTATGTCCCCAAACTGCTCTTTGAAGTTGGTTCTATTTCCCCCAGATTGTAGGTGAGGAAACACTCTAAGAGTGGTTAAACAATTTGGGCAAACAAGCACAGTAAAGATCTGACACTGTGAGGAAAATTACCTTCCATTGATACTTACTTAATACCCAGTTTCATTACTTGAATGGGGAAATATCAGTTTCTGTCCAATACCTGCTTTTGTCTGGCTGTGACTGCCCTGATTCCTTTGACTAGCTTACCTCATTCCCACTCTGATCTCATATCAAATCTTCCTGTTTGGTCTTTGCTGGAAACCAAGATACACCTCTGAAATTTTAGGTGAATTTTCTCAATACAGCCTGTACATAAAAATCTCTGCTAGGGTTGCTCTAGTTTCCACTCCAGGAATTTCATTACTTTCTCAGTAGCACGAGACCAATGAGGTCCATCCTGGTGGTTCTCCATTTTCTCTTTGGATCAGAAAATTCTGGGTAGACTGTAACCTGTACTATCTGTCTCTCAGTCTTTGCCAGAAATGAGCAATTTCAGTAAGCAATTATGCAGGACACATAAACCATAAATTTAGAACATGAAGGAACTTTGGGGATCTTCTCAATCCCTTTGTTTTTAAGCTGAGGAGGCTGAATGTCAGAGTTAAAGGACTTGCCCAGGTCACTTGCTGCGCTGGGCCAGGGTTGACCCAGATTTTACAATTTGTGCTCTTTCAACACCATGCTTTTGTGTCCTTACACTTTCAAATTTAAGGTTTTTGGTTGTGTCTACACTTTCATAAAATAAGTTTCTCCTAAAGGTTTAAAAATCTTAAGAGTGTCTCTTAGCTTTTTTCATTAGATAACAAAAATTCCTTATTATGCAAAGTGGGTCTGGATCCCTACCTTGTGTTACTAATCAGAGATTCATGACATATGTTTGCATATTAGCCTAGAGTGCTCATCATTTTTTTTTCTTCTCCACTTCTGCAACTACATATTTGTATTTCACATAGTTTGATTGGCTCTTATATAGTAGTAATTTCATCCAAGGAGCAGAACACTTTAGTACAAGGGCAACAGACCAGGCATACTTATTCTATATAAATTACATGGGTGCCGGGGACCAGCCTCCGGCAAAATGTCGTGTCAGGGGTTCCTGAAAGGATGAGATGGCCTCGGCGACCTGTAAGGGGCTGAAACTTAAGGGCTGAAGGGAAGGGGATGAGGTAGTGAGGAGACACTAACACTTGGATGAGGTGCAAGTATCTTCTGCCGAGAGACTCAGCAGGTCTTTATTTATTCATTATTAGTAATCAAAAAAGTACATTATCATGTGTAAAGCAGAAACAATTAGTGTATTATGTTCCCATAGACTACTGGCTCCTACAGGTCCCAGCTAGACGGTAGCCTTCAAGGTTAATAGATAAAAAACCAGACCTAACACTAAAACTTATTATTTTAGCTAGACAATTACCTAAGACAGTGGATAGCCACCAGTGCATCCCTATCAGCTAAAACCTAAGCATCAAGAGACTATTCTATTCACATGGCCTTCAGCCGGAGACCAGGTGCTGCTTAGCTATCAGAACTTTTTCTATTTAGAAACTCCTAACTCAAATAGCTACATTTAAAAACTTTCCCAAGAAACTTCAAGGGAAGGCAAAAGAAGGACCTACTATAATTATTGTATTGTAATGCTTGTCAGGCATGTTCAATAAATTGTCTCCCATTGTCAAGTGGGCCAAATTGTTTAATAATTAATTTCTAACAGATAATTTTCCGTGCCATTTATTTGCAGTATACTGATGCATATAATATAGTGCCTAATGTACTTTTTGGGAAATTTTTCTCCTTTTATGACCAAGAACAAAAAGTGAAGGAATGTTAGATCTTCAGCCCCAAGGTGTGAGGCACAAGGAATCTTCGGCCCCACAGTGTGAGGCCTTTTAACTTCGGCCCCACGGTGTGAGGCCCTTTACCTTCGCTGCTTGCCAGTGTCTTATCTGGCTGGGGCAACAAGGCCTCCTGCAGCACATGGGAGAGGTCACCTTTAGACATTACACATGTTTACAGGCACACATACTCCTGGCCATCTTTGCAAAAGAAAAACCATTCCTGGGAATATTCTAATCAATTAGCTACCTAAATCCAAGTTATTGATAGTTCAATTCCAGTAGGAAAGATGAAAGGAATTATAAAAGAGTGCAGTTGTTTTAAGAAAAGACATTCCAATCAACAAATTAAATTGTGACAGCTTATTTCTAAAATACTTGTTTCAAAAGTGGATAGGTATGAATATGTTATATCCTGTGTAAACAAAAAACCTGGAAATTCTTTCTTTCCTCCTGCACTAAAGGATAATCTATAACGTTAATTTTAGGAACTTGATATTCTTTGCCAGGTTACCAGGCCCAACTTAAAGTCATAGGGTAGAAGTTTAAGGAATATAGTTTTTCTATTATATTTTCATTGAGGAAAGCTCTTCATCCAGTCAGAAACTACTCTCAGTGGAACAAAGTTATGCTACTCAATTTTATTTTAAAGACAGATAAATAGTATCTTAGCAGCTCAGGGCGGCCTGAGGAAATGGATTGCTTACATGGGATGAGCAATTGGAGCTTGAGAATGAGCTGAAAGTTGTTATGTGGCCAAGCAATCAGGAAAACTTCAACCAGAAACCCAGTAACTGGTCAACTCATTTCACCTTTATATTTTTTTTCTTCTGTTGAAGTTTCATTTTCCTTTCTTTTAAAATTTAGCTAATTTGCTCAGTTATTGAAAAAGAAAGCTATTTTTTTTTCATGTTAATGAAACAACTACAACATTTAATTGGAAATGTGAGTGAATAAATTCTGATTCTTATTTTAAATAATTTAACTGTATGCCAAAATTATTATTATGAAATTATAAATCAACCTCCATTTGAAGACTGATTTAAATTGTTTTTCAAAATGAAATAATAATATACCCTCAAAGTAGAAAGTTCTGTCATGGCAGATTTTATGAATCACTGTTATCATCTCAATTTTAATCACTACACTGAAAAGAACAAGTAATTATTCCATACAAATTCATGCTTCTCCTTGTCTCAGGAATTCCTAAAAGTTATAATCCTTAAGAGCAGAGATACAAAAAAATAACTTAAAGAAATATTTCTGATATAATACTTAGCTAAGGATTAAGGCTGGAGTTACCACCCGATTTTGGCTACCTCAGCAGTAGGGAAATGCAGAAACAACCCAAGCAGAAAAATGCTAAAACAACCCAAGTGACTAAAAAGTGATTGGGAAGTGTATTTCCTGCCTGTGACTTCATCTTCATTATCTCTAATCACAAAGCAAGTTGTATATCTGGCAGGTTATCAGGCTGCTAATTCTTAGCAGATTGTTTCATATCCAAGTATGTGATTAATAAGAAGGAAGGAATGAATCTCTTTTGCTTTCTTACACTTTTCAGAAAACCATAAGAATAAGAGATGTGTGCCTGCTATTTATTGCAATTGGAATGAAGTTTAATGTTGTTAAATTCAATTCCTTGACACATTTTAATGTGTATTTATTTAGTGAGTATGCTTCATGGTCATATAGAAACCTCCCTGTTTCCAATAGATTGTGGAAAGAGAGTAAACATGTAGCACATTCTCATAGTTACATGTGTCTTAGGAAGTGGAGGTTGCTTTGACAACAGACATTTCTAAGTACACTGTCAGAGCATGGATGTTTGATTTTCAGCATTCAGAATACCAATTTCTAAATTGGTGTAGGATGTGTGTGTGTGTGTGTGTGTATACCTGTATGTGTGAAAAAGAAGAAGTCCAAATCAATATTACTGTGATAATATCAAGGTGCTCACTTAACGTATACTTTATAAACATATTTTCCAGAAATATTGAATTGATACCACTTAAGTCAGAGCCCATTAGAGTCTGCAGTGAAAATAATTACATCAGTGACTGTGATAAAAACTTTGTCCTATTTGGGCAGATGGTCTTGTTAAATATACTTAACAGGGGACCTTTTTTTCCCCTTGACTGGCTACTCATCAAATTATTCTGGGCAGAGCAAAATTTATTGATAATTTGACATTTTACACCAATACCTAGCTTATGATATGATGCCAGCCTGAACAAAGGTCGACAAAACAATCCTTAATTGTTTGTTAAACTTTTATAAACTTAACTAAATGCACTTATGCAAAGTTTGCAAACCCTTGTACTCCTTAACCATAGGGAATGTGATAGAAAACTGCAATTCAAAAACTTGGCTTTCCATATAATGAACATAGTAGCTGAGACTTAAATATAGAGACTATTACAGTATTAAGACAACAATCACTAATGATAATTTAAATATACCATAGATGGCATGCATGCTTGTAAAACTTTTATGATTCCTAACATTATTCCCTGTGTTTCACATAATCTGCAGCTTGACTCACATCATTTCAAGTATTTTTTTTTTCCTAAAGAATCTGCTAGAGAAACTGACTGCTTAAACTCTTTATCTGTTTTCTGTTCTATTCTTCTCTTTTAATGTTTATTAAGTATTTATAAGTCAATTTTAGTGTGAAATAAAGTAGCTCAGAGTACAAGGATTTCAGAGACAATGGTATATAGCATTGTGTGGGTATTTTTGTTTTTTTGAAGGCAAGTTATTGTCCAAATTTTCTGAAGTTCTGGGACAGGTTTTCGGGAAGCAACGTGTGCCCTATTGTTGAATTGTACTTGGTTTTTCTAATGAGAATAGAGAGCAACATTAAATTCAAATTAGTAAGAAAGTAAAACTAGCTCATCTGAGTAAGTCTTAAGCTAGCTCTGAGTATATTCACCCATTTTCCTCCTTGTATTAGTTACATGTGTCTGCACTGTATCTCTCCACCCCCAAGCTTTTCCTTTCTTTTCCTTTCTTTTCTTTTTTTTAAGATTTATTTATTTATACATACAAGAACTGGGGCACAGGCCAGAGGTGGGGGAGGGGTGAGAGGATTCACCAGAGACAGAGCAGGGAACAGAACAGGCAGATGGACTGAAATACACTGCTGAGGGGAGCAGCGGGCGAGACAGGAGAGGTCTGCTGTGCCATGTGGGTCACCTCCCTGGCCAGGGATCGTACTCATGCTGGTGTGGCTGTGGCCAGCTTCATAGGTTGTGTCTTAACCCCTTGTGCCACCAGGGAGGCCCAACCCTAAGCTTTTCTTTCTTCACCCCATTCAACCCAGTCTCTTACCCATCTTTCAAAGTCTAGCTAACATGCCATCTTCTTAATTTGCAGGTTTTACTGGTTCCTTCAACTGAATGTGAACTGTCCTTCTCTCATTTCCCAAGGTCTTCATTAGACTCCTCTCTGAGTGTTTTGTGTTCCTCCTTGTGCTTCAGTATTTGTACATTTCCACTGCTACATTGCAGCTGCCTTCACAAGAGGAGCTGTTTCTTATTCACCTTGTTTCCCTGGTAGGGTGTCCTCAGGGTGTCAGTGCTCAGTGAAATAAAATCAATTCTTTTCAGTATAACTGTTTATAAATTGAAATGAATGTAAAAGGGAAGTTTTTGGTTTGGACACTTTTGTATTTTTAAGGGCTCTCTGTCAATAATTCCTACCACAATTTGCTTGAAACTTTAAGTTCAAGGGCTGGGGGAGATGAGATATGTGAAAACACTTTTGGTTATTTTAGAGGATGGAAAGACATGAGAAGCTAAAGTCAAGAAAAGAAGGTACAAAGGTGCTTCTTTTCTTTCTCTAAATTCACACTAGTAAGATCTCCTTCTGGCAGTGGGTCTGAGTGGTTGCTGTCAAAATGAAATCCAGAAAGGTCCTGGTGGACAGAAGTCATGTCTGTTAACAGGGTTGTCTTCAGACACTGTGTGAATCCCTGCTGTCTGCTCTTTCCCTGACATTCTTGGTGACTAATCTGACCCATTGGTGACAGCCTATATCTTATCACAATTTTCCCACTATTATCCTAGAAGTAGAAGCACCCCATAATACAAATTATAATAGTGGACTCAACGTGTAGTTTTTATTTGTTGGATCATGATGCTTTGGCCTAGGAATAGGAATGTTTTCCCAGTGATTTTCCTCTACCTTCTTGAGTTGTGGCAAAAGTCAAAGTTGATAAGCAGTGTAATTTTGTTCTCATCAATAACCTGTGGATGATATGAGGAAGTAGCAGAGATATTATCACTAACTACCAAAATGCTTTATGCACTTGTGATAAATTGACAAATTCTTTCTCTTTTTCTTGAGTAGTATTTTCTTAAATTCAATGGAAAGCCTTTTAACGAGTATAGCTTTTTTTTAAAAAAGATTTATTTATTTATATAAGCACTGGATACAGTCAGAAGTGGGGGAGGGTGAGAGAACCCACCAGAGCCAGAGCGGAGAGCAGAACAGGCAGACTGACAAAGTACACTGCTGAGGGGAGCAGCGGGAGGCAGGAGAGGTCTGCGCGCCATGTGGGGTCTGCAGAGGCTGCGGGCAGCTTCACAACCCAGTGCTCAACCACTGCGCCACCGGGGAGGCCCACAAGTATAGCTTTAAAGACAATTTCTTCTTCCTTTCAGAAGTTAATTTTTGTATTTATATAATGATGAAAACTATCATTTTTCCCAACCTTTGTTCACATACTGTGTTATTGCCTGAACTTTGCAGATAGAAAGGCAAGATGAAGTCACTTATTTTTTTAGGGTGACTAAATACACTCTTCATTTCCTATCTCTGGTTGTGAAATTGTTCTTATATTTTTTAGAAGGTGGGGAAATAGGTCCTGGGATAATAAATAAATGCATAACCTATGAAACTAGAAAAAAATAAGTAGTTTTGGTGTAGTAAAATTAGAATTTGTCATGAGCCCTGTTTCTGAGTGTCTCCTATTGAGCAATAAAATACAAATATGGCTAGAAAGACATATTAGAAAACCCAAGCTGATAACCTTCAAACTCAATTCATGTTCTTGTTTGCTTCCAGACTCTTTTAAAATCAATATTGATTCAGAATTTTATTTATTCTGAGAAGATGTGTGATTATCCAATAACTCATGGCTGCTCTATAGCACAAATTCACTGCTTTGTCACAGTAGTCAAGGAAAATAATTTTTTCAGAAGTGCATTTCCAATGCCCCCTAAACGTGCATCTTTTAGCACTGCCTATAAAGTCAGTCCATTAAGAAGCAGCCTGAGTGCTTTATGTATGTTTTCTTTTGTCTGCTCAGTGAAAGTGGGGCTTGCTTTCTTTAGGTATTACTTCTAAGGTTGCTATTCTAATTGAATATTAGTGATTTTTATTCATTCCGGAAGAATTATCCTCAATGATAACACAAGCTCTTTAAAAACTAACCGTTTAATTAGAAAAACCTTTCTTAAAACAGGATATTTGACATCCTTGATGTAACATAGGGTGATTTATCATCCCATATGTTTAGGAAGTGACTCAGTCTGGATGGAAACAACGATCATAAGGTCATGATATTATGATATTATTCGGTTTGAATCAGTGTTGAAAGAATCTCATTTCCATTTCTATTAATCTTGCCTTGTCCAATGTGGGGTCATGTTTCTGCCCAAGATGAGTTTCTGGATTGCAAATCATTTTCTGCATGAGGCATTGCTGTCGTTAGGTGATGTAGTATGTACCATGTCCTTTCCTTCACCCCCACCAAATGTATTCTTCTATAATGCTACTGGAATTGCCTCATCCTCTCTCACTGCTACAATGTCGGTCAGGCATCTACATCCTATGTCTGAAATAAGACAGCAATCTTGTTATGGGTTCTCTGCCTTAACTTTCCTATTTCCTTGCCTTATGCGGAAATATAACATATTGAAATTATGTTATTTTCTCAGTAGATTTGAGAGTCTTTGTAAGTTTTTTTAAAAGATTTATTTATTTATTTGTTTGTTTGTTTATTTGTTTATTTATACAAGCACTGGGTACAGTCAGAAGCGTGGGAGGGTGAGAGAATTCACCAGAGACAGAGCGGAGAGCAGAACAGGCAGACTGATGAAGTACACTGCTGAGGGGAGCAGCGGGCGGCAAGGGAGGTCTGCGCGCCATGCGGGACCCTCCTCCGGTGGCCGGGGAGCAGCCGGGGATCGAACCGGCGCTGCAGAGGCTGCGGGCAGCTTCGCAACCCAGCGCTCAACCCCTGCGCCACCGGGGAGGCCCCTGTAAGTTTTTTTTTTTTAAGAGGTGGGGTATAGGCCAGAGTCGCGGGGGTGGGGATGGACGATTCACTAGAGAGAGTGGGGAGGGAGCAGAACAGGCAGATGTACCGAAACACACTGCTGAGGGGAGCAGCGGGCAAGACAGGAGAAATGTGCTGCACCATGTGGGTTGCTCCTGGCCAGCAGGGCATTGAACTCGAGCGGCATTGAACTCGAGCGGCAAGGGCCATAGTCAGCCTCACAGCTCTGCGCTCAACTGCCTGCGCCACCAGGGAGGCCTCTTTGTAAGTTTTCCTCCTGCTCCTGATTATGCCCCACTCCCTAATTGCTCCCAGGTCTCCCCAAGCATAGCTCTTTGATATTGCTGAGTAGGTGCTTTTGTACAGCTCTCCCATGTGAGAGATTGTTTTTTTTTAAACATACTCAAAATTTTCATTCCATGAATGTCACTCCCATTTTAGTCATCAAAGCCTTTCTATAATTATTGGTGTCACTTATGACCAATTCAACTAAAGTGGGGTGGCACTGATCTCTTACTGATCTACTTCCGTTGTGAGGGTAATTTGCATATACTTTACTATTTCAGTTACATAGACTTCATTAATTACCAGCTAGATGGATACCCTGAAGGCAAAAGTCGTTTCTTCCTTTAAATTTAGTTTTTAATTTTTTAAAGATATTTTTGCTACTCTCATTTTGTAGATGGAAAAATGGAAGTTCAGAGAGAAAAAAGTAATTTTCTCAAGGTCATACAGCTTGTAGGTGGTAAAGATGATATTTGATACCAGGTTATTTGATATCCAATTTTTATTCACCAGTATGGTAGATTATTACCCGTACTTTGTTAACGCTTACTGATCTCAACATTACCAATTAGATGCTGAATTAGTTTTCATGATAAGGAGAGTAATTTTTTACAGAAGTGCAATTCTAGGAGTGTATCAGTTTGCCTTTAATCCAAGTTGAAATCTATCCAAAAAGATTATTTGGTAATTGCCAAGATTGATCTCCTCTTTGTGTCTTCATAATGTAAACTAAAAGTATGAGAGTTCAAAATTACATTGGCATTCTTTTAAAATTTACTCTGTGATATTTATTGAGAGCCTAAAGTAAGTAATGCAACAGAGCAATAATCAAATCTAATTTCTGTTCTAAAGGAGCTATTCCTTTAGTAGGAGACATAGTCATGTGTATTAGCTTCTTCTTGCTGCTGTAATGAATTATTAAAAATATGTTGGCTTAAAATCATGAAAATTTATTATCTTTCAATTTTGGAGGTCAGAACTCCAAAATTCTGACCTCTTGTAGTAAGGCTAAAATCAAAGTGCTGGCATGGCTGCATTCTTTTCTAAAGACTCTAGAGGAGAAATCATTTTCTTTTTCCAGCTTCTAGAGGATGTCACAGTGGTCCATAACCCCCTTCATCTTCAAAGGCCACAATAGCCAGTCAGGATTTTCTCATCTGGCATTATTCTGATCTTTCTTGCATTACCACATCTTCTGCTTTGATTCTGCTATCTCCCTTTTCCCCATTTTAGGACTCTTGTGATTACATTAGGTTCATTTAGATAATCCAGGATAATCTGTCTCATGATTCTCAATTTAATCACATCTGCAGCTTCCTTTTTGCCATGTAAATTATCACATTCATTCACAAGTATGGGGGAATTAGGATGTGGGCATCTTTAGGAAGCTGTTATTCTGTCTGTCATTGCATGTAACACATTCCTTGTGATATACTCAGTCAACATTGCTAATAATAGAAGTATGTATTCTCAAATACGGCTAGAATTAGCTGTTTTGGGAGTGAAAGTTCTATAACATTGGTCCCCAGTCAAGGAGGGCTCCACTTCACCCACAGTAAAGTGCCTTGGTCCTAATGGGGAATTTATAAGGGGAACTGTAAGCTTTTCCTTCATTGCCAAGGGAAGAAAGAGGGAAAAGTCACATTATTCAGAGGGTTTTATGCAAAACACCTGATTTTGAAGGGGAACCATAGAAGTACAGAATTGCTAGAAGATTAAATTTGCATTTAAGGATAGTATGTAGCCCACCAGGCTGGTGAGATGGGCTAGACCATGAAAGGTCATGTGTGCAGGGCTGAGAAGCAGGCACTTCATCCTTTGAGAAGCAACAATGGACGTGTTTCCTTATACTTTGTTGAGATTGGGAGGAAAGCGAATTTTTCCTTGGATGAAATCCTTATTTATCAACACAATACTATAAACATGTTTGAAAAACATATACTTGTTTGTGATTCTCCTCCGCCTGTTCTAGAATATTAAAGCAAGACTTAATTTGGCACTCCACTATTTTCCATACTTGCTGAAAAGTTGTCTGACTTGCTTGCTCATAATAGTTCTCCTGTAAGTCCTGGAATACTTAATTGCACCACCTTAGTTCCTTTGCTGCTCTCTAAATCACGTTGGATTCTCTGAAAGGAAAATACACCTGAAGGCATAAAATTAGATGTCTCAGGATTTTTGCTTTTTATAACAGACCACTGGTAATTATATTGTCATTTTCTTTGAAAAAAACAGATTGCTTTTAAAGAAAAGAGTCTTTCTAAGCATGACTGACTGCTTATCTTGCCATTTGTATTCAGCAGAGTCATATGAAATCCACACTCATGAATTGAATTAATTACCTGGACCATTTTCCTTAATCTTCGTGAATTATTTCTAGTAAGGAAAATTGCATTTTATGAATGCAGTATAAACTATTAGCTACAAGAACAAATGTGTAACTGTCTGTAATGCTTTTTAGTGATTCCACTGTCATAATTTTGGTAGTGAGAGAGTCTCATGGATTTAGGAAGCTTTTAAAATGGTTACCTAATTTTAATTTTTTTCTTTAAGTGAGAAATATGAATTGTATTCAGTAGCTAAGCCATATGATAGGAAGCATTGTGGTTCTTTTCATTTTGCTGGTCTCTCAGTCTATTTGTACCAGAGATGCAATTAGAGCATGTGAGGGCCTCTGAAAAAGGGATGGCCTGTATTGATTTCAGGAAATAAAAAATTTGCATGACAATACAAATTCTGCCAACACGTGGGCAGGCTGAAGTCATCACATTCCAGCTGTCATTACTATATGGAATCAGCTAAATCTTATCATTTGACTATAGTTTCAGTGTATTTTCAAATGAATTATAGGCAGCCAGAATTTACAATCAGAAAGTGTCAGCTTTTCGGACAGATTTGACAATAGCATTTCATTTACACTGCAATCTGCTTTTTCACTTGGTGAGGTACAAATCACACCAAAATGGGAAGTCAGCCTAGATACTGTTAATCCAGTTTTGGCTATCTTTAATGTGAAAAATGAATAGCTATAGGATCAATATAATTTGCTAACCCCTTCCAGTCAAAAAGTGGGCAGAAGAACTTAAAATACACTTCTCCAAAGGGGAAATGCAAATGTCCAACAGGCATATGAAAAAATGTTCACATCCCTTATAATCAGGGAAATGCAAATCAAAACCACAATTAGATACCACCTTACACCAATAAGAATGGCATATATCAAAAAAAAAAACTAGTGACAACTAATGTTGGCGAGGATGTGGTGAAAAGGAACTCTCCTACATTGCTGGTAGAAGTGCAAACTGGTCCAACCACTATGGAAAGCTGTCTGGAGGTTCCTCAGTCTACTAAAAATGGAGCTACCATATGACCCAGCAATTCCTCTCCTAGGGAGCTACCCAAAGGACACAGAAATAATGATCCAAAAAAATACCTGTACCCCTATGTTTATTGTAGCACTATTTGTAAATGGTAAAACCTAGAAACAACTCAAATACCCAAAAATAGATGACTGGATCAAGAAGATGTGGTATATATACACAATGGAATACTATTCAGCAACCAAAAGAGATAAACTCATGCCTCTCACAGCAACATGGATGCAGCTAGAAGGAATTAAGCCCAGTGAAATAAGCCAGAAGGAAAAATAAAAATATCGGATGGTTTCACTTATAGGAGGAATATAGGGGAAGCAAAAAAGACATCGGGGGGAAAAATAATAATAATACAAAACAAAAACAAATACACAATTTTAAACCAGAGGTAACCTGCATGGGAGGAGGTGGGAGAGGGATTAGAAGGAGGGAGGGAGGGGCACAGGGGACTGTGGTGATGGTACATGGGTGCATTGTTGAAGGAAATTCTATGGGGACTACATCTGGGGTGGGGGGCAAGTGAACATTGTTTAAAAATGAACAATGATGTAAAATATATATAAATTTAAACAATAATTTGCTGACTCCTTACAATCTGCATCCTCTCCCCACTCATTTATGGAATTACTCTAAGATCACCAATGAGCAATTTATTGCCAAGTACCACAACATCGGGTTTTGGTTCAGTCAGTCTTCCAATCCCACTTTTACCTCTTGTTAGCTGAATAGGTTAGGAAAAATTAGTTCACCCTTGCTACCTCAATTTCCTCATCTGTACAATGGAATAATAGCGACATACATTACAGAATTGTTGAGAGCATTACATATTGCACAGTTCCGGGGATATAATTCACATTGTGTTCTCTGTGAAATTGTGAAAAATGACAGATCTGTGTTTAAGCAGACCTGGTACAAACAAACATCCGCTTAATAAACATTTTTTATGCAGAATTTATACTCCTCTCTTTTTTCAAACTTCTTTAGTTTTCTTGAAGCCATTTTCTATTTCTCTTCCTATAACTTGTTTATCTCTTACCCCTAATTGTGGCATTCCCAAAGGATATAGAAACTTCATAACCTACTTTTCTCTTACTCTATTGGGTTTTTCAGGTAGAATTAGATACAGGGAAAATTAAGGATTGTGCATGACCAAAATCAAAGAATGAAATTCAGAATAAAACCAAGTAGCCTCATGGTTTTCAAATCTGACTTTGCATCAGAGTTATCCAATGGGATATTTAAAAAAATACAGGTTGATTTAAAAAATACAGGTTGTATTTTTTATAGCAATACAATCACCTCTGTGCTAGTGAATTATTGTATTTGGCACAGAGGGGTGGAAACTTGCCCCTCCTAAAATTCATTGAAATGTTTTAGTTATATTTGGGAAGCGATATCTGGAAGCAGCAAGAGTAGCAGCATCAGAGAAATATTCCAAGAACCCAGGTGCAGGTAGAAAGTAGAGCTCAAGTACAGTGTCACTCAGGAGTCAGAGCAACCTATCCATTCATAGCCTCCTCTGTGCCCCATGGCACCTTCTGCATGTCTTGCCACGCCTCTTCCTAAACAGGATTGAAATTATAGCCTTGAGAATATATTTATTTATCTATGAGATACGTGGTAGCAGCTCATTCTCAAGAATATAACATTGAATCTCCATTCCCTATTCATGGCAAGGTTATAATAAATGTTGAAACTAATTGTTGAAACATAAGTCAAGACAAAAGAGTGTATTAGTGGACCTCTTTGTCCACAATTAAGGTGAACTAACAAAAAGCCAGAAAGAGGAATTAAGTATGAGGAGGCAAGGTGGTATCTCATGAAACTCAAATCTGGGCGAAAAGGAGGGCCTAGACCATGAAACTGCAGTCCCTTAGGACGTCCATCTCTAATTCTCTTTGCATATTTACTTCAATTGCTTTCTGAAAGCCAAATTTATCCGCTTCTCTGGTTTTCAAGCTTTACAGTTTGCAGTTCCTGTCTCCTCCTGATTAACTCCCTATCTATTCTAATTCTAAATTCCTGGCATAGATAATCTGGTCCAGTTTTGGTCTAGTGTCCAAATTAGACCATCACTGATCGCCAGGGAACAGACACGTGAGAGATAGGGCTGCTGGAGAACCACTCCTATAGATTAGAGAGGTCAGTTTCCAGAGAAAGAGGAATTAGACACCTCTTTGTTGCAACAAAGCAGAGTCAGACAAGCAATGGGAAAAAGAAAAGCTGACAATGTGACAGAGAACTTGACACTGAATTATATACAGATTGTCTCCAGCAGGAAACATTTTACACAGTTCCCCCAAGTAGAAATGTATGTTGGTGTGCAGGGTATGGCTGGTGGGATCTGTTGTGCTGCAATAAAACTAGGCAGGGTGCGGATCCCAGGGTCCCAGTAGGACCATTTATCAACTCTGTGACTACAGGAATGTTCCTTAATCTCTCCTACTTTGTTTTTTACATGTGTGAAATGAGAGTAATAATAGTAGAGTTTGTATCAAAGTAAACAAAATACCTATAAATCAGTTAGTGCAGTGCTTAGACTTTAATGCTTAAAAACATGAGATATTACTGTTATTGTCATTATAATAGCATTATTCTGATGTTCTCCTATATGGAGTTTATCACTTTTTTTTTAAAGATTTATTTATTTATTTATACAAGCACTGGGTACAGTCAGAAGCACGGGAGGGTGAGAGAATTCACCAGAGCCAGAGCGGGGAAGAGAACAGACAGACCGATGAAATACACTGCTGAGGGGAGCAGCGGGCATGGCAGGATTGGTCTGCGCGCCATGTGGGACCCTCGCCGGTGGCTGGGGATCGAAGCGGCCCTGCAGAGGCTGTGGCAGCTTCGCAGCCCAGTGCTCAACCACTGCTCCACCAGGGGAGGCCCAGAGTTTATCACTTTTTATTAAAAATAAGAACTTTGTCTTCCAAGTGTTTATTTTAAGACCTGACCTAAGGCATCAGTTTCTTAACTCCATTAAATGCAAGACTTTCCTTTGGATGTCACTTCCAAAGATCAAAATCAGACTTCTGTTCTTTTTCTTACAACAAAGGAATTTCTTTCAGCTACTGATGTTCCCAACTGTTTTGATAGTACCAGCCTTTCTGTAAACCTAGGTAAAAGACCAAAAGTGAACGAGAGTCACAACTTCTAGAAAGTCTGTATAGTCCCTTGATTTGAAGCCATCTTTGAGTTCTCTTTTACACCCCAAGTCTTACCTTGCATCAAATTCTATTTTTCCTTTTCATGTAATTGTGAACTAACAATGGACTTTATTTGGGACTTAGTAAGTGGCAGACACTGTTCTAAACACTTTTGCAGATAATAATTCATTTATCTTCATAACAACATTATGGAATAGGTACTATTATCTTCATTCACAAATATGGAAACCTACACTCTGGGAAATGAGATGACCTGCCTAGGGTTGCTCTGCTAATAAGTGATACCAGAGCCCTCAGTCCTAACCTCTCGGCCATACAACTGCTCTGTGATGAGTCGAGTTCTCTTCATTACCTTCACTATTACTTGGAGGATGGTGCATATCACTTCACCCCTAGTATGACTGCAGTACACTCCTTATTGTTCTCCTTGACTCTATACTACAACTTGCATGCTGTTGCTAGATGTCTCGCCCTTGAGCACGGCTTCTACTGAGCCATTCATCCTTTAGTTCAAAATCTTTCTGTTGCTCCCTGTGATCCATGATGGATAAAATAAGTTCTCTACTTGGCTTTTTAGACTTTCTGTGATATGATCCCATACTATCAATTCACTTTATTTTCTCATCCTCCTATCCTATTACACCTTACTCCCATTAACTTATCTTTCGCCCTATCCAAAAATGTGTTATTTATTCCTAATTCTGTAATTTCATTCATCTCTACAGGTTTAAATTTTACCTGTCTATCTTCCAAAATTGTGACTCTTTGAACCCTTCCTTAATAATTGGAACTGAATGTGACCCTTGAGTCCCTAGAACTCTCATAATACTTTCCTTGTACCCTTCTTAAGATATCATTTTCTGCCTTGTATTATTGTGATTTGTGTATTTTTCTTCTCTCCTTACTCACCACCTCATTATTTATTGAAGACAGAGATTGTTTCACTAACTCTTCAATACTCCTCAGTGCCTCTTTCAATGCAGAGCACATAACAGATGATCAATAAATAGTTACTGAATTGAACAGAATTCTAGTTTCACCCACTTATAATGTTTCTCCTTTCTTTAATTTTGTTCCAGCCTTTTTGTAAAAATCTCATTTCTTGAATGAAACCCTCTTGATCTAGTCCTAGAAGAAACTTAACTTTTTCATAACTCATAACATTTAAGGCCGATACCCCATAATTTAGTACTGTATAAATTAATACTTTTATGTGGCATATTCATTGCTTATGTTTTTTTATTATGGCCTGGTATATTAAGATGCTCAAGAAATAATTATTGAATTAATCGTAAGTTGATCTTACCTCACCAGTTGTAAGGTCTCCAAGAGAGGAATCTTGCTTTATATATCTTTTGTGTCCCATGGGAAGTCTCAGCAGATAGTAGGTGTTTTATGAATAGTTACTGCTGACTCTTGAAATTCTATTGTAAGCCTGTTCCTCTCTTCTTCCTTTTCTGTCCTCAGCCTGTGATCACACTGACAAGGCCAAATTTCCCTGCTGACTACAGGCAGAGTGAGGGTGTCAAGTCCCTTTGGAAATTCTGTCTTGAATTCAGGACTAGGCCTTTGTACATTGACAAATCTCTAGACAAAATTGTGGGAATTCTTGCATTGGGGAAAAAGTGTCAGGGGGTTGAGTATTGAAAAAAGTCAGACCTTTGTCCAATACTGATTTTATAGAACTTGTTACAGGATCTGCCTACACAGTCTATGTGTGTGTGGGGGGGGGGGAAGCCAGTCCACATGTATCTTTACTATTTATGTAACCAAGTCTTGATTTGACTTAGGAGCAACCTAAGAGAACAAAAAAGAGAGACTTCCACCTCCCCTGGTGGTGCAGCTGTTGAGCGTTGGGCTGCCAAGCTGCCTGCAGCCTCTGCAGCACCGATTGGATCCCCGGCCACTGGCCACATGGCGTGCAGACCTCTCCTGCCATGCCCGCTGCTCCCCTCAGCAGTATGTTTCATCAGTCTGCCTGTTCTGTTCCCTGCTCTGGCTCTGGTGAATCCTCTCACCCTCCTGTGCTTCTGACTGTACCCAGTGCTTGTATAAATTAAAAAAAAAAAAAAAAAAAGAGATTGAGTGAGAAAAACTTACCTAATCTTTTCTCTGAGACTTGCTTTTGCAGACACAATAGAGGCTGGAGGATTAATGGCTATGTTAGAGCTGAACTCCAAGGCTGCTGAGAGCCAGGAATCTGCAAATTCAGATGAGAAAGGCCACCTAGAGTTGAGGGGTACACCAATAGAAATTCAAAATCCCGGTTATCTTAAAAAAGCCTCTTCATTTTTCATGTATGAACTGCCCTGTCACTATAGCCAATAAACTTGAACCAAGTCCACTTTTCTTTACCTCTAATCCACTTTCAGTCAATAAAATTTAACTTCTTTGTTCTCAACCCTGGCCCTCAAAAATCTATATAACTTTACTCCCTTAATCAGGGAGATAAATTTGTTTATCACCTACCTCCTTGCCAATCAATTACAATAAAACTTTTTTCTCTTCTCAAAATCCCTGATGTCATAATTTGTTATATACATATTGGGTAGAGAACCCATTGCTTGGTAACAGTTAGAGATGAAAGTTGCAATCATGATGCAATGATTAATGTCCAGCATGTCTTCCTGGATGGTATAAAGTCCTCCAGTAGAGCTAAAGAAAAAAATAAATAGCACTTATATAGTAATGAATTGTATATACCATACAGCCAACATGACAGAGACCAGCAGTGACTAGAATTCCCACTTGTAGAAGGATAGTCTAATCCACTGAGAGAAATGGACTGGACTAAATAGGCATCTCTGTGGAACTTTGCATCTACCTCCTGAGTACTCAGCAATACTTGGTGATGGCAGATGGTAGGATAATTTTGCAGCTCAGTAGTGTTTCAAATTTTGCTGCCCTGGGTGGAGTTTATATTGGTGTTCCTCAGAACAGTGAGGAGAGTATGTGCATAAGGTGCAAATAATATGGTCTTTGGCAACTCTTCTCAGTGTTGCTTTTAGCTGGAGAGAGGGAAAGGATTGACAGCTGTAACCAAAGCAAGGCTGACATTTCACTCAACCAAAGAATGAATTCAACACTACACTGAGCAGTAGACTACCAAGGTGTACATTTTTTTTAAAGATTCATTTATTTATGCATACAAGAGCTGGAGTACAGGTGAGAGATGCAAGGGGTGAGAGGATCCACCAGAGGCAGAGTGGGGAACAGAACAGGCAAATTGACCAAAATACACTGATGAGGGGAGCAGCATGCGAGATAGGAGAGGTCTGCCTAGCTACATGGGTTTCTCCTTGGCCGGGTGGGGCTCGAACTTTTGCTGCAGAGGCTGCAGATTGCTTCATAGTGTGGTGCTTAACCCCTTGTGCCACCAGGAAGACCAAGATGTACATTTTTAATTATGAATAATTTGTTTATTTGCCTTTACATTGACTTATATGCTTAAAAAGTCTTTTTTTTTTAATGCAGGTGAGCAAAAGGAATTTGATCCAGATTTCAATGGGCCTGTTGACAAGAGGTAAGCAATTTTTTTCCCAGGAACATATATTTTGGCAAATTCAGAAAACCTATTTTATGGTCAATGGAGAATTGTGTCCACAATGAGAGGAAAATGACTTATTTTTAGCCTAAATGTCACCTTCTTCAGGGAAAATACAGAGAATAAAACTTTCCATGAGCCATGAATATCCTCTCTTACTCATCAAATGAACTGCCTTAAGTTATTAGACTGAAGTGTTTGTATTTCTCAAAAAGAAATGCAGAAAAAAAATGCTTTACAAGATTTAACCACTCTGGAGAAGCAAATACATCTGAGTAGTTTTATGCACCTGTTTACTCTGTGATCCACCATTGCAAATGCAGAGTTGCTATGCCAACTTCTTCCACACCAGGTATTTGTGCTACTCAGCTTCCCAAAACAGAGCTTAGAGATAGCCGTTCACCACTGTTTCATGTATGCTGCTCTAGGGAATTATGTGCTTATCTCAACTGGTGCTTCTCTCCCAACTTTGTACGACATTTCAAATTATCCAGTAACTCATAGGCCTTTTTTATTGTCATTTGTTACCCTCTATTCCTGGTCTTGTTGGTAATCAAAAAGGAATTATGTAGAATAGAATGACTGAAAATGAAGAGAAGATTTTGCTCTGGGTAGCTCTTTTCTGCTTAGCTTTGGCTTTGATTTCTGACAGTTGTATGTCATAATAAACTGTGATGTGAAATAATGATCAGTATGCTTATTTGTACTTGCCAAACATCAATATACTGTTATGTCCTGATAATACCTCAGCTTTAAATAAATATATGCTCAGTTTATTCTAATTTTGGAAAAATCCAAGTCATTTGTTACCATGCTATCTTTAGAATAAATCTATAATCTTTTTCATTCTCTCCATTGTGACCCCATAAATGCATTTTGTGGTTAGTTATACAAACAACATCATTCAATGTAGAGATTAGTTTTACTGTACTTGCATTCATTTCATATTGCTAATTTGAATTCAATTCAGAATTGAATCTAATTTAGGCCTCAAGGGACCTCGAGGGATCCTGGTTCAGTATAATCCTGATTCAACAGTAATAGTAATAATGATAACAACAACAGCAACATTAGCTACCACATTTGCACAGGTGAAATACAGACAGCAGGTATATTTTTTCTAGTCCTAGAAAAGGAGAGAGGGCCTGGCTGGTTCTAGTTGTGGGGAAGGAGGTAAAACCTCTCTGAGGTTATTTAGAATTTAATGATGGAACCAGGTAGTCCAGGTAAAGACTCAACAGTTATGATAATCACAGTGAGGAAAGTCATTTATTTTTACCTGAGCACCACAAAGACCTTCAAAGGTGAAATGGTCATTATGTAAACATAGCTCCCCCACTCTTCAGTCCAAGAGCAAATAAGTTTTATTTTATTTTTTTTTACATTTTTAATTTTTAAAAATTTTTTACATCATTGTTCATTTTTAAACAATATTTACTTCCCTCCACCCCCTCAGGTTTAGTCCCCATAGAATTTCCTTCATCAGTGCACCCATGCACCATCTCCTCAGTCCCCTGTGCTCCTCCCTGCTTCCTTCTGATCCCTCTCCCTCTTCCTCAAAGCAAAAACAGACAATTATAAATCAGAGACATACTGCAAAGGAAAGTATTTTAAAACTTCAATGATTAACTACAGGAAGGTACACTTGGCCCATTTGTATCTTTTAGGCTTCAGGGTCCTGAAATTTCCTTCGTAAAAAAATAATTGGGTGTTTAATGAGCAAGGAAGAAACCCCAAGTTCTTCACATTATCTCTAGCTGCAGAGTCAAAAAACCTTTCATAAAACCTTTAGCATACATTTCATAACTTTCTTTCTGAGAGATCCAAAGTCTCATCAGATATTCAGGCAGATTCTTACAGCACTCCTCTCAGTTCACAGGATGTCATTTACTGCTAGTCAACACCCAATTAGAGTTGTTTCTAGAAACGATGAAATAATAGTAATGTCATAGATTAATTCAGTTTCTCTTTTGTTCCCATCTACTAAAAATTGGGCATTTTCCCCCATAATGTTGACTTTTAATAGTTTTAAGGTGATTTTAACAGTTTTAAGGTCATTTCCCAACCACTTTTGGAAAAGGATTTATTCAGTACCCATGCTTTGTTCCCTTACTCAAAAGAGTTTTTTAAAGGTTGGTTAATGTTTCATTGAGGGTGTGAGTTAATAAAAGTTTAAGGGTTATCAACACTGTTCTCAGCAGCACATCAATGAGCAAAAATGAAGGAACATAATAAACTAAGCTGCTACATGAGAAATTCCTCCTATACTTTAGAACTAAGAAAATTTTTCATTTAATGGAGAAATAGTATACTTTCTTCTGTTAGATAATGAAACTGTATCATCCACTATATTTCTCCTTTTGTAGTGACTTACAGAAACCCCACTGATAAATTTAATTTCAATGCCAGCAACTACATTAGACTTTGAGTCAAGAATTTCTTTCCAGGACCTTGAATTTCTATTTCTATTATAATAACTCTATTGCATCCAGGTGTTTTAACTCATTTCATTTAAGGTCTTTATGGAAAGAGGCAGATATACATAGACAGGTAAATAGAAATGAAAGCCTGCATGTTCCATAATTGCCTGTTTTTCCCTTCTTTATACTCACAATAGATGAAGGACATATGACTCATACTAATAAAATTGGTAGACTTCACAGTGCTGAAAATAACTTATTATAGAGGATGGAAAATCTGTCTGAAATGTAATAAGATGCATTTATTTTTACCTGAAGCATTGGTGAAGGGGGTGGAGGTGGTAAGTTCACTGTCATGAGGGGTTCAAGGAGAGGAATGAAGAGGCATTTATTAGGGATTTTATAAAAGAGATTCATTCATATAAAAGAATTGGACTAAAAGGCATTTGAATCCTTTCTGATCTTGAAATTCAATGACTCTGATTCAACTCTTGATGCCAAAGCACAGGAGGAAGATTCAGCTTCTGGCTTAAGTGATGTACACATAAAGCACATGATGCTCTTGTGAATTTTCAAGTGCCATTATCAAGTAGACATCTGAAATTACTGTGGTAGCACAATGCTGTCTCCTGAATTTATGCAGTCCTCACATTTGCTTCTTATTGACATAATTGGTATCTGTCTTATTGACATAATTACCAACTGGACTGTGGATATCTAAAGGCAGGATCTATTATGGAAAAACATCAGGAAAACTTATAGGAAAAAAAGTACACTAAAGTTCAAGAAAAAAATGTAGATACTGTGTTGTGAAAATGTCTGAAAGGTTACAAATAATTTTAGCTTATAATTGAAATAAAAAGCCTATATCTGCAACACTCCCTTTGAAAACTTCTACATGGTCTCAAAATGTGGAAGGAAATGAAAGGAAGTAACAATAATTGTCCTGGATGGCTAATTCTTCAAAACGTAACTGTGACTTGTAGAGGAGTTCTCAACCTGATATTTATTTGCCTCATTCTGAATGGAGTAAATAGCCTAATGTTGTTAATTATTTATCAGTATAACTTTTCCATTAAGATGTAGACTAACGCACATCTTTTTTTTTAATTTAACAACTCAATGTATTCTTTGTGATATGTGAGTGCTATGGACTTAATTGTGCCTCCCCAAAATTCTTTTTTTTTCAACTTTTAAAAAATTTTTTAAACAATATTTACTTCCCCCTTCCCCCTCAGATTGAGTCCCCATATAATTTCCTTCCCCAAGGCACCCGTAAAACACATCTTTTAAAATTCATAGCCTGTGTGTGGAGATTTCTTGACCTACTAAACATAGAGCTCCCATATGATCCAGCCATTCCACTCCTAGGTATTTACCCAAAGGACACAGAAACATCAATTCCAAAGAGCACCTGCACCCTTATGCTTATAGCAGCACTATTTATAATAGCTCAGCTTTGGAAACAACCCAAATGCCCAAAAATAGATGACTGGATCAAGAAGATGTGGTACATATACACCATGGAATATTACTCAGCATTCAAAAAGATAAACACATGCAATTTGCAGCAACATGCATGGAGCTGGAAGGGATCATGCTCAGCGAAATAAGGCAGAAAGAAAAAGAAAAATACCGGATGGTCTCACTCATAGCAGGAATCTAGAAAACTTAAATAAGGGACCAGGAAAATGAATAACTATAAGAAAGAAAATATCAAAATCAACAAACAACACTCTATGGGGGTTGGGGGGCAGGGAAAGGAGGGCTTGGGGTCAAAATAAGGGGGTTGTAATTGTATGGGGAATATAAAAATAAAATTCAAATAATTAATTAATTAATTAATTAAAATTCATAGCCTGTTTCCTTTATTCCCCAACATGTGAGGTGCTTCTTTTTTCTATGCTTTTACTTTTTAAAAAGTAAAAATTACACTTACAAATTATTGATAGTATTGATGGAAACAACCACCCTAAAAATAAACTTAGCAAGCACCTTTCAAATTAGAGAATTTAAAGAAAAATATAAAAATAAAATTTATTAATTAAAAAAAAATAAAAATAAAGAAAAATCCTCATTAACAGTATGGTGGGAATTGTATGGGGACTATAACCAAGATGAAAGTGCATACATTGTGCAAAAATGAAAAATGATGTAAAAATATATAAATTAAAAAATTAAATAAAACAGTATGCTTCTTGTGTGTCTGGCACTGTGCTAGGCATTAGGAGTACAAAGATGAACTAAGTAAGGTTCTTGCCCAGTGCGGTTTGCATCTCAAGTGGAAAGGCAGATAATAAAGGGATTGATGTGGAAGTACAGTAACAGAGTTCTTGACAAAGGATCTGGAAATAAGAAGAGTTATGTCTAGTGCTGCTAGAAGGGAAAGGTGAGTCTGGAAAAAACTCAGAGCAGAGGTTACCCTTGAGCTACTTAGTGAAGACATTTCAAGAAAATCCAACAACATGCATCAAAGTACAGAAACTTGAGATTGAGTGTCTTGGAAACAGTTTGCTGTGATCAGAACATCTAATGTTTGCTTGCAAGAGTGATGGAGGCATGAGGAGCAACCCAGACAGGTAAGAATGGAATCACCAAGGGTTTCTATAATATATCAATCTCTTTGCCTTTTTATTCTAGTGAAGGATATTGGAAAGATTTTAAGAAATGGACAGAATCAGATTTGTATTTTCTAAATGCACTTAGAGAACACTACTCTGTACAAGATTTTATAGCAAGTGCTAGGGACACCAGCACTTAGGCATGATCCCAAGCTTCAAAATCTGTTCTTGTCTTGTTGTCTGTGTTTGTGTGGGAGAAGAAAGGGAGAAGAATATTGCAGACAAATCAAAGGCTGTGATGTAGTAAGGTAAACATTACATGGAGGTGCAGGTTGCAGTGGAAACCCTAAGGAAATTATGTGATAAGGAGGTGATCCCTTGATACAGTAATACTTGGAGGGCATTGAAGGACTTCTAAGAGTGTTTCATGTTGGAAAAGGCAAAAAGTAATGAGAAAGAGCCACATATGTGAAGAAGGTGCCTGCGTACCCCATATTAGAGTATTTCAAATACTTAACAGTAACAGAAGGGGCGTGTAAGTTTGGGAGATAAAATTACTGAGGTAGTAAGAGCCCAAATAGTAAAGAACATTTTTTCCTAAAGTGAGGGGTTTGAATTTTATTTATCCTAAAGAGCAGGAAATGAATAGTGAGTCTGTGGTGCTAAGTGAGATTTTCTATTTGCTACTTCTCCCTTATTTTCTGACATTTTCTCCATCATCCTCCTCAATGGATTTTTTAAATTATTTATTTATTTATTTATTTACACAAGAACTGGGGTACAGGCCAGAGGCGCCGGAGGGTGAGAGGATTCACCAGAGGCAGAGCGGGAACAGAACAGGCAGGCTGACTGAAATACACTGCTGAGGGGAGCAGCTGGTGAGACAGGAGAGGTCTGCTGCCCCATGTGGGACCCTCGCTGGCCGGCTGGGGTCAAACCGGCACTGCAGAAGCTGCAGACAACTTCACAGAGCTGCGCTTAGCTGCCTGCACCACCAGGGGAGGCATCTCCTCAATGGATTTTTGAGAAGATAGATCATCAATGAATTCCATCTTGCCAAATGTAATGCATGACATCTTTTGTCTTAACCTTGCAGTAGCATCTGACAAAGACGATCATCCTCTCCTTTTTGAAATGCACTTTTCTCTTGGCTGTTGACATCATACTCATCTGAAGCTTCTTCCACCTTATTTGTCTCTCCTTTTCAGTCTCCTTTCCTAGCTCCTCAACCTTTTCTTGGCTTCCAAATGTTAGAGTGCTGTAGGACCTGGACATTGCCCTTTCACGCTTTTCTTTCTCTAGTCTACTTTTAGATTAGCCCAGTGACTTTAACAATCTACATGTCCATGACTTCCAAGCTTATAACACTGCCAATGAGTCCTTCGTTAACCTTCAAAGGTCTATATTCAATCACCGCTTGGCATATCTCTTTGCTTTCATAATACTCAGTCAAACTTAATTTGGTCTGACAGAACTCATGATTCCTACCCCAAAGCTCAAAAATGTTCTTCCCCTTCCCTCAGTCTTTTCCATTTCAGAAAATTATACCAATATCCACTCTGTTTTACTCACTGTCCCGCATTCATTCCTTTAGTAAGTCCTATTGGCTTTAGCTCTAAAATATATTCCCAAGCCAACTATTTCTCCTTACCTGTTCTCATGCTCACCCATGGCACTGTACCTGTCTTTACCTTTACATTTGACTCTTAAGTGGTCTCCTTTTTTCATTCCTCATTTTCTTGAATCTTTCCTCCACATAAAATCCTAAGTGAGCTTCAAAATCAATAATTAAGCAACTCTACAATTTCAATAGCCTCCCCAAGCTCTTGGATTAAAACTCAACTCCATGGGGCCTACATGAATACTTTCTGTGTAATTCTCTGACCTCATCTCCTACCATTCTCTCTCTATTATTCCTTTATTGTAGCCATTGTAGCCTGTCTTATTTCCATTTTTGGAGATTTTAAATTTTCACCTACTTTAAGAACTTTGTATTTGTTATTTCTCTACCTGAAATTATTTGGCCCCAGACTTTTTTTTAATATGCTTTGTCCTCCCTTATTATCTAGGTAACTGCCACTGTTCAAGTGCTGCTACTTAAAACCCAGCTTCCCACTAACTCTATACTATGTCATTTCATTTGTGTTTACTTTATACTATTTATCACTTTTGAAAACTGCTTTATCCAATTTTTTCATACATAATTAATGTCTTGTTTAGAGCATCATGTCAATGAGAAGAAAGAACCTCGTCTGTTTTGCTTATCAGTGTATCCCTTGGGCTTAGAAAAGATGCTGGCACATAATGTGTATTTGTTGGATGACTAAATGAAATACCTTCCTAGTTTCAAGACTGAGAATAGACTGATAAGGATAGAAGCTAGTTGGAATGAAGGCAGGATACCATTTAGAAGATTATTTCAGTAATCCAGCTAAGAAATTATTAAAACTGGAAGTGGTCTTAGGCAGTGGTCTTAAGAGAGAAGAAATTTAAGAGGTAATGATAAAGCAAAAATTCTTAAGACTTTCAGACTGCTTGTGTGTTGAGAGTAGAGGAGAGAACCTAGAATAACTGTTTTTAATAACGAAATGGATTGTGCATACATTCATCAAATTCACACATAAAGAGGAACAAGAATGGGTATGAAGGCAGAGAAAAAAATGAGTTTAAGTTTTTGAAATGTTGATTTTGGAATGCCTGTGGCATATTCAGTAAGGAATATTTAGTAAAAATTCAGAAACATACTTCTGAAGTTTTTTGTAAATATCGTATATGTTTTTTACCTGAAAAGTAAGTATAGGATGAATTTTACTAAAGTGTTAGAAAAATATGTACGTTTTCTCTTTTGGCAAATACTCCCTACTCATCCTGAGAGTGAGCTGCAGTTTCCCTGGTGTTCCCTGAGTACACTACACACTTATGATACTGTATTGTAATTAGTTGTTTGATTGACTAATTTCTCAATTAAACCGTGAGCTCTGCTAAGTAGAACTGCATGGAGTAGACATGTAGCTAATAGCTTTATTCATGTCAACCTTCCCATTCAAATTTTACCAGTGAGTTCACGCTGCCTAAAAATTAATGTGCTATTCAAACCCTACATGAATTTATCTTAACATTTCTGCCTAAACTCATCTCTCTCTGGGTCGTTAAACTTTTGAATGAGCTCTCTGTTAAGCCAAATCAGTCATGTACATTTTTGCAAGGTCTGAAAATTGATTTTGTCAGTGCTCTAGAATTACTCCAACTCAGGTATGATGACTGACACTAACAAGGTTCACAAGAGACTGATGTATAAAACCAGAATGCCAATGCCATAATTTACATTGAGAAATTTAATTGTGGAGAAAGCCTGATATTCATGACCAACATGTTGCTCCCTTTAGGCAAACTGCACAAGAAATCTAATTATTCAAAGGTTACTTGATGAGTTTACAGTCAGAACAAGGAAATTAAATGAGTAGAATGTCTGATGATATCAGCCTTTGCTAGCTTTGGTGTCCATCAATAGAGCAGGATCCTCACATCAGTTTGACTTGGTGCCCTAACTTGGAGAATGCTTGGATGGGTAGAGATGTTTCATCATCTGTACTGCCCCTTACATTTGTTATAAATTCAATAAGTTTCAAACTGAGGTTCATTGGACTGGGAGATTTGCAGTCTCATTGAGGTGACTATATATTTCTTCTTAAATCATATGTTGATTTCATAGCCTCATCCTTACCCTTACTCAGAAAGCAGTTTTATTTGTTCTTGAAGTTTGGAGGAGGTACATCATGGCCATATAAAGTCATAGTCTTCCTTGCTCCTTGACCCTACTCAAGGTCCTTCTCCTCTGACTCCAGCCTTTGAGTGCCTTCCCTCCACTGAAATCTTACAGTGTTTGCTGTGGATGTTATAGAACAGATGCTACTTCAGAATGCTCTTTAGCTTTTGGTACTTATGTATTGTGTTTGTAATTTTCTTGGATGACAAAGATCTTCAATATAAGTGTGAGCTATTAATGAGAAGGTTGGCTTTTTTTCTCATAATTCCACTGGTCAGAGCATCTATTCCTTAGATGGCATTACTTGTCATGAATGGGTTACTTCTTCCACAGCTGTGCTTACAATGTCAAGATTCTCTTAATTTGCATCCTCTTTCGGGTGAGTTTTTTATTTATAAAGGTGACTAAAATTTATCTCCATATCCTGAGAAGATAGTATGTGACTTTTATCAGAGGGGACCAATTGTAGTAATTTGGACTTTATTTTTCTAGAACTTGGATCACAAATCAAGCAAATGGTTATAACATTTTCACTTTTCTAACATAAAAAATGAGATAAACAGAATAAGCTGAACTTTTTGCAGCAGAATCTGTAAGTCTTTGACCTACCTTGACATGGCACTCTCAGATCCACACTGTGAACAGTGTCATGCACCCTGGGACACCTTATAAAAATTAATTGAATGGAGGGCCTCCCCGGTGGCGCAGCGGTTGAGCGCTGGGTTGCGAAGCTGCCCGCAGCCTCTGCAGCGCCGGTTCGATCCCCGGCTGCTCTCCGGCCGCCGGAGGAGGGTCCCACATGGCGCGCAGACCTCTCCTGCCGCCCGCTGCTCCCCTCAGCAGTGTACTTCGGTCCTTCTGCCTGCTCTGCTCCCCGCTCTGGCCCTGGTGAATTCTCTCACCCTCCCGCGCTTCTGACTGTACCCAGTGCTTGCATAAATAAATAAAAATAAATAAATCTTTAAAAATTAATTGAATGGAAAAATAGTATGAGGTATGTTCTGTTAACTTGAATAACAAAATAGCTAAGAGAATGTTGGCTATCCCTATTTTTGTTAGCTGAGCCCTGAGTGGAGGCATTTGACTTCTCATATCATACCAATGCCATCTGAAAATGCCATAGGATTTGGATAGTATATCAGCAGATCTCCTTAATCCACTCATCTGTCATCAGGTTCTTAGGTTGTTTCCATAACTTGGTGGTTGTACATATGCTGCCATGAACATATATATGCATATATTCCTTTGAATTAGTATTTTTATATTCTTGGTAGATATCATGGAGTAGCATGAATCATATCACAGATCTATTTATTAATATTTTCAGAAGCCTCCATATGGTCTCCATAGGGTTGGACCAGCCTACCATTCCTCCAACAAAGTACAAAGGTTACTTTTTTCTTTACAGCCTCACCAACATTGGTTGTTTATGGTCTTTTTGATGTGGGTCATTCTCATGGGTGTGAGGGATCTCAGAGTGGTTTTTATTTGCGTTTTGATGATGAGCATTTTTTCATGTGCCTATTGGCAATTTGATGTCTTCTTTGAGGAAGTGTCTATTCAGCTCTTCTGCCCATTTTTTTTTTTTTTTGATTGGGCTATTTGTTTTCCTTTTGTTGAGTTGTATGAATTCTTTGTAGATCTTGAATATTAGCCCATCATTAGATGTGTGATGTGCAATTTTTCAGTAGGGTAGTTTTTATTTTAATGATGCTTTCACTGTGTAAAGGTTTTAGTTTGCTGTAATCTCATTTGTTTAATTTTTACTTGTTTTCCTTGCCGTTGGAGTTGAGTTCCCAAAGACATCGTTGAACTAATGTCACATTTTGCTTATGTTTTCTTGTATATATTTTATGGTTTTAGTTATTTTGGGTTGTTTTTGTGTATGCTGTGAGACAGTGTCTTGTTTCATACTTTTGAATGACTATCCAATTTTTAAGAAATGCAGAATATTTAGCCTTCACTGTTCATAAGGACTATATTTTTTCCTTTTTGTTATTCATTGTATTTGACTTGAAACAGCTATTTCCCAAATGATAACTTAAAAAAAAAACTATTGAATAGGAAAAGAATAGTGTGTAAAAAAAAAAAAACAGATTAGTCACCTGGAAATGTTTATATAGCACACCTTTTATAAACTTTCATGAGAGAGAAATAGATGATCCTCTCCATTTTCTGTTACAAATTGCTATGGAAAAGTTGTTGTGGCCAAAATAAATCTTCAGCCTCCAGTCCAGAGAAATTACCCACAGATATATTTGCATATATTCTTCTTAAATATGCTCCATGATTTATACACACATTTGTGTAATGCTCACAAAGATGTTTCATGTCATTACTTCAAAAATCTTAATGTTTGGCTTAGCCAAGCAAAGAATGCTTTAATAGCATCATGGATTTTGTTGCCATGATATAAGCCTACAGTGCTATATTTTCATTTATCCATGCTCTGCTCATTTATATCATCCTCTTTCACTTGCAATATTTAATAGAACTTTCATGTAAATGCAAACCGTAGGAAGAATTATTTTTTATTTGTTCATATTATGGAGTATATGGATCTAGTTTAACCATCCTTACCCAGAGCATGAGCATTATTCTTCACTTTCCTTTGAAGATCATTTAAAACTCATCTTTAAATGGCCTCATTATGTCTTTGAGAAATACAGTTCTCATATAACAACTAATCAGGAAATTCAAAGTATTTGAAGTATGTTACAAAAAACAGATGTTTGCTATTTAAAGTACTGCAGATGATTGTTATTTCTTTTTCTAGTCAAAAGATGTTCATATCCACCAAATAAATGTGTTGTCTTTAAGCATGCATCCTTCTGTGTCACAGTGGCGGGAAGTCTCAATTCTAGAGTTAGAAATGAAACTGTTCTGCTATTGTTCTGTTTAAGTATTTTGTACAGTAGGGGATCTTCGGTTAGGAAAACATCAGTAAATTTCACTCTTTTTAGCCTAACATGAAAAACAGACAATGGAAAGAGAAGTTGTTGGCAGATTTCTTTGAAATAATAGCACGCTGTATTAATTCAACAGCCATTTTATACCCAAAAATAAGTATAGTTGATTATTGTAGGAAGACTAATCTTACAGATAGGTGTAGATGTTAACATGTTAAGCAACTGAGTTATGAAGCCAAATCTAAGGAAGCTGGAAGTATTATTCAAACACGTTTAATTAGCCATTGAATTCAACTATGGAATTCAGAATATTTAGTATCCCTTAATAATTTTGTTGAAAGAGAATCTTAGTAATTATCCACTGACTTTGAAAAAACATTAAGCTTTTTCGGTCCTATAGTTTGTTTTTTGGTGGGAAGTGGAGGCAGAAAGGCTTAATGAAAATTACCTGATGACTTGGTGGCAAAGCTGGGGTTTAAATCCAAGTCCTCAGGTTGTAAGTTGACAGTTGTTTCTTCCATATTTTTCTGAAATACTTTTTTAATAAATTGGCACTGTTAATTTTATGGCAACATTTTATGTATTTTTTTCTTTTTCCTGAGTGGGGAAGCAAACAGAGTAAGAGAAAACCATGCCTATGTAATGGATAGAAGGAGGAAAGAGTTAAAAACTGACTGGCAAGGGGAGGAACTTTTAAAAAATAAAAATGTCTGTGGGAAATGTTCTTGTGTTTCTGGCATATGGCTTAAGTATGTGTACTCCTTTTCTGTCTCCCCATGAACTCTTCAACAAACATCTATTCATTAACTCCATTGTAGAGTTAAATTCATTTTGATGGACATAATTAAAATGCTCCAGCCTCTGGGGGGATGGGGTCAAGTACCCAGACTACCACTTGATAGACTTTCATATACATTTATTTGTGGAACTATTTGACTAATCTTTGCTTTAAACTATGAACTATATGTGAGTGAGCCATGTGTCTATTTTACTCACCATTTTATCTATAATACCAGATCTTTAATCTGTAATACCATATACATCATCTGACATATAGTACATACACAGTGAATTTCTTAACATCTGTTAGGACTCAAATATAAGATGATGGTTTCTCTGTAAAAGCTACAAATCAGACATTTGACCCTGGTAGTTTCATCTAAGGACAACTCTACTAAGTATTTATTTCTAACCCATATGCAGATTAGGAGCTGAGACTTGGTGATAGAAAGTCACTATTTGGCCTCCCTGGTGGCACAGCGGTTGAGTGCTGGGCTGCGAAGCTGCCCGCAGCCTCTGCAGCACCAGTTCAATCCCCAGCCACCGGGCGAGGGTCCCACATGGCGCGCAGACCTCTCCTGCCACCTGCTACTCCCCTCAGTGGTGTCCTTTGTCACTCTGCCTGTTCTCTCCGCTCTGGCTCTGGTGAATTCTCTCACCCTCCTGCGCCTCTGACTGTACCCAGGGCTTGTATAAATAAATAAATAAATCTTAAAAAAAAAAAAAAGAAAATTTACTTAAAAAAAAAAGAAAGTCACTATTCAAGGGCGCACAGCTCATTTGCAGCAAAGTTGGTATTGCTGAAAAAGTGGCAGTTCTGTGAGGCTTCAAATATAGCTCTACCATAAGATGCAGCAATTCTACTCCTAGGTACATGCCCAAGGAATGCAAAAACAGCAATTTAAATGTATATATGCACTCCTCTGTTCATTGCAACACTATTTACAATAGCCAAGTTACAGAAACAACCAAAGTACAAATGAGCGGCTTAAGAAGATGTGAAATATATACACAATAAACAATATGCAACAATAAAAAAATAAAAATGAACTCATGCCATTAGTAACAACATAGATGGAACTGGAGGGGATTATACTAAGTGCAATAAATCAGGAGAAAGGTAAATATTGGATGTAGAATAGAGTGAAACACTTATGTGTGAAACATAAAGAAGCAAATCAAAGAATCAGACAAAACCAACCCAAATAATAAACCCTAGAAATTTGATGTTGAACTGAGGCTACTGTGGGGAGTTACTGGTACCAAATTAACATATAATTTATATAATGTTTATTTTATAAATATATGTGTAAGTAAACATAGAAGTCAATTACCATTTTTATCATTATTTATCATTATTATATTTTCATTGATTCCCTTTTTCTTTTTTTTTGTATTTTCTTACAGGGATGATAGTAACTTGTAATATATTTGGGACTGTAGAATGAAACATAAAGTATTGTTTCTCTGCAGCTTTTTCCCCTTCCGATAGTCCAATTATCAATACAATATTTGTAGAAAGATGTTATTTACTGGTTCTCAAAATGATGACTGGGAAAAAAGTAAACTTGTTGAGAAAGGAGCATGTATTCACTAGAGACAAAGTGCCAACAGAAAAAGGCAAGTGACCATTCTCTGTTAAAATTGAGATTCCTGTAATGACAGATTTTCACAGAAATTTCTGCTTTCTCTGCTGTCATAAAGATATAGATAAGCATCTTATTATTATCACATAATGCTGAATTTTGACTTGTATCTTCTCTGATATATTTATAATAAATACTTATTTTTTGCCTTACTATAACAGTCCAACAATGGTAAATAATCATACTGGTTTAGAATCCCAGCCTAATTTTTCTGAAACAAGGTCATGTATCACTAGTTTATTTGTGCTGCCCAAACCATTTTACCAGAAGGCTCTTAAGGGATTTATGAATTAAATCTTTGAGTGCATTTGAAAATCTTGTCTGGTAATTGGGCAGAAAGAGACCCTTAAGTACAAGGTCACCTAACCAAAATGATTATTTAGGTCACATACCTGCCTAATATTCAGCAGTTAGGATGACACACATACAATTAAATGATCCGTACCATTTAATGAATATCTATTTGGCATTCAAAATTTACTCCCATTAGGGAAAAGTGGCAACTATTAATATTCAGCACTTTGGTCTCTAACGTGAAGATGAACTTACATCCTTAGGCACATAGAATGGATTTGACTTCCCCCAACATCCAAGGAAAAAATTGTACATTCTTTTGCTTTTTCTTTGGTTAAGTTTTTTGAAGCATAAAGCTTGGATATTTCCATTTAAATTAATCTTATGTTGTATTCAGTCTCTAAAGACTTATCACATAAATTTGATATTTTCTACAGGGCAAATGAATTACAAAGTCAAGCTTTTAAAATATCTTTCACATCTAGGTTTTACATGAAAAATTCCCTTGTCTTTTATTACATAGTTTTTCCTGAATTTGTTTGATATTAATTTTTTCCTGGTCAGAAGTAGTTTGATAGCATACTCTATTATTTTTTCAAAGATGTGTTTTACTTGTGGCTGCGGGTAGATAGCTCTGACCGTTTAAATGTAAACCCTCTTCCACCTGAGATTTAGAAGCCATACCTTCTTGACTTTCCAGCATAGTTGAATTATGAATAAGGGGCCTCCCCGGTGGCGCAGTGGTTGAGCGCTGGGTTGCGAAGCTGCCCGCAGCCTCTGCAGCGCCGGTTCGATCCCCGGCTGCTCCCCGGCCACCAGAGGAGGGTCCCACATGGCGTGCAGACCTCTCCTGCCGCCCGCTGCTCCCCTCAGCAGTGTACTTCGGTCCTTCAGCCTGCTCTGCTCCCCGCTCTGGCTCTGGTGAATTCTCTCACCCTCCCGCGCTTCTGACTGTACCCAGTGCTTGTATGTATAAATAAATAAATAAATCTTAAAAAAAAAAATAAGGACTTTTTTTTTTGTTTGTAAGCAATTTTCATTTCTTTAGATTTAGAAGGGTGTAAAACCTTTGAAAAGAATCAGAGTAAAAGTAGTGCAGAAGGGCCTCCTCGGTGGTGCAGCAGTTGAGCGCTGGGCTGCAAAGCTTCCCGCAGCCTCTGCAGCGCCGGTTCAATCCCCAGCTGCTCCCTGGCCACTGGAGGAGGGTCCCACATGGCCCGCAGATCTCTCTTGCCGCCCGCTGCTCGCCTCAGCAGTGTATTTCGTCAGTCTGCCTGTTCTGCTCTCTGCTCTGGCTCTGGTGAATTCTCTCACCCTCCTGTGCTTCTGACTGTACCCAGTGCTTGTATAAATAAATAAATAAATCTTTAAAAAAAAAAAAGTAGTGCAGAAGAGAGGATTTCAGAAAGAGAGGATAATGTTTTCCAACTCAGGTATAAAATGCAAGCAAGCATTTCATCAATTTACTAGGAAGATAAAATGAAAAACCTTCAAAATGTTATCTATATTTAAGTAAGTTACCTCATCATCTGTTTCCTTTATTTAAGTCTATGTTCTTTCCTTTTTTGGGATACATTATTACTTTGCCTGTTATATTTTGGAAACCTACTGAGGTTCTTGTGATACATAATCACTTTACCTTAGATGATCCACACTAATCTGAGCAAGCCAGGATATGAGTAATTAAGACAGTTCAAACTAACCCATCATTAGAGAGAAACACCTATTTTTCTTGCCTCACCAGAAGGACCTTATCAGGGAGTCATGAATACACTAGTAGTATTACATCTTTTGGGTCCTACAGAAGAAAATTCTGGAGAATTAAGGAGAGCGCCTGGCCAAAAGACCCTTTTTCTTTTTCTTTTTCTTTTTTTTTAAAGATTTATTTTATTTGCACAAGAATCAGGGTACAGGCCAGATGTGCGGGAGGGTGAGAGGATTCACCAGAGACAAAGCAGGGAACAGAACAGGCAGAACGACAAAATACACTGCTGAGGGGAGCAGTGGGCGAGACAGAAGAGGTCTGTTCGCAATGTGGGTTGCTCCGAGGCCGGCGGGGATCGAACCGGCGCTGCAGAGGCTGCTGACAGCTTCACAACGCTGCGCTCAACCGTCTTCACCACCAGGGAGGCCCCAAAGACCCTTTTTCTTCATTGCTTTTAGAAGAATTGATAGTGACTTAAATAAACCAACATTTAAAATATGTGAATAAAGCTAAGAATTTTCTTTACTTTTTTTTTAGAATTTTATTTTACTTTTTTTTTAAAAAGATTTATTTATTTATTTATACAAGCACTGGGTACAGTCAGAAGCGTGGGAGGGTGAGAGAATTCACCAGAGCCAGAGCGGGGAGCAGAGCAGGCAGAAGGACCGAAGTACACTGCTGAGGGGAGCAGCGGGCGGCAGGAGAGGTCTGCGCGCCATGCGGGACCCTCCTCTGGTGGCCGGGGAGCAGCGGGGATCGAACCGGCCAGCTTCGCAACCCAGCGCTCAACCTCTGCGCCACCAGGGAGGCCCTTTCTTTACTTTTTAATATCACCTCCGAGGAGGAGTAGCTTGAGAGGTATTATTAGATCAATGCTGCAAATAAAATCAAACTTAAAAAGTTTTATTACATATTCCAAGAAACCTATCACCTGGGATTATGTTTATAAATTTTTCCATTATCTGAGTTAATATGGAATCTAAGGACAGATGCTATTTCTTGTCTGCTACTCATATATTCAGAGACAATGTATTTGCCCAGAGATTGAGGCTAGGGAGAGGAAAGAAAAATTATATTTCTCTTTTGTACAAATATTAATGTATCCCAAAGCACACACATCTCTACAGAATCATATGGAGCTAAATAAAAATCAACATAATGCACTGTTTACCAGCCTAGCATCTAAATGTCAGCTTGGCTAGATTTTTGTCGGGGCCTTCTTATTTGATAGTCTTGATGTACATTGTAAACTAAGCACACATCTCTGAAGATTTGCAGATTTGCAGATCTAGAAAGGTCTTGAAAATATGGGATGGGGAGATGTGTGGTGAGGAGTGAGATCTGAACTGGGTATTTGGAATGAATACTGACTCTGAAGAATAGGAAGCAGGCTTTTGCCCTTCACTTTATACTGGTGCTCATCTCTCCCTATAAGATAGCTGCCAAGTGTGCTAAGTAGACCAGGCAACAGGGGAGCCACAAAGACTGATCCTGGAGAAAAGCGCTGGACTATAAACGAAGCTTAGAGCAGAATAGTCAAGATTTAGCCAAGGATGATGCTTCTGCACTAAAAGTCAGAGGACAGTGTGAGTTAACCCAGGATTTGTACCTGGCATTCTTTTGTCTCTTCCACGGTTTTACTTGAATTCTGAGATTCAAGGACATGAAATCTCATTCACTATATTAAATCTATATTTGCAAGTCATAGGATTCTTATTTTAATATGACTTTTTTATCTATGCTTTAAAAAAAAAACAAGCTAAATCCTGTTTAAAATTAAATATGTACTCTTAAAAGTCAAGTGCTTAACATATTTAGCTTTGATATGACAAATTTAAATAATCTCTGTATGTTTAAAAAGAGGTTTTAATGTATAAAAAAGGAATGACTCACCCAACTGGAATAGGGCTCTTCTGGTATCATACTCCAAGCAATGCTGCTTACCTGATGTTATGGACTAAATATTTGTGTCCCCCTCCAAAAAAACATGCCTAAGTTGGAAAATCTACTCCCCTAATGGTATTTGGAAGTGAACCCTTTGTAGGTTATTAGGTTAAGCGGAAGTCATGCAAGTGAAGTCCTCATGATGGAATTAGTACCCCTATAAAAGGAGACCAGAGAGATAGCTTTCTTTCTGTCATGTAAGACACAGCGAGAAGGCAGCTGTCTCCAAATCAGAGAGCTCGGAGCCCACCTGTGCTGACACCATGACCTCACACTTCCCAGCCTCCAGTACTGTGAGGTATTGTGTCTGTTGTTTAAGCTGCCTTGTAAATAGTATTTTATTAAATATTTTATTAAATTGTATTTTATTAAAGCACCCTGACCTGACTAAGGGTGTGCACTCTGCCCACCAGGAGTGTGTTTAAATGATTCATGCAAGTTCCTTATTTAAGAAACTAATATGTTTAACTGTGTATTAAAGGACTTTATAACAATCTCAGAAACCCAGCTAAGGAGCTTGCTATATAGAATTTTCCAACTATTTAATCTATTTCAACAACCAGTAATATTATAGATAGCTATCACAGCACTATCATTTTGATATTGATTTTCAATTCCTTTTCACTAATATGTGGGTAAACTGGCTGAGGAAGGGTCTCTGTCTTACTTATGATTAAATCCTGATGGGTTATGACCTGCTGTAGTCCTGGTTGTTCCCAGGTTCTCCACTGATCTGCTATGGTTCTGTACATCTTGTGTATGTATCTGAGTCATCCCAAACTAAATGTATACTTTCCTTTTGTCAGAGATGATTGAAAAACTGAAACATTCAAATTTATTCATCTAAACTCACACTTTCAAATATCTAGTATTCTAAATTGTAACTGAAAAGATCTTGTATTCTAGTCACATGTGAATACAGACTTCATCTCTTCTACTTGTATTGCTCTTGGGATTTTCTTTGCTTAATCACTAATCCCACAAATTGGTAATATGCTGGTAGTGCATCTTCTTCCAATGTAAATAAGCTCTGCTATTAAATGCCTCCTGCATATTTTGCAATGCCTATGAATGTCCTCTGCATTTTCAGGGAGGGGCTTAATTGATCCCCTTGGATTTTTGTTGGTAGAAAACAATTTTGGTTTGAGCATTACCAGAAACAATCTAGATTTGCTTAGGAGTCAGTTACCTTGCAGCTGCTGCCCATGTCTGCTTGCTGTCTCTTGGAATTTTGCTAGTCGAACCTATATACATCTTCTTTCATGTGCGTTACATATGCATAACAGGGCTCATTATGACCATGTGTTTTGGTAGTGCATATCATTTCTTTTGTACCTACATTAAATCCATATGGTAAAAACAAATACATTATTCAGTAAGAAGCAACAGAGGAAAGTGATATAAAAAGAGGAAAGAGGCATTGTATAATATATTAAATCAGAGTACTAACCCAGCTCCCATTTTTAACAAAAGAAAATTTACCAGGCTCTTTGTATGACTTTGTATAAGTTCAGAAGGAAATCTATTCATTCATTAAATATTTATCAACTCCTAATTAGGTGTTGTACTAGAAATAAAGATTTAGAGATAATTAAGTCCCAGGTTCTACTCTCAAGTTCCCCACATTCTACTCACAGAGACAAGTATGGACAAATAGTTAAAACAGTGCTATGGCAGTGGTCTGACAAAGCAGTAAGAAAGCTTAGAGGAGGGACTGCTCTTTAACCTAGTGTGGTCAATGATTGTTTCCCAGTGGAGGTAACATTTAAGCTTGGTCTTGATGTTTTGACAACTAAGGGTGAAAGGCCATTCAAGGCAGACAGAAAAGCGTTATTAGTTGAGTCTGTGAAATTGCCATTTTAAGGTCAAAACTGGTTAAGTATGGGCAATTTTATATGGTTCAAATGCAAAGCCATTAAGATTTGATAGAACACAGTTATTTGTGAGCAAGTAGTTAGAAGACAGAAGTAATTTTGAGAAACTCAGTAAGTACCAAACTAAAGAATTTGGATCTTATTTTGAAAGAAATTGAGAATACTAAAAGGATTTATGTCAAGTTCTATAGTATATATTTTTTTTTTCAAGAGGAGCAAGGAGCAATGAAAATGACATGTGTGTAATTGTGGAGAGCTAAGTGAAAAGGAGTGGAGCAAGTCGTTTGCTTAGGAGACAAGGGATGGTGTGTGAGATGGAGCCATTTATTGGCTTCATTAACAGATTAAGACACTGATAGATTAAGCATAA
The DNA here is from genome assembly GCF_014898055.3 of Talpa occidentalis. Classification (NCBI taxonomy): domain Eukaryota; kingdom Metazoa; phylum Chordata; class Mammalia; order Eulipotyphla; family Talpidae; genus Talpa; species Talpa occidentalis. Next base: position 49,860,107 of record NW_023605305.1, read on the forward strand.
TAATAAAAACTTCCTGTGTTAGGGAAGTGCAAGTTCTGTAGTTTGTTAAGTGTGGATGTTGTGTCAGAGAGGGCAAGGGATTATTTGGAAATTGTGCTATGGATCCAGATAAGAGATGATGAATCTTCAGCCTCAACAGTGCCATGACATTGGAGACGAAGAAACAGAGCATTGTAGGATGGGGAAAGAAAGTGGCACTCATCAATTTATTAGATGTGGAGTATGAGAGAAGAGTCAGGAATGACAAGATCATCAATTTGCATGAAAAAAATGGGTGGTAGAGGAAATAAACAAGGGAAAGAGAAAAATTTTGGAACTCTGGGAGCAATAAATAGTGAATTCAATTTTGGACACCTTATTTTATAAGAAAGGGGGTGCTGGTGTTCAGGAGAAATGTTAGGGCTGTTCTTGGTGGAAGACTTAGAAACCATGTATAGAAGAGATCATTAGATTAGCAGAAACGGAAGATGAAGTACATCAGAAAAGAAACTGGAGACGATGTCAACATTAGTAAGACACAGAGAAAAAACAGTCCATGAAGAAGACTGAGAAGGAAGCAAAGATGTGAAAGAGAGAGGTGTGAGAGATTTGTTTTAAAAAGCAAACAAAAGAGGATTTCAAGGATGAAGTAGTCAATAATTACGATTTCCTGGAAAATTCATGTTTGGTGGTTCACTGTGAGTATATCACATATTTTAGTGTTCTGCCCACTAAAATAGAAAGAACCAACATTAACTATTCTAGAGAGATTCTAGACATTTAATATTATAAAATGAAGATGTAGACAGGCATAAACTCAGACTCTAAAGCTTTTTTTAAGAACTTTTGTATATAAATTTGTACACAATGATGCTAATAATTTCAAGATCAATGTGTGTCAGAGTCCAGTTTAGTTTTCAGCCTGTTCTTGTGCTTTTCAAAACACAGATTCGTGGACAAACATTCCTAACTTGCCCTTTCCTACAGGGATTTTTACAGGCTTCACAGATGTTGCATAATTCATCTCCCACCCCTAAACTGTGTTGTGGACAGAAATAATAACTTTGTGCTGGAAACTAAGGAGGTGTTAAGAGACTTACAAGGTGTTAACTGCTGATAGAAACCAAATTCCCAGACTGATTCTCAAGGGTAATCTTTACCTCAAGGAAAAAGCCCAGGTTGAGATGAGACAATTTTGATTATTTTCCCTTCTGATTGCAGTATGATGAAGCAGAGAAGAATGACTAAAAGCTACAATTCACCCATGTAAAATTAACACTGTCCTTCTGGAAAAAGTCTTACTGAACTCAAACTAAGATAAAGTAATCATATCAATTTGTTTTTTATATTTGAGATCAAATTTGATGGACCAAAATTCTGAAAAGCTACCTTTGAGCTCAACAGAAGTTATGATCTGGAGTCAGGGATAGTTCAGTTATTTAATGTTGGTTTCCTGAGATGAAGGTCTTAGATATTTAATTATCTTTCCAAATAATTGCAGTAGTTAAGGTAAGCTCAAGTCCTTTTTGTGCCCAACATATTTCATTATTAAGTTTTTCTTAAGTTTTTAGGCAGTATCTCAGTTGTTACTGCCACATATGTCACCCCAGAATCAATAAAAGTCTAAAGATGGGCTATGTCTCCACTTTGGCACATTTGTCCAATAACTCAATAACTCAGAGATGAAGTAGAGGTAAAAGTTTGCAAATCTTCTAACTTTTAATAATAAACTGCATTAATCTGACATGTTTTTGTATCAAACTATGAAAGTTGTTTCAGGCATGTTTCCTGTCAATTATCAATGTTAAAATTATCATTAAATTAGGGATAGTCCTAATTGTGACACTTCTGGTACCAAGCTATACAGATGTGAAGTTTAGGTAGATTCTCCAACTATATCCATGAGAGAGATAGAGATACTTTTGATAGGTGGCAAATAATAATTATATTGAAAGGAATTGACTATGAGTGTTTTACAAAGGGGAATAATAGATACAAGGACCAGATGTCCTTGAGGTTTTTTTGTAGTATACAATCTTTATTATTTGACTGTGAGAATCACTTGAACTATAAAATAGAGAAATTATTTAAGGTAATTTAGTAACCATCTCCATTAATAACCACCTCATTATCTCTTTCACATAACTACAAAATGCTACCTTTACAGTTGGATGTGTGTCTGTTTTAGATTTTTTCCCAACCTAACATATTTTAGTAAGCTTGCTCATATATGGTCTCTATTTATTTTCCTTTTATCAATACCATAAATAGTTTTTTCCCTGCATTTTTCTTGCCTTTGCTTCTCTGATTTCTTCTCTTTTGTCCTTTTTTCTTCTCAGTCTCTGTCTTAATTCTTCTGATTTCCATCACGAACCCTATTCTTATTTTTTTCTTTAAATTTCTTTTCAGATTATTTTTTCTTGGTTTTGTCTTGCCTTCAGTTGTCACTTTTCTTTTTCTTTTCTTGTCCTTCACCTGGTCTTCATCTGGTTATATGCAGTTGACAAGAGCTGCAAACAACACGCTTCAATAACTTGTCGCATGTATTGTTAATAATGGACAGTCTACATTCAGAACATTAAAGGCCAGCTCTCTTTTGATGTGGCCCTTGGGGATTAAAGCCAACAATAGAGCAACTCTTTATGTTCATTACAGAAAAGACAGATGACAACTAATCACATTCACAGCAGAAAACTGAAAAGTAAGATCTTTGATTCCAAAAGCTCAGAGAAATATATATATATATATATATATATATATATTTAAGTTGATGTAATAAAGTAAAACAGTGCTTTGAAAAGTGTTGGAGAAATAAATGTAAGATTTGGTGCTCAAATGATAAAGAAGTGTCTTCTTTTCTTTGTATTAAAAGCCATTAAAGAGAATTTCATTCACATCCATTTTAGTCCACAAAGCGAATTTCTGGAGCTGTAAACTGTCTCCATGCTGTGGCATTTATCTTTACAATTTTCTGGTGACCCAGGAAAACTGGTATATGTGGAAGTCTGGTGACATCAATGAAGCAGATCTGGCCTGGGTTTCATCCTTTTTTTGTCCTGCCACTGTCCTGGTATAGCCATCATTTCCTTAATTCTCATCCTTCTGTATTCACCACACACTTCATCACAATCTGTTCTCTATCTTGGTGCCAATTCTATCTAAATTATTGCTTTTGATACATTGCTCATCTATTCAAGGACTTTCAGTAGAAAATGAACTGAAATTGTAGTCAGGAGTTAACTAAATTATAAAATGATGTTTTAGTAATATCTCATATCAACAGAATTTTTGTAATGATCTACGTGAGATAATATATGTCAAAGTGAGTCATGACTGTCCAGTCCTTCACATATAAGGTATTGTAACTCTGAGTTCCCCTGATAGACATGCTCAAACAGCACTAGCCAGTCATTTCAGTGTATCAATTTTTTCTTGTATTGCTATCTCCTTCCTTCTTTGTTTTGTTCACAATGAGGATCTGTCAGCTCCTAGGAACATACTGTGGTCTTTGCATTTGATCTTTCTTGTGTCTGAAACAAGATTGCACCACCTCTTTATTTTTCTCTTCTACCCCCAAGTTTATAGAGCTAATTGATATATAACGTTGTCCAGAATCTTGACTGAATAAACTTACATATTGCAAAATGATTACCACACTAGTATTAGCTAATATTTTATTTTTTTTTAAGATTTATTTATTTATACAAGAGCTGGGGTATAGGCCAGAGGCGTGGGAGGGTGAGAGGATTCACCAGCGACAGAGTGGGGAGCAGCACAGGCAGACAGACCGAAGGCACTGCTGAGGGGAGCAGCGGGCGAGACAGGAGAGGTCTGCTGTGCCATGTGGGTATCTCCCTGGCTGGCTGGGAATCGAACCCGCGCTGCAGAGGCTGCGGGACAGCTTCACAGCGCTGCACTCAAACCACCGCACCACCGGGGAGCCTCAATTAGCTAACACTTTAATATCATTACATAAATGTCATTTCTTATTCGTGCTGAAAACATTTAGGATTTAGTCTCTTAACAACTTCAAAGTATATAACAACTTTAAAGTATATAATGCAGTATTTTTTACTATAATCACTATAGTATGCATTAGATCTTTATAGCTTCTTCATCTTCTAATGGGAAGTTTATATCCTTTGAACCAAGATCTTCCCATTTCCCTCACCACCTAGCTCTTGGTAAACACCATTTCACTAGGTTTCCATTTTACCTAATTCAGCATGGTAATGTAGATATTTCTTTGAAGTCCTTTTATCATTACTTTTTGATATATACCCAGGTATGGAATTAGTGAATCATCATAATTTTTTAATTTTTTGAGAAACTTCCATACTGCTTTCCATAGTAACTACAACAATTTACATTCCCATCAATAGTATAGATAGGTTCTCTTTTGTTCACAAACTTGCCAACATTTGTTATCTTGACTGATTCATATTTCATTGTGACTTAAATTTGCATTGCTCTGATAACTAGTGGTGCTGAGTTCTATTTTATGTACCTAATGACCATCTATATGTCTTTATATATATTAAATATATATATTAGAAAAATATTTAGTTCTTCTGTTTATTTTTAAACAAATTTTTTATGTGTATGAGTTCTTAATATCCTTTTGAATACTTAGTCATTATCAGACATATGTTTTCCAATATTTTCTTTTTTTTTTTTTTTTTTTTTTATGGCAGAATAATTTTATTTTTTATTTATTTATTTTTTTTTTAATAAAAGGTTTATTTATTTATTTATTTATTTATTTATTTTTTTTTAAATATTAAATTTTATTTTTATATTCCCCATACAATTGCAAACGCCCCATTCTGACCCCAATCCTTCCCCTCCCGCCCCCACCCCCAAAAGTGTCTCTGGTTCATAGTTTTTTGTTGATTTTGATTTTCACTTTCTTATATTCATTTTCCTGGTCCCTTATTTAAGTTTTCTAGATTCCTGCTATGAGTGAGACCATCCGGTATTTTTCTTTTTCTTTTTGGCTTATTTCGCTGAGCATGATCCCTTCCAGTGCCATCCATGTTGCTGCAAATTGCATGTGTTTATCTTTTTTGAATGCTGAGTAATATTCCATGGTATATATGTACCACATCTTCTTGATCCAGTCATCTATTTTTGGGCATTTGGGTTGTTTCCAAAGCTTAGCTATTGTAAACAGTGCTGCTATAAACATAGGAGTGCAGGTGCTCTTTGGAATTGATGTTTCTGTGTCCTTTGGGTAAATACCTAGGAGTGAAATTGCTGGATCATATGGAAGCTCTATGTTTAGTAGGTCCAGAAATCTCCACACAGCTCTCCATAGTGGTTGGACCAGTTTGCACTCCCACCAACAGTGCACAAGAGTTCCTTTTTCTCCACATCCTCGCCAACATTTGTTGTTGCTAGTTTTTTTAATATGTGCCATTCTCAATGGTGTGAGATGGTATCTCATGGTAGTTTTGATTTGCATTTCCCTGATTACAAGTGATGTTGAACATTTTTTCATATGTCTGTTGGCCATTTGCATTTCCTCTTCAGAGAAGTTTCTTTTTAGCTCTTCTGCCCATTTTTTGACTGGATTATTTTCTTTGTTGTTGCTGAGTCTCATCAGCTCTTTGCAGATTTTTGTGATCAGTCCTTTATCATTAGTGTTGGGTGCAAAAATGTTCTCCCAGTTGGTGGGGTTTCTCTTTGTTTTTGTTATTGTCTCTTTTGCTGTGCAGAAGCTCTTTAATTTGATGTAGTCCCAGCTGTTTATCTTTCTCTTCACTATCACTGCTTTGGGTGATGTGTCTGTAAAGATGTCTTTGATGTGCAAATCCCGTAGTGTTTCGCGCCTATATTTCCTTCTATGTATTTTATGGTTTCAGGTCTTATGTCTAGTTCTTTAATCCATTTTGAGTTGATTTTGTGTATGGTGTGAGGTAGTGGTCAAGCTTCATTCTTTTGCAAGTAGCGACCCAGTTTTCCCAGCACCATTTATTGAACAAACTTTCTTTGCTCCAATGCATAGTCTTTGCTCCTTTGTCAAAGATTAGTTGACCATAAATCTGTGGGTTTATTTCTGGATTTTCTATTCGATTCCATTGGTCTGTATGTCTGTTCTTGTTCCAATACCATGCAGTTTTGATGATTATGGCTTTGTAGTATAGTTTGAAGTCTGGGAGTGTGATGCCTCCATTTCCTTCTTTTTTTTTCAGTAGAGCTTTGGCTATTCGGGGTTTTTGGTGATTCCATATGAATTTCATCAATAATTGTTCTATTTCTTTGAAGAATGCCATTGAGATTTTGATTGGAATAGCATTGAATCTGTATATTGCTTTTGGTAGGATGGCCATTTTAATAATGTTTATTCTTCCAATCCATGAGCAGGGGATGTCTTTCCATTTCTTTGTGTCTTCTTCTATTTCTTTTAACAGTGTTTTATAGTTTTCTTTGTATAGGTCCTTACCTCTTTTGTTAGATTTATTCCCAAATATTTGATTTTTTTTTGTTTCGATAATAAAAGGGGTGGTTTTTTTGATTTCTTCTTCTTCAGATTTATTGTTTGTGTATAGGAAGGCTACTGACTTTTGCGTGTTGATTTTGTATCCTGCCACTTTACTGAATTGATTGATGAGTTGAATTAGTTTTTCTGTGGAGATTTTGGGGTTCTCTATGTATATTATCATATCATCTGCAAATAGTGATAGTTTGACTTCTTCTTTTCCTATTTGGATTCCTTGGATGTCTTTCTCTTGTCTTATTGCTCTGGCTAGGACTTCCAGTATTATATTGAAAAGCAGTGGTGAGAGTGGACATCCTTGTCTTGTTCCAGATCTTAATGGAATTGCTTTCAGCTTTTCACCATTGAGAATGATACTGGCTGTTGGCTTCTCATAGATGGCCTTTATGATGTTGAGGTATGTTCCTTGTATCCCAAGAATTTCAAGGGCTTTTATCATGAATGGGTGTTGCACTTTGTCGAAAGCTTTCTCAGCATCTATTGATATTATCATATGGTTTTTATATTTCTTTTTGTTGATGTGTTGGATAACGTTGATTGATTTTCGGATGTTAAACCATCCTTGTGCCCCTGGAATGAATCCAACTTGGTCGTGGTGAATAATCTTATGGATACATTGTTGGATTCTGATAGCTAAAATTTTATTGAGGATTTTTGCATCATTGTTCATTAGGGAGATTGGCCTATAGTTTTCCTTTTTTGTGTTGTCCTTATTCGGTTTTGGTATTAGTGTAATATTGGCTTCATAGAACGTGTTTGGTATTGTCCCTTCCTTCTCAATTTTTTGGAAGAGTTTGTGAAGGATAGGCACTAATTCGTCTCTGAATGTTTGGTAGAATTCATTTGTAAATCCATCAGGTCCTGGGCTTTTGTTTTTGGGGAGGTTTTTAATTACCATTTCAATTTCGCTGCTTGTAATTGGTCTGTTTAGGTGTTCTATTTCTTCTTTATCTAGCTTTGGGTGATTATAGAGTTGTAGGAATTTGTCCATCTCCTCTAGATTGTTGAACTTGTTTCCATATAACTGTTCATAGTAGTTACTGATTATTCTTTTGATTTCTGCTGTGTCCGTTGTGATTTCTCCTCTTTCATTTATGATTCTGTGTATTTGTGCTTTCTCCCTTTTTTCTTTGTGAGCCTGGCTAGGGGTTTGTCTATTTTATTTATTTTTTCAAAGAACCAGCTCTTGGTTTCATTGATCTTTTGGATTGTTTTTTTAGTTTCAATTTCATTTATTTCTGCTTTGGTTTTTATTATTTCTTTTCTTCTACTGGTTCTGGGGTTTTTTTGTTGTTCTTTTTCTAGATCTTTGAGCTTCGAGATGAGGTTGTTTCTTTGAGTTCTTTCTTGTTTTTTGATGTGAGCTTCTATTGCTATATATTTTCCTCTTATTACTGCTTTTGCTGCATCCCATACATTTAGGATATTGGTGTCCTCCTTGTCATTCAATTCAAAGAATTTTTTAATTTCTTCTTTGATCTCCTCGTTAGTCCAGTGGTCTTCCAGTAGTGTGGCTTTTAATCTCCATGAGGTAGGATAGTTCCTTGCCTTCTTTTTATGATTTATTTCTAGTTTGATGCCTTCGTGGTCAGAAAAGATGGCTGGTATGATTTCAATCTTGGTGTATCTGTTGATGTTTGTCTTGTGCCCCAGTATGTGATCGATCCTGGAGAATGATCCGTGTGCGCTTGAGAAAAATGTGTACTCCGTTTTTTTTGGGTTTAGTGTTCTATAGATGTCTGTTAAGCCCAAATGCTCTAGGTCCTTATTTAAAGCTTTAGTTTCTTTACTTATTTTTTGTCTTGTTGATCTATCCATTGTTGATAGTGGTGTGTTGAAGTCTCCCACTACATATGTGTTTTCTCTGATGTCTGTTTTCAGAGAGGACAACAGTTGTCTGATATATTTTGGTGCTCTTTCGTTTGGTGAGTATATGTTAATGAGTGTTATTTCTTCTTGAAGTATTGTCCCCTTAATCATAATGTAGTGACCATTGGGGTCTCTTTTTATTTTTTTGAGTTTGAAGTCTGTTTTATCTGATATAAGTATAGCTGTTCCTGCTTTCTTTTTTGGCCATTTGCTTGTAGGATTGTTTTCCATCCTTTGACTTTGAGCCTATTTTTATCTTTTGTAGCTAAATGTGTTTCCTGGAGACAGCAAAAGGTTGGGTTTTGTTTCTTAATCCAGGCTGCAACTCTGTGTCTTTTTATTGAAGAGTTTAGTCCATTTACATTTAGAGTTAATATTGATATGTTAGCATCTGTATTTGCCATTATGTTTGTCTTTCCTTTGATTTTATTTATTTATTCTTTTAATAACTTTTTTTTTTTTTTGGTCTTCTTTCGTTGTTATTCGTCCCTCTGAGGTTCTGGCTTTAGGATTCCTTGTAGTATTTTTTGGAGTGGGGGTTTAGTCGCAATGAAATTCCGGAGTTTCTCTTTGTCTGGGAAGGTCCATATTCTTTCTTCATGGAGGAAAGAGAGCTTTGCGGGATAGAGTATTCTTGGTTGGCATCTGTTTTCTTGGAGTCTGTTGACTATGTCCCTCCACTCTCTCCTTGCCCGTAGTGTTTCTTCAGAGAAGTCTGATGTCAGCCTGATTGGTTTTCCTTTGAATGTTATCTGTTTCTTTCTTCTTGTCAGCTTCATTATTTTTTCCTTGTCCTGGATTCTTGGGAGCTTTACTATTATGTGTCTTGCTGTGTTTTTCCTTTCGTCGTGGAAGTTTGGTGTTCTTCTTGCTTCTTGTATATCAATTTTCAGCTCCTTCTTCTCATTTGGGAAGTTCTCTTCAATTATATCCATGAATATTTTCTCTGTTCCTACATGTCTCTCCTCTCCTTCTGGAATTCCTATAACTCTTATATTTCCTTTCCTCATGGAGTCAGATAGTTCCCGAAGTCTTTCTTCATTCTTTTTCCTTCGTACTTCTCTTTCCTTTTCTGTTTTGGTTCTTTTTATTTCTGTGTCTTCAAGATTACTTATTCGTTCTTCCATTTCATCTATTCTGCTTTCATTGCTTTTCCCAGAGTTCTTTAGTTCCTCCATTAATTCTTTGATCTCCTGCATTTCTCTTACTTCCCTCTTTAGGGACTCAATTTCCTTCTTCTGATCTATCACTTTTTTAATCATGGCAATTTTAAATTCTCTTTCTGGAAGGCTCAGAAGTTCTTCCAAGTTGCTGTCGTTACAATCTGGGGAGTGGTTTTCTTTTTGTGGTGTGCTTCTTTCCTGAGGAGTTTTTAGGTTGCGTGTGGTTCTTCTACTCCCTACTGTCTGTTTTCTAATTTGTCGTATGCGTTGGGACACTGTGTTGCTCGGACTGACTGACATCTTGGGTGAACTTCTCCGCTCCCCTCTGGCTCTTCCAGGAGCCATCTCTGTCTTCTGGGGGAGCTTTCTGCTGGTTTTAGGCAGTTTTTACTGAAGAAATGTCCCTGTTCTCAAATGGCGAAGCGGGATGCAGTCCCTGCGCCTCCGGTTTCAGGCACACTCTTCTGCGCACCCGGTCTGCCCCGGACGTGGGTGCCTGCTCCCTCTGTGGGCTCAGACTGCTGGTCGGAAGGGGCCTGGCGTGGAATAACTTCCCGGCTGGCCACTGGGTCCTCCAGAAACCTTCTGCCCTTTTCAAGCAGTCTTAAGAAATGTCCGGCAGCCCGGGCTGTGTGTGCGTCTCCCGGGGTCTTTGTTCTTCTCTAATGGCGCCCGGAGCCGTTCGCTCACCGCCGCGGCGGATCCTGCAGGTTCGTCTCAGCTCCCGTTCACGGGGTGTGGTGGCTGCAATAGTTCCTTTCCACTCCCAGTCCCGCTTGCTGTGTCGTTTGTTCTTGTGGGCCGTTTTGGTTTGTTGTTTCCTCCTCTCTGCTGGTCGGAGAGTGCTGCCTCTGTGGGCGGGGGAGGGGAGCAGGGTTCTGCGCTTCCCTCCCTTCTGGTCCTCTTTTATGGCCACTTTCTTCTTCGGGCAGTTCGCTGGCGTCACCCGTTTATCTTCCGTGTCCCACTTCTCACTGGGACCTGCCGCTTTTCCTCCCTATTAACTTTTTTTAATGGGAGATCTTACTCGCAGCGTCTCCTCGCCGCCATGTTGCTCCGCCCCCCTGTTTTCCAAATATTTTCTATTCCATAAGTAGTCTTTTAATTTTGCTGATTGTTTCTCCTGCTGTGCAGAAGCTTTTTGTTTTGACATAGTTGTACTTACTTATTCCTGCCTTTGTTGCTTGTGCTTTTGGACCCATATCTAAAATATTTTTGCCAAAACTAGTGTCAAGGAGTTTTCTCCTTACATTTTATATGTGGAATTTTACAGTTTCAGGTCTTACATTTTGAGTTAATTTCTATGAGTGTTGTAAGGGAGGTGTCCAGTTCTACTCTTTTGCATATGGTTATCCTGTTTGCCCAACACCATTTATTTATGAGACTATTCCTTCCCCATTGTGTATTCTTGACATCCTTGTAAAATAGTAGTTGGCCATATATATGTGTGGGGAGTTATTTTTTGTTCCCTATTCTGTTCCATTGACCTATGTGCTTTTACACCAATACTTCATTGTTTTGATTACTGTAGCTTTGCAATATGGCTTGAAATCAGAAAATCTATAGCCTCCAAACTTGTTTTTCTTTCTCAATATTGTCTTGGCTATTCTGGATCTTTTGTGGTTCCATATGAATTTTAATCAGTACGGTCTGGTACCCACCACGTCTTTAGAGAGTCTTTTCCTGTCACACCTCTATAAAGTTGTCTACCCTTACCATTTTCATTACTGTTGTTGTTTCTTTCCTTATCACACATTTTTGTCTTCATTTTATTTGTTGATCTTTATTTATTTACTACTTGTTTCCCACACTAAATTGTAAGCTCCATGAGAAATAACACATCTTGTCTGTTTGATTGGCCATTGTATTTGTAGTATGTACCATAGTACCTGGCACAGAATAAATACCAAGTAATTATTATGTTAATAAAAGAATGAGTTGATTTTTGGATTTATGCAATACTAATTTTGTCTTTTTATAATTTCTACAAAACAAAAATTTTAGTCAAACTTGATTCCTCATCCCCATCAGCCATGCTTAATTTTGTACCTTTGTACTTTCACCTACTTTTACCTAGAGTGGACCTTTCTTCTCCACCATCAAAATCTCCATAATTCAAAGTTAAGTAAAAAATACCCTAGAGACTCCCAAACTTACTATTAAGATGTGATTCTGAGTATCTTAGTTGAAATGATATAATGAGTAAAAATATATATGCACTAACTTAAGAAAGAAAGGTTTGTATTTCAAAATTCAGCTTAGGGCAACTGTTCGCATGTATTTACTATGGCTGGAAGTAAATTCTAAACTCCATTCCATTGACCATGAATGTCAAGAATTATTTAATCAATAGAAAATGAAATATAAACTTATACAGAGGTAAGATTTAATTTGCTATTTTACTGTTATTGATATCAGTTCTAGAATATGTTTTGCTGGAAAATGAATGTCAGCTTGACTTGAATTCTGTGAGAATATAAATATTTAATTTTCCTATGTTAATCTTACAAAACATTTAATATTTAATAATAATGGTTGTGGAGAAACGGCAATGAATTTTTTTATGTAATCCATTTGCACTGACTAGAAATTGTTAGAATAAGAAATCTTACTATTTTTATGATTGTTTAATAAATCTCACTACCACCTGTGGCATATCTGTAATTTGTCTCCCCAAACATCCGTTCTATCCCATCTTCTTTCTTGGTTCCTCTATTACGGCAACCAAAAATCCAATATTCAGTTTTCCTAAGCACCTTCCAGGCACTCATGGCCATGGGACACATTTCTGACCATTGAGCTAAAGGGGAGGTTTGCTACGAGGAGTTTCTTTTCCTCATAGAATGACAATACTTTGTTAAGGAGATACAGGTGTGTTGACTGCAGCAGTCAACTTATCACATGAGGCACAAACATGAAAAGAAATGTACACAAATAAAAGGTGAGGGTAGCAGAGAGATGGAATGAGTCAGGACCCTAATGGCATCATTGAATGTCATTGCACCCAGCTCAGGATTGCCAACTCCAGGACTTATTGTTATATATGACAAATTCCTTGTTATTATTTTTTAATTTAAAGATTTATTTTTTTAATACAAGAACTGGGGTACAGGCCAGATGCGTGGGAGGGTGAGAGGATTCACCAGAGACAGAGTAGGAAACGGAACAGGCAGACTGATGAAATACACTGTTGAGGGGAGCAGCGGGCGAGACAGGAGTGGTCTGCCATGGCCATGTGGGATTCTTGCCTGCGGGCTGGGATCGAACCTGCGCTGCAGAGGCTGCAGACAGCTTCCTTCTCAGTGCGGCCCCCAACCACCTGTGCTACCAGGGAGGCCCCATAAATTCCTTGGAATTTAAACCACTGTTTCCAGAATAAATTTTCTGGTATTTGCAGTTGAACACATTCTTAATGGACACACTAAGGTTCAAATTTAAATGGAATTACCTTGTTTTGTTATTTCAAATAAATAAGCATTTTGAAAACAGTTAGCTTCATCTTAAAAAACCTGCAAAGTTTAAACTTCATTTAAAAATAAATAAAAATGACCTTATTCTTATCTATAATGCATGTTAGCCTATAAACATTTTGTAGAATAAAATGCATTGTCAAATATTTACAGAAAATAATCAGCAATTTATATCCTGCTTTGGACTCCAAACAAAAGGTTAGAATTTCGTAATTTGCTAAACAAATTAGGAAACAGATGAACTGAGAATTTTATACATTTTTAAAATGTCTACAAGATGCTAGTATTCAGTAATGCTTTCACTAATTTCATTAAATAGACATGTTGAATGCCTTTTCTTCTTTCCTATAGATAAGCCATGAACACTCAGTATCCCATAGACCAATTCAAAAATCTGCTAATTTTCTTTCCAAAATCAGTAGAAACCTCCCATTCCATGAAAAGGATTTACCAATGTAATGTTTAATATTTCCGAAGCCAAATATGTTACATTAAATTTATTGTTAAATCTTAATTAGAAAACAAATAAAAATTGGTTATGATGGAGAAAATTTGTTTTCTACATGTAAAACTTAATCAATAACATGTAATGTATATACACGTTGGTTTTCAGTGATGCGCATCAGAATATATAATGTCTATTCAATACATAATATAGAGTGTATAATGTAATGCTATTTCAATTATAAAAAGAAAAAAAAAAAAACAGTGAGATCAAGGTGATCTCAAGATCAAGGTTATCTGTTAGATCAATAATGCCAAAGAAGGGATTTTACTTGGGGCCCAAATGAATTTATAGCCATGTAGTTTCTAATTTAATTTCTATTATATTTAATACATTCCTTTCACTACTGCTTTTATTTTACTGGTAAATAGTTGACATTATTTCTGAGTCTATTTCTATTTCTAAAAGATATTACATCAATATACAAATAACTGTCTTTTTAAAAATCAATTGTTTTTAATTAGGTAATACATATACTCAGTACATAATTTAAAAGTTAAAAAGGAGGTACAGTGAAAAGTGGGTCTTCCTCATCTGTTTCTCAGACATACAGTTTCCCTTCTTGAACTACTATTTCAGTTCCTTGTGCAATCTTACCCAAAATTATTTTAAATTTTCTCTTTCATCTAATAGACACTTACATAACATAAATATAAAAAAAAATTATGACTGAGGTGATTGCATCACTAAGTTAACTTCCAAAACTAAACTTTAATTTCACATTCTGGAAGCCCTAGGGTGATTAAGGAATACCTTGTTATAAACTAGTATGTAGATAATAAACATAAGCATCGGGAAAGTTTTGGACCACCACTGAATCAAATTTGTTTAAATAAAATAGAAGAGATATTTTATTACTCATATTTATTAAATATACATAAAGGCAATGTGGCAAAAGGGAGACATAATATCAGATCATAAGGACATGGTTGGAAATTTAAAGGGCAATTGTTTTCATTGTGTGCAGTGCTTAACATATGAAGCTGTATCTTAGAAAGTTGATGAAAATACCATTTGTGGGCCTCCCCTGGTGGCGCAGTGGTTGAGCGCTGGGCTGTGAAGCTGCCCATAGCCTCTGCAGCTCAGGTTCGATCCCCAGGCCATCGGCGAGGCTTCCACATGGCGCGCAGACCTCTCCTGCCGCCCGCTGCTCCCCTCAGCAGTGTTTTCAGTCCTTCTGCATGTTCTTCTCCCTGCCCTGGCTCTGTTGAATTCTCTCATCCTCCCACACTTCTGACTGTACCCAGTGCTTGTATAAATAAATATATAATATTAAAAAAAGAAAGAAAATACCATTTGTAAGATGCTTTAATGAGGCATTTATGGATGCATATTTTCAATTCTGCTACCATTTATAAAATGCTTGAACAATAAGAAAGATTAATCAGAAAACAATCTTTTACCTCTGTTAGGCACTCTCTCAGTAACTGTTTTCCCTTAAAGGCTACAAAAAATGTGTTTTGAATTTCAGTCAACATAATTCAAGATGAATTTTAGTCAACAATGATAAAGAAAAAAGTCAGAGTGGAAAATCAGCTTTTAAACATGTTTTGAGGGTATCAGAAAAAAATTAATGAGATAACTCAGCAGTCTATTTGTAACTATCAAGTGCAGTCTGTGTGTCTTAGATTTCTGTTCTTGTTATAAATGTAATTTGTGTCAAATGTGGAAGTTTTGAAAGAGCAGAAAAAACAAAAGAAGGAAAACAGAATCATATAAAATCAAACCACCCAGAAATAATGACCAAAAAATATTTTGCATATTCTTTTATTTTATTAAACATTTGCATATAAATATATAATCATGATTACACATAATGTATTTTAGAACTTATTTTTTACTCAGCACATTGCGAACATACTTTCATATAATCACTGTTTCAAGTTGTTCCCAACTTTGCTTTATTATAAATAATGCAAATAACATTTTAAATCCTTATAAGCAAATTCTTGCTACATTTATACTGTATCTACAGCATAAACTACTATAAAAGAAATTATTAGATCACAAGGCACACAGTTTTCTAAGGCTCCCATCATCAAGAGGCAGTGTTGTTTGTTATTAATTTTGGGGTGACAAATAGTAATCTCATTTTAGTGGTCTGGTATTTGATTATTAAAAATGTTAACTATCATGATTTTTAGGATGCATGAGGTTTTTTTTTTTTAATTTTATAGTTGATTGCTCATAGCTATCTCGGGGATGAGAATTTTGAGAGTTTTATTCTTGTGACCCTATTCTGGGCTCCTATTCTGTGTGTATGTGTAAAAGGGAGTCTAACCTATTCCACGAAGATTAGAGAACATTCTAACCTAATAGTTTCTCTGTAGATATATTGATAACTTTGGATTAATGACCCAAGCCTATTAAACTGGCTCTCCTAACACCTCTCCTGGGTAATACCTTTGGTCCAAGATGCTAACTGCAATATGGGCAATAACTGTTATTCAGCTCTCAATTTACTACCAATTTGTAGAGTGGTTTCTGCCCAATGACAGATTCCTGAATAGTATTCATGTATGGCAAAGATGATGCATAACATAGAAAATTTTTTCTGATCTTGTCCCATTTTACTTTATTATTTTTTTTAATATATATATATTTAAAGATTTATTTATTTATTTATACAAGCACTGGGTACAGTCAGAAGTGCAGGAGGGTGAGAGAATTCACCAGAGCCAGAGGGGAGAGCAGAGCAGGCAGACTGATGAAGTACACTGCTGAGGGGAGCAGCAGGCAGCAGGAGAGGTCTGTGCGCCATGTGGGACCCTCGCCCGGTGGCCGGGGATCGAACCGGCGCTGCAGAGGCTGCAGGCAGCTTTCCAGCCCAGTGCTCAACTGCTGTGCCACCGGGGAGGCCCCTTGTCCTATTTTAATACAATAGATATTTTCATAGGCATCATTTAAACTTATTGATATAAAAAAGGTGAGTTTTATCTCCCCTTTACTAGTAGAAACTATGTCATCATCAGCTAAAGTTACTCATTCAAAGCAATAGAAATCCAAATGCAAATAGGATCAAAGAAAAGATTAACTGTATAGGATAAGGAAATTTTTAAGATTCATTTATTCAGAAGAACTAAGTAAAGCAGGTATAGACTCAAATATCAACTTATGTGATCTCAGATATTTGAAAGACATTACCAATATTATATAAAATTTCTTAGGGAGTCATTGGGGTATTTTATTTTTCACAACAGTTAAAAATATGCTAAAAATAATAATCCCATGAAACTTAACTCTCCTTTCTCAATGACTGAATGCTAGAATAATCTTTAAGGGAAATGTCACCTTAAAATGTTCTTTAAAAAAAGTTTTAGTTTACTTGAAAAACTTATATTGAGTACCTGAAAATACGAAGTCATATAATTAAAAATACATTTGTGCTTTCTTATTAAGTTTCTGGTTCCAGTAACAGAAGAATTCTTCAAAATAATATTTGACCTCTTATTATACTTGTAGAAATGAGTAGTATAACTTGCTTATTTCTAAAACCTCAAGTTATCCACAGACACACAAATGGTACATGGTATAACTTAAACCTGTGTGAATAGAACATTAGGAAACTTTAGATATGCTTCTGGGAAGGAAAAGAAAAGCCGGAAGGGCAAAGAGTAAAATTAACTCCTTCAAATAGAAGCTCTTAGAGAATGCTCCTCTCACAAAATCAGCATTAATGTACTCCATTAATAGTAAAGTGCATTTTCAAACTTGCAGAGAGCTCTACCCTCAGATAGCCCCAAATGTTTTGTCTGCTAACTAATAAGCATCAACTCAAATGAGCTGTCCCATTAAAGCCACCCTGTGTAATTTGCCAAGTATATTTTGGTGATGCTTGGAAGACGGCCCCAAAGTGCACTGACCTGTCATAATGCCTCTGGGAAGTGAAGCGGTCACTTTATTTCCTGGAACAGACTCTAGTGGCAAGAATCTGAGTAGTAACATGACTTACTGGTATCATGTAGGTGCCTACAGAAACACTGAGGAGCACTGCTTCTAGACTGTGGGTTATAAATGCAGCCACGTGTAGACAGTCATACCATGTGATACTAGGTCCTTGTGAATGTGAATGAGAAGTGAGTCTCCAATGGGAATCACAGGCAGTAACAATTCCTAAGCTGACTCATTAGGCATGAATGGATGATCTGTCAGAAAATAATGACTTTTAGGATTTCCATTCTTTCACAAATTCTTGATATTAATGACCTTTAAGATGGTTGATATCACTGGAATTTTATCTGCTACAAAAAAGGAAAATCAGTAAATGAATCCATCTCTGAATGAATACAGAAATTGCCCCTTAAGAAAGAAATAGAATGACAGCTGCTGGAGAAGACCTAGCTGTTTGTAATTAACAAAAAAACCTCTCTTAGTTACCTCCAAAGTCAATCTAGTGGTTTGTTGTTTCATTGATTTATTTTATTGGCACTAGCAATATATAGATGGCAGACTTAAGTTTGACCAAAAAAATGAATCCCTAGGGGCCTCCCCAGTGGTGCAGCGATTGAGTGCTGAGCTGTGAAGCTGCCCACAGCCTCTGCAGCGCCAGGTTGATCCCCAGCCACCGGGAAGGGTCCCACATGGCACACAGACCTCTCCTGCCGCCCACTGCTCCCCTCAGCAGTGTACTTTGATCCTTCTGCCTGCTCTGCTCTCTGCTCTGGCTCTGGTGAATTCTCTCATCCTCCCGTGCTTCTGACTCTACCCAGTGCTTGAATAAATAATTTTTTTTAAAAAAAGAAATTAAAAAAAAATATGAATCTCTAGACAGCATAGTCATCATAGAACCTCCCCCATAAAAAAAGATCTGAAATTTGAAACACGGGTTTTTGATTTTTAGTAGAACCTGCTTATGATGTATTTATTAACTTGTCAGCTAGAGGTGTGCCAGACTCATCATTCATGAGACATAGATTTCTTTATATCTGTAGCACCCAAGAGTCTATTAAACATTACCATGGAGGCCCTTATGGTTTAGGTCAGAGACCAGCAAACTTTTCCTGAAAAGCAAATATTGTTTTAGTCAATATTTTAGGATTTGTAGACCAGATGACTTACATTGCAATACTCTACTTAGCCATTTTAGCACAAAAGTACCTAAAGAAAATACATACATGAATGTATTTATTGAAAATTTTTCACTTATGGACACTGACATTTGGAGTTTCACTTATGGACACTGACATCTGTAATATAATCTACAGAACAGTTAGGTTGCAAACAATACAAACACAGGTAACAGGGCAGATTTGGCCCGTAGTTTCTATTTTACCAACCTCTGATCTAGGTGGCAGTAGTAGACATAAACATAAAGGTAATACACTGAGAAAGTTCTAGGTAAGTGGTAGTCATTGCAGTTGTTAAAGCAATGAAATGATATCATCCTATGTCAGTGATATCAGTGACGTACAGTATGAATTTGATCAGGGAGAGAGTGGATGCAGGAGTCCAATTAAGAGACCATGGAAGTAGTTTGAAGAGAAGATAAGAGCTAGTGGACTGAATCTAGGCAGCAGGAACAGAAGGGAAGAGATAGATAAAAGACCCATCAGTAAAGTGTCAAGAGTTGTGTCATTTGACTATTAAAGATGAGCTAAGAAAAAAGGACATAGGGATAGTCAAAGGAAACTCCAAGATTTTAAGCCAACTACTATAGATATTCTATAACACACACGCGCGCACACACACACACACATGCATACACGCACGTGCACACACACACATACATATGGGTTAGAGACAGGAGGGAAAGAGAAATCTGCAAATGCATTTTTATCATTGTTATGGTAATTTGAAACAGATAAAATATAACAATGGTACTTCTGTAACTTGGCTCTTGCAAATACTTTTACACTAGGGTAGCTAGCTCTGAATAAAGTTTCTGATAGTTTTTGGATAAATGTGATTATAAGCAACTTGTTTTGAATAACTTAGATTGTGATTGGGAGGGAGAGCAAAGAAGGTTGGATCATACTTCTCTGTAACTGTTCTTTTTGGGACTCAGGGGGATGCATCCCATATTTTGCTTAGCATAAAGGTTTTTAGTGCTTGCTATGAACATAAAAATGTGTCCACCTGAGGAAAAGGTATAGCTGTGACAGACCTCTAGAAAGAATATGATTCAGAATGATTTTCAACCATAGCTTGTGTCACCTAGTTACCTCAACAGTTGTCTAAAAATGATCCCAACAAAATCCTTGGTTTTAAATATAACATATAATCTACAGAACACTTAGGATTGTGACAGGTGTCCTGAAATCAAAAGAAAGGGATAATGATAAAGCGTTATATGATGTCTAAAAATTTTAATTGAGCTTCTGCCCTGTTACTGACTCACAAAATGGTGCCCAAGTTATATTTTATCTTTTGTTCAAAGTCAGTTTTCCAGTAGTTTTCTAAGTACCAGGGGACATGTTTGGGGAAAGGGAGAGAAATATACGAATTAATGCAATAAATGACAAGTAATCATAATTACCTGAAAGTACACACACACATCTACTTTTATTTTATTTATTTATTTTTGGGAAGGAGAGATAGATCAATTTTATTATTAAAAAATATGTAACAGCGTTTTCACTATTCCAAATTTGTGGTATGCTTGGTATCGTTCTACAGTACCATGTTTATTATTTAGGAATTAGGGAAACTTCCTTAAAATAGCCAATCTTCATTTTTTTGGACTTAGTCATCACGCTGGCAAGCAGATGAGCAAAAAGCATCAGGATATATATATAAAAATCACCCCTTTGCTGGGTCCTGGGAATTAGTAAACTCAGAGAAGACCGTGGCTGCTGCTTTGAAGAGCACACATTAAAATCTAAGTCTTTCCTTTTAATACCATTTTGAAGAGCTAATGCTATACCATTGAGAGTAGACATTTCCATTGTTTTACTAGTCCCATTTCTTGTCAATTTTTCAGTTTACTTTATAATCAGTTTGGTTAATTCTCCTGACACACAGAACAATTGCTGTCCAGCAAATTACATTATTCATCAAAAAACAGCCTGCTGTAACCTAAGCTAACAGGTGTTCCTGCTTCTTAAAAGGACACAAGTTTGAACTACTAAATATTCCCAGGTGGACTTGCCTCTCTAGGTTCTTAAATTCTTGCTGCTTGATTATAGAAATCCCGGAGTATCAACTTGTTAGCCAGGCTCTAGTTAAGCTTAAGGATTTCTCAACAATTTTCTCAGAACAATCTTCAGCTGACACACCTATTTTTAAAAGGAAATTTCTAAAGAAGGAAAGGTAGGAAAGGGAATTAAACCACTATAGGATGAATTCAAAAATATAAATGTTTCATCTAGAACACAATGTCCTGCTTTTTGAGACTTTTGAATTCAACATTCACAGTTTCCAGTTTGTTCAACATTATTTTGTGCTTAAATAAAATAAAATTAACCAGTCTGGTCAGTAGGTATAGTCCGCTATTTCTCTAAAGCAGTGTGGAATACATTTGAATAGAATACACAAACACATCACCATGTGAATTATTGAAAATTGCTATGCCACTGTGGTGAAAGAGTGCTGAGGGCAAAGTTTGCGTGGACAAGGAGTGGCCCCTGTTTGTAGTGTGGAGAGAGAGAGAGAGAGAGAGAGAGAGAGGGAGGGAGGGAGGGAGGCAACATCATAGTGTAAAACTTTTATGGAACCTGTAGGGTAAAGAAAATATCAGGCTTTTCTGCCCTTCCGCCATCAGGATAGATGATGGATCCTTGTCCTGAATGCATGCCTGATGGCGGGCACCTGGAATAGGGTGTGGGCATAGGTAGATGGGATTCAGCTGAGCTAAGACTGTGCTTTTTTAAGGGCGGCGTCACGGGGATGCCAGTAGCAGCGGCAACAGCAGCAGCAGCAGCAGTAGCAGTAGCAGCAGGAGAAGCCGAAGCAGAAGCCGAGAAGCAGCAGAACGAACGCCAGAGTCCAGATAGAGTGAAGACTTGCCTGCCAGCCTCCCAGCCCCCCAGCCAGCACCCTTGCCTGCCATATGCCTGGTGAACCCCAAATAAAAAACCTGCAAAACTACTGAGGACTCAGACTCCTCCTTTACCCGGTCTGCATGGGATCAGAAAACCTGCACTGTGGTCAGTCCTGCACCTACAAACCAAAACTGCAATGGGTGCCTATTCATCAGTGTCAGGAGCTGAGGAATGTGGACTTTAAAAACTATATCCTTTTGGGCTCTGCCTCTTTCCTTGTGCCCTGTCTTTTGAAATTGGTAAGTTTCTTTCAGTCATCTTTCTGTTATGGTTACTTCTGCCTGTGCTTCTGTAGAGGCAGAACTGGGCACAATGCAGGTTTTCTGATCCCATGCAGACCGGGTAAAGGAGTCAGAGTCCTTAGTGGGTTTTTGCAGGTTTTTTATTGGGGTTCACCAGGCATATGACAGGCAGGGGTGCTGGCTGGGGGGCCGGGAGGCTGGCAGGCCTCCCAGCCCCCAGCAAATCTTCACTCTATCTGGGCTCTCTGGTGATCTCGGCTTCTCTTTAGGCTTTTGCTTCGGCTTCTACTGCTGCTGCTGGCGTCCCCGTGACGCCGCCCTTAAAAGCACAGTCTTAGCTCAGCTGAATCCCATCCACCTATGCCCACACCCTATTCCAGGTGCCCGCCATCAGGCATGCATTCAGGACAAGGATCCATCATCTATCCTGATGGCGGAAGGGCAGAAAAGCCTGATATTTTCTTTACCCTACAGCTTCCTATGTAACATGAATATACAACATAATAATGCTAAGTGACAGTAGATTGTTGTAAACATGATTTATGATATGCATTACATATAATGTAAATTTATAGATATACAATTGTGGATGGTGGTCAACCAGGCTGCTGCTTCTGATCACAGCTGTCTCTCCCTTTTCTTGGTAGATACGAAATATAACAAGGGCTTTAACAACTTCAAGATTTCTCTTTTATTTTTTTATAAATATTCTTTTTTGGAAAGATTTATTTATTCATGTATGCAAAAACTGGGGCACAGGCCAGAGATGAGATGTGGGGGGGTGAGAGGACCCACCAGGGAGAGTAGGAAGAAGAACAGGCAGACTGACTGAAACACACTGCTGAGGGGAGCAGCGGGCGAGACAGGAAAGGTCTACTGCACCATGTGGGTCACTCCCTGGCCAGCCTGGGATTGAACTCGTGCTGCAGAGGCTGCGGATTGCTCCACCATGCAGTGCCTAACCCCTTACGCCACCACGGAGGCCCAACTTCAAGATTTCTAATGAAAGCGTGCAGTGTTCTATTTTCTCTCCTTTAGTTTCTTATCTGAAGGCATTTCTTATTATGTATCTCACTATTTAACAACAGCTCTGAGGGATGACAACCTGATCTTGAGTGGAATGTGTCAGAATGCATGTGAATCAGATACTCTCCTCACCCCTAAGCAGGCTTCTGTCTTCAGTGGTGGTTAATCAAAGAAAACTAGAACACCTTTTATTCTCTTTCTGTTATTATTCTCACATTTCTTAAGTCTGCATGAAATTTTAAAATTCTGAGTTGAAATTGGGCTTACACACATGATAGTTTGTGTCTATTTA
This sequence comes from Talpa occidentalis, assembly GCF_014898055.3. Classification (NCBI taxonomy): domain Eukaryota; kingdom Metazoa; phylum Chordata; class Mammalia; order Eulipotyphla; family Talpidae; genus Talpa; species Talpa occidentalis. The sequence goes on from NW_023605305.1 coordinate 49,883,131, forward strand.
ACCATGATCAACTCTCTCTGTGAAAGATAGATCCATTTCCTATTGTGAGGTAGGATACTAGGAATGTACATGGAGTTTTAGATATGGCTAATTTGAACCTTTGTAAAAATCGTGACCACAGTAGCATAACTACTAAATGAAAGGTTAGGTACTGGAGCTCTAGATAGTTGCCTGCTTCTTTAACTACTTCTTTGTATGTCAATTAACTTTATCATCCCTAAAAACCTGCAGATATTTTAGGAAACTCACAATTATGTATGCAAGCTCATCAGTATAATACAGTTATTGTTCCTTTATTATTATTATTGTATAACTTCAGCCTGCCTTTACTAAAAGATTAGAGCATATTCCTATGCCCTCAAGAGCAAGAAGTTTTTGCTGTGAAAATTCTTACATACAACTTTTAATCCTGTCAAATAGGTTGATCTTTTTCTTTACTGACAGATTCTTCATTATGTTTCAAACAAGGAATGGTTGTATTGTTTTTCACTTGCAAGATACAGTTTTTACCTTCCAGACCACTTATAAACTGAACAAAATTTATTGGGAGTAGGAAACACTTTAATTGAAAACCTGGAGTCTTGCTGGGTCCTGGCTTGACTTGTGATCCCGAATGCAAATCTTTGAGTATCTGTGAGCCAAATTTTCTCTAAACCTAATTTGATGATATCTAGTTTACAAGAGAGCTGGAAAAATTACAGTTTTGAGACATTTCATTTTTGCTGAGTTATATACATTGTTGGTGTAACTATTTGACATTGTTGGTGTCAATATTTTATTATAACAGTACCCCCAAGATGTGTATGTAGAAAGAAAATGGAGAAAGGAAGGAATGGAAAATGACTGATTTTTTTAATACTATACTATGTTGGGCCTCCTAGGTGGCGCAGGCAGTTGAGTGCAGCGCTGTGAAGCTGCCGCAGCCTCTGCAGTGCCGGTTCCATCCTCGCCGGCTGCGGAGATACCACATCGCGCGGCCTATCTTGACTTGCCTGCTGTTCCCCTCAGCAGTGTGTATCAGTCAGTTTGCCTTTTCTGCTCCCGGCTCTGTCTCTGGTGAATCCTCTCCGCCTCCTGCGCATCTGGCCTGTGCCCCGGTTCTTGTATAAAAATGAATAAATCTTAAAAAAAAAAATACTATAATATGTGTTAGGGAGGCAGGAAAAGGAAAATCATAAAATCAATAGCTTAAATTGTAATATCAAATAAAAAATAGTACTTAATGTTGGTATACTCTAATCTCAAAATCATTTTACAAAGAATGAGCCAAGAGAGAATAAGTGCATAAAATTCTGGGGGAGTTTCTTTCATCATGGAATTGTCACCACTTCATTGCTGCTAAAGTCTTTGTGGAAATACATCTGATGTACCTTTCAGAATTACTGGATATCACATGGCACACCATCATCATCATCATCATCATCATCATCTTTTTCTATATTTTACGCAGTAAACAGAATACAATTTGGGTCTTTTTTAATTCTTTGTTCCTTTTTGTCTTTAGGAGTTGTACAGATGTTTTATGCTGCCTGATCTTCATACTGTTCATTTTTGCCTACATTCTTTTAGGACTTATGGGTGAGTAGATACAGGTATGACAGTTAACATTTGCTAATAGAATAACTAAGTCATTTTCAAGTTTTCAACACTGATTATTTTCTTTTCAAAGCCTTGTTAATATTGATTGTTGTCTTTTCTGGATGAAATGTACTCATTGGATTGCTGATGTAATGAAAAATAATCACAAAGTAGTTTATTCAAAGGCAAGTCCAAGTTATAGAATTACACAAAAGAAAAAGTTATATCTTTCTAATCATTTTTATTTATGAAATTCTAATAGGCAGCTAATTATGTTCATGTTTCTATTTTCTAATAAGAATAGAGCCTAGATCACTTTGATAATACATATTTTTATTTTTATATACAAATTTGTTTTTATAGACAAATATACAAAGAGGAAATGATTATTAGATTTTCAATTATAATGCTTCATTGACATATAAGAAGTTCTATTGTCTTTCCCTTCCAGAAAGATATATTTCTAATTTTTTGTCAGGTTAGATTTTCCTATTAAGCTGAAAATAGGAGGACAAATATGAAGATTCCTTATTTGGATTTTTAAAAATTATCAAAGGAATTAGTACGAAAATATTCTGTGAAAAGATTTTGCAATTGCTTGTGAATGTATCCATTTTTCCCCACAGCCTAAAGTCCTGTCCTTCATATATTGACTTAGTAAATTTATTATGTGATTATTAAGGTGGGGTCTATGAAAGTCAGACAATAGCTTCTCATACCAATAATTAATGGCCTGAATGCAATGTGGATAGAGTGTATTAGTGAAAAAAGACTATGCCTACCTAGGGGAAAATGGGAAATTCTTTTCCCTGGTCTTTAATTTTATCTTCCAATAAAACAGATACTTCAGAACAGGAATTGAAAGTAATTTCCAAAAATTCATCTCAGCTATACTATCAAAGACTATGAAAAATTGGAGAATTCAAAAACACAAGTCAGGAAGATAAGGCGTGATAGAAGATTAAGGGCTCATAGACCACAAAACTAAATAAGTGTTCTAAGATTTCTTGGGTATTTCTTCACAGTAGTAATATAGTTGTAGCAAAATACACACTGTGTAAATGAAGCATTATAATAAGATGAATTTTCTTATTATCCAACTGATAAAATTTTATGTTCTCTGATTTTGGGACACATTTCTGGTCTATGTAGTTTTTGTTTTCACTTTTTGGTATAGAATTGTTTCATAAGAAAAAGATTATTTGGAGTCAAGCAGATCTAGGACTTCCTTATTTTATTTGGTGGACTTGGGCTAATTTCTTATCTATGAACCTCCGTTTCTTACTATGTAACCTCAGCTTCCTTACCTATGAAATGTGGAAACATTACCTAGTTGCAAAACTTTTGTAAAATCTAAGTGACAACATCTAGCTACCCCAGTAATGCTACATGATATTGCTGGTCAGTGTGTTATTTATTACTGTTGTATCATCTAGTAGTTCTGAATTTTAATAAATTGATTTTATTTTATTTTGTAAACAATTGCTTTTAAATGCAATTTACTGTATTGTTTCTATGACAACCCTAATTTTGGTTACTAACGTTTGAATGCACACAGGAACTTCATAATGTTCTTATATTGTGCCTAAAAATTTTGCCTTAAGAGACCTTGTAGCATAATAGAATGTCTCTCTTCCTGTGTGTCAGAGTCAGTCATTGTAATCCAGAGATAAATGCCTTCTGTCTTTATATAAAGTTGGGAAAGCCACAGTCACTCTCTCTTTTTTTTTTTAAGATTTATTTATTTATTTATAGAAGCACTGGGTACAGTCAGATGCACGGGAGGGTGAGAGAATTCACCAGAGTCAGAATGGGGAACAGAACAGGCAGACTGACGAAATACACTGCTGAGGGGAGCAGCGGGCACGGCAGGTCTGTTGTGCCACGTGGGACCCTCGCCCGGTGGCCACCCTCAACTGCTGTGCCAACAGGGGAGACCCCACAGTCACTCTCTTGCCTGTTGATACAATAGATGGAAGGGATGGCAGTGCATTACCATCAGTCATTTTGGAGCAGATGAGAAATTTGTCTTTTCCTTTGTTCAGAATCTACAGATTGAGCTTATAAATTCCTTAGTTCACGTGAGGAATATGGAGTATGGAAGTCCTTTAGTGAAAAAAACTGTGTTCAATATTGGATTAATTTAATGATTCCTTCAGTTAATCCTGATGTCACTGATTAAAATTAGTGGCTGACAAACTTTATTAAATATATACATCTATGTGTATATATGTGTGTGTATTTATCTATCCCTATATATACACTTATATCTGAATTGCCATTAGCTATACTAACCCATTTCAGCTCTTCAGCTATGTTCAATGTTAGACTACAAGAAGAACGAAGGAAAATGATTGGCAGAGGTTATTAGAAATATCAGAATCTTTTATCATGAAGGGATATATATTTTACCTGAGGAAAGGTGGTGCTAAGTTAGTTTCATTGATGTGTTATGAGTAGCTTGATATCTTTCGCTTTCTTAGATCAGGCTCTTCTTAGGTTTGTCTTTCAACCACATTCTTTTCATAAGAAGTGTTACCATGAAAGAGCCATGTTTCTCATAAATTCTTCAGAAAGGAAACTGTTCTTTGCCTTTTATTTGGAATATGTTTTTGGATGCAACAAAGGCACTTGACATTAGGCTGATGAAAAGCAAAACCTCCATTGAAGTGAGTGAAGTGGAGTCTGGGTAGAAGGTAATCAAATCTCCTTGAAAGATCAAACTAACATTTATGATAATAGCCCTCTTTTGTCCTACTTCATTGATGGTTGCTATTCAATTATTATACTAAGTTGAAAAAAGAATAGGATTATTTAATATGCAAATTACTCCTTATCCTTGTACAAAGGTTATATGTACCGTAGCACATGTTCAACGTTTAATGCATCTTTATTTCTTTTTATTTTTAAATTTCCAGTTGAGAAGCTTAGTTCATTGTTGTGTTTACATGGGAAGCACTTAGAGTTAGGGTCCAAAGTTATTTTTTTAATTTTGTCTGATATAGTTATCCCTATTAGTTGATCCTGCAATTAGATGAAGCTCTGGGGGTCATGAGAGAATATAAGTGTATTTGACTATGTGAGGCATCTAAAATATGTATGACCAGAGATCACATTGTGGTAGATTTTAAGATATGACTACAAATGCTTTCTCATTCCTGTTACTAAGTGGTGGGGTCTATGTGTCTTCCCCTTGAATCTGATGAGGCTTGGGATTGCTTGTCCCATAGAGAAATGAACCACAAAAGGAGACCAGAAATAAGCCTTGACTTGAAAGTAATTTATAGACCATTTCTGAGGCATCCAGAGGGGCAGAGGGAGGAGTGAAAAGGGATTAGCTTTATGGGGTAAGGTAAAGGATTATGGGTGCTTAGGTGTTGAGACTACTATATGACTACACCCAGGGGGGATCCTACACTGTCAAAACACTAACAAGGATGTGAAACAATAGTACTTAAAAAATATATAGATCGGTAAAAAGCACTAAAGGAAGGCCATCATGATTTGAGTGGAAACAGAAAGTACCATACACAGAAAGGAGGTTTACATAATTTAGCCTTCAATTTTTCATGGAATGAGGTGGAGAAAAATAGCTCAATTAATGGCTGTTATAGTCAAATATGGTCAAACTTGACCCATGTTTCTGGTATTAAAGTGTTTGTTTATTGTCATGGAGTAATAATATCACATGTCCACATTTCTATTTTTTTATCTGGGGAGATCTAGCTTATCATTCTTTTCCTTGACTTAACTGTTCAGTTTCTAGATGGAAAAGAGAACTTACAGGCCACTGGAGCTCTAATAAATAAATTAAAAATATTTTTAAAAAATAAGTTATGTCTCAGTAGACATCCTATCATTCTAGTTTGTGAATTTGGTGATATTATCCTAATATCCATGATTAGGGGATCTCCCTGGTGGTGCAGGGGTTAAAGTCTCAACACTATCAAGCTATCATCAGCCAGTCTCAGCACTATCAAGCTATCACCAGCCACTGCAGCCTGAGTTCGATTCCTGGCCAGCAAGCTAACCCACATGGCAGAGCAGACCTCTCCTGTCTCGCCTGCTGCTCCCCTCAGCAGTTTATTTCAGTAGAGTAGCCTGTTCTGCTCCCCATTTTGTTGCTGGTGAATCTTCTCATGACCCACACCTCTGGCCTACACCCCAGTTCTTTTTTTTTAAAGATTTATTTATTTTTATATAAGAACCAGGGTACAGGCCACATGCACAGGAGAGTGAGAGTATTCACGAGAGACAGCAAACAGAACAGAACAGGGAACAGAACAGGCAGACTGAAGAAATGCACTGCTGAGGGGAGCAGCGGGTGAGACAGGAGAGGTCTGCTTTGCCATGTGGGATTCTTGCCGGCCAGCCTGGATAGAACCCGCACTGCAGAGGCTGCTGGCAGCTTCACAGTGCGGCGCTCAACCACCTGCGCCACCCGGGAGGCCCAACACCCCAGTTCTTCTATGCATAAATAAATAAATAAAATTTTTTTTTTTAAATAGCCATCATAAGGGAAAACTGGTGATGAATAAAGAGTGACTATGACAGGAATTTTACTTAAGAACTAAAATAAGCCTCTTAGACCATGGCTTGGAAACACTGTTTTAGCAAAGTAAAATCATTTTTCCATCAAAAAAGTAAGAATTACATAGCAATCAGTTCTATTTCTGTTTAAATTTCTCTTAATGTAAGTGCATTCTATTTATAAATAACTAGAACTAGCATGCAATGTCCTCTTTCATTCTTATATAGTTTTGCAAATGAAACTATATACCTCAACTTTCTTTTATTTTGGAAGTCTTCTTTTTAATAAGAAAGGATTTAGTTTTGATTGATACTCAGGTTTTTTTAGTGTTGAGCAAGATTTTTACTATTTGTTGTATTTTACTAAATGCATGCATTCCACATGATATCAAGTAGAATATTGTTAGCATGAGAAGGACTGATTTGTACTCAAGGACATAACCCTAAACTCACCATTGGGTAGAAGAGGCCACCTGTGAAATGATAAACAACATTTTTCTTATCCAGGCAAATGGATACAGGGCTGCTTCCAAAAATGTTTCTACAGCAGCATGTCATCAACACAGATTTTCAAATTCGGTATCATGTGTCCTATTATCTGCTTCATTGCATTTGTAAATTGCTTGTGTTAAAAAGCCATAAGCACAATTTGGCAGGCCTGTTCCTCACATATTAAAACAGTTAAAATGTACCTTCAAGGGATACAAAATAATGATTTGAAAGCCAACATTCCCAACCAGCAAGTGTTTAGGGAATGCCTTAGATGCCCCAAACAGATTTGCAGTTAATTTTTAAGTGTCAGTGCAAGCAGTTGGTCTAATCACATTTTCTCCTTGACAGAGGGCTTTTTAATGGCTGCAACTTCTGACTCAACCCCATAGCACAACAGGAACATGCTTTGCAAATGTTTGAAAATGAGAGATAATGCTTGATAATAATACTTGTTGTTAGTATTTCAATAACATGCATTTCCTATCATGAGTGAAAGGATAATTTGCCTGAATAAAGTTTTCACCCATCTCTTACCAATCTTTGCTTATTTGCTATAAATTACCCAGAAAGAAGTCTTTTACATCGCCTCCTTCCCCCTCCACCCACCACAGGCACATCAGCTTCACTTAAGGGGTCCTTTTACATAATAATGTGGATGAATGAGAATTATTTAGGTAATGAAGTTTACTGTAAGAGAAGGTAGACCACAACCCCCCCCCCATACTCTTCTAAGGGTTTTTTTCTGTTTCACATTCCCACCTCTAATTCCACAGTGATGGGCTTAAGACAGCTAATGTCAAGGAATGAGTAGGGAGTAAGCAGAAAGCAGATAATCTTTTGCAATAAAAAATCATCTATAATCTGATAACTGTAGACTTGCCCATCTGAGACACAGTATGTCTTCACTACACGTATTTGTAGTATGTGTTCTTGTTTAAGTGATGGTTTGCAAAATTAGCATCTATTATATCTGAGTAAAGACAGGAGCATGTTCTTTATGTTTATCTATATCTCTTAATATAAACTTAGTTTTCTTCCTTCAGTTAATGCTTATACTATGGAGTAAATAAAATTATGTCAGATAGTATTTCATTTTCTGTGCTTTATTGGTCAGGAAAATCTCAAAGGATTTCATGAACCTTTCAAAAATGTGTGTTCACTACTAGATATCGACAATGAATATCACAGGTAGCATTTCCAGATGTCATCAATTTTGTTTATTTACTTTAATAGAGTTTATCAATTAATAAAATATCTATTTAAGGGCGGAGCAACATGGCGGCGAGGAGACGCTGCGAGTAAGATCTCCCATTAAAAAAAGTTAATAGGGAAGAAAAGCGGCAGGTCCCAGTGAGAACTGGGACACGGAAGATAAACGGACGACTCCAGCAAACTACCTGAAGAAGAAAGTGGCCATAAAAGAGGACTAGAAGGGAGGAAAGCGCAGAACCCTGCTCCCCTCCCCCACCCACAGAGTCGGCACTCTCCGACCAGCAGAGAGGAGGAAAACAACAAACTAAAACGACCAACAAGAACAAACTACGCATCAAACGGGACTGTGAGTGGAAAGGAACTATTGCAGCCACCACACCCCGTGAACGGGAGCTGTGGAGAACCCTGCAGGATTAGCCGCGGCGGTGAGCGAACGGCTCCCGGCGCCATTAGAGAACAAAGAGACTCTGGAGGAGACCCGCACACAGCCCCGGGCCGGCCGGTAAGCTTGCGTGGAAAAGCGGCGCGCTTGGCGCGCTTGAAAAGCAAACACAGATCGGGATCGCGGCTGCCCAGGTCCCCACGCCTGCGACCTAGGCTTGCGGGAGATGCACGGAGGCCCTCACTGAGGTGAAAGTCCCTCACTGAGTAAGCAGGAACCAGGCGCCCAGGCACGGGAGCGGGTGCAAAAGGCGCCATTCCCGCGCCACTGAACTGGGCTACAGCCCGCGTCCTGGACCTGAGGGCTTTGGAACTGAGACCTGGGGCACGAAGTTCAGGGTGTGGGTTCTCCACGACGGTGGGGCACAAGGCAGACACAGCAACCCAAAGCCGTTGAGGTTTACCCTACCATTCCTGCTCTGTTCCCTGTCCCATGGGGTGGGGGGGGGCGAAAAACAGTCCCCCAAGGACAATAGGAGAGCTCTCCGGTGCCACCTAGTGACCAGAAAAGAAAAGTCACTAACACCCCATAGAACAGGGAAATTTCTTAAGACTGCTTGAAAAGGGCAGAAGGCTCCTGGAGGAGACAGTGGCCAGCTGGGAAGTTAGCCCACGCCAGGCCCCTTCCGTCCAGCAGTCTGAGCCCACAGAGGGAACAGGCACCCACGGCCGGGGCAGACCGGGCACGCAGAAGAGTGTGCCTGAGACCAGATGCTCAGGGACTGAGTCCCGCGTTGCCATTTTAGAACAGGGACATTTCTTCAGTAAAAACTTCCTGAAACCAGCAGAAAGCTCCCTCAGAAGCCAGAGATGGCTCCTGGAGGAGCCAGAGGGGAGTGGAGAAGTTCATCCAAGATGCCGGCCAGTCCGAGCAACACAGTGTCCCAATGCATACGACAAATTAGAAAACAGACAGTAGGGAGTAGAAGAACCACACAAAACCTAACAACTCCTCAGGAAAAAAGCACACCACAAAAAGAAAACCACCCCCCAGATTGCAATGACAGTAACTTGGAAGAACTTCTGAGCCTTCCAGAAAGAGAATTTAAAATTGCCGTGATTGAAAAATGACAGAACTCATAAAGGAAAACAATGATCAGAAGAAGGAAATTGAGTCCCTAAAGAGGGAAGCAAAAGAAACGCAGGAGATCAAAGAATTAATGGAGGAACTAAAGAACTCTGGAAAAAGCAACGAAAGCAGAATAGATGAAATGGAAGAACGAATAAGTACTCTTGAAGACACAGAAATAAAAAGAACCAAAACAGAAAAGGAAAGAGAAGTACGAAGGAAAAAGAATGAAGAAAGACTTCGGGAACTATCTGACTCCATGAGGAAAGGAAATATAAGAGTTATAGGAATTCCAGAAGGAGAGGAGAGAGATGTAGGAACAGAGAAAATATTCCAGGAGATAATTGAAGAGAACTTCCCAAATGTGAAGAAGGAGCTGAAAATTGATATACAAGAAGCAAGAAGAACACCAAACTTCCATGACGAAAGGAAAAATACAGCAAGACACATAATAGTAAAGCTCCCAAGAATCCAGGACAAGGAAAAAATAATGAAGCTGACAAGAGGGAAGAAACAGATAACATTCAAAGGAAAGCCAATCAGGCTGACATCAGACTTCTCTGAAGAAACACTACGGGCAAGGAGAGAGTGGAGGGACATAGTCAACAGACTCCAAGAAAACAGATGCCAACCAAGAATACTCTTTCCCACAAAGCTCTCCTTCCTCTATGAAGAAAGAATAAGGACCTTCCCAGACAAAGAGAAACTCTGGAATTTCATTACGACTAAAGCCCCACTCCAAAAAATACTACAAGGAATCCTAAAGCCAGAACCTCAGAGGGACGAATAACAACGAAAGAAGGCCAAAAAAAAAAAAGTTATTAAAAGAATAAATAAATAAAATCAAAGGAAAGACAAACACAATGGCAAATACAAATGCTAACATATCAATATTAACTCTAAATGTAAATGGACTAAACTCTTCAATAAAAAGACACAGAGTTGCAGCCTGGATTAAGAAACAAAACCCAACCTTTTGCTGTCTCCGGGAAACACATTTAGCTACAAAAGATAAAAATAGGCTCAAAGTTAAAGGATGGAAAACAATCCTACAAGCAAATGGACCAAAAAAGAAAGCAGGAACAGCTATACTTATATCAGATAAAACAGACTTCAAACTCAAAAAAATAAAAAGAGACCCCAATGGTCACTACATTATGATCAAGGGGACAATACTTCAAGAAGAAATAACACTCATTAACATATACTCACCTAACAAAGGAGCACCAAAATATATCAGACAACTGTTTTCATCTCTGAAAACAGACATCAGAGAAAACACATACGTAGTGGGAGACTTCAACACACCACTATCAACAATGGATAGATCAACAAGACAAAAAATAAGTAAAGAAACTAAAGCTCTAAATAAGGACCTAGAGGATTTGGGCTTAACAGACATCTATAGAACACTAAACCCCCAAAAAACGGAGTACGCATTTTTCTCAAGCGCACACGGATCATTCTCCAGGATCGATCACATACTGGGGCACAAGACAAACATCAACAGATACACCAAGATTGAAATCATATCAACCATCTTTTCTGACCATGAAGGCATCAAACTAGAAATAAACCATAAAAAGAAGGCAAGGAACTTTCCTACCTCATGGAGATTAAAAACCACACTACTGGAAGACCACTGGACTAATGAGGAGATCAAAGAAGAAATTAAAAAATTCTTTGAATTGAATGACAAGGAGGACCAATATCCTAAATGTATGGGATGCAGCAAAAGCATTAATAAGAGGAAAATATATAGCAATAGAAGCTCACATCAAGAAACAAGAAAGAACTCAAAGAAACAACCTAATCTCAAAGCTCAAAGATTTAGAAAAAGAACAACAAAAAAACCCCAAAACCAGTAGAAGAAAAGAAATAATAAAAACCAAAGCAGAAATAAATGAAATTGAAACTAAAAAAATAATCCAAAAGATCAATGAAACCAAGAGCTGGTTCTTTGAAAAAATAAATAAAATAGACAAACCCCTAGCCAGGCTCACAAAGGAAAAAAGGGAGAAAGCACAAATAAACAGGATCATCAATGAAAGAGGAGAAATCACAACGGACACAGCAGAAATCAAAAGAATAATCAGTAACTACTATGAACAGTTGTATGGAAACAAGTTCAACAATCTAGAGGAGATGGACAAATTCCTACAACTCTACAATCACCCAAAGCTAGATAAAGAAGAAATAGAACACCTAAACAGACCAATTACAATTAGCAAAATTGAAATGGTAATCAAAAACCTCCCCAAAAACAAAAGCCCAGGACCTGATAGATTTCCAAATGAATTCTACCAAACATTCAGAGATGAATTAGTGCCTATCCTTCACAAACTCTTCCAAAAAATTGAGAAGGAAGGGACAATACCAAACACGTTCTATGAAGCCTACATTACACTAATACCAAAACCGAGCAAGGACAACACAAAAAAGGAAAACTACAGGCCAATCTCCCTAATGAACACTGATGCAAAAATCCTCAATAAAATTTTAGCTATCAGAATCCAACAATGTATCCATAAGATAATTCACCACGACCAAGTAGGATTCATTCCAGGGACACAAGGATGGTTCAACATCCGAAAATCAATCAACGTTATCCAACACATCAACAAAACAAAATATAAAAACCATATGATAATATCAATAGATGCTGAGAAAGCTTTCGACAAAGTGCAACACGCATTCATGATAAAAGCGCTTGAAATTCTTGGGATACAAGGAACATACCTCAACATCATAAAGGCCATCTATGACAAGCCAACAGCCAGTATCATTCTCAATGGTGAAAAACTGAAAGCAATTCCATTAAGATCTGGAACAAGACAAGGATGTCCACTCTCACCACTGCTCTTCAATATAATACTGGAAGTCCTAGCCAGAGCAATAAGACAAGAGAAAGACATCCAAGGAATCCAAATAGGAAAAGAAGAAGTCAAACTATCACTATTTGCAGATGATATGATAATATACATAGAGAACCCCAAAAACTCCACAGAAAAACAAATTCAACTCATCAATCAGTTCAGTAAAGTGGCAGGATACAAAATCAACACACAAAAGTCAGTAGCCTTCCTATACACAAACAATAAATCTAAAGAAGAAGAAATCAAAAAAACCATCCCTTTTATTATTGAAACAAAAAAATCAAATATTTGGGAATAAATCTAACAAAAGAGGTAAAGGACCTATACAAAGAAAACTATAAAACACTGTTAAAAGGAATAGAAGAAGACACAAAGAAATGGAAAGACATCCCCTGCTCATGGATTGGAAGAATAAACATTATTAAAATGGCCATCCTACCAAAAGCAATCTACAGATTCAATGTTATTCCAATCAAAATTTCAATGTCATTCTTCAAAGAAATAGAACAATTATTGATGAAATTCATATGGAATCACAAAAAACCCCGAATAGCCAAAGCTCTCCTGAAAAAAAAAGAAGGGAATGGAGGCATCACACTCCCAGACTTCAAACTCTATTACAAAGCCATAATCATCAAAACTGCATGGTATTGGAACAAGAACAGACACACAGACCAATGGAATCGAATAGAAAATCCAGAAATCCACAGATTTATGGCCAACTAATCTTTGACAAAGGAGCAAAGACTATGCATTGGAGCAAAGAAAGTTTGTTCAATAAATGGTGCTGGGAAAACTGGGTTGCTACATGCAAAAGCATGAAGCTTGACCACTACCTCACACCATACACAAAAATCAACTCATAATGGATTAAAGAACTAGACATAAGACCTGAAACCATAAAATATATAGAAGGAAATATAGGCGAAACACTACGTGATTTGCACATCAAAGACATCTTTAAAGACACATCACCCAAAGCAATGATAGTGAAGGCAAAGATAAACAGCTGGGACTACATCAAATTAAAGAGCTTCTGTACAGCAAAAGAGACAATAACAAAAACAAAGAGAAACCCCACCAACTGGGAGAACATTTTTGCACACAACACTAATGATAAAGGACTGATCACAAAAATCTGCAAAGAGCTGATGAGACTCAGCAACAACAAAGAAAATAACCCAGTCAAAAAATGGGCAGAAGAGCTAAAAAGAAACTTCTCTGAAGAGGAAATGCAAATGGCCAACAGGCATATGAAAAAATGTTCAACATCACTTGTAATCAGGGAAATGCAAATCAAAACTACCATGAGATACCATCTTATACCAGTGAGAATGGCACATATTAAAAAAACTAGCAACAACAAATGTTGGCGAGGGTGTGGAGAAAAAGGAACTCTTCTGCACTGCTGGTGGGAGTGCAAACTGGTCCAACCACTATGGAGAGCTGTGTGGAGATTTCTGGACCTACTAAACATAGAGCTTCCATATGATCCAGCAATTCCACTCCTAGGTGTTTACCCAAAGGACACAGAAACATCCATTCCAAAGAACACCTGCACCCCTATGTTTATAGCAGCACTGTTTACAATAGCTAAGCTTTGGAAACAGCCCAAATGCCCAAAAATAGATGACTGGATCAAGAAGATGTGGTACATATATACCATGGAATATTACTCAGCATTCAAAAAAGATAAACACATGCAATTTGCAGCAACATGGATGGCGCTGGAAGGGATCATGCTCAGCGAAATAAGCCAAAAGAAAAAGAAAAATACCGGATGGTCTCACTCATAGCAGGAATCTAGAAAACTTAAATAAGGGACCAGGAAAATGAATAACTATAAGAAAGTGAAAATCAAAACCAACAAAAAACTATGAACCAGAGACACTTTTTGGGGGTTGAGGGGCAGGAGGGGAGGGATTGGGGTCAGAATGGGGGGGCTGCAATTGTATGGGGAATATAAAAATAATATTTACTATTTAAAAAAATAATAAAAAAAACTTAAAAAAATAAAATAAAATATCTATTTAATTTTCCAAAGAAAATTATCATGAAAAATTTTATTCTAAAGTGCCAGTCTAGAATATGACCAAACTCTCATTGATTTATTGACTGATTCATTCATTCATGTTGAATTGTAAATTGTCATATTCCTATTCATTTAGTCATACATTAATTTGACCTTACTATCTAATAGGCACATAAAGACTCTGTGGCTATAGAAATAGGCACATTCATATCTTACATAATAATGCTTCATAACTAATACATTCTCCTTCTAAAGACACTTTATATCATCGGAATTACAGAGGAAAGATAATATCTGAAGAATAATTGATTCTCTTTTAACCAAATTATGACCTTAATTTTACCTGTTTTTTTCAAGTTGTAGTCTCTACTAGAACAAATTAAAGCAGGCTCTGCCACCTTGGATGCAGCAATTGATCTAATAAAAGTTTTCCTTCTTTTCCAACAAATAGGAAACACCAGGGGCATTTGCTTTCACCTAGCAGGGACAGTGCTACTATCCTAGCTATCTTCCCTCAAGGTTATATGACCATCTAGTCCTTTATCACAATTTGGTCTGCAGGGTTTTGATGGTATCCTTACTCCTCAAGGTAATACAGATTCTTTATATTGATGCTATCATGCTGATAATATCTTGATATCATTGCATAGCATAATATTTTATTCATATATATATTTTACATCCTTGTTCATTTTAAATAATGTTTGCTTCCCCCCTCAGGTGTAGTCCCCGTAGAATTTCCTTCACCAGTGCACCTGTGCACCATCACCACAGTCCCCTGTGCTCTTCCCTCCCTCCCTCCAATCCTTCTCCCGCCTCCTCCTCTGCAGGATAATATTTTTATGCCTTAGAAATATATGTGCTGTATGTATGTGCTAATATATAAGAGATAAATCTCAAGAAAATACAGGGATCTTCCAATAAATTCCCGAGGGATCCAATGGTGATAGTTCCTCCAAAGTAAAAGATAAGTTGTGGCAATTTATATTTCCTGCTGTTAAGAAGGAGGCACAGCATTCATTGGCTGCCAGATTGGAATAGGGCCCAGAGATAAATAAAATGCTTTTCAGCTAATCCAGGCTATTATCCTATCAGGTCTGCCACTAGGTCTATATAATAGAATGGACTTGATGGTGCTTAAAATAACTTTCAGAGAGCAGGATCTATATGGAGGTGATTGCAGTGTCTATTAGAGAGTCACAGATGAAGGTCCCTGGGGTTTTAGGGAAAAATCCATGTTCTTTCAGCAAATAATGACTCTTCTTTTGAAAAGTGACTCTTGGGCCCTGTATGAACACCCAGTAACATGAAGCTGTCCATCAGAAATTGGATGTTATCTGATCCACCAAACCTAATGTTGGCTGTGCTCAGCAGCATGCTATTATTGAGTAGAAGTGGTATAAAATACTTGAGAAGGTCATAAAGGTACAAAAAAGTTAAATAAGAAGACAGCTTGCAGTGATAGTATGTGGCTTCCTAATATACTGCTTTAACACATACCTGTGGCTCATGGAACTGTCCCTTGAAATAGTCGCTGTCACCACATATTCAGTTTCACTTGTTTAGTTGTTACTTGCTTTACTGTGGCTTGTAAAATTGGCACTGTTTACTTGTTTACTGTGAAGAAAGAGCTCCATTGTTCCTAAAAATAATTGATTAGGCCCAAAGTGCTGGTCCTGCCTGCAGGCCGATGGGGTTCAGGAACAGGGCCGAGGGGCTGGAGATGAAAAGACGCCTGCACTCTCTTGGCTGGAAGCAGGAACTCTCTTTATTCGAGGGGAGGGGCTCTCTCTCTCTCTCTCTCTCTCTCTCTCTCTCTCTTTGGGCGGAAGCGACCACCACCCCAGGTCCCCCTGCTGGTGTATGCCTGGTACTGACACCAAAGGAATTTTTTTAATTTATTTTTTTTATTTTTAAACAATATTTGCTTCCCCCCACCCCCTTAGGTTAAGTCCCCATAGAATTTCCTTCCCCAAGGCACCCGTGCACCAACACCACAGTGCCCTGTGCTCCTCCCTCCCTCCCTCTGATCCCTCTCCCTCCTCCTCCCCTATATGTTTGATTTATAATTCTGTTTTTGCTTTGTTGTGTTTTGTACTATTATTATTTTTTTACACTGATGTCTTATTTGGTTCCCCTATATTCCTGTTATAAGTGAAACCATGCGATATTTTTCTCTTTCCTCTGGCTTATTTCACTGAGCATAATTCCCAAAGGAATATTTTAAATCAAGTTGAGACTCTACGTATTGTGTCATATAATGAAGAACCAAAAAATCATTAAATTATAACTATGCATTTAAAGTTTAACCAAACCAAACAAAAAAGAAGATAGGTTAAAGAAGAGAAAGATGATTTAACTGCTTCCTTCAAGACTTTAAAAAGCTACATAGTTATTAGTTATTTAGAGCAAATTGCCCCCAAAATTGTAAATATAAAAGTAAAATAGCAAAAAATTTTTATCTTACAGTTTTTATGGTCAGAAATTGAGAACAACTTAGATGAGCATCTCTGGCTCTGGGCTTTTCATGAGGTGGAAGTCAAGGTGTAATCCAAGACTGCAGTCAATTAAAGATTTTACTAAGGTGGAAGGACAGCCTTCCAGACAGCTCTCTAACATAGCTGTTAGCAGGACGTTTCAGTTTTCACTGACTGCTGACAATCATTTGGACTATTTTTTATAGTAGTGAGTGTTTTTGTGCATGTCAGTTGTCTTTCCCTAGAGCTAGTTATCATAAAGAGAGAGAGAGAGAGCAAAGAGGAAGCTGCAGTGACATTTATGTGTATAACCTACTCTTAAAAGCCAACCAATGTCATTTCTACTATATTAACTTAGTAGAAACAAGACTTTAAGTCTAGTTCACATTCAAAGGATGGGGAATTAAGCACCATCTTTTGAAGGAGAAATATGATGTTATTTATAGACTTACTTGAAAGTCACCACAGATGGTGATTCACTGAATACAAGTCAATAGAATTAAATTATAAGAAAAAGTGCATGATAATATATATCCCCCCCAAGAAAATCTGAAGAAAAAATGCAATGTGCAATCTATATATTTTTTAAGATTTTTAAGAGTATGAATGAAAAAGGACCACTGGGGGGGAAGGTGAAAGTGTAATATTTCAGAACAGTTGAATTTACTTTTTGATTGTCACAATGTTTGGGTGGGACTGGGGGCATTTAATGAGTGGGGGGTCAAGGAAGACAGATGTCTTGTAATATCTGAAACAGCACAACTAAGAATTGCTGACTTTCCTGACTGACTTTCTATGTCCACTTATGTAGGTGACAACTTGTTTTTAAATATTTGCATATAGATCTTTTGTTTTAAAATTACAAATGCTATTTTCACATAGTGTTAATAAGAATCTGAAAAGAAAAGCTTATACTTTTTTGGTTAGAATTTACTAAAATTTCTTCATTTAGGAAAACCATATTGTTGACAATACTGCTTGTAGTATTTGAGTCTCCTACACAATACACCTATATCCTGTTGCAATCATAGCTATTATATTCAGTCATTCTATAGAGATGCAAGCTTCTGACTCTTCACTGTATCTGTTAGCTTGGTTTTATGTCAGCATCTGCATATTTTAGTATATGCATACTCTTTAATTGTAAATTCTTTTCTTATTTCACACTTTCATTATATTTAGAGCATTTTATTGATTTTTAAAAGGGATTATATGTGAGTTATCAGTGAATACCATTCAAAACTATAAAAGCAGCATTATAAATATTTGTTATAAAAGGTATTGGGTGTGAAGGGATTGAGAGAGACTAACATATCAACCTATGATGTTCTGACATTAATAATCACCTGATATGAGAAGCCCTTAATACATGTGAAGGAATAATCCATACAGATGTGTCCAGAGAAACAATGTGAGTCACATGTGTAATGTTAAATTTTCTAGTAATCACATTTGAAGGAGTAAAAAAAACAGGTGACATTAATTTTAATAGCATGTTTTACTTATGTAACTATTACTAAATATGATGTCAAGTATAATCAATATAAAATTATTAATGAGACTTAAATTTCTTGTTCATACTGTTTTTATAAGCTGGTGTGGTTTTTTGCACTTATAGCATGTTTCAATTCAGATAAAACACATTTAAGTGCTTAATAGACATAGGTTGCTAGTAGCTACCACATTATACAAACAGTTCTGGGAGTTTTGCAAATAGAGAACTCTTAGGAAAGGAAGTAAAATGTGAGGAGTTCTTTATTAATTGACAAGATGACTGATGCCTCTTTCTCCCCCACACTATTTCTCTGCTGGGAGTATAAGGAGATGTGGACTTGATGAAGAAAAGAAAACTAGACACCCATGACTGATATGACTTGGTTGAGCTGGCCCTTGCAGCTTTCAGCTCAAAGACTTGATGCTTCAGCTCAAACATGGACCATCTGTAGCACAACCTCTGTGCCAGAGTCTGCCTGGAGAGATGTAGCAGCAGCTTAATAAATACAGCCACCTGCCATGATTCACAACTAAAAAAGCAAGAAGATCTCTCCCCTCAATACTTCCATCTTCATCTCCTTTGCCCTCTGGCATTAGCTCCCTCCCAGCCACTCTGCCTTTCCACCAAGTACAGAGCTCTTTTTTCAAATGACAAAGTTTCAAACTTACTTGTGTCATCAGCTTTCACACCATATGTGTGCAACACACCGCTGATTCTCCTGTTGTTTGTAGCTGATCTAGTTGCTTCCCACTGCTAACAAACTCATTCCTGATCTCTCCTTGAATGACAGCATTTTAGCTACTATATTCTTGTGGTTAAAGAATGTGAGAGCAACAACCTAAGTTCAAGCCCGGTTTATACCATTTAAAAGTGATCTTGAGACATAAACTCTGAGTTGCAGTTATGTATAAAATATGGGTATAAGTAATATTTGCCTCATGGGATTATTGTGACACTGTCATAGTTGTGAGATAAAAATAAAACAATGGATATAATACATTTAATGTAGTACTTCGCACATTGTAAGCAACTACTATATTAAAGAATTTATTATTATACTCTTCCCTTAATCTGTAATTCCTTCCCTACTCCTGACCTCTTGTCCAAATCCTACTCATTTTTCAGGCTTTTGCACTGTGACCCCTTTCCTAAGCCTTCTACAATCTTTTCTCTCCTTTTCAGGTATTTGTTGTGAACTCTGACATAAACTACACTGGTATTGACTTCTAGTACAGGGCACATAGTGGTCATTTAGTAAGTTCTCTCTTAACTGACTGATAATGAAAAGAAGAAGAAAACTGTAGCAGATGCTTCTGGTGCCCCACCTGTTCCCCCAGTTCTTAGTATGCTTACAGCTGTGGCCACTGCTAGGCATGTTCTACCTGGTTTCTCAGAAGGTCCCAGCAGGATGAATTCACTGCTGTCACAAGTGTATTCTGCTCGTTGGCATATACCTTGCTGGCTTTGCACCCATTTTTGCTAACTTCTTTCATATTTTCAAAATTCTTATGAGGCCGGTTATTATTATACCTATTGTCTTATAGTAACAAATTAGAAAGCAAAGATTCAAAATAATCAAGGGACTTATTCAGGGTACTAATTATATTAAGTAGCAAACCTACTAACCCAAGTGCTTCGTTAGGTGCCCATTTCTGTATTAATGTATGGAAAGGGAATTAAACATTTCAGGACAGGGTTAAAAGAAACATTACAAAAAATAAGAGTCAGACAAAATTAGATCTCATTTTCAGGGATAGTCAAAAATGTGACAAACTAAAATATAAAAGAACATAATAAAATTTTGTCTGGAGACTCACTGTATGTTGAATGCTTTGCTGTCATTTCAATGCCTTATTTATAGTCTGCTCTCATTATTCTGAGAAATAAACATGAGAAGATATGGCAGCTGAGAGCTGCCCAAATGAGTCAGATTTTATAAGCAGGTATTAGAAGATGAAACCAATTTGGCTTCTATGACATTGGAGAAAGACTTACACAAGGGAGATTTTTCTGGATACTTAGATACTAAAAGGAAAGGCTTCCATGAGTGAGAAAAATTTCTTTTCCATATTAAAATTCTCATTCAGAATTGATTTTTTTTTATCTTCCCAAGTCACACAGGCCATGTACATTATGGTGATTGGATTATAACTCGAACTGTCAAATCCAATAAATGTGGGTGTGGAGATAGCTCGGCAAATGCTAAAGGAAGCAAAGGACAAAGAATTGTTTCTCATATGCAGAAGCTAGCATTAGATGACCAGTGCATTTCCTAGATTTTTAGGAACAATATTGGAAATGTAAGGCATGTTCAGTGAGAATTAGGCAGTATTACCCAGTTTAGCAAATGCATGTTACTGTGGTTCTATAGTATACATGTCAAGTTTACAATTCTTTGAAAATAAAGATGATGAGTTATACGAGGTAAAACCCAATGTCTTCAGAGAAAATAGAGTTGAATCTATGGTTTTCATGGTTTGAGAGCACTTGATATTTATAGTAAGCTTCGAGATTACTAGACAGATGCATTGTGAATCTTTATGATGCATTGCCCCTGACATTGCTACTATTTACCTTTAGACTGTCATATGAAATCATAAAGCACTAGTCAATTTGAACTGGCCGTTACAGTTTTATTCCTTTAATTTTTTTAATGGTTTTCACTTAGCATAACCCAAAAGAATTACATCATAATATTTGCTGTAAATTTATTAGTTCTATGATGAAGTCATTTCATTTGGGCTCTAGAGAAATGACTTCTAACCTACCAAGCTTTTGTAGTGTGCCCTCCAATTCACATTTTAATAAATGTCATTTTCTAAGTGCATTACCTCATGTTTTGGCTACAACCCAGATGAATCCTGAGAGAATAAGAGAAATGTGATTTCTGACTGATTCATCCATATTTTATTTTACTTTTCATTAAGAAATTACTCTTTGAAGAAAATCAATACTCTCCTGTGACTGAGGGGAGAGGTTAGTCTGTTGCAGTGATGCATTCTAATTCTCAAATCAGAATGCCTCAGGCCAGCTGTTTCTGATAGAGTTTTTGTTCTTTCTTGTTCCTGCAGCATGGGTACATGGCGACCCCAGGAGAGTGGCCTATCCTACAGACAGCAGGGGCCACTTTTGTGGCCAGAAGGGCACCCCTAATGAGTGAGTATGGTCACTTTTGCTTTGCCTGACTTTACTGTCCAATCTGGAATCCAAAAATCACTTCTACATGAATCCTTCTAGATTTATAAGAAGATTGAAATTCATAAAGGCAGTTTTTCCTCTGTCTTTTCCTATAGATAGTTTATAAGCAGCTGGGACATTTCATACCACATGCCGTTGTTATCCAACATTTTATTAGAATGAATGGAGATTCTGCTTAGTAAAATTATAATTATAAGGGGTGAATTTGGCCACTGATTTTTATCAGAAGCCATATTTTAAAATGCCTTTTGAAATAGCTATTGAAAAGCTGAATTCTGAGTAGCTCCCGGAACATTAGATAGTACAGTTGTTAGAATTGCTTATGCCACAGTGCCAAATGGTAAATCATTCCACCTTTCAAGGTGAGGGGCACACCCAGAAAGCAGTGTGTGCTAGACTTTACCAGGCAGCTTGGCTGCTGTAGCCAATGAGCCTAAGTAGCTGAAACAAGCAAGGAAAAATGCTCCAATAATTCCTTTCTGAAGTTAACCAAAGCAGAGATTTCCTTTTCTAAAAGCAAGTTTTCTATTTTGTTATCTTAAAACAGAACAAAACAAAAGCACAAGTCTCAAATTTTTAAAAAATTTCCTTCCTTACTCAATGGTCTATTTCTTTTCTGTCAATACCTGGGAGCTCCACGTTCTTCATAATGAATTCAGTTTCTATAAAATTTGCTATTGAATGTGTAAAATCCAAAGCAGCAACCCCCACACCCACCCCGTCTGCCACCCATCCCTATACCACCCACCCCGCCTGCCCCAGCAACAACTCTACTGTGTTCCCTGTGCTGCCTATCCATAGCTATGGAGCTTGTTATGCCAAGGGATGTATAGATTTCAAAAAATAGATTCAGGAAAGGGTTAAAATCACAGAGCAATATAAGAAGACAATCAAAAGAAATCAGAAATTGGATGGGGAATAAATCCTCAGTCATGTTAGGTTGAGTTTATGGTGAACAAGTTTACTCCTACAAAAGGTTCTCATTGCCTGTTAGAGAAGACAGGACTCAATTCTCATCTAGAGTGATAATTTTTATTTTAACTTCAGGAGCTCAAAAATCCTAGATACTGATAACAAAAACTTCATACTATGAAGAGCAAAGAAAGCACCAGGTGGTTAAAAAAAAATCACACAAATCTCTAAATATCTATTTCTTTAAAATAGGCTATTTTTAAAAGGGCCTCTGTGACAATAAATTTTCTACACCAAAGCCAATGACCCACTTTTTTTTCCAACAAAGGGGTGATACCACAAATTGCAGTAAGAAAGATCATTCAAATATAATCCTAATATAACATATACATGTTCATTGAACTATTATTTAAAATAATAATATATTGGAAACAATGCAGATACCCAGCAGTATGTGAATGATAGTAATTTATGACCCATTGACTTAATGAAATATAATGGAGCCATTGAAAATTCTGTTTATCTTTTAAGAATTGTTTCTGTTGATTTCCTTTATAATATCAGGGTTTTATGTCATAATTATAATTGCCCTCCTCTTCCTGAAAATAACATTTGCCTATATTTCTCTAGTATTTTCAGAATAGTTCATTGAATGATCGACTCTTTTCCTCCTATGATTTCTGATACTGCAACTATCATCTGAATTTTTATATTTGTTTCTGAATGATGTATGCTGTCCCGATGTGTATTGTTAAACTTCTCAATTATTTTAATTCTTATAGAAAATGTGTATTAATTTGAAAATTTAACAGATTACTTTAAATGATGCTTAAGAGTTTTTACTTTTAAATCAGTGTTAAGAAGGACAAAGATCCTGAAGGCAGGCGTGAGCCTATGATGCTCCAGGAACTGAAAGAAGTCAAAGGAGGCTGGAATATAGCGAGCAATGAGGGAAATGAAAGGAGCAGATGTCTGAGAGGCACTTAATTAATCAAATTTTGTGACTCCGTATTCTCTGCTAAATATTTGGATTACTTATAAGTGCAAGAAAGCACTGAAAATGTGTTCATCGAGAGAGTGACAGAATCTATTTTATATTTTAAAAGACCATTCTTGCTGCTCATTTACACTTTCTTGAATTGTTTCAATTGCTTATAAAGATGCTGTATGCAGAAAAATATTCAGCTTTTTACTTCACCTTGAAAATAATTAATGGTATATATCATGGAGTAGAATTATGAGTAAATTTTATTTCCCTTTTTATATACTAATGTATATAGCAAGTTTCTACTAAAAATATATTACTTTATATTCCCCCTAAGTTTTCAAAAAATAAAAACCTGAAAAGTACATTACCTAAAACAATAGATTGCCTTGCCAATCCAAGCCCTTAAAACAAAAGATGAAACAAATATTTTGTTGAAAGAATATATAATTTAGAGTCAAATTCTGAGTTTTACTTCCTTCTATCATTAATTTTTGAGCATAAGACACAACCTATCTTGGGCTTAATTTGATAATCCAAAAATTAAATGAAAGAACAATCATAGGAAGAAATTTGCATTGTCCTTTCTTTTTGCAAAAATCACTTTCATATTATAACTTTTATTGTTTGTTGAGGTCCTTCAGTGGACCAGTCACTATGCAAAATGCCGGAGTTACTCCAGTAAATAAAATGACTTTTCTTCAAGGATAATCTCAGTCTCCAGGGAGACAGTTAAGAAATTCACAGATTTCAGAGAGTTTTGATCCAAGATGGCAACATAGCAGGCTCCTTAATCTCACCTCCTTCTATAAGCACAGAGAATATACACTCAGTACAATTACCTGTGAAAAAAATCCAGAAACAAGCTGAGTGGCTCCTATAC
Organism: Talpa occidentalis; assembly: GCF_014898055.3. Classification (NCBI taxonomy): domain Eukaryota; kingdom Metazoa; phylum Chordata; class Mammalia; order Eulipotyphla; family Talpidae; genus Talpa; species Talpa occidentalis. Next base: position 49,907,311 of record NW_023605305.1, read on the forward strand.
ATCAGATGAAAGAGAAATACCCACATTGATGCAGGTAGGAAATTCTGAGACACATCTCACCACAAACCTCACCCCTGGCGCAGGTCTATACAATTGGGAAGGAACCTACATGTCTTAACTTCTCTCTGAGGAGTGAAATATTTGGACCCTACATCTAGTGGCCCAATTTTCAAGACCCCTACTCAAAGAGAAGGCCTTCCAAACACCTTGCTATGAAATCTCACAAGGCTCACATCCATGAGAGTCAAAAGACTATGACAAATCAAGAAAAGTTCTTAATCTCTGATTATCCATCTTCCCAGCTGAAAGGTAACAGAAATGCCCATTTCTTGGTCTTTTTCTGAAGGAAACATTTTTGCCTTCTTCAAGAGCTGTTGCCGGAAAGTCAGACTTCTAATTTTAGCGTTTAGAAGAGACTGATTGCAATCCTCCCCAGAGATTGGGAGTACTAGAGGGCACAATTTTTTTTTTAATTTTTCAAATTTTATTTTTGTATAATGATTGGTTTCTCACCTCATGTGTATTCCCCATAGTTCTCCCACCACAATATCATCTGTGAACATCACCATATTCCATTGAGTTCTTCCCTCTCCTGTTTTGACCCCCTTTTCCCCCCCCTCCTTTGCTGTATGCCTCAGATCTATGGTCAGCTTGCTAGTTTTGTGTTCCTCTTGACCTTTTGTTTGGTTTCTCTATATTCCACATTGAAGTGAAACCATCTGATATTTATCTTTTTTAATTCTGACTTATTTCAGTTAGCATAATCCCTTTTAAGTCCATCCATGTTGCCACAAATGGCACCATTCCTCACATCCTCCCTCTGGCATACTCCAGGTCAATGCTGTCTACCTATAAGAAACTTGTCCATACCTCTAGCACCCAAGCTTTTGTGACTGCCACAAGGAACACACTCTATGACCACCTGTTCCTGGTGGCCAGTGGGGGTTGTCTCACAGAACTACAGAACTATAGCAAATAATTAAACAATTATTAGCCAATTATTCCCTCAGCTCTCAGGATAAAGGGAGGAAACAAAATCACCCACCTTCTAGTTTCCCTGAAAAAGGTCTATTTGCATACTTTAAAAGCTGCTGCCTGCTGTCCCAACTTCCCATCAGACTACACATGGTGCTGACCAGCATCCTCTGCTTTGAAACACTGTCATGTCGGATCCTCAACTAACAAAGAAGGCAACTTGGACAAGCACAGAGGTTTGAGAGACAACTAAGAAGTGGGACCGGGGTGGAAAATAAGATTCATGTCTAACAGGCTTTTCTTTTTTTATTTAAATTTTATTTTTATATTCTGCATACAATTGCAACCCCCTTATTTTGACCCCAAGCCCTCCTTTCCCCACCTCCCACCCCCCTATAGAGTGTCTCTGGTTCATAGTTGTTTGTTGATTTTGATATTTTCTTTCTTATAGTTATTCTTTTTCCTGGTCCCTTATTTAAGTTTTCTAGATTCCTGCTATGAGTTAGACTGTCCGGTATTTTTCTTTTTCTTTCTGGCTTATTTCCCTGAGCATGATCCCTTCCAGCTCCATCCATGTTGCTGCAAATTGCATGTGTTTATCTTTTTTGAATGCTGAGTAATATTCCATGGTGTATATGTACCACATCTTCTTGATCCAGTCATCTATTTTTGGGCATTTGGGTTGTTTCCAAAGCTAGCTATTGTAAATAGTGCTGCTATAAACATAGGGGTGCAGGTGCTCTTTGGATTGCTGTTTCTGTGTCCTTCGGGTAAATACCTAGGCGTGGAATTGCTGGATCATATGGAAGCTCTATGTTTAGTAGGTCAAGAAATCTCCACACAGCTCTCCATAGTGGTTGGACCAGTTTACACTCCCACCAACAGTGCAGGAGAGTTCCTTTTTCTCCACAATCTCACCAACATTTGTTGTTGCTTTTTTTTAATATATGCAGTTCTCACTGGTGTGAGATGGTATCTCATTGTAGTTTTGATTTGCATTTCCCTGATTACAAGTGATGTTGAACATTTTTTCATATTCCTCTAACAGGCTTTTCTGTCAAGACTGGTAGAGGTAGCTTTTCAAAAACAAGAGGGTTCTCAAAAAAACAACCTGACTCACACTATGAACAGCTAGAAAAAGAAGAGGAAGCAAAAGTCCAAAATTAATAGAGGAAAGGGATGAGCAAAGATGAGAGTGAAATAAAAGACTAAAAAGAGAATAGAAAATATTCATGAAAGTAAGAGCCATTTTTTAAATTAAAAAAAAAATTGTCAAACCTATAGCTAGACTCACCAAGAAAAAAACAGGGAACTTTAATGAATACTAAAAATGAGAGAGAAGACATTGCAACACAAACATTTAGGTGGCCACTATTATACCACACAAATATAAAGAAGAGAGATGATGAACAATTATACACCAACAAATTGGACAACTGAGCTTAAATTCCACGTGAGAAATGGTTTGATAGTATTCGTGATGTAAGTTAGGCTATTTATTCAAACTTAACCAAGAGGATGTTGAGTTATAAACTGTTGAACTGGAAGTTTTCTAAAATGCTGAAACAGACCTTAAATGAAATTGGAGTCTTTGGTGGCTGTGTGTAACTTTCTCTGCTTTTGAGTTTCAGCATTTGTGTATGCTCTTTTTCTTTGGAATTTCCACTAAAAAGGAATAACTTGATTGATTTTGATGCCATCTTCTGGTTACTGCAAAAACTTCACTTTATAAAGGTTGTGTTAAGTAACTTTGAACACTGATGCAGTACCAATTACCAAACTAGACAGACTGAAATATCCAACTCCCCCAATATGAAGTTCAGATAGGGGAGGATTAAGAAGTCAAAATACTTCTATTTAATTTTGCATCAAATTGGCATCTATGTGAAATAATAACAGTCTTCAGTTTACTGAAGAACCTCTCATAAAATTCCATAGAGGTCACATAAATGCATTTGAGTGAACATACTCAAAGTCCAGATGTACTTCTTGCTTAATTTTTAAAATCTGTATCAAAATAATACATTCATGTGAAAGTAAATAATTAGTAAGGAGGTGTTTATAATAAAAGCAGTGGTCTCCCAGGATTCTTTAACCACAATTTCATTCTATGAAGACAGTCTTTTCTCTCTCACTATCTTCACTTCGGCTGCTATAACAGAATATATTTGGTGGTTTGTAAACAACAGAAATTTTTTTCTCACTGTTCTGTGAGCTGGAAGTCCAATATCAAGTTGCCACCATGATCAGTTCCTGGTGAGAGTCCCTTCCTATTCAGCAAACAGATATCTTCATGCTACATCTTCAAATGAAGAAGGAGTGAAATTGCTCACTGGGGTCTCATTTATAGGACCATTTCCATTCATAAGGGCTCAACCCCCAGGAGGCCCCACCTCTTAATACCATCATATTGGAGGGGTTAGGATTTCAACATAAGAATTTTGAGAGGACACATTCTGTTCATGACACTTATTTTAGTTCCTCTGGCAGTTATTTTTTTAACATTCAAAATTTTATTTTAACTTTAAATAATATGGTTATTCTTTTATATTGTACTTTATTAACCTTAGATAGTATTTGCTGATAACCTATTATGAAAATGAAGACTTAACTCATCTATATTATTTCTTTTTCTGATCTTCCTCCTCCTTCTATGTCTGATAGTGAAATTATCACATTCAGATTTTAGTATAATTATTATTTAAAGTTATATAATATAACAATGCCTCTATTTCTTATTCTACTAACATTTGTCAGTGTCCCTACACATCATTATTTTTAGAGGGGAATATTATTCTTGCTACCCCTCTTCTCTGCCATGGACAGCTGATGAAATTCTCAGCTATTTTTTTTAAAGATTTATTTATTTATTTATGCATACAAGAGCTGGGGTACAGGCCAGAGATGCAAGAGGGTGAGAAAATTCACCAGAGACAGAGTGGGGAACAGAACAGGTAGACTGACTAAAATACGCTGGTGAGGGAAGCAGTGGGTGAGACAGGAGAGGTCTGCTGCACCATGTGGGATTCTCTTCAGCTGGCTGGGATTGAACCCGCGCTGCAGAGGCTGCAGACACCTTCACAGTGCGGCGCTTAACCACCTGCGCCACCAGGGAGGCCCCTCAGCAATTTTTTTTTTTAAGATTTATTTATTTATGCATACAAGAACTGGGATACAGGCCAGAGGTGCTCTGGTTAGAGGATTCACCAGAGACAGAGTGGGGAGCAAAACAGGCAGACTGGCTGAAATACACTGCTGAGGGGAACAGTGGACAAGACAGGAGAGGTCTGCTGTGCCCTGGCTGGCACGGGATCAAACTCGTGATGCAGAGGTTGCAGATAGTGTCATGGTGCTGTGCTTAACCCCTTGCTCCACCAGCAAGGCCCTGTTAATGAAGACTTGGAGTCTAAATGAATTTGCAACAGGGGGAGGCTGGGGAGAGTGCCATGGAGAGCAGCTCTGCCTTTCACTCTTCCAGCCCAAGCTTTTATTAAAGATATGAACATAAGGACAAGAAAATAGTGCACAATTGTGTTTATGACTATACAAATCAATGTTACTGGTGGAACAAGTTTTTCTAGTTAGTAGTGAACATGCACACAAGCCAGTGTATACTCAGAGAGCAGGAGTCAATTCTGGGAAGAAGTTCTGTTTGCAGAACTTCTAACCTCCCAGAACTCCATATGCAGAGTAAACAGGTACTCTCAGAAAACTCCCTTTAGGGCAGCAGGCTGCCAACACTTCTATCTTACTTTTCCATTCTCTCCTTCGACTTTGTTTATTTTCTATCTACATAATTAAGTTTGTCTGAAGTTTCAGTTCCCTAGCTTCAACAGAATCTTTCATGTTCTATTTGTAGATTGATTCTAGAAGTTGGAAACAAAAGATCTTTGCTTTGTTATAACTATATAAATACTTTATTCGCTGTAGGTCATTTCTACTATGCACCTGATATCAAAGTCAAACTTTATACTTTATTAGCAATTTATCATCATTCCACAACTTAGTTTGCTTCAACATGGGGAAATGACATTCTTGTACAATATTTTGTTTGCCAGCAAGTTTTTTTTTTCTTAAATGGCCTTTATATGGACGACAGATCCCAAATACAATATGTTTTTAGTGTCCCTTAGAGAGCTTCATTAGATTGGATCCTGCTTCTAGAGTTTCCAGATTAGAAGATTAGCAAATAAAGACCATACATCTGACAAGACTGATATCCATGATAGGCAAGAACTCATACAACTCAACAGAATGAATATTATAACCCAATCAAAAAATGTGCAAAAGAGCTAAATAGATACTTCTCCAAAGAAGACATATACATAGCCAACAAGCACATGAAAAAAGGCTCACCATCACTTGTCATCAGGAAAATGCAAGTCAAAGCCACAGTGAGCTATAATCTCATGCTGTGATTCTAAAAGACCAGAGTGAAATCATCAAACAGACCAGAAACAGCAAGTGTTGGTGAGGGTTTGAAGATAAAAACAGAATGAAGGTTTCTCAAAATATTGAAAATAGATCTGCAGTATGATCCATAAATTCCTTGTTATCTATTCACAGCATAAGAAAACACTAATTTGAACGGATAATGCACTTTTATGTTCATGGCAGCAATAGCCAAGTTATGGAAACAATCTAAGAGTCTAACAACAGATGAGTGGCTAAAGCAGATGTGGAATATATGCACATAGGAACTTAACTATATTAAAAAAAAAGATGAACTCTCGCCATTTTCGATAACATGGGTGCAACTGGAGGGGATGAAGCAAAGCAAAATAAGTGAGAAACAGAAAGATAAATACTAGATGACTTTACTCACATGGGCAATATAGAGAAATAAAGCAAAGGAACAGACCAAACTAAAAGAAGCCATAGAAATCTGACTGTAGAATTGAAGCTACTAGGTGAGAAGGGACAGGGTGGAGAACAAAGTGGGGAGCAGTACCAATGGACTATGGTGGGGGACAATGGGTACTTCTGAAGAGATGTGAATCTATATTTCTGAATCATATATAGTGTTATATAACAGTGTTACCTCAATAAAAATAGTAGAATTAAAAAATAAAATAAAAATAAAATGGAAAAAAACAATAGCAAATAAAAACATAGAATACTAGTTGAATTTTAATTTCTTACAAATAATTATTTTAGTATGTGTCCAATTCACTGTTTGCTGTCTCTCAAGTATTTTTTTTTCTTTATTGACCCCTTGTTTTGATAGAGAACATTCTAAGAAAAGGAAACTTAGGAAGTAAATTTGCTGAGTCATTGGACTATTTTCCTTTTCTCTGTTTATAGTCAATTGATGGTTCAGTGATAGAATTGTAACTAGAAAGACAATTCCTGTCAGAAATTTAAGGAGGTTGTTCCATTGCTTTTGGCATGCAATATGTTGAATACATGTTTGAATCATACACCTCGTGATTGTTAATACAATTCACTCACCCAGTGCACAGGACCAAATACTAAATACTGAGTATTTGAAATAGGAACATCTTTTTTTAAAGATGTATTTTATTTTTATGCATACCAGAACAGGGGTCTAGGCCACAGATGTGGGGGGGTGAGAGGATTCACCAGAGACAGAGTGGGGAGCAGAACAGGCACATCTACTGAAGTACACAGTGGAAGGGAGCAGCGGCCAGATAGGAGAGGTCTGCTGTCTGGGTTAGCTCCCTGGTTGAGTTGAACTCAGCCTGCAGTGGCTGGCAATAGCTTGATAGCACTGAGACTTTAACCCCTGCATTACCAGGGAGGCCACAAAACAGGGACAAGTTTTTATTTTTTATTTTTTTTTAAATAATAAATTTTATTTTTATATTCCCCATACAATTGCAACCCCCTCATTCTGACCCCAATCCCTCCCCTCCCGCCACCCACCTCCCCAAAAGTGTCTCTGGTTCATAGTTTTTTGTTGATTTTGATTTTCACTTTCTTATAGTTATTCATTTTCCTGGTCCCTTATTTAAGTTTTCTAGATTCCTGCTATGAGTGAGACCATCCGGTATTTTTCTTTTTCTTTCTGGCTTATTTCGTGGAGCATGATCCCTTCCAGCGCCATCCATGTTGCTGCAAATTACATGTGTTTATCTTTTTTGAATGCTGAGTAATATTCCATGGTATATATGTACCACATCTTCTTGATCCAGTCATCTATTTTTGGGCATTTGGGCTGTTTCCAAAGCTTAGCTATTGTAAATAGTGCTGCTATAAACATAGGGGTGCAGGTGCTCTTTGGAATTGAAGTTTCTCTGTCCTTTGGGTAAATACCTAGGAGTGGAATTGCTGGATCATATGGAAGCTCTATGTTTGGTAGGTCCAGAAATCTCCACACAGCTCTCCATAGTGGTTGGACCAGTTTGCACTCCCACCAACAGTGCAGAAGAGTTCCTCTTTCTCCACACCCTCGCCAACATTTATTGTTGCTAGTTTTTTTAATATGTGCCATTCTCATTGGTGTAAGATGGTATCTCATGGTAGTTTTGATTTGCATTTCCCTGATGACAAGTGATGTTGAACATTTTTTCATATGCCTGTTGGCCATTTGCATTTCCTCTTCAGAGAAGTTTCTTTTTAGCTCTTCTGCCCATTTTTTCACTGGATTATTTTCTTTGTTGTTGTTGAGTCTCATCAGCTCTTTGCAGATTTTTGTGATCAGTCCTTTATCATTAGTGTTGTGTGCAAAAATGTTCTCCCAGTTGGTGGGGTTTCTCTTTGTTTTTGTTATTGTCTCTTTTGCTGTTCAGAAGCTCTTTAATTTGATGTAGTCCCAGCTGTTTATCTTTGCCTTCACTATCACTGCTTTGGGTGATGTGTCTTTAAAGATGTCTTTGATGTGCAAATCACGTAGTGTTTCGCCTATATTTCCTTCTATGTATTTTATGGTTTCAGGTCTTATGTCTAGTTCTTTAATCCATTTTGAGTTGATTTTTGTGTATGGTGTGAGGTAGTGGTCAAGCTTCATTCTTTTGCATGTAGCAACCCAGTTTTCCCAGCACCATTTATTGAACAAACTTTCTTTGCTCCAATGCATAGTCTTTGCTCCTTTGTCAAAGATTAGTTGGCCATAAATCTGTGGGTTTATTTCTGGATTTTCTGTTCAATTCCATTGGTCTGTATGTCTGTTCTTGTTCCAATACCATGCAGTTTTGATGATTATGGCTTTGTAGTATAGTTTGAAGTCTGGGAGTGTGATGCCCCATTCTCTTCTTTTTTTTTCAGGAGAGCTTTGGCTATTTGGGGTTTTTTGTGATTCCATATGAATTTCATCAATAATTGTTCTATTTCTTTGAAGAATGACATTGAAATTTTGATTGGAATAGCATTGAATCTGTAGATTGCTTTTGGTAGGATGGCCATTTTAATAATGTTTATTCTCCCAATCCATGAGCAGGGGATGTCTTTCCATTTCTTTGTGTCTTCTTCTGTTTCTTTTAACAGTGTTTTATAGTTTTCTTTGTATAGGTCCTTTACCTCTTTTGTTAGATTTATTCCCAAATATTTGATTTTTTTTGTTTCAATAAAAAAAGGGATGGTTTTTTTGACTTCTTCTTCTTCAGATTTATTGTTTGTGTATAGGAAGGCTACTGACTTTTGCGTGTTGATTTTGTATCCTGCCACTTTACTGAACTGATTGATGAGTTGAATTTGTTTTTCTGTGGAGTTTTTGGGGTTCTCTATGTATATTATCATATCATCTTCAAATAATGATAGTTTGACTTCTTCTTTTCCTATTTGGATTCCTTGGATGTCTTTCTCTTGTCTTATTGCTCTGGCTAGGACTTCCAGTATTATATTGAAAAGCAGTGGTGAGAGTGGACATCCTTGTCTTGTTCCAGATCTTAATGGAATTGCTTTCAGCTTTTCACCATTGAGAATGATACTGGCTGTTGGCTTGTCATAGATGGCCTTTATGATGTTGAGGTATGTTCCTTGTATCCCAAGAATTTCAAGGGCTTTTATCATGAATGGGTGTTGCACTTTGTCAAAAGCTATCTCAGCATCTATTGATATTATCATATAGTTTTTATATTTCTTTTTGTTGATGTGTTGGATAACGTTGATTGATTTTCGGATGTTAAACCATCCTTGTGAGGGACAAGTTTTTATAATTGAGATGGTGTCAATAGTCATGATGGGGAGCCCAAGCTCAAATCACCACCCAAAAGAAGAGGGACCTAGGGTTTTTACAGGGAAGGGTACTTGCTCAGATCTTTGATTTGAGGAAGCATGCGACTAAGCAAGGGGTTTCAGAAAGTAGAAATCTCATTTTGAGGAGGGCCATTTATTTAAAAAACCACAGGATCCTTCAGTCTAGTTGATTTTTATAAAACAAATTCTCTCATGATTGCCTTGGGATCTGGAAATACAAATTAAAGATCTTAGCATATATATTAGCTTAGTTCTAGAATTTAATTCTTGTACTGCTAGATCATGGTGATTTTTTTCCTCTTAGAAAGCATTTATAATAATTTCTTGATTCTTGCTGTTATGAAGTCTCCTGATTTAATGTAGATTTTTTAAAATGTCCTTTGTTTAGTTCTCTTTGGCGTCTTTAACCCTGAAGAACTATGACTCCTATCAGCTCTGGAAATTCTTCAGTGACTCCTTTGCTGTGTCATCCTTTCCACATTATTGGTTCTCCTTTTGAAACTCTGTGGAGTCATACCTTGTACTTCTTGGGTTAGTCTCAGTGCCCATTTTTTCCTTCACTGACTTTTTATTCTGTATTCCTGGAGATTTTCTCAAATGTTCCCCAATTCTATTTATTTAAAAAAAATTAGTAATCATATTTTTAATCCCTAAAAGCCCTCTGTTGTTCTCTATTAAGATTAGCATAATGTTTATGTATGTATGCATGTATGTATGTATGTATTTTCTAACACATTATTTTTGTTTTGTGGATAATCTGCTTGAATTACTCTGAAAATGTTGATTTTTTTAAATGTCCCTCCTGTGCCCTAAATTAGTTTTATTCATCCTACATCAGGTTTTGTTTACCTTAGTATTCTTCTTATATTCTTGATGTTACATGATTATGCATTTTAACTAAAGAAAGAAGAACCAGACAACATGTATGAGTGTGCTCTGCTGCTAATGACTTAGTGTAATAGGTTGGTTTTCCAGAAAGGCCTTTGCCTGTATGGAGTGATGGGCTGTGTTGGTTGACAGATCGCACTACAGCATGAACTGTTGGGATACTGACTATCAGAAAAACAATTCCAGAATATGAATGGAGGTGAGCTCGGTGCCAAATCCTGTGAAAGCCAGTGCTGCTTTCAGATGGTTCACTCAACAGACTAGGCCTACTCAGTTTTTACCTGAGTGCTAGGATTCTAAGTGTAGGGATTGGGAGAAATACAGAGTAGTCTGTATTTTCTCTGTAGTCTGTATATAAACCTTCCATTAATCTTGTTTTTGGCCATGCTTCCTGCTCTCAACTCTGAGTCCATCATGTCACATGATTTCTAAAAAACAAAACATGTCCCACCCTTTGTGCAGCCCCTCTGTGGTGCATTAGTCCCTCAACACACTCTCATCTGCTCTCCATCTTCCAGAAATTGTTGAACTCTCTTGCAGAATTGTGAGAACATTACATCCTCCATATCCTTAGCTGGTATGGTGAGGCTTATTCCTCTTTGGTTTTTATCTTTTATTTCAAACAGTATGAGGAAAAGAGAGACTGGCTTAAGTGCACATTGTGTCATCTTGAACCAGAGGTTTGCATTTGCTTCTATTATTTTTTGATGGAAATACAATTCAAGTTAAATAATGAGTTTCTCAGTCACTCTCAGAATTGTTGCAACTATCACTATTTACTTTGCACCGAAGGAATCTGAGGTGCAATAAAGTTTAAGGATATTAGATAGACTGTGATACAATTACTATGGATTTGTGATGAAAAACTAAGGTGGATTCTAAGACTGAAAAAACACATTCTGGAATTGGTCTCATTCATTATGCAACATTTGATAAGTACCCAAAATCGGCCAACATTAGGCTAAGTGTTGTCAATGTAAGAATGAGTATAAAGATGACTAAGGTATAAACCTTACTGATGAGGCTGGCAAAATCTTGTGAATAACTTCAGTTTATGTAACATTTTGCAGTTTATAAATCAGTTTTACATATGGAGGACTCTTGACACTTACAGATTTACTATTCATAATCTTAACTGCTCCTAAGGGACTCCAATGATCCATGAAATGCAAAAAATTTTCATTTATTTAGGTACAAATTTGAATCACCTGTATTATGAGACTATGTGAGTTATATAATATAGTTGCTTGGGTGGTGAAAAAGTCAAGCTGACTCATATAGAAGAATGAAGTATCCTTGTGCATATTATGTATGAATTTATAAGCAGATTCTTCTTTCCCTATTGTCTAGCACAGCAGTTTTATTCTTGTATTTAATGTAGGTTGTTATTTAGCACTGTTTTCTTACCTGGTGTTTAAAATTTTTTTTATTGAGATAGCATTTGTTTGTAACAATGTGTATGTTTTATGGGTATAGATTCCCATCTCTTCAATTGCATATTGCCATACCACGTGTACCACCAAAGCATCAGTAATCCTCCACCATAGTCCACTGACCCCTCCCAGGTGTGCTCTCTACCTCTAGCCTCCCCTTCTGGTAGCCTGAATTCTGCGGTCGGATTTCTAGGGCTTATTTTAGTTTTGTTCTATTTCTTTGCTTTATTTCTTTATATTCCAAATATGAGTGAAATCATTCAGAATTTATCATTACCATTATTTTGCTTGGTATAATCCCTTCCAGTTCCATCCATATGGATGTTAAAAAAAATCTTTTTTTCAATAGCTGAGTAGTATTCCTTTGTGTATATATGCCACATTTTCTCTATCCACTCATCTGTTGTTGGGCACTTAGGTGGTTTCCATAGCATGGCTATTGTAAATAGTGTGGTAGTAAGCATAGAAGTGCATATATCCCTTTGAATTAGTGATTTACTAGTGTTTTGTTGTTGTTGTTCAGATAGATACTGAGGAATGGAACTTATAAGCAAATTCTTGAGCTATTGGTACTTGATGTACATGACATAAGCTTATTTTCCCCTTATCATTGCCTTTAACAGTGCTCTTTCAAATCCCTTCTCACTTTTATATCAGGCAGCTCCCACAGCTTTTAGACACTTTCTGTGGTTATGAATTTCAGTATGTTCCAATTTAAAATTTTATCTCATGTGTTCTAATTGTTTGGCTCAGGCAAAGTAATGTAAACTCTGAAAAGGAGCTTAGTGTGGAAAGAGCCTGGTTTACTATTTCCTTTCTTTTCCCTCTCTTCTGGTTCTAAACCTTTCATTGTGTTCTGGGTGATGGAAGAAGAGTGTCTTACTTTCCTGATCATAGCCCTAGTCCCACATAGTTATAGTTCCCGCAGCGAAGATGTAAATGACTACCTATTTGAATGCTTTGGGATAAGCATCCCAAGTCTGGTTCTTTCACAGGATAAAGGTAGAAGTCTCTAGCAACATCCTCACTGAATAGATCCATGATTTGAGAGATTGCCTTTGGCTTGCCTTCCAAACTCTTCAACTCCATCCCTCACAGTTCACCCCCTACTCCCTTACTGTCAGAGGTGCCCCTTGGGAGGCATAATCCCACTTGACTTGAGCCCACATCCTCCCAAGACAGGCTGATGCCCTCTTTCTGCTCCATTGATTTTCAAAAAGTCTCTTGTGATCTTTTTGGGTCTCATTTCTCCCTGCTAAAATGAAAGCCAAGGGCTGACTAGCAGAGGTGTAATACAAAAGAGGTTTCTATTTGGAAAATAAGGCACTGACCTGCCTTTCTTATATGTATTCTCTGTCTCTTTTAAGAAATTCTCTCAGAATTTTCTGTAATTTAGAATTGGAATGAGATAATCCACACCCTCAATGAGGAAGGTATGGAAAATTCTTTTAACTGTGATCATTGTATCTTGTCAACTCTATTACTTCCAATCCATCTCCTTACCCCAGCCTTTCACTTATGTAGACAGAGGCATGAAGGGGATAGCAGTGATGTAATGATCTAGTCCACATTTTTTTGTGTGTGTGAAGGCTTCACTCTATCTTTAGATTTGCATCCTATTTCATGATTCTGATTCAGTCTTACTGAGCAGCCTATTTCACACATTGTATGCTAATTTAGTCATAATTTTTTTTTAAAGAGGCATGTTTATTTATTTATTTGTTTGTTTGTTTTGTTTATACATGCACTGGGTACAGTCAGAAGCGTGGGGGGGAGGGTGAGAGAATTCACCAGAGCCAGAGCGGGGAGCAGAGCAGGCAGAAGGACCGAAGTACACTGCTGAGGGGAGCAGCGGGTGGCAGGAGAGGTCTGCACGCCATGCGGGACCCTCCTCCGGTGGCCGGGGAGCAGCCAGGGATCGAACCGGCACTGCAGAGGCCGCGGGCAGCTTCGCAACCCAGCGCTCAACCGCTGCGCCACGGGGGAGGCCCTAATTTAGTCATAATTAATTGAGTTTTGTAAAGGAGCTAGGGAAATGCTTATTGAATGGTTAGGGCTGTTTTCAATCTACAGGGAAGAATTAAAAAAAAACAACAACAACTCTGAATTCCTGAGCCATAAATCCAGAGATATGAGCTTTCAGTGGTTGAAAATGAGCCAAGAATCAGGATTTTCAACAGACAGCCAAGTTTTACTTATACATATTAAGTTGGAAATATTTGTCTTGAGTCCAGTGCACATTATTTTATGTCCTCCAAACACCACAATGAAGTAGGTATGACTGATATTATCCCCATTTTACTGATGAATAAATTGAGATTCAAAATGGAGCCATGACTTGTCAAATTGCAAGCTAATACTCCAGTTGGTCCTTGTGATAATAAACATTGACCTGTCCCATTCTTGTGCCATGGGCCATAATTTTGAACACACAAAGAATCTCTCTCAACTTATTGATATTTTTTAAAGTATCAAAGTAATACATGTTTATTTCAGCGAATCCACAAAAATTAACCAGAGAAAAATAATCAGCTATAATAATTTTTCTGTATATGTTACAATATTTTTGCCAACTTTAAATCAAATCATAGTTTAAAACTCTTTAGCAATCTGCTTCCAAAAATTAATGTATTGTGAATTTCACCATCCATTAAACATTTTCTTAAAAAATAGTTTGAATGACAGTATAATCTTCCATTTTATTAACTGAAAATTCTTTCTTTAACCCATTCCTTGTTGGACAGTTTATTTCAACTTTTTCCTCTTACAAAAAGGTGATTTTAATGAGGGGTGTCAGAGAAAGTGAATACAATTTCTAAAGGTCATATTATATGAGAAGTAATCAAGATCTAAAATGATATGGAACATTTTCACAGTCTCTAAAAAAAGATTGTTATGTTGTTTTCTCAACAGAAACAAGACCATTTTGTTTTACTATAACCTGTTCAGCTGTGCCAGTCCCTCAGTGATGGTAAATCTACAGTGCCCCACCACACAGGTAAGGAAAAGATGCTTCAGTGATGATGTTAGCAATTTCGATCATTTTTGGATAAAAGAATTTAGAAACTCCATTTGGGTTCTGTGTACATGTAGTTAATGATGAATTTATGGAAGGTGGGATGATGTAAGTCTGAGCTCATGTTTGTTCATATGCAATCAAACTAATCAGGGATTAATGATTTTAGAATAGTGGTAAGCAACTTTGATTATCTTGTCCAACCGCCTGTTTTTGTAAATGAATTAACTGTAGCCCAGAGAAGTGGAGGCATTTTTCTCAAGGTTGGTATTGTTTTAGAAACAATGAAACTAGCCACTGTAATTAATAAACCTCAGTTTTTCAGCAATTTAACAAAGGTTTATTTCTGACTATACACTATATAAGGTGGGTGTTTGTGGTGAGTGGGTGACTCCCCACCAGGCTCTCTTATCTGGTGGCTCTGCCAGTTCCAAGGTCCTCATCATCATCTACATACAACTGCCAGCAGGAAACAGACAGGATAAGTAAATAAAGCACCTCTGCTTTTAAAAATGTTGGATAAGAAGAGTCACACTGTGCATGCTTATTTATATGCCACAGCCACATTTGTTTTATATTTTCACACCTAGGTGCAAAAAGGAAAGAATCAAGCAATGTATTGAATAACTTTGGTCTAAGCAGCCCCTCCTGTTCCATAAAATAAATGGAGCAAGAGAAACAAATGTCAATGGACTGTTAGTTATTCACCATTCTCTTCCTTTTTTTCCAAGACCATCATTTCTTTATTACAATAGATTAGTTTAGTGACCTCCTGAATGGTCTCTTTGCCTCTATCTTGTTCCCTACCCCACCACCACATCTTACAGTCTCTTTTCCACGAGTAGCCCATGTGACTTGTTAATATGTCACATGATGTCACTCTTTTGTTCAAAAAACCCTCTTTTAGTTCCCCAGGTTACTGGGATTAAAGCCAAAGTCCTAACAATGGTACAACATCCTCCACTGTTTGTTCAACTCTCCAAGTGCATATTCTGTAACTTTCCCTGTGCTCACTATATTGACTATATTGGGTGGTCTTCAAAGGATCTAGGAAGTATCCTGCTTCAGCATCTTAGATTTTGCCTTTCCTCTTCCCTAGAGTACTCTCTCTATAAATGACTATGGCTTGATCACTAGTCTTCAAGTTTTTTTCTTAGATGTTACTGTTTTCAGTAGGGCCTTCCTTGAATATTTAGAATTGGAACCCCACCTAGTCACCTTTCATCATCTGACCTCCTTCCTAAGCTTATTTTTCTCTGTTGCATTATTACCATCTTATAACAATTTTACTTTTTTATTTGTTGTTATTTCTTTCACTCTACTGAAAGGTAACTTGTTTGAGGGGAAGGTATTTTATCTGTTATGTTCATTACTGCATCCGTAGTGCTTAGAACAGATTCTGAATAGGTAATCTATAAATATTTGTTTGGTAAATAGATGAATGAACTAATTATTATCTCCCTACTCCCAATTTAGAAAGTTTTCTACTATACTAAACAAATCCATCATCCCTATCATAAAACAAAGCACATTATGTCTTTTGTTGTATTTCATAAATTATTTACTGGATCATCCTTTTTTCACAGCAAATGTAGTGTGTTATCTTTTTTTTTTTAAGATTTATTTATTTATTTATTTATTTATTTATTTATTTATTTATACAAGCACTGGGTACAGTCAGAAGTGCGGGAGGGTGAGAGAATTCACCAGAGCCAGAGTGGGGAGCAGAACAGGCAGAAGGACCGAAGTACACTGCTGAGGGGAGCAGTGGGCGCGGCAGGAGAGATCTGCGTGCCATGTGTCTCACCAGTGGCCGGGGATGGAACCGGTGCTGCAGAGGCTGAGGGCAGCTTTGCAGCCCAGCACTCAACCGCTGCGCCACCAGGGGAAGCCCCTAATGTGTTATCTTTGGTGTAACTCTTCCTACTCCCCAAATCTTAACTTGTATCAGAGTGTTAAAACTACGTGAATTGAAACTACCCCTTTATGGATACACAAAGAATCAGAACTGAGTTAAAATATATTTTAGTTATCAATAAAGCAAACTTGCTTTTATCTGCCAAGCCTTAATGTATCTCCTGATGTAAACCATAATTTTATGCATTATGCTTTTTGTTAACTGACTGCATGGTCATATATGCATCACAAGTCTTTAAAGGATAGACTGTGATCACAAAGGACAGACTGTTATCACTTAGAATACCCAACCTCACTGTGACCTTCATTTTTGGCTAATTTTACATTGCTACTAATCAGCATCCTGTTTAAAGTGAGCAAGTTGGTCTAATAGAGGAAGAAAGTAAAGAGAAATTTATGCACTATTTTTTAAAGATTTATTTATTTATTCATACAATAACTGGAGTATAAGCCAGAGGGGAGGGGAGGTGGTGAGAAGATTCACCAGAGTGGGGAGCAGAACAGGCAGATCTACTAAAATACACTGCTGAGGGGGAGCAGTGGGTAAGTCAGGAGCGGCCTGCTGTACCATGTGGGCTGCTTCCTGGCTGGCTAGGGATCGAACGCGTGCCGCAGTGGCAGGCTATAGCTTTGATATAGCTATTTTTAACCCCTGCGCCACCAGGGAGGCCGTGATGCACTATTTTTTAACAGCTCATGTGTATCTGGAATGAAATTTGATGTGATTTTATTTCAACAAATCACTTTTTACCATTTTAATTGTATCTTTTTATATTGCATACACAACATTTATATATGTCTAGTATGTATGGTGTGTGTTTGTAAATATAGAAATCATCATGGTCCCAACACGTAAAATCTGTGAAAAAATTAGTACTTTCAGATTCACTTTTATACTCCATTTAAATGTATCCATATATCTAAATGTATCTAATTCATTTATCTTCCAAAATCATGTAATTAGAGCCTAATAAATATCTGTGAGCTTTCTCCTAATGCATTAATGGTTTACTCAGCTTAGTGCCAATCAGACTTTTGGCATTTGCATTGATAATAGCCCTAGCCTTCTTCCCCCAAATATATGAACATGTTGTATACTATGAATATTTCTAAGCAGTTCTGCACTTTTGTTGGAAGATACTTGTGAAACTTCCAGTATTTCCCCAGTTATATGAATCTGTGTATGCGATTATGTGTCTATGTATATATTTGTGTGTAACAGAGATTGATTAAGAGAAGATACACATGGATGTGTGAATTCAGAGATGGTTGTTTACCTTGTCCAAACCTCTAGAAGAAATTGGACTGCTGTTAACACAATCTTAACTGTGAAATTTGAGTAATCTCTTTAGTTATCCACTGATGGTCTTAACTGGGAGATCAATACCAAATGTCCTTGTGTATAGCAGTAATATGACCCAAAGGAGAAACATGAGAAAGAGACACCAGCTCGGAAGCAATGTGTTCACCTAACTGTCAGGCAGGATTGAGCTCGATGTGGTCTTCAGAATAGTTACCAAAGGACAGTAGTTAGAGCAGAGCTGAGAGGACTTTCACAGAGAACTAAAGGGGGAGGGGAAATGTACAAGGACTGGCTGTAGTTCTCTTTTATTTATTATTATTATCAACAAAAACAAAACCAACTAAGTGCATTCTGTGTATCAGGAGATTTCTGTGCATCAGGAGATTCTGTTTTCTCTCTGTGGAGTTACTAATCAGATTCCAGTCACTCCACAGTGAGTCTGTGGAAGCACAGTTATAGGGTTTGGCACCAATAGGTTCCCAAAGTTCACTAATATAAAATAACTATGTCAGGGCCTCCCTGGTAGCCTAGAGGTTAAGTCTCAGCACTATCATCACGATGGCCTGAGTTCAATACCTGGCCAGGGAGTTGACCCACGTATGGAATAGCAGACCTCTCCTGTCTTGCCCACTGCTCCCCTTAGCAGTGTATTTCAGTAGATCTGCCTGTTCTGCTCCCCATTCTGTCTCTGGTGAATCTTGTCACCCTCCGCACCTCTGGCCTATACCCCAGTTATTCTATAAATAAATAAATCTTTAAAAAAAAAAAACCTACATGAGTGCCTCTGTACCCACATTGACTAGTGTAAGACTATAGTAATAATGGTTTGCCAGAAATAGTCCTAATTTCATTAGTATTTATGGTCATGGAACCTGAATTGTGTTTTGAGATTGTTGAACATTTACTAGAAGTATAAGTCCATGTTTACAAAAATTTTAATATCCATTTTATTCATGTATAGGAAAGGAAGCAAGATTCTAATCCTGAAAATGCATGAACTACATAGGCATGATTAATCTTGAATTATACTCTCATCTACTAATTCAGAAAATAAAAAAATATTTTATTAAGTCTATCACTGTTCTGGTCTAGTGGACACACTGATCTACCTGTGATAAAATTACATAGAACTACACACACATGACTGCATGTAAAACTGCTGAAATCTGAGAAGGCTAGTGGTAGTTTATTACAACAGTATCAGTTTCAGAGTTATGATATTGCATGTAGTTATGCAAGTTGTTACCATTGAGTGAATCTGGGTGAAATGTATGTAGTATCCATTATTTCTCATAGCTGAATGTAGAACTTCTATTATTGCAAAATAAGAAGTTAAGTCTATCATCATACAGCATCTTATTTTAGCGAAACATCAACATCAAAGGACAAGAGATAGAGATTGATAACTAATGCATGAAGTTTCATTTTTGAAATAAGATTAGAAAATTGATTTAAATTTCTTAAATAAAGGATGGTTATTTGCCCTTTATTATAGTGGATGACTTAGAAATTCAACCCTGTAAATACTTACTTGGTTAGTCAACTCAATTCAGTTCCTAACACTGTGCTCCTTTTCTTTATAGATTTGTGTCTCAAAGTGCCCAGAAAAATTTTTAACTTACCTAGACATGCAATTTACATCCAAGAAAAACAAAAAACACTGGGCATACTACAGCCAGTTCTGCAAGTCTACTATGGTGCAACCTGCCAAGGTATGTGTGTTTAATTTTAAAACTAGAGAAGAAATTTAACTTTTGTTGCAAAAGTAAGTGTAACTTGAACATCAGTAATTGGAAAAATTAGAAAATCTTTTAGGAAATGATGTCTAAAGGAACCATTGCATTAAAAAACAAATGGACCTATACATATAAAAACACATGTTATTTATAGGGTATCATTTTTGCAGACTTGAGGTATTATTTGAGACTATTAAGTCTGTAAGTTAACTTCAACTATTCTCTGAAAAAAAATTTCTCCATGTGAATGGATTTTTTTGCTATCAAGAGGTAGGTGCTAATATCATTTGCAGCTCCACTGGTACTTAGTAAACTAGTAGAATTTTACTTCCAGGTTCAGTTTGATAATTGTGCATTAAAAAAAATCTGAAACCCACTTCAGGAATTCCAAAAACTTATTATCTTAAATAGTAATAATAGCTTCTAAATTAAACAAGATGCTAATTTTACAAAAATAAAATTGAAGTAGTGGAGCTTCAGAATGTGCTAAACAAGCATGCACACTTTCAAAGGTATGTCTAGGTTTTGGTGTGTCTGGTTTTATTGTTGATTCAATTGAATTACAGTTAGGATATTAAAGAATGTCAAAAAGTAGGTATGTGTGATAATGTTACAATTATTGTTACTAGCATACTTAATTGGAATAATGAGATACTGTAGAGTTAAATTTTTAAAGGACAAAATTTTCATATTGAAAATAAAAGTTGTCATCACATAGCATTTGCAACTTTAACATTTTCTTCCTTCCATTTTAGACTCCTGCACAACTTATAATGGATGATGATTGTCCATCAGCAATTTTTCCAAGCAAACCTTGTAAGTCTTTATTATTTTATCTTAGGAACACAGAATTTACCTAGGAGTTATTTATTTATTTAGCATCCAAAGTAGGACCATTTTTTTATGTTTACTGAAGTTGTTTTGAGTCATAAGGAAAAGTAGATTGTATTTTATAATATAGAGCAAGATAAACATATCTTGTTTAACACAGAAGTTATTAATTTAGTTCCCTTATTTCACAATTGATGAAAATAAGGCCAGGAAAAGTCCTATGACTGGCCCAAGGTCCCCAAGTTATTCTGGAAGAAAACCAAAGCTTACCTCCTGCCAAGGAAGTTTCCACTGAAGCACTGTGGGTTTTGGGGTTTTGCTGCATAAAAACACACATAAATTGAAAATATATCTTTAAAAGTCCCAACTTATTTGGGCTCTATGAATACACATAAATACACATGTGGGCATGTTTTTACATATCCACTCCTAAATTTAGCCAAATTTTTTTTTTTTAGTTGAGGTAACATTGGTCTACAATGTTATATATGACTTAGAAGTATAGGCTCTAGACCTTCAGGTGTGTATTACAACACTGCACCCACCACCATGGCACTCATAAAGCTAGTTCAGAAATTGCCTCAACAGTGTGAGTAGAACATATAGTTGTCATTATAGTTTAAATTTTGAAATACTTACATATCTCCTGAATGAATCAATGTCTTAATGTCTTTAAAATTATAAACTTTATTTAAAATAATACTCTGTTGATATAAAAAGAAATAATCACTCATTTTACTTTCTTAAGGATCTAATCCTAACTACAAAGAAAAAATAATTATATAAATGTCCATTACAATATATAAGTCAAAGGATCCAAGAAAAAGAAAACAGAAGGGAAACACTCTCACATTCAAAAGCAAGAATACTTAAATGAATTATGATGTTTTTATTAAATGAAATATGTTAACATTATTAAATATAAGAATTGTGTGTATGTTGTACTATTAAATAGAATGCAAAGTATTTTATGCACTATAATGACTATCATGTATACATGAAAATGGAAAAAAATATTCAAAGAAAAAGACTGGAAAGCAAAATGCTAAAATGTTAAGCAGTTGTTCTGGAAGTGGCAAACTTACAGGCATTTTTCTCTTCTTTCTTTTTATTTCTCCATTTTCCCACAATGTATTTATATATTTCTTTTAAAATAGAAGAAATGCAATAGTCATCAATTTGAGTAGAAAGTTGATTACCATTGAAACAGCCGTCACCAAACACAGTGTCTTTCCTGCTCCGAACACTCTTCTTAGGGCAAATAAGGAACTTTAAGCAAAAGGATGTAGGTCCTATAAATATTTTGCCAGGAAGCCCTGGGAAACAAGCACTATGGCAAAGAACAGTGTTAGATTTTTTTGGCAAAAATGAATCATTTGTCACTGAAGATAAAATAGCTATAAAAGTATAAGAAATAGTCATTGTCCTTGCAAGAACAGTTTGTTTTAATCACATAATATAAAGTATATATTGGGGGAATATATAAATAAATAAGAAAGACATCATCCTTTACAGTGTAGTGAGGGGGGCATTAAGGTGAACATAGCAACCAACTTGTATTGCAGCCCCATTAGGGGATTAAGTATAGTGCTTAATCTAATTTTACTCACCTAATACAATTCACTCATTAAATAATTTGTAAAATTAAATAAATAATATTAAAAGAAATGAGGGAAAACACTGTGTGTGTGTGTATGTGTATATATATATATATATATATGGTTATGACTCTAAAAAAATTTCCTATAGAAGAAAGTTTAGAAGAAGATTCATTGACATGTTAATATAGTTGACTGTGGGTGGTAGAATTCTCAATAGTAGTTTCCTCTGCTTTCCAAATATAGAGAGTATATTTAATTATTGAAGCTAACAGACTGAGACTGCCCAGAAATAAGTAGTACAATGTTGGGGAACTCTGTAGGTGGGGACAGTCATAGGTAAGAAGTGGAAAGTTAGGTATACACAGAAAGGCAGGAGGTAGGACCAGGGGAATCTGGGCATATAAGCAAAGGCAAGAGAGTTTCAAAGAGCAAGGGTTGTCTACCATGTCAAAGACTCAGAAAAGTTAACTCATTCAACAGCAGATGTTTGCCAGTTTCCATTATACATGAATGGGTTCGAGCAGGACAAAGACTAAGTAATATTTGGAGGTCCTGGCAATTAGGAGATCATTAGGAATCACTGGGAGGACAACTTCCATGGAATGGTGGGGGCAGATATATGATTAAATGGAAAGGAACTAGAAGCGGCTGGTGGAGACTACTAGCCAGGGAAGAACAGAAAGATAGGACAGGGATCAGCCATATGTTATCAGTACCTAATGAAGATGGAGCTGGGTAGAGAAGATACCATTTTAAGGCAGGAAAGGGTTTTTTAAAGATAGCTTTTTTTTCTTTCCTGAATTAACTGCTTTAGTATTTTCAGATTCAAACTCCATGTGAACCCATGGAAATCTGTGATGCCATATACACACACACACACACACACACACACACACAAATGACCCTTTTTGATTTCTCTTGCCTCTTCATTTAAAATTGGGGGTTTTAAAATATTTTTATTAATATATACTTATAAAGCTGCAAGGATTCTATTTAATAAAATAGATATGTGGCTTTTCTCAGAAATTATGCTAGTCTACAAAGTGAGAGCCATTTTTTAGTATAATTATTTTATTTATTTTTATTCACTTATTTATTTATTTAGAACTTTTTTTGTTTTATACATTTTTACATCATTTTTCATTTTTGCACAATGTATGCATTTTCATCTTGGTTATAGTCCCCATACAATTCCCACCCCCCTTGTTTTGATCCTCCTCCCTCCTCCTCCCTCCACCCCCTTAGTGTGTGTCTTGTTTATAGTTGCTTGTTGATTTTGATTTTGATTTTTAGCTTTGTAATTTCCATTGCTAGCCCTTCCCACCCACCCTGCAAAAGCAAAAAAAAAAAACATAAATGAAAAATTTGGAAGGGGCATTTTTAAGATTTTAAAAATAAAATTTCAGTTGACTTGGTAGCTTTAAGTTTAAGTTGGTTTTTATTTCTCAAGGAATTATTTATAAATTTGCAGTTTTCATGGTTATACTTGAGTACCTCAATTTTGTTTTAATAGTAACACTAAACTTATCCAAGTTAATGTAGCCTTTTCTTTAAAATGTGTTTGCCATGAGATACACATTATCATTATTCCTCTTTTAAAACCTGTGCTATGTGTCTTATTTACGCCTACTTGGTGAATATACCATGCATAGAGTAATCAACAAGTTCAGAATATAGTTTCAGATTGTCATTGTGTTTGCTTTCAATGTTTGTCTTTGAGCCATCAGAAAATCTTCTGATTAACAATGATTAAATTAGTTGTCTATGCTGAGCAATTTATGTATCATCTAGCAAGTATTTGATTAGACCTAACAGGAGCTTGAGGAAGGCAGGACATCATTTTGGAAGAAGTAGATAAGAGGTTACCATAATTTTAATTTATTTTACAGTTCTCCAGAGATGTTTCCCTGACTTCTCTGTTAAAAATGGCACTTTTACAGTAGGAAATAAGACAAAGTTCCAAGATGGAAGTGGAAAGACAAGAAATGCTGTAGAACTGAGGGAAGCTGCAAAGTATGTTTGTTTACATTTACATTTTTTTCAGTTTCAACGCACCCCATTATTGTACCCAAGATTAAAGCTTCCACTGTGTTAAGGGTAATAGGGGGAGGCGATGTTTTATGAAATATACATGTCACTGTGGACTGGAAAGCTTTGTATATGTTCATTAAGAAAAGTGTGTAAAGGAAAAACCATAATCAATTAGAAAGAGCAGCAGTTTTTTTTTTCAAAATGACTAAATATTTCATTATCAGAAGATACAGAAATGAGACATTGGAAATGTACTGAAAGCCCTTAATATAATTAATTCTTTTTAATGAAAAATTAATAGTAATAATAATAATAATAATAATAATAATAATAATAAAAGCTCTGTGCTTTTGAAAGCATCATTTAAAAAAAAAGTTACTGAGATCGTAAACTGTCAGATGTTACAAAGGGAAGATGACTTTAAACAAGGCAAAATAACCATGATGATTCTGTTTCAAGATAACCTTGATGATGTAAGGTCAAATTTCCATGTTTTAAGTACAAAGAAGTAAATTTGCTGTTTCCCTTAGCTGTATACATCCTGGTGTCAATGTTATCACCCTGAATTCCCTCGGTGAATACAAACACATACACAAACATAAACCCACAGTTGCATTGCATAACTCAGTTGTTGAATTAAAAATGAAAAATAAAATATTTTAAAAATTTCTCTTTCATAAAATACACTAGCAGTCTAAGCAAGTAATGTGGTTCTGCATATTTAGACTATAATAGCAACATGGATGAATTTCACAAATATAAAGCTATATGAAAGAAATCACAAAATAGTAAGTACAATTACATTGACCAAAAAAACCAAAACAAACACAACTAAATTAAATTATTCTGTGGTGCCTAAAAAGAAAATTGGTAAACTATTATCCAAAAAGCCAGGAATGTGTTCCCTTTAGGGGAAGGGGAAGGTGTTGTAATTGGGGTACATGTGGGAAAGGGGTGACGGTATTGTAGTTACATGAATTTGTTCACTTTGATCGTTTATCAAATCAATGTTAACTTGTTCACTTTTCTGTAAGTGCCCATCGTGCCTTTCTGCCACAGAGCTGTTGGAGTATTAAGAAGGAGGCTAACAGCAATGTTCATTCTTGGCTCTATGGATTTGCTAACTTCAAAATTGGCCTTATTTAAATTCATGTCCTATAGTGAGCTTTCTGCAATATTGAGGGCATGCAGCACACATTGGAAAGCTGTGTTTTCTGTATATAGCTATAGCCACTTTTGTGGGTTTATCGAAGTGATATCTCATTCATTGTGGGTAGGAACAGCAACTTACAAAATCCCTTTTATAATAACAAGAACATTTCTGTTTGGAGGTAGTGAAAAAGTAATTGATATTTTTTCTTCTTTGAATTCAGTCATATCAATAAAATCCTTGATTCAAGGACAATTGGACTGAAAATATTTGAAGATTATGCAACAACTTGGTATTGGATTCTCATGTAAGTAAAAGCAGAGGTGTTGCTTCTCCATCCCCATTCTGAATTTATCTTTGTAGAACACTTACCCATTGATATTTGTGAATATATAACGTTGACACACATCTCAGGCCCTGCCATTTTTCTTTGAAATAAGGTAGAACACAGATATTTGTTCTATGTCCCAGTAGTAGGAAAAAGTTACAAGAATGTAAATTTTAATTTCATTTATTAAAGTATAGTTACTAATACACATATACTTCAAGTCATTGGGGCAGCATCTATGTACATTTTCTTCATGTCATGAGTTACTGTGAATGTGACATATTTCTCTGGTTCTGTTTTCTTGTTTGTCTTTCCCTCAACCTCTGAAGAATTATGCTATTTTTTAATACATCCCTTCCACATAGTGATTGCAATCATCTTCATCATAAGTAACTGTAGTTATGAGGAGCTGAATGAGTTATGAAAGGAGGAGATTTAAAACTTTTAGACATAAGATTTGCATCCCTGGAAAGGTAAAGGAAAATTCAGTCACCACTGGAGTGGATATGTCTGTCTGCTGTATCTAAGGTGGTCATTACTATCTGGCTCCCGTGTCATCTTCTAATACCATAAGATTATCTATTTTTATAGAAATCAAAGAACACAGTGAACACATCTTCATGTTCTTACAATGCCCTTTACAGCCTGACCCAACTTAGTTTCCCAGATTCATCTCTACTCATGTCTCTTGATTAACCCTATATTCTAAACACATCAAATAGTACAACCACTCCTAGACTGCCACACCCACCCCCATACTTTTGTACATTCCCAGCATATCCTTTGTTTCCTATGAAACTCCATCTCATCCAAAATCAACTTTTGTGTCATTTAGGAAGCCTTTGGTGACTTCCCCAGAAGTTACCAGTTACTTCCCTCTCTGTTCCTCAGACCCATTGTGTGTGTGTGTGTGTGTGTGTGTGTATGAATGTGTATCAACACCTATACATACACACAGATGGCTATCTTTATAGAGCACTTACAATTTTGTATTTTATATACCTGTCTTTTTTCATTCAATAAACTATAAGTTCTTTACCATGGTAAATATGTCTCACTCACCTTTATTTTCCTAAATCCTAACATATGGTATAGTTCTTTCTTTTTTTTCCCCCCAAAGATTATTTACTTATACAAGCACTGGGTACAGTCAGAAAAGCGGGAGGGTGAGAGAATTCACCAGAGCCCGAGCAGGGAGCAGAACAGGCAGAAGGACTGAAGTACACTGCTGAGGGGAGCAGCGGGTGGCAGGAGAGGTCTGCGCGCCATGTGGGACCCTCGCCGGTGGCCGGGGATCGAACTGGCTCTGCAGAGGCTGCGGGCAGCTTCGCAGCCCAGCACTCAACTGCTGCGCCACAGGGAAGACCCTCTCATGGTATAGTTCTAAGAAAATAGAAGATGCATAGAAAATATAGATTCAAGAAACAGTAAGGGAACAAAACTCCAGGGGAATAAGGTAGATAGTAGATAGCTATCAGCTGTTTAATAAAGTAAAAAATGTATCATATGTAAGTAATAATATTTGTAGAATTTTATGCTGGAATTTAAAAGACAAAAAATGAATAGCTATAGTTCCTACAATTTTTGAATTATACCAAAGAATAATCCCTCAACCATATCAGTAAATATTAAAGTATCTCTGATTTTATAAGGGAGTGGCTTCTGAAGTTAAATCATAGACTCTGCAAAATTGTGACTTGAAAAGGTACTTTGATACCATGTTGTCATCTATCCATTGATAATGATTATTAAGATTTTGTTTCTAAAGATAACACTTAAAGATAATAAAATCAATAATTGTACCAGTCTCTGTCTGTTGCTACATTTGGAAACTTGCTGATAGTGCTAGAGATGTCCATTTTTAATAGAAACATCAATGAATTTCCCAAGTTTAATGAATTTGCTTTGATGAAATTATCAAAAAGAATCCAACAGGACTTTAATTTGGATATATGTTGTGGAGTAAGGAACAGAAGTATCTCTAGTAGCTTATCAAATCCCAGAAAGGAATTAAAACAGAAGGAAAATAGTTATGCTCTTGATTGCATCGTAAAATTACATTGCCCAGGAAAAACAAAAGCCTTATCATTGCTCCAAATAGATGTGTGGTAACATCAGGCATCACCAATTATTAGAGTTAATTAGGCTATGGTGATAATAACTACAAAGTCATGGATTCAGTAGCTGTGTGGGTCAGTTATTTCTCTTGTCTTTCTGCCCCAAACTATTCCCTTGTTCTAGACAGTTCTAGATTCTAACTATTCTAGACAGTCATACTGCAGAAGATTTCTATTAATTACCAGGTATATAGAGCAGCACAGATTCAATTTGAATATATTTTACAGTGTATGACTTCCTGTAATAAGGAAAAAATTAAAGTTGGTTACTGTGGCAGAGAGGTCAAAATTGTAGGTTGGTGGAATTGTGCTTTTCTTGAATAATGATTGATACTGGACTGTGATTGACCTGGGCATACATAGGTGACACATGTAGAAGGTCTCTGATGTTCTATTCTTCTATATTAAAGTTAATAGAAACCATTATTTATACTTTTTTGTGTGTAGAAGAATCAGGGTGTAGGGCAGAGGTTCGGGGCAAGGGAGGAGGTGAGAGGATTCACCAGAGACAGAGTGGGGAGCAGAACAGGCAGAATGACTGAAATATACTACTAAGGGGAGCAGCAGGTGATACAGGGAGATGTCTGCTGTGCCATATGTGGGTTAGCTCCCTGGCCAGGGATCAAACTCAGGCCATAGAGGTAATAGCATCCTAGGCTACCAGGAAGGCCCTAATTATACTTTTTAAATGTTTCTGTGTCTAGGTAAAAGAAGATAATCTAAGAATCATTTTGAACAGAGAAAAATGTTGTCTTGCTTTTTTGATAAGCTTAGCACTTTTGACCCTTGTTTTATTGTGCATATTATCCTCTAGTGGCTTCACTATCGCCATGTTCCTCAGTTGGCTGTTTGTGATACTCCTGAGGTATACAGCTGGATTCCTCTTCTGGGTCTTCGTGTTGGGTGTAATTGGAATTATAGGCTATGGTAGGTATTACCCATCTTAAAATCTTCACTATCAAAACTTTATTTTCAGTTGCCATTACCAATCACCACAAAGCATTTTATTTGCAGTGAATTTAGTTATTCTTTACCCCAAAAAGTGTTAACAAAAGTATTTAATTTGGCATATTTTGTGTCTTTAACTTATTTATCTTAAAATAAGTGCTATTAAATGTTCTATTCTTATAAAGAAATAAGCAAAGGAATAGACAAAACCAAGCCTACACTTGAAATCCTGCTGTAAGACTAATGCTACTGTAACTAGAGGGGGAGAAGGAGTAGGAGCAAGGGATAGAAGGAGCCTCCTGGACTGTGGTGAAGGACGATGGGTGCCTTGGTGGTTGGTGTGTTGTGGTAACATACATTCGAAGTGATATGAATCTATACAGCTATAACATATTCAGTGTTGTAACTAAAATAACTGCAGTAACAAACAAAAATCCAGCATGTGGTCAATGCCCCCCCAAAAAAGTTCTATTATTTTTGCCTACCAGCCTTTTTTCTCACACCTCGTGCTGTGAGGTGAAAGTATAGCACTTATGGAAGCATCCTTTCAGTCTTTTAACAAATGCATAGGTCAATATTTGAATGTTTGAGAAGCTTCTCAAAAGATTCCAAGGAAGATTCTCAGGTTAAAATCAAAATTAAAAAGGAGATAAAAAGAATCCCTTTTAGGTTAATGAAAAATATTTCAGTGAAATCTTTTTATTCCTTTAGTTTTTCTACCTGATCAAAAGCCAGCTCTGCATAGTTAAAGTGTGATCTGTTTTTCCCTTTCAACTTGGTACTTTAAATCCCTGTTCTGTCACATGTTTTTGTAATTGGCCATTACTCCATAATGAGGTATCACCCTCTAGAGGCAAATATTTTGAATTACACTCATTGGATAGAGAATTACCTATTACAAAGTTGAAATCTCACCACTAATTCAAGTCCTGCTAAAGCAGTATTGTTACATAGTGTGAACACTAAAAAAAGGAACTAAAGTTTCTCCTAAAGAACAGTATAGCACATACTTTCTGTCTTTTAACAAATGTATAGGTCAATACTTGAATGTTTGAGAAGTTTCTCAAAGATTCCAAAGAAGTTTATCAGCTCAAAATCAAAAGAAGGAATTTCCCTATAACACCATTTGTATTGACCATAGCAATTTCCTGTTTCTGGCACTGGAAGGAGAGCTTTACACAAATCAATTTAAGAATGCAGTGGAGTTCCCACTGGTAGTTGGTAGTTAGCTTGAGTTCTAATCCCAGCTCCAGGACATGTAACTGAGTGACTTTGAAAATGCTGCTCATTAAGACCCAGTTTCCTTATCCATAACATCTACACAATAATGGTATCTCTATATCACAAGATTGTGAGGACTAAACAAGATAATGAATATAAAGCCTTTAGAACAGTGCCTGGAATACAGTCAGTGCTCCTTGTGTGTTGAATATTGTTTTGGTCATCTTTGTTATCCTCAGTGCATTTCTAGACAGTCATTCAAGTCTCTTCAGGTTCTCCTTATCAGCTCCTCCTGTGTAATTGCCCATGAAGAGGTGGGTCAGGCTGGTAGATGACACAAGAACTGTAGCTCCCTAATCAGAAACTCCCAAGAAAGCATTTTGTTTAAAATTATTTGTATTTCCTCTTTTTGCTCAAAATAACCCCTTCCCTTTGTCACTGTCAGTCTGTGCATGTGATTCAATCACTCTTTTATTGTCATCAAAGAAGGAGAGAGAAACAATGTCTATGAATGTTTCACTGATTTGTCTTAAGAAGCAAGAAAAATCTGAGACTGGGTTATAGTGTTAATCTCAAAGCAACAAAAGGGGAATAGATGGTCAATTTATAAAAAGTGCAGGTAGGACAATGAAGTTCAGCCCCCTATTGACTCCCTAGGTAGCGCTAAACTCCATGTAAGCTTGGAGCTATTCATTGGGTGGTGAAGTGTCCAACTAGATCAGGAAGTATAAGTAAAACTGTATGTGAGTGGCCTCTGCTACTATCTTGGACAGCCAGCTTTTGATATCATGAGAAACCAATGGCATGTAGACATTAGCTTAGTTCCTAGGACAAGGGACAATGTGAATGTGCCATACTGAGCAGAGAAAAAGCCAGACTGTGTGTGGGCAGGTATCCAAGTTAATAGTTACACGGGAGAAGATAGAACACCAGGTAACAAAAACAGATTTGGAGATTGAAAAAGACCCAGTTCCAGATCCATCACATATTAACTGTGTGATTCTCTGCAAGTACATAGTCTCTCTAATTCAGAGATTCCACAGCTATACAATCAGAACTTGTATTAAATAAAATAGAGCACATAAAAGCACTCAAAAAGAAGCCTAGCATATAGTAATTTTTCAACAAATAGTCTCTCTTGTTCTTGTCATGTAGGAGTAATGTTGAAGAAAGAGGACTTGAAACATAGGAGTGATACCTTGAAAGAAAAAAGCTAGGACAGGAGAAGGAAAATAATAGTAAAAGAAATAGGAAAACACTGCTGAGACTTTCACATCCCCACCAGCTAAGTAGTGTGACATACCATCTTGCTATAAAATAATGACATAAAAAAGTATTGTATTGTCTTATACAGTTTATTGTTTTTTATGAATTTCAGGAAATAAAGGAAATTTCCCTGAAAGAGAAAGAAACCTCGAGCTCAAATTAAAGTAGGGAAATGAACTGATAGCAAGTGTGAAACACTGGGTAGCCCACACCAGTGCTTCCATCAGGAGGCTTATTTCAGGGCCAGCAGCAGGGGAGGGGATCAGACCTGAAACTCCTGGACTACATCCAGAATCCAGAAAAGCATGTACAGTGACCCCAGTTTGGTAGTACTCTTTGGCTGCCAAGAGAAACAAGTGGATAACCCTTCTAGATAAAAATGCCCAAAGTTTAAGTCACATATAGTTTGGGTCTCAATCAAAGAGGACCAAACATACAAGGACATTGTCTTTTTGTGAGAAACAGCAGAAACCATAAACAAGAGATCAGAACATGGGACTATCCCAATATACCAGATAAGGAAATCAATAAATAATGTGGAAAACCATGTATAAAATGTTTAAAAATTAGTGATGGAATTTAAAAAATAAGAAATCATCAATAAATGTCCAGGCATGCATGAAGATGAACCAAATAGAATGTAAAATAATAGATTAAACATTGCATTGATAAATAGCAAAATAGAGCATTGATAAATGGGAAGATTAATTTGAATTATCCAAAATATAGCAGAATCTGATAAAGGATCAGAATATGGTGGTGTGGATAAGAGAACTAGAGAATAGGTTGAGTAGGACCTAGTAGGACCTATCAGTATATTTGAAAGTTATTGGCTGAGAATTTTCTAGAATTGATAAAAGATATGAATCCATAGATATAGGAAGTTCTAACTATACCAAGAAAAATAAGGGAAGAGACATCCATATCTAGTCTTTCATTCTTTTATTTGTTCATTCAACAAATATCAAGTAGCTACTTCCATGTACAGGTATTTTTCTAGGCTTTTGAGATATAGCAGTAAACAAAAGGCAGAGATGTTCTTACTCTCCTGATGTTTATAACCTAAACAAATTATCTGTCAGAAGGTGATGTTTGCTATGGAAAGAAGAAAAAGTGGAACAGGAAAAGGGGATTGAGTCTATCATGTTAGAGCAAAGAGTGCAAATTATATTAGCAGGGTAGGCCTTTTTGAAAAGAGATCTAAGAAAACCCTTAAAGGAGGCCATAGAATTAGCCACTGGAGTTAAGGGAAAGATCTATACCATGAGCACAACTAGAACAAAGGCCAAAGGCAGGGTATATTGAAGAAATGTATAGAATGGGTGGGTGTATGCAGAGTAAAGGGGAAAATTAAAAGAAGGTTATAGAATTCATGAAAGTCAGAAACACGTAGGTTATTATCAGATCTTGCCTTTTACTCTGAGTGAAATGGAGAGGCATTGCAGGGCTCTGAAGCCCCTGGGTAGAGAAGAAACTGTAGTGAAGCAAGAGTAGAAGCAATGAGACAGGAATGCAGACTGATCCATCCACTATGGAAAGCCATGTGGAGGACCCTCAAATTACTAAAAATGGATCTACCATATGACCCCACAATTCCACTCCTTCGGAAACTACCCAAAGGGCACAAAGACATTAATTCGAAAGGATACTTGCAATCCTGTGTTCATTGCAGCACTGCTCACAATAGCTAAAATAGGGAAACAACATAAATGCCCCCAAACAGATGACTGGATCAAGAAGATGTGGTATATATATATATATACACAATGGAATAGTACTTGGCAATCAAAAAAGATAAACATGCCATTCGCAGCAACATGGATGGAGCTGGAAGGGATTGTGCTCAGTGAAATAAATCAGAAGGAAAAAGAAAAATATTGAACAGTTTCACTTATAGGAAGAATATAGGGAAACCATACAAGGGATCCATGGGGGGGAGGGGGAGACAAAACTAGCAGTCAAACTATAAATTGGAGACATTCATCAGGGGAGGGGGGCAGGAAAAGGGATCAAAACAGGAGGGAGGAACACAAGAGTCTGTGGTGATGGTTCACAGGTATCTTGGTGGTGGTAATTTTATGGGAGCAACACCTGAGAAGAGCAATCAAACCTTGTACAAAATGAACAATGATGTAAAAATACATAAATATTTTTTTTATACAGTAGAATCAGTGAGACCAGTAGGAAGGCTATTGCAGTAATCCTGGTATAAATGAGTAAAACTCAGCCAAAATGATAGCAATGAGAATAGGCAGATTTTTTTTTTTTTAATGTAGAACTAACTGAATTTCCTGATGGACTGACTGCAACTCATGAGGGAAAGTAAGAATTCAAAAATGACTTCAAAGGTTTCAACCTGAACCATTAGAAAGGTGGAGTTACCATCAACTGAGATAAGGATGGTTGGAGTGGATCAGGCTTGGTGTGGAAATGGGATTGATTGGAAGTTTAATTTTGGACATGTTGATTTTGAAATGTTTATTGAGTTTGAGGCATGAAAATGAAGATGTTAAATCTGCAGTTGAATCTGCAGTCTGACTTTGAGGGAGAAAAGAGCTAATTTAAGAAACATATTTAGGAGTCAGGATTGTTAGAGGCATGAGACATGAAAATGGGTAAAGATTGCAGCATAGACTGAGCTCCGACTTCTTCTGACATTAATGACCAGGGAGAAAGACAGGACCAGCAAAACAACTGGAATTGAACAGTTCTTTTTGAAAACAAAAAGGAAATGATGTTCTAGAAGCCTATGAAGAAAGGAGGGATTGATCTACCTTGTCAAATCTGGCTCAGAGGTTAACAAAGATGAAAACTGACTTTGGATTTAGAAATGTGGAGAGATAGAGTTGGTAGAATAATGAGGGAGAGGTCTGATTAGAGTAGATTATTAGAGGGTGGGAGGAGAGAAATTATAAACAGAAAATATAAATGGCTATTTTGGAGAGCTTTATACTATGAGGAACAAGAAATTGGTCTATGGATGGAGAAAGAGTAGAATTTTTTTGTTTTCTTCTTTAAGATAGAAGGAAGAACAAATATATATTGTTTTCTTTACTGTACTAATAAGAGCATATTTTTAATATAATTTTGTACCTTGTTCTTTTCACTTAAAATATCAGAGAGATCATATTACTAGACTCTGTTTTCTTTA
Source organism: Talpa occidentalis (assembly GCF_014898055.3). NCBI lineage: Eukaryota > Metazoa > Chordata > Mammalia > Eulipotyphla > Talpidae > Talpa > Talpa occidentalis. The sequence goes on from NW_023605305.1 coordinate 49,941,380, forward strand.
CATAGCAGTAGAGCATTCTAGCATAATTTGTTTAATCATTTCCTATTGATGGTCATAAAGGTTGTTTCTAGTCAAAAGATTTTTTAACATTTTATTTTTTCATTATTTTTATAAGCATTTTTTAAAAGATTTATCTATGTAAGAACCGGGGTACAGGCCACATGTGTGGGAGGGTGAGAGGACTCACCAGAGACAGAGTGGGGAACAGAAAAGGCAGACTGACTGAAATACACTGCTGAGGGGAGCAGTGGGTGAGTCAGGGGAGGTCTGCTGCGCCATCTGGGTAGCTCCCTAGCTGGGGATCAAACTTGTGCTACAGTGGCTGCAGATAGCTTCATAGGTTGCATCTTAATCCCTTGCACCACCAGGGAGGCCGATAGTCAAAGGACATTTAAGGCAAGATTTTGCCATGATATTAGACAAATCCTGAAAATATTGATATTTATTACAGTAGTATATTTAAATTCTTAGATGCAAAAAATTTACTGTGTATATATGAATTTTGCCATTGTAGAAATGACCATGCTAATTAGTTTCTTGTAGATACACGTGCTAAGTGTATAGCTTATATCTCAGAAAATAACATTTCATATTAGTCTGTTTTTCTTTCCTTTTCAAGGAATATGGCACTGTTATCAGCAATACTGCAAACTTCAGGGAAAGCCAAACTCTCAGTTAACTGTATATGACATCGGGCTTCAGATTGACTTAAGCATGTACTTTCAACTGAAACAGACGTGGTTTGCATTTAGTGAGTGGATTTTAAAAATTTGTTTTATTAAAATTACAATATTGAGAAAGCATTTCTTTTGTCTAAAGGGAAACTTAGGTTTGTGTAACCTGTTAATTATACTTATTACTAGTCATTATATAAATGTGTCTATAATCCTACTAGCTACATTAAGTAGGAAAGTTATGGAGGGAAAATTAGCATATAATCTAAGAAAATGTTACTTTACAATGATCTCAAGTTATTTGCCTTCAACTTAAAATGGCTTGGCTGTGGAACTTTAAAGCTTAATATCCAAGAAGGTATTTTAAAGGAAATATCAAGGGTGATAGTAACAACAATTTTTAAAGCAAGATGAATTCAGAGATGGCTTTAACCTTATATTCTTAGAATGGTTATAATATTCCTTGTACTCTTACACAGAGATTCATGTTCTTTAATCAAGATTTTAAAAATAACCTCTAACTAGACGTTGCTTTAAAAAATTCATCTTTGTATTGTTGAAATTAGAGAGTCAGGAAAGATATATTCAAGAAAGCCTGGTAAGGAGTCCCAGAGAGTGCTGAGAGGGGAGCAGTATCTTGGGGGGGCATCATGATTTCAGGTATGCATCCTACCACTCTAAATTTGAAAACTTGATTTTGCCACTTCACACAGAAGCCATCATGTTTCCAAGACAGGCTCACTTTATGTCACCATTTGATTTGTTTACACTATTGGGATACTCTCCCTGAGACCAGTATGCAGACATTTCCCAAGCAGGACAACATTTTCTTGGATCAAGGCATACATTACTTCTGAGGAGCTTTTTTAGCAGAGGGCCTAGGGTACTATTGACAGCTGCTTCTTTAGGCTCATACCATGCTTAAGTTTTGCAGCCCAGAAACCCCGACTAGATTCCTTTGTCTGCCACATTTAGTTTTCTCTTTACCTTTGGTAGTGTTAGATCAAAAAATTAAGTCTTTGTTCTTTGCCTCCCTATTTCTAGCTCTCATGCAAACTTAGTTCCCTTCATGTAACATTTTTCAAATATGCTGTAAAAAAATTCTGTTTTTAGGCTATGAAATTAACCATAAACATCCGGCATCTTAGTACTTTCCTCCTCATCACTTTTCCCTTAATTTGAGGGATTCCATATCCCCTCAGCAATCCTCTTACTGTTAGCCATCATTTCTAAAGATGATGAGTTTCATCCATCATGAAGTCTTTATCTAGTTTTACTCTCCAGTGGTTCTTAGTTACAAGTTCAGTGGTCATCTGCTGAGTCTTAAGGGCCTTCCACACAAAACTCATCGAGATGATCAGAAACTGCCATTGGAATAACTGAGATGTATTTTGGGGATGATAACACAGAATTTGCTTCTATTTTCAAGTCTAGCAATACTAATCTTTCCTCAAAGGAGCCTCAATTTTCATAAACCATTTCTCATATATTGATTATTTGCTCTGTATCTGGACAAAACTCTAGGAAACAGATGCAAGGGCCTACTTGTGAAATTACACTCATTGGCACAGACACTGGAAATAAGAAAAGTTACACATACAAAAACAATAATCTTTATGAGTCTTGAATTGTGTTAGGAGAAGGCTCTGTTCTCATTTCTGCTATCAATTATCCTACTCTCCTCCTCTGAAGTTATAATTATACTAGCTGCTATAAATATGTTTCAATATTTTTCTCTCATTCAAATACAAGGAAGGGATATAAGCCAATATAAGTTCAAAAGAAAGATAAATTTCTGTAACATAATATTTTGTGTATATAATTCTATAAAGGTGGAAGTTTAATATACTATATTTTCATCAAAGCAATTTCAGAAAATGAAGAAATCCTGATATATCTCACACTCTTAGTTTATCCAAAGATAGTGATTTCAGCTTAATATAGTTGCATCTACTATTTTTGGACTCAATTTAGTATTTTAAACTAATCAAATGTACAAGAATGCTAAGATCCTCCCATATCTCTGGGTTAAATGATTTCTACATATTTTGAGATATAATTCCAGGATGTGTGTGTAACATCGGAATATTAGTTGTATAACCATAGAATGAAATAATGAATTCCCCATCACTGGAGATGTTCAGGCATGAGTAGAATAAATGCCTATTAAGGATTTTATTGAAGATATCCTTTCATGGGTGGGAATTTAACTTTCCATTAAGTTCCTTTTGAAATTTCAGTTTATGTTATTTAGAATTCTGTATTTCATTATTTTAGATTTCACACCTTTTGACTTTTTGACCTCTTTGTAGTCAGGAAGCATCTTAAAATCAATGAGTAGATATTTAATAAAGGATATTTTTACTTTTCCTAAAAAGTTATTACTAAATTAAAGGTGTGTCTTAGAATTAATGAGATATAATAATTAAAACTATTTGCCTTCAAGTAGACAGAAATCAATTCAAGTTAGCTGATAAGAAAAGAAAATTGGAACAAGCTCGGGGCAAGGCATTTGTTATAACAACATATAAGTGCCTTATTAATTCAAAAATATAAAAAGACAGCTAACTGGATTTTCAGTTGTGCCTGGATCCAGGACACAAAAAAACAAAAACATATCAAGATTTCTTCTCTTTCTTCTTTCCTGATACCCATATAATACACTTCATTTTATCTTTGCAGATTCATTTACTTAACATAAAGATTATTTTGACACAACCTATTATGTTTGTATAATATTTACTTGATGAGCTATATAAATTTCAATGTGAAACTGAACAAGATTTCCTTGGTTGTAAATTTGAGACTTTTACTAGACAACTCATGCTGGGTTTACACTGATTTATGATGGCTATGATGGGTGGGGTCGCAAGTAAAAGTGTGGCAGCTAAGAGGCTGCCCTTGCAATCAACAAGATCAATTAATTGAGAGGTGCTGTGAGCAGGGTAGATGGCTCAAAATTTTTCTTCTGTAATAATTCACTTACTCAATGAAGTAAGCATGAAACATCTAAGATAGAGCTACTTAAATCATCTTTCTTCCTTTCTTTCTCCCATGCTTATTCTGTCATTTCTGTAAATGATGTGGAATGTTTATATAAATAAAATGAAGACTGTCCAGTTGAATTGTGCAGACTCTAGCTAAACATTTCTGTTTAGATTACTAGCACTTCTTGGAGGTTGTGAAAGAGAATTTCTAATATTGGTATTCTTGTTAAAATTATGACATGTCGGAATTGATCATGATGCTCTGTTGTAACTTTTTGCAGAGAAAGTTTGCGTTTTGGATTGTTTTGTATCACATGTGATTTTTTTTTTTTTCTGTTTAAAGTGATAGCACTCTGCATCCTTGAAGTGCTTGTTATCATCATGCTGATTTTCCTCAGGGACCGAATTCGCATCTCCATAGCCCTGCTGAAGGAAGGGAGCAAGTAAGACCCTGATGGAGAGACTTGAATATGTGTACCAGTCATTCCAGTCAGTTTCTGCCCATTGTGTTGATGCCCCAGACTATTATTTCCTTTAAGAAGACTTGTTAAGAAAATCTGCTCTCCATTGAAGACTTGTTTAAGATCTAATACCACATATTAGAAAAGCCATGCTAATAAGTCAGTCTTTCAATATCATCAACCTTCAATTATCAGAGGTTAAAATAAGGTTAAAAGTCTATGTATTAGCCCTTTTTAAACACCAAATTTATGCTAGAAGAATAACATATGTGAAAGTAAGTGATCAAGTACTACATAAAATTTAGTTATATTACATACTGTGTTATTCCCATACTGACTCATGTGTTAAAATTAATGCTTGAGATCATTTATAGAACTTTAAATCACCATAATCCTGTAAAGTCAATTATATGCTATTACCATTTCTATATGAGTAACGAAATTTTCTATAGACAAAATAATTGATCGTAGTAGCACCAGACTATACATTTTGTATCTTCTACTCTTAATTCAGTAATACATTATATTTTTATTTGAAAATACTATAAAATAAACACTACACTTTTCATAAAATTCATGCTGTGAGGTAATTACCTATAGTTTGCAAACTATTCCAAAAGGTCACTTGAAGATAATACTTCAAATTTTTGAATAATGCTTGGAAAAAAAACAAAGAAAGCATTATGCTTAGCCAATAAAACATGTTATCTGTTTCAAATGATAAAAACAAAGTTGCCAATGACAAAGAACCAAATTATTTTAAATAGTCTTAAGAATTATTTTAACAGTATTGCCATCTCTAATAATAATAGTGCCATCTGAAGCCAGTGGTTTAAATTGTTAAACTCTCTCCTTCAGACAAAAACTGAAGTCCCTGTCACTCACCAAAAATACCTACTGATTTGCTGAATATATTTCTGAAATAATATGATATATGCAATTCATTATAACTTGTCCTACTATTACCTTCTAAATGTATGTGCATGTGTGCATGTGTGTGTGTGTGTGTGTGTGTGTGTGTGTGTGAGAAAAACCTTCCAACTGTGACTAGTTGATGGTTTGCTCAAGGGAAAATTAAGAACTACAAAGGGTGTGAGAATACTAGGTAAACACAAGGATGTCCAATTATTCAGTAAACATCAGTGTTTGGAGAAAGGAGAAAAGAACTTAAATAGTGAAGAAGGGAACTGCAAAAGAAATCTAAGATGTGTCAAGGCATTAAGAGATGGGTATAGTGTCACCAGTTCTTTAGGGCTAGTATCAAACACTATTGGTTTTGTTCCAGTGTCATACTGAAAAGATTATTCAGAAGTATTTTGGAACAAAGCAAGAAGGATGGTGAACATTTCAGAAATCCTGTCTTATGGAGAAATATCAAAGAATTTATAATCCTGGAGGAAAGAAAAGAATAAAAAGTTACTTTAAGTGTTGCTGTATGGAGAAGGTAGTTGATTTCCTTTCCAGAAGGTAGCAGGTATAAGTTAAAAGGCAGAAGAACTTTAAATAGAGTTTCCAATACTAGGGTTGTTAAGAAATTAGAATAAGTTGAGTTGTATAAAAAAAAAAAATAAACAAGTTCCTTATCACTCAATGTGGTCACAGAGGCTAATGAATAGATTTTGAAGATTATACAGAAGGGATTTCTGAATTAGGAAGGGATTTTCACACTTGATTAGATGATCTTCAAGGTCCCTTCCAATTTTAAAAGACTAAGCATCTAAAGGAAAGGAAAACATATCATGATGATACTGTATCAAATATTTATGAATTAAAAGAAGAACTTAGTGAACTTTAGCATGAATCAAGCATGAACACTACTTGAATGTCTCTAATTCATGAAAAATAAATAAAATTTTGAAACCAACACTATGCCAAAATGATCAGTAAAAAAGTGTCAGTTGTTATTACCACTGTTCTTAGAACTAATTCAGTTAAGATTTATTTCTAGTTCTAACATAAAATTTTAATTGAGAAATTACAGTTCTGGATCATTTTGATTTTTAACTATTTATTTTATTTCAGAGCCATTGGATATATCCCTACTACATTATTTTATCCATTTTTGACTTTCATTTTCCTCTCAATCTGCATTTCATACTGGGCTGTGATAGCAATGTATCCTTTGAACGGACCTCTTTAAAATCTAGGTCCACACTACTAATCAAAAACTGGGAATTTGTGCCCAGAGTTTTCCACTTTGGGAAGAGAAATCTCCTAGAGAAATAACTCCTTTCATTTATTTATTTATTTATTTTTGCCAATCTCTAAGAGTTTCAATATACTTATTGAATTTCCCTTCAAATAGGAAATATGGTAGATTTTGTTTTATTTCCCTTTCTTCTTAGCAACAACCTAAGGAGGCTCCAATATATGTTATTGTTTTTAAAGGGCCACTACATGTCACTAACATCTGTTATTTACTTTGAGCTAAAAAATGGATGAACTATTAAATTAGGAGTTTTTAAAAGTTAATCACTCAAGGGGCTGTTGTTATTTGCATTATTTTAATGTCCATTTACTTTCAGTCTACCAGCAAATGATTTACCCTTAACAGACTCATTCAGTTACTTGGCTACAGCAGGGGAACCTGTATATAAAGTCGTAACCACACAGGGGCAATGTAAATTTGAAAATGATACCTGTGACCCAGAGGTAAGTAGAAGAACATCTCTCATTTATTTACTTCAACAGAAAGTCTACTACATTTTATCTAGCAGTGTAGGAATTACGCTGAAATAGAGACTGTGTGCATTAGTGGGGACAGAACTATCGAAAGGAGAAAGGAGGTAGGTCAGGTGTTAGCAGAAAAGCACAGAAAGACATGGGCAGAATAAAGAGAAAGTACTATTGTTGTGTGACTGCATTTGTCCCATTATATAACCTAAGAAGCAGACATGGTCAAAAACAGCACTAATAAATGTGAAATTATAGTAAGTGCAGAATGATAAATTTATGATGGAAAATGAGATACTTTTCAGAGCTCATTATAGAAATTGATAAAGTGATGTGTGACAGAAAGGAAAAACAACAGAAGAGTACAGGAAAAAAAAGCAGGACACGCAATTAGGGGACTAGACAAGATAAGAAGACAGAGAAGGTATTGTCTTGGAATAGCATTTAATATTATATTATCTATGTGTGTGTGTTTTTTTTCCCTGAGTGCAGGTTTTTAATAGAACCGATATCTCCAGAACTTGCCCTGGGGCTCGGTGTAACTTTGCTTTCTATGGTGGATCGACCCTGTACCATCAATATATCGGTACCTTCCAGATATTCAATCTATTTGTCTTTCTCTGGCTTATCAACTTTGTCATTGCATTGGGTCAGTGCGCCCTTGCTGGTGCCTTTGCAACTTATTACTGGACCATGAAAAAACCTGACGACCTCCCACCATGTCCACTTTTTACTTCCTTTGGAAGAGCCATACGGTAAGTAAGATCCACACTGAACCGTGTATCTATCTTCCCAGTAATATTTAGTGTATCTATAATTTAATCTAGTACTTATAATTCAAGTGCAAGGTGCAAATAAGGTCAGCGTTTTATTCAAGATTTTTTGAAAAAAAAAAAAGATTCTTTGATGTCTATGGCTTTGCCTTTGTCTGGTTTTATAGCCACATTTTCATAATCTCTATCAGGTCAATATCCTTGTAAAAGCCTTAAGTTACTGAAGAGGAAAAAAAGCAGGGAAGGGAAAAATTAAAGATCAAAGATTAACTTGGCTCAGTATTTCCATTGGTAGGTTCAAACATCCTGTTTTATGATGGCAAACTATTGGTGTCATTTCTATAGATGAAGGGTGAAAGATGTACACATTTTAAAATCCTCTATGGAGAACTTTATCAATCTGAATAAAAGAGTGTAAGAAGCTCTTTCCAATCAATCTTTCTGCACATCTTTTACTTGTATCAATTGCTTAGCCAACATCCTTTTAGTTAATGTAAAATATTTTAACTTTTATCCTCATTTTATTTTTGCCCAGATATCACACAGGATCCATAGCATTTGGAGCTTTAATTCTTGCAATAATCCAATTCTTTAAATATATCATAGAATATATGGAGAGACGTGTTAAAGGTAAGATTCCAGAATTCATCTTTTCTTAGGCTCCTTGACATCTATGAAGAGAATAGATTGGGGCAGGGAGTTGGGGGATACAACTTGACTGCAATTTGGACAAAGTAATTAGCATATAAATGATCAGATTGGGGATATATTTCCGAAGGGAAAGATCAGAACTTGTTCTTTTGAGAGCTTAGCTATAACGGGGGTAAGGAATGATAAACAGAGGGGAGAGGAATATGGTGGAAAAAAAAAAGAGAAATAGTAGGAGCTATTTTTTTACTAAGATGCAGAAACAGCATGAGAAATTTTCAAAGATGAATTTTTTTTTTTTAATAGAGGCATGTTTTCTTTCTTTCTTTCTTTCTTTCTTTCTTTCTTTCTTTCTTTCTTTCTTTCTTTCTTTCTTTCTTTCTTTCTTTCTTTCTTTCTTTCTTTCTTTCTTTCTTCTTTCTTTCTTTCTTTCTTTCTTTCTTTCTTTCTTTCTTTCTTTCTTTCTTTCTTTCTTTCCTTCCTTTCCTTTCCTTTCCTTTCTTTCTTTCTTTCTTTTGTTTATACATGCACTGGGTACAGTCAGAAGCGCGGGAGGGTGAGAGAATTCACCAGAGCCAGAGCAGGGAGCAGAGCAGGCAGAAGGACTGAAGTACACTGCTGAGGGGAGCAGCAGGCGGCAGGAGAGGTCTGCACGCCATGTGGGACCCTCCTCCAGTGGCCGGGGAGCAGCCGGGGATCGAACCGGCTCCGCAGAGACCGCGGGCAGCTTCGCAACCCAGCGCTCAACCGTTGCGCCACCGGGGAGGCCCTGAATTTTTTTTTGACTTGTTAATTTTGAACAGCACAGTGGAGATGTCAAGTCATTTCAATTCTAGAGCTCAGGACCGGTCAGGCTCAAAATATATGTTTCTCCATCTGGCTTATTTCACTAAGCATAGTAACCTTGCAGTTGCATCCATGTTGTTGCACAAGGCAGGATTTCATCATTTTTTATAGTTGGATAGAACTGTGTGTATATACTACATCTTCTCTATCCATTTGTCAGTCAGTAGGCACTTAGGTTGTTTCTTCTTGTTGGCTATTGGAAATAGTGCTGTCATAAACATGGTGGTGCAGATCTCTCTTTGAGTAAGTGTTTTTGTATTTTTGGAGTAAATAACCTAGAGGTGGGATAATTGCATCATATGGTATTTCTATCTTTAGCTTTTGGAGGAATCTCCATACTGCTTTCTGTAATGACTGCAGCAATTTATAGTCCCACCAACAGTGTATAAGGGTTCCCTTCTCTCTACATCCTTTCTGAAAATTGTTTCTTATCTTTTAGATAATAACCATCTCACAAGTGTGAGTTGGTGGCTTATTGATTTGATTTAAATTTTCTTAATAGGAGGTGATGAACATCTTTTCATGTGCCTACTGGCCATTTGTGTACCTTCTTTGGAGAAGTGTCTGTTCAGAACCTCTTTGCATTTTGTAATTGGCTTTTTTTTATTATTGAGTTTTATAAGTTCTTTGGATATTTTGGGTATTAAACCCCTGTCACTCATAAGATATGCAAAGTAGGAACCACCCCTTGCACAGCAGCTGGGAAATCTTGGGCACCAGGTATGTGTACAAGCTCCTTCCAGAGAGACATTGGTGACCTACTTTTATAATTGGAGTGAGCTAGAGGGAGAAGGCAGCAGAAGTGTCCATTAGCCTCCTTGGGCTCCATGGAAAAATCACAGCTAGCCCCTATCGTCACACAAATTAGAAGACAAACCCTCAGGCAGCAGGTTGTAAAGTATTCAGTCAGCTCTCTCCTGGGGAAAGACTGGATGATGGGCATTTTCACTTGTTCCTTCTGTGCTAAGCTCCGGGGCAATAGCAGAATAAGTATTAGCATGCGTGCCTGTTAAGAACTGGTTTTTTTTCGGTTTTGTATTCTATAGTCATTTGAGACTCGTAGCTTGCAGACATAGGTATATAGAGCTCCATCCCCTAGTTGGGAGCCTTAAAATTTGGAAACTTAAAAGTACTGTCCAAGCCACTCATTCCTTAGGGAGGAAGCTGAGGGTTGGAGGTTCTGTCTGAATTGTATGGTTCTGTGCCAAGGAAGGGATTTATGCAAGTGTGTCTCAAAATTTCCCGCTGTTTCAATGTAGGTTGCCTGATATGTAGGGGTTCACTCAGCTACCTTCTGTAGTTCTTTCAGTAGAAATTGCTCCATGTTGTATATTTGGTGCATCTGTGGGAGGAGGAAGATTCAGGAACCTCCTATGTCACCATTTTGGTCCCTCCCACAAAGGATTTGTATATATGTTGCTCTGACAAATATATACAAATGGTGAATAAACACAAGAAAAAATGCTAAATATTAGTCATTAAAAACATACAAATCAAAATCATAATGAGGTGACACTTTACACACATTTAAAGAAACATATTAAAAAAATGGAAAATTGCAAGTGCTCATAAGGTGAGGATAAATTGGAGTCCTTGTGCATTGCTGGTGGGGATTTAAAATGGGATAGTCCCCATGGGAAATAGTATGGCAGTTCCTCAAAAAGAAAAAATTGAACTGCACATGATCCAGAAATTCTCCTTCTAGATACATAATCAAAACAGGGACTCAAACAAATTCCTGCACACCAATGTTTACCATAGCCAAATTCACAATAGCCAAGAGGTACAAACAATTCTAATTTCCATTAACAGGTAAAAGAATAAGCAAAATGTCACACACACACACACACACACACACACACACACACACACACACGGGAATGTTATTCAGCTCTCAGCAGGAATGAAATGAACCTTGAAAACTTTATGCTAAGTGAAATAACGAAGACACAAGAGGACAAATATTGTATGATTACACTTACATGAAATTATCTAAAAGAGGCACAATCATAAAGACAGAAAATACAATGTAGATTGCCAGGGGCTAGTAAAAGGGGAGACTGAGGAGTTTGTTTTAATGGGTATGGAGTTGCTACTTGAGATGAGGAAGGATCTGGAAATGGAAGATGAGTGTACAATATTGTGAATGTACTTAATGTTACTGAATTATATGTAAAATTATGAAAATGGTAAATTATATATATATATATATAGAGAGAGAGAGAGAGAGAGAGAGAGAGAGAGCTACAAATAAAAAAAATTAAATCCACTGAAAGGGTTTTTTTGATAGAGTTTAGTTGCAAACTATTAATAGATTCAAATATCATCTCATAGGTGCCCAAAACAACTTTGCTAGATTCCTACAGTGCTGCCTGATTTGCTGTTTCTGGTGCTTAGACAAAGCAGTGAAGTTTTTGAACAGAAATGCCTATGTTATGGTAAGTAAACTATTTTTTATGTACTAAATTTCTTTGTAAACACAGCTCCCATGTCTACACTTCCATCTCAAAAGTACTTTTACACCATGCAGTTGAATATGTCACTGTGTTGAAATAAGGATCTGTAAATCCAATGCATATGTCAGGACTACCTTCAGTATCTTTTTGAAGAGGAAAATATTATTTAAAAATGTATTAGATTAAGAAAGACTTAGGGTGCCTTTGACATAGTTTAATGAGAAAAAACTTTGCTTAGTCTATATCTCACTTTGAGAAGAAAATATTTTTCTAGTTCTGAGTTTACATATTTTTAAGGAAGGTTCTGTTTCTTTTTTTGCACTTTAAAACATGTGGACATTGACAATACTTAACTGGATTTGTTATTTATTTCCTATGGGATTGTGAAATTTCTAGTTATTTTTTTTAAGTGGGACATCCAAAACTATAATTCTAAAATGTAGCAACTATAGCTTTCTGATTCTTATTATCTGGTGACACAAGGTCAACAGGAGTGATTCAAGTAGTCATTAATTTACCTCCAGTGATATTATCGTGGACCTCAATTAATGAATGAAGTATACTGAAAGGCATTGGGTTTCCTGAGAGTAATTTTTAATGTGAACAGTGTAACTTTTAACCCAGTCAACAAATTCTAGCCAATATAGTTAAGAGAAATCATGTCCTCATGAGAAAAAAAGACCCTTTTCAATGTTATGCAATCCCCTTGGCATTTAAGGGCATATAGCATCTGAAACATACCTTATTGTCAATGATCCTAAGAGCTTATACAATAGAATTGAGGACATACAGGATTCCCACAAACCCAGATTTTGGAAAGAGGAATCAGAGTTATTGCATGGATTGTCTGCTGGTCTTTTTTTTTTAAGATTTATTTATTTTTAATAAATAAATTAAAAATAATGGGTACCGTCAGAAGCGCGGGAGGGTGAGAGAATTCACCAGAGCCAAAGCTGGGAGCAGAGCAGGCAGAAGGACCAAAGTACACTGCTGAGGGGAGCAGCGGGTGGCAGGAGAGGTCTGCGCGCCATGTGGGACCCTCCTCTGGTGGCCGGGGAGCAGCCGGGAATCGAACTGGCACTACAGAGGCTGCGGGCAGCTTCGCAACCCAGCGCTCAACCGCTGCACCCCGGGGAGGCCCTGTCTGTTGGTCTTATTAGGATATGTTACTTACTCCAGAATATCGCTGTCTTCCTCAGATTGCAATATATGGCAAAAACTTCTGCATTTCTGCGAGAGATGCTTTCAATCTGCTGATGAGAAATATTTTAAAGTAAGTAATTAGATCAAACATTACAATAGCCAACTTGGTGAACATTGAGCATCATATCCTATATTATTATTTAAAACATTGGTGCTCTTATTAGACATGAATATTATCTTTCAATTTGATAGATTCAAATCTTCTCTCTATACCATTATTCTAGATTTCTACCATCTATCTATGTCTTCATACTCACTGGCATTTTTTCATTTTTGTTATCCCCTCTACTCAAGAAGTTGCCCATATGAACATTGTGTACATGCCTCTGGCCAATTCCCCTTTCCCAAGTTGAGAGAGCCTAAGTAAACAAAATCAGAGAAAAAATTCAGCATCCTTAGAATTAAGGGTGTCGATTAGGCCTCAAAGTATAGAAAGAAGCTGATACTACCAATAACACTCCACAGTACTACAATGCCATCTTCTGTTGGCTTCATTAAAAATAAGTCAGAGCTTCATCACTGAATTCTGCCTTAATTTCTTACATTTAACAAATACCAAATAAAATTCCAGCCAAGGACCTGTCAAAATGAACTCATGAATTACTAGCTGTCATAAATTTCAAATTACAAAGGTAATTTAAACACAAAGTTATACTTTCTTTTTTCTGATTCTCAGAGTTGCAGTTGTAGATAAGCTTACAGACTTTGTACTACTCCTGGGGAAAATTCTAGTTGCTGGGTGTATAGGTAAGTACTAATGATAAAAATCATACAATGTTTAAAAACTGCTTAGAAAAACTTCCTTACTATAAAAAGCTATATTCCTTTGTAAATGCATAAATACCTGTTCTGCCTTGTCAATGTAGGTATCCTGGCCTTCTTCCTCTTCACACAAAGAATCCCAATGATTGTAGAAGGACCAACAACTTTAAATTACTACTGGGTACCTTTGTTGGTAAGAGCTGGTATCTTAGTTTGGGCTGCTATAAAAAACCAACCAACCATAGATTGGGTAGTTCAAACAACAGGAAATTTTTCCACACAATTCTGAAAGCTGAGTCCAAGATCAAGGTGCCCACAGATTCAGTTCCTGGTGAGGGCTCTCTTCCTGGTATTGAGGAATAGATTCTTGCTTTATCACATCATCTCTCCTGTCACCTCTTATCCCCTTTAGATGATGAGAGGTCTTCACTCTCATCGTTTAATTACCTTCCAAAGGTCCCACTTCCAAATACCATCAGATTGAGGATTAATATTTCAGCATATGGATTTTGAAAGGAACACAATTCATTCCACAGCAACTGGGTAATATTGACTCTGACTTACCAGAGATAACAAAAGGGGAAAACAAGAAGGAATAAAATAATGAGAACTAACATTATTTGTCTCACTTGATGCCAAATCTCATTGTGCTTTATAACTTGGCTTTCCTAGAAACAATCTGTGAGCTAGAGGATTACATGCAGGTTTATTTGGACATCTTCTGACATACATTTGTAAAGAAGTGAGGAGGGAAGACTTAGGGGGTGGGGAAAGCTGCCCCTCAGTGCAGTTATAGCTGAAGCCTCAGCAAATTACTGGAAGTTTTGACAAAGGAACTAGGCCTTTGCATGCTGCATTAGGCAGCTGTTGGCCAGGGGTTACTCCCAGATGGGGGTGGGTGTAACCTTGAGTGAGGCAGTTCCCTATCAGGAGGGAGCAGCTGAGTCATCAGCAGACTACTTTTCCAATAACTGGGCGATGATGTGGCAGCTGGAGAAGATCTGGGTGGAACTCTGCGGTGTCTGTTGCAATATATTAACTCACTCAATCCATATGCTATAAATACCATTCTTATGCAATTTTCCTCTCCCTCACCCACAATTTATATAGGAGGTACAGAGAGGCTAAGTAACTTGTTGAGTGAGTGCCTGGACTGTGAATCAAATCTAGGCAGCTTATTTATGCTCTCAACTACTACGCTGTACTTCCTCAGTATACAGGATCCTAATCTGGGATGTTTTGGGGTAGGTGTTGGGAGTAGTGGTAAAAAAAAATTGGTATTGGGCAATCCAGTAGTACATTTTAAATGAAAGTATAAAATACTCAAAAAGATTAACAGTGAATTCTGTTTTGGTTTCTATACTGAAATCTGTTCCAGCATAGAGTACTTCAGAGCTTTCTCATCATGACATGCATTTAAAGTTGCCTTATTGTTCTTCTAGACAAATTAGTAACATTTTCATTCTTTTCTTTACTCGTTTACAGACAGTCATTTTGGGATCTTACCTAATTGCACATGGGTTCTTCAGCGTCTATGCAATGTGTATTGAAACAATTTTCCTCTGCTTCTGTAAGTTTTCAGTATATGTATATTTCTTCCTTCTATGGAAAGATGAGAAGGTTAAGACCCATGTTCTTAAACTGGTTTGTGAACTTTCTATGATGTGGCTACAACCACAACACAGTATTTATCTGGAGAGACTCTTTACTTAGTAGGTGCTCCTTAAACCTTCACATCTGAGAGAATACTTTGACAAAGTACAGGAGAGTCAGCTGCTAAAATGAACCAAAGACTTCATGGTATGGTGTTAGCATAAAATTATTTTTACTTCGAATATTTTCAAGTTATAATTTTATTGGCCTCTGTTGTGCTTTGTTGAACAAAGGCATAACTGGGCTTTGAGGCTAGGTTTTAGGAACTCTAAAACTTGGGGAGAGTCTTTAGAGATTCCGGTAAAACCAACTTGACAGTGGTTTCAAAGCTGCATCAGACCAATTCACACTAGGTAGCAGTGACAAAAGGATCACATTCATAGAGGATCAGGATCATGCCCAGGAATTGGCTGGATTTATTCTGATACATAGAGTTAAATAGGTCCTTAGAACTTCCACCCCTGATACGCCCATTGGGCCGATATGTGACTTGTGCAGCTCATATGCAAAGAATGGGTATTTTCTACTAATACTTCATCATAAAAGCCCTGGGGAACCTGATGCCTATCAGGAACTGAAACTGACCCTCACTTTCATCCTAGGGTTAGTAGATAAAATAACAGAACTTTTATCCCGAGAGTTATATCCTCTGAGAGATTATTTCTCTGGCAAAGAAAACATTAGAGGGAATTACTGAATGATTCACTTGTATAAAACTGTCTATTTTTTAGCCTAATGCACAGCACCAACCTCTGCTGGGGTCACAAGAGAAAATAACTCTATGAAGACATAGTTAAAAAAAACAAACTAGAAAATGGTTTGGCTTTTTCTTGTTTTTCTTTCTAAATATCTGAAAGTCAATTTTCAATAGCTAGACAAAGAAACCCGATCTTTGTGTACTAGTTAACTGAGTCTCTGCAAATCCAACTGGAATGTTTAATCTTTTCCAAGGGCCTCAGTGGTTTATTGGGAATATTTACCTACAAAATACCACAGGAGCAAACCCCAACTCATATATGAGAAGGCAGGAGCATGGGCATAGGTAGCACCTAACATAGTAGAGACAGAGTACTCGGATGTTCAAAGGTCTTCTCTTTTCATCTCAAATATTAATCATGGGCGCAATCCCAGTGGAACTACCCCATCTTGTAACTGAAAATACCTCCAAAAATATCTAAAATGCATGAGTTGCAAGTCTTTGAAGCTTTGACAAGTCTTGTGGATTTTAAAATTGACAATGCATTTTATATTTGAGCAGTAAAAACATATTCCACACATCTATATTAATCAGCTGCCAACTTATTGAAAATTAGGTGTAATTTCAGCTTTACTTAACACATTGTGTGTTGAACATGAATAGTTTCTTTTTTGGAGTCTCTTTTCTTTGATTATAAAGAACAAGGGAAACCATATTGTATTTCTCTTCCATCTCCAGCTGTTACTACAGTCAATATCTTACTTTGAAAAACATCCTTTTTAAGTGATACGTGAGGCCAAATTCTGATTGTGTGGGAACTGTGTCTTTTTTTTTTTTTTTTCATTGATCGTTTTATATCTATTATCTTGGTTGCACTGGAAAACTGGTGTTTTTAAATTGTAAACCATTTGCAAATATTTTGTTTATAAAAAACATAACAATCTTTTAACATTACAAGGTACTAAGGATGCTGCTGTAGGATAGGGAAAAAATAGCAATTGTAAATGATTATTAGTGTGATCCATTCCAGACTTCCTATCAATATCTTAAGGCAATAATGACATAGATATATGATATATTATATAATACAGAATTATGACCAGGGAAGAAAGAACAAAATTGTTCTGTGTCTATCTTGTTCTTTCTTTAGCTTTCATTTTGTTTGTAAGGAAGGTCACTGTGAGGTCAAATGAAAAAATCTACTAAATCAATAATCTAAACATTTCATAAAAAAGTATGATGGAAAATGATTTAGCTTTATTCCACCAATCTATGATTTGCCATATGGTGTTACAGATTACTTATCCTTATATCATAATAAATAAAAGTTATAAGTAACATAATCTTTTTAATTTGCTAGTTAAAACACAAAATCGCCTTGAATTTTTCTATTTATTGATAGAGACAATCTGCTGTGAGTTGTATGTATCCATGAAAAACTTAATTCCATGTAAACTTCTTGCTTCTCAGCACCAGTTTTGCCCTCAACTTTCAAAAGGTGTGTGTCAGTTAATACCCCGTCATTTAGTATTAGACTGCATAAAGAGAAAGGTAAATTCACATATTGCAGAAGTCAGAAAACACTGGTATTCATTTTTGAATGTAATCAGAAGACAAGATAAATTTAGGATGGGCTGGCTTAAGGTGTGAAGTAGGACAAGAACTGAACTAGATTTCAAGAAGCTGAGTCTTCACTTCATCCTGATTGCCCCAAAGCTTCCCACCTTAGCAGAATCATGAATCACCATTAAAAGTAACTTTACATACCAAAATTCAATTAATCTGTATCACAGGATATGCTTTTATTATTTTATATATATTATTACTTCATGCAATACATATTTATATATCATATTACATAATACATTTTTATATTTTAGTACAATATATTTTTATTTTAATATATTAATATATTTATTTTAATACTTATATTTGGATTTATTTATAATATTTTAATCCTTTTATATTTTATATTTATTTGTAATATTTATGTTTTGATATATTTATGTAGTATATATTTATATATTATGTTAATATATTTATATATAACATTTTATATAAAATGTATATATCTTATTTTATATACACTTTCATATTTTTTTGTCCCAGGGGATGTGTGATTTTGCCTTTCTGAAATAAACGGTGGCAGAATTTAAAGATAATACTTTTGAAAAGACATGAAAGATTTTATTAACCTTTAAATTATCAAAATAAACCTTTGGGAGTGGGTAGGATTTAGAAAGTTTCAGCACTCCGGCAAGAGGTTGGTGCATCTTACTTTGTCCATCATCATCATAACTGCACTAAAGTTCTTATTATTTGACTTTCTAACACTGATTTCTCTGATTTTTCCCCATTCCAATCTCCAATTTATAAAAATATGTATCATTATTCGGCTGCTGTTTGCTGCTTTGGCTGTACATACAGGTGAAGATCTGGAAAGAAATGATGGATCTACAGAGAAACCCTACTTCATAACCCCCACCCTTCACAGAATTCTGAACAAGAAGCACCTAGTTCCCCAGAAGCAGAAAGAGTAGAAAAGCTCCAAACAGTGCCACTCATTTTTAAGTAGAAGTTTTGTAAATTGGGCCATTTGTAATGTGAAAATGATATTTCTGAGTAATGTGACATTTCTGTGCTTATTCCTCAAAAGCCTGAACTCACACCATCCTGAAGTGTGAGGTGTTGGGTGACAGTAATCTCTGTGAACTGGGATACTTTGTAAGACCGTGTGGTCCCAGCTGAAAAGCAAGGTGTAAATGTCAAACATGTTTTTAAAGTCTATAGCTGAAAGTGTTTTAATAACTTTTATAACTTGGCATGCTGTTCCCCGTTGCAGCACTTTGATAGCCTTTCTTTTTATAAATGTGTATTTGTAAAGGATATTCAGGCAATTTTTGAAAGCACTCTAAATGTATTATCAATTAGCCATAAAATGATTGATTTATAGCTAACCAGCATATGGTACTAAACTTGTAAATATGGTGCTACGGTTATATTTATATTGTTCAAGCTGTGGACAACTCTCTAAACTGTGATTAACTTGTATTAATGGTTCCCTAGGAAGTATATGTCAGTAAGTGATTCAAATCTATAACAAATACTGATATCTAGATGTGAATGTGATGCAGGTTCCATAGAGAGCATTAAGTAAACTCTGAACCTTCATAGCCCATTTTGTTTCAGTGAAATTATATTTAGAGTGAAGTTGAATCTGAGTTCGAGAATGTCATTTCCAGTCATTTGAACCTCTGGTCACCATGCAAATATTTTGAACAAAACCGAAATTGCAACATAACTCATGCCTTTTGTCTCTGCCCTAAACAGGGGCAGATTCCTAGTTTCCTATTCTCACCAGATCGAAAATCAGTATAGATTTATTTCAGAAGAACTGTTACATCTTTTCAAGAGCATACCAATTTTTCTAGATTGAAAAGATTGTGTGGTTTTGTTTGACAAAAGGTTTTAATTTTATTACAACTTTTCGTGAGGAAGGGGAAAAAGACGAGACACTTCAGATTTTGCCCAAAGGAAGTATACTATTAATCCTCCATAGTTACCTCTACAAGGGGTGTGCTGTGGGTTAGGAAATATCTGCCTCAAGGGCTAGGGAGGAAAGTTACTGTCCCTCTCCACTCCTGCTGACCAGGGCAACAAGCTGGTCTCTGGCAGCCATGACTAATTTTGCATGGCAGGGCAGAGCATGAATCAGACATTCAGATACTTTGTCTACCTATCTGGTGTACAGATACATGATAGGGTTAACAATGTTAAAATGTACCCCAGTAGGAACATAAAGCCAACGGTATCCTTTTGTTTTTTATAATAAGCTTGTGTATGAGGATTTTTCTTTATTGATGTAAAATTGGTTTACATCTTGTATTTATTTTAGGGGTTATAGGTTCAAATGTCTACAAATGTATGTCTGTATGAGGATTATTTATGTACTGACAGAAAAGAACAAGTTGATAGTATTTTTATCTGAATAGGATCCATGTATCCAATAAGAGAGTCAGAAATGTATCATTGCATTAAAAATTAATATAATTACTAATGTATTTAATGATCTGGAGTGTGGGAACCTAGATTTTATACTGATTTCATGCCAGTGTAATAGGAAGAAGTTTATGACTAGAGAAGGTTTCCAAAATATTGGTCCTCATAATGGCTACTAATTTGTTCTTGGTTTACTTTCTATAGAGATGATTGTTGCCAAAAGTGTAACTTGGCTTCATATCTCAACAAAGGGCTTCTTCACTGTCATTCTCCTTGAAGTATAATTAATTCAGAGAAAAGTGATAACTTATGTTTCTAGATGGTTATTATTCTTTTGTTTAACAATAAAAAGATCACAACAAAGATCTAGTAAAATAGCTGCCTCTATGTTAATGTTGAAAAATTCTAAGAAATAAGTCTCCTTTAGGAGAAGTCAAAAAGTTTATAATGATGAAATTAGACAATGGAAATTTTTTTTTCTGTATGAGCCACTTCCTGAGAACTTGTTATAATATAGATAGATGCCTGTATGCCACCCCAGTCCCAGAAATTCTAACATATTCTGTTGGGATGTAGGGCAGATGGTGAATTATTGTAATTTTTTTAGTTGATTTTAATATATGTAACAGTTGGAAAATTACTTGAATTACATATAAACAACATGTGAGGATGTAATTCATTTTATATTCTTGGCTGTTCTAGGAGTTAGAAAGTTGAGACAATGAAGGACATTACTTTGGAGACTTCTATCGATCAAAACTTCTTCTTGGTACTAGATGGGTCCTATGTATTAAAAGTTTATTGTATTTGCTGATTATACCAGAAAATTTTCTTGAGTGAAAATGTTCATTGAACGATGTGGAGGCACATTCTAAACTTGACTGTATTTTAAGGATGTAACACTTGGGTACAAAATCACAGGGAAAGGAATGACATTTGGTTCAATAATTATTAATAATTTCTTTAACACTTAAAGAAGGATCTCTAAATATAGACGTTTTAACTATAGTGTGAGCTTATTTCTAGTCATAAAATATTCTCGATTAATTACTTTTGTGTGTAATTAAAATTAATGTAGAGTAAAAATGAGCATTGATTTTGAGAAAAAAAATTAGTACTGATTTTCTTCAAAGCAAACTAGAAACAAAAAAATCAGTACTTTTTCTCAAAATTTGAAGCCTATGGATTTGAAATATACTAAAATTTATAAGCCTTACATTTTCTAAACTTTACTAAGTTGTTGATGGCAAAACAAAAATGATGTTGGACAAGTATGGAAATTTAGGAAGTAAATTGAGAACATAATGCTTTAGGAATTTGAAGGTGGTGAATTTAGAAATCCTAATGAATCTTGTTTTTTTGGTAATCGTTCTTTTCACAAAAGACTAAGAGGCATGCACTATATTGGCAGAATCTGATCTGGTACACCATGAGGTAGTACCTTCTTGACATCAAAACAAGGGCTGATTATTTTCTCATAGTTATGTTTACAATAATATTGATGGCAAACTATGCTGCTTTTTTTTTTTTTTAACTGCTGTAAAGCAAGTACGCAGCAGATGGCGATGTTACTACTTTTACAATCTTGCTTTGCTATTTACTCTGTGCCGTTCTTCCTCCTAGTGGAAGACATAGAAAGAAACGAAGGTACTACTGAAAGACCTTATTATATGAGTCCCAGCCTGCTGAAGATTTTGAACGACCAAAATGCAGCTAAGAAGCCCTAGACCTACAAACCCTGGCGATCCTGCTGCGGTGTGTTACCTTTTCCTCATCTGCTGGTCTGTGCAACACTCGTTTCATAAGTGCTTTGTGTTTGGAACACTGTATTCATGACCTTGTTGGCTTTTATTTGCATGTTTTATACCAAAGCTTAATCTATAATATGTGAAGCCATCAGAAGTCGCAAGGGAATTGTTAATAACATGGAACATTTTTATACTAAGATCTTTTGTTTTGTAATTCATTTTTAAATAGAGTGGCTTGGATGTTTTGAAAATAGTAGTGAATATGTTAATATTCTTTTAAATATTAGATTGAAAAATTATGTGTTATTTAAATTGATAGCTCCTAATATATTTTTTAAAATCACAACTAAAAGTCTTCTGCAGGGAAAATTGGTAAACAAAGTGAAATAGAAAATTTTAGAGTTTCTCCACTCATGTTTGACAGTAAATCAGTGAAAGGACTACCCCGCTCCAGGTTTTGCCCTCTTTAAGTACAGAATGTTTCCTATTAAACAAATTGCCAATCATCCAGCCTTTACTACTTCGTCCTCTCTGACAAAGTGCCTTACTGGCTGTTTAATGTTACCCAGCTTTTTTGGGCAAGTTTACAAACATTGTTTAAAAAAAAAAAAAAACCTGCAATGTTTAGTGATTAAAACAAGTCTTCTTGCATTTGTTTTCCTCTTAGCTCACTGGTTTGAAACCATTTGTCATTTCAGTATGTTTACTATCTTCACTATGGTGGAGTATGTTTGCAGCATAAACAATTTCCCTTGCGCCTAGTGGACATTCATGAATGTGTACTACACGCAAGAAAAAAAAATCTGAAAGGACACTTGTTGGGTTTGTTTTTTTAATTAAAAGTGACAAGTTCAAAACAAGGTTTTCTATCTTTGAAAATACAATAAGGATAAGACCACATTTCTCAGTGCTTTACACAGACTGGAAAGGGAAACTTCAAGAAATTACAAAGGGAAACTTTATCCCTGAAAGGGTGCTCACAGATGTCATGTACTGAGAATCAGCTCCATTTCAAGTGATGGTGTATTATCATTAGAGAGTGTTCAATGTACATTATTTCGTTTTCTAACTTTTGATATGGAATGATCATTTTTATTTATGTTAATTTTTATTGTGCAAAAACAAAGTGACATCATTTCTAATTCAATTTAAAATAATTTGACTACTTCTACTAACTTTAAAGAAAATTAATTCAGCTTGTAACTCAGTGTTATAGAAAGAGTCCATAAAGCATTTACCCTAAGTGAATATCAATCACATATGGTCGTTGGTGAAAGCTTGGAAAATCAACAGTCAGTTACTATCAGCTTATCTATTATCACATTTGCTTAAATGTGATTTTAGATATTGTTTTATGCCAAAAAAATCACATGAGCATGTGACAGTCTGAGCTCTATAATCAGTAGTGCTTCTGCTGTGCAGAAATGTTAGGAACATTGTCTAAATATCTTTGATAACTAAAATGTTCAATATTGAATGAATCTGTTGTTATTCATTGTTTTAAATCAATTTGTTTTTTTCTTCTAATAAAGATTTAGATAAGAAAAAACTGCCTTTTTATTTCTTTAAGTGGTGAATTTAATGTCATCTATATAATGTTGATTTATAATAGTACAAACTGAAACTTAAAAAGTGTTATAATGCAATGTTCAATAAAAAATATTTTTATAAAAGCTAGAAAAAAAGGGAGAAAAGTTTTTGTTTTTAAAGCCACCATGCTATAATAGAATCCCCTCGCTATCAACATCTAGGATTTTTTTTAACATCTAAATACATTTTTTTCCACTTTAGCTGTGCATTGATTACCAAATCAAATAACTGAAACTGATTGTTTATACAAATTAAATAAGTCAAAGTTGAGTGCATAAGAGATGGATTTTTGAAAACCCAAACAATGGTATAAATTAGTTAAATGGTCTTTGTTTTAATTTGAAAATTTTGTTCAATCCCTCAATCGGTTTTCCCAAATGCATAAAAAGCAGATCTCATCATTTTTAAAAGCAGGGATAAATTCAGAGAACCTACAAAAAGTGAATTCTGATTAATAATAGTTTTCTTGGGCAAGACTGAATTTGCCTATCACTTTGACCTACCAAGCAGCTCAGAAAGAATTCCTGCTTCTTGAAATAAAAATATTTTATTGTCAAAGAATTTTTTAAAAAGTAAATTTACCTATCTTGGTTTATCTCAAGTGAAAATTTTACTTGGATTCAGATATTCCTTGGCAAATGCATAACTACTTCAAAATTGAATTATGTTACATCTTTAAAAATTTTAATTTTTGAAAAAATTTGATGAGTTTATTTCAATGAAAACAAAGAAATATTCTTGCATTTTTCAGTGTTCATTTAAAATGTTCTAAATCTAGTAACATATTTGTTAATGTAGCTAATGATTCTTATTTAAAATAAAAAAAATCTATTTTCATTTCCAGAAGAAGTTAAAATTCTGCTTTAGATCTTAACAATAACTCCAACTTTCAGATGATAAATCTCTGGCCATATTTGTTAATAAACTGAAATTGGACTATAATTGACTAGATTTTTCTCTGTGTCTAAAATGCTTTAAAAAATGATAAAACCATTTAGTAAAATAACACTATAAAAGATTCTGTGTGAAGTCACACTATTAAGGTAAAATCATGCAATTAAAGGTTATCTGATATAATGAAGTTATAGTTTAAGCTAATATTGAAAAGCAGCTTCTATGTGACAATTCCTTATTTTTCTTTAAGTATGTAGCTGACCAGCACTCATTCCAATGTATGTTCTTTCACTTTTACAAGTGGTGCCTCAGGAAATTGCTCTTAAATTCTAACCAGGCATAGTAATTATCTCCAGTATTATCTGGTTCTGGACTGGGAACATGCTTTATAAATCAGTCTTTGTTGGCATAAGATATGGGGACAAAATTGAACTAAAAGCATTATTGCAGACCTTGGTCTATGAAATGGTGTCTTGACATTTTTCCCAGTTTCTTGCAAATATTATCCTTAGATATTTCAAATGTTTTTTCAAATATGGCTGTATGATTACAGGAATCAATTCAATAAATCATTAATGAAAAGAAATATATTACCAATATAGCAGGAATAAATTACTTCGCCAAAGTCATTTTCCATATATTGTGTTTTTAGTCATGGGACCAAAATGGATATTGAAGATTTCTCACTGGACCTAGAGGAATTACTTCCATCACCATGCAGAAAACAAAACTAATGCCAATTAAATGTGAATTAATTTATTCCTGAAAACTGAGTACCACCTATGACATCAGTATTAAGTCATAGTCATGGATCCTCTTAAAATTTATTAGACCAAAGTGAACCAACTTCTCCCCTACTTAAAAATTTCCAATTGCTTGGAATAAAAAAGTAGCAATATCTTTTTTAATGGTTTCTGTTCTGGGAAGAATAGGGATTATGTGTCACACTTAAAGCAATCAACTCAATTTTGCTATTTAAAGTCACTACTTTATTTTTTAAACTCCTTGGCTCTTTTGTCCAGTCTTTTATATAAAGTGTATGAATCAGAATAATTTAATTAAATGAAGAAAGTAATTTAAGTAAATAATTTATCAATGAAATGAAATGCCCTTCCTCCACTGACCGACTCAAAACATGAGCACCTTATTCTGGTCTTCCACTATTAAAAAGCGCAGAGTGTTAACAAGGGTGGGAGAAGCTTATCAAGCAAAAATATATTTCCATTTTGTCATACAAATTAATGTAACAACTTGATTCATTGTTAAATTAACTTTGGAATCTACATTCTTCAGCCAGATGATTTTGTACTGCTTATATATATTTGTCTACAGTGCACAGAAAGGAGAAAATAAAGGTAAGATGTTAAGGGAAGCATTGGTATCCGCCAAGGAAAGAGAAAAAACTAAGATGTATGAAAAATCTCTAATTGTCTAATGGGATTCCAGAGGGCAATGTTACAGAAAGTGGAGTGGCTCTGAATGCAATATCTAAATTTAGTGGAAAAAGTAATTTGTTATCAAATCAGAAGTCAGTAATTAAACAATTTTCAATCTTCTAGAAAGCAGCATTGAAGCTATGTTAAATGAAACTAATCACATAGCTGTATTTATCCCAAACAGACTAAAAAAATGGATATCCCAACATGAGTTATGATTGAGGGATTAAAAACATCTGTCTCTTTTTCTCAACATTTTTGTATGTTATGATGAGCTGGGATATTTCTCTCAACTGTAAGATGGATTCCCTTTTGGGCTTTCTCACTTCCTTCACTCCATCTCAGACTCTTCCTTTACCTAACTCCCTTAGTCTGTAAGAAAAGGAGGCTCACGTAAGGACTCTGGAAGGAAGTAGGGATGGGAAAGGCAAAGGAATAATGAAAAAGAAAACTTCAACTATCAGTTTGGAGTGGCAGGTCAGGGTATGAGATGGAGCACCACTAGGACACGAGGCTAGGCCAATGATTGAACCCTGTAGTAGAGCCCTGGGCCTATTTGGATGGACTTTGGAACCAGAGAAGTAAGCTTATAGGCATTCTTAGCTGAAAGGTGAAGTAAAGCCCCTCCTTGGAGCGCTGCCAGGAAAATGACAGGAGAGCATGTGCATCCTGTGCCTTATTCAGGGCCTGGTACCTGTAGACAATACCTGGTAGAGCCCTCAATGATGTGACTCTACGGCCCCCTGCTGTCCTTGTGGGCAGCTTATGTGGGCCTCCCTGAGAAGCAATTGAAGTCTCCCTGGTGGTGCAAGGGTTAAAACGCAACCTATGAAGCTATCCGCAGCCACTGCAGCACAGCTGCCCACATGGCACCACAGACCTCTCCTGATTCGCCTGCTGCTCCCCTCAGCAGTGTATTTCAGTCAATTTGCCTGTTCTGTTCCCCGCTCTGTCTCTGGTGAATCCTCTCACACACACCCACCCCCATCCCCCTACCCCCCGCCCCTCCCCCCACACACACCTCTGGCCTGTACCGCAGTTCTTGTATGCATAAATAAATCTTAAAAAAAAAAAAAAGAGTCACCTCCCTTCACCATTACTCCATCCTGGCCAGAGCAAATGACTTTAGAACATGGGTGGCTCTCATGCCTTCCCTGTAGCTTGAATCCGAATCTCACATGAGATCTAGCTCACCGAGATTTAATTCTTGAGTCACTAATGAGAGACACGTTTTGAAGCGCCAGGGGAAATTTCAGTGACATTTCAGTGCTTTTGACTCATACTTCCTCAATATTACCTTTTTTTACTTTAAATTCTGGCATTAAACCAGGTTTTTGAAGTTGGCAAATTGGACGGCATTTCTATATTTCCTTAATTTTGTTCTCTTTGTAATGATAAAAATTAAATAACATTTACATGTAATGTTGCACAACCGGATGAGTGTAACCTTCAAAACTGAGGCGAGGGAATCTGCATTTAATGCATCAAGTTGTGGCATTCCTCTGCCGTTCCTGCTCCCTGAGTTTATGTAGGTCTGTGGAAACTTCATTCTGCTTCCCTATATGGGGTTCCCAGGCAGGAAGTCCTTGATGAACTGTAGGTCTCAGCTCTCATTTGAGGTCTATTTCCGGCCTTTATGAGGGGGCTCCTGTTTTCCTGAAGAGAACAAGAAGGTCCTGCCAATCTTAGCCAAAAGCCACAGAGAAGAAACCATGCTTAAAAGTAAGTATTTATTTTCTTTTGGTGGGTCATAATTAGCTTGTGGAGCCCATAAGCGAGAAAAAGAAGTGGCTGGAAGTCATTTTATGCCACGTCATTTAAATATAATGCTTATTTCAACTCACCGTGTTGCATAGACATTCACTTTGCCATCTGTAATGTGAAACCCAAAATAACACCGCACTTTGGGGAGGTGGCCTAAAGAAAAAATGAAACTCATATAAGATTTTAGGAATTGTCTAATTATGTTCTTCATATAGTTTGCTTGGAACATTGGGGTGTTTTTGATTGCCAATTTAGCATTTATGTGATAGAAAAAGATGAAGAATAAGTGAACACAAACTGTTTCCCAGCTCATACCAAAAAATGGGTAAGATAAAGGAAGAAAAATCTAGTAGGAACTATATCAAATGTTAGCAATGTTCCTGTGTTTTCCTCATTTACTACATTCAAGTTAAATTACATCTAATGTTTTAAAACTTAACCCATATTGAAAAACAAAGTTATTTTATTTTGGCCACCATTCAGAAATTATTTTTTAAACTGTTTTTGCAAATAACTTTGGTTTGCTCCTGACAGTTTGTCTTCTGTGTTTTTTTGTTTTGCATTTGTTAGTCTTGGGCATACAAATTGTGCTTGAACTGGTTTTGCCAAGTGCAGGTCATTATGAAACAGTCACTCCCAAATGCTACTTAATGGAACTTAAAAGCATAAAATAAACCGCAAGGAGGGAGGACCCTTGATGGGCCTTGATTGCTCGAAGCACTATGCCCACAGTGTGTATGCCCGCACGGGTGCAAGATGTGCAAATGTTTGTGTCAGGCAGGAGGTAGAGTCTGTGTGCCCAGTAGACACTACAGACCTGAAAATTTCTTATTGCTACTATCTCAAAAATACTAAACAATCCTCCCCTGTAAAAGAAGCTTAGCCAGTTACCAAAATTACCTTAATATTAAAAACAGAAAATAAGAGCTGATCTAAAATGTTTTCCTTTAGTTCCATTATATATCCCCAAATGTAGGGTAAATGAGTTAATCAGGTTTTTTACTCCACTAGCCTCTATGGCTGTCACCTGAGGCCTTGATTGTGTTGATGCAGAAGGCGCCAGGGAGTCTGGGCTCAGGGCACATGGGCCTCATTGTGGACACCAGAAGCATAGATGTAGGCACGTGTAAGTGCGCACACCTGAGCCTGGAACTGGACTAAAAGCAGAGGCAGCTGCAGCAATGGGTAGACAAGCCATGCGACTACAGAAGTGAGACCAAGAGATGATGCAAGAAAGAGAGCACCAGAAAGAGCCCAAAGAAAGCATATAGAGATTCATGGGGGGCTAGGAGGCTCGGTTGCCTGCCTGCCTGCCAGCCCCCCTGCCTGGTGTGCCTGTTGTGGGGTAAAGATGCTCAGGCTTTTGCTCAGGCCTGTTATGGGGTGAAGATGCTCAGGCTTTTGCGCTGTTCGCTTCTGTGGCCATCACCTGAGACCTTGAATGCGGGAGTTGCTTGGCACGTGTGTCTGATGGTGGATACCACGTGGAGTATAGTGTGCGCATGTGCAAGTGTGTACACTTGCGCTTAGAGGCTGGGATAAATACAGGCAGCGTGCGCAGGGAGAGAACAAGCCGTGTGACTGCAGAAGGGTGAGATCCACACGCATTGTGCGCGCGAGAAAGCCAGAGAGAGCCCAGAGAAAGAGCATAAAGAATCAGAGGGGGGAAAAAAAAAAAAAAAAAAAGAATCAGAGGGGGGTTGCCTGCCTGCCTGCCTGCCTCCCTCCCAGCACTCACTGCCGGGGCCATGCCTGCCTCCTTGCATGCCAGCCTCCCTGCCTGGTGTGCCTGTGCACGTGGTTCCCTGAAAGCCTTAAAGCCTGAAAAATCCACCGAGGGCTCTCTTCATCTGCCCAAATCGATAACGAACCTGCCCTGTGCCTGCTGGCACTAGACCAAACCACTGCACACCTTCTGGGTTGTGCCACAGTGCTGTCGGAGGGAAGACCTGCTGATGAAATCTTCAAAGGGCAGATTCACAATGATGGCAGTGCCCGCTATTTGGCTATCATTTTTTTTTTCCCCAGCCAGCTTTTTTCATTCAAGCTCCAAAGAATTAGAATTTCTGCCAGTACCACCCAGTGAGTCCTCAGGAAGTGGCTTGCTCAGGCTGTGCTTGCATCCATGTACCTGTTCTAGGAATTTCTCCCACTTGAGTCTGACTCTTCAGACACCTAGGAGGTGTCCCAGAGTCCTGGCAGGACCAGGTGTAAATACCTTCCAGTAGAACCTGATAGTTACTAAGCCTTTCCTGAGTGGGGGGCAATGTGAAAGATGGAAAAGTATGTGAAATGGTCTCTGCCCTCTGCTTTCCCTTCAGAGCAGTCACTGTAATGAGTTACTCATTTCTAGCTCCTAGGCTCTAAGCTCCATAAAGCTAAACACTCTCTCTTGTTCTTTCTTTCCCGGGCCTGCCCTGCTGAATGTTTCTTTACTAAGCAAATGTGCTTTAGAGAAGGAAGGACGAGGTTTGTCTTTGGAAAGATGTTGAAGGTGTAGGGTAAATGAAGTGAAAAATCAGACTTTTTATGCCCTTCTGCTGCTAGTGGATGCCCAGGCTGGAAGGTGTGAGCACGGGGCATGCGTGGCCATGATTATGGACACCTGGGTCCAGAGAACACAGGCCTGTGTGTGTCGGTTCAGGCACCTGTGCCAAGAGGCTGGGGCTAATGGCAGTGGTGGCTGCACAGGGAAAAGGACGACTCTGGGTGGGACATGAGACCACACAAGACTGAGAGCACCAGAGAGAGGCCAGAGAAAGAGCAGGAAGTTTCTTGGGGGGCTGGGAGGCTTTGTTGCCTGCCTGCTTCCTTGCCTCCCAGCCTAGCCTGCCTGCTTTCCACTAGAGCAGGCATAGGATACCGAGGAAAGATATTAAAGGTATCAGGAAGAATGTGAAGAGGGAGAGAAATGGGTCTCAAACATTGGTGTGTGTGCTACTGGGGCAGGCAAGCGTTGATGCGTGACTAGCAGCCAGGAGATAGAGCCTCTCTCCTCAGGGAGAGGCTTGAAATAAAGCATAACAAGTGTTTGAGGCAAGGGGACCACGCAAGCCCCTAGAATGAATACTACCTCAGAGAGAATAGGTTTGCCACAAGACAGAGCAACAAGATGCAGAGACCAAAAGAAAGAAACCCAGGAGGTAGAATAAGAATATCCTTAACATCTAAGGATAAAGACAGTTTCCTTTTTCTCCCTCCCAGGAGATAGCTGGCTCCTTACTGTTGGCCACTGGCAGCCTTTCCTTAAGAAAGGACTTGGGGGGCACAACACATCTTCACACACTCTGCTCATTGTGACACAAGTTACTTAATGTCTCTGAAACTCGGCTTCTCACCTGCAAAATTGGGTGACACCTTGGTATTGGGGTAATAGTGTCAACATTTAATGTGATAGTGCATCCAAAGTACCAGACACATGGTATCTGGCACATCATGGAGGAGATATTGTACATCAGTAAAAGAAACACAGGGTTTTCTTCTATTTGGTCACTCAGCCCTAGACCCAGAAGACTTAAATTTAAAGACGTTTAAGACCTATAGGGTAAATGAAGTTATGAGGCTTTTTTACGTTGTCCTGCCATTAGCATCTATGACCAGCGCCTGTGGCCTTGCATGCACACCTGTAATTATGGACACCTGGGCCCAGAGCATGAGGTGTGCACAAATGTAAACAGGGATTCCTATGTAAAGGGGAGGGGATATGGCAGCGTCACTCTGAGGCAGTACGATGATTACGGAAAGAGACAGAAATGCTGACAGGGAAAGCTGGCCTGTCCCCTGATTCTGGGGCCTGTAAAAATCTACCGAAGACTCCAACATTATCTTTTCATCTGTAAGAACTGAAGATGAATCTACCCAGCCTGGGATGGTTGCAAAAAAATCCTCACTCTGCCACTAAGCTAAAATGTGTTCATCGGCCACTGTTTCCTCACTGAGGAAAGCATGAGGGACTGGTCTTTCTTTTTTAAATTATTTTTTTTTTTTTTAGAGGTATGTTTTACTTATTTTTTTATTTATTTATTTGTTTGTTTTTTGTTTATACATGCACTGGGTACAGTCAGAAGCGCGGGAGGGTGAGAGAATTCACCAGAGCCAGAGTGGGGAGCAGAGCAGGCAGAAGGACCGAAGGACACTGCTGAGGGGAGCAGCGGGCGGCAGGAGAGGTCTGCGCGCCATGTGGGACCCTCCTCCGTTGGCCGGGGAACAGCCGGGGATCGAACCGGCGCCACAGAGGCTGTGGGCAGCTTCGCAACCCAGCGCTCAACCGCTGCGCCACCGGGGAGGCCCTTTTAAATTAATTTTTAACTGAAGTAACATTGGGGTACCCCCGTTAGGTATCACCAACAACTCACCTGTACTCCACCACCAGAAACCACCATGCCTCCCTCCTTCTCTCTTCCAGATCCTGCCCCGCTTGGTGTCTCAGTTCTGTTCAGCTCTCAAGGGCTAGTTTTTCAGCTTGTCTTTGACTATTCTAGTTCTAAACTACATTCAAGCTCTGAAATTCTTCAGATTATAAAAAGGAAGTTTCAGGAATCATGTATTTCAGCTTTTTAGTAATGTGATTTTTCATGAGGCAGAAGTCACAAACACCCATCTTCACTCAGCCTCATCAATGAACTTCAAGGGGACACTTTAATAACTTTTAAGCCATGACAACACTATCTGATCTTCTCCCACAGGCAAAAGATGTGTCCATGTGAATTCTTATGAAAGTCACTCATGAGTGAATAGAAGGGCTTAAGTCCATGAGAGAAACTCCCAGTTTTCCTTTGAGGCCCCATAAAGTTAAGTGGGTCCGCCTCAGACAGAGACACTACAGTGAATAATGAAAGCACAGGTGGTGGCTATAAATGTTGGAACGGGAGGCTATCAAATGCAGAGACGGAATTACATTGAAAGCACATTTCTAGACAAATCCTCACAGTGTTTGTTTAATAAGTATGCTATCTCCAGAGCCATAGACTTTCAGAACATAATTATGTCACGAACCAGACTCACAGCTCCTCTGTCCAGGACTCTACCTTACACAGGGGCCCAAGCAACTCAGAGTGGAAGCCTCAGTGGTTCCCCCGCCTCTCACTGTCTCTTCCACCAGATGGCAGGGACCTTCAGGATACTGGCCTTATTCTTTGGGTCCAGCCACAGCCCTCAGCATGGGGCCTTACTTAGAGGCAGGATTGGGTAAATATAGAGGAAATGAATAAAATGTAGGAAGTATGCCCCCAAAGTCCTAGTCACCCTCAATAATGGCTAGTAGGGCAATGCTGTGCAAAGCTATTTAAGTTTTTTTTTTTTAATTGTTTCATATTATCAACCTGTATGTGCTTTGACAATTAGCAACAGAATGCTTCCATTCATTTGTTCTAAACAGTTATTTCCTGCTTTGAAGCATCCCCTCAAGGAGCCCTGGGTCTGCTGGGGGAGGTAACAGATGAAAAATAGAAATTGCAAAAGAGAAGGTGAATCCTGAGGAAGAAAGTAAACAAAGCATGTGGATACTTAAGAGGGAAATATAAATGTTTTGAAGGCTGGTGGTATCTGTGTTAAAGGCCTTATGGTTAAGATCTTTAAGGAGTTATCAGATTTTGAGTAATAGAAATAAAAGGAGGGAGATGGCATTTCAAGCAAGGATAGAGCCTGAGCAAGGCAGGATGGCAAAAAGTGAAAAACACATCCCAAAAGCAACCAGATTAATTGTAGACTGGGTAGAGAAATTGCATTACATGTAGGCCAAGGATGTAGGAGTTAAGCAGAAACACAGGTTGAAGTTTGATTATGAAGTTATTTTATTTCCTGTTGAATTATGTGAGCCATAATATTTTAGCAGGGAAGAAGAGGATCAAAGTTTAGGAATGGCAATGTGAAAATTGGATTAAAAGGAAAACTTTGGATGCCAAGATTCTGACTGGAAAATTTGTGCCTTGCTCCTGAGAGTGGTAGGGGACCAGCAGCTTTGGTGCCACCAAAGCTTTTGTGAGCTTGTGAGTACTGTGGAGCCTCTGGCTGCTCCTGACCTACAGAACCCGATTCTGCATTTGAATAGGGTCCCCAGGTGATCCGTGTGAACATTAACATATAAGCAACACAGATTAAGGAGAGTCTAGTGGAACCTGAGCGCAGGAGTCCGCTCAAAGATAATAGCAAGGAGATGGAAGAGAGACAGGGAGAGGCAATGCAGACTAAGGGCCCCTCTGGCCTTGGAAGCTTTGCATTGGGGAAGGAGAGAATGGTGGGGTCATTCTTGGGTGTCTCTGCAGGGGGAGGGTGGAGTGTACTGGAAGGTAGGAAAGGCAAAAATCTGCCTTCTCACATGGAGTGGGGGAGCCTGCAGTGAGTTCTCAAGTATAGATCCCCAGAGGCATTTGGAGACACATAACACAGTTGCAAAGCAAGGTCCTCTTACACTTTATCTCAATAACAAAGACATTCCAATGAAAAATGTAAAAAAAATCACTAAAATTTGGAATAGAATAAGAGAACATCACAGCAAAAAGGAAGCATAGACATTATCTTGCCCAACCCTCTTGTGTGATGGGAAGAAATGGGGTCAGAAAGAGGTGATTTTGACAGGTGACTCAAATAACTAGATACTGAGTCGCCACACTACCAAGCCAGGACTTTCCCTCTTCACTGCTTTTCTAGTAACATAGTTTTTGGGACTCAGGAATACTGGAATTGGGCTCAAGAAAGATATGGCTAGAAATCTCAAAAAAAAAAAAAAAAAAAAAACCAGTGCAAATCTTAGCAGTGGCTCAGGAAATAGACTTTAGGAATTTTATAAATAACCCTCTCTGCATGGTTCACATCTTGATCAGGTTTCAGAGTTATTTCAAAATATACTTGGTATTGACATACAAGACCAACCGTAAATAGAATATTATTCAATGACAACCATATTAACTAGCATTTATATAACATATTATGCCAGGAACTGTTCCATGTGACTTAAAATTATCAACTCTCTTAATACAACAACTATATGGAACAGTCACTGATATTCTGGCCCATTTTTCAGATGGAGTAACTGAGGCGAAAATAAATGATCACCCAAGGTCACATGGTTGTGAGTGGTGAAGCTAGGATTCAAACAGACAACGATTTTAATTTTCTTCTTGGAAGACTGGCCATACATATTTTTCCTTTATAGAGTCTATAGATTATGGAGTCATGTAAGACTATAAAACTTTCTGTGAGAATCAGTTCTAACCCTGCACAGACTGTTGGATGAGAGAAGTGCTTGGCTGGGAGTTATGCATCCGTCTATATCCTCTTTAACTAATCCTTGTGCAGTTTTGATCTAACACTGGCTTCAGTCCAATGATGTCAACCCACTTCCATATCCTTTTTAATGCTTTTCAGTCCCATTATCTCGAAGGCATTTCTAATGGTGGTCTTAGTGTGTTTGCCTCTCAGTGTGTTTCAGTGACAGGAGATAAGAGAATATACTCCTATATTGTTTCTGAAGATGAAGCCTTCTTAATTGGGCTTTCCTTGTTCAGCTTTGGAGCTGAGATTTCTGTTCATGGAGTTGAGTTTCCTTAGCTCAAGATCAGGGGCACTGGCTGTGGCTGGCTCTCTGTCTCCGTCCTGAAGAAGATGCTTCCAACTTGCCACCTGCGTCCTCTTTGCAGGATTGCTTGGTAAAACGTACTCCAACTGTGTATCCCTTGGAAGACGCTGGCACAGCTTCTCTGAAATAAATCCTCCCAGCTGGAGCGAGCCTGGGCAGAGGGCGGCTACAGAGGCAGAGGCTGTCTTATGCGGACCTTCATGAATGGCCTTGTGGGTTGCCTTGATTTTCCACACGTCTGACCAAGTCAATTTCCTGTCTTGGATCTCTTTCCTTCTTGCCATATTCCGAGTTTTCTGCTCTTCATTCTTGGCCTGGCTGTGTGGGTGATTGATTTTAATTTTTCTGCATGAAATGTACCAAGCGTTTGCCTTTTGGAAAGGCATCTAGAACAGAGTCAGAGGAAGGGCTCAAAGTTTAATTTTCTTAAAAGATAAAACTAAAAGTCTGTTTTGTTGCCTTCCTCTCTCTCACCTCTTTTCTTTTTGAATTTTTAAAACACTTGTTTTCATTTACATGCGATAAAAATCCTTTCAAATGTATGATTTTATGAATTTGAACAAAAACAGACAGATAACCACTACCATAATCAATTCTCTTTTTTTAGCTCCAACTCTTTGAATAAAATAGTAGGTAAACAAAATAGTAGGTACTTTAATATAACATAATAGGGCTATTATTAGCACAAAACTTTGTGGCTTCTATTTTTCTAAAGAAAATTATATTGTTCTTAAAGACATTTTAAACATTGCAATGTTTTGTTTATCTGTAAAAGGGACTTCTAGTTCTTAAATATACAGACATAAATGAACACGACTAACATTTTCATGGTCTGATACAATTGATTCTACCAAGTGTACCTTTTAGGTATGTTTCCTCTTTGGTTGGGTATGAATAGTGTTTTGTTGGTTTGTTTTAAAGATTATGACTTCATTTGCATAGTTATTTATTTGGAACCAGAAAAATAAACATTATCTGGTTAAGGAACAATATTTACATCTCATAATATGGAAAATAATGTTGTGAACATAAAATAAGCTGAGGATAGGAATGCTTCCAGCTTGACTATCACTGTATCACAATCTTCAGATTTTGGAAAATCATCACATGAGGCTGTGATTAAGGGGAGCAACCTGCCTGCAGCTTTGTAATTCGAAGTCAAAAGTCTAAGGAGAAAAAGGAATGTGATCAATGGAGAACAATCTGTTATGATTCTGAATAGCAAAACAAAACAAAATCCCCAAAAGTCAATTTAGATAGTGTTGACTTAAATTTTAGGCAGACTTATTTTTTTCCCTTGAGTTTCTTTATTAGAGTTTTTGCATACAACATCCATTTCTCTTCCTCTCATTCTTCAAGGCCCACTTAAATCCTTTCCTGAAAATCTTTTCTGACTCCCCAGGGCATAGTTGGAAATGGGGAATCTGTGGTTCTGCTCAAATATCTCATAGAGCACACACTGTTTTATGTTACAAACATCTATTTATACCTCTGTCCTCCTCCTGGAGCTCTCAACTTCTTGAAGGACTATGTCTTATGTCCTCTTGCTTTGATAGAAACCTAGCAAAAAAAACCACTTTTAATGAATTAAAAAATGAATGAATAAATGTCACTGAGCAGTTGATTAAATGGTCCGTATTCATACTCATTCAATTAATACTATTTATTAGGCACAGTGAGGTGCTAGGAATATAATGAAGAATAAAATTGCCCTGGTGTTTATCTTCATAAAACTCACTCTTTGGTGTGGGAGAACAATAATAAAAATCAATCTTAGAGAGGCTGTTTTTTTCTGAATTGATAGAACTCATTTGAATTCAAGTCAGTTAATATATTTTCTGTTATAATTTTTATGACACTGATATTTGATGTTCCTCCAAGATTTTAGTGTCTCCAAAGGGCTACTAACTATGATGTCAACATAGTGAGAAAATACGAGTGTTTTCAGAGTTTCTCTTGTTTGAATTATTTGGTCACAACATATAAATATATATTTAGTTATATGTATACATATAATTCAAGTTAGGAGATGATTCTAACTCCAGATATGCCACCAAGCAATCCAGCATCCTTAGATACAAACAAATCTCTCTCCTCTGCATACAGAGAGGCGCTAAGATCAAATAGTGTGTTGTGAAGTCTAGGTAATGAATATAAAATCCAATAAATTTAAAAATACAATGATTCTTCAAATATTAAATTTTTTCGATCAAGCAAAGAACAATTTATTGAGTCTTTCCACTGCTCAGTACAGTGACCCGATTAACATAAATAAGGAATCAAGGGCGCAGAGCTACTTTGTATAGGGAAATGGGTTTGATGCTAGATATTTCTATGCATTTTTACTTGCTTAAGTGCAGCCTATTTGAGAGAAGAAGGAAGAGACAAGATTTAAATAGTTTTCATTTTAATTTACTCTGAAATTGAATGGACTGCCCAATTTGAGTCAGGAATCTTTATTACAGATACACAGTGAGAAAACAGTATCTTATTCTTCAAGATTTTAGGAAACTTTTGTCTTGAAAGCACATCAGATAGAGATGGTCTCAGCATCGACACTGTCAGCAACAGTGAGCCTTTGAACAGGCCATTCAGTAGAGATGTTTGGCTTCTCAAGAGAGCTGCCTAGTAAAGTTGAAAAGAGAGAAAAACAAGCTTTTTGCACCAGCAAGTCTTTAATTTGTGTTTTGATAGAGACTGGAATTTGGCACTAAATCAAACTTGTAATTGAGAAAGTCAAATATTACATCAACCTAATACTATTTACAAATTCTGGTGAAATTTGAAAAGCTCTAGAAGGTTTGAAGATGAGTGATTTCAATTCTGAAAACTTGCCTTTAGACAGCCAATCCATAAATGACACTGTGCACCCCAGCTGCGTGTACCACTTGGATCAATAGACTGCTAGTTCCCTCCTTTTCACTGCAAGGCTTGAATTATACTCTGATGCTATTTTCACGAATAAATGGTTTGTTAGACTGATCTAGTAACTTGCATTCAAATCATCCAAATTTTGATGGCAAACTTTCTCTTTATTAAATGATTTGATTAAATACAAGAAAACAAAGGGAAGAAAGCAGCATAATTATCTGTTTACTCACTGGCATTTTGTTTTCCTTTATCCCAAGAAAGAAGAAGCTTGCTTATGTTTTGATAATGCCATTTATCTGTCAGATGGTGTAGGAAGGAGCCAGCTGTTTCCCATAAAGATATCTTGGAAAATAGCAATGCTGCTGTCTACAATGGCAGATGCTATCTGATACCATTTCTAGGGGGTAGTTCCTGTTGAAATGCTGTAGGAGGGTTTTCTAAAGAACAGGCCAAGATGTCAAGAATGGTTAATGCTGATATATGCCAAAGCCAATGCAAAATAAGTAGAGAAGAAAAGAAAATCTTCTTTGAAGGAGGAAGGAAAGGTTCAGAAGATGGTTAAAAGCAGGCAATGTCCACAGAGTGTGTTGAGAAGGGGATTGGTTAAATTGCCTGATAATGGGGCTGAAAGTTGAAAGTCATGGCCACAGTTATGGGTACCAGATCTTTGCAGATGTTTTTATAACAGAGGTTAGGGATTTGAGCTCAATGATGGAAAGAAGAGAAAGCAAAGCTCAGAAGTCCTCATGGGCTAGGAGGTAGGTCATTTCACTCAGGTTGATCTACCATTGAAAAACATTAAAAAATTCCCCCAGCAGTCACCAAGAGAGGAATAAAGCCTCCACATGTGGAGTGCTGGATCCAGGTCTGGTCTCCATATGGATGAGAGGTAAGACAAGGCAGCACTTGCAGAGGAGCGGGCTAAGGGAAGTGAGCCCATGGTTTTCAAGAAATGAGCATGGACACAGGGAGTTCAGGGGAGACAGGACTCAAGCCTCCATCAAATGTTTCAGGAGGGGTCATGTGGGAAGTCTCGATCTGAGGGCTGGGCTAGAATTAATAGGAGGAGGTCACAAAGTAAAACCATTATGTTGGATAAGCAAAATGTGTGAGTACAAACATAAATGAAACTTACTTTCAGCTCACACTGTCTCTTTAAGAACCGTCTTTTGAGAGTAGTGGGCTCTTTGAGAGCGCTGGATGAAAACTGGGCAAGCTCATGAATTTTCTGTTTCCTTTAGGGAAAACAAAGTTCTACTTAAAGCCAAGAATACTGGCTCAAATCCAATCATTTTAAATGATGGTGATGTCAAAGGGACATGGATCTTCTCTGCCTCTTTTTCCCTGCCTCCTAATACTTATCTTCATCAGCTTGCTGTGATTTCTAACCCTTCCAGGTAGAAACACAGGAGGGAGGAGAGATGAGGGAAGCAGGAAGGACCATCACTTGACTGCTCTGCTGCCTGATCTCAGGTCTGCAGAGCCCTAGACCTGGGCGAATGCAATCTAGTTGCTCCTTCCCCCTCTGCCCCTAGGAATCTCCCTCCAGCTTCTCTTCTGCTGAAGCTTTAATGCCTTTTGGGTTATCACTTATCAAGCTTGAAGAAAAACCCTGCATGACTTGCTTTTACACACACACACACACACACACACACACACACAAATCTGGAGTGCAGACCAGTCCCAGTGCAGCAGCATTTCTGCTGCTCCCCTTGCAAATAGCTGGCCAAACCTTTCTTTCTTCATCTCCCTTGGTTTCCTGTGCCTGCTAGCTAAAGGAGGCAAGCGCTCAGCTTTCCAAATGGACCCATTGAAACCCATTTCCCTTGAATTGAGAGGATGGTAAGGAACGGACTCTCCAGCTCTTTCCCTCCAAGATCCTTTAAAATCTCTAACAACTTGGCCCTTTTATACCCTGTATGTTGCAGACAAGTCTTCTAACAAATATTCAGCCATAATGGTCTGTCTCACAATTCATTTTGGAATTTGGCATCAATTGTCAACAGAAACTGAAATAAGCTTTCCATGTTAACACCTTATCACCCAAGGGAGGACTTGTTAAGACAAATAGTACACTATTTATCATGCTGACTTGGGGCTGGACTCAATTGCAGTTTCCAAATTTTATTTTGGCCAAGTGCTGCAATTTTATGGCAGTGCCGGACTGTAAGGTCACCTCAAACCCTCAAGCTGTGCTCTGATCTTCCACCTTTATATCAGCTGGAAAGTTTTCACTATTATGTTTTTTATATCTTGAGTTTTTATGTAAGATTTCATTTGTACCAAAGTCATGCTGCCAAATGAAATGCTGTTTATCTTGTAGAATCCTTTTGACTGGTGACCTGACACCAAGCAAACACCATTCTAACAGGCTCCCTGATCCTGGCAAAACTGGGGTCACAGATGACTGGGGTCACAGATGACTGGCAGTTGCAGTTCCAATGACCATAAAAATTAGCTCTTTTATAGAATCATGCATGGAATTATCAGAAACTCAGGTTTATGGAGGTAGGGAGACTCTATAGCTGAGAATAGCTAGGGTTGGGGGGTTTCAAAATAAAGCATTTCCGCCTCCTTCACACCTGGAAAACTGCAGCAGCTCCAGAGATAAGAGCAGGGGCCTGATGCTTATTCAGGAGACATGGTTATACCAGACTCAGGATTGCCAGGCCGGGCGCAGGGCTTCGTGGCCAAGTCTCTAGGCTGCCAGTTTCTAAGACACCATGTGACACAGGAGCCAAAATAATAGGAGTTTTCAACTGAGCAAAGTTTATTTCTTCAGGGTCATAGTAATGAAAACTAACTCCTTCAACTGAGGGAAAATCATTAAGGTTCTTCCATGACAGGCAGGACATTACTTATTATGGTTAGGATGAAGTCTCAGTCATTTTATTGATTATTAAAAAAAAATCAGGTCCTTTTTTATTCCCTGAATTGACAATTTAAAATGATTTTTTGTTCATGCCTTATTTGTTTGGAGACCGGATAGCATAATAATTTAAGAATATACATTCTGGAACTAAACTCCTGGATTTAAATCCTGGCTCTGTCACTTACAAGCTTCATGACCTATGCTTTATTCTGCTCAAATGTGAAGTCAGGATGGTAACAACTAACTAGAAGGATGTAGGGAGGATTAAGGAAAGTTAACACATGTAAGGATTTGGCACAGTGCCTGGCACATAGTAAGT
Organism: Talpa occidentalis; assembly: GCF_014898055.3. NCBI lineage: Eukaryota > Metazoa > Chordata > Mammalia > Eulipotyphla > Talpidae > Talpa > Talpa occidentalis. The sequence continues at coordinate 49,982,282 of NW_023605305.1, forward strand.
ATTCACTAGAAGTCAGGTGCTAATATTGCCTCCATTTTTTCCTTATTAATCTTGCCTTCCCCAATGGAAATGGAGCCTCCCAAAGGCTCAGAACCAGGCTGAGCATGCTCACTATCAACTGTTGATGATGGAATTTTTCTTCAAAAGTAAGGCCTAAGCTGAAAAACAATGCCAGAACCCAGATTTTGATGTTAGGGTTTCCAGCTGAGAGTTATTTTAAGGGACAAGCAGGTAGTGTCATGAAAACTTGGGAGCAGCTCTGTGACCCCACAGAGACACCACTGGCAAGCAAACCAGTTAGCAGAGCCCAGGGTGCTCCTTGGAGATTCAGGCAGGGAGAGATGAAGGGGGCCTGAAATGGGATATTTTTTTTCCATTTCTAAGAAGTTTGGAAGGGAGAGGCTATTGGATTCAGAGAGTAAAATGAAGAGATTTGATGAGATGATCTCTAAAGAGTATTCCAGCATTTTGCAAGGCACTGTGTGTGAGCATTACTAAAATAAGGGAGATTAAAAAAATATTCAAGGCAGAAGAATTCAGGCGGATGCTCAGGAAAATATGTCCCAACCAAATTCTGCTGCATCTCAGAATACCCTGGTAAGGGAAATGATGGGAGTTTCATACTTGTAATTGTGGAAAATAAAATGAAGCACATAAGGTTGGTGGAAAATCTTACACTGGTCAATGGAGAGATAAGCAGCTTTATCCAGCCAGTCCCCCTCATTTCACCATGGCTAGAAGTTATGTTTTGTAAAAGGAAACTTTGAAAGGATTGGGATGGACAAGTTCAACAGTGACCACAATCAAATTATTCCTATTCTCTTTTGAAATTTTCTGTTTGGGATATTGCTATCAGGGTTCAGACTTACGAGGGTAAAGTAATTCATCAATTTTATTCAAGTGTGCCTGAAGATCTCAGGACTAATGTAATGGCCCCACATGTCTCTAAGAAGCAGTTCAAATATCTGTGATATGCGGTATAGCTTGTGTATCATAAGGCCAGGAAATTAAACTGTAAAACCCCACTTGATGGATAAGGACATTAAAATGGAATTAAAGTATTGCTGCAAGAGAGCAATTTTTGTGCTTTAAGATATGAAAGATGGGGGAAGCTTTGGCAGAAGCAAGAAATGAAACAAACAGCCGCCGTACAAATCTTTTTGCTATTATTCTACCAGAACATCCCTGAGTTTCCAGTCCAGGATACCTTACCCTAATAAACAGCAATCATTCTGAGATACTGGCTCAGCACTCAATGTGGAAGCTAAAGCTGCTCTATTCTGTCCATCAGCAAAGTCTTGACACATCATCATCCTCATTCTCAACCAGTCTCAAGATGGTCTTGTCAACCTGCTTATTGTCCTTTCTTTGATGGAAAGAAAGGAAGGAAAAAAATATTACAAAGCATCGACTGAAACCTAAGATGAGAGAAGGCAGTCTTTAAGTAGTGCTGCCTCCCTGCTCACACCAAGTTTGCCATTTTAAAATCAATTTTAAAAAGCAAAGCAAAGCATTGATGTTATGGCTTCAGTTTAGGAAATTTTTCTTGAGGCACAGAGGACACACCTGTTAGCAATGATCCCCTTGATCTCTATCCAACACTCACTCTGGGAAAGGGGTTCTCATAACTGACCTCAAGTGTACTGGGTTCTTTACCATTTTTGGAAGACTTGGTTACATTCATGCAGGTTAACATAAAAAGGTATGAAAAATATTACCTGCCCACCCCCACAAAAAAATTGGCCCCATTTCTTGTCCATTCAGTGACTCAGATGTCCAACCTGAAAAGTAGAAAACTAAGCTCAAGCCAGTGTCTCTGTAACAGGCCAAAATGTCTGAGGACCTGACTGTGGGGTACCAACTGCACTCATGCAGAGAACTGACTCACATTTTGGCAACTGTGTAATGCCAAATAGCATCTCAGTCAAAGATTTCATGGAATTGAAAAAAAAAATCAGCAAAAGGAATTTCTGGTATAAACAAAATAAACCCAATTTTATATTATAACTTTTCAACCCCCAAGGTTGATTTGCTCTCAGGCTACTTGCTCCTTATTTCTCAACCTTCACTGAAACATTTGCAGTGAAAAAAGTACAACAAAGGCCTCGATTCAAATTCTAGCCTATTCGGAAAGTTTTCTTGCCACCCTGGACCTCATTATATCATCTGTAAAGTGGGAATGATAATACCTCCACCTGTGGTGGTGTAGGAAAGTGCAAGTATAATGTATTTCAATTTTTTTTTAGATTTATTTATTTACAAGAACTGGGGTACAGGCCAGAGATGTGGGGGTGAGAGGATTCACCAGAGACAGAGTGGGGAACAGAACAGGCAGAGGGACTGAAATACACTGCTGAGGGGAGCAGCGGGAGAGACAGGAGAGGTCTGCTGCGCCATGTGGGTTGCTCCCTGGCCAGGGATTGAACTCATGCTGCAGTGGCTGTGGATAGCTTTATAGGCTGTGTCTTAACCCCTTGTGCCACCAGGGAGGCCCAGTATAATGTATTTGAAGCCCTTTGCGTACTGTGGACGCTTGATAATAAACAGCTTGATGAGGGCAAATAATGTGAATTAGCATCTGCAGAGGCAGACTCACTCCTCACCAAACCATTGTTTATTTATTTATTTATTTTTTGATTCGAATTTTATTTTTTTTTATTAGATAATAAATTTTACTGTTATATTCCCCATACAATTGCAGCGCCCCCATTCTGACCCCAATCCCTCCCCTCCCGCCCCTGCCCCCCTAAAAGTGTCTCTGGTTCATAGTTTTTTGTTGATTTTGATTTTCACTTTCTTATAGTTATTCATTTTCCTGGTCCCTTATTTAAGTTTTCTAGATTCCTGCTATGAGTGAGACCATCCGGTATTTTTCTTTTTCTTTTTGGCTTATTTCGCTGAGCATGATCCCTTCCAGCGCCATCCATGTTGCTGCAAATTGCATGTGTTTATCTTTTTTGAATGCTGAGTAATATTCCATGGTATATATGTACCACATCTTCTTGATCCAGTCATCTATTTTTGGGCATTTGGGTTGTTTCCAAAGCTTAGCTATTGTAAATAGTGCTGCTATAAACATAGGGGTGCAGGTGTTCTTTGGAATTGATGTTTCTGTGTCCTTTGGGTAAATACCTAGGAGTGGAATTGCTGGATCATATGGAAGCTCTATGTTTAGTAGGTCCAGAAATCTCCACACAGCTTTCCACAGTGGTTGGACCAGTTTGCACTCCCACCAACAGTGCAGAAGAGTTCCTTTTTCTCCACACCCTCGCCAACATTTGTTGTTGCCAGTTTTTTTAATATGTGCCATTCTCACTGGTGTAAGATGGTATCTCATGGTAGTTTTGATTTGCATTTCCCTGATTACAAGTGATGTTGAACATTTTTTCATATGCCTGTTGGCCATTTGCATTTCCTCTTCAGAGAAGTTTCTTTTTAGCTCTTCTGCCCATTTTTTGACTGGATTATTTTCTTTGTTGTTGTTGAGTCTCATCAGCTCTTTGCAGATTTTTGTGATCAGTCCTTTATCATTAGTGTTGGGTGCAAAAATGTTCTCCCAGTTGGTGGGGTTTCTCTTTGTTTTTGTTATTGTCTCTTTTGCTGTGCAGAAGCTCTTTAATTTGATGTAGTCCCAGCTGTTTATCTTCGCCTTCACTATCACTGCTTTGGGTGATGTGTCTGTAAAGATGTCTTTGATGTGCAAATCCCGTAGTGTTTCGCCTATATTTCCTTCTGTGTATTTTATGGTTTCAGGTCTTATGTCTAATTCTTTAATCCATTTTGAGTTGATTTTTGTCCAAACCATTGTTTAAACTCCCTGCAGTCCCAGGGTTTCTCAGGTATGATCTCCTGACCATTTACTTCAGAAGCCCTCAGGGGACTTGTAAGAGGCAGAGACTTCTGGTCCTCATGCAAAATGTGTTGAGTTAGTATCTCTGAGGATCACAATTTTCAACATCTCCTCAATCTCCAGAGGACTCCTATGTATCTTAAAATTTGAGGACCACTGAATTAGAGAACTTTCTAAGACATATTACCCTTTCAGTCATTAGTTTGTAAAGAACTAGATGAGTCATGCATTTCAGTGATAGAAAGCACTCTTTGCAGTTCCTGAGTTGTGAGGACCACAGATCCTCCAAAAGATTGGATCAGATGGTCAGTTTGGTAAAGTTTAAAATGTCAGTGAAGGTAGTGCATGGGAAAGCTTTTTATTTTTCCTTGACTTAAAGGCCAACTGAGTAATTCTGTGCTACTATTTAAGCCCAGTGAGACCTGAATTCCCTGGCTAATAAATTCTACCCAATTCCCTGGGCTATTCAACACAATTTTACATCATTTGCTCATTTAATTGCATAAAACTCCAAACACTGAGACGATGCCTGGGCTAAAATCCACTATTGCTGGACTCCATAGTCCAAAAAAACTTCTAGACTCAGGAGCATAGAAGTCTTGAATTTACATTGAACAGAGAAAAATTATTCTGCAGGCATAAGACACTGAGCTAGCACAACTACAGGTTAATCCAAAGGTAAAAGTCTGAGTAGCAAACACTGGCTACTCAGTAGCAAACACTGAGTAGCATTTCTTTGGCCATGGAGAAATGTGGCCCTGGAAGATATGCTGAAAAAGCAAAAATGCCACTGGCAGCACTGTTAGGCTACTGGTATTCACCAAACAGTGGAGCCAGGAAAGCAGTATGAGGCTTGAAATGTAAGTCAGCCAATTTCACTGGCAAGGACTGGAAGCTCCCCCTCAGCGTTAATGGAACTTGTATTAAAAGGACCCACAGCTAACAGTAACATGGAGAACTTGGAGATGGGCCTTGACAGGCAATCAAGATCAGTCAGGATTCAGAGGAATAAATTGAGGGATTGGTCTCCTTTAGGCCAAAGCAATACCGTCCTTGGCTGGGAGGGTGCTGTGAGGGCGAGATTAACAGTGCAGTAAGATGGCTGATAGGAGTATAATCTTGGACTGAATTTAGCCAAATTTGGGATTGAAATTGAAGACCTGGTTGTGAGGAGAGTGTTATTCTGTGTTAGTGCTTCAGAAAATACTTGAATGCTGCTTCCACCTCAGAGCATCTTTATTTCTGCCACTCACTCCAATAGCCACCATTTCTTGATTTAGAGTCCATAGTATGGCAGGCACTGTGCTAACTGCTTTTTATTTCCTATCTCATTTAATCCAGTAACCCTGCAAGATAGGTGGTGGTGGTGGGCTCATTTATAGTAGAGAAAACAGCTCTGAGAGCTTAAGCAAATTTCCAGGTCGGTCACACAGTTGGAAAGGGACAAGGCCAGGTGTTTTGTTCCAAATCTTGTTAACACTATTTCATCCCACCTACTCACACATAGCCCAGGAGCCCAGTGCAGCTGGAGGCCTGTGAGCAAGTGAGAAAGTGAGTGAGGACAAGGGTAGGCGGTGAGGTCAAAAAGTAATGGGGTGGGGTGGTCACTTGATAAGTACCCTTCAAAACCACGGAGGATGTTGGATTTTCTTCTGAGCATGAAGGGAAGCCACCAGAGGTTTTTGAGCAGTGTTGTAGTAACCTAGGTTTCAAACAGATCTGTGCAAATGTATTTTAGGAGGAAGAAAGGATGGAAGCCAAGAAAACAGTTGTGTAGCTAGTAATAGTCCAGATGTCTAGGTATTAGTGGTAAAGATGGGGCAGGGAGTGGGTGGACTCTAGAGATATAACAAGAATAACTCAAGAATAAAACAAATGGGTCTTGGGGAAGGGAAGGGCCCATGGGCAACATGGTAGAGGCTTGTTGGGGCACTGTTAGTGAGCAGGGTGCAAAGGTATATATCTGTAGATGTCTGAACCTATAACCCCTGGAGCAGATACAAAGTTGTAAACTTATTTTACCTCAATAGACATAATTTGGGAAAAAATAAAGATCAAAAAATAAAATAAACAGCTTGTGATGAATTGGTAAGTGATGTGCCCAAGGTCCCATAGGTAGTAAGTCTGGGCTGGGCTTGGAATGGAACAAGATTCTTACTATCTGAAATCAAACTCTGATCATTAGTTAGTGAGAAAGAGATTTTCTGGATCTTATGTCAAAAATACAGAACGTATTTAGCAGGTAAAATTAACACCACATTGTCTGTGTGTGTGTGTGTGTGTGTGTGTACATATGTATTCTGTATGTCCACAACCTCTTATCATACTAAAATGAGTCGACAGCAATTACCAATCCCCTGTCCAAACATTTCAACCCACTGTCAAGACTAATGGAGCTTCGAAAGGCTACCATGGGCATGGTAAAATGTACATTTTATGTTTTAAGCTGCGTAAGGTAGAGGACAGCAAAAGTCACTCGACAGAAATGAAAAGACTCTGTGGCCACATTTGCACAGCAAAAGCCAAGTGGAAGATTGAGCAATTATCCAGTAACTGTAGGCTGGGGAGTCAGCCAATTTGGGTAACTCAGATAAAAACATGTGCTTTGGCTGCTTCTCTTGCCTGAATTACTCGATAATGGCCCAACTGTCTGTTTTGCTTAGTTGAAGAGAACAAGAAACAGGTTCATGTGAGTCAGAGACCTTTCACCGGCCATTGTGTAGTCTGGTCTGAGGAGCTGGTGGTGGCAAGACTGCCTCAAGAGCCTTCTTCAAGCTGGAGGGGACAGTCTGCTCTGTCAGCACCCTGTGCTAAGTTCTGGAGACCCTAAGACGAACAGTCCAAACTACTATTTTTCAATGTGCAGTCTTAAGGCAAACTTGAGTAAGGATCATTAAAATGTGTGGCGTATAGTTAAATCCTTTGAGGAAATAATGGAAACATAAGTGTGGCAACTGGTCCAGCGGGGTGGGGTGTGGTGTGGGGAATAGCCAGGGATGGTTTCCTGGAGGAGATGATGCCTGAGCTGGGTTCTGGAAGATTAGTAGTTATTAGCCAGGAAAGGAGAGGCTTTGAAGGGAAAGGCTAGTATGAAGGCTAGTGGCATTTTTTTCACTCTGATGCTAATGATGTTAGTTGATGAAAGTATAATAATAGATAATATTCAGGCTTTAATATGCACCAGACATCTTACTAAGCACTTACCGAGCATTTTATATGTGCATGAGGAAACTGAGGCACAGAATGGTTTGATAATTTGCCCACGGTCACACTGGACTTGGGATTGCATGACTTTAAGACTCTTTCAGTGCTTCTCTCTGTCTTGCTTGTGTCTATAACATGGCTTCTGTAGCCCTAGGTACAGCCATGCGGTTTCCACATGTGATTATAACAGATCCGTAGAAACTGCTTCACAGAGACCAGAAGTCAGATCTCAGAGGAGGACTCTAGCAGGAAAATGACTCACAGAGATGGCAACTCTCCTTTGACCTGCCTGCTCCCTTGCCAGCTGAGCACTGCCACCCCTCCAGCCTTAGTCCCTGGGACTTGCTCCCTACTCTGTGTGAACGTGGTGAGCTCCTCAGAGTTCACAAGTTCCCTGCAAACTGGCTGCTTCCTCTTACTTTTAACACAGTCTCTCTCCTATTCCAACAGGAGTGCAAATCTGTCTGAGGTCAGATCCAAGCCTTTGTTAGAATTTTCCTGAACTTTACTGATTTCCTGAAAGTGTCAGCTCTGCTGAATTGTTGGTCAATTTGCCCACCAAGACTCCTGAGATATGTTTTTACCATTGTTATAAAATGCACCAGGCTGTGTTTCAAAAGATAAATGATGAAGAGAGAATTGCACATGGTCTTGCTTGGAAGAGTTTCAACCAAAGATGAAATTTTGTGGTTCAGAATCATGCTGGCAAAGTAGCATACTCATTCCAGTGCATCTGAAAGAAATGAGCTAATAACTAGTAGTGGTTCTCTAGAGACTTTATCCTGGTTCCGGGAAGTAAATATTTTGAAACTGAATTTGTAACAATGGTTTCCATTTTCAAATAGAGTATTGTAATCCCTTTAGGTCAAAAAATACATTTTTGCAAACATTCAAATCACCTCTGCAAGGTAAATTATACGTTTTTCTTACACCTAAATTACATAAGGTTATTCATCTACTTGTCTGAAAAACTCTTTAAGATCAAGAAGGGAGTTTATGTGGACAGTGAAATAGAAGTTTTCCATTTGTGCTGAGGTTGGGTTAAGAGATCTTCACTTAAGAACTTGGAATTCATTACCAATATAGATGCTCCATCTCTGATTTTATTTAAAGAAATGGATGGAGTGCTGTCCTCCTGGGGTTGTCTGGGCAGGACAGTGCCTGCCAGACTTCTGGTGCTCAATAGCTCAGCCTCGGTTTGCCTGAATCATCTCCTGCCACTAGCCACACCCTCCTAAATTAATAGATCATGGTTTCACCATCTCTTTCCCATTCATCATCACACTTCGGTCTCATAAAAATCTTCCTTTTATTACTGAGGAATCCAGCTTTCAGAGGGACTGAGTGTCCTTGTTAGACAGTTCATTGATGTCAGAGAATCTGCTAAAATCCAGGCGTCCTATACCTCATGCTAAATGGTATAAAAATAAAATGTCACAGATATAATTGATAAAGTAAGAAAGGAAAATATTTTAAAATTAAAAAAAAACTGGGTTGAATTTGGAGTTATCCTAGAATGACCAGGCATGAGTATTATTTTGGTTATTTTCCTATCATCCTCATTCAGTCAACTGAGTGTTTAACACTTTATACCATGGAGTACAGTGGAAAGCAAATTGCTCCCAGGACTCACTAGCCCTTCCTCTCTCTTGCATCTTAATGCCCTCTCTCTTCCTGTGATTTCCACAACTCCCCTCCCATCCCCAACAGCCACCCCTAAATTCTGCTAAGTTGCTACCAAGTAGAGATCCTTGTAAGTACTGTACATGCTGACACAATTTAGAGTAGGAAAATGGTGTTTCCTGCAGGATTTTTCACATCCTCTGAGCTGATGGAAGTTTATCTTCTTTGGAATTGTTTATGAAACCCAAGCCTTTGGGAACCACTCATGAATTTATTCTCCTGAGATCTCTGCAGATGTATAATCTGGTGCTCTGGAGAACTCTTAAATATCAAAACCATAGGCCTAACTATGTTAGTCAAAGTTCCTTAAGTTTCAGTTCCCCCATCTATTAAATGGGTAAATTATGATGTCTAAAAAGGTGAATTAAAAGTGTGAAGCACGGGCCTCCCCGGTGGCGCAGCGGTTGAGCGCTGGGTTGCGAAGATGCCTGCAGCCTCTGCAGCGCCGGTTTGATCCCTGCCTGCTCCCCGGCCACCGGAGGAGGGTCCCAGATGGCGCGCAGACCTCTCCTGCCGCCCACTGCTCCCCTCAGCAGTGTACTTCGGTCCTTCTACCTGCTCTGCTCCCCGCTCTGGCTCTGGTGAATTCTCTCACCCTCCCGCGCTTCTGACTGTACCCAGTGCTTGTATAAATAAATAAAAAAATAAATAAACCTTTAAAAAAAAAAAAAAAAAGTGTGAAGCACTATGTAAATATATCACCAACATGATCACCAACAAAACTAATAAAACATGAAGGTAAAAAGAGTAGCAAGTATTAATAAGTGAAGGACAAAAGGTCACAAAAGTGGTAGCTTGCATTTTAACTTTACCCCTTTAACAAGAGACCAGTTCTCTAAAATGTAGAAATTTCATATCCAGTTATAAAATACAAAGTTAAAGAATTATCTTCTTGACTATCAAATGGAAAAATAATTGAAGATTAATTCCACTGACAGGCAGCATAAACAAGTGCTCTGGAAGCACTTCAAACGAGATGTAAATTAGCACAGCATTCTGGGGGCAATTAATGGCTTTCAAGACTCTTGAAACTGCACGCACATCCATTCCACTTCTAAGAATTCATAGTTGGGAAATAAGGATGTGAATAAAAAGGTCTATAAAGATTCTCATCATGATGCTTAAAGCGTACATAAATACAGGATCTGGAGTCACTGAGCTGCTAGATTCAAACCCTGGCTTTGTTACTTGCCACTGGGACACCAGACATATTACCTTTTAATTTCCACAGTTGATAACAGAATCTATTTTATAAGGTGACCATGAATATTCAACACAATGCATTTAAGTCATTCAGAGAGGGCATGCTCAAAGTCTCACAGTTTATGGTCACTATATAGAAATATTAGAAACCTACATATCTAACAAATTGTTTCATCCAAGGAATGTGGTACTGCCTATCAATTAAGATGATGTTGCAGGGGAATATTTGATTAGAGAAATCTTTCTCTAATTATTATATTAAAGAAGAAAAATAGGATATGCTGATAGTATTCTGTGATTGAATCCAAGCAGATGTTTAAAGTTATCTAGTGTACTTGAACTCATTTTGCATGAGTTCAAATTCACTTTTCTAAAAATTTAGTGGTATTTCAAAGGAGCAAAAATCAAATAGTGCTCATTTCAGTGCAATTATCTCCTGGTGTGGGAGCCACTAAGACTTTTTTCCTGGGTTAATATGCTTTTAAGCCTTAGTGTGCCACAAATCAAACACTACACAATAGAAGCCTTTCTTTGACTGACAGATGAAGTCCTCCCCAGATCTGATCTAAGTCTTATAAAGCTACTAGAGTAACTGCATACAATTTACCATGTAACACCACAGCTACAGCTTCCAGATGCATATGATTTTTAGAAGCAGGACTATGATTATTACAATGTTTATATGGGATGGTCAAGAGATGACTTACATTTTACAATAAGTAATGTGAAATTTTAAAAATATTTGCATAATGTGAAGTCACTACTAAATGTTAATACTACCTCATTCTACTAACAAGAATCATCTGAGTATTGACTTAATAGGACTTCAGTTTCAATGTTTGAGAATTGGTGATTCAATAACTTGCATAGCAAAAATTTAACCCCACCCTCTCATGAATCTCTGAATGCCTAAGAGACAACCTGTCGCAAGGTTTTTGTTTTTCTTCCTCCAATCTTCAAGAAAGCTGCCAGGCATTCTCAATTTTAAGCAAACAAGTATTGCTTACACTGAATAATACTAGCACAAAAAGACTTTAGTTCTTTCCTAAAGTTATAAAATTAAGACCTCTGACTTCCACCAATGAATACATAGTCATATGTCTGTCAGATGTAAATTTTTTAGTACTTTCATACTTATCTCATTTCATTATTAACTTCATATAAAGGATGTATAAATCTCATTCATTTTGACAGTTTGGAATCTCTCTGTTAGAGAACTTTTACTTCTACTCTGGACATTCATCTTTGGAACTTAAAAGTGCAGTGATGTAGTTTATAAAAACTTTGTACAGTATAAGAGTAGTGAGTACAGGAAAAAGACAAAAGAGAGGAGAATACTCACAGTGGAGCACCTCCTAAGCTAAATGATGTCAATCGCATCCAGCTGGGAAGTGCAGCTTGCTGCTAAGGAGCAGCTTGGCTACACTACAAGAGCTTTCCTGCACATCTGGTAAAGGTAAAGCTGACCTCACCACTTCGTGCCTGGGACAGGTAGAAAACGCAAGGAGATTAGCATCAATCTCACAAGATCAGATAGAGTGACCATTGACTATATTTTGGTTTTGGCTGAAATGACTTTAACTGGAGTTGCAGATTAAAAAAAAAGAAAACAACTTTCACTTCTTCACTCATAGTGAAACTTAGGTTTGTTGCTTCTGGTTTGAGGAAGATAGTAAGTTTCTTATATGCATGTGATTGCTTTCTGGTTATATTTATGATTACAGAATAGAATTACAAATACTTCACTATTACTTCCAGTCCTCAGCCAGATGTGAATTCACTAAGTTAAACAAAGACTTAAACTTAAGATTCTTAAGATTTTTTTCTCATTACCTTTATTTTTTTTTCCTGACTGGTCTATGAAAGACAAGAAGTGGGTACAGATTAAGTTCCTTAAATCCAAAAAATTAGGGAGTGTGTCACTACTTACTTCTGAAATCCTGAAACAAGTACCCAGTACTATACAGGATAAAGTCCTGAGGTTTACATTTCAGTTCTCAGAATCACAATTCCTACAGGGTGTTCACTAGGAAGAAAAAAATGAAGTCTCTCTGCTCTAAAAAACATTTTGAGCTCCAAATACTTCTAGTTCTTTTTCACACCGGAGAAATATATCCATATGGTCCTTATTTCATTTCTGACTTCAGATATCCCAAAAGGTTGTTTTGAAAGGCATTCTTCTTTTACATTAGCTTATTAGCTAGTCTAGGAGATTACTTGCCAAATTAGATGTGTTCCCATTCTTCTGTTCAGTAAGTACAATCATCTACAAATTTCCCATTAAAATATCCTCAAAGCAAAATAACTTTAACCGTTGTTATATTTTAAAGAGAATAAAGTTAACTGCTGAAAACACACACACAAAGGACAAATTGGTTGAAACTTTCACCAGGATGGAAAATGTTTAATAAACTTAGAATGGTGGGTTTATTAAACTATAATGTTATTTACAGTCATAACTCATCAACCATAAACACAATAATGTGTTTGCATGGCATGCTATAACAGAAGCTTTATTCAGAGTTCATTCAGAAAACAATGGCAAAATAAATTTCAGTTGCAAATTCACAGATACAAGCTTCAAAGTATAAAGTTGTATATAACAAAAAAATACAAGTAATATTTATAACAATAACTTACAGATACAAACTAATGATAAACTACAATTTCACAAAGAATTGTAAACATTTTGCACACTTGTCAGTCCTTTCTTTTAGGCAAAGTGCTCTTTTGATGACAAATAAATTAACAGATACATACTAGAGTGAACTATCTCCAGACAATACAAAAAAAAGTTTGATTTGTTTTCTCCTTGTAAACATAAGTTTTACAAAAAATGAAGAATCAATAAAAGTGTCTTGCAGGCCAACTATAGATACATACCTGGGCAGCAAAATGATGTTGGAAATGCTTTGGGTGTTAAATAAAAAATTAACATTAATATTTTTCAATGGTATTTTATACATAATAAATGACAAGTTTATGTCCTTAATCATTTCTATCCCTGAAAAAAGGAATTAAGTATGACTTATTGGCAGTTGTGTCATTGAATGGGGTAACAAGGGCTGGAGTCCAAGAGTTGTTGGTGAATGAGCTACAAAATAGAAAGACATTTGTGGATCAGTTTTGTTGGGTGAATAAAACTTATTTAAAAACAAGCAAGAACAATCCAAGGCAATGGGCTTTAATTACTCATTATAGCTGAGGGCACCAACCTATACTCACTCATTCTACTAACCTCAGCGGGAGCCTTAACATATTTAGCATAGTGAATATAATATTAAATGAGAATTCAGGGTGTTTTACCCCCCAAATTTTTATTTGGGTACACAAGCTTTTGCGTTTTTAATGTCCTCCATCCATACCCCATTCACTGCACTTTACCCTACATCTTAAACACAGAAGTTTTGTCTGCAGAGATGTTGCCACTGTTTACATGAAGGTGTCTGTATAGGATGATTTCCCCAATTCTCATTTATTATTGCTGCTTACCTGCCTCTTCTCTACATATATGTAACAAATGTTTAATTCAGGCAATGCTACAATCACTCATGTGAACACACAATTTTAATGTTATTGTAAGCAAATGGCAACAAATGGTACAGACTTTGATTTCTTATTTCATCAAAACTAAAATGAAATTTTCACTTTTAGAAAGACCTGTGTTGTTTCAAACTAAACCTCACTCTGACAGCAACTAGGAAAGCTGCCCAAATTTTTGAAAAATCTGCTTGAAGGCAAGTGGAAGACACCAAGGTAGTGACAGATTACAATGTGAAGTCTCAAAAGATAAATGAAAGAAAATGAGGCTACTTTCCCCCCATAAGGCTAGTGACAATTTTAAAAGAAAAATATCTAAGAGGCTTAGCAGAATTTTTAGGAGTTAGATTTTGCCTGGGTGGCGGGGAATAAAAATTAAAGATTAAGGACCACTGAAGAGAAGCCCTAGTGTAATCAATAACAACTAAAATAAAACACAGGCTTTGGGGAAAGGGGTGGGGGGGGGCTCCCTAAGGGTTAAATCCAAGGAGCAGTGAACCAGAAAAGTACCAGCCCTCCAGAGGATTGACAGCTGATTGGATTAAGCTGATCTTCCGATAGCCAAACCCCTGCCAGAGGCCAAACTAAATTCTCTGCCTTCTGGTGGAAGATATCATCCAAAGCCTCAAATTATTTCTAGTTTTTCATACCCAACATCTGAAATACAATAAAAGTAATATGACAATTAAGAAGACATGAATTGATTGAAAAAAAGAGGGGAAAAAAAAAAGAGATCTACAAAAGATCCAGATATTAAAGTTATCAGACATGAACTTTAGTATAACTATAATTAATAAAGGAATAACTTAATAAAGGAATAACTTAATTCCTTAATAACTTAATTAAGGAATAAAGTAACAAAATAGATATTTCCAGTATAGATACTAATGAAAGAACAAAATGGGAATTCTAAAACTGAAGCTAGAATAACTGAAGCTAAGAAACCAAAGGATAAAAATTTTACAGCATATTAGAAGAGAATTAATGAATTTGAGGATAAGCAAAACAAAAATATCTAGGCTGAAGCATAAAATGTCAAAAGACTGGAGAATGTGGAATTTTTCCCTAATGGCAGAAACAATATTTGACAAGATAAAAGTTAAGACTTTTCCATAAAGAAAAACATTAAACTTCACATATAAGGACCAATGCTAGGCATATTTATAATGAAACAGAAAACAGACACAAATTGAGAAAGAGACATTCACTTTTAAAGGAACAAGAAAAAGACCATCAGCTGATTACACAACAAAAATGGTGTCAGGTTAATTTTTAACTATCCATTCCCTAATTAACAGAACAATGGAAACCAGAAGACAAGTTCATATTTTCAAAATACTGAAAGAAAATAACTGCCAATGTAGATTTTTACATACAAAGGAAATACCCCTTACAACTTCATTAAAAATTAAATCCTTATGAATAAACCTAAGAAGAGATGGTAGATTTAAAAAACAAACCTCTAGAATATAAGAGAGAACTCAGAGATGGCCTAAATAATAGAAAGACATACTAAGTGCATGGCATGGAAGTTTTGTTGTTAGCATGACAGTTTCCTACAAAATGATCTACTGGATTTTATCAAATCTGAGTTGTTTTCCTTTATTAGTAGAAATAGATAAGCTGACAATACAAACTTGAAAAGAACAAAGAATGACAGATATCAAGAATGACAGATCTAGCCTAATTCAAATGGTAAGGTATTAATACAAACACAGACAAATAAATCACACTAGAAGACACAGGAATTGATACACAAAGTAAATGGAAACATGATTTATGAAAAATATACCATTACAAAGCATTTGGGGAAGTTGGTGTTCATCAAGATAGCGAAAAAATTTCTCATATCAGATGTGAAACTCAGCTCTAGATGATCATATCTCTAAATGTCAAAGATAAAACAAAGCTTCCAAAAGATAACAAAGGAGAAACATCTTCATTTTCTATGTATAGTAATAATTTCTTGAACAGGTCACAAAATAAGTACTAGCCATGAAGAAAAAAGTGACAAACTACATTAAATATAAGAACTCTTCTCAACAAAATATACCCTTAAGAGAGCAAAAATAAATAAATAAATAAATAAACAGCAAATCAATGATAGGAGATATGTGCAACACATATTATCATTAAAAAACTTATTTATATGCATAATATAGCTAGAACTAAAACAAATCAATTGGGGAAAAAAACAGACAAGCCAATAGACCTGCAGGCAAAAACTATAAATAGGCTCTTCAGCAGAAAGAATATATAAACAACCAGTGGAAATACACTCAATGTAATCAGTCATGAGGGAAAAGTAAATTAAGAAAATGAAATAGTTCTAGACGACAATCAAATTGGCTAAAATGAAGAAATGACACTATATCGTGTTGGCAAGGATATGCACCACCTGGAGCTCTCACACTGCTGGTCCAAATATAAACTGGCTCAAGCCACTATGAAAAGCGGTTGGGTCAAATCAACTGAAGTCGAATGCATGTGTAGCCTACAGTCCTATGTTTTACTCTCAGGTATGTACCAAAGCAAAGAGTGAATTAATGTGCACCAAAGGACATGTACAATAATCCACAGCAGCATATTCATAAGAGCCAAATGGGAAAGAACACCAATGTCAATCAACTGTAAAATGGGAAAATTATGGTATATTCTGAAACTAGAATTCTATATAACAATGACAACACACAAACCACTGATCCCTGCAACAATCAGATGACTCTCCTGAGCAATGTAACTGAAAGAAGAGCACACAGAAATATGTTTTGAATGGTTAATTTACAAAAAGCTCGGAAAAAAGCAAAACCAGAACATGGTTTCAGAAGTCAAGGAGATGAATATTTCTGAAGGAAGGATTTGAGAAGGGTATAAGATGCCTGGGATGCTAATTATGTTTTATTACTTCATCTACATAGTGTTTACATTTGTATTTATTAATTTATCAAGCTCTATATTATGTGTGCACTTTTCTATAGGTAAGTTTTGCTTCAATAAAAAAGTCTTTTTAACAAAAGTCATTAAACCCCAATCCAAAAATCTGTGTGTGGGTACTCTCTCTGACCATAGGAAAATAAATTATTTAAATATTTATAAGGCTAAATTAAAAAAAAAATTCTAAGTATAAATCAAGAACAAAGAGTCATTTTCAATATGTATATTTTAGCTGTACAAGGGGTCTTAAACTTGTCCCTTAAAATGCTGTCACAGGAATAGGAACATTTAGATATGCTCTCTACCGCACCCCCACAATATTTTTCAGCTACTATTGAGGTAATATTTCAAAACATGAATCCTATCAATAACCTAATATTAGAAGGTATCAGATACTGATTGCTTGGGAGACAGCTATTAAATGTTGGGATACCTACCATCCATATAACTATGCAGCGCAGTTAGCATCGTGCCGTCTTGGGGCACATAGGCAGAATAAGCCATTTCTTCTAACATGGGTGGAGACAGCCTGGAGGGCGGCACTGCTGTGACTGGGGCAGAGGAGGAGTGATTAGGACTGACGTGTTTCTTGTGGCGTGCTCTACAATTCTGAAACCACACCTGAAGGAGGAGAGAAGCAATGTAGCAGATTCTGAGTATAGCATCAACTCGGTTTCAAAAGGAATGCAACCTCAATTGCTCTACCACATAAGCACAGTATCGAGCTAAATAAGATTTCCTAAAATGTGTAGACAGAAAAGAAACATTCAAGCACAAATAACAATGGTCATTTTCTTTGCTCAAATTAGAACTATCTGGTGACTTACACCTTGGAGTTGATTCTATACTAAACCCCTTTCTACCAAAGACAAAAAAAAAAAAAAATGTGTAGCTAGGACTCAAGAATTCAAGAAAACTCTCCTTAGCTTTTCTTCGGGCATTTGTGATTAACAGAAAAAGTTCTTCTGATAAGAACTTAAAAAGAAAACGTACTAAATGTATTCTTAGACACCTGCTGAACTCATTTCAATCTTTTTTCAAATGACTAAAAGTCCTACTGATAACCTAAAGCTTTCTCAAACCACTTGATTCAGTTATTGCAGTCACATTTTAAAACCTGATGAATTTTTAATATCTCTCTGTGAATACAGAGATTATTCTGTAAGATGCATGTTAAGGTCAGGCATATAGTATGAAAAAACTGATAATATTTAAGTATAGTTAAATACAAACACATATATAAACTATTAAGAACTAACCACCCTACTATTCACTCTATTACAGAAACAAAGGAAGTTTATGGGGTGGGACATGAGCTCTGTCTGAACAAGGATATGTTTCCCAGAATGTTCCACTAAATGACCTGCCTGCCTGTGTCTAAACACTGTTACTAGAAAAAAACTTGACTGTGGAGTGTGACTCTATTAAAACATTATAGCATTTATTAGCTACTGCTCTAAACAACTCTGTCATGAGAAGAGCAAGAGGTGGAGGGATTATTTAGAATATCAGGAAATTAAGACAAGAATATTTTGGGATCAGGGGAGGCAGGTAGGAAAATGTCAGGGGCATAAGTCTGTCTGGAGTGGGGAGACAGTAACTGAATAACTGAACACTGAATAAATAGAACAGAAAGAAGACGCAAAAAAATTGTGAGAAAATGTTGGTCTGATTTCAAAGACACACCCTACGCCTGGCAGTCAAAAATAAAGGGTTATGGGCCTCCCAGGTGGCGCAGCGGTAGAGCGCTGGGTTGCGAAGCTGCCCGCGGCCTCTGTGGCGCCGGTTCGATCCCCGGCTGCTCCCCGGCCACCGGAGGAGGGTCCCACATGGCGCGCAGACCTCTCCTGCCGCCCGCTGCTCCCCTCAGCAGTGTACTTCAGTCCTTCTGCCTGGTCTGCTCCCTACTCTGGCTCTGGTGAATTCTCTCACCCTCCCGCGCTTCTGACTGTACCCAGTGCATGTATAAACAAAACAAACAAACAAACAAATAAATAAATAAAAACATGCCTCTATAAAAAAAAAAAAAAAAAAAATAAAGGGTTATAAGAAGTATAAACTCAAGAACTAAAGGGGAACAGTTAATAATGTAAAATGTAAGTGGGGTTTATAGATCTGAGCAGGTGGTAAAGGGTAGCAGTCAAGAAAGGATTATAGGACAAGACTTAGGTATATATTGAGGGAAAGGAGTAGAAGTCACAGCCACAAATCTCCTCCCAGAGTCTTTGCTAGACTTTAAGATAACCTATACAGAGACCAAACCCAAAGCCCTCAGTCAAGGCTCCATTAACAATACATGCCACTAGCACCATCCACCCAGCCAAGAAAATAAACTCACACATTCCCCACGATGTAGGAGGGAACTTCTGCTGCTTTCCTTTCCCCCTGATAGTGCCCACACATGCCCAAGAGGAATATAAATAACTTAATGCACATGGCACTAGGTTCCCAGAGTTCCTTCGAGGTATCTTTGGTCTCCCATAAATTTATACTGGCTGTAACCTACTCAGCTTAAAAAAGATTCCATCTTCTTAATTAAAACAAACAAACAAACAAACAAACAAACAAACCAGACATTGGAAATAAACATGAAGAAGAGGGTATAGGCATAAACAGTGAAATAATTACCTTAATAATAATTCTAATAGTTCCTTAGAAAGATCATTTATAGATATTCAAGCATAGAGAGGTTTGTAAATACGAGTCATATAACTTGCACAGCAAAATACAGTTGAAGATTCCAGACATAAAAAAACAACTTTTGACATGAGGGCTATCCAGATCAGAATTTAAATACAAGTCCTCTGACTCTTCTTATTGACTTAAAATTTCCTCTTCCTGCTTTGCAAACCTCTAGCAAGACTTAACATTTCTTCCGAGGAGCATGCTTTGAAAATATGCTCCTTCTATTTAAAAGATTGTAAACTACTTAATCTGAAAGTAGGCCATGAAAACATTCTGAAAAAGAATAATGCATTAAATGAACTCTTGGAAAGCCCTTATTACTAAGAGTTAAGCATAAAATGGTGTATGAAAAAGAATTGTCAAATATTGGAAAACATGATTTAGGGAACAGTGGCTAACTATTTGGGAAGAAAATAAGATAGAAAAACCCTACCTTAATGGAATCAAAAGTTAACTCCAGATAACTTAAAATTTAGGCATAAACAATTAAAACCCTAAATCTTTAAAGAAACAAAAGTCACTACTGACACTCTCTAGGTGAAGACATAAAAGAAGCCAAAACTATATAAAAGGATCAAGCGATTTGAATACATAAATGTATAAAAATTCTATGTGGAAAAATGAATGGAAAGGAAATTGATGAAAGGTTATAAAAGTTGGTATGATAGAACTGAAATTGGCAAGATGGAGAGGAAATAAACAACAGAAAAGTATGTAAGAAATATACAATTTTGAAAATTACCAAGTAAGTACACATGATAAATTTCATTGATAATAAAATAATTAAAATAAAAAACAATGAGTTTTTTTTAACTACCAAGTTGCAAAGGATGTCAAAGAATGACAGCATTCAGTATTCTCATGGGGGTAGAGAAAAGGGAACTTTCATATGTAGCTCTGGACAGAATAAATTGGTATGAACTTTATAGAATGTGATTTATGTACTATCATTTAAAAGCTCTAAAAATATTTTCTCTTTTGATTCAACAATCTCACTGCTAAAAATTTACCCTACAGAAATTATTGGGCAAACCTTCAAAATAAACATACAATGTTCATTGCTGTATTTGCATGATAGTGAGAAACTGGAAATAAACTAAATAAATTGTGCTATGTTTGATATATGCTATGTAGATCTTACTATAGAAAGGTATTCCCAGTACAATGACTGGAAGAAAAAAGTAATGTTTTATCCTTTCCTATAAGATACACAACTCAAAATTCACTTTTCTGAAATGGTATGGTGAACAATGATTGCATCTGGTTGCAAAGTTTTAAAAGTAAAATTAACCATTGCTAGTCTATGATTTCAATAAAATGGATACTCTGTTATTAATGACTCACTAATAGACTTTAGCCAGTAAAAATGTGCCAGTCTTTGTGTATTAGACCATTGTTTCTCCACAATTTTGAGAACCTATTTGGCATAACAGAATGAGTCTGAGTAATAAAACTAACTTTTCTAAAGTACTATGGTCAGTGCTAAGAATTAGGCTGGGTAAAGAGGTTATAACTATTTGAGATCGATCACAGAAATTCTTCAAAAATACTATGAAGGGCTATATAATTAAATTGTGTACTTAAAGTGTATGTACAAGTAATATATTTGTACGCTGGTACTCCTTCCTTTGCCATCTTATTAAAAATATTTAAATTAAATCTTTACAGATTAAAAGCCACCATTCAAAATTACATTTTCCAAATTTTCTTGAAACCAAGTTAACTTGTTTGTAATACTGGTGACCTAAATATTGGAAATTACATGACAGATGCCTGTGACCTTCCTTTTACAAATAATAAAAAATTTTCTGAAAACCCTCCATTCTCCTTTGCTTGCACCTTCAGAA
The DNA here is from genome assembly GCF_014898055.3 of Talpa occidentalis. Taxonomy (NCBI): domain Eukaryota; kingdom Metazoa; phylum Chordata; class Mammalia; order Eulipotyphla; family Talpidae; genus Talpa; species Talpa occidentalis. The sequence continues at coordinate 50,003,228 of NW_023605305.1, forward strand.
TAATCTGAAACCTAACTAACAGTCATGATTCGAGTAAGCTGCAGCAGACATTGTCATTGAATTGTAAAGGTTTAGATAAGAAGGAGCCCTCAGTCCATGGAGTATGAACTACCTCAGCAAAGGTTAAACTTTCAGGTAGTATACTACTTCTGCCTCTATGGAGAGCCCAGATCATTTTTACAGACTTTCACTAAAGCTCTTCATCAAGAGTAAAATTTGTCTTTTCCTACATTCCCTTGCAGATACTTGATTCTGATATTTGCAAGATGTCTTTCACATATAAAGATATCTATTCTGTGTATACTACTCCTATTAGCATCTCCTGATCTTGAGCTAAATATCCTTGTTGCCTTTAATATTAGCACCATTCTAGATCTTTCCTGACTTTGTTGGCCTTTCTTTAAAGGAAACGATCCTTCTAGATGGGTTCCTTGTTGGTCTCCCTTTCTAAAATTGGTGAAACCACCACAATGACCCAGCTATTTGGGCAATACTGAGGTCATGGGATTCACCTTACAGAGTCTCATTACACCAAATCTACTGGGAATCTAGGTCTACAGAGAAGCAGTAGCACCATTAGGTCTTTCCCACTGATTTCTTTATAGAGATTATTTGTTAATTATTAAAAACGTCAGGCTTAATAAGAATATGCTGAAGAATAAACACCTATTTATCAACCACCAAATTTAACAAATAAAATGTTATATTGACAATACTGTACTTTGTCTTTGCCCCCAGTGAATTTTATCTTGCAGGTTACAGTTACTTGCATTAATTCCTTAAAGCGTGAGCACCATTTAAATTATTTTCCATTTCCCTGATCTGTCTATGAGCTATTAACACAGTTGGCCACCTCCATCTTGAGTCTACCTCACTCCTTTATCCTCCACGATGCTTTTACACCAGACTCATTCCCTGATTCTGGTTTTTGCTATGTTGTATTCAAAATAGCATCTCTTACCCCACTCTCTCCCTAAACACCATTCTGCAATGTCTACTGTCTATAATCTTTTCTAAAGGATCTTATCCAATTTTGTGGCCTTAGATCTCTTCTTGAGTTCCATTTATCCTGTTTACATGTCTAAATGCCACCATCATTGCCTGATTAGCAGAGCTAAAAGGGAATTCATGCCCCTCTCAACTATCAAGCCAGCTGTCTTCTGATTTTGATATCCTACCAATGGCACAAATCCCAGGGATATTTTGACTTCAAATTTATCTTTGACTTCTCTCTACTTTCTCATTATAGTATCCAGATCTCCCCCCCACCCCGCCCCTGTTTCTAGTATCCTGCACCTGCCATCAGTGTACAGTCAATTAAATGTTTCTTAAAAGATTTTCTAGGTCACTAACCAGTTATGTCTCCTCAAAAAAATCAGTACTGTGCTGGGCATCCAGACTAATCTGGCTCTATCTAGCCTCTCCCAAGTGTAATTTTTCCTATATACTCTCACCAACTCTTTCTCCTAAAATCACATATATTTCTCCTGCTCAGATGAGAACTCTACAGTCACAGGTCTCTCCAACTTCAGCTCCAACAATTTAATCACCCACAATCTGCAAACATAAATCTTTTCAGTAAATGTGCTTTAACTGGCCCTTTCTCTACCTTTGTTCACACCACTTTCTCTACCTGGATCTTAAACAAAGGTCATCAACAACCCCTAAACACATTCACATAGAAAAGTAAACAAACAAACAAAAAACCACCACCAAAAAAAAAAAAAAAAATCAGCCTCAGAAACAGGTTTAACATGAAATAGCAATTTTCTTTTTTAGCCTGAAGATCTAGGGTTGCTCAGAGGACTGAACAAAGTAACATGTGCAAAGTGCCATCTGCAGCCCAGGCCAATCAAGATAATTATTAATTATCAGGTATAAACAACTGATTTAGAGTATGAAGAATAGTAAAATGGGAAGATAATGCTTTAACATTTCTTCACATAAACAATGCATATTCCCATAAAGACCTATGATAGAACTTTTAGTGTTCCTTGATTAACACCTTTAAAATGCTCACCTGTATCACACGTCTGCTCAAGCCTGTTCTTTCTGCAAGTTTCTGGAGGGTCTGTGCATCTGGGTTGTTGTCCTGAGCAAACTGTGCTTGCATAACCTGTTATTTTTTTAAAATGTAGGTCATAAATAGCTAAAAAGAAATTCGATCTTCTGCATTTTGATGATGAGAAAGATAAGACATGCACACGAAAATGAGATACTAGTATTTTATTAGTTGAAAACTATGATGAGGCAGTCTGTATAAATGAAAACAATGCATATCTAATAAATTTACACATAATTTGCTATGCTGAGGTCTTTAAAAATAAGTAATTTCAACATAAAACCCTGCCTCTCAATTATGCTAGTAAAAATAAGTTCACCTTTTCTTTTCTATTCTTATAACCCACAAATTAAATGCATATGTATAAAGTCTCATTTATTATTATTTTTCCATTTTGTTGAAATTGTTAGGATAAGAAAAAATTTTAAGATATAAAAATCATATCATATGTCTAATTTCTACTGAGCTAAATGCTCAAAGGTCCATGCTACAAGAATGCAAAACAAGTTACATTTCACTCAGTTATTGTTCTAGCACTTGTTCTATGCAAAGGAGTATGTGGGATCTTAAAAAGAGATAACCGATAGCCCATTGAATAGGAATTTCCTAAACATCTAAAGATTGAAAAAGCTCCCAGATGATTCTGATGTGAACCTATTGGATTGGAACCACTGTGCTAAGTGCTTTAACAGAGTGACATATGAAAAAGCTGTCCTGGGTCTCAACTTCCTAGGAGAAAGATACAGACATGCCAATAACTACCTGTAATACAAGGTGAAGTGAGAGATGTGAAGGCAGGGGTGGGAGTACCAGAATAAAAGCACAAGTAGAGTCCTTTGGATTCTTTCAGAAAAGCAAGTCATGGGAATCAAGCAGGATACCTGAATTTCATTACTTAAATTCATTACTTAATTAATTGAAGGATTATACAATATAAAGAAAGTATTACAGTGAGAAAGGGAAGTTCAGCATCCAACATGATTGTACACAGCTATTGGTGTGGATTGAAAATAACCTATCTACCGTAAGCATTGCTGGCCTCAACACTCTTTCCAACGGAAGAGTCATTGTATTCTCCACTATGCTTCTCATATACTATCTCATGCCCCTGCCCCTGTGACAGGACAGCTACATTATTCATTCAACAAGCTTAGCATTCTCTGTGGCAGAAAGTGTGTTCCTTGAGGGCAAAGGTAATGTCTTATTCTTCACATCCCTAGGAGTTAAATCTCCTTCCCCATATCATGAATTTCAGAGTATGACATGTGAAACTTGACCAAGTGAGGAAAATCTGAAGATAGAGTAGGAAAAATACAAGACCAGTGTTGTCCCAGGAAGCCTTATGAGGCTCAAAAATCATAACTTTTTTTCAGTTAAGTTCTGATTAGTGACTCTTGTAGAATAAGTTTTTGCTAGCTTCCGAGCAGGATCAGCCTAAAAGTTTACTTCATTTTTCTTTCTTACTCCAAATGTGTTATTATAATACCTCCCTGTGCAAACAGATTTGGTTTTACATGTAGTAGAGCATGTAACATCCCAAAGAGAAAAAAAAAATAGCAAATTAAGTATGTCTTATTTTAATTTTTGAAAATCAAAAAGCTGAACAGATATTTGAAGATTTGCTATAAAGTCATAATTGATAATTTATAAGACAAAAAAGCATGCTTTTCACAAATACATTTTAAATTCACAAGTAATGGATCCAAATTACATTAATCAATTTCTCATCAAGGAATAAAGCAAAACTTAAATGAACACTGATGGCTGAGAAAGGGAATCTGCTAAGAGAGGTGTGCTTATCAGTGTTTAGTCTCACATATAACCCTTTTAATTTCTATTTAGCTTCATTATTCATAAAGATGCCAAAACCCATCCCAACCCTTTTCTGAGTTCTTTTAACATCTTCAAGAAATAAGCCTCTTGTTGATACTCAAAATGTTAAGGCCAAGAGGTCTAGCAGAAATGTCAGGAGTGTGCACAGTAGCTGCTGACTACCTCAATCTGAAAGCAGATTAAAGTGAATGCTAATCTGGACATACGTAACATGAACAGTCATTGAGTAAGTGCTTCCAACTATAATAAACAAATCATAATAGTGTCCAGAATATAATTTCTACCAATGGGACAATATTTGAAATATTTTTACCAAAACAAAATACTATTTTATTTCATGAGTCTTAAACTACTTTTTTTCTCCCCATAATTTCCTAAACAATTTCTGGAAATTATCTTGGCTATTGCTCCCATTCTGATTCTCTTTTCTCCAGATACTTCACAAGTAGTCTTGAATTACTTTATTGATCACCTGACTTATTTTTATTATTTTGCTAAATTCAAGCACCACAAAAATATATGCAACATTTTAAAATATGCAACTTGATAATGAGAATATACTGCTTGATTTACTAGAAGTTCTGGAAAAATAAACAATTCAGATCTTTAAAAAATCTACAACAATCTTAGATTCCTAAGTTTTAAAGAACCACTAGAAGACAAGGATTTTGTCTCATTTGCTTCAGTCATAAGACAGATGCCAATTAACACTGAATGAGAACATTCTTTGAAAGCATACCACTTCTGCTTTCACTTTTTAAAAACTATAATTCTAATATATAGTTTTAAAATCTATGATTCTGATGACATTTTCACATAACAATGCACGGCTTAAATAGTTTATGCATATTTGCCATTTGAAACTAGCTATCAGACTCAGAATCTCACTCTGATTTAGCTGCTACTGCCAGGCAACAGTTTTGGTAAGGCAAAGTTCTACTGATGGCCTCCTGGAGGGCCAAGAGAAATGAAAAGATCAGAGGTTTTAGGAGCAGGCTCTAAATCTCTTTTCTGCCATTCCTGTAGTGGTCTCTCCTGAAGGGAATGGCTACACCTCTTGGAATTATTGTTAAGGGCTAAAGGAGGTATGTATTAAACGCCTGGTATAGAACTTGGTGCACAAAGAACTCCACAAGTACTATTCCCTTTTTATTAAATTAATATCCATAATTATCTTCCTGCTGTCTATATAAAATACTTTCATATTTTCACAATTATAATTTTAATAACAAACTTTTATGTCAAATTAAACTTATCAGCCTTGTAATAATTAAAATTATATGCAGCACTGCATGTAAAAACGTTTTTAAAACAATATTTTATACTACCAATTCAGTTTTTATTCAGACACCTGAGTATCTTGTCACTAGGTCTCCCATAGGTATTGTATCTCCTAATTTAAGATTTTACATGACCTTCATTACAACCTAATAAGACATCCAGACAAAGAAGGTCCAAGCAGTAATATTTCTAATATTTTTTCAATTTCCTTACCCGTCATGCATTACTTATTGACCATTTAGTCTATTCTTAAAGTAAGGATTTACAAAACAATCATTTGTAATTTTTTTAAATGAATCTAGATTTTAATGCTAGATTGCTTGCTAGTGTCATTAGGTTCCCTTGTAATATTTGTAGAAGTATCAACATTCTCAAAATAAAATTTCTCTCAGAATATTTTCATTGCCTTCATCTTAAATAATGACAATTCTTAGGATTACTTTCACCCATCTGGTAACACTGCAATGAATGTCCTTTAAAGTACGAGATAGTACGGATACTATGGATAAAGCACCCTGTACATGGTCGGTGCTCAATAAATGTTACTTTATCTTAACCTAAAACAAATACTCCAGCCACATTAATAATTGTTTTCTTGAATTTGCATAAACTGAAATTATGGCAATTATATTTAGGGCAACTAAACTGGAAATAACGCCTCCCTTTGCAGGGGACATAATCAACCTTTAACATCAAATTACAGAATTACTCCCTCTAGCCTGTCTAAAAACAAGAAAGGGTCTGTTTGACTGGAGTCAATCAGTAGATTCCTGTTTATGGTAAGTCATATTCAATTCTTTCCTACTCAGAAAACATACAATCTTATCCATTAAAAGACTCATTGTGGTTTGTTAAAGAGATGAGTATATTGTTGCACCAAGGACCCACTACTGTGTGTCTCTTTCTGTTAAGAGTCTCAAAATATTTTTTTGTTGCCATTATATGTAGCAATGGACTAAATCAATTTTATCAGGAAGTCAGACTAGATCAACATTTTGCTTCCACTTTGATAACTAGAAGAACCCAGGGAAACACAGCTTGAATGATGAGTTCACACCATTATCAGAACTCTGGAAGTACTGATAAACATTATAGGACAAAGAGTATCTTTTCACACATTCACCAAGTTAGTTTTCACAAAAAGTACAAGCTAAGTTTTTGAAAACACAAAACTACTTTTAGACAGCATGTCGTGTGTGTGTGTGTGTGTGTGTGTGTGTTTTGGTTTTGGTGGGGAGGGACTTCAAAAATCATACATTCTTTGGCATGTCTACCTGGAGTTGATCTGCTGTAAAGCTGGTCCGAGCTCTTTTTGCTGGTTTTGGATGATTAACATCTTGCTCTGTGAGGAGGGCACCTTCAACACTAATCCCATTACCTGCATTAAAACAAAATAAAACAAAATACCATACATGTTGATGATTCAAAAGGGTTCACTGGTCATGCAATAATTGGTCTTTTGCATCTCTTGGCTTGGTTTCAAAATGCATACATGTTCTACATTGCCAAATGGCTTAGTTTAAGTTTTTAAACACACTAGAAACACACTGTGGAAACATTCCATTTTTAGGTTTGTATATTTAGTCAAAAGTGAAAATTAGAAGTCCACATCCCACAGTTCATTCTTAGGAGGGCAAATGCAAGGAAACAACTGGTTACACAAAGCAAAACAGAACCCTTAACTCAAGGCTGCTGCCTGAGTATATGGCACAAGGTTAATATACATGCCATGGCTTTCCCTGTAAATAAACAGATGGAGACCATCACTAAATAGAGTGCTTAATGAGTTTTACCACAATTGCATTGCACAAAATAATGCATTAAGATGACCTTAGGAAAAATCATATTTATCCCTGTGTTCACTGTTCCCAAAGACACAAAAGTATTTTAAGTATATATTTACCATTTTCCACTTCTCTTTTTAAATTATCCAGCATGCAGTCATAATGCACTCTGCAGAGGACTTTCTCTTCCACCAAAGCAAACTCCTCTCCTGTTGAAAGTTGCCTTTTGCAAGAAAAGCAGGCAAAGCACGCCAAGTGATAGACATTTCCCTTGGCCCTCCGGACCCAATCAGTAGAATGGATGTGCCTCCCACAACGAGCACAGCGAGTTCCATACCTTCTACAGTAAACAGAAGTGCAGGAGGTGAATATTTTAATGTTTGGTGAGATATTCATCAGTCTAAGATCAAACTAACACATTTTATTACTCATTGGATTAAACTAAGTATTCAAATCTTTCAAAAATGAAACCGGAATCAATTATATTTTTGAAAGTCAATATGGTACCAATCAAGACTTGAGATAGGGTCGTAATTCAAATCTGTTTATAAAACAAAAATTTCTCATTGTTAATCTAAGGGAAGATTGTATTTTTTCTTTTAAAGTATATGGAATACTAGTTTCAGAACCCCTGTTGTAACAAATACCAATGCATTTATAAATTATCTAGAGACTCAAGATTCATTCTCTCTGTATCTCTCTTTCATTTTTAAGAATGAAAAACTTAAAGTACAAAAAGTATACCACTAAAGATATAATGACTTCTTAAAACCAAGTTGAGGTCATTAGAAAATGCTTTACGCGCAAGTTTTTAATGTTAAAACATTTCAACATTTCAAAATGCGTAGAAGAGAAATTGTTCAACCTGGGGGTGAGAAAGGAAAACTCAGAAATGTTTCCCTTGGTGAATTAGCTATTGCATTGTTATCCACAGGGAGGAGAAAATATCTGCAGTTTTCAGAGATATATCTGGACATCAAATTCAGTTTAATCTTAAATATTCCTATTTTCTCCCAGTCTTAGTGACTGCATACTCTGCCGTATCTCCTATCACAATTTTAACCATGGCTTGGCATGTCCACATCAAACGAGATAAGTATATGTGTCTGTGTCCATTCATTAATATATCTAGTGGTATTGCTAGTTATTTTAAATTAACCTGAAAAACTAAATCCTAAAAATAAATTTCAGAATACAATAATGAAGTATAAAAACATACTTAATGAACTTTCAACAAGACTTTGAAGCCAAACCTTTCAAAGTGTTTTAAAATTGCCATTAAAAATTAAGATTAGCATATCTTAAGTGAAAAAAGAGACAAGTTACTAGTATTTGTAGGAAATGGAAAGTAAAGATGACAAGAAAGACGGGCTTTTGGTAATTACAAAATTTGTGACTTTCTGAAATAAAGGACTCTTAAGAAGAAAGGGTTTCATGAAGTACTTTAAATTACTTAACAATTTTATTCAAATCATTCACTAAACTCTCTGAAATCAGTTTTTTAAATTGAGTGTAAACAACGCAATTAGTACTACAAACTTTGTTATGTAGTATTAATTTCCCAACTTCACAATGAACACTTTTATTTGGAAATGTAAATAAACACAGTACATCTTATAATTCATGCTTAAAGATGATTTTCAGTTTCTAGAAAGCTCTATCAAGAATTGATTTATAAGAAAGTTTTAAATAATTAACAAAGTAATCACACAGAAAATGTTACATTTAATATTTCAGGTAAATATAATCTCATAAAACAAAGATGAAAAAACAGACAAAAGAATCGGGCATCTATCTATAGTAGAATAGCTAAAATATTATTCTGAATAATACAGTGTCTCACAATCTCCAAACTGCTAGTATAACTAGGGATCATTCTACAGTAAACTAGTAAAAGCAAAACAAGACCTTGATTTGTCTCCATATAAGTATTCATTTCATCTTATCACACCCTCCAACAAGAGGTTTTGTCACAGTAAGTCAATCATATTTCTTTATTTATATCTATGTAAAGAAGAATCCCTGTTTTTAATACCTAAAACCTTCATTTCTCAAAGTGGAAGCAATTATTTAAAATTAGTTTTTTTTTGTTGAATCCTAAAACATAAATATGCTTATTTTATTTGCTTTAATATAAATTATTCAAAAAATATAAAATATTCTCCTTTTGAAATCTAGTATATAGAAAAACTGGTCTTCAATAAACAAAACAAGAAAACCTAGTTATGAAATTCTCTTCGCATTAATAATTTATTGGAGTGTCTACTTAAAAACAAAGTTTCACAGTGTACCTGAAATAATCAAGTTTGCAAAAAATGTCTTTGTCTTTAATATAACAGCTTGTATGTCTTCCTAAGGAGGTTCTGCAGACACTGCAGGAGAGACACCGAACATGCCAGCACAGGTCATTCACCTATAAAGGAAATTGGGGAAGGATGAGAAGACATTCTATAGCATTCACTAATTTTGCATACTAAGCAATTTAAAAAGCTGGTAAGCTCATACTTTAATACATGCTCTGAAAATTTTCATCTGAAAGCGTTATTTACATAGATATGCACCCAGATATATTCTCTTTTAGATCCTAGCCCCAAAGTCATGATACATATTGAATATTTTGTTTAAAATTTTTGGACCCATGAAGAATTCGGGTTTTGTTTTGTTTTTTTAAATCGCACTTACATGAACACAAAAAATTCCAGTCATGCATACAGGTTTGTTTTCCTTTTTCATTTACCAAAATCTTTCTGCCACAAAACCTGGTAGCTATGAAGTCAAGTCACACACCTTCTCAATTTACTTCTTGGCCTAATAACTATGAACTGTACACCAGTTAAGTTGAGAGAAAGAAAGTAATAAAAGAAGTTTTGTAAGGTAAATACTATTATAAAGAAGTTGGGTAATCCATTCCCCTTAGAAAACAGAAGTTGCTAAAATAGATTTAAAGTTGGTATGGCAGAAGCCCTGGTTCCCTTCTAACATTAAATAATAGAATAAAGAAGTATTGGTAACCCTACTTAATTGTTAGACTGCTGGGGAAAAAAAGAAGTCAGATTACAAGTACTTCCAAAAAGACACCCAAATATCATTTGCCATTTACACTTTAAGACATAAAATGGCGCTTATATTTTCTAAAAATGAACGTGAAATACTGTCAGTTCAGGGAGGTAATCACAATTATCTTCACTGTAAGCTGCTGCCAAATACTATAAGCACCACACTTCAGATTTCAGGAGGAATGAAGATATGTACTAGATTTAACTTGTTGCAGTGCACGTTCCTAAAGTTCACTCTTGTTAAATGGACACAAGAACTAGCTTTATGTGTAAACTGAATTTCACGTAAAAGATAGCAATGACGCAAAAACACCAGTTATACCCTACAAATGGATTGAATGCCTAAAATAAGAAAGTAATGACTGTGAAATATGCCTTTTGCTACACTATTTCATATTAAAGACTACCTGTCCAGTGATTTTATCAGATTAGCAACACTGTTCAACATGTTTTTCTGTGATATGAAAGAGAAGAAAAAAGTTTCACTGACTTTTAATTGCAGTTATGTGCCTCTTTTCAAAGCATTATGAGAAAGAATAACATTTAGGTGAAATTTTTAAAGTTTTAAGCTTTAAACTTGCTATAGAAGAACAACACATTTACTGTACAAGAAAAAAGCAAAGACTAGAAAAATATGAGGACATTAAAATAAAAATTATTAGTAATGGTGAATACTGTCCTGGAAACAAAGATGTACTTTCCTTCTATTTTTTACCTAAAATAGGCCCAATTAAGTTAAAGTTTAGATGTATAGACCTCCTAAAGTATTCCACTGTTTAGGGCCTTGTGCACGTCCATCTTATCCAGGCTTTTGCTTGTCTTTTGTAAGCAAGGGTAGAGTCAGGCTTCAGGACAGAGCTATATGATCTTTTAATTCCCTGAAGCCAACTAATGTGTGGTTTGCATCCTTTCCTCAAACTTTTAAAAAAATGTTTTCCCCTTACCTTCCATTCTTTTCCAGAGAGGAAAGGAAGGTAAAGAAAGAAAATTCTGGGCAATGTAAACCACTCCTGATGGCTGGTATTGATCCAATACTTATTTGTATATAGTACCAACCCAGAAGAAGCACACAAACTGACAGGGCACTTAAGTATTAGTCAGGGCAACAGATGACCCTCCCCCGCCACCCTTTCTCTTACTTTTTACTTTGCTTGCCTCACAAGTGAAATTTCTATTATCAGTTATACCCTCAAATGATACACTGTTCTAGCATTTTTTTTTTTTATGAGCAACTAAAATTGCATCTAATCTTATGTGGAAGAACTAAGTACTGGAAATTGAAAGTAAAGAACCCAAGAATTTGTACATAATCATATAGTATCAAATTTAGGATTAATGTACTAATATACACAAAAAGAGAGCACCACAAAAAAGAATAAGACTTTACATAGAATAATTCATTGAGAGGACTCTAGTCCTATTATAAAGAAATTTTTTATATAGCTTAGATAACTTCGACATCTCATATAATACAAATATATATAAAAGTAAATGTATCCTAACATATAAAAGATGAACATTAGAAATTATTTTCCTATTTCAGAGGAACTGATGTCACTTTATCACTTCATAAAATATCCTCTCTGCTATGAAATGTTAAAGCTTTCATTGATCCATTCAGTAAGAGTCTTAAAGATTATGCTAATTATTAAGAGGGCTCATTGGAAATAAGTGCCAAAAGATGAAATATCCAAAAAGGCAGAGGTCTAGAAACATTGAAAAGTGAATCTTAAGAGTGCAGATTTAAAGAGAAAACCATGTTAATCTGCCAGAATCAATCACCAGTTAAGATTAATTTAGTACTTCTTAGTGTTTTCATCAAGACTTCTTTTGGTACTTTATCTGAGGTTGTATCTTATAGGGTATCATTTCCACTTTACAAATGCAGTAGCTTTGGATCTTGAGGTAGAAATTTAAAGCAGCCCACAAACTTGCTTTTTGAACTTACACTCTCCATAATTAATCTTTTTGAAAAACTGGGGGTGGAGAGGTGGGAAGGAAATAGAAAGTGAACTGGTTTGCTACTAATTCAGTGTAGGAGAGATCGTTATTTTAAATAGTGGTTTTTAAAAGCTATTGAAGTTGAAAACCCATGGTATTAGGATTAAGACACATGGGACCATGATCCTGCATGCAATGACATGGAGAACTATGGCCTGCCAGAATTTTCACTCTAAAACTCCCCCTACTATATTTTAAGAGAGAAGTAAAACAAATTAAGACAGACAGTCAATTCTCAAGCCACCACTTGAAGCGCTTCATTCCAGGCATCTATCTTTCTTCCTCTCTTACTTCCTCCTTTCTTTTTGCCTAACTTTACATCAATTTCTATTTTGCCCCCTAAGCATTGGAGATTACATTAAGAGGCACTGAGTGACCTTTAAGTATAAGCCTTGATAAGGACTGGAAGACACTGAAAATGAGTTTTATTTAAATACTCCTATCAGTTTTTACTTTGAAAAAGTCCCAAGGTGACTAACTGTAAACAAACACAACACTACGTAAAGAATATGTTCAGGAAAGACCCTTTATGGCACTTTACAGTGGTTGTCACCAAAGGAGACAGTGCAAAGGGGTTTCTGTCAACATACAGCCACATGAACTCTCTTTTGGCAGGCGAGTGGGTGTTATTGGCGGTGAAGGGAACATAACCCGTGGCTTAGCAAAAAAAATTATCAGGCAGAACCCTCTTTTAGAAGAGATAAGGATTTCTCCACTTTTGTTCCCTTTCATGTCGGTGGCCTGTACATCCACCTGGGGTATGACACTTCCAACCACGATGTATGCATAACACAACAGCTGTTTTTTGCAACAAGGGAGATTCTAATATTTCTTCTCTCACTCCCACCGCAGGAGTTGCCCTTGACTGGGGTGTGTTGTTGAGCAAGCCTGCAACCTCTAGCGGGAACTGGGGCAGAAAACAAGGGAAGAAAAAAACCCACAAATCTTTCTCTTTCCCCAGAGTTTTTCGCTGCAATCCCGCTCCCCTTGGGCCCCTCGGCTCACCCTACCTTGAGAAGGTACTTGTCCACGATCTCCAGGCCGCAACTGTTGCACACACACTTGCCAGGAGGGCAGACGGAGCCCGAGGCCATGGACCGGGGCGAGGACGACGGGGTCAGCGGGGCCGAAGAGGAACACGAGTCCTCGTCCCCCGCTCCCTCCGGGCTCACCTGCAGGAAGCCACGAGGCGAGGTGGCAGGCGGTTCTAGACCCTCCTCGTCTCACCCCGCCGATACCCACAGGTTCCCCAGCGCCTCCTCTCGCTCCCCGCAACCCACCCCCAATTCCTAAGATCTCGCTTTTACCTCCCTGTCCCCTGGATCCAAGCTCGCGCCACGCGCCCCGGCCGACCCCTGACCTCAAGCACCCGAACGCCTCGCCACCTCGCCCTGCCCGCCGCGAAGTCTCAGCTTCCCACCTCGCCCCGCCCCAGACCCTCCCTCCAGCGCTCCCCGAGGGTCAATTGGGTCCCGAAAGCCGGGCGCGGACTGCGGCCCTCCATCCGAGGCCGCCTTCCCGCAGCGAGTCGCGCCAGCACCCGGGTCCCTCCCCACTCACCAGTCCCTCTTCCCCGGCGCCTTTCCGAGTCCTCCCGGCCGCCAGGGCTGCAGTCCGCCCGCACTCTTCCGACATGAGCCCCCGGTGCTGCGGGGTGGGAGGGGGGCGACAGGAGAACAGAAGAGAGGTTCAGAGCCGGCACGCGCAGCCCCAGCCTCAGCCTGGGGCGCGCTGCGCGGGCTAATGAAGGCCCCCGAGGCGCAGGGCCGCGCGTGCAGCCGTCAGGGCGCCTGGGCCCCGGCGCCACGGGCCAGCGGGCGGACGCGCAGCCTCCCGGCTTGGCCACGGGCGGCGGCAGCGCAGCCCAGCCCCTGCGCGCGGCGAGGCGGCCACCAGAGCGCCGAGGGCTCGCCTAGAGCGCGGCGGAACTCTTGGGGCTCCGGGTCCCAGCGCTCACCGGAGCACGTCGGTTCCCCGCCCCCCTGCCGGGGGTAACAAGTTAATAACAATCATCCCAGCACAAAGCATTTTCTTTCTAGACGTCAATCACGGCGGAGCGGGGATCACCCGGCTAAAGGGGGTGCAGGGGGCGGGGGGAGGGAGTGGAGTGGGAGAGAAGAAAAGAGAATTCAGAAGGGGGTGGGGGAAGAAACTTGATTTCTTTAATAACCTCAATTAAAAGAGCAAGACACACATATATTTTTAAAAAGGGGGCTTTTTGAATTGGATAGCCCGAAAGGTGAAGAGGTTTAATAGGATACTTGAAGGCTAATTACAGCAGGATTTAAGAAGCCTGGTGTTTGTTCCGATGACAATTTGAATGAAAATGCTTCAGATTAAACCGAGCCAGCAGCTCTTTCGTAAACTTACAGCAATTAGAGCTGCGAGTGATTTTCACTCGTTACTTTAAGGTGTAAATTGCCACTTACAGCTCAGTAAGTCAACATTTGAGCTCCTAAAGGATTATTTTTAACCAGCGCAAAAAGCGGGTCGAATAATAGAAAATATCCAGCTGAATTTAATTTGTGCCATTAAAAAAAACCCAACCTCGGTCAAAATGTTTTAAAGCAACAACGCGCATTGCTCAAGTGTCTCCAAGCGTTAGCTGGAGTTTTGTTCTTAAACGAAAACGCAGCCTCTCTAAGGGTTTTTCTGTCTTCGCGTACGAAAACTCCGGGGGGTGGGGTGGAGGGGGCAGGGGTCACTGAACTCGAGTGGCCCAAAACTGCGTTTCTGACTCTTCACCTCCGTTCTTTCCTCCCTCCGGCAGCAACCAGCCGAGAGACCGTCCAGCCCCAGGGGTCTCCCGGGTCCTCCGCCGGCACCCTCGGGGGGCGCTCCCTCCGCCAGATCCCGCGCTGCGACGCAGAGGCCGCGTCCTCGCAGACACAAAGAGAATTTAAGCAGGAAAGCCCGGCGATCGCCTGGGGAGCTCCGCCAGCATCGGAGTAGAGACAAAGTAAGCGGCGTCCAGTCCCGGTCCCGCTGCGGTGCTTACACCCGCTGGAAGTGACTTTCAAACTTAAAACGCGAGAACCCCCCGCAGGTTCTGCCTCCGGATAGAGCTGAGCGCGTGTCAGTTTTCCCCATCTGCTCGCTGAAGGGTGACTCGCGAGCCCTGTCCGTGGGCTCTCCGGGTCCAAGCTGGGACCCCCGAGACCTTCCAGGAGGCGCTTCTATTTCGCGATGAGCCCCCGGCCACGCCGACCGGGTCCCCGCGGAGCTGCCTGGGGCTGACTAGCGCCTGTTCGAGGCTGCATGCAGGAGCCGCGCCTCTGGTCCCCCCGACAGCAGCCCAGCCCTCGCGACTCGCGGTTCCCTGCCACCACGTTCATCACCGCAAGTAGAACAAAAGCACGACTCACTTGCACCCGAGAGCGCCTTAGGCTCGAGGCTTCGTCTCCCAAATTACAGTCTCCATGCCTCAGGTTAAGTGAGCTTGCGGGGAGGGGAGGCAATCAATGACTGACTAACGCTACTACGTAATAATATATATATATATATATAAGCCAAGTCTGAGGATGAGGCCGTTACAGGTAATTTCTGAACCTAGTTTGGGAGCCCAAACAGCTCGCGTTTCAAGGAAACTGCGGTTCAGCTAGCCTGGCCTGGCGTCGGCCCGCTCACCTTCTCAGGGGGAACTGCCAGCTCCGGCACGTCCTTTTCTTCTAGTTTACACACAAACATTTGATCGCTTTTCCAATACATGGCACTGCTAGGGCTGCTTATCACATACCAGCTCCAGAGGGTCAGAGGCTGTCCGCGTCTGCCGACCTTCCCCCGCCCCCGCCCTCACGCGCTAATAAAAGCTGACACCGAGCAGAGTGAGTGCTACAAGTAAGTCTTCGTCCAAAGAGGCCGCTGTGGCTGTAACTACTCTCTGATGTACTGTTCTGAAGATTCTTTTCCCAACTTCACTGAGGTCTGTTCCTCCAGGAAGCGGAAAAAAAAAAAGTTTTGTTTTCCAGAGGGTGGAACTTACATAAAGGGAGGGAAGGCAGTGTGGGGGCAAAAGTCTTTTCCTGGAGGAATAGTCTCACCTCCTTAAGGAAAAACCCGCCTTCTCTACATGTGAAGATCTTTATCAGGACAAGCCAACTTACACCAGATTTAGTATTAAAAGGGAAAAAATACCCATTGGGAATGGCCTGTTAACTTCTGACTTAAAAAAAAAAAATCTCTCTGCATTTGCCGTGGCTTTTTAATTCTCACTCCCCAACCAAAAACTAAACAAAGATTCAGGTTACATCTCTTTCTGCAGCTAGAAGAGGAAGCTGAGGTCTGGGTGACTTGGAACATTTAGTCATTCTGAAACTCACAGCTCTTGTCTGCTAGAAGAAAGAGAGACTGCTCTCTGGTACCCCGAGGACTGACTTATCTAGGAGTCAGCAATCCCTTTGCGAAAATTTTTCTCATTAAGATAAAGAAGGAACATCTGAGAAGCATAAAAGCTTATGATTTGCGACTAGATTTGAATTCAAGGCTACAAGAAAGACCAAAGTATGTTGCTGATAAAGCATTGCACTTTCATGTCGTCCTAGACAAAATTTAAACTCTAGGAAGGATAGCTCCTGCCTCAAAGTTTGACAGCGGCTTTACTATGGGGAGTTCCCCTCCCTCCAGAAAACCTGTAATTTTGAAACAGCATCTGTATAAGATCAATGATACTTCATTATTTAGTATAAGGAGGAGAATTTGTTAAGAGACTATTACTAATATGTTTTATTTCCAATTTTCTCTTTTTTAAAAAAAGCAGGCTGCTGACACATGTGATGATATGACTATCTGGGATGCTGTTTCTTAAAGTTGTTCAACAAAATCATGCCATATCGTTTCAGTTGGCCGAATATACATATACAAAAGGAGGATCGATGTGCGCTTTCGCAGATCGGTCAGCAGCAGGTTAGAGGAGAGGCAGTGGTCAGAGACAGGTAGACTTTCCATGATGAAGTGAAAGTGAGCCGGTTTAACAATCTGGGACAGAACAACGACTGCAAATTTAGTTTTTCCGCAATTACATTTTTCAACCATAAACACGAGGGTCCCTAGAGCATTTTCCTATTACCATTGTTTCCCTTCGCACGCAGCTGCACACACGTTAATATTCGCCATCCTCCTGCTGCCGGCCTTCTCCAGGAGATCACGCTTAAATTTAAGGGACGCTGTGATCAATCTGTGCTCTTTTACAAAATTGAAGGCTTGGGGATGGGCAGACTTCTTAAAAACTTAACCTATAAATGGAGACCCGAAAGATTTGTTTTTCACCAAGTGCACAAATTAGTATTTTGGGCAAAAGCCACATAATGCATTTTCCATGCATGAGCGTCGGTCTCGAGATGAGTACTTCCGAAAGGAGAGTTCACGCAGAACGTTGGCTTGATTGGGCCATGTAGAGACAGGACTGCAAGAGGAATTAAAGATAAAGATTCAGGTTGGAGATTTAGTTACTGTTTCTATTTGTTAGAGTCTGCAAAATAAATCTGGGGTACTGTTTGGCTACTATCCGGGAGAGTTAATCGCGTGGGTCATTTGGAGATCCGGAAAGCGCCCGAGCTGTTTTGGGAAGCAGGGCGGGGGCGCGGGCGTTTATGCGGTCTTTCCACCCACTCTCGCCTAATCAGGCGGCTCTCAATCAGGTTTTCAAAATACTAATCTTGATCTAAGAGCCCCTATCTCTGTATAAGTGGGGGAAATGATTCATTTTTAGAGGCTTCTGGGCTTGGCGAAGAAGAATGGTCGTCAGACTTAAGAAGAGGACCTAATAGACTGGTCTGGCGTTCGCTTTACTTCTGGTGCCCGCCCGGACGTGGACCTTTCTCGGGGTATAATTGTGCGCACCCAGTCTTGCGCTGTAGGCCTCCCAGCGGTGAGTCTGTTTCTGCGTCCAGGGCGATGTAAGCCTTTGGTTGGGGAGTTTTGTGTGGAGGTGGGACAAGGAGGATATGAAGATATTTGTCATGAACGTCGGGGTTGAGCGTCCCGCCTTCCCTGGGCCCAAGGGCCTCCTGACCCCTCGTCGCGGGTGAGCACGTCGAAGGCTAGCTCCTGCGGTGTGGCCCGGCTTCTCCCAGCCCACCACACCTCTTACCCACGCTCCTCCTCCGCTTGGGCAGAGGAAAAGTCCGCTTGCTCATTTGCAAAATACCTCTTCCTGCGTTCGATGCTTGTGCTTAACCTAAAAGACTCCTTTTGTCTTCGTAATAAAGGGTAGTAGCCCAAACCCTAATAGAGACCAATTTTGAACGAACGAGGACAGGCCAAAAAAAACATGTTCTGTGTCTGCAGGTGGGAGAGGACTTGCCCACGTTGGGGCGCTTCCTATCTACTGACTTGAAATTCCTAGGTGGCCACCTCTCCTTAAGAGAAATTCAGAGACCACAAGCCCACCGGAGGGGACGGCCGACGCCCTTGGGCTGGAGGGCGCTCTGCAAGCCCGAGAGAAAGAGCGCCAGAGAGCCTGGGAGTGCATAAGGTCCCGGGCTGCGCGGACGAGTTAGAAGGCTCTGGGTGTGTCACCCTAGAGCCCGAGCGGGTCAGGGAGGGGGACTGGATCCCGTAAGGCCAGGCCTTGATTAGAGGTCCGGGGCTGGAGAGCGGGACCACCAACCCGCCCTGACCCCCGCAGCTTCCATTCACCGCGAAGAGCTGCCTAATTGGGCTGCGAGCAGCTGCGAAATTTGTAATCGCCTAATAAGCCTTCCACCTCGGTAATTCTTATCAAAAGGCATAAAACTGATATTTTCACACTCGGCTTGCACCACAGGCGCCGTTTATAAACATCCTTCATCAGTGGGATGAAATTAAGCCGGCATTGACAGAGGTCTCTGCAACTTGATATTTAAAAGCAATAGATCCGAATTAGCAAATTAGGACTTGAAGTAGGAAAAGTCCCCACCAACTTGACTATTGAACCCTTTGCCTCCGAGCTCCTGGCGGTGAGTAACCACATGGTTCAGGGAACTTAAAACCTGCGCTACTCATGCAATCGCCGGGATCTCGCTCCTGCATCCGCGGCAGCTCTGGCTCCCTGCTCTCCCACCAACCTTCGAGGACGCGCTGGGGTCAGACCAGTGGAGACCTGGGCGGCGCACAGCTGGGGCCTGGGCGAAGACCTGTCAAATCCAGAAGCGTACAGGACTCTCCAGTCCGCAGGCGCCGGGCGCACGCCAGCCTTTGGGGTCTCCGCGCGTTCCTCCGCGCGCACTCTCGCAGCCCGGCCCCCAGGTACCGCGCTGGTGACTCAGCGGGCCAGAGGACTGGGGAGCGGGGGGTGAAGGCGGGACGACCCCCGCGCCGGTGAGAAGGTGCAACTTCTGGCTGTTTCTTGTGGCGACCTCCTTACCCTTGAAGGGAAAAAACAGCCAAGAGCTCTACGAAACGGCACAAGTCAACCAGGTTCAGGATTAAAGTAATATGTCCTTTGACATTTTTTTTTTCTTTTGCCCTCCCCTTCTCATCGTTATTAATTAGTCTAGAAAGAGACCAAAGGAGATGGCTTCCAGAGGGTCCTCCACAAACTTGCGCAACTCAGAACCCGGGCACCCCTCAGAGAACTCAGAGCTGGATTTGCGCTCACCTTGGGACTTACCGGTCCCAGGCTCCTTCTCAGACTTTGTCACCCAGTTTCTGGGAGAAAAGTGGGGGGGGGGGCGCATTTATTCACGCCAGTGGAGATCGCCGAAAGGTGGCGAGGGCCTCCATCTGGGACCCAAGGGTTTCTTCCCGACAGGGGACCGAGGCGCAGGCTCGACGGGCTTCCGGGCGAAACCGGGGTGCGGGGCGCGGGACATCCGGAACCGCCCCGGGCTCCGCTCTAATCGAGATGCCGGCAGCGGCTGGTTGTCTCTAGCGTTTCTAGACACCCAACAACAGAAAACTAAGCTGTGCGCCCGCTTGGGTCGTCGCGCCCCCCAGAGCGCGGGTGAACACCCCTGTCGGCTGCGGAAAGAAAAAGGGGAAGCATGTCTCGCCTGATCGGAGGGACGAATTGGGAGCTTTGTGGAGCCCGAAGATAGGCAGGGGGCGGTCTGGGACGTTCCGGGCTAAACGCTACTGCGTACAATCGAAAAGTCCACTACAGCTTTTACTCATTGTGACACATCTAAGCCAACAATCCCGCCTTAAGCACGTTTGTGGCTTGGAGCTGCTGATTTTATATGCATTTTATCATTCAGAGAGAGCAACGCGGCCGACCAGCGGAAACCTGATTCTAATCTGTTTCCACCGACCCCCTGCTCACATAACTCTGTCAAAGTCAAACTCCAAAGGTGGAGAGGGAGCGAGACCTCGCAGGTCTCTAACCCCAAGATGTGTTTCCTTACACATCCTAGGCACAAGTTGCAGATCCAACCTAGAGCGCACGAATCTAGAAAGAGGACGGAAACCCCAGCCTGGAAGGCTTCCCCTCCTCGACACCCTGGTTCCCCAGGGATCCTTGAGAGCCAAAATAAAACTCGGCTGGAATGGTAGGAAAGCCAAACTCGATCTGAGTGCAAAAGCATGGGCGTCAGACGGTGTTTTTTCGTATGTGTGTATGGGGGGAGGCGGCAGGGAGCTGAGTGAGCCTCGCTTCCTATGCGCAGGTTTTGACACGGTTTTGATAAGGGAAGGGCAGCAGGTGGTGGCCAGTGCGCGGGCGCCCCATACATGTCCATGCCATCCTGACCACGACCTCTGTGCAGACGTTTCTCCCCTCGCCAGCCTTCCACGTTCAGTCGTTGCTTTTCCGATGTATCTAGTAAAATGATGCTTAAACGAAACAACTCGGCAGATTACTGATGAGTCGTTTTTAAAATTAAATTAGTTGTATGTGCGTTTCTGCCACAGGAGACTGGTTATTGTAAACTATCCGATTTTTCTTCCTTCCCTACCCCTCCTCCCCTTTTCCATTCCTTCAGTGCTTACCTGCCTGCTTTCAAGAGAGCTCAAGGTTTAAAAGCTAGCCCAAGTGTTCTTACAGTAAGAGTATCGAATTTGAAGTTAGCCAAACTTGTAACGGATTCTCAAGCCATTAATTAACTTCATAACACCCCGGTTTACTTATTAGTAAATACCAATAGTGATGTTGTAATAAGGGTAAACAGACACAGTCGGTTCTCAATAAATGCTTTTTCTGCTGCTCGCTGCATCCTTCTCTGCCGGGGATGCAAAGACATCGCCAAAGGCCTCATTCTCCACGTGAAGGGGCAGGCCAAAGCTCTTCAGGGCTTGTGTCCGTTGGGAATTTCTAGTTCACTAAACTCAGTCAACGCGGCCATAACGGCTTCTCTGGGCTGTGCCACATAACGGCTTCTCTGGGCTCTGAAGGAGAGCACTCAGGCAGAAGCCATCCCTACTTCTGCCCAAGGCCTCACAGTGAACCTTCCATCACTTTTTGTCCCTGGTTTATTTTGGGATTAACTTGGCACATTTAAATGTTTGGTACCGTGGTTTCCACCTTCAGTTTGTTCAACCCTTTGTTTATTGTAAAAGTGGCAGTAATTAGAGCCCCTTCGTACTTGTCAAGCGCTCTCATTGACGCCAAGGCGCATAATCTTACTTCATTAACTTGTCTAAGGCCATCTTACCAGGCTGTGTCTGAATCTGAACCCAGAGGCCAGACGCTCAATTTTTTTTTTAAGGCCAGATTTAACCATTCCGCTATGTTGTCCCCTTTACGATGAATGAATTCAGAAACGAACATTTTCAATTAAGGCAATTATTTGCCCCAACTCAGATGGTTCTGTATATAGCCTTGTTGACCTGGGATGCGGCTCCAGAACAGGTGGTCCAGCTGCTAGCCTTTGCTTTCCGCCAATTTGTAGGCCCAGGGGCAGCTGCTATCCGATAAGAAAGAGCGCCCCCTTTCAGCCTCTGCTTTTGCTGGGCGGAAGCTAAACAGCATAGAAAGGCTTGGAGGGGCAAATACATCATCTGGCATAAAGGAGAAAAGGAAGTTGAGCATTTAAATCAACAGTAAAGTTGTTCTCTCTCCTTTCCTTTGCAAATTACAGAATGCAATGGTTTATCACTGAGTGGACCAAAGTCTGGATTGAACAAAGGGTCATCGTTCTCTTTCTGTTCTGTGATGCAAAGGCGGTGTTCACTTCTGGAACGTTTCTTTTGGCTTCTACCAAAGTTCAGATCACTGCTGGAGTGCACGGAGGTCGAGGTGCAGGGGTCGGTGCAGAGGTCATCTATCACCACACTGGAGAAGTCTTTAGAAATAGTTTTCTGGAAACAAACAGGTGAATAGAGTAGACCCCAACAGATCTTCCCACCGCTCCAGACTCTGAAGCCGCCTGAGGGCAGGAAATGTGTGCTGTTCCAACTCTCTGGAGCATATCAATAGTTCAGTGCCTGGCACCACGCAGTAAAGCATTGCTTATTGAATGAAAATAATAAATCTGTATACTGTCAGATACAGGAGTTTCATGCCATTTCCTGAATCCCTAGTTCTAGTTTCGTACCTCTTTACATTACTCCCTTCTTGCCCTGGACCTGAGTCTTGTAATAAGGGCGAACAAGGAAGGGCTCCGAGATTCTGACAACTTAAATTGAAGGCCTTCCTAAGCGAGCGCCAGCCATCTTTCTACAAGAGCAGATCCTCCTGCAGATCCTCTGCCAGGGTTCTTTTCAGCTCCTGTCCAGAGTCCTTTAAACGTTAACATTTGTAAATAAATTGTAACCATACTCCTGGTGCCTAAGAGATCATCCAGGTCTAAGCCTCATGTATAGGGACTCATTGGGCCCTCAGAAGTGGGAGAAACCTCCATGCATTGATTGACTGCACATGTGGAAATGCTGAAATGCTGAGTGTTACCTGGACTTTGGTCTGGATTGCGAGTTGCCCCAGGGCAAGAAGGACGTTGGGGAAGACAGTCAGGATGGGATCCCAGGTCACATAGAGCTAGATGCTGCTTTTCTTGGGCCTCCCTGACCTGGAAAGGAGATACCACCCCTGTTGACATTCTGCAAAAACGGAGGAACATGGATGAGACACTCAGGGGATTGATGGAGTCTCAAGCCGGGTAGTTTCCCCCTTGGTGCTGGGGTGCCTCAAATGCCTCTACCTAGTCTTTCCTCAGGTTGGAGGAAAGGAATAGGAATACGTCCAGAGCAGGAATAGTCGGGACAAAGCAACGCAGGCTGGAAGAATTCTTGAGACCTGGAATAGTTGCATCAGCCTTAGTGGTGCTGAGTTCACCCTAACACTAAGGAGTAAAGTAGTGAAGTTTTATCTCCAAGACTCTGGTCTCTTCTCAGACCAAGAAAGGTTTGCAAACTCAACCACAGCTGCTGCAGTCATAGAAACAAGGAAAAATCATTTGCAAATTGTTTAATCCCACTCATCTCCTGAGAATTGTCTCCCCTTCCCCTGGAGGGACTCAGAAGGGCTTTCTTTTGTTAAAGGGCGCTCTCTTGCTGCACCACCTTTCCTTTCAGTTTGCATTTATTCTTTCTTTTGAGGTTCAAAATCACTCGAAACAACACACAACTTTCTTGTGAAGCTTTAAGTATATACAATGCCTTTTCAAAACCTCTTCCTCCTCTTTTCAGAAGACTTCTGCAGTCAATAATTAATTTTAAGTATATAATGGGAAATACTTTTAAAAAATCCAGATTAGCCCATGTAAAACTGTCTGTAAACGTCAGAATGGAAAAAATGGGCAGCCAGGAAATGAAACCATAATTCCTGCTGCCCTTGCCCCTGCTGAGATATCTCTTCCTAAAAAGGCTTTAAATCTTAGACATGAAGGTGTACACTTACGTAGCTACTGTTTTAATAAGAAATACCATTTATTGTTTCGCATTGCCCAGATTCCATATATGTTATCCTGATATTACTCATAATATTTTACAAACTAGATACTATTATTCCCAGTTCACTGATGGGGAACCCAAAGCCCAGAAAGGAGGTCAGTATTCTCATAACAAATTAGAGACTGAATATAGATGTATGCCCTCTCCAAGGCCTTAACCATTGTGCTATATACATAAAGGATATTTTGTGAGTTTTGCAGTCTCCCTTCCTGGAAGGCTGGACGTGTGGCTCCACCCTTCTTCCTGGAGTCCTGGAAATGGGAATTATTTTAAGAGTTCCTGGGGGGGGTTGGTGAAGGGGTGGGAGCTAAGGAAGCTGCAGGGTGGGTGGGCGAAGCTTGAGGGACCCTAGCGCGGCGCCTAGTCAGTTAAGGAAGGCTAACATGCACTTGGGGAGCCCTCCGGGAGTACGGGCTCCGCAGTTGGGAATCTGCCGGAGAAGGGAGGTAGCTCGCGTGCTTTCTCATGCCCACTGGTCATAAATATTGTTGAATTTCCGTGGTCACTCCAAGCGCCAAGCGCAGACCTGCAGGCCGCCCCCATTCTTAGCCCCGGGAGGCGGGGGCTGACTTGGAAGGCCCGTGCCTTTGGAGGCGACCTCCGGAGAAAAGGCTGGAGACTTGCAGGTTTTCCGCGGCTTAATTTACATAATTTAGCCCCGGATTCTCCAGCTCCCTTAGCCTTAGACCCAGCGGGGCGGTAGTCCCGGTGCAAGTCCGGAGCTTCCCCGCCGCGCGCATTGCAGCCCGGGAGGCACCGGGGTGTGGGGGCGCCCAGCGTGGCAGGGGCGATAAGAGGCGACAGAGGCAAATGCTCCTCCGGCAACGTGCTCCGGTCAGAACCTCGCATCACTAATCCAAAATCAGGGATAAAGTGGGGGAGGTGGGTGGCCATGGCTGCAATGGCCAGAAAATTTGTAATAGACCACAACGGGCTCGAGGCTAGTTGCCCTGAGGGATTTGACCACCGCCCTCTCGCCCTTTTCTGTGAGTTTCAAACGCTAAACATTCCCCTCCGGGAATCAGATCTGGCTTTCAGAGGATGTTAAGGCTTTTCTTTCCTGGGAAAGTCAGCGACCAGTGGACCAAGGCCCAAGCCCTTCCTGCACTCATTGGTGTCTGCCAGAAAATAGGTAGGTAATTCTTGCTCGACCCTTCAAAAGCGTCAGAGTTCACATCCTAGAGCCCATCCCACAGAAAGCTGTTAAGCAAAGGGAAAAACTAAAACTCAAGCCAACAACAAACAAGGCCATGAGGCAAGGCCTCCCCGACTAGACAGGTACAGTGTGTACCTGACATGTTTGGTAAAGTGGGCAGGCTCAGGATGGCCATACCAGGAAGGTAGACTGGCAAGGGAGAGATGGGAAAGTGCGTGCTGTCCAGAGGAGGGCCTTAGCCCTAGAGAGGGAGTTCCTAAGAGCTTGGGGCCCGTCCTGTGCTCAGGACAGGCCCAGGGTACAGCCTCAGCAATGGCGTTTTGATTTTAATGGGCTGCTGAGACTATTTTCAGGTCCAAATGCCAAATGAGGGCTATGATAGCTAGGTACCCTTAGATGCCTAAATTTCTTAGATTAAATCAAAGACTTAATTTCTCTTTATATGATTAATTTTTTTAACTTGTGTTAATAAATCTTAATTTTGCCCACCCTGATAGAATTTTCAAACCAGTGTTTAAGAGGAAACCAAAGGGAAAATGTATGCCAACCTTGGTCTGGAAAAATATCGGTAGCATTTCTTACTTGACAAGAAAATGTATTTGTTCAGTCTTTTTCCCCCCTTCAGTTGGCAAGGGCATCCTTTTTAATGTATATTCCATGTTTATTGTTTCTGTTTGGTACTTTGGTCATTTGTAGCACATCTGTTTCTGATACTGTTCTTGTGTTAAGCATACACTATTGTGTTAGCAAGATTTTACACCATCTGTTTAAGAAAATTCTTGCCAGTGCTATTTGATGCCCAGTTGAACTTTAGCCAAACTTCTTCATTTTTATAATGTTCTCTCAATCCTGAGCATATATAATACTCTATAATGAAATTATGCTTTTATACTTGCTGACAGACATCAGAAACATATTTACCCAGGTCAACAGCAGTTTAGCTGAATGTTGAATAAGAGGAGCAATATTAAAATAGTAGAGATGTTGAGAAAGAAAAATATTTGAAAACAATTTTACTAAATTAAAATCAAATAGTCAGCCAAATAAACAATTGCCACTCACACACACATTTATATATACACATACACAGGAATTTGGACATGGCCTTTGGGAGTATAGTTCTGACAATTACATATTTCTTCATTATAGATATCAAATTAGGAATTTATATTTTTGACATTATTCCCAAGAATGTAACAATTGCTCTAAAAATTGTAAAGTAGAATAACATAATGTTAGATATATATTAAATGTAATGCATATAGATAACCTTTATCATTGAGCCTAATTTTTTATCCTGTGATCATTCATAAAAGTTTTTCACTGCATTATCAAAAGCTAACAGGCAATATTGTTCACTTATACACTCTTTAAAAGTAGAGCTATTTAAACACATTCAAGTATTATATTTGATCACTAAGCATATATCTAGTAGTAGAAGAACTCTAAGCCTGAAATAAGCTCGAAAAGTAAATAGTGACAGTATGTTTTCAAGTAAGTGTTTTACAACTTAACACTTCTATTGCTGCATTGGCCTGTTTTGTTTTTACTCAATGAATATATCCTATTGTAAAGTCATAAAATATATCTATAAATCTAGATATGAGCTATATGCCTAAAAAGAAAACACAACCTTACCACCTGGGTTAACATACTTTGGACATTCATTCATAGAAATAAGTGTTCTTCAATGGTCAAAGAAATTTCCCTAGATTGAGATCTGCTAAAAATAGATGTCCACGTTCTTTCATTTGTTACCTGGACAGATTGCTTTTATTACATATATTGTGACCAAATGCGAACTCTTTAGATAACTGCTCAAGGGTATATAATTAATCTGTTTATTCTTTCAGGAAAAACAAATCTTCGTTTTGGTATATTAATTTCTAAATAAAATGTATTCACAATAATGTGGGTAACTGACATTATGCAAGACAGTTGGAATTCAGTACCTTGTTATTGTGAACTAAATTTGGTTACAGAAAGGAAATGGGTCTCATAACATTTCTGCCTACATATACTTCTAAAAATTATTAAGATTTACATTTTTCTTAAACTGTTGATTTGGATGTGCTGAAATGTAACCTAAAATTTTCTTTTCTGAAAAACTGATGTTTCCAAAAGGCAAACTATACGAATGTTCACGTCTGGTTCTAATTAATCTGCTTAGACTATTTAATGGATAAAATAACAAACCTGATTTAGTCAATCTGGAGTGCTGCACCAGTTTTAATTTTTTATGTTCCCCCTTACATCTAATGCCTTCTCCTACACATACTTAGTTCATAGTTACATAAAATCTGAGATGTGCAAAATTATTAACACTATGTCTTTTCTTAAAACAATACTTTGCAATTACATCAGTATAAAAAGGTCATGGTCTGAAAATTAGCATCGATGATTATTGAAAGAAAGCTATAGACACCTTTGTGAGTTGAATCCATCAGACATATATTGAGCACTTCAGTGTATCAGGTGCTGGGCTTAGAAAGAAGAGTAAGACATGGCTGGTCCCTGCTCTCAGAAAATTCCCAATCCACTAAGGAAACTGGCAAAAATACAACTAGCTCATTCCTGCAATTGCTTAATGATTTCTACCTATTTCTTGTAAATATGAATTGGTAAAGTGTCAAATGATCTCAGCATAATGCTTTGTATATGTTTTTTAAAAAATAAAAAAAAATAAAGGCTGTCATTTCTGTGGAACAAATGTGAACAAAAGCAAACTATTCCCAGAATGTTATATAGCTTCCGAGATAACCTATATTTTCTGTACTTTTCCAGGTGTAGGAAGGGAACAGCATTAATGTACTATTCCTGAAATCATCTACTTACTTATTTCAAGTCTTACATTTCTTAAATCTGTTGTAGAATTTTTTGAAAAAAATAGTGTTTGGGTACCATTGGAGCTAGAAATTTTTAGGTTTCTTTAATTCTAAAATCTGAACAGCTCTTGTCTTTGCACCTTCTCCCCTTTTTCATACAAAGTAATTTTGTATTTTTATCACTAAAAACCGTTTTAGGATACTAGGAAAGGAAGAATCTACAAAGACTGTCATTTGAACTATGGATGACTGAAGTCAATGTTTTCTATTTTTTTCTCAGTATCTATTTACCAGCTTTTAAAATTGATTATCCTCAAACTAAAAGACTGAGTTTATTTTTCACACAAGAAAATTGACAATTAATTGTTTAGCAATTTTTTTTTAAAGTTGAATGTTCAGACAAAGTTTTGTTGGGAATTTAGAATAAAAAGTTTGGATGTAAAGTTTTTTTTATCACTTACAAGAATTTCAGCCAAGTTAAATTTAATTGCTCTAATACTTTCAGAGTTTAAAGTGTACTTCTTCTTTTCTACATTGATGAAACATATCAGGAGAAAGGAGCAATCATTTGATTGAATTAATTGAATGCTTTTTACCCTTGAGGAAACACTACATTTTAATTGTCTTCTGTTTAATCATGGTTTTTGGAATCAGTCTGTATTATGCTTTCTTTTCAGAGGATATTGCATTTTATTTTGCCTCACCATAATCACAGATCTGCTTAAGCGATCACTGCGTTTCTTGTTGCTGTTATCACACCTTTCATTTCTGTTTCTTTCCCATTTTTTCAACCTCTTACTTTAAAGAAAGGCAGAATGCTGAAGTGGAAAGCTCTTATAGTTGGAGTCTGCTGACTTGTATTTCATTTTTTAGCTCCTTCCATTTCTACCTGTATGATGGCCCTGGGGGGACAATCACTTAACCTTCTGAACTCATATTTTTTGTTTTGTGGAGATAAGGATCATCAGATTACATTTATCATTGAAAATCTGTCTTGCTTTTAGGTGAAACATTGTTCACAGATTTTCAAGTGCTTTTCTCAAACTTGCTTTGAAATCTCAGTTATAGCAGTCCTTCAAAGGGAAGCTTTTTTTAAAAAAGTAATGTCCCTGTTTAAGAATACCATCATTCAGTAGTTTGCTGAGATCAAGCTGGAGCTGATCTCAGGTCTCTAACCAGCAGTAGTTCATGCTGCAAAGCCAGACAATTTACCTTAAGAGAAGTTAACTCTCATTTTAGCTTAGAGTATGAATCCAAATTTAACAAAATAAATTCACAGACAGGCTTCATTCTTCTGTTTTTCCTCTCTTGGTAGCTTGAATGCTACCTTCTCCTTGAGCATTTTTCATTCAAGATGGAGATGATTTCTCTTTTCGTAGAGCAACCATATTCATTGAGTTGGGCTGTTGCTTGGTTATTTAGTTAGCACCAACTCTAGGCATGGCTGAGTGTGGTTCTCCAAGTGCTATAGCTCTGACATCTTATTTTGGTGAGTTAGTCTTGGTATTTAGCATTCAGTAAACCCCCCTGATAGAGATTAGGCTGAGCTATAAATTGGAACATGATCTGATATGTCATTTATTAATATTCCACTTTTTGTCTTTTTATTTCAAGGATACTTCTCACACATCATGAGTATGACAGTTATTTTTTGTTTGTTTTCTGGGAGTCAAAACTGGTCTGAAATGACCAGTTCTCTATTCAATTCTCAGTTGATATTTGAAGTGCAGTCGATCATAGTCAAGAATGAAGATTATCACCTTGCAAAAAACTACAGGGTAATGGAACAGTGTAAGCTTTATCAGGATGTGATATTTTACTTTCCAAAAATACATTTTTTTAAAAAAAGGCATTCAACATATTTTCTGACATTAAGTATAGTGATAAGAACATTGGCATGGCTAAAGATTTTTAGGTGCCTCTTAACAGTAATTGGGTAGGACAGAGATCTCATCATCCTGGCTGCTGGGATCTATAACTCATTTCATGACTCTAGGGATTACTTCCTTTCTTCCCCCAAGTATAGGCTATTTCCATATAAAATCTTATCTGGCTGTGTGTGCATGTATACATGCATATTTCATATAAAAAGATAAAAGTGTGTATCTACATATACACACATATACATATATGCCCACATACATATATCTTTTTTTCAACTCATAAGAATAAGGTGTAAAGTGATCTCATTGACTGTCAACATCCATTACCAAAATACTAATAGGTGAGAGTGATAAACATTGCAGGTGCCTTATCAACATTTATTCTATTTCTTACACTTCTGTGTAGTAACTTTGTGATTCGTTAGGTCCAGGAGTGGCAAACTAATGAAAGTAAACCAATCCTCTGCCTTACTGGAATGACCAAGGAACTGAAGCTCCATAAAGATAGAGAATCTGTTTGTTCATGGCTCTATTCCCAGTGCCCAGAATCATGCCTGACATGCAGTAGGTGATCTATAATTAATTGTTGAAGGAACGAATGAAGCAAGATTGTCTGATCAAAGTCACTCTTGGGATTTTTTTTTTCATCTTCAGAGTATTGGATAGTTCCTACTTTTGCTAGATACAAACTAGGAAATGTGTAATAAATGTATGCATCTAAAGGAAATAAAGGAAATGCCCAAGGATGAAACTGTCATTTGGAAGAAGGAGGAGGGGCAAACTGAGAAAGTGAGTGGGAAATAGAGTCTCTGTGGTAACCTATACTTTTTTTTATTATAAATTTTATTTTTATATTCCCCATACAATTGCGACCCCCTTATTTTGACTCCGATCCCTCCCCTCCCCGTCCCCCACCCCCATAGAGTGTCTCTGGTTCATAGTTGTTTGTTGATTTTGATTTTTACTTTCTTATAGTTATTCTTTTTCCTGGCCCCTTATTTAAGTTTTCTAGATTCCTGCTATGAATGAGACCATCCAGTATTTTTCTTTTTCTTTCTGGCTTATTTCGCTGAGCATGATCTCTTCCAGCACCATCCATGTTGCTGCAAATTGCATGTGTTTATCTTTGTTGAATGCTGAGTAATATTCCATGGTGTATATGTACCACATCTTCTTGATCCAGTCATCTATTTTTGGGCATTTGGGTTGGGTAACCTATACTTCTTTTTTTAATTTTTTAAAAGATTTATTTATCCATACAATAGCTGGGGTACAGGCCAGAGGTGTGGGGGGCAGGGTGTGGTGAGAGGATTCACCAGAGACATAGTGGGGAACAGAACAGGCAGACTGACTGAAATACACTGCAGGATGGGAGCAGCAGGCATGAAAGGAGAGGGCTGCTGCGCCATGTGCGTTGCTCCATGGCCGGTTTGGGGATCAAACTCATGCTGCAGAGGCTGCGGATCACTTAATAGTGCTGTGCTTAACCCCTTGCACCACCAGAGAGACCTGGTAACCTATACTTCTGTACTATACTATTATTATGTTGTTATGCCTATGCTTCTACAATAGCTTTACAGTTTAAATTAACTTGTATTAAATATTGTTGGTTCAACCAAGAGCATCCTAAATGATAACCCTGATAATGTTCCAAGATATATAACAAAAAAATGATTAGCCCATTCAAATTAGATCTTTTCTTATACATACTGATTTTGGGGGCTAAGAGTTTAAAGACATGAGTCCAAAACTAACACATGACAATCTTTTCTTGAATAAGGGTATTTGGCAAGAACTCCAAGACATGTGAAATATAAATTTGCAATACCTATAAAAATATAAATGACTTTTGTAAAGGAAGTAGAACGAACAATTATCAAATTTATGTGGAACCACAAAATACCTCAAATAGTCAAAACAATCTTGAGAGAAAAGAAAAAAAATGGTGGCATCACATTTCCTGACTTCAAACAATACTATACAACAACAGTAATCAAAACAGGATGGTACTGGAAGATAATCAGAAACTCAGACCAGTGAAACAGAATCAAAAGCCCAGAAATAAACCCATGTAAATATGGACAGCTCTTTTTGATAAAGGACTAATGGCCATAGAGTGGAGAAAAGAGAGCCTTTTAAATAAATGGTTCTGGGAAGCATGGATAGCCACATGCAGTAATAATAATATAATAATAATAATAACAACAAAAACAACAACAATAATAATAATAAGGCAAGACCCATATTTCACACCACACATGAATATTCATTCAAAATGGATTAAATATTTGAACATAAGAACCAAAACCATTAAGTGCTTGAAAGAAAATATAAGGGATACACTACAGGACATCTACCACAAAGATGTATTTGAAAATACAACCCCACCAGCAAGGAAAACAAAAACAAAAATAAACAAGTGGTGCTATATCAAACTTAAAAGCTTTTGTACCTCAAAAGAAACCATCACGAAAACAAAAAGGCAACCTACAGAATGGGGAAAAAATATTTGTATACCATACAGCTAACAAGAGGTTAATCTCCAGAATTTACAAAGTACTCACACAACTCCCTCAACAAAGAAACAAATGACCCAATTAAAAAATGGGCAAAGGATGTCAATAGATACTTCTCTAAAGAAGACATTCAGATAACCTACAGACATATAAAAAAAACAACATCACTTATTATAAGAGAAATGCAAATTTAAACCACACTAAGATACCACCTCACCCCTGTGAAAAAGGTGCATATAAAAAATAATGCAATTAAATGCTGGCGAGGGTTCAGTGAAAAAGGAACTCTCATCTACTGTTGGTGAGAATGCAAACTGGTACATCCCCTGGGGAAAATGGTATGGAGATTTATCAAGAAAATAAAAACGGAAATTCCTTTGACCCAGCAATACCACTATTTGGTATTTACACAAATGATACAAAAAATCCATTATAAAGAGATCTGTCTACATCGATGTACGTAGCAGCACTCTTTGTAATTGCTTAATCATGGAACCAAACCAAGTACCCTTCAACCAATGAATGGATAGAGAAACTGTGGGGCATATATTCAATGAAATATTACACAGCCGTGAAGAAAGATGAAATAGTGGCATTTAACAGGAAATGGGTGGACTTTGAGTAATTATGTTGAGTGAAATCAGCCAAAAAGTGAAAGGCGAGTTTCAGATGGGTTTACTCACTTGTGGAATATAAATACCTTAAAAAACAATTACATACAAACAATAGAAGAAATAAAATTTGAACTGGACAAAAAAAGAGATATATATGTAAATTTGAACTAGTAAATGGTTACCAGAAAGGAAGAGGGAAATGGTGGAGGGGATGGGGGAAGGAGGAAGATGGTGTATAGACATGGGTGGTTTGGTGGAGGGAAAAAAAAGAAATATAACGTTTTTGAAACTTTGAAAACTGTACTCTGGAATATCATTGGAAAAACAATGTGTGAGAGGCAATGAAGAGCAATGGTTACCATTCTGCTCCCCACATTTTCATTTGATCTTTGTTCTTGGCTGGCACTTTGTGTATTTCTTTATCTGCTACCCTATTGTGCAGGTGGAGTTATCTGGTGCTCTCCTTGGCTTAAAAACTTTTTTTGAGAATAGTGACTATACATAATGGAACTTGAGATTCCTAGTGTCTCAAGTAGTGACTGTACTATGTTTGATGAACAAATGGATGGATCAGTGAATAAATTAATTGTTCTATTTAATAGAATTGCAATACAAATAACTTTAGTTATCAAGCGGTAATCAAATGTGGGAAGGGGCCCAATAAATGCAGTATGGAGTGGTAGGCCTATGGCATACATTGCTTATTCACAGTGAAGTTAAATTTGGGATTTCTGTATTTAAAAAAAAAATCTGAACTTAATGTTAAAAGACTCAGTTCGGCTACTGACCAGACTTGTGACCTATCTATGTCTTTTTTTTAATTTAGAAAATGATAATAATAATGACTTCTTTGACTTACAGTGTCATTGTGACAATCAAATAAGAATGTATCAGAAATGTTTTTTTCAAATGTAAAGCAATAAACAAATCTTAGTCATATGAATTTCTAGAGCATAATTTGTGGGGCACAATCTAAATTCAATTTTTAAAAAAGCTACCATAATAAGGGCTCTTAGGGACCATAACTCAACAAATATTTTTCAAGCACCTGCTCTGTGCCAAGCACTATGATAGGCACTGGGAACACTAGTGAACAGAACAGACATGTCCTTCCTGATCCCTGATGTTTACAGTGTTTACAGATGTTAAGTACTAAACAAGTTACTTCAAAAATAATTTTTTCCATAGGTGGGAATAGATGATAGTACAAAATTGTTTACAAACCAGTTCTGTAATGCAGAATAATAGAATTCTTTCATCTTCTTTTTCCAAGCTAATTATCTTACATTCTTCAATGTGAAATTTAATCTATGTTGTTTCTGTTTTTCAAGGTTATTACTAAGCTTGATTGTTTAAGGATACGGAATTAAATTTAACCTTGAAAGTAGACATAGGCAAATTCTAAAATATCAAAGTAAATAAATAATTAAAAAGAGAAAGAATTGAGATCAAACTAATTTATGATAGTTTAATTACAAATAGAAATCCAAACTTCAACTAAATTCTAGTTGTTTTTTAAAAGTAAATATCTATTAAAACCTATTTAATGTTATTATTTTATTTATTTCATTCACAGTAGGTGTTTCATAAATGTTTGCTGCATAAATGAATAAATTCATAATCAGACCCTGAATGATGAGGACAAATAATAGGGAAGGAAAAAATGAGATTTTACTTTTCTTGTACAGGCTATGACCCTATGGAGTTGATGACTCCATATATATATATATATATATATATATATATATATATATATATATATGTGTGTGGGTGTGTGGGTGTATACACACACACACCCACACACACAATACGAAAATATCTGATAGTTTGCAGGGCAGGAAGAATTGTAAAACACCCACAAAGGCAAATAATAACTATTTAGAGATTGTTGACTTCAGAATCAGTTATAAATCTGAGAATGCTTAATCTTATTTACTGCCTATCTTACATTTAGCACATTCTATTTACAAAACTGTTTTGCAAAGACATTTTCCACATCTGTCTATTCTTTCTAGCTACAAGTCAATCTGGTAGTTTAGATCAGAGATAAATAATCAAACATCTTAGTATAATGCAGCTGAGCTTTCCATTTCTAGAAAAAGTATTTTGTACTTCTATATTAGCATCAAATCACCAATTCTACCACTTTTTAATTTACAAAATATTTTTAAGCTGTTAGGTATGTAACTCAGTAATTAACTCAGAGTGTCCAATAAAGGATTTAGAACTTTTTTCCTTTTTGCTAAATTTTAAACTGTCTCATAAGTACTTTTGAGAATTTGCTTTGCTTTTGGTTATTTTTTTCATCAATATTGAGTTTTACTACTTACTTGCTTATGATATTTTCTAATTTGTGGATTTATATGGGCAAATACTCCTCATATATTACCTTTTCCTGGTTCCTAAGAAATAAATGATATTTATTTTCATTTATTTTAAGATTTATTTATTTATTTATACAAGAACTGGGTACAGTCAGAATCATGGGAGAATGAGAGAATTCATCAGAGCCAGAGCAGGGAGCAGAGCAGGCAGAAGGACCAAAGTACACTGCTGAGGGGAGCAGCGGGTGGCAGGAGAGGTCTGCGCGCCATGTGGGACCCTCCTCCGGTGGCCAGGAAGCAGCTGGGATCGAACTGGCACTGCAGAGGCTGTGGGCAGCTTCGCAACCCAGCGCTCAACTGCTGCACCACTGGGGAGGCCCAGAAATAAATGATATTTTAAAATAAATTGTAATATTGTAAAGAGAGAGAGTAATTATGTAAGTTTGGTTTTATAGGGGTTTTTATTTATTTATGCATACAAGAGCTGGAGCACAGGCCAGAGATGCGAGGGGTGGGGAGAGGTGGTTGAGGGGATTCACTAGAGACAGAATGGGGAACAGAACAGACAGACTGACTGAAATATATGGCTGAGGAGAGTAGCAGGTGAGTCAGGAGAGGTCTGCTGCACCATGTGGGTAGCTCCCTGGGGGATCGAACTCATGCTACAGAGCCTGCGGTGTTCATAGTGCGGTGCTTAACCCCTTGCGCCACTGGGGAGGCCCCTGGAAGTTTGTGTTTTAAAGTAAAACATAGTTATCTCATACTTTTGTGAATGTCTCTTAAAATGAACATCTGCCTAAGCAGAACCAAGAGGAAATGAAAAACTCCATCTTGCGAGCTTTTGAAAATGATGAAATTGAGAGGTAAATATATATTACTGAGATTTGCCAACCAGAAATTTAGAACTTGCCAGACTTCATCTATGCTATTTGAAGCTCCTACTATGTATTCCATTCATCTGGACTTTTCTCACTATTTTATTTTATTTTATTTATTTTTAAAAAGATTTATTTACATATGCATACAAGAACTAGGGTACATGCCAGAGGTGCTGGGGGGGTGGATTCACCAGAGACAGAGTGGGGAACAGGCAGATTGACTGAAATACACTGCTGAGGGGAGCAGCAGATGAGACAGGAGAGGTCTGCTGTGCCATGTGGGTAGCTCCCTGGCCTGCCGGCTGGGGATCAAACTCATGTTGCAGTGGCTGCAGATAGCTTCATAAGTTGTGTCTTAACCCCTTGCACCACCAGGGAGGCCCTTTTCTCACTATTTTAATAGAGAGCACATTAAAAAAACTTTACCATACACATATATATCTTTCGGTGTTTGCCTTCTTTGGTTTAGACTCTGATTTTGGAAAAGTCTTTAATGGTCAGGTTAAGTGGGAAAAATCTACTGCTCTCTAGCATGGGCACTGAGTTTCAGATGCACAATTAGGTTGGATGACTTGTATGGACATGGCACTTCTGGTGGGGTGGGGAGGGTGTGGGGATCAGGTCTTTTCACAGTTTGCCAGTATAAAGCTTACCAATTGGCAACCTCTTACACTATCTGATGGACAATGGTTCTTGTGGCAATAGGTAATTGAGCAAAAGTATATGCGTTGATAATTCTAGAGACTAGGCAGAACATTGATTTCAAAAATAAACTGTTACTATAAGTACATGCAGTTTTAAAATTTTCTACTGCTGATCCTTTTGGTTAGAACTCTAGTTTCTTTTCTTTTTTCTTCCTAGAAAAATTTTAAGTATAGAAAAGGCTTCATTATAAAATCTAGCAGTTTACAAGTAAATACTATCTATATTGATGCATCTAAAATGTTCACAAGTAAATATAATTAATTCATATCTTTAAAGTTCAATAAAAATGTAATGGGTAAGGTGCCCTTATTTGTCCTTCAGCCAAAGCTGCTGTTAGATCTACCCAGGATATTGCAATTAAGTCAGGATTTTGTCATTGGAAAGGTTGTCTAGACATCTGAGGAAAAGAGGAGTAAAGTAAAAACACCCTTAATATTCAAGTATAACTTATTTTGGCTGTCTTGCCAATATATCTATTGCTAAATGGGACTGTTTTTTGTTTGTTTTAAGAGAATACCAAGCCAAATGTCTCAGCAAGATTTAAATTACAAGTAAAACCTCTTTAATTTTAAGCCACTTCTTTCTTATTCTTCTCTTTGAAAAATAAGAAAGTGTTGAATATAATACTGTTGATAAAGCATTATTTCTTAAATTCTCAAAGGGAAAATGCTAAGTACATACTTATAAGTGACTAAAATGATAGTGGGAATAACAAATTTATTTAAATTGCACAAATGAAGAGTTGATATTTATTCCATTGGGAAAAATTTTTCAAAATAAACACATTATAGAACATGTGTTATGTAGTGTTTTTTTTTTTTTAGAAGCTTGAACAGTAATGTACCTTGAATTTTTTATCTATGTATGTAAAAGAAATTGATTGTGTAAATAAACTTTTAATAGATTTTAGTAGACTTTTATTTCTTAGTACATTTTTATTCTTTTTCTTTGATAAAATATTTGAAAATTTAGCCTTTATTCAAGGTAAAATAGCAAGGGATTTCAGTTCTTTTGTTGTTTTACTATTATCTTGATTTTTCATGTTAAATTGCTATTATGGTGAAAGGAAATACAGTATTAAGTCAGTGAAAATTAACTTCTATGTCTAAGCTGCCAGAGTACAATTTGGTAAAATTTTACCAAAGTAAAATATTTTCCTGGGAAAATGATGTTAAAATAGCCACTTCTAAAAATTGTGATATATTTCTTTGGACATTTTCTAAATTGACTGTTAAAATCACTACAAAAAATGAAATTAAATAAATGAAAAAGAAATACTTTGTATTAAGGAAAAAATTTAAACTTTTCATAACATAGTAAAAAAAAATGAAAATTCTAGTTTATATTGTCAAAAATATTATCATATGCAGTTTTATTCCTCATAACCAATATACTTAGTCATAAGCTGTATGATGTTACATAACAGTTAACATGAGAACATTATATCTATATTTAGCATTCATAACCCTTTGTTAATTATATTTGTATGTTTAACAGACTATTTTATATATTCACTAATTAAGATTATAATTCATTGTAAACATCTTGGTATTGAAGTTTAGGATTACAATTTAGACATTAATTTTATATGAATTCCTCTGTGTAATCCCAAATAAGAAAATAGCCTTTCCATTCCAAAACCAATGTCAAGGCAAATAAAAAAACCCCAAAAACTTGACAAAGACATTTTAAAAGAATTGATGTGTTCAAACTACAAAGACATTACAATGTAGAGCCTAGGTTGTTTTGTTTTCTTTTGCATTTCATAAAATATGCTAGCACTGTATTTTTCACATTTTATAATTTGAAATAATGAGTTATGTTTAGATAAAGTTAACAGTCTATTCAGAGTTGGAAACTTTACTTTTTATTTTCTTAGCTGCATTCCATCTGTTTCATCAAAGGCATGGTTTCAGCAGTTTCATGATGTTCAAATCATTAAAGAGAAAGTTCTTAAGAATGTGAATCAGGATAGATTTGTTTTATGTTTGACTTATTTTGGAGAAAAGAACAGGAGTGATCATGAGGTAGACAATTCAGAAATGCTTGAAGTGAAAGCCATACATGGACCCCTATTATGCTAATTGTTAAAAAGTATAATTTTGATCTATGATAGTTCTTATTTGTGAACTACTTGATTTGGTTAATTATTATAGATATGATGACATCATGGCTTCAGTTTGGGAATTATTAATACTCACACCCTCCCCTCCCAAACTGATAAAAACATGTAGTGCTGTTTTAAGCAAACTTTTCTTTTCATGAAGGTAAATAAGAAGGAAATGTTTGAAGGCTAATTACAAGACATTCTGCTTTTATTTCCAGCTAGAAATATTGTGTATACTCATTATAAAATTAAAATATTAAACATACAAATGAAAAACCTCACAAAATATCTCACCTGCAGACTAGACTACATTTTAAATGAGAAAATATTGTCTGTTCACTTCATTGCACACCATGGAAAAAGCATAGATCCTTGAAATACATACTGTTGATTTTATTGTTAATGAGGAAAACAGGCCTACTTCAGCCAGTAAAATGTTAATATATGAGTATATTTGTGTGGAAACAAGGGAGTTTTCTATTTTTTTCTGAAAAAATAAGTGATATCTTGAGGTTAGATTACATTTTATTCTGATCTTTTACCATTCCTCATTCCAGTTTGTTACTAGTGGGGAATATCTGGATTAGCTTTAACTTGCATCACATTTTTTTTTTTGAACCAGAAAAAGATTCCAATTATTTGGAATTGCTATATTTCTGAAATAACATAGTTTCTTTTAGCAAGGTTAATCCTACTGAATTCTAATACTGGTGGGTGGTTAAACTATAAGACTGTATTAGTGGTGATGGTGCTGCTGCTTATGTAGAAGTTCTTATTATTCATTAGCCGCTTGGTTGCTAATA
Source organism: Talpa occidentalis (assembly GCF_014898055.3). Classification (NCBI taxonomy): domain Eukaryota; kingdom Metazoa; phylum Chordata; class Mammalia; order Eulipotyphla; family Talpidae; genus Talpa; species Talpa occidentalis. The sequence continues at coordinate 50,042,858 of NW_023605305.1, forward strand.
AATTGAAATTTATACATTTTACTTATAAAATGAATGATTCAAACCCCTTTCCCCACTAGATTTTTAAATGTATTTTTAACTCAAAAATTTGCTAGTACTCAAAATCATCTAAATGAGAGGACATGAATTATAAATGAATTTGATTAGCTTTTTATAATTTACAAAATAATTCTCAAAATATATAATTAAATGAAAGTATTAAAAAAGACTGTGAAACTATAAAGGTAATCTATCTTGTAAATTTTGTTGAACCATGATAAATACCTTTATGGACTTAATATCCACATCTATTATTAAAATAATAACTTCCTTTTATAATTTTGAGTGAAGTAAAGTGAAACAGTGTTTTTGTGAAATCTACCACTTGCTGTTAATGCAATGAAATGAATAGTTTTACCAAATTTGTTTAGATTTTCTCCACATTAAAAAAATACATTCATGATATAAAAACTTGTTTGCTCTTTTACTTTTTCATAATTAAGGAGGCTACACTGGAGTATAATCTGATCCTATATATAGTTTCTTCTGAAAATATTTTTATGTTCAGTAGGTTGTAATTCCTATAGGAATGTTCATATCTGGTCATATCTTTGTACATGCACATGTTTCCCTATGGGGAAAAAAGCATATACATAACCATTATCATTTTATGGTGATGCCTAGTCTTTAAATTGACAAAAGGGGGGTAGTGCACTGAATCTACTTTCAGAAAAGCCTTACTAACCTAAGTTCTGCTAGAGTTGATGACTAAATAAATGGGATTTAGCCTTTCTTAAGAAAGCATACTCATGAATAATTTATACATTATTTAAATATTTATTAAACATTCAGTAATATTTAAAATATTGCAGGGAATTTATTGATGTTTACAACTTATATATAAAGTATGATATGTTAAAATTGGTTCTGTGTATTATTTAAACAGTAAATTTTCTAACATGAAGGAATAAATTTGCAATAAATGTGACAATTAATAAACTTGTTCTATAGAGTTCATACAACTCAGTAAGAAATATACTAAATTCCATAATAAACAGGGGTGACTAGTTTGTAAGAGGAACTGCCACTGGTTAAGTACCATGCACTTGAAGAAACATGAAATAAATTCAACCTCAATAATTTCTGAAAAACAAATAGTGAGGGGATTACTTATTACTCAAATTAGATTAGCAAAGCTTAAAATATATGTAAATAATGGTGAGGATCAAGGTCATCTGTACTCTTACTGAGAATAAAAACTCATTTAACTTCTAACAGTATATAGCAAAAAGCTTTATAAGATATTTATAGCACAGTGTTTCACTTTTTTTTTTTGGTAGTCTATGCAAAGAAGTAATATAAAGGGCCTTCCTGGTGGCCTAGGACTTAAGTTCCAGCACTACCACAGATAGAGCCTGAGTTCAATCCTGGGCCAGGTGGCTAACACACATGGCTCAGCAGACCTCTCCTGTTTCTCCTGCTGTTCCCCTTAGCAATAGATTTTAGTATATCTGCCTGTTCTGCTCCCCACTCTGTCTCTGGTGATCCTCTCATCACCAACCCCCTTAGCACTCTGGCACCTCTGGCCTGCGCCCAATTCTTCTAAGCAAAAATAAATAAATAAAATATTTAAAAAAATAAGAAGTAATGTAAAATTCACTATAAGGTTTGTACTCAAAGATAGTAGGCACCATCTTATTTATAACATGAAAAAAATATGAATAACTGAAATGTCAGATTAGGTAAGTTAAGCTTCAATCAAATAATGGAACATAATGCAGTCATTAATAATAAGTATAGATAGGAAGATTTCTCTGGCTTTGCTTTGGTGGCAATCCCTCCAGACTTGTGGCAGACATCCAGGGTATACTTGGAGACCAGCATGGAGACTGTTGTGTTTGAGTTGTGCTGGAAGCATGCTGCAGAGACCTGTAAGAACTTTGTTGAGTTGATGCATCAAGGTTACTGCAATGTTGCTGAACTCCACAGTCATCAAAGATTTCATGGTTCTAGGAAGTGACCCGACAGGGACAGGTTGAGGTGGTACATCAATCTAAGGCAAGTAGTTAGAAGATGAAATTCACCCAGACTTGAAATTCAGGGGAACTGGAATTCTTGCAGATACCAACACGAGTCATTATTTTTATTTATTTTTTTAAAGATTTAATAATTTATGCATACAAGAACTGGGGTACAGGCCAGAGGTGTGGTGGGTAAGCGGATTCACCAGAGACAGAGTGGGGAGCAGAACAGGCGGATCTACTGAAATACACTGCTGAGGGGAACAGTGGGCGAGACAGGAGAGGTCTGCTGCACCATGTGGGTTATCTTCCTGACCAGGGATCAAACTCAGGCCACAGTGGCTGGTGATAGCTTGATAGCACTAAGACTTAATCCCTGTGCCACCACAGGCCCTAAATTAATTTTATAAAGATTTCTCTTGGGAAAAATTTGTTAACCTTAAAATAACTGCTTATTACTTATAACTTAAGAAATAATAAGTTATATTACTTATAACTTCAGTAATAACTTGAAAAGTAATAATTTAAAAGTAATAACAGCTTTTAAGTTTCAAATCAGACTATCACCAATGGAGATAACTCTTTTAACCTAAATTAGGGAAGTTTTCTTGTAGAAGCATATAATTTCATTAGTAACAAATAACCAACAGTCTATTAGAATTTTGATAACTCAGTCATACTCTTCAAAAATTCACTCAAAGAGGGGCCTCCCCAGTGGCGCAGCGGTTGAGCGCTGGGTTACTAAGCTGCCTGCAGCCTCTGCAGCGCTGGTTCGATCCCAGGCCGCCGGCCGAGGGTCCCACATGGCGCGCAGACCTCTCCTGCCACCCGCTGCTCCCCTCAGCAGTGTATTTCGTCGGTCTGCCTGCTCTGTTCCCCGCTCTGGCTCTGGTGAATCCTCTCACCCTCCCTCTGGCTCTGGTGAATCCTCTCACCCTCCCATGCTTCTGACTGTACCCAGTGCTTGTATAAATAAATAAATAAAAATCTTAAAAAAAAAAAAATCACTCAAAGAAAGCAGAAAACCAAATCAGGAGGGCTAGCAAATGTGGCTGACACCATGGTATCATGCTTCTCACTAAATGAAAGTTCCAGAGAATCATGGATAACTTTAAGAAATAGTCATGACTATCATATAGTGTCTTCCCCCACTCCCCACCCCAAAATGCAGTCTTATGGGGGTAGGTGAAGAATATGGTGCTTTTGCTATTCTAAGATGATTCATGGAGATATTAATAATGGAGACTGCGGCCCACCTCAGACTAAGAAAGATGCTCCAGCAAAGTCTATTTTCAAACAATGCAAGATTGTGTTAGCCACACCTTGGTTTTCAATAGTTAAGAAGATATACCCACCTGACTAGTGGCTTTAGGTTGTAGTTAACTATTGAGTCTAGACATTTTAGATGTTCTTAACAAAGAAGAGTTATTTCCACCCACATACCATGCCAGGGATGCCTGGCAAGATTAACTTTTCATAGCCTGTTCACTTTTATTTGGTTCCAGAATCTTCAGAAGTATTATCTTAGAAGGGTAAACACAGAATAAATCAGCTCACTAATCAGTGTTCTTATGAAGAACTAAAAACACTTGTGCATTTCCAAAAGGTGATTTAAAAGGAAAATTTGGGCAGGAGGAGAAAATGAAATAATTTAAAACAAGGATTATTTTCTTCATTAAGTATCCATTTCATGTGACAATTACTCACATAAGACAACTTGAAAATACTAGAATGAAATGTTCATACTTATTTCTTCTTTGGTCACTGTTTATGGATGAATAAATGCATACTTAGAAATGCCTATTTATATTAAATATACATTCACATAAAATCAGCTCAGCTAATTACAAACCATAGCTTCATATCTTATTTTAGAAGCAAATAGTGAGGTTTAAACTGTCCACATTACCAAAATCAACTGTATTCATTTTTAAAGAAATAACTTTTTCTTGGAAAGGCACAATAATTTCTCACTGTGAGAAACCAAGGATTTAAGAATTCATTAATGTCTAAAGAGGGAACTTATAAAGGACATATTTATTGTTACATATCACAGCAATTTCTTCTTAAATTTATTTACTTGACCTTTATAAAAAGAGATCTGAATTGATTTTTAAAATCCTATTCACAATCCATTTCTCCTCCCATAATACCCCAAAAGCAAAAAACAAAAAACGATTTTGTTCATATGATATTTCCTTTGAGGTCTTAATCGGTTTAGTCTGTAGGATTTCCTTTTTGGGTGACATTATCAGAAGAAATTACCCTGTACCATTACCTATGGTCAGTGAGGTTTGACAGGCTTGCTTTCTCTCCCATCTCTGTCGGAGTGGAGGTTGCAAGCAATTCCCTGAGACAGGAAGGTGTCGTCTAGACGTGACCCTTTGAAGTTCTTTTTACTTCCATCTTCTGCTCACTGAAAGTTCATTTTGGGGAGCCATCAACCTTAAACACTCAGAGCCTGTGGATGATGCTGTTTTAGTTAGTATAAGCATTTAGTGTACTACCCTGTACTGGAAGAAGTCAGGCTAGATATGGAGTTTGCCTGGAATTCATTCAGTGCTAGCTTCGGTGGCCCTCACCCATGCTATGCTTTCAGGCCAAGGCAGAAAACAGGGAGAAGCTGAGAAGAGGACTTTGCAAGTTAGAAAGGTTTAAGGAAGTTTATCTCAGTCACACAGTAACTTTTGGTTTATTTTGTTTTTCTGAAGGACATTCACTGCAAACTTGCAGTTAAAAATGGGTAATAATCAATAATGACAGAAAAGAATGGTGTTCCAGACAGTTCTTAAAACTTACATTGTTTTGGTTTTCCCCTCTTTGCATTACCTTCATAAGGCAACATAGTTGAATTCTCTTGATACTAGTACACTGGGCAAAGTTTCAACAGAGTGAAGGGTTGTCACTTTAGAAAAAATGCTCTTTCCTCACAATGTACCCCAGTCCTTTCAATCGATACAGGAGATCACGGATAAGGTTAATAATTCTGTCTTCAATATAGTCCTTGGCCTGTTCATCGGGGATATAACATTAAAGAAACAGTGACGTTAATAAACTTTAAAACTCCTGCAGACTTTTACCTGGAAAAAATAACAGCTTCCAGAAATCTGTTTCATAACCAAACAGTACTTTGGGGGAGCTGGGAGGTTGCATAGTAATTCTTGATTTTTTTCTTTTACTGATAAAAAGATAAACTTTACCGTTTTATTTTACATGCCCATTGTTTAGTTATAATGTCAGCAATTCCTCTGCATGTGTTCCTTCTACTGTAGGAAAAAGGTTTAGTCACAGCTGCCTTGCCTGGGTTGCAGTTTCAGGAAAAATATGGAAGTGGTCAGTTTCCCAAAACCTTTTGAAAGTAGTGCTTAGTGGTTCATCTGCCCAGACATTAATTCCAGTGGGGAAACTTACTAGTAAGCTAAACGACATGGTGGGAACAGAGCTCTTAGTCCCAAAAAATGTACTTATATGTCTCAGGTCTTACTCTGGGTCTCATATTATCACATAATTGAATTGAGTCCTGAGACCTGGGAGGATAATGTTTTGGATTGTTCATATCAAAGGGAAGTGAAAATGGAAGAGAGGATACAATATAAATATTGCTAGACTTCAAGGCCAGTCCTGGAATAATACTTCTTGTCTTATGGAGTGCAGTATAGTTCAAGAAGGCATTTTAACTAAATATAATTTCACTTTGATTTTGATCCTAAAAACAATCCTTTTAAATAAACCATCCTCAAATAACCATTATTAAATTTCCATTTTTCAAGGTATGGAAACTGAGGCTCATGCTTAGTAACTTTCTTAAATCCCCATATTTATTGCAAAAGGCATAGATTAAAACCTATTGTCAATACGCCAGAAATTAGTTAGGGTATCTTGGTGGGAGGGGAATCATGGAAAATTACGGACCTTTGGCCAAACGCTAAACCTGCATAAGCATTATTAAGCCTGAGACTAAATCAAATCTGTAAAGTTCAGGACAAATATACTTGTTTTAAATATCCACAAATCGATAAATAACTTTTAAATATTTTTTACAAAGCATTTTGCAGATAGTCAGTTTTAATTTGATAGACCTTGTACATTTTCTACTTGTATTAACATTACTGAAATTTATATCACATATATTTACATTAACATTACTGAAATTTACATTACTGACATTTATATCACATATATTTGGGAGGTGGTTTTCTATTTTTCAGAACAAGTGGTATATGGAATAAAGCAAGATTTAAAAAATAATAACAAAATCTGTTAAAATAATAAAATCTGTTATTTATGGTTTGGGAGCAAGAAGGGTAAATTTTTAAGACTCCTAGGAGATGAAAAATTACACATTATAAATATCCAGAAGAGTTACAAAGTTAATTTTTTTTTTGCATATGTGATTGAAATGGGTAGGTGTGTTTTTGTTGTGGACTTAGTTGTAGACTGAATGTTCTATTTTTGTTTATTTTTGAATTCCATTAGATTCTGGAAAAAATATTTGTATATATATATACACTTATAAACCCATCCATAAACCCAGTCATGAAGTTTTAAAAAGTAAAACTGTATTATTTGTTGACTAGAATATCATATACCAATGTTGGACGGTGACGAGTATATAAAATTATAAGTAACAAACCTTTTAAAAAGGATATAATTCAACATTTTAATGTGAGACTGGGTTTTTTCCCTTTGAGGAATTTGGTTTCTAATGTCTTAAAAAATCATGCATAATTTTATAGTAATTTTTTTAGTTTAAATTACTAGGAAAATAATGTAAAAGTGGAGAAATTATTATGATACCATTTGTTTAACAAATGATACTTTGTACTCACTATTATAATTTTTCTTGGTCTATTACAACTTATTTTGTATTTTGAAAATTAGTGGGACTCTTCATTAGTGCTTTATCATCTAACGGAACCAGAGAATTCCCACAGAATAAATGTATCTCACTGTGATTCTAAATCATTCCAGTAATTTTATTAGGCCTTAAAGTGTTCTGAGCCTGGAAGAAACACTCTATGTAAAACTTGCAGATTCATCTGGTAATGATTTGTCATTTACCATGTTTTGGGCTTGTAGCCAGGTCAGCTGTTGCCAAGCGAAGGTAGACAGGGAATAAAATTATCAAGAAAAGACTTGGAAATGTACTGAATGAAGCAAACTGAGACAAATTCAAACAAAATCTTGATGTAATGGACTCCCAGAAATAACTTAAAGCATACAAGAAAAAGAAGAGGACGAAATCCCTTGAGGCTAATTTTTTTCCCTCTCCCCATCCCCCTTTCTTGACATAACAAGTATTAGTCTTTAAATTTATTTAATTAATTAGACAACAAGGAATTGACCTCCTCTAACATTTTAGTTAAATTGATTCTCTGACCTGGAAATTTGCCTTTGTAGTTACTCCTTCGTCACTGTTTTAGTAGTTTTAAATGTAATTTCTAGTAGGGTTATCTCTTGAACTTAGTGTTCATCATATTCAATAAGGTATATAAATCTACAATGTAAATATAAGAAAAAGGGATCATTTAAATCTGCTAAGAGGGCCTCCCTGGTGGCACAGGGGTTAAGATGCAACCTATGAAGCTGTCCCCAGCCTCTGCAGCACAAATTCGATCCTCCCGGCTGGCCAGGGAGCTACCCACATGGCAGCAGACCTCTCCTGACTCACCCGCTGCCCTCCTCAGCAGAGAACGGCATGTTATGTTCTTTAAAAAAAATAAATCTGATAAGAAAGTATTATGGACTGACAATTCAAGTGTACTTGGAAGTTTAAAATATTTGAGCCTTTTTAATAAAAAATATCCTGAATAAAGGTAGAGAAATAACACATTGATAAATCCTGGCAATATGCAACTCAAAAATATCTGTAAGAGACTTAAAACTAAGATTAAATACTCTTGAGACTTGAAAAATTTCCTTTGCAAGCTCACCAAGCCTCATTAGTTTTTCTGGTACTTTCTAATTTACGTAATTATAATAATCACTAATATTCATTGGGTACTCTAAATTGATATTATTAATTTAAAAACTCAAGTTAGAACGTATGCTTTCATTCATTAAATTTACCCTTTTGTCTTATGGGAGCTATTATTGATGATGATCAAGAAGTACAAGATAAGAGACACTTAGATAATTTTTTTAAAGATTTATTTATTTATGCATACAAGCGCTGGGGTGCAGGCCAGAGGTGTGGGGGTGGGGGTAAGAGGATTCACCAGAGACAGAGTGGTGAGCAGAACAGGCAGATCTACTGAAATACACTGCTGAGGGGAGCAGCAGACTATATTGAAGAGCTCTGCTACACCCTGTGAGTTAGCTCCCTGGTGGGGAGCTGCAGTGGCTACAGATAGCTTCATAGTGCTGAGACTTAACCCCTTGTGCCACCGTGGAGGCTCCCACTTAGATAATTTTTTATTGTTGTAAGATATCTGAAATGTAGAGAGCTTCTAAGGATGAGGAAGACTATGCCCAAGAAGTCAATAAAATACAGTTGATCCTTGAACAGCGTGGATTTGAACTGCAAGAGTCTACGTGGTTTCCTCCTCCACCCTACCCTTTTCTGGTTCCACATTCACAAATTCAACAAACCAAGGATATCAGTTTTACAAAGCTAATTCATGGCAATCTTTTAAGACTCATTTCAGATCTCCCTCACTGGATTTTTTTTAATGCTCATTAAAGCAGGAATTGTCATTTATTTTGTACATTTTTCATGATGCCTAAGATAGGATCTTGTGTGTGTATACATTTTAAAATAAAAGTTAATTGCTTTAAAATCCCCATTTTTCCTGAAGGCTTGAATTTTTCATGGTTTTTTATTTTGAATATATAGTAATGTGGATTATTCCCAAACTCTTCTACCCTAAACACTGTGCATGTAACCATCAATAAATATTGCAGACAAAATAAAACATGTAATATAATGATTGAATTAGAGGCTTTTACCCTTAGAAGTTCTTTTAAAGGCATCACATACATATTTTAAACATGAAGTTAGTGGGCCTCCCTGATGGTGTAAGGGCTTAAGTCTCAGCAGCCACTGCAGCATGGGTTCGATCCCTAACCAGGGAGGTGACCCACATGGTGCAGCAGACCTCTCCTGTCTTGCCTGCTGCTCCCCTCAGCAGAGTATTTCAGTAGATCTGCCTGTTCTGCTCCCCACTCTGTTTCTGGTGAATCCTCTCACCCCTGCCCATGCACCTCTGGCCTACACCCCCCAGCTTTTGTATGCATAAATAAATAAATCTTAAAAAAAAAACAAACCCCCATGAAGTTAGTGTAAAAAACAATAGTTACACGTGTTTACATCAACCCAAAGAATTCTGTGCTTCCAGATGAGATGGAAGAGATCAGAAATTTGTTCTCAAAATCAGGGTTAGAAATAAGGTTCTTCCAGCTTCCATATGATCCAGCAATTCTACTCCTAGGTATTTACCTGAAGGACACAGAAACATTAATTCCAAAGGGCACCTGCACCCCTATGTTTATAGCAGCACTATTTACAATAGCTAAACGATGGAAACAACCCAAATGCCCAAAAATAGATGACTGGATCAAGAAGATGTGGTACATATACACAATGGAATATTACTCAGCAATCAAAGAAGATGAACACATGCAGTTTGCAGCAACATGGATGGACCTAGAAGGGATCATGCTCAGCGAAATAAGCCAGAAAGAAAAAGAAAAATACCGGATGGTCTCACTCATAGCAGTAATTTAGAAAACCTAAATAAGGGACCAGGAAAAAGACTAATTAATACAAAGTAAAAATCAAAATCAACAAGCAACTATAAACCAGAGACACACTATGGGGGGGGGGAGTGTGGGCAGAGGAAGGATTAGGGTCAAAATAAGGGGGGGGGGTGCAATTGTATGGGGAATATAACCAAAATGAAAATGCATACACTGTGCAAAAATGAAAAATGATGTAAGAATTATATAAAATATTAAAAAAAGAAATATAAAGATTGGGAAAAAATTTTAAAAAATGAGGTTATTCCAAGATATTAACTCTATAGTCATATTTTTTAAAATTTTATTATTTTTTGAGGCTGTATTAATTTATAATGCTGCATATGATTTAGAGGACTAGGTTCACACCTCCTCAGATGTATATCATCATACCACACCCACCACAAAAGTACTCGTAGTCTACCATACATCATTAGATCCCCTGCCTTTTTGTCCCTACCCTTCTCTTCCTCCTGTAGTAACCTCAGTTTTACAGTCATATTTCTAAGGTTTGTTTTGATTTAGTTTTGTTATTCCTTTGCTTTGTTTCTCTGTATTCCACATATGAGTGAAATCATCTGTTGCTTGTCTTTCTCCTTCAGACTTTGTTTCATTTAGCATAATCCCTTGTATGTCCATTCATATTGTCATGAATGTCAAAATTGCATCCTTTTTTTTAATAACTAAGTATTATTCCATCCTGCATGTATACCATATCTTCTTAATCCACTCATCTGTTGTTGTGCACTTAGGTTGCTTCCATAATTTTGATATTGTAAGTAGTGCACAATGAACATTGGAATACATAGATCCTTTGAATTAGTATTTTTGCATTCTTTGGATGAATATTAAGAAGTGTAATTGATGGATCACATGGAATATCTATTTTTTAAATTTTGGGGCACCTCCATATTATTTTCCATAGGGACTGGACTAATCTACATTCCCACAAAAAGTGTGCAAAGTATTTTTCCCTTCACACCCTCACCAACATTTATTGTTTCTGATTTTGGGTTTTTTGTTTTGTTTTGTTTTGATTTTTATGGGCCATTCTCACAGGAGTGAGGAGGTTTTTCGTTGTGGTTTTGATTTGCATTTCCCTGATGATAAGTGATGCTGAACATTTTTTTCATGTGCCTGTTGGCTGGCTGTGTGTTTTCTCTGGAGAAGTGTCTATTTAGGTCTTCTGTCCATGTTTTGATTGAGCTCAACATGATTCTTTTATTGAAATAAAAAACATTGTGCTTTCCTTTTAAAATAATTGGAAAATAGAGTCACTATGTGTGGTAATTTGTTATAAAATAGCTTCCAATGAACTAAACCCATCTGAATTCTAGCCCTGTTGTCCTCTCTCACATCAAATCTGGGTTGGCCTTAAAATTTGTTTGGTCTAATAGGATGTGTAAAACTGGGGTTAGGGCCTCTCCGGTGGCGCAGCGGTTGAGCGCTGGGTTGCGAAGCTGCCCGCAGCCTCTGCAGCTCCAGTTCGATCCCCAGCTGCTCCCCGGCCACTGAAGGAGGGTCCCACATGGCGCGCAGACCTCTCCTGCCACCTGCTGCTCCCCTCAGCAGTGTACTTCGGTCCTTCTGCCTGCTCTGCTCCCCGCTCTGGCTCTGGTGAATTCTCTCACCCTCCCGCGCTTCTGACTGTACCCAGTGCATGTATAAATAAATAAAATAAATAAATAAATCTTAAAAAAAAAAAAGAAATAGAAAAGTCACCAATTAAAAAAAAAAAAAAAACTGGGGTTAGACAGTCTAAGAAGTCTTGAAGCATTTTCTTGCTGCCCTGAGACCTTCATGTAAAGAAGCCTGAATTAGTTTATTGAGGATGAGAGATCTTATCCTCTCATTTTTGTGGAAAGACTGCAAAGAGGAGCTTGGCCTGTCTATAAAGCCATGTTGGATCCTTCAGCTCCTGTTTAGGGAGCAAGCTAACTGTAGATGTGTGAGTAAGCCTAGTTTAATGCCAGACAGGGCAGATAAGCTGCCCAAGTGGACCCAGTCCATATTGCAGAATTATTAGCAAATAAATGGTTGTGTTGTTTTAAGCACTACATTTGGAAGTTTTATATACAGCAATAATTGGTTGTTATGTGTAATTACACAGGAAAATTCTGTATAATCCTAACACTTTGTCATAAATTAACATTTTAGAGTAATTCATCATATTGTGTAGAGAGTTTGTAACTTGCTGTTTCCATTTAACATTGTATCTTGAGTATTTTCACATGCAATTGATCTTTAAAAACATTTAGATTTTTATAGGAAGAAAAATAAAAGTAAAGTCAACAACTGAAACAGCACACCATAAAACAGATTTAAAAAGTGAGCAATATATTTCTCTCTATATTGAAGATGCCATAAATATATGTGGGATATATGCTATGCTGTGTCATTATTTATTGCTAGGAAAAAAATCACTGCAAAACTTATGACTTAAAATAACAATAAATATTTATTGTTTCTCACAGTTCCTTTTGGATAAAAATGCAAGAGTGGTTAGCTTGGTGATCCTTACCCTGGCTCTGTCATGAGGTTAGAGTCAAGGTGTTGACTGACCAGCAGCCTTCTGAGGCTTTTATTAGGGCTGACATAATCATTCATCAGGTGACTTAATCAAGAGGCTGACAAGTTAGTACAGGTTGTAAGTGGGAGACCTCAGTTCCTCCCTTCCTGGCTCTCTCTGTTGGGCTGGTTGAAAGTTCATAAACATGGTAACTGACTTCCCCTACAAGTGACCTCAAAACCTAAGGTGGAAAACTAGAAGACACAGTACCTCTCATCACGTAGCCTTAAGTTATATACCATCATTTTTGCAATATCATGTTAGTTATCCAGATCAACCCTATTCAGTGATAAAAGTCACCTGTGCTGGGACATAGAATAACAAAAATGACCGTTAGAAATATGTTGACAATAATGAATTATGATAGAATATTGAGCTTAAAGTACCATAGAATGAATTTCAATTTCATTGAAATTCTCTTTGCAAGGGAAAAAATTTCCTATTTGTTATTGAAAGCCTTAAATGGTAAAAATAGGTTAATAATACGTGAAGGAATTAATGTAAGTTGGACTTATTTATTACATAAGTTTTTAAAGTAACTGTTTCCCTTTGTTGATTTAACCACAAACCTAAAACTGATTCATAGATGCCTCTCATACTAAAATTGGAAGATTGTTTGGCAATAAATGAGTCAGTCTTCCATCCAATACAATATTTCTTTAGGTAGTCTTTGTGATAGATGTGTGTCTTTTACTAGAATATCTCTGTGTTCAGCAGTCCTAGTATTTACTTTTTTTCTATTGAATCAAAATGTAGTATTTTATATTTTCATTTATTTTTGCTTTTGGAGTAGCAAATAATCTACTTCTGCTTCTACATGACAGTCCTCAAATATCTGCTTTCATCTTGTCTTCTCTGATATATACCAAGATCCAGATTATTCTGGGTCACAGGTAGTATTAATTGTCACTGAGTGCTTTTTAGGACTTCATTTTGTGACACTATGTAATAAAAACTGTGCAAAAAATATTACTAAGAAATATAGATATATCTTGATTTAATAGAATTTAGAGCTGATAGAACTTGCTAGAATTCTCTAGATTGTATACTTAATGAGGGGCATAATTTTACTTGACATTATATCCCTATCATCCAGCAAAGTGCCTAACATATAATCGCTTCTCGGCCTTTTGGCTAAGATCAAAGTGCCTAACACATAATTGTTTTTTAATAAAGGAGTGAATGAATATGGCTTAAATAAAAGAAGGATTTTATTCCCTCCCTAGATCCTGGATTTGTTCCTTTCTTAACATTTCGAGGTTATGGTTACCAATAAAGAATAATGTAGTCTTACAAGGGTATGTAATATTTTGCTACCTTAAAATGTTTTTCTTTTTTTTTTTTTTTTTTTTTGTGAGGGATTTCGAAGTACTCTGGCATCTAAAACATTAGACTGGAAAGGTGTCAAGAAGATAAAAATTAAGACATACTTTAGTTTATGTCAATACAACCTGAAATGTTTTTAAATAAATGAATAAAAAAACATAACGAAGAGCCTGCCCTGGTGGCTCAGGCAGTTGAGTGCCAGCTGTGAAGCTGTCTGCAGCCTCTGCAGCGCCGGTTCGATCCCAGCCGGCCGGCTAGGGTCCCACATGGGGTGGCAGACCTCTCCTGTCTCACCCGCTGCTCCTCTCAGCAGTGTATTTTGTCAGTCTGCCTATTCTGTTCCCTGCTCTGTCTCTGGTGTATCCTCTCACCCTGCTGCACATCTGGCCTGTACCCTGTTCTTGTATAAATAAATAAATCTTAAAAACAAAACAAAACATAATGACAACATAAGAAGCTGATCTTTCTTTTATCTATGACTTTCCACACCCAATAATATACATTTTAGAAAGAAGCACTTATCTCAGATTCTCTTTTTGAATTTTCTACTTGCTAGTATTTCATATGAGAATTCTTTCTTTTTCTCCCTTCATTTCACAAATATTAAGTCTGTTGCTGTTACATGCCATGGACTATTCAAGGTGCTGAGGATAAGATGGTAGATGAAACAAAGTCTTTGACTCTAGAGTCACCTTTAGCCCATTAGTGCTTTTACACAAAAGCACTTGCTCTCTTGACAGGGTGCAGAGCACAGTCTGCACCTCTATAGGTAAAACCCTGGTCTATTTCAAGAAGATTAAGTAACCATAGAGTCTGGGATTCTCTATGTATATTATCATTATCATCTGCATATAATGATAGCTTTATTTTGTCTCTCCCAAGTTGGATACCTTTTATAGATTTCTCTTGTCAAATTGCTCTAGCTAGGACTTCTAATATTATATTGAATAGTAGTGTGAATGTGGACATTGGTTCTTGTACCAGATCTTAGTGGAACGGCTTTCAGTTTTTCACCACTGAGAATGACAATAGCTGTGCGTTTGTTATATATGCCTTTTATCATGTTGATGCATTCCATTTATCCCCAATTTCTCAAGGATCATTATAAATGGATACTGAATCTTACCAATTGCCTTCTCAGCATCTGTTGATCTAATATTATGGTCTTTGTTTTCCTTTTTGTTGATGTAATGAATTATGTTGATTGATATTTATATGTTGAACCATCCTATGTATGAATCCCATTTGGCCATGGTGTATAATTTTTTAACGTCTTGGTGGATTCAGTTTGTTAAGATGTTATTTAGGATTTTTGCATCTGTGTTCATTTGGGAGATTGGTGTATGCTTTTTTTTTTCTTTCTTTGTATTGTCTTTGGTTTTGGTATTAGTGTTATTTTGACCTCATTAAATGTGTTTGGAAGTATTCCTTCTAGCAAGGGACACTAAGACTGGCCAAGGATATTGCCCAAATAGTTTACTGATCACCGTCTGAGTTCTTTACCCGTGCACACATTTGCAAAAGTACTCAGGCTCAGTGAACAACAGCAATAGGATTTATTTAACAAACTAGGGAAAAGTGAGTTACTAAGGTTCAAAAATGACCTTTACCTCACCTGAAGCAGCGTCCAGAGTTTTTCAGTTCTAAACAAAAGCAGCTAACTTGGCATCTTCCCACCACTGAGGAAGCAGAGCTTCTCTCCCAAACAATAGGCCACATGTCCAAGATGGTGTCTTCCTGCCTCTGCTGACCTGGGGCACATGGCAGCCAGACTCTATGCTTGGTTCCAACTCACAAAGACAACAGAAGATACAACAGGAGCTACAAAACACCCCAAATAGCTTTCTGTTGGCCATCTGCATGTCTTCTTTGGAGAAGTGCCTAATAAAAGACAGAGCTATGAAGTTATCACACGTCCATACTTCAGACTATACTATAAAGCTATAATGATTAAAACAGTATGGTACTGAAACAAAAACAGACACACAAACTAATGAAATAGAAAAGAGAGCTCAGAAATAAGACCACACATTTAGGACAGCTAATATACAACAAAAGAGTGATGCATTTACACTGGAACAAGGAAAGTCTCTTCAATAATAGCATTAGGAAAATTGGACTGCCACATGCAAAATAATGAAACTAGATCACTGTCTCACATTAAAATTAACTCAAACTGGATAAAATACTTGGATATAAGACCTGAAACCATAAAATACATAAAAGAAAACAGAAAAAACACTATGACAAAAATCTCGAGAAACATCTTTGCAGATTCATCTCAGCAGCAATGGAAACAAAGGCAAATATACATAACTGGACCTACATCAAACTAAAAACCTTCTGTACAGTGAAAGAGACAGTAACCAAAATGAAGAGACACCCTTCTGAATGGGAGAAAATATTTGTACACTGTACATCTGACAAGGGACTAATATGGAAAATTTCCAAAGAGCACATACAACTTAACAAAAACAAAGCAAACAGTCCAATCAACTGTGATGATGGTGCATGGGTGACTTGGGGAAGAAAATTCTATGGGGACTCAATTTGAGGAGGTGGGGGGAAGCAAATACTGTTTAAAAAAATAAATATTAAAATTAAAAAAAAAAAATTTGTTGTCTGAAAAAAAAAATAGCCAGAAGAGAGGCCTCCATGGTGGTGCAAGGGGTTAAGATGCAGCACTATGAAGCTATCTGCAGCCACTGCAGCACTACTTCGGTCCCCAGCCAAGGAGCTAACCCACATGGCACAGCAGACCTCTCCTGACTTGCCCACTGCTCTTCTCATCAGTGTATTTCAGTCAGTCCACCTGTTCTGTTCCCCACTCTGACTCTGGTGAATCCTCTCACCCTCCACATCTCTTGCCTGTACTCCTGTTCTTGTATGCATAAATAAATAAATCTTTAAAAAAATAAAAGTTAAAAATTAAAAAAGATAGGTAGAAGAGCTAAATAGGCACTTCTTTAAGGAAGACATGCAGGTGGCCAACAGGCATATGAAAAGAATATTCCTTGTCATTTATCATCAGGGAAATGCAAACCAAAACCACAATGAGATACCACCTGAGTCCTGTGAGAAAGGCCCATATCAAAAAAACCAGAAACAACAAGTGCTGGAGGGTGTGGAGAAAATGGAACCCTTTTACACTGTTGATTGGAATGCAAACTGGTCCAGCTCCTATGGAAAGAACTGTGAGATTCCTCAAAGACTAAAAATGGCTCTACCATTCTAGCTATTCCACTCCTGGTTTCTACCCAAAGAACACAAAAACACTAATTTGAAAGTATATCTGCACTCCCATGTTTATTGCAGCACTATTTAC
The DNA here is from genome assembly GCF_014898055.3 of Talpa occidentalis. Lineage (NCBI taxonomy): Eukaryota > Metazoa > Chordata > Mammalia > Eulipotyphla > Talpidae > Talpa > Talpa occidentalis. Next base: position 50,059,815 of record NW_023605305.1, read on the forward strand.
GATAGCCAAGACATGGAAACAAAATAAATGCTCCAGAACAGATGAATGAATCAAGAAGACGTGATATACATAACAATGGAATACTATTCAGTGTTCAGAAAAGATAAACTCATGCCATTTGCGATAACATGGATGGAAATAGAAGGGATTATCTTAAGTGAAGTAAGCCAGAAAAAGATAAATACCAATGGTTTCACTTATATGTGGAATGTAGTGAACCCAAACAAAGGATCAGACAAAGACAAACATTAAAAGCAACCCTTGAGAGCTGACCATAGATCTTAAGTGTCCAAGAGAGGAGGGAGAGCTAGAGGGGAAGGAGAATAAAGAGGAGGAGAGCACAGTGGTCTATGGTGGAGAACAGTGGGTGCTTTGGTGGTTAAGAAGTATGCTCACTACACCTACACCTGAGGGGAGAAATCCTATATGTTAAAAATGTTAATAAGGCTATAAACTAATCATATTAGTATATATTATTATTACATATTAATATCAATATGTTACATATTAATATTAGTATGTATTAATATATATTGCTATTATATATTATATTAAATGATATGTTAATACATTATTAATATATATTATTATATGCTCATATATTTTTTATTAATTTTTATTTTTTACATCATTGTTCATTTTTAAACAATATTTGCTTCCCCTAATATGTATTATTATTTAAAAAATGTGTAACCAAGGCAGATAGTTTTCTCAGTAGCTCCAGTACTTATGCTTTGAAAAGGGGGCAAAAAAGGACTGTTTCCACATTATAAAATAGAGCAGGCTCCATTTTTAAATAAAGTTGCATATGCCAGAGAATGGAGAAACTGAGAAGCTAAATATTGATATTTTCCACTACTGTAGACATTCTTGCGTAGAACTGGTAGATATAACTCACGACTTTCTTGAGTGTAATTCTATCCCACAGCTCAGAAAATTTTCTCTTTTCTGTATTTTCCAGAAGGTGGAGTGCTGAGGAATAAGCCTTGTATAGATTTGATAAGAAACCAACTGCTGTGGTGCTTGGGAATATTCTGTGGGCTGTGGGCTGCTAAAATTTGTGGAGAGGTGCTAATAGGCTGTGAGAAACTACTTGGAAGAATGATGTATTGAATGGAAAAAATATTACAATAACACATGTAGCCAGAGCTACAACACAGATGTGTACAGGGATAATGCCAGTCTTTTGGGACTGCTCAGAGTTATCACGTGACAAAGATGGAGAAAATTCTTGAATTCTCAGTATACTTGTCTGTCTTTCACTAACAGCAAATATGCAAGTGGGTAAATTGTTCATATCACTTCCCAAAGTGAAGATATATTTGTATTGTTTCAAAAAGTGTTTATCCATTGCAAGTTTGAGAAGGTTGTGGGATTTAAGGTGTGTGTGTGTGTGTGTGTGTGTATGTGTGTGTGTGGTGCATGCATCCACATGTAAGATAAATACACATGTCTTGTTTTAAAAAAATAATGGAATTCTAAAGTTTCCTCATCTTTCTTTGTCACAGCATAGGGACTCAGGGACAGAAAAATAAGTGATAAGCAAATTTTTAAAATGAGAAAAAATAAATAACTGAATCAGTAATCTAGCTTGCTAAATGGAGGCAAAATGTACAAAAAGGATTAGTATTTTAGGGATTGATGTTGAGTAGGAGAGGAGGAAAAGATGTGAGGGGAGTGGGGAGTAACCAGCAATAGGGTACAAAATAGGAGAGAGCCCAGGAAAGAAAGACAGAGCCAAGATTTGGAAGATTCATTCCATTATAAAATAAGTATCTCCACAGTTTGGTTGAGAGAATGGTTTATGTAAAAATTGCTTGAATGTTGAATAGCTCACAATATAAACCTTCTCTTAAGGTGACTGAACCACTCACTTTGTTATACTTAGTTTAGTCTAAATAGGTAAAGTTCTTTCTTTGAGTTGTGACTCTTCATATAGTTGTTTTTACAATTAAGTCTGATACAAAATTGTACTTGAACAGATGAGATATCTTTTTTAAGTCTTATTTTTCACTTACCTGTTTTTTGCTTATAGCAAACAGAAAAATCCCTTTTAAAAGTCATTTTTCTATTTTCTTCATTTTTCTTAACTGTTGAGCATGAAAGGCAGAGTTTATCTCCTTGTATCATAACATTTTCAATAAGTAAAATTAAGTTTAACATACTATTAAATGTCTCTAATTTATACTACTGTAGTAGTTCTGGTTGTAGACTTAGAATATGAATATAGAATTTGTGTGAGCTCCATTGCAAGCAAAGCTGACTTTCTGTATTCACATCCAGAACAATGAGTTTACAAAGCAAACCTAATCTACTGACTCTAACTGACACAGACTGGCTGGAAAAATACAGATCAAACTAAATACCGATATAGTTGACCAATGAATCTTCATTATAGTGCTCAACTGAATGTAGTGGTGTGATCCCACTATTTATTATCAGTTGTGTCTTCAATACCACTAGAACAGTGTCCTCTTCTTGCTCCACTTCTCATGAAGACCTGGCTCCTACTGAGTTCTTTATTGGTCAGCCTGCATTCCTGATTTCTGAATGTTAAGTCAGAGTCACCTTGCTCGCCTATCCCATGGTCATCCTTAAAAGAAGAAACATGTATTAATTCACAAAAGAAGAAGGGTATGACCCAGCAGAAGCACTTTGCTGCTCAAGGTAGCTCTTTTCTCTAGAAAATTGCTGAAACATGCCAAACTATACATTAAAAAAAAAAAAAAATCTAGTTCCCAGTCTGGAAAGAATTTAGTGTCTACAGGAAGGCAGGATAAGAGTCATTAAAAGTTCCAAAATCATACTTCCTGGATTTGTGTTCCAGTTCCTATAGGACTATAGTGCTTTGGGCAAATCAACCAATGTCTTTTTGTGCCACAGTTTCTGCATTACATTAAGTCCTCATTTAACATCATCGATAGGTTCTCGGAAACTGTGACTTTAAGAAACATGACAAAACAAAACCACTTTTACCATAAGCTAATTGATATTTATGTGTTAAATAATTATGTGTTCCTCCAGCATATTTCTGGTCACAAATTTATCACCAAACTTCTATATAAAGACCCCACACACTTCTAATATTAAACAATAATTTGTATTCATTCATTCATTTTCCAAACTGCTTATTCCAGTACTGAGTCTCTGGTGGCCTCAGCCTGTGTTTGTAGCTCAGGGCACAAGGCAGGAAGCAGTCCTGGATTGAATACTGTTCCATCACAGGGCACACTCTCACACACATCCACACTCACTCAGACTGGGACAAATTAGATCCATCACTTACTCTCACATGCCTATCTTTGGCATGTTTGAGGAAACTGGAATGTGCCCAGAGAAAACCCATACAGACTTGGGGAGAATGTTCTAACTCCACACAAACAGTGGCCCCAACTTAGAATTGATTTTTCTTCCTCCTGACATAATAATGAAGTGATGTTGAATGAACTAACATTATTCAAGGAACTGCCATATTAAAATTGTGATAATAACAGTGCAAATATCATATGATTGTTGTCAGGATTAAGTGAACTAATGTAAATAAAATGCTTAGAATAATGGCTGGCTCAGAGTCATCAGTAATAAATGCTAGTTTTTTTGTACCTTCAGTTCTAATTATTTTAAAATAAAGTGAAAATTGTCAGCAAGATACTATTTGAAAAGTATCAGAGTAATTTCTGAAATCACTGAAGGATTCACAGTAGAATGGGGATTTATCATTGGAAGCAGAGCCATAAAACTGGGGAAAAATTGGATTAGGGGTAACTGACTGATAAGAATAAACACTGCAGCATTCTTTATAGTTCCCTTGGATAGGACCTAGTCTTTGAAAATCTGGCTCAAAACTGAGTTTTTGGGTGAGGGCTAAGTTGACTGGCTGACCTATTGATATTTTGATGATGTTTTTAGCTGTAATGACACCAAACCACATAGGCCTGAGGAACATCATGATGGTGCTCTTAAAAGATTTCAGGAATTGTCACTTGAAAATATTGTTTATTTCCATAAGTTGCAACTAAGATGGATGTTTCATGAAAGCAGCTTTGTTTCTATATGAGAAAAATGGTTTTAATCACAGCTCTTTTAAAAGAGAAAGGAATGCCTTATTAGGTAATGAGATTTCTAACACAATACATCTTCTAGAAGAAGCTATAGCTGAATATGGGCCCCTTGCCCAATAACTAAAAGCACAGAAGCCAATGATTATACCACTGGCATTTGAGAGGAAAGAAAAAAAAAAACAAAACAGTTTATTACAAGGTCACCTGGCAAGGAGACTGGAGATTAGGCTCAAGGTTGGGGTTTTGGGCAGTATTTGAGTAATTGAGGTACAATGAATGTACAGAACTTGCAAGTTGATAGAATCTCATTGGTTGCTTTGTGCTGAATCATGGTGTAACTTGAATTTTGTTCCTATAATACAATAAAACTGAGCAGCCCTCATTTCTAAATGTCCATTTAATCATGAGCTGGGCATTTGGCTTCCTTTTTCCTCTGGTAATTTTCCTTTTGGGCAGTGAGTGGTCGCCTGGAAGATAGCAAATGCTCTTTTGGACCTATGCTCTGAAAAACAGCTTGTCAATTTGTGAAATATCCACACTAGGTATGGGTATTTTTGTCTTCTGGTGTCCTTTTTGCAAGCCCACCCTGTTCTTGCAAAGTAAGAAGAAACAGGAAAGTGCAGTTACCACAGCCACCCTGGTTTCAAAGCTAGCATACCACTAATCAGAAATTTACCTCTTTATTCATCTCTAAAGTGGGGATAATAATTATTCAACCAGAATGTTATGAGGATTAAATGAGGTAATGTGTACTTGGCAATTAGCATAGTGCCTGAGGCATTGTAAATATTCAATAAATAGTAATTGTTGATACTACCACAACCATTATTGTTTTCATCACTGCTTCTATTGTTATTATTGATGCAAATTTTAGACTTAACTAAGGTTAGACAATATGATCTCACTAGTTTCTATAAAATGAGATTGCTAGCTTATGCTTTTAAGGTCTCTTTCCACTAAGGAAGTTTAAAATACTTAAAAATAGGGGACATCTTAAATTGTAGGATGTGTATTGTTCTTCATGTGTTTATTATGTTATCTCCTTTGACTGTTATTTGTTATTCTCTACTACTTTATTTAGAATGGTGTAACCTATGTACAGTTCAGCTGTGTTCTTTGTTAGTATAGTAATTATAGTCTTTCTTTTGTTTATAAAGATGAAAAGGAGATGGGATACAGCAATGAAAGAAGTTTCAAGTTTAAATACCGAGGTCTTTTATTTCTCAGCTGGTAAACAGGTTAGATGAAAATAATTTTGGAAAAATGGCACCTTGTTTATTTTCTCCTGAAGGGTTTATTATGTTCTAAATTTGAAAATTTTAATACTTATTTTGTTGACTAAGTCTTTTCTTGCAAAAAGAAATTGAATTAGGAATAAAAATCAGCATATTTCCCCCCAAGGCAAGAGAAACAGAATTTGTGTAAGCCAAAGAGGAACAAAAAAATCTAAATGAAGGAAAAAGGTGAAAGCTATTTTTTTCTCCAGTTGCTTTAAGTACCTGCTCTTGGTATAAAGGATTTTATATTTCTAAAGGCATCTCTAATTATTCTTACAAGTTGAATTCATTGATGGTGAGGTGGGTCTCCACAGGATAAATTAAAGATTTTAGATTTATCAACATCTATGAGAAAATAGGGGACAAAAAAATAATGGAACATAGATAGTGAAGTAATAAAGGATTCAGAATCATAAATGGTTTTGGCTCTCTAACCCCTGCTTGCTTACCACATGACAAATGGAAGTCCTGTTGCAGTTTGGCTTCATTTTTATTTTTCCTCTGTGTGAGCGGTTTTAGACTCCCTCTTCTCAAGGATTTTTTTTCCTTGCCTGTAGGCCTGCAGAGGCAATCAAGGCTGAACAATAGGTGCCTTCTTATTTCGAGTGGGCAATTTGCATTTCTGAGGATCTCCTGACTGGATTAAGTACATTTCATGGAGGCTTCTGTGGCTCAAGAGAATGTTCCATATAGAAATTTATCTCATCTTTAGCAGGATGTAATGTTGCCCAGTTTACATACTCCTGAGAAACACAGGGCACCTGAATTTGCACAAAGTAATTGTTTTCATTTTCTCTGTGACACAGTTATTCAGAAAATCAGAATTGTCGAGTCCATACATTTTTTCTAATTTTCATACTATTTGTTTGTATGTTTTACTTAAAATGGAGCAGATAGGCCATAAAGAACAGGAAACTAGAATTTCAAAAATCTGTCCTTGACCAGCCTGTGATTTTATCAATCTCTTTGCTCAGTTCCGCATTTGTAAAATGAAGGATTACTACCTGTTAAGAATTTTAAGAGATGAAAATTCTATACAAAATGTACCTTTGACTTTCACTCCTTTAATTCCTGCAACAAGGCAAGAGTGTGTATGTACCAAGTGCCAGGTACTACAGTATTGGTGCACAAGGGAAAATTCCCCACCCCCTTAGTTCTTCTGAGGCTGGAAGTGTAACAGGGTAATCCCTAGGGAAAGTGGAGGTTCCAGATTCCCTGCCTCACCCTAAGGAAAAGTGTAGCTGGACAGGGAGGTGAAGCTAAAAAAGACTGGGAGAAGAGAAAGAAAGGGGATTGGAAGAAGACCTGGAGCAGAGACATGTGAAGAAGCAGCTGCATTTGCTTCTTGGCCTTTGACTTGGACCAGGAACTTGGGGACATGGGAGGAGACACTTGAAAGAGACTCTTGGGAGGCTGACAAAAGCATACTTTATATTGACTTCGATTTTGATTTTGCTCTTTTCCTTCCTGGCCACTTTTACCCATTTTCTATGGTTTCCCACCAGAAGGTGCTTTAGGCTGGTGGCAAGCCTTTGGACCTCAGCTGCCCTGCTTTGGCTGGGCATTTACCCACAAAGGAATGGGTATTAATTGGAAACTACTTTAACTATAATTCTTTTTCTTCTCTTCATTGCACACTATTTGCATTCTATTGAAGGTCTTATGCTCTAGAGTATGTTCTGTCTTGATGCAACAGATGGCAGAACCTATTTAGAGCAGGTGGGTTTGGCATTCCCAGGGAACCCCTCACCCTGCACTATTACAGGTGGATGGGCAAATTAATATCAGACCAATTTGTAGGAGAACAAGCCAAAATTTAATAACATACACATAAGAATCATCATGGTTGTAAATTCTAAAGAGTAATGGAGGAGTGCAGGATATTTATTCTGTGTTTAATGACCTAGGGCATGAAGGGGAACTTCATATGACACATCATAGACAAGGAGGGGTTGACTTCATCTTTACTCTCAGAGTAAATATGAGATTCTCAGATAGAGCAGACATGTTTATAGATAACCTGGATGTTACCCCTCAACTACATTCTTGTAGGTCATGAAAAAGAGGATAATGATTGCTTCTTCAACAAGGAAAAGGAAAATAACTGAGACAAGAACAGAGTTTCTTGTAGCTTCTGGAGCTTTTACTGCTCTTAACTTAAAATAATCCACATTTTTAAGTAATGACAATAGATTTCTCAGGACTCACAGGTCTTGACTGACATTTACTAGAAGGTGATGATTGTTGGAAGAGGGCATGCTATCACAGATACACTGAAAAAAACCTATCTGACCCTTTTGGGGAGACTGACCTCACAACAGATATAAAGCAGTGGCCTTTCCTCTCCAAGGGATCACCATTTACAGAGCAAAGCTGACATCTAAAAAGGGTAATGTGTTGTGATAATTATAAACAAATTAAATCAGGAATGGACTTCACAGTGGGTGTGGTATTTTGGTGGAATGCTAAAGAATGAAAAGGAGGGCCTCCCTAGTGGCGCAGCGGTTGAGCGCTGGGCTGTAAAGCTACCCGTAGCCTCTGCAGCACAGGTTCGTTCCCCAACCACCTGCGAGGGTCCCACATGGCACAAAAGACCTCTCCTGCTGCTCCTGCTGCTCCCCTCAGCAGTGTATTTCGTCAGTCTGCCTGTTCTGTTCCCTGCTCTGACTCTGGTGAATTCTCTTATCCTCCTGCGTCACTCACTTCTGACTGTACCCAGTGCTTGTATAAATAAATATAAATCTTTAAATTGTATAAATATAAAATTGTATAAATCTTTAAATTGTATAAATCTTTAAATTGTATAAATCTTTATTGTATAAATATAAATCTTTAAAAAAAAAGAATGAAAAGGAATTCAGTCATGGACAGAATGTTTTGAGAGACATGAGCGGTTGAAGCTCTGGGGGGATATATGCATCTAAGATCTGTGTAGCAGAAGTAGAGCTCGCAGTGGAGACGCATGTAGGTCAGAAAGGTAAAAAGAAAAGGAAGAGAGACTAGAGTTCTGGAAGCTGAGGAAGAAGGCTTCAAGGAGTGCTCATAAGTTATGTCAGATGTCACTAAGGGCCCATTTAAGTCCCATGTCTGTTAGAACAGACAACAGAGTTAATTAGATACTTTTCCCAGTATGTTAGAGGAAGTAGTGAAATAGGAGACATGTTGAAACCATGGCCTATCAGCAGGACAATTGAACATGCTTAGTTATCTTTTGAGGTTGTCTTCAAAGAAGCAACAGAATGTGTCAGTTGACTGTAAGTCATACAGTCTGCATGCAACCACTAACATGGAGCCAAAAAAAAGGAACTACCAGATCCATACTCAAAAGTGAGGGGTCTATCCACTAAGATCATTTGAAAAGGACCTCACCACATATAGGCCATTTTGAAACTATCCAATGGACTTCAGCCAAATCTATATGTTAGCACAAGATGAGGGGCACCTAGGGACCCCAAATTATTATGGAGTGAATGCTCTCAAAAGGGTCTAGTGGTCCACTGGACCAAAGGAAGATGCTTAGTGTAAAAAACAAATAGAATTGGTATGCATAAAGAGAGAATTGAAGAAAAGATATTCCCGATAACAGTTTTCTAATAAAACTCTCCAAATAACCCATCCCCTTGTGGGCAAATACCAAGTCAAACTGGGTCTGTGTCACTGAAGCCTGAAAGCTTGCAACAAGTCTGTTGTTTTCTCACAGGGAACCACAAGAAAAGCTTCAGAATCATATCCCTAAGAGCTGGGGCAGCAGGAGAGATTGTAAAATATAGCATATTAAGATAATGGCTGCTATTGTCTCTGCAAAGGACTAGTAGCAACTTCCCATGTCTCTCTTCCATGTGTCTCTTCCAAGTCCCTCTAGATTCTGAGTGAAAGCCTAAGTCAGAGAAGCAAGAGAGGCAGGCCTTCCTGTCTTTCTGTTTTATACAGGGAGCACTCAGCTCTGCCCCTAGTTTCTACAATAGAAACTCCCTAACTGAAGAAGTCCAGTACATGGCTTACTGGAACCTATAATCCAAGGTGGATGCATGTAAGTAGAGGCAGGGAAAATGGTGCCTCCCCTTTACTGAGGTGTATCTGTAACATACATTCCTTTGATTTATTCCATTTTTAACCAATAACATTTAATTCCTCTGTTTTCAGCCCTGCTCCCACCTTACCTTTTCTGGTCAGAAAGGTGGATTTGAGGCATTATTTTTGCTCCTGTCTTCCTGCTGATACACTTGCAATAAATCTTTTCTTCTTTGAAAACATGGGATTTTGTAATCTTAGCTTTGTGTGCATTAGGTAGTGAGCACCTTGGCTTGGTATCAATACTGTAGTAGGTGTAGAAGTAAACTGGGAGTGGAGACTGAAATTTCAGATTATTATTTTCAGAAATTTGGTGACTTAGTTGGGGAGAGAACAAAATATGCAGATATGTAGAATCAAGAGATTTCTTTCTTAAACGAGTAGAGTCCTTAATATGTTTATCTATTGAAAAAGCAGAGAGAGTAGGAAAGGAATAGTAGATGAAGGTCAAAAAATGAAAGAGGTCAAGCTATTGTTCTGCTTAAGATTCTCTTGTCTATTTGGCTTGACATACAAAGTCCTTTGAATTCTGACTATTCTTTACAATTCTACCTTTATTTTAAATCATCTCCCACTTGCTCTTGAACAAAGCAGTGTGAAACTGAATGAGGACATGTCCTTGAATATGTTGTCCAAAATGCCTTTTGTTTACCTTTTTTGTTGGGATCAGTTAATTTTTACATATCCCTAAATCTTCACTTTTCTTTATTTCTCTGAGAAACATTTTACAATATCCCTCTCTTCACTGTAGCAAGGATTAGTCATTTTAATATGAACTCTTTTAACTAATTGTTACATATTTTTATGTTGTTAAAAATAATATTAAAATTTCCTATTTATTTGCCTCCTACAGATGGCCATTAATTCCTTGAGGTTAGTCCTCAACTAATGTCTATTTATTTTTTTAAGATTTATTTATTTAGGAACACAAGAGCTGGGGCACAGGACAGAGATGCCAGGGGATGGGGTGATTTCAGTTGAGAGGATTCACCAGAGACAGAGTGGGGAACAGAACAGGCAGACTGACTGAAATACACACTGAGGGGAGGAGCGGGCGAGACAGGAGGGGTCTGCCTCGCCATGCGGGTTGCTCCCTGATGGACTGGGGATCGGACTCTCGAACTCGTGCTGCAGAGGCTTTGGATTGCTTCATAGTGCGGTGCTTACCACCTTGAGCCACCAGGGAGGCCCTCAATTAATGTTTATTAAACAAGGCAAGGAGGGCAACACTTTGGTGTTATGATGTAATCAACTTTTGTTTTGCTTCAGAGATTGCACAATTCTCTCACAAAATAACTACAGCCTTTTTGAAGAGCTGCTGGGATGACAGATAGTTAGCACTTATATTATCACCTGTTACCAAGGTCAAGGCAGAGATCATTAATAAATTACTGCACTTTCTTGCAGAACCTGGAACATTCCCATAGAACATTTACACAGTAGCTATAATTAATGGATCAGAGTTGACAACTGGGACAAAAACTATCTTATACATCTCATAGAGTATCTTGTTTTTCTTATGCTTTTCCTAGAAATGTAGTACAAAATCTCCCTTCTGTTCTAAAAGCTGTGTTCCCCCAGGATCTCCCATAATCCATGCGGCTACCTTCATGTGTGTAGATTTTCAAGTGACAAGACTCAGATGGATTTTTGTTTCCTTTAGTAATTTATGATAGGAATTATACTCAAATATGAACACGTAGGATTAAGCTCACTATTCAGATGAGGGGGCTGGGAATCATTAACTCTTTTAGAATTATAGCAAGGGGGATGTTCTGGGAGGGGATGATACTGTATCTGCACAGAAAAAATATGGCAAAATGAGGAATTCGTCTCAGTCATTGCCTTTTTCTAATCCTTGCTCTTTATCCTTTCTCCACACTCTATAATTCAGTTTATCAAAACTTTATTGAGTATTTTTGCTAAGTAGGAACAGGAAATACAAAAATGCATATGACTGTTAACCCTCAGGGGATTTATAGTCTTATTAGGGAAAGTGTTCATGACTCAGGTAGAGGGATGCATTGTATGAATGAAAACTTGCTAATTTAAGCCAGTCTGAATTGTTGCATTTGTCCATCTGCTTTGTTCTGACTCATGAGATCACTGCTAAACTTTTAATTTTAATGATCAAAGTCACTTAGAATTTTTGTTCTTAATTTTGAATCATGTTTGTATATAGGATAATTCTCTTGAATCATGGAAACCGTATGTGGATAAGAGCTTATAGTCTTACAATAAGTTCTTATAGATTAAAAACATTTCAAAATATTCCCTTATAAACAAGGTATATATTTATTTTCTGGACCAGAAAGTTAGAAATTAGAACTCAATAAGATTTAAGAATTATTTGGTTTAGAAAATATTGTTAATTTTTAAAAAAGACTCTCCAGACTTTGTTGAGTCTGTAGAATTGGTTTGTTATAAGAGGCAAAAGACAAACTTTATTCAGTAAATTAAACACACAAAAAAGATATCTCTCTGCTCTGTTTAGACTCAAATTGTAGCAGAAGCATTACAGAAAGCCTTACTAAGCTCATTGTGTTCTATAGTGAACATTAAAATCTAGCACCCACGTGAATATTGTAAAAATAAAGAGCAGAATTTTCACAGTAAACTTTAGGAAGATTCTAATGCAGATAAAGCCAAATGTTTCATTTTCTTTTTCTAATGTAATGCTGTTACAATTTACTTGCAACATTATTCCCTGCATGGCAGCCCCCTAATTATTTCATCATGCAGCAGGAAATCCTGGTAGGTCATATATAAACAGCCTGAGGCAGGAACCTCTTCATCTGATAGAGTATGACATCTGACATCTGTGCAGCCTGCTGCTCGCCTGCCACAATTAACCAGGAAGCATAGACATTAACTAATGCAAAGGCCACTGGGAGCTTGGAATAATGTGGAGTAGCAAAGGTCTTTCCTAATCCAATAAATTCCTATGAAGATGAAAAAATGACTGCAAATAGGTGACAGTTTTCTCAGGAACTGAACCTTTGTGGTCTTTTTCTTGACTATTCCAAGAAGCAGCTAGCAGGCCAGTCTTTCTTATTTCCCTCCCTTCTATTTCTCATGTATGCATAATTTCCCTTGACTTTGAATGAGATTTGAGTGCACTTGGAGGCTGCTAGATTGAGCTCTTGGTATTGTTTGCGCTTACTGTTGGAGTGGGAGTCCATTTCTGAGCTTTACAAACTAAATGAAACCCAGAGTGGAACCTCTATGTAGAATGTGTTGGGGGACTGAACCAGCACCTGCTTTCTAGGCTAATTGTTTCTACCAGACATTTATTGTTTATTATCCTTTTTTTGAGGCAAATGCTAAGGATAATGGGTGATTTGCATTTTCTAGGAGTTTCACTGTATCACTTGCTAGGAAAATATAATTTCATGTTGTATTTTAGTGTTGTTGTTTTTTTTAAACAAGTATTTATTGAGTACCTACTATATATCAGATGTTATTCTGAACCCAGGGTTGAACAAGTCATCTCTACTGTAGGGGAGCAAAAATCTACCACCCCAAAATGTATCTTTAGTAAAAAATTCAATTTATAGGAGAGGTTCTGAAGGCCAAGTGTAGGTTGCCCTTTTGTGAGAGACACTTGTACAAAAACAACTTCTCTCTGTAAGGCCACTTCCCTAAATGTACCAAAAGGACCCAGTCTCCCTCAGTGGAGAAGGCAGAATTTAAATCTGCATAACAGGACCTCCCTGTGGCGCAAGGGGTTAAGCATAGCGCTATGAAGCAATCTTCAGCCTCTGCAGCACTAGTTAGATCCCTGGCCCACCAGGGAGCTGACCACATGGCACAGGAGACCTTTCCTGTTGTACCTGGTGCTCCCCTCAGCAGTGTATTTCAGTAGATCTGCCTGTTCTGCTCCCCACTCTGTCTTTGGTGAATCCTCTCCCCCCCCCACCTCTGGCCTTTACCCCAGTTCTTCAGTGCATAAATAAATAAATCTTTTAAAAAATCTGCATAACAACCTTATCTTTGTTTATTTAGCCTTCCCTGGTAATCACTCTACAGATCTTCTCTTCCCCCTCCCTCTGTATCCTTTGTCTTAACTGAGATTATTTAACATGGTGTTTGAAGGCAGGTGGACAGTCCATCTTAATGGGTCTTTCTCATGTATATAAGAGGTTAACATATTGTTATTAGATTGATTTTTCCTTTGCCAACCCATCTGATGCTGTTTTGATTATCCAGCTTGAGAAGAATCCAGAGGTGTGGAGGATTTTCCCAGTGCCCTAACACTCTTCAGGGATGAAGAAAATAATCTCTGCTCTTGAACTTGATTTACTGAAGGAGACTGCCAAGTAAAGCAACTAACATACAAATGTGGCTAGTGACTTGTAAAATTAAGAGTTGATAAGAAGGAGAAACCTGGTAGTAAGAGGAAAGACAGGAAAGAAAGTATGAGGAGGTGACCTTTGATGTTGCTCTTGAGTGCTGAGTAAGTTTTCTGAGTTTACGGAGTGAAGCTAAGTGTTATAGAGAGAGAAACAAAAACAGCACTGAGCCACTGAAGAACCAGGTCTGTTTGAGGGAACCCAGGGAGAATTAACACTGCAGCCACACAGGATGTATAGAGGCTTGTAGAAGGAGATCAGACTAGAAAGGTAGGCTTGAAACCATGGAGGATGTGAAGGGGAGTTATTGTATAAGCAGAGATTAGCTTGATTTTATTTTTAACTTAAAGGAAAATTATTGCTGGAGCTGTACTTTTGGGAGATTATTCTAGCAGAAGTGTGTGGGATAAATGGAGAGAAAAAAGATTTGTCTTAGGAAACCAGTTAGCTATTTCAGTAGGGATTCTCCACGTTCATTTGTTGATTCCTTCAACAAATACATGCATTGGGAGGTAAAAATGAAAAGAAACTTTTGAATTTTCATATCTTGGTATTTTTAATGAATTTGGTCTGGTTTCAGGAATACTCCCTTTACCCTTTCTCTATACTTCCCCCTGACCAATTCCCCAGATTCCCCCTGCCTTTATTTCTGACCCATCTGAAACCAGAAATCACTGAAATCACACCCCTTTGAGGTTAAGACTCTTGGCTAACATTCCAATTATTTCAACACTATCCATGTTGAACTCTTTGAAGTCCATGCTTTGTTAGTAATGATATAGCAAGATATTTATCCAAAATAATGACTAGTGGCTCTACAAGAGAGAAAGAAAAGAGAAAGCCTTGGGAAATGCGTATGGTCAATTATGAACTGACTTTAAAATAAGTAGAAGGCAAGAATCTGATAAGGAGAAGACTGGGATTCAGAACAAGCATACTGTGGGGGTATAGCTCAGGGGTAGAGCATTTGACTGCAGAACAAGCATACTGTATTAATTATTATTATTCATTCTATATTGTCACATGTGTACACAATGCTATATAAATGGTTGACAGTGCTGGAGAAAGAATAATATCTAAGTCCTGGAGTGCTTATAATTTACATAAACATATTCCTTTATTTTGTTTTTCCATGTCATCTCTCTGAATTGTGAATCTGTTTATTTCACTCATATTCATATTTCATTTCTGGTTCCTGTATAAACTTTAAAAATGAGTTGTTTTAAGAATTGCACATGTTTTTCCAAAATAATGGTCCTCTTTCATCCTACTACAACTGTCACAATAGGAATTTGGAATACAGAATGTCTATTTGGTTGGGGTCTTCACATCTATGTGAAATTGTAACAGGGTGGTCCCCAGGAAAGGGGGAGGTTCCCTGCCCCACCCAAGGGAGGGTGGAGCTGAGCAGGAAGAAGAGAAACTGGAGAAGAGACTGAGAAAGGAAGCAGGATGGAGCCAGGAGACCTGGAGGAGGCGCATGGAGCCTAGAGACACGTGAAGAAACTGCGCTTGTCTTTTGGTCGTGGACTGGGTGACACAGATGTGGGTGAGACCCGTGGGGAGGTGACAATGGCAGCTTTTATCTTGATGTTGATTTTGCTCTTTTCCTTCCGGGCTTGTCTGGTTGTTTGTGACCCTTTTCTGTGGGTCCCCACTGGAAGATGTTTTAGACTTGTGGCAGGCTTTGAGGCCTTGCTCTGGGCCGATCCCATATGGATGGACTTTTACCCACGAGGGGATGGGTAACTTTGGGTGCTTCATTTAGAAACTAGACTCTTTGCCTTACCTGTATTGTTTCCTAGTTTTATTAAAGTTCCTTCCCATTAAAGTCTCATATGTTTTGTGTTGATGCGGCGGATGGCAGAACCCATGTAGAATAGGCAGGTTTGCGGGGCTTGGGCTACCCCTCTCCCTGTCCTATAACAAAATGAGAAAAGAGGAATATATTTAAGACCCCCTGGAAATGAAAGGGGCCAGAAGAGTGAAGTGTTATTAGAGTTCTTCTTAATAGTGATGGGGGATAAGAGCCGCAAACTTGGAGGCACCACAAGATCAGAAACCTGGCTCACACATAGCCTGGAGCTGGAGGTGGGGGTAGAAGTGATTAACATAGTCATTAAACTGGCTATAGAAATGAAAAATCCTTAGAAGCCAACTGCTATAACAGCTATCAGATTGCTATAGGAAGTATCACAGCATACAAACTAGAGGTGGGGATATGGAGATTGAGGGCCATTGTAGAAAATTCCAATACAAAAGTTAACTCCACAAAGGAATGAGCCCCTCCCAAAGAGAAGACTATTATCAGTGCAATTTCTGCACTGGCAAGGGGCAGTAGTCCTTCTGTCCCCCTGTGACTATGCAGGTGCTTCTTCCACCAACCTTTTTCTTTTCTTTCTTTTTTTTTAAAAGATTAATTTATTTTTGCATACAAGAGCTGGGGTATAGGCCAGAGATCCAGGGGGTGGGAGGATTCACCAGAGACAGAGTGGGAAACAGAACAGGCAGACTGACTAAAATACAATGCTGAGGGGAGCAGCGGGCGAGCCAGGAGAGGTCTGTTGTGCCATGTGGGTTGCTCCTAGCTGGCCAGGAATCAAACTCGTGCTGCAGAGGCTGTGGACAGTTTCATGGGTTGCATCTTAACCCCTTGCGCCACCCACCAGGGAGGCCCTAGGTTCTTTTTTTTTAAGAGAAAAGCATACATATTATATTTAATATTTTTACATATTAAGCATATAAAATGTACATCAACATAAAATATGTTCATGGGAGTCTTCAAAAGGAAAATGAAGACCCAGAGAAGCTGTTAGTGTTAGGGGGAAAAGGATGTCCCAAAGCAAATTCCATATAGGCTTTGTGGACTCCACCCCCACCCCAGGTCAAAGCCAAAGACACTGGGAACTCCAAATCCCATCACCACCAAAGGGAAGGTGACTGGGACCTGAGGGTGGGGTTAAGCAGCCAGGTGGATACAAAAGGCAGACACGTGGGCTTTGGGGGGCTCTCCATTTTGGCTCTCCGCCAGCTGGCAGCGTCCGGCCAGCTCGGAGAGTGACTTTGGGTTTTTAGGTCGTCGGATCGGGTAGGACGCATTAAAGACTTTATTTCCCTATTTTCTCCCTGAGTTGTATATTTTCCTTATTTCTTTTTCTCTTGTAAATAAACCTTTTATTAACCCTTTTGCATGTGTCTGTAGTAGAGTATTCATAAGTCCCTTTAAAGCGTGCGGGTGGGGACCCACAGCAAAGGGTCACAAACAACCAGACAAGCCCGAAAAAAAAAAAGCAAAATCAACATCAAAATAAAAGTTGCCATTGTCACCTCCCCACGGGTCTCACCCACATCTGTGTCACCCAGTCCACGACCAAAAGACAAGCACAGTTTCTTCACGTGTCTCTAGGCTCCATGAGCCTCCTCCAGGTCTCCTTCTGGCTCCATCCTGCTTCCTTCCTCCTCAGTCTCTTCTACAACTTCTCTTCCTGCTCAGCTCCACCCTCCCTTGGGTGGGGCAGGGAACCTCCCCCTTTCCTGGGGACCACCCTGTTACATTAGGTCCCCAAAGTCATATACATTTCTACATAAAGAATATTATGGGGATGTGACAAGACAAGGGTGTTTGAACTAGGGACAGTAAATTGTGGGAAAGTGACTAGGAAATACATTAAGGGAAATAAGAAGAGTTATTTTAGTAGGTTTGTAACAGGGAACCTCCCCCTTTCCTGGGGACCACCCTGTTACACTTTGCCTTACCTGTATTGTTTCCTAGTTTTTTTTTTTTTATAGAGGCATGCTTTATTTATTTGTTTGCTGGTTTGTTTGTTTGTTTTTGTTTATACATGCACTGGGTACAGTCAGAAGCACGGGAGGGCGAGAGAATTCACCAGAGCCAGAGCGGGGAGCAGAGCAGGCAGAAGGACCGAAGTACACTGCTGAGGGGAGCAGCGGGCGGCAGGAGAGGTCTGCGCGCCATGTGGGACCCTCCTCTGGTGGCCGGGGAGCAGCCGGGGATCGAACCGGCGCCGCAGAGGCCGCGCGCAGCTTCGCAACCCAGCGCTCAACCGCTGCGCCACCGGGGAGGCCCTTGTTTCCTAGTTTTATTAAAGTTCCTTCCTCAGTCTCTTCTGCAGCTTCTTCTCTCCCTGCTCAGCTCCACCCTCCCTTGGGTGGGGCAGGGAACCTCCCCCTTTCCTGGGAACCACCCTGTTACAGGTTTATTTCTGCATTGAATGCAGGTTCACTTCTGCATTGAACTGTCTCTGGTGTTAAGAATGCTCTTCTCTTCCCGGTATGGGGAAAACACCATTCTTGTGGGATTTTTTTTTTTATAATAAATTTTATTTTTATATTCCCCATACAATTGCAACCCCCTTATTTTGACCCCAATCCCTCCCCTCCTGCCCCCTACCCCCCATAAAGTGACTCTGGTTCATAGTTTTTTGTTGATTTTGATTTTCACTTTCTTATAGTTATTCATTTTCCTGGTCCCTTATTTAAGTTTTCTAGATTCCTGCTACAAGTGAGACCATCCAGTATTTTTCTTTTTCTTTCTGGCTTATTTCACGGAGCATGATCCCTTCCAGCTCCATCCATGTTGCTGCAAATTGCATGTGTTTATCTTTTTTGAATGCTGAGTAATATTCCATGGTATATATGTACCACATCTTCTTGATCCAGTCATCTATTTTTGGGCATTTGGGTTGTTTCCAAAGCTTAGCTATTGTAAATAGTGCTGCTATAAACATAGGGGTGCAGGTGCTCCTTGGAATTAATGTTTCTGTGCCCTTTGGGTAAATACCTAGGAGTGGAATTGCTGGATCATATGGAAGCACTATCTTTAGTAGGCTGAGGAATCTCCACACAGCTCTCCATAGTGGTTGGACCAGTTTGCACAGGGAGGCCCTAGATTCTGATAGGTTTTTTCCTAGTTTACATTAGTGTGCTTGATTTTGCTCTAACCCAGTATCTTTTTTTTTTTATTTCTTACATCATTTTTTCATTTTTGCACAATGTATGCATTTTCATCTTTCACCAACCTTTTTCTTTTGTAGAGAAATAGCCTCGGCCCTTCTGCCTGTCTGTGCCTTCTTTGCCTCCAGTTTTCTCCCTTTGCAGGGCAGCGGCCCTTCTGCCCACCTGCAGGGCAGTGTCCCTCCTGCCCACCTGTGAGCTGTGACTCTTCACTGACCTCCTTTTGCAAAGCAGCAGAGGCAGCTCTCCTCTCGTAGCTGCCCACCTGCGACAATACAACCTCTTCTAGCAAACCTGTCCCTTTCAGGGGCAGCTCTTTCTGCCCACTTGTGTCTATGCAAGCATTATTTATCCTTCCTTCCCTTGTATAATAAACCTGCCCTTTTGGATATAACTAATGCTTCTGTCTCATGGAGAAACTAGCCTGAGAAACTCATTGGTGCACTGAAAGGGGAGCTCTGGTGAAACTTTTCCAAGGGTTAACCCAAGGATGCCACTCTCCAAACCCAACACCTCCAAAAAGTGACTTCAGTAGAATATTTAGATCCTTTTCCTTTCAAAGTTTTTTTGCTACTGTGAAAACAGAAGAATCCATGTGGAAAAGATTAGGACTGACATTTGTTGTTACCTTAAATTCCTTGCTAGTTCTGCCTACTGATTTCAGTATTAATCCATGAGATTTAATGGTCTTTCCAGTTTGTATTTGTGCTATATTATTGTTTTCTTTCACTTTGCCCACAAAAATCTCTGAGTTGGCCTAGTTATAAAGTACAGTGACTGATTTTTACAGCCTCTCAGTAAGCATCCCATACGGACAAATTAAAAAGCAGTAAGCATCCCATACAGACAAATTCAGCATTAATGATAGTGGAGAAATTTCTGTTTTTGTTGCAACTACGCATGTTACTTTTTCTACCACTTTTCACTTTACTGTTTCAATACGATTGAAAGATATAAATTAATACTTGACACAATATGTATTAATCTCTGAAAAGCATTTCCTTAAAGTCAGAAGCAAAATTTGTGATTAGATTTGGAAACTCCACTTTGAAGGGCCTGTAAAATTTGATTAATAATCATATCTATTTTCCAGTATGAAATAACCACATATAAGAAATAATTAAATAGGAGTCCAGGAAAAAGGACTTTATTTTATTTTATTTTTTTTATTATAAATTTTATTTTTATATTCCCCATACAATTGCGACCCCCTTATTTTGACCCCAATTCCTCCCCCATCCCCCATAGAGTGTCTCTGGTTCATAGTTGTTTGTTGATTTTGATTTTTACTTTCTTATAGTTATTCTTTTTCCTGGTCCCTTATTTAAGTTTTCTAGATTCCTGCTACAAGTGAGACCATCTGGTATTTTTCTTTTTCTTTCTGGCTTATTTCGTGGAGCATGATCCCTTCCAGCGCCATCCATGTTGCTGCAAATTGCATGTGTTTATCTTTTTTGAATGCTGAGTAATATTCCATGGTGTATATGTACCATATCTTCTTGTCCAGTCATCTATTTTTGGGCATTTGAGCTGTTTCCAAAGCTTAGCTATTGTAAATAGTGCTGCTATAAACATAGGGGTGCAGGTGCTCTTTGGAATTGATGTTTCGGTGTCCTTTGGGTAAACACCTAGGAGTGGAATTGCTGGATCATATGGAAGCTCTATGTTTAGTAGGTCCAGAAATCTCCACACAGCTCTCCATAGTGGTTGGACCAGTTTGCACTCCCACCAGCAGTGCAGGAGAATTCCTTTTTCTCCACAACCTCGCCAACATTTGTTGTTGCTAGTTTTTTTAATATGTGCCATTCTCACTGGTGTAAGATGGTATCTCATGTAGTTTTGATTTGCATTTCCCTGATTACAAGTGATGTTGAACATTTTCTCATATGCCTGTTGGCCATTTGCATCTCTTCTTCAGAGAAGTTTCTTTTTAGCTCTGCCCATTTTTTGACTGGATTATTTTCTTTGTTTTTGTTGAGTCTCATCAGCTCTTTGTAGATTTTTGTGATCAGTCCTTTATCATTAATGTTGTGTGCAAAAATGTTCTCCCAGTTGGTGGGGTTTCTCTTTGTTTTTGTTATTATCTCTTTTGCTGTGCAGAAGCTCTTTAATTTGATGTAGTCCCAGCTGTTTATCTTTGCCTTCACTATCACTGCTTTGGGTGATGTGTCTGTAAATATGAAAATGACTTTATTTTAAATCCCCAGTATTAATTGGACCTTTCATCATGTGAGACATTATATGGAGACTATAACAGTTACATTGCAAACTTCTGAGTGTTCATGATACAAACTGACAGTCATAGTGCTTCGTGGAAGTGTTTTGATTGGGGATGTTTAGAATAAACTGGATATGAAACTAAACTTATTTATCGGGAAGGACTTCTCAGAGGAAATCCTGTCTAAGGAGTGATGTAGAAAATGAATGTGAGTTATGTGAAAATGGGGGTTGTGGGCTTGGAGAAAATTCCAGATAGAGGGAAGATAAAAGTCTAGAGGCAAGTGAAGTCCTAATGGTACAGGACAGAGAGAAGGGCACCTCAAAACCCCCAAACCTATCTGCTTTAAATAGGTACTGCCATCCATCACATACTCTGGTGCATAAGACCTCCAATGGAAAGGAACTTGAATACAATTAGTGTGCAATACAGAAAAGGGGAAGAATATAGTTTCCAAATCAAGCACCCAAAGTTACCCATCCCCTGTGGGTAAATGTCCAGCCAAACCCAAAGCAGGGCCACTGAGTCTGAAAGCTTGTCACAAGCCTAAGGCATGTTCCAGTGGGGACCCATAGAAAAGGGTCAAAAACAGCCAGATAAGTCTAGGAGGAAAAGAGCAAAATCGAAATCAAGATAAAAGCTGCTGTTGTTAAGCTCCCCAATGGGTCGCCCACCCACATCTGTTTCAACCAGGCCAAAGCCAAGAAGCAAGAGTAATTTCCTCACACGTCTCTTTACTCCATGTGCCTCCTCAGGTCTCCTGGCTCTCCATCCTGCTTCCTTCCTTCCCCAGTCTCCTCTCCAGCTTTTCCTCTTCCCTGCTCAGCTCCACCAGCCCTTGGGTGGGGCAGGGAACCTGGCACCTCCCCTTTCCCTGGGAACCACCCTGGACTAATAAGTGTCCAGAACTGAATAAACCAGTTTGACTTGAGTGAAGCTGGATTGCAAAGAGATAGAAAAAGGAAGGAAAAGAGAACTAAACAAAAGTGAAATTATTCAGCATTGTATAAATCAAGGTAACATATTTGAGCTATATATTAAAACAGGGGTTCTAAACTTGAGTTCCATGACCTGTGGAGTTAAGGAAGAGCTTCATGGTATTACTTGTGAAAATTCTGTGCATAAACAGGTTCTCAGTATATTACTCTCATTGTTCAGAACAAAAATCTGTCCTTGACGTTTATTCCCCACCACCATAATTATTTTGTGAAAATTTACCAATTGGACTTTGACAGCTTCATTCATTTATTCACACACTCAACAAATATTTATTGAATTTTTTATAACTAAGCAGTGCAGTGGTGAATAAGAGAAGACAGACTTCTAAAAGGAGAATAAGAAAATAAGTGACAACTGAATGAAATTTCATACTAACAAACACTATAAAGAAAATACAGTAAGGGACTCTGTAGAGATGAAGGCTTCCTGAGAAGGTAATATTTGAGTTAAAGCTTGAATTGGCAAGAAACAAAACAGCTAGTGCAAAGGCCCTGAGACAGAATTGATTTAATGAATTTGTTGATTGAAAGAAGGCCAGTATGGCTAGTGTATAAACAGTTGATGGAAGAGTAATACAATAATACAAAGTAGGATATGACATTGGCAAAATGGGTCAGGGATCAGCTCAAGTAGATCATGGTGAGCAATTTGAATTTTTCTGAGAACCCTGGGAAATCATTGAACTAATTTGGCAGTAGCACTACATGGTTTGATTTATGTTACGAAATGAGTTTAAAGAAAGAGTAGAAAGAGAGACTGCTAGTTAGTAATCTGTTGTAGTAGTTCAGATGAGAGATGATTTCATTTTAAAGTAAGTGATAATAGTGGAAATGAAGATTATTATTGACATTTGAGATGTTTTAGAGCAATACACAGTTGCCTATGTATTAGGCATGGAACAATGCCAAGCAGGAATGGATAAAATTCTCCAAATACAAATAGCTCTAAAAGGAAAATACTAAAGATTTTTCAACAAATGACTTAGGGATCTGTCTGACAGACAAAACCAAATCAGGATATGAGTTCAAATCTTAACCCTATCATTTTTGACCTTGGGTCAATCAGTGATTTACCTACTCTAGGTCAATTTTCTCATCTAAAACAAAAAGTTAATAAAATGTGAAAGCACCCAACACTCGTGGTACCAACTATATTTGTTTAACTTTAAAAGAACAATAAATAACTTCAACAACAACCAAATGATTTTAGAGTGAGTAGCTGAAAGAGATTAAAAGAGATTCTAGAGGACTAGAAATCATTTTTACCAAAAGATTTTTCTTATCATAGTTGTTACACCTTGAAAATTTTCTTTTAGAACCCCATTCAACACTGCCTTAACTGCTTCTTTTGTTTCTGTATCAGACCTGCACACAAACACAAGCTTGGCAGTGAGATTTCCAAAGCTATGTAAACAATGTAGTCTGGTTTCTGAAAATTCATTCTGCATATATTACATGCATTGATATTCAAATATTCACACAAAGTTCCTTCCTTGCAAGCTCACTGTGATTATGACCTCCACAATCACCTTAATTGGCCCAACCCCTCCCAAGACTGTGCCCAAGAGTTAGTGAGGATGAGCTCAGACCTTTGTGGCTGTGTATTTACAAATCCGCTTTCTTTTTATCTATTCTGTGTACACACACACACATACACTGTTTACATTTCTTTTAAAAAATATTTGAAGTATCTTTTGTTCTCTTAAATAGCTAGTCAGTGTTAAGGGAAATTTTGGTTTAGTTAATGTTTTTAGAAATGGGTGTTCTTTGTCATACAGCCCTATTGGTATGGAATAAAAGAAACACCACAGGCCTTTTTTTATTTCCCTGTTATAGAAAGAAGCCTCTAGAATTGAATGGAGCATAGGGTGAGCAGGGAGTTATATTGTGGGGGAAGGTATTTGATGGCATACATAAATTTTCTCAGGTGGAATGTCTGGTATTCATACCCTGTCCCCAGAATCCTATGAATGTAAAGCTGTGTGGCCAAAGTTGGACTGGGAGGAGTCTGCTAGAAATAAGTCAACTTTCAAAAATATTCAAAGAAAACAATTTCTTTTAAGATTTCAGGAATCTTAAAAAAGCCTTTTAAGGTTGTACCTATAAACTTGATAATAATTAGTATTTGGATAAATTGGGTGTTATCTTTGTGGAAAAGAGGAAAGATTTATAATCTTAATTTTGATCATTCTCCACATTGCTTCTTGTATATCTTGTGTCCTCCCTCTCTTAGAAATCTACATGTCTTTAATAAGGGCTGAACCATTCTGCTTTCCCACCAAACAGTGTTCTCCACATCCTCACCAGTACTTATTGCTTCTGTTTTTTTTTTTTGTTTGTTTGTTTGCTTGTTTTTTTGATATGGGCCATTCTTATAGGTGTCAGGTAGTATCTCATTGTGGTTTTTGATAAGTGTTGAGGAACATTTTTTCATATTTCCTTTGGCCATCTTCATGTTTTCTTTGGAGATGTGCCTATTTAGTTCATCTGCCTATTTTTTTTTGATTAGGTTATTTGCTTTGTTTTCATTGAATTGTATGCACTCTTTGTAGATTTTTTATATTGGTGCCTTGTCAGATGTGTGCCAGGCAAATATTTTTCCCCATTTCATAGGGTGTCTCTTCATTTTGGTTACTGTCTCTTTCACTGTACAGAAGGTTTTTAGTTTGATGTAGTTTCAATTGTGTATATCCACCTTTGTTTTCCTTGCTGCTGGAGATGAATCTACAAAGATGTTTCTGAAGTTTATGTCATGGAATGTTTTGCCTATATTTTCTTCTATGTATTTTATAGTTTCAGGTCTGACATTCAAATCTTACCCATTTTGAGTTGATTTTCATATATGGTGTGATACAGTGGCCTAAATTCATTTTTTACATGTGACAATTAAATTTTCCCAGCACCATTTATTAAAGAGGCTTTCTTTGTTTCAGTATATATTTTGCGCATGTGTCATATATTCGTATTTCATAAATGTGTGGCCTTATTTCAGAAATCTCAATTCTATTCCACTGGTCCGTGTGTCTGATTTTGTTCCAGTACCATGTTCTTTTAATCATGATAGCTTTAAAGTATAGTTTGAAGCTTGGAAGTGTGATACATCCATTTTTTTCCCTTTTTAGTCTGGAGAACTTTAGCTGTTCTGGTACTTTTTTATGGTTCCATATGAATTTCAGTAATCTTTGTTCAATTTCTTTGAAGAATGCTGTTGGGATTTTTATTGGGATAGCATTGAATCTGTAAATTACTTTGGGTAAGATGGCCATTGTTGATTCTTCCTATCCATTTCTTTATGTCTTATTTTATTTCTTTTATCAATGCTGTATAGTTTTCCTTATATAGGTACTCTGCCTTCTTTGTTAGATTTATTTCCAGGTATTTAATTTTTTTTTGGGGGGGTGAGATTTTAAATGGGATGGCTTTTGTCTTCTAATTATGAAGGCAATTGATTTTTGTGTGTTGATTTTGTATTTTTGCCACTTTGCTGAACTGGTTTATTGTTTTAATTAGCTTTTCTGTAGAGTTTTTGGCTTTCTCTATGTTTATTATAGTTTCATCTGCAAATAAAGATAATTTTACTTCTTTTTTCTCCATTGTATTTCTTTTGTAGCATTTTCTTGTCTAGTTGCTCTAGCTAGGACTTCTAATATTATATTTAATGATTTCTCTCTCTTTTTTAAAGATTTATTTATTTATGCATACAAGAGCTGGGGTACAGGCCAGAGATGCGGGGGGTGAGAGGATTTACCAGAGACAGAGTGGGGAACAAAACAGGCAGACTGACTGAAATACATTGCTGAGGGGAGCAGCAGGCAAGTCAGGAGAGGTCTGCTGCGCCATGTGGGTTCCTACCTGGCCAGCCGGGTATGGAACTCATGTTGCGGAGGCTGCAGATAGCTTCACAGTGCTGTGCTTAACCCCTTGTGCCACCAGAGAGGCCCTAAAATGTCCTAATTCTTGGAAATGAAGAATATGACTATTGAGTCTTTGGTGTGGGGATGTGGGAGAAGTTTTTTATACAAGGACTCAGTGGTAACAAATTCCATAGTAGCTTTCCTCCACCTTTTTAATCTCCCTTCTACTACTATTCCTTCCAGGATTAGCAGGAGTTCCTTCCTCTTGTTCCTTTTATCTGCTAAAGCAAAGTTCAGGGTTACACAGGACACCTAAATATGACCTAATTCCAATACTCATGATGGTAATTACTCTAAGTGCATTATGTTGAATTTTATCCTTTATAAGTTCTCTCAAATACATTATATTTATTGATTTTAAAACTACCCTGTTTGGTAGGTGGACCAGACCTTGTTCATCCTTGTTTTAGGAATGAAGAAACTGAGGTCCAGAGAGGGCAAACGATACCCCATAATCACACAGCTATAGGTAGTAGATCCAGGGCTTATTCCCACCAGCATTTCTACCTCTTTTCAGTAAAATGAGCAGAACTAAGAGAGCCCAGTAAATTGGAACATGTATGCTAAAGTGAATTTTGCAGTTAGCAGCAGTACTGAAGCCATTCAGGAAACTTGGATCTCTTTTTAGAGCTTCTTTCAATCTTGTATTTTAGGACAATCTGTTTATCTATTTTGGGTATGAAGCAATCTGGTTTTCTTTACTTTGTTCAGGACTTCTCTTAAGAAAGGTAAAGGGGATAAAATGTTCTCATGAGTTCCAGGCTTTTGGAGGGATCCAGAAATTGTTTTCTGAATCTGTCAATTGCTCCCAGTGATTGAGATTTTGGCTAGAGCTGCTTTTGGCAATTTACTCAAGGGCAGCCCTCTTACTTTCCTTCTCTCTGCTTCTTCTTTTCAAGTTAGGCCCTAACATATAGGTCTGACTATTTGTTTAAGAGGTCCAAGAATGAAAACAAAAAGTGGCATCAACACATACTTTGAGACATAAGTAACACCCTATATGCTTTTTTAAGGAAATCATGACAGTTGCATTTCTTTATTATTATTATTTTTATATTTTTATTAGGATATGAATTGCATACTATAAAATTCACCCTCTTAAAGTGTATAATTTGGTGGGTTTTTAGTATATTCACAAAGTTTGACAACATTACTATCACATAATTTTAGAATATTTTCATTAGCCAAACTAAATCAGTAAAGAAGGATGCCCCTGTCCCTCTTGAAGACTTATCCAAAAGCTTTGAAAGCCAAGAGAGGACTGCTGAAAGGCATCCAACCCACAAGAAAATCTGTCGGTCATCTACCTTTCGAAAGTCTAAGACACTGTGACTCCAAAGGTAACCAAAATATCCTTGGAAGAGCACTCCCAGGACAAACAAGCTTGACCACTACGCCATCATGAAGTTCCCCCTGACCACTGAGTCAGCCATGAAAAAGGTAACACACTTCTTTTTATTGTGGATGTCAAGGTCAACAAGCACCAGGTCAAACAGGCTGTGAAGAAGCTCTCTGACATTGATGTGGCTAAGTTCACACCTGATCAGAACTGATGGAGAGGCAAATTAAAATTCCGACCATGGTGCTTTCAGTGGTTCTTCCAATGGCTCTGGATCCATAAACATGGGTTGATTTTCCACTTACTTAGATTTTTTATAGTTTTCAGTATACATGGCTTGCACTTCTTTTGTTAGTTGTATTTCTAAGTATGTAACTCTTTTTTATCCTGTTTTATTTTTTTAATTTAGGGCCTCCCTGGTGGCTCAGCAGTTGAGCTCTGGCTTGGGAAGCTGCCCGCAGCCTCTGCAGCACCAGTTCGATCCCCAGCCACAGGGCGAGGGTCCCACATGGCGCACAGACCTTTCCTGACACCCGCTGCTCCCCTCAGCAGTGTACTTCATCACTCTGCCTGTTCTACTCTCCACTCTGGCTCTGGTGAATTCTCTCACCCTCCTGCGCCTCTGACTATATCCAGTGTTTGTATAAATAAATAAATAAATCTTAAAAATTTTTTAAAAAAGGTTTATTTATTTATACAAGCACTGGTGTACAGTCAGAGGTGCAGGAGGGTGAGAGAATTCACCAGAGACAGAGCAGGGAGTAGAACAGGCAGACAGACCGAAGACACTGCTGAGGGGAGGACCTGGCGAGGCAGGAGAGGTCTGCTGCACCATGTGGGTTGCTACCTGGCCAGCCAGGAGTCGAACCCGCATTTCAGAGGCTGCAGACAGCTTCACAGCGTGGCCTTCAACCCGCCGCACCACTGGGGAGGCCTTTCGTCCTGTTTTTAATGGAATTGTTTTCTTAATTTCATTTTGCATTTTTCATTGCTAGTTTTAAGAAATAGAATTGATTTTATGTATTTCTCTTATTGCTGATACCTTAATGAAATCTTTGATTATTTCTAATACTTTTTCTGTTTGTGCATTCATGAAGATTATCTATATTAAAGATCTGTAATTAGGGATAGTTTAAATTCTTCCTTTTCAGTATGCATGCCTGTTACTTACTTTTCTTGCATAATTTCCTTGCCTGATACCTCCAGTTGAATAGAGGGGGCAAGAGTAGACTTTCTTGCATTAAGCTTAATCTTAGATGGAAAATATTCTGTTTTTCATCATATATATGATATGTTAGCTGTAGATTTTTCATAGTTGCCCTTTACCACATTGAGGAATTTCCCATCTATTCCTAGTTAGTTGAATATTTTTACCATGAAAAATCCTTTAATATGTTAATATGTTACATTACTTAATTGATTTTTATATATTAAACATGTATTCCTAGAATACTCACTTGGTCATGGTGTGTAACCCTTATTATATGTTGCTGGATTTTGTTTGCTAGTGTTGAGTTTTATCTCTTGATTCATAGAGGACATTGGTCTATAGTTGTCTTTGTTAGTTGTATTTCTAAGTATGGTGTGAGGGTAATAGAGACCTCATAAAATGACTTGGAAAGTCCCCTTTGAGGGGCTAATATTTGTTTTTCCTAAAATATTTAATAGAATTTATCAGTAAAGTCATCCAGATGTTGCTTTATTTTGTGGGAACATTTTAAATTAGGAATATAATCTCTTTACTTTCTACAAGTTTATTCATTTTTCTATTTATTCATGTGTCTATCTTAGCAGTTTCTTTCTAGGGAATTTTCCATTTTATCAAGTTTATTTAATTATGTTGGTATATGGTTTTTCTTGGTATTGCCATTTAATTCTTTTTATTTCTCTAGTACTATCCTAATAGTACTATCCTAATTTCCATATTTTGAGGACCCTCTTGGTTAGTTTTTCTAACAGTTTGTCAATTTTGTTGATATTTCACAGAACCAATTTTTGGTTTTGATTTTCCTTATTGCTTTCCTAGTCTCTGTTTCCTTTATTTCTTACAAACCTTATTATTTCTTCCTTCTCCTTGCTTAGGTTTAATTTGCTTCACGCTCCCCCTAGTTTCCTAAAGAGGACCTTTAGGTTATTGATTTTAGATCATTTTTGTATTTAATATTGGTGTTTACAGCTTTAATTTCCCTCTAATATCTCTCTGCTTTAGTTACATCCCATAAATTTTGTTATATTGGGTTTTGTTTTCATTCATTTCAAAATATTTTCTAATTTCTTCCTTTGCCTGTTGAATGTGTTTAAATTCCATGTATTTGTGAATTTCACAAATTTCTCTTCCTTTTTTTATTGTTAATTTCATTCTAATTTGGTTGAGTAGCTTGTTCTTTAGATGTCTTTTAGAGCTAGTTGGTTTGTATTGTTCAAGTCTACTATTTCTAATTATATAATATGCATGCATTGGTACTTTTTTTTTTTAAAGATTTATTTATTTATTTATTTATACAAGCACTGGGTACAGTCAGAAGCACGGGAGGGTGAGAGAATTCACCAGCGCCAGAGCGGGGAGCAGAGCAGGCAGAAGGACCGAAGTACACTGCTGAGGGGAGCAGCGGGCAGCAGGAGAGGTCTGCGCGCCATGTGGGACCCTCCTCCGGTGGCCCGGGAGCAGCCGGGGATCGAAACTGCGCTGCAGAGGTTGCTGGCAACTTCGCAACCCAGAGCTCAACTGCTGCGCCACCGGGGAGGCCCTCATTGGTACTATTTAAATATGACAGCAAACGGATATTTTCTTCATTAATGATTGTGTTGATGTCTTACAGTAGTATTTAATATTTTAGGAAGTGGCTTTCTGAGTTGAAATTTTTTCTCCTATGGTTATTTTTGTTTTTCACTATACTTGAAGGAAAAATCATACTAATTTCAAAGGTCACTTTCAGTTTGCCATGGATGAAAATATCAATATTTTCTTGAAGGCATCTTTTGGGATTTAGCTAAAAATGCCTACATAACTGATGAAAAAGGACCAAGTAGTGAAAGAAAATTTCTGAAATAATTCTTCAGATTAGAGTCATTGTGTATACCACCTGTAGCAGACAGCTTGTTGGCAACCACGCCCTTTTGCCAGGCAGAGCAAAAGAAAGCAAGCTGTGCAGTCTGGCCATGAGCTGGCACATCTGTTTAGAAAGTCTGGTAGATGTGTGTTTTTGCAAGCAACGAACTCCAGCTCTTAAGCTTATGCTCAAGTGGCTTAGTTTGCTCTCTTAGTGATATGTCCCCTGTCAGTTGGCCTGGAAGTGGCAAGAAAGACCTATGAGAACTACTCTTGACCTTAGGGCATGGGACAGTTTAAGGTGTTTCTCCATATAAGGGAGATAGTAGCAATCTGGCTGCCGGTAAGCAACCTGGCACAGCTGCCTCGCATCAGCGTAGCAGTCAGCTAATCCTCCTGGAAGATTAACTGCTGTAGACAGTTAGGCAGGTTATTGGATCAACATCTTCTGGCTTGTAGCCCTGCCAGGTGCTTCAGGTTTGTCTCATTTAGCCAGATTTAACCAGAGATTTTTTTCCTTTGGGTGTTCCACCAACCTTTGAGCTCCAGGAACCTGGACTTCGGAACAGTAAGTCTTCTTCCACAGTTGTCACTTGCAGATATTTTTCTTTTGTGCATTTAAAGTTATAATAATTGGTGTTCTGTGACATGGACCAATAAGGGGAGGGGTCATGAAGTGTGGTAATTAGGAGTATCAACTATGGAGTTAGGCTATTCTGGATTTAAAACCAAGTTTCAACACCTACAAGTCCGGTGCTACTTTCTCATCTGTAAATTGGGATAATAATATCCTCACAGGTTTTAAAAAGGTTTAAGCTAGTTACTATACATAAAGCGTTTACCATCATACCTGACAAATAAAAATCCAATTTGTTCTGGAAAGTTCTAACATGTTCTAAAAATAACTGTATGGGATATACATCACTTTGTACCCAAGCCATTGATTAATCAGAATTTGACTTTGATTCTAATATTATAAATTCTTCTTTCTGAAATATTACTTATAATATCCTTTATTCAAACAGTAACTGTCTTAGCTTTTTCAGGCTGCTGTAACAAAATACCACAGACTGGGTAGCTTAAAAATGAGAGGTCCAAAATCTGCATGCCAGCATGGTCAAGGGAGGCCCTTTTTTGGGTGTAGGGTAAAGAAAATGTCAGGCTTTTCTGCCCTTCCGCCATCAGGATAGATGATGGATCCTTGTCCTGAATGCATGCCTGATGGCGGGCACCTGGAGTAGGGTGTGGGCATAGGTAGATGGGATTCAGCTGAGCTAAGACTGTGCTTTTAAGGGCGGCGTCACGGGGGGGACGCCAGCAGCACCAGCACCAGCAGCAGCAGCCGCCGCAGCCGAAGCCGAAGCCGAAGCCGAAGCCGAAGCCGAAGCCGAGAAGCAGCAGAACGAACGCTAGAGAGCCCAGATAGAGTGAGGACTTGCTGGGGGCTGGGAGGCCTGCCAGCCTCCCAGCCCCCCAGCCAGCACCCCTGCCTGCCATATGCCTGGTGAACCCCAAATAAAAGACCTGCAAAAAACCACTGAGGACTCTGACTCCTCCTTTACCCGATCTGCATGGGATCAGAAAACCTGCACTGTATCCAGTCCTGCCCCCTACAATTGGCGTATGTCGGCAGGATCCATGCAGACGGGTATTGGAGCCCTCCGAAGACCTGGAGGGACTAAGGAGAACAGACTTTGCCTGTGACGACGCTGGAGGCACCATGGCGGTATAGAAGATGGATACGTCCACGAGCTACAGGATGAGACCTGGCGTGAAGGAGACGCCCGAAAGGACCAGCCAAAGACACCGGAAAGGACCAGCCAACGACACCGGATAGGACCAGCCAACGACACCGGAAAGGACCAGCCAATGACCCCTGAGGCAGCAGGCCATTGCTGAAGCAGGGAGAGGCCAATGGACTGATAGACTGATTAACTGATGATTTTGGACTGACAATCCCGCCAGAAGGCGGAGGACCTTAGCAGGTTATGTTTATTTTTTGAGAATCTGGGGGTGGCCAGTGGGCCTAGATGGCCAAAAGCAGCCTGTGTATGCCCAGTGGCCAGGTGGAGGAGAAAAGCCAACTAAGGTGGCAAAAGCTGGTACTGATGCTAAGTTGAGAAGCCCTAAAGCGGCTGTTAAGCAGCCTGGGTATGCTGAAGCCCTGTGAGTCTCGTAAAATCACCTATGGGTGATGCCCTGCTCATTCTTGAGTGAGGGTGAGGAGCTGAGGAGCCCGTCCTTGGGGGACGGGTGGGGAATGTGGCTTGGGGTGGAGCCCAAGCCAAATGCAAAGTTTGGATCCCCAACCCATGTGCTTGTGCAGTGGGTTGGCTTGAGAGCAGGGGTCTGTGAGTCGCATGGGTGGCCATGAAGGCCGAGTGTTGGAGCGACTGCAGACAGAAACCCTGAGGGTTGGCGATTACCCCCAACAGAATAAAATTGCCAATCCCAGAGCTAGTGCGTCCTGGGGGTGGATGCTGTGTGTGCCTTGTAGCCGAGACTACAGCCAGAGAAGGCCAGGAAGCCTGACGGCTCCTGGTGTGATATAGTAGATGCCGTGAGTGGTTCCCCTCCCTCGTATGAGCAGTGCCTTCGGCAGCAGATTTGGTGGCTCATCTGCTGGTACCAATAATTGTCTTTTGCACTTGGTTGGTGCCCTGCCTGGACTTATTTGTGTTCTGTTGTATTTTGTTATATTGTATTTTGTTATATTTGATGTATTTGCTTTTGTGGGCCATGGCTGCATTGTTTGTTTGCTTAGAAAATTGTATATATATATGTATAGACTGTATGGCAGAAAACCCTGAGGGGGTGGACTGTAGGGTAAAGAAAATGTCAGGCTTTCTGCCCTTCCGCCATCAGGATAGATGATGGATCCTTGTCCTGAATGCATGCCTGATGGCGGGCACCTGGAGTAGGGTGTGGGCATAGGTAGATGGGATTCAGCTGAGCTAAGACTGTGCTTTTAAGGGCGGCGTCACGGGGGGGACGCCAGCAGCACCAGCACCAGCAGCAGCAGCCGCCGCAGCCGAAGCCGAAGCCGAAGCCGAAGCCGAAGCCGAAGCCGAGAAGCAGCAGAACGAACGCTAGAGAGCCCAGATAGAGTGAGGACTTGCTGGGGGCTGGGAGGCCTGCCAGCCTCCCAGCCCCCAGCCAGCACCCCTGCCTGCCATATGCCTGGTGAACCCCAAATAAAAGACCTGCAAAAAACCACTGAGGACTCTGACTCCTCCTTTACCCGATCTGCATGGGATCAGAAAACCTGCACTGTATCCAGTCCTGCCCTTACATTGGGTTACAATTTTTTTGTTATATTACACTTGGTGGAAGAGGCTGGGAGTTCTCGGAAGTTCCTTTTATAAGTTCACTAATTCTCTCCTGAGGGCTCTAGTATCACAACCCAATTACCTCTCCAAGGCTCCCTCTCCTAACACTGGCACTTTGGACATTAGGATTCCATCATGGGAAACATGGGGATTTTGTTTTATTTATTTACTTTTTTAGGTTATTAACTTTTAAAAATAATTTTATTTATTTTTTAATATTTTTTACATCATTCTTCATTTTTTACAATGTATGCTTTCTCATCTCAGTCATAGTCCCCATGAAAGAGACATGAGAATTTTAGGCTCTCACAAATGTTCAGACCATAGAATAACCATTTAGTAAATTTGTAATATATTTACAGGTCAGGTGTTAGGAGGAAAACAAAAGAAGCAGATGACTGCTATTGTATAGAAGTGGTGTTAGTCTCTTTTTTGCTTTGTATGAAAAGCTTTCTTCAAATATTCTTTGGTCTTGGAGTTTGGAACAGTACTTTAGTATTACACTGGTCGAGGCTCTGTAGTTATTTTGGGGATTTAATCCTACATAGAAGTTCCATTACACATCTACCAGTAATTTTATATGCATCACTAACAATATGGGGCTATCACCATGGTTTATTCGGCAGAGAAGAGCACTTCTGATATATCAAAATATTTCCTTTCTCTAGTAAGATATTCTGGCTAGTTAGTATCTTTTGATTTTCCTTCCTATTGCATTTGTAAAGGTATAGCAGGTGTTTTCTCTTCTAATAGGTAGATGATGAAATAAGACTAGATACTGGGTTTTTTTAAAAATGGGTAGTGCATGATATTAGGTATAGAGACAAAAGGTTAACATCTTCAGATATGTCTCTTGTTCTTGGAAATTACTTAATTTGTATAAATTTTAATGTCACTTATGTCACTTTTTTTCTTTTTCCTTTCTCTTTTTTTAAAGATTTGTTTTTATTTATGCATAGAAGAACTGGGGTGTAGGCCAGAATTGCCAGGGTTTGAGAGGATTTACCAGAGACAGAGTGGGAAGCAGAACAGGCAGATCCATTAAGATACACTGCTGAGGGGAGCAGTGGCGAAACAGGAGAGGTCTGCTGTGCCCTGTATGGGTCAGCTCCGCCCTATGTGTGTCAGCTCCTTGGCCAGGGTTTTGAACTCAGGCCCCAGTATGGCTGGCGATAGCTTGATAGTGCTGAGACTTGATAGTGCTGAGTGCACCACCAGAGAGGCCCACTTTTTTCTTTTACTTTTTTTTTTTTCTCTAAAGATTTATTTATTCATGCATACAAGAACTGGAATACAGGCCACAGGTTTGGGGGAGGGGGTGAGAGGATTCACTAGAAACAGAGTGGGAAACAGAACAGGCAAATTGACTGAAATACATTGCTGAGGGGAGTGGCTGGAGAGATAGAGGTCTGCTGTGCCATATGGGTCACCTCCCTGGCTGGGGGTCGAACTTGTGCTGCAGTGGCTGCAGATAGCTTCGTAGTGCTGCATCTTAACCCCTTGCACCACCAGGGAGGCCCCACTTTTTCTTTTACTTTTGACCAAAGTTTAGTTGAAAGATGCTATGGTCTGAATGTTTGTGTCCCTCCCCAAAACAAATAATGCCCAATGCAATGACAGTTGATAGTGGGGCCTTGGGAAGGTGATTGGATTGGGGGTGGAGCCCTCATGAATGGGGTTTGTGCCCTTTTAAAAGAAATCCCAGAGAGCTCCATAGCCCCTTCTGCTGTGTGAGGACCATAGTTTGCAATGTGGAAGAGAGCATTCACCAGAACCCTGTTGTGTGATGACCTGATCTTGCACTTTCAGCTTGCAGAACTGATTTTTTATAAGCCACATGGTCTATGGTATTTTGTAATAGCAAATCAAATAGACTAAGATTGTGGCCAAGTTTTTTAGTAATAATCGGGTGAGAATTACCATAACAATGA
This sequence comes from Talpa occidentalis, assembly GCF_014898055.3. Lineage (NCBI taxonomy): Eukaryota > Metazoa > Chordata > Mammalia > Eulipotyphla > Talpidae > Talpa > Talpa occidentalis. Next base: position 50,095,328 of record NW_023605305.1, read on the forward strand.
TTTTTGGGTTTCCTAAACTAATGGGAAATTTGAAGCAATGATCAAGAAACTTCACATTTTAGAATGCTTGTTAAGTGACAGTGAGATATTATGATCTCGCTTAAGTTTGACCATCTAGAGATGTTCATGTATGAATGCTCTGATGGTATAGATTAGTTTTGAAAGAAGCAAATCTGCAATTATTCATTTGATTCTAAATCTAAATCCAAATAGAGCAAATTATTGAATTGTCTATAAATATTATATAGCCAATAGCTACAACACAAACCAAGTATCCTTTTCTTGAAATACCTGCACAATAACAATAACAATTATATCTACTACATGTGTTTACATGGAGTTTCCAATTTTCCAAATGCTCTCAGTCTACCTTATCTGATTTGTAAGTAGTTTCATTTGATTATGCATAAAAGGATAGGAAATTGGGATACAGAGAGGTTAATTACTTGCTGAATGCCACACAGCACATCAATGGAGAAGGACTCAAGCACAATTATTTTGGCTGCAGCTCTGCAGTCATTGCATTAAAGGCCAATAAAGTCTAACAGGCATGTTACTCTCTGTGAGGTAAGCTCCTTTTAGAATAAGATGGATCCATACTTGTTTGTAATACACTTAAAACTTGAACTATTTTCTCATCTTTTGCTTGACTAATGTAAAATTCACAATGGAGTCAGCTTGCTTGCCATGTGGAATGTAATGGTGATAAATCACATTCCATATCCCTAGACTTTTTTCCCCACATGTTTGAACTTCATCAGCTGTAGATTTCTGTTTGAGAAATGGGAATGTGAACAATATTCTGGCAGAACAAAAAACATCTGCTTGATTTTCTAGTCCCTTAGCAAGCAATGTTAAGAAAGAATTTTAAGATAAGAAATAGCATGCCAGTAACAAGTTATGTAAGCTAGACAAGTAATAATTACATGAGTTAGCTTCTGAGGGATGGTTGTTTCTATGTACTTAAGCTTCTAGATGACCCTTGCATAAAGTATATCCTAACTTGATCTAACTTGACTGTGGCTTTTAATACCATCTACAAAGAAAAGTTTAGGCTAAAAATGAATGATTGTAACTTACAAATGGTATAATGGGGAAACACACAGAGCCAACATACTGAAGTGTTTTCTATTATTTATACTAAACAGTTATAGAAATTATATAGATGTAGAATATAATGACTCTAAATTATATACCTTCTGTAATAGTGTTATTCAGTAATCTTTATCCTTCACCATGAATAAATCCTTTTCCTGAAGTGGGATGGGAATAGGGAAAAGAACCAAAAAGTTCACAGAGCCCTGAAATAGAAAGCATTTTGAGGAAATAAGTTTATTTTGAGGTAATAAGCATTCTTCTCCATTGTACTGATTGAGAACATTTCTGTGCCTTATTTTCTCTTAGCCATCTTTTAAAATTCTCGATAATGTGATTTGTAGTTTAAATAATTGAATACCAACCCCCATCTCCCCACAATTATTTCCATTCTATGAATAACTTGTCTGGCAAATTGATACTTTATTTTAACTCTATAAAATAGATATTTATTACAAACATGCAAGAGGAGAACAAAAATATTTTCTGATTCTTGGCATTAATTTTGGAGATGTACATATGAATTTGTATGTTTGTACTAGTTTGTACATGCAATTTGTAAATAGTTATTCTAAAATTACTTTTGAGATAAGTAAAATATAGAAGTTCAAATTTTCAGGCCTCCCTTGTAGGAACATGGAAAGACAGCTGTTAGCTAATTGGAGCACAGATATTCAAATATTTTCTTTCTTTTTTAGAAATCATGAATCTAAACTGCTAATAAATAAATTTATCATGCAAAATCAGAAGATTTATACATATGTTCTTAGCAAAATATTTATAACCTGGAATGAATTGCAGAGTTAATAAACAGCTAGTAAATTTGACTTTGAAGACAACCAAAATCAGTGTAGGCCAAGATAAATAACAACAAAAACACTCAGTAATCCAAATAAGCAGAAAGTATATATTTGATTTTAGCTTTAACTAACTTAGCATTCTAGAATTCTTTTAACCTGTTTTTTTTTTTTAGTTTTCTTTCAGAATAAGCCTTTTCCTATGTTTATTAAAGTGTCCTTAATGAAGATGATGAAAGTAAGATTTTTAGAAAAATATTTTGCATATTCAGAAAGGGAAGTTTAAAGACAAAATAAAAAACATTCTTGACTCATAATAATTCCCTGAGAGTACCATGGGTATGTTTTCACTCAGCCAATACGATCATCAAAGAAGCCTGGGTTTTAATGAGATAGGTATCTCAGAGATCAAATGATTGACCAAAACAGTTTCTTTTCTTCATATGTAAGGCTTCAAAAACCAAGTGGCTCCTGTACTTTAAAATATACATACTTTACATGGAAAATGCTTTCATTGTCAATTGTATCATGTCAGTTACAGGTCAAGGCATTATTTGTGCCATTTGCCTGTAATATATTTGGGATCTATAAAAAAAAAATAAAATAGCCTGAAGACTATTGTTGTCACCAACATTAAAAATATTAATAATGTATTATTTCTTATCATATTATTTAACTTAATTTCTCAAGAAACAGAAGGGTAAGTAACAAAGAAGGATTTTCCAGTAGATGAGATGTCACTGTGACTGTAACAAGACTATGATAAAAGAAATGTCTGGATAATCCTTAGGAAGGAAAGGAGTGCTATCACTGCTCTGAAGATAGTTATTGTGTAGTGTCCAACAATTTTGTAGAGGGATTTTTTTGGTACTTGTTTCTGGGTTTATGAAGTACAAGTGTGAGAGATCTCAGTTTTAATTCGGCTCTGCCATATATGTGATGATGGACAAATCTATCCCTGAAGATCTCTGGATGCTGATTTTTCCCCACTTATAAAATTAGACATTTGGATTGGACTTTCTATTGACCTTTTCAGCTTTAAGCTTGAGGAGTTTTTGAAGAGAATAAAGAGGAGAAAAAATGCAGATGGAATATAATTAGTAGTTAAACAACTCTTCCTCCCTAGCCCTAAAATAGCCTTTTAGAGGTAGTGGTTTATAGATTCCCAAGTCCTATTGATATATGTGTTTAAGGAGGAGGGAATATTTATTGGGCACTTACAAATGTCACTTTCTCTAGGAAGTTTTTCCTAAATTCTTACCCTGTTGTACATACTTTAAAATAGATATTTATTTTCATCTCTGTGTTCCATCTGCCATCTTCTGCATGCTTCTGTTGTTGTTGCTTCATACTTATTTGACTGCCTGTTATTCTACTAAACTGTTAGTTCCTTCCATGTAGAATTGTATTTAAGTATCTTATTTATCTTTTCAATCCCTGTTTCTCACACAGACCTTGGCATATTAAAAGGCACCTAATAAATATTATTGGAATTGAATCAAGGTGGTCAAAAGGTACACACTTCAGTAAGACAAATAGTGCTAGAGATACAATGTACAATTAAATTACAATAGCTAGGATTGCTGTATGGTATAGTTGAAGGTTTCTAGGAGAGTATATCCTAAGAGTCTCATCACAAGAGAAAATATTTTTTTTTTGTAGCTATAGGAGATGACAGATGTTATGTAAACTTACTGTGGTAATCCTTCACAATATCTGTAAGTCAAGTCGTTTGGTATAAACCTTCAATTTATGGTCCTGTATGTCAATTATATCTCAATAAAATAAAATTTACTTAAATAAGTAAATATTATTGGAATAAATATTTGTTGGTATGCTGTCTCACTGAACCCACATCCCTATCTCACAGAATCTTAATTCAGAATGAAACATAGTTTCATGTCTTTACATCACCTATCATTTGCTAATAAATTCCAAACAGAGTGATGAGAAGGCTAGTGAGACTTTTAAAAAGTCAGAATTTGGTTTATAACTAGGAAATCATGGAGGAAAATTTGGCCAAATTAAATGTTAATTTCTTTCGGTATCGCTAACATAACTGTGTTTCCCAGGGAAACAAAGTTGGTTTGGATTCTTATATTAACTTGTTAAAATTTGGGGAATATTACACTTAGAAAAAGTTATTTCAACCACCACAATTGGGATTGTTGGTGACAGCGGGGACACTTGCTGTTCTTCTCATTCTGGGCTCCCTGATAAATTCTACTACACTCTCTTCTCATTTTCCCCTTGTTCTATTACCACACCAATTTTGTTATTTTCATAGACCCTTAGTGTTTGTAGACAAATTCACAATACCCCTCTTTTTGACTCCACTACAAATCCTTGCTGTAATGTTGGCTGGACCGCCTTGACACTTTTATACTACTTTCATTCCTGATAGGCTGATTGCCTATTGCACTTCCCACAGCACCTTTTCCAAATCATTTGCACTTTTGTCAAGTTCCTTACTCCACTCTCATCTTTCTTCACCCCTTTCATCTTTATCTCCAACTTCATGGATAGGTTTATGACTATTTTATAGTGGGAATTTGAACTTTGCTCTTCTCTACCTTAACATTTCTTCCACTTTTCTATTTCCCTCTGCTTCACTGGCATGCCTTCTTCTCCTGTGTCCTGTTCCCCAAGGTGTGTATTCCCCTGTTTTCTCTTACTTTGCTGTTTCATAATCTTGTTTCCCATCATTTAAAATATCATCTTTGGGGATATGACTTTCAAATCTCCATCTAGTTCTGACCTTTCAAATCCATTCTATTCTTACCTTTACAATTGCTATTTGGAAATCTCCACTTAGATTTTCCTCCCCCACCCCCTCATTTCAGACTCAGCATGTCATCATCCTGATGCTAGATCATCTTTTCCTTACTTTCTCGGTTCTAATAATAAGTGAATGTTCTTCCTGGTTGCTTGCAGAATTATCTCCTGGAGCACAGTTCTGATTATGTCATATCCACTGCTGATTTTGTGTGTATGCCTCCTAAGCCTCAGTTTTTTCTTCATAGTATTCTGAGAATATTTGGATTGTGGTAATAAATAGGTCAAACTTGGTGCCTAGTATCTGGTAGGCATTCATTGTTATACTTTCCCTATGTCAATCCCACTCTTAGCACTGTATTGATTACAAAATTGAACCAGTACTTCTTAGCCTGACATGAAACTTTCCTCAAATTGACCCCTGAAAATGCTTCACTGTTTCTTATTTTTGCTTATGCTTTTTTCTCTTCATCTGAAAATTGGCCCTTTATCCTCTGCACTGGTTGAGATCCTACCATCTTTCAAAGCCCAGTTTAAGTATTTTCTGTCTTAAGGGCTCACTAATGTTCACAATTAAATGTAAATTCCTGTTTTCTTCTCAATATTTTGTTCACAATTTATAAGTTCTTCCTTGATTTGTAAGTATGACTTTTTAAAAAGATTTATTTATACAAGAACTGGGGTACAGGTCAGAGATATGGGAGGGTGAGAGAATTCACCAGAGAGAGTGGGGAGCAGAACAGGCAGACTGACTGAAATACACTGCTGAGGGGAGCAGTGGGTGAGACAGGAGAGGTCTGCTCACCATGTGGGTTTCTCCCTGGCCAGCTGGGAATTGAACCCACGCTGCGGAGGCTGCAGAAAGCTTCACAGTGTGGCGCTCAACCCGCTACGCCAGCGGGGAGGCCCTGTATGACATATTTTTATTAGAGATTTATATTGATTTTTTTGAAGCTAACTCTATTTTAAATTATTTTTATAATCTTCACGGTGCTAATAGATAGTCTTCTTCATAATGGACTCTCAAAAATATTTATTGAATAACTTTTGATAAGTGGTGTGTTTTGTTTATACTTTCAGTTTCTAAAACTTTTCAGGGGGAAGAACAAATTGTGAGATATAATAGCAATATGGGTCATGACATTGTACAAATATGCTGAAACCATGTAATAGTCTTCTTTGATTAGATCATGTGATAGTCTACTACAAAAGACATATATGGTTTATTCACTTTATGTGGCATTAAGAGTTGTGACCAGGCCTAGACTAAACATTTTCATAATCTTTCATTGCCTTTCCTGGAGATAGACTTCTCAGTCTTCAACATCTCTAATTATTGTAATTTTGTACTTAGAATACATGAGCTATATGGAAATTCCCTTGTCTGTATACCGCCCCAAGCTCTGTTACAAGTACTGTAGGTAGTTGTTGAAGTTCCATTTTTCAAAGGCCACAGTTTAAGCTATTCTCAAGAGAATTCATGGGCCTAACCAGTAAAAGTGAAGGGGGAAACAAGACAATTAAAATATCTTATTCATTAAAACAGATATTTAAAATCCCACTAAAACCTGAATTTAACACCATCCTTAATGAGGACAAGAAGAGGAGGATGTAGGGACATGACTGTGATACATACAAAGAGATGAAGAACTATGTACCAGAAAGCCTCTCTACCTTGATTTTAATTTTTTAACTCTTGATCATGCTTTCCCTATGGAGATATGAATTTATGATTATTTGAGCCCTTAGTAAAAAATTGGAATGTTCCTGGTTAAGAGGAAGCTTTGGTATAATGGCATCAAAGGAACTAGTTATAAGTTCTGGATCTATGTTACTATGTGACCTTAGGCTAGTCATTTATCATCTTTGGCACCATAGTTTCTGTTTGTAAAATGAGGTTATTGATATTGGCCTCCTTTGGTTGTGATGATGATTAATCATAAATTATAAAGTATTTTGTGAGTAATCATTTCATGAATGGGCTCTGATGACTCCTGAAACTAGAAGAATGTTTGGTGCTTTTAATTCTTGTGTCAAGGCTTCTGCTTTTCTACACAATTCTGTGAGTCCTGATTTTAAATATCTGCTCTTTATTAGTTTTCTAAGATTGCGGTAACAAATTACCATAGATTGGGTGAATTAAACAATAAATATTTATTTTCTCATAGTCATAGAGATGAGAAGTCTGAGGTCAAGATTTTGACAGTATTGGTTTCCTTTGAAGTTCTCTTTCCTTGGCTTTTCAAGTGTCTTTACATGGTTTTCTCTCTGTGTTTGATTGCATCTAATTCCTTTTCTTCTAAGGACACCAGTTATACTGGATTAAGGCCCCATTCATATGACCCATTTTACTTTAGTTACTTCTTTAAAGGCCCTGTCTCAAATACAGCATATTGGAAATACTAGGGGTTAGAACTCCAACATCAGGAAAGGAAAAGCAACAAAGGAAACAAAGGAAAAGCAGTTCCCCCAACAGTCTTTATCTCATTTTCTGTTCTGTTTAAAGTGCTTATTTGAAATTATCATATTTGTTGACTCTTTTTGTCTGACATTTTCACTTGGATATAAATTTTGTGAAGGCAGAAGTATCTAAGGATACTTTTGTATCCTTAGACTCTAGCAAAGTGCCTTGTACATAGTAAGTACCTGGCTTTGTCATTACAGTCATGTTACTTTTGGCAAGTTATTTAACCCCTCTGTGCCTCAGTTTACTTCACAAGGTAGAGATCTTATGATTATCCCCTCTCTATGACTATAATCACTTTTCAGTGCTTAAAATAATAACAGGGAAAATGTTCAATAAATGTTAGACATTTTTCTTCACACATTTGTTGAAAAAATGAATGAATGAATGAGTCAAATATCTTTATAAATTTTTTTGAGAACTTAAATATTTATGGGTTGATTTTCATAGAGGAATCTATTTACAAGTAGACTTTTTTTCCTTTTCAGAATATTATATTCTTCATTAAACACAGGAGCAAACATAAAACCCCTTTGTGTTGATAGATTTGTGATTTTAATTGCATCTTCAGTGATTTCTCTCCAATTGTTTGAGTGCATGTCTTAGGTCTTTTTGGTGATGTGTCTTTGTGTATTACTGTCAGATAATGGTTTTTGTGTATGTAATGCGCAATTTTTTAAAATTCAGAGTTACCTAGAAATAGGAAAGAAGCATGTTCCTACAAGACAGAATGACTGGGTTCCAGAAGAACCAGAGCTGAAAAGTCTAGCACCAAGCAGAAGGAGTCATGAGTTTATAGAAGCTGAGAGTTAGAGCATTGTTGAGCAAGGAGCCAAGCAAACTGGTTCAGGAGCTCAGTCCAGTTGGGACCAAGTGCCCACAATGGGCCAGATAAGAGCTTCTTCTCTTTGGATGTCTAGATTGTTCTAGCAGCAGACACAGCTGGAACCTCAAAGAGCCTAGAAACATCTCAATAGGACTTGGACCAGGAGTGCCTGTCTATATCCATGCTGGGATGAATGTATTCAGACTGAGAGATCTTAAAAGGGCATAATCAGTTCAGAGATAGTCCCTATTTACTATATGGAGCTATCACTTTCTACTACTAAATAGAGGTCCCATGCAATCTTAATTTTTTTATACAAAATGTGTTTGTTGGGATAGTTTCTCATCATCTGGGTGCTGTTAATGCAGCTTCCATGAAGAAGCATCCTTCTGTAGGCTTTACTTTTCCCTCTATAGGCAGGAGAAAACAGTGGAATAGCCAATACATAAAACTACCATTTGTGTTTAGCTAAAAACGGTGGTGATTTTATAGCATCCTGGGCATTTCCCATCCATGTAATAGGAATTGGGGCTGTGCCCCAGACACTGCTTTCTCTGGAGAGGGCAGAAGAAGATCCTTTGTGAGAGGCATGTTCTCATGGGGAGGTCAGATCACCAGAAAAAAGCTCAATATTTATTCTTATAGGAAAATAAATGCACTGGTTTCATATAAGATTTTCCTGAAAATATGCTAAAATAGGTAACTTATACCAGTATTCAAGAATTAATAAATTAATAATGGCTGATATACAGAGCATTTGTAATGTATCATATATTGTCATAAGTACATTAGATGTATTAATACACATCTATAAGATAGCTAACATTACAGTCCTATAAAAGAGAAAGAAACTGAGGCTCAGAGCAATGTTAGCCAAAGTTACACAGTTTATAAGTGGTAAAGCAGAATAAAAATTAAGTATGATTGCTTACAAACCTGTGCACTTTTCTTCCCTTCCAACTAGTAATTATTGTTCACACCCCCTGTGCTTTCTGTGCTCAATGATATGTGAAAGTTATACCTTTAAATTGTGGTGACTTTTTTTGGGTGGTAGATATTAAAATTCCCAACTGGATGCTGAGTGGATGGATGCTGAGACTTAGAGACATTTGCCCAGGGGTTTTGCTTTAGGAGAATCATACTCAAGTACTCCAGGCCGTTGAGGGAAAGCAGTAATGCAATGATTTTGTCTTATTGTCACAACCCTAGTTAGAGCTGATGTATTCTTTATATTTGCAGGCCAGATGTAGGTTTTTTTTTTTAAATAAAACAAAAACACAGTGCAGTTACCATAAATAGAAGGAGGAGGAGCCCCTGAATTAAGTGCTGGTAAATATCATAGTTTTATTCAGTCTGAAGCTCAGAGGCTGCCACACAGGAATGCTTCCAGCACTAGCATAGCAGCTGCGACTGAAGCCAGCTCTTTTCACACTGAGCAGCTTCTTATTTGGGCAGTGCTGGCACTAAACCCATTACAGGAATGATTCTTGGCAACACCTTTTTGAGAGGATACCATGGCAAAAAAAAAAAAAAGGACATATGTCAAACAGATTTGGCAAATGGACTATCCAATGCTTGCCATCCCTGCAAGTTTACCCTCATGAAAAATAAAAGTTGAGACCTACAGCTTTCCCTTTCATTTCCCCTAGGATAAACTCTGAATTCCCATGTTGAACAGAAAATGCTAAGATATCAACATCCCTATGAATTGCTCTCTGACCCCAATAAAGCCTGAAATTCAACCTCAGAATTTTGTAGTTACAGGCCCACTGCAAGTACGTTTCTTTTAACACATGATAGTATCCACGTACATTAATGCTGTGCATTCATTTTCTCCTGAGGCTATAAATAAATCTATGCAATATATGAAGCTTTTTTTTTTTTTCTATTTGAAGAAGTAGACAAAAGGCGTTTGGGAAAAAAAGTATCTGTTTCTCTCCTTCTTCATGAAATCTTTAGTCTGATTATTTGACCCAAGATAAGTAAAAGCCAAGTGTGTTTGCTCTTAATTAAAGCTCTTTTCATGGTGTACCCAGAGGCACAACTTTAGAGTGTGCAAACCAGATGAGATGAATAGTAAGTACTCTGGTTAACTCCCCCAAAGATTATCTGTGCATTTTTGTTTGGAGAAATTGAAGTTAGGAACTTAAAGAATCTGTAACACTTAGGAGAAAAGTTTGGTGTATATATGTCCATCATTCTCATGTATTTGTGTTTCCATAGCAAGGGCTTAAAAAGGAACTGCCATATGGGCTGAGAGTGAAGGAAGGAATGAGAGAATATTATTACAGTATTATTTCCCACAAAGAAATAAAGGTATAATTCTTTTCCCTGAATTTCCTGGGAAGCCTTTCAGTTCTCCAACTTTCTTGTCATCAAAGCACATGGTTTATGTTCACAAGTAGATTATAAATTCCTAGTCAAAGGCTTTAGTTAGCATTTTAGATATAGGGAACAAATGGCGGGGAAAAAGCAGCTTGTCTAGATTTTGTTTCAAAAAGAGTTCAACATACAAATAAGCAAATCACCTCACATTAGAGGTCTTGATTCCATATCCAGCCCACTCTCTATTTTTACAGCCTACCTGTTGTCTTTCTGATTCTTACTTTTCTTATCTGTGTTTCCTGTTAACCAACTTTGAGGCATTGTGAAAAACTCTTCATATATTATCCCTTTAAATCTCCACAATATCATGAAAAAGATATTTCCTATTATATGGATGTGGAAGCTGAGGTTTAGAAAGGTTAACTGATTTGTGCAACTTGATATGACTCGTAGAAGAACTGGTATGAAACATGTGACAGTCTGACACCAATGCCCAAGTGTTTAACTGGGGAGTTTTAAGGACTGACAACGATAATGGTTACACAGTAGAGACTTAGCATATGATTTATTAAGTTAGCAAATATTTATAAATGCTTCTACAATGTGTCATGTACTGTTCTAAAGTTTTTTTTAAAAATTTATTTATACATGCAGGAGCTGGGGTGTAGGTCAGAGGTGTGGGGGGTGGGAGGATTCACCAGAGACAAAGTGGGGAGCAGAACAGGTAGATCTACTGAAATACACTGTTGAGGGGAGCAGCAGGTAAGACAGGAGAGGTCTGCTGTACCATTTGGGTCAGCTCCCTGGCCGGGGATCAAATTCACATTGCAATGGCTACCAATAGCTTGATAGTGCTGAGACTTAACCCCTGGTGCCACCAGGGAGGCCCCCTGCATGTACTGTTCTATGCATTTAGGATAGAGTGATGAGTAATAAAAAATACAAAATCCATGGTCTCATGAAAACTGTGTTACAATGAGGGAAGCATAATAAAAAAGTTAATATTCCAGGTAGTGACATGACTGCTATGAAGAAAAATAAGACAAAGTAAGGAATAATGATGGAGATGGGGTGGCGATTTCAGGGTTACTCTGATAAGGTAAATTTGAACAGACACTTGAATAATGAGAGGGAATGAGTTATCTAGATGTACGCAGACTATTTCAAGCAGAGGGACCAATATGTGAAATCCTTCAAGCACTCAAGGAGTTTTTTTCTGGCTAGAATGGCATAAACTAGGAGAAATCCTAGGAGATGAACTCAGAAATAGGGGAAACATATTGAAAGGCCTTGTAGACCACAGTAAGAATTTTGGATTCTATTCTGAATGATATCCGGAAGCTATTATGGAATTAACAAGCAAAGGAATGAAACTCTCTGGTATCGCGGCCTCTGCGGCGCCTGTTCGATCCCCGGCTGCTCCCCGGCCACCAGAGGAGGGTCCCACATGGCGCGCAGACCTCTCCTGCCGCCCGCTGCTCCCCTCAGCAGTGTACTTCGGTCCTTCTGCCTGTTCTGCTCCCCGCTCTGGCTCTGGTGAATTCTCTCACCCTCCCGCGCTTCTGACTGTACCCAGTGCATGTATAAACAAAACAAACAAAAAAAACAAATAAATAAATAAATAAAACATGCCTCTATAAAAAAAAAAAAAAAAATTTAAAATAGAGAGATTTAGATTGTGGCTAAATTATTTGACTGAAACTATCTTAAAGGTACCACCGGAGATTTACATTTAGGATGAAAGTGGAGATGATCACCTACCTACAAAGTGAGATTAGCTAAGAGGACAGAGAGATCTGAGGCTCCGGGATTCTAGTAAAAGGGTTCTGGAGGACAATTTCAAACACTTCCATTTGTCATTATCTCACTCAGTTCTCTCAGTGCCTCTATTATCACCCCCATTTAACATATGAGAACACATACGTTTAGCAGATGCAAGAAGTTGCCCTGGGTCCCAAAGCTGGGGCTCAATCCCAAACCCAAGTTTGGCTGCCTTCAGAAGAGGCTATTAATCTCTTGTACACTGCCTCTAGTCAGCTGCTTACTGTGCTTTGTCAGGCAGGATATTAGGCTTTTGTGGAGATTTCAACAAATAACTTACTGGTTAGTCCCAAGTCAACCAGAAATTTTATATCTTTGTGAAAATATGTTTTCACCCAAAATTTCCATCCACATAGCTTACTTTTCAATTAAACCTAACTACAAATCTAACATCTCTATGAACATCACCGGATATTATATAAAATATAATAATGAAATCTTTTTAGACAGCAAGACAAATGGTTCCCTATTCTTTTTCTTTTTCAATTTTTTTTTAAGATTTATTTATTTATTTAGACAAGAACCGGGGTACAGGCCAGATGTGTGGGAGGGTGAGAGGATTCACCAGAGACAGAGCAGGGAACAGAACAGGCAGACTGAGGAAATACACTGCTGAGGGGAGCAGCGGGTGGCAGGAGAGGTCTGCTGTGCCATGTGGGACCCTCACCGGCCAGCTGGGATCGAACCGGTGCTGCAGAGGCTGTGGACAGCCTCACAGCGCGGCGCTCAACCGCCTGCACCACCAGGGGAGGCCCTTCTTTTTCAATTTTAAAAATTAATGACGATTCATTGTTTTGCACTCTTGTTTTTTCATAATATAGAATTTTTCCCCTCAGGTATGGTCACCATGGTTTTCTCACCACCAAAGGACCCATAGTCCTTCACCATAGTCCATTGTGCCCTCCTCTCACCACCCACCCCCATTTCCCTGCTTTTCCTCCCCTCCTGGATACCTCAGGTCTATGGTCAGCCTTCAAGGATCAGTTTTAATGTTTGTCTTTGTCTGATCATTTGTTTGTTTCTCTATATTACACCCATAAGTGGGTCAGTCTCCTTCTGACTCACTTCATTTAGAATAATCCTTTCCAGTTCTATCATTGCTGCTGCAAATGACATGAGTTTATCTTTTTTAATCACTGAGTAATACTCCATTGTGTACACATCTTTTTTTTCATTTCTCACATTTTTATGTATCAATATAAACAGTGTTCATTCAAAGTTTACATAAAGGTGTTTGCATACTATCATTATCCTTGTAGGCCATATAATGTCAACTACCTATGTTAATTTCCTATGCATACACTTTTGTTTTTTAAATTTATTTTTTTATTATTTTTTTGTTTTTATATATTTTTTACATCATTCATCATTTTTGCAGAATATTACTCAGCAATAAAAAAGATAAACTCATGCAGTTTGCAGCAACATGGCTGGAGCTGGAAGGGATCATGTGTATACATCTTCTTGATCAATTCATCCATTCTGGGCCACTTGGGTTCTTTCCACAACTTGGCAATTGTATGGCTGCTATAAATGTCAGACTGCAGGTTTCCTTTCAAATTAGTGTTTTTGTGTCCTTTGGGTAGTTATATAGGAGTGGTTTTGTTGGGTCATATGATAAATACATTGTTAGTTTTTTGAGGAGCCTCCATTCTTCTTTCCATGGGGCTAGACCAGTCTACATTCCCACTAACAGTATAATAAGGTTTCTTTCTCTCCTCCCCCCTCACCAGCTCTTGTTTCTGTTTTTGTTGTTTTTTTGTTTGTTTGTTTGTTTGTTTTTGATCTATGATCCCCTATCCTTATGGATATTGTTGAGACTAGCATGTGGGGGAAATGCTGAAAGATCTCTTACCAGGTTTTGTGGTTGTGGGCAGATAATTTAATATTTAATATTCCCAGTTTGCTTGTCAGTAAAATGGAGATACTGTGTACTTTGCAGGATTATAGCAAGTATTGCATATACACGAGGGTTAATATGTATAAATTCCTTAGCACCATGCCTGGCACAGAATATATTTGCATTTAACAGTGTTTACTATTCTTTTTCTTCTCTTAGTAACTTGGGAAATGGACAGTTCATTTCCAACTGAATTCCCAGGAGCTTTGTTAACTTATAGGGTCGAGGGATTTGTTTAATTGGAAAAAAATATTTGGGGGATTGAATAGGAAACTATATGTAGAATGCTGAGTTATAAAGAAACTGTCTTGTGTGCCAGTTCTACTCAACCCAATCTCAGTTGGGCACAATGTGAAGCACGTCCTTCTCATTACAGGATAACTCACCTAGACAGCTGGTTCAGTTTATCTTTTAAAATCAACATTTTCATGAAGCAAACATTTAGAAATTGTACTGTTTTGTCAATGGCCTAATGCCAGTATTTTTCAAACATTCTTTAACAATAGAATCCATTCTTATGAATAAAATTTTATAGAGCATCTCAGAATATAAAGTAGATAAAGGCAAATTCTTTTGTTAGAAGCTATGCTAGAAGGTGGGGCTCAACTCAACCACCTCTTCTTCATCTTCCATTCCTACCTCAAGAAGTCCCTAGGGCACAGCAATGGAACATTTAATTTGAATATCACTGGCCTTAATTATGTGGGAAATTAAGTATAAAGAAATACATTTTTCCATAGTATTTAAATTCCAGACATTTTAAGTGATAATAGGCAGACTATGGTGGATTTATCTGGATCAGCCTCAACTATTTAGTCTTTAACCAGAGGGAAATTTATTGTGTCATATGCCTACAAGTCCAAAACCAGAATGTCTGTGGAAGTCTCCCCAAAAATGTCCATGTCCTAATTCCTGAAACCTGTGGATATGTTATTAATATTTTCCATGACCAAGGATAAATAAGGTTGTTAGCCAGCTGATCATAAAATAGGGAGTTTATCCTGGATTATATGGTTGGACCCAGGGTAATCACAAGAGTCTTTAAAAGTAGAAGAGAAAGGCACGAGAGGGAAAAAGAGAAGGAGAAGAGAGGTTAGAGCAAAAACTAGAGAAATTCATTGTGAGAATATGACACTCAGCCTACCATTGTTGACTTTGAGGATGGAAGAAGACTATATAATAAGGAATATGGTGGTTTCTAGAATCTGGAAAAGATAAGGGAATCAATTCTTCCTTAATAGTGCCAGAAAAGAATGCAGCCTTGCTGACATCTTGGTTCTACTTCAGTGAAACCCATTTTGGATCACTGTCTTCTAGAACTGGGTAGAGAATGAATTTGTTTTGTTTAAGTCATCAAGTTTGTAATCATTTGTCATAGCAACAGCAGAAAGTAAATATAGTGGCCTTCAGGGTCTGATAATTCAGCAACTGAAAAAATTCATCAAAGGCATAAATATAGAATAGATCAATAGTATGGAATTTAGGTTTCAGAAATGGACTCCTATGTTTCTGGTCAACTGAATTTTTCAAATGGGTACCAGAACATCTAATGGGGAAAATTACTGTTTTTAATAGGGATGCTGTAACAAATGAATTTCCACATGCAAAGGAATGAAATTGGACTTTTACCTCATGCTATATGTAAAAATCAATATAAATAGAATCAACAACCTAAACTCAAGAGCTAAAACCATAAACTTTTCAGAAGAAAGCATAGGAGCATAGGGATAATTTCATGACCTTGGGTTTATAGTAGTTTCTTAAATCTGACCCTAAAAGCAAGAGAATCAAAAGAAAGGATAGATAAAAAAGACCTCATTTTAAAATTAAAACATTTTGTTTATCAAGGAACATTGTCAGGAAACTGAAAAGACAATCTATGAAAATTGTATAAAAGTGCATATCTAGAACATATAAAGAATCCCTAAACTCAAAAGCAAAAAAAGACAAACAACCTAATTGAAATATGGGCAAGGATTTGAATAGGTATTTCTTCAAGGAAGAGATATAAATGGCCAATTGTGAGTGAAAAGATAGTCAATACATGTCAGCATTGAGGAAATGCAAACAAAAACTACAATTAGATCCCACTTCACACCTACAAGGATGACTATAATAATACTTAAAAAAATGAAAATGGTTATTAGCAAGGATGTGGTGAAGTGGGAATACTCATACATTGCTGGTTGGATTGTAAAATGGTACAGCCACTTGGAAAACTGTTTGGCGATTCTTCAAAAAGCTGGGCAGAATTATCACATCAGCCAGAAATTCACTCCCAGGTATATAATCACAGAATGAAAGCAGGGACTTAGAAACTTGTACATCACTGCTCATTGTAATATTATTTGTGATAGCCAAAGGTACAGATAATGGGGAAATGGGGAAAATTACTGTTTTTAATAGGGATGCTGTAACAAATGAATTTCCACATGCAAAGGAATGAAATTGGACTTTTACCTCATGCTATATGTAAAAATCAATATAAATAGAATCAACAACCTAAACTCAAGAGCTTTCTTGAGTCGTTCTTTTCTTGCTTTCTCTTTGCTATACACAGCATCCATTTCATTCTAAGCTTAGTTTTTCCTTCTTGAGACTTCTCAGACAACAAAATTGTAACTAAGTTATAAGACCACTGGAACCAAAGGAGGACAAGATGAATGATATTAACATGCAGGTTGTGGTAATGATGCAGACAAAAATAGTGATGTCAAGAAAAGTAAATGATGTCAGCGTGAATTTCAATCTCCAAAATGCTTTAGTGTTAGTCAAGGACCTCTGGAAGGAAAAAGGGTTCCAGTGACAGAAAATCTCAGGCCTTCTTGGACCCCACCATAGTAGTGCAAGACTGGTTATAATATAAATTCCATAAATGTCAATCATAATCTTTAGAAAACTCTTAATTTGTTAAAAGGTTTTATAGAGATTTTAGAGGCTAATCTCAAATAATAATTCTGGGAAGAGAGTCATGGTTGAACAGGGTACTTAAAGGCAGGCAGAGAAAGATAATATGGTATTTAGGTGAGAGATTTGGGTAAGGCAAGAGCTGCAGTTATGCTGAAATTATGTTGATTTAAGGAATCTAAGGAGGGAAGAAGAAGATTCGGCAACAGGGACTGCTTTAGGAAAAAGAAATAATATGCTGTCCTGCTGGGCATAGGTACCTAGAAGCCTAGACCTGCTTTCTCAATCTTGCTGCCCACCCGTGGTTCCTTTGGCATCCTGTTTATGGCCAGAACCTTCCACCTAGGAGAGTTCTGAGACATTATATAGTATTTATGGGGCAAGATTCAAGGGTAAGACCTGATTTCACAAATATTTGTACTTTAGAACTTAACTCTTTGGTCTTCACCACACTGGATATTTGTTACTGTTATTTTTATTGTTAATAATAAAGATAAGGATACAATGAAACTTTGGGTCTCACTTTCTGAGATTTTTATGACAAGTAGTTAAGGAAGATACTGGAATAATATGTAAAACTGAAAACACTTTTGTGAAGTTTAGCATTTTGGAGCCCGTATAGTATAACACATTGTCAGCCTTATCACTTGAGCCACATCAGACCTCTATGTCTAATGGATTGAAGATCACATTCATCACTAGTAGAAAGTGGGACCAGCCTCAGAGGGGCATAATATTAGAAAGGTTGAGGCATGACTAAAATAAGACTGAAACAGTACATTTCATGAAAACTAAATGACTTCCTGGATATGCCAGGAAATCATTTAGCGGCTGATGTCTTGGTGGCTGAGAACAAGGAAAGGTAGGGTTCCCATAAACTTGAGACGTTGTACTACCAGTCAAAGATGCAAAGAACTTGGATGCAAGTTCTGAAATATAAACAGAAGTTTGGATTACCCTCTACCCGCAAGCTGACTTTTATAAACTTTGTTTTTTGTTCTGTATGGGTTAAAGGTCTGGCAGTCTCACTGTAAGCAAAGGTTCTGATGGGTAGGGGTCGAGTAGATTCATTTAATGGTTCAGGCTCAAAGTCATGATGATTACAGGGCACAATGGTATATCTTAAGATTGATGTGGGCCTTTGGAATCTCTGAAACATATAATTCAGAAGTTTGATCTTTGACTTGAAAGCTGTGACAGTGTCTGAGTCTTAACCTTTTCAGGCTCAATCTACTACCCATATAATATCTTCACGTAAATTAGAAAAAGGTGTTCTGTCCACTGGTGATGCAAGCCCATGTCAGGGCACATAGCTTATTGAATATAATCCAGGCTGGATTTCAGCCCCCACTCATTTTAGGTGGGTGTCTTTATATAAAGAGCAGTCTGCATAATCTTATACAATAGCAGCAGCTCAAAGTGAAGGCTGACCAAGATCAGCAGATTTTGGTAAATCTCAACACACGAGAATATCAAGTATATCAATGTACAATGTTTTCATTAAGTAACTAAGGAAAACAGAATTAGGAAGCCCTACTTCTGGACCAACCTTAGATGCCCCATTACTGTGCCCTGAGGAGTCTTTCTTTTTTCTCATATTATTCTGTAAAATTGCCATTTTATTTTAATGTGTTCTTGTTTTATTTCAACTTTTGAAACTACATGAAAGAAGTATGCAAAAAAGGCTTGATTTTATTTTAGTAAACTAACACCTTAATATTGGGTATTAAATTAGGCCTTGGGCCTCCCTGGTGGCGCAGGTGGTTGAGTGCAGCTCTGTGAAGCTGTCCGCAGCCTCTGCAGTGTGGGTTGGATCTTGGCTAGCTGGGGAGATGCACACATGGTGCGGCAGACCTTTCCTGTCTCACCCGCTGCTGCCCTCAGCAGTGTATTTCGGTTAGTCTGCCTGTTCTGTTCCCCTCTCTGTCTTTGGTGAATCCTCTCATCCTCTCGCACATCTGGCCTGTACCCCAGTTCTTTTGTATAAATAAATAAATCTTAAAAAAAATAAAGTAGGCCTTGTTTTCTCTTGTGCCTGGGATAGCATTGATTTGAGGTAGGTAAGATTTGTATGCAGAGATGGGAAGACAAGATGAATTTTTGATTGACTTGAAACAAATATTGGGTTAGACACCATGTTAGAATGAATGACAGGAGGAATTTCCTGAAAAATATAAAAGTCCCAAAGAAGTGTCTAAATAGATTATATCATGTTATGTTCAATATCATGTATTATTGTGCTGTCTTGAAAGTTAAAGATGTTTCTGTATCATCCTATTTTGTTTTTTCCCTTGGCTTCTTTAGTTATTCACTGGTGGGTCATTGAAAAAACCATCCAGCCCCCTGCCAAACCTGATAGATGTCTCTTCATTGGGTATAGTCTTATTCCTCAATTTCAGAATGGAGGCAGAGACACAGTTCCTGGGAGCCAGTATTTCCACTGACTCTTTAGTAAATTTTTAAAATTTGACCCAACTTCACTAAGACATAATTGACACACAACATTGTGTAACTGTTCACCATAATAAGGTTAGTTAATACATCCATCATTTCACATAATTATCAATTTGTGCATATGTGGTTTAGAACTTTCAAGCAACTTTCAAGTATATAATGCAATTTTGTTACCTGTAGTCACTATGCTGTACATTTGATTCCCAGAAACTATTTATATTATAACTAGAAGTATGTACACTTTGACCAACTTTTCTTCCCTCCTCCCAGGCTCCAGCCCCTGGAAAACACCATTTTACTGTTTTTATGAATTTGCCTTTTTTTAGATATCACTTATAAGTGAGATGATACAGTATTTGTCTTTCTCTGTTTGACCTATTTCACTTCGCATAGTACTCTCAAGGTGCATCTCAAATACCAGGATTTTCTTATTTATCCATAAATAAGGAATAATAATTATATTATTATGTAATAATTATGTTATATAAAATTATGTATAGAATAATTATAATATATTATAATAATAATTATAAGGAAAAATAAGGAATTAAGTATTCATTGCCTTCTGTATTCTAGGCAGTATGTTAACAGCTGGGAGTATAAAGGTGATTAAAAAGGCAAAAGAAAGTAAAGAAGCAACTGCTATATGATATTTATAACCCTTTTATTACAGGGTGCTGGGGTGACACAAGTATGGGGCAGCAACAGGTCTGGGAAAATTGGGAAGCCCTCTCCCTGGTGGCCTAGGGGTTAAATCTTAGTGCTAACATGACTATGGTCTGATTTGATGCCCATCCAGGGAGCTGACCCACATGGCACAGCAGACCTCTCCTGTTTCGCCCACTGCTCTCCTTAGCAGTGTATTTCAGTAAACCTGCCTGCTCTGCTCCCCACTCTGTCTCTGGTGAATCCTCTGAGCCCCTATGCCTCTAGCCTACACCCCAGTTCTTCTATGCAAAAATTAAAAAAAAATAAAATTGGGAAGCCCTCTTTGAGGAAGAAGGAATAATAATTAACTCAGTTAAGATGTGCAAAGCCTGGAAGCAAGAGGGATTATGGCATGTTCAAGGAGTTTTGAGTATTTAGATAGGACTAGACCATAGACTTTAAGAGCGGTAGTGGTAAGAAATGGGGGGTTGGTTAAGAAGAAGGGAAAATAGGAGTCTATAGTAATCCAAGTGAAAGATTATGGTGTCCTGAACTAAGATGACAGTGGAGATAAAGAAAGTTATCTTTAAATTTAAAGTATATTAAAGGTGTAGAAAAAAGGATTGGCATTCGCTTTGAATGTGAGGGGTGGCAGAGAGAAGTACCATGAATGGTACCTAGGTTTCTAGCTTAGGCATTTAAGTAGGATGTTAGAGTGATGCATAAAAGGGGCACTATGGAAAGAGGATATTTGGAGGGCATCGCTTCCTCACTGTTAGCCTGCTGGGTTACCCTTCCTAGAATTTCAGTCATGTCTCATAGAATTATAGCATCCCCCTGAATCCAGGTTATTATAACAAGGCACTGATAATCTCTTTGGCTTCCTTGAGGTCTAGAAATGTATCCTTAAAATCAAATTGGTGGTTACCACCTCCATCATCAGGAGATAGATGTCTCTTTTTTGGACACTTAAATTATTGATACAGTAGGCTACCAGTATAAATTCAGCCTAGATCTACCCCGGCAGATGACACTCTTACCATGCATAAGGTTGTGCTGACCTTTGTCACAACCTGAACCTGTTACCACTCCAGTGACTTTCTCTTGCTAGGTCAGCAGCTCCAATAATGATTCCTCTCCTTCCTTATTGATCCAATATTGCCATTGACTCTAGAGACTTATCCTAAACTAGCCTGAGGGGTCACACTGTGGATAATGGGTATAGAAGCTTAAGCAGTGCCCAGGATTCTATTCTGCTATCTTGAATCCTGCCTTTGACCCAAGAACTAGAATCGAATATTACTGGAGCTGTAGGAAAGTCATACTGTTCCATTTTCCTCTTCCTCTCTCTCCCAGAGAACAAAGAGCTGAAGGTTGGGCTGTCTGATAAGCAACAGTCACTTCCATCACTTTCACCTTCATACCTGTGATTTGAAACTAGTTCCGGTCCTGCACACTTAAAACAAAGAGGCCTAATGAGAATTAGAAAACTCTCAAGCCATTAGGTTGCCTCTTAAAATTCTTGCCTGTGGTGAGTACACAACATTCAACACCTTCACTCCATGTGCAGCCTCTCACTAGGCATTTATAACCAATTACCTGATGTACGGTTTTGTCAGAGTGCTTGAGTTAATGTGACTCATTAAACCTCATGGAGATAAGTGACTTACAGATCCCTGCTGACCAGAACACCTCTTTGGTCAGATTTTCACTGCTGTGAAGGAAAGGTGACTAACTCTGCAAATTTCAAAAGGTTTGATATAACACTGAAGTTTAAGACCTGCACAAAGCTTTATGAAAACCTTATGGACTGCCATACTGGGGAATCCAACTTTTTCCCAGTAAAAAGGGCATACAGAGAGTATTTGAGGTAGTGGGAGTAGTCAAAGAAAAATGTTCTGTGGTTGCTTTCCTATGTGAACTTGCAATATGGTTTTAGGACCCTCTCCCCACAGCCACTTCATTTTCTTCTCCCTTCTTGAGCAGAAGTTGGTCATAGGGACATAGAGGCATGGACTTCAGATAAGAAAATGGTTGGTAGATGACTGGGAGAACATTCTTGCACGCAACACTAATGACAAAGGACTGATCACAAAAATCTACAAAGAGCTGATGAGACTCAACAAAAACAAAGAAAATAATCCAGTCAAAAAATGGGCAGAAGAGCTAAACAGAAACTTCTCTGAAGAGGAAATGCAAATGGCCAACAAGCATATGGAAAAATGTTCAACATCACTTGTAATCAGGGAAATGCAAATCAAAACTTCCATGAGATACCATCTTACACCAGTGAGAATGGCACATATTAAAAAAACTAGCAACAACAAATGTTGGCGAGGTTGTGGAGAAAAAGGAACTCTCCTGCACTGTTGGTGGGATTGCAAACTGGTCCAACCACTATGGAGAGCTGTATGGAGATTTCTTTTTTTTTTTTTTTAATTTTATTTAAATTTTATTTTTATATTCCCCATACAATTACAACCCCCTTATTTTTGACCCCAAGCCCTCCTTTTCCCACCCCCACCCCCCATAGAGTGTCTCTGGTTCATAGTTGTTTGTTGATTTTGATATTTTCTTTCTTATAGTTATTCTTTTTCCTAGTCCCTTATTTACGTTTTCTAGATTCCTGCTATGAGTGAGGCCATCGGTATTTTTCTTTTTCTTTCTGGCTTATTTTGCTGAGCATGATCCCTTCCAGCTCCATCCATGTTGCTGCAAACTGCATGTGTTTATCTTTTTTGAATGCTGAGTAATATTCCA
Organism: Talpa occidentalis; assembly: GCF_014898055.3. Lineage (NCBI taxonomy): Eukaryota > Metazoa > Chordata > Mammalia > Eulipotyphla > Talpidae > Talpa > Talpa occidentalis. Next base: position 50,118,100 of record NW_023605305.1, read on the forward strand.
TGGTGTACATGTACCACATCTTCTTGATCCAGTCATCTATTTTTGGGCATTTGGGTTGTTTCCAAAGCTTAGCTATAGTAAATAGTGCTGCTATAAACATAGGGGAGGAGGTGCTCTTTGGAATTGATGTTTCTGTGTCCTTTGGGTAAATACCTAGGAGTGGAATTGCTCGATCATATGGAAGCTCTATGTTTAGTAAGTCAAGAAATCTTGTGTGTGTGGTGATTTCTTGACTTACTAAACACAGAGCTTCTATACGATCCAGCAATTCCACTCCTAGGTATTTACCCAAGGACACAGAAACAATAATTCCAAAGAGCACCTGCACCCCTATGTTTAAAGCAGCACTATTTAGAATAGATAAGCTATGGAAACAACCCAAATGCCCAAAAATAGATGACTGGATCAAGAAGATGTGGTACATATACACCATGGAATATTATTCAGCAATCAAAAAAGATAAACACATGCAATTTGCAGCAACATGGATGGAGCTAGAAGGGATCATAGTAAGTGAAATAAGTCAGAAAGAAAAAGAAAAATACTGGATGGTCTCACTCATAGCAGGAATTTAGAAAACCTAAATAAGAGACCAGGAAAAAGACTAATCAATACAAAGTAAAAATCAAAACAACAAGCAACATAAACCAGAGACACACTTGGAGGGGAGGGGAGAGGGAGTGGCAGGGAAAGGAAGAACTAGAGTCAAAATAAGGGGGGAAGTGCAATTGTATGGGGAATATAACCAAAATGAAAATGCATACATTGTGCAAAGATGAAAAAAGATGTAAGAATTATATAAAATAAAATATTAAAAAAAAAAAGAAAATGGTTGGTGGAGAGGGGATTGTCAATATCTTTCCTCAGTTCTCAGAGGTAATGCATCTAAGCATTGCAGCTACCATGAATATGTCTGTACAGCAGGTGCTGCTAGCTCCTCAAGCAACAGCAAAGAGAATGAGCAGAGAGCTGGAGCTGAGGGGTGCTTAAGAAAGAACTATGATTTCCTAAAGTAGCGGTAAAGTTTCAGTTGGATTTTGATGGAAAAAGGAAGTTTCTGTGACAGTGGTACTATTCTTCACTTAGCTATTGAGCCCTGCTGTTTGACACACGTAACCTCTGACCTGACACGTGCTGGAGTGGTCTCCATTTTCCGGTAGTCAGCACTGAATCCCATAAGGCATACTTTCCGAGGTGGGAAGTTATAACTTGTGGTGGAAGTGGGAGAAGTCTGTGTGTGCACCATTCATTATCTACTGTGTGCTTGGTGAAGTGTTCAGCACAGAGTCTGGAGAGAGATGAGAGGGCCTCTTGGGGAAGGGACATAGTAATGACACAGTCTGTTAGTTGTTGGAGAAAATCAGTATTGAGCATATTAATATACACATATTTCTTAGATAGTAGTTGTATTTATTGAGTACTTACTCTCAGGCATGTTACATACAACTTCCTATTCTACATTCATTATGATCTTGTAAGTATTATCACCCCATTTACATAGAGGAGGCACAAAAGACTGAAGTACAAAAAAGACCATGTAATTTGCTATTCAAAAATATGTGCTCACAACCACTTTTTATGCTGTCTCCTGATTCTATCTAGTTCTAATAGCATTTATGGACCTTGGTTCTTAATATTATCAGTTTAATTTGATGAAAAATGTAATATGTTATTCATGTAACCTATTAGATGAATTGATCATTGTAAACAGGTAGATAGCTCAAAGTTATGAAAATAAAATTAATGAAATATAAATACCTTGTCTCCTTTGCATATAACAAACCTAAAATTGCATTTTGGTGAGAGTGAATAAGAGATAAAGCAAGTGAAAGCATAAAGTTTAATGCCTGCCACATAATAAGAGCACACAAATAGTTACTTTATTCTCTACCTGAGAGTCATAAATTAAATCTTTAATTAGAAAGATACTCAAAAGAAAACAAAATACATTTCAGATTTTCTTTAAAATTGAAAGAATTTGTTTTTAATTACAGATATTAAAAAGATTTTTGAGGATGTGTTTTTTTCTTTAACATCTCTGAATTTAGATCTAGACACTTCACTGTCAAGCTATTTGTGTACTTACACCTTTCCTGTTATTAAGACCAGAAGCATAGGCTAGGGATAAATATAGGAATGGGTGAATCTGACTGTACTTTTGAGTTCACTGAATATCTCGGATGATTTTTCAAATGTTTTGGGCTCACTGAAATCCAAAACAGGTTTCACCCATGCTTGTACTCTTCAGTTCAGAGCATGTGCAATTTAAGGGAAATTTAATCCATATGTTTCTGATTCGTTTACACTTAAATAGTCAAAATATTGTTTTTAATAGTTATTTGATGCCCAAGTAGCCTTTTGAACCTTTTAAATAAGCTTTTAGAAGCCTGCATTTCTCTTGAAAACAGGAAATCATGTCTTTCCAAGGAGGTAAACTAATTTATACATCTGAAAATTCAGGTTCAATTGAGAACACCCCAAACCACAGGTTTTTAATGGCCCGTCTGCTTGGCAAGTGAACACTCAGCTTTAGACTAAATGCTATTTGAGTGCACTTACTTATAAATTAGGACTGGACATCTATTTCAGTTGGGACTGTTTTGAGTAGTAGATTTAGGGTCCTGTAGCTGGCATTTACCTGGGTTTTATTTTAGTATATTATTTTGATTTTTAATTTATTCCAACTTGCAGTCACTAGAATAACATGGCTACTTATTTTCCAAATATTTTATACATGATGAAATTTTTGTGGTTTTCTTTTTTCTTGCTTGTCTTTACCAATCATCTTATATTTTCTTTAAATAAATGAAAGTACCTGATCTTCAGTAAAATGATGTATGACTTAATTGAGATCTGAGCATTATCTTTCACCTTCTGCCAGAGGCTAGGTAAAATCATGGTAGACTGAAAAGAAATTAGATCTTGGGGAATATAGAAAAAAAAGTCATGAGAGTTACTGGATAAAAGGGGGATTTAATTACTTTTACTTATTTAATGAATTTATTGTAAAGGGATAAGGAACTTGTTCAGAGAAACTGAAGCATGGTTGCCCCCCACCATGTCCTACCCATGTTCCCTCTTATATCATGACAGCTATACTACCCTCCATGATGTTTCTCATACCCACTCAACGTGTTCCCAGGTCAGACCCCTGACATTATTTTCTCTTTCTGAACAGCCAACTCCCAGGTGTCAGTTAAGTCCCTCATTTCATTAAGGTCTCTGCTTAACAGATAACTTATCAGAAAGACTTTCCCTGACCAACCCCCCAAATAGGCCTCCTTTACTCACCCATTATAGGGTTTTGTGAGGATTTTAAAAATGTACATAAAGCCCTTCTTACAGAACCTGGCAATTTAGAGCGCACAGTAAATAGTCACACACAAAAATTTTTGAACTTTGGAAATAAATACTATATATGAGGCACAGCGTTACTCTGAAATAATGAGTTGTACTTTCTTCCTCTAAGGAGTTCATTACTAACTATGACTATGTAGTTTTGTAAATGCCTAAACAGACATTCACCTGTAGTGATATTGAGATCCAGTTGAAGAGCATTTAGACTTGGTAGGTTAGGAAAGGCTTGAACTGCAGTGTCTAGGATACAAAAAGTCATGGGAGCATGAACTAGTATGATTTACTATATCCAGATCATAGGGCTAGGCTGAAATGTTTGCATTTTCCTGATGGCCATAAAAAAAATCATTGAAATAATCAAAAAAGAGGAATGGTATTTCCAGATTTGGGTGGTGGCTAAGCAATCAGCAAAGTACAAGGATATTTGAGAGTCAAATGAAATTTGCTTAAAGTTCAAAAAACAAGTGGGTAAAATGGAATGGAAGGACACCAGGGACCATGATGATAGTTCATGGGGTGATGTGGTGGTGGGAGATTTATGGGGATTATACCTGAGGGGAGAAATGAAATGTTGCACAAAGATGAACAATCATGTAAGAAAAGAAAAACAAGTGGAAAAAGTCCTGTCTTTAATCTCCTGGGAGATCTGGTTGAAAAGAAGGATATTTTGAATTTCCCAATTTCTTCTAGCTCTGCAGAATTAATTCAGTTATGGGTCTTCTTATTCTACACGTCCTTAATCTTTATCTTGTTCATTTGGATATAGAATTTAGTTGCTTTCTTCCTGTTTGTTTCAGTCTTACTCTTTCTGGAAACAACCAATTCAAATTTATCCTATTTCACCATGCAAAATACTAGTGGGAACAGTAAGAATATTTTTTACCTCCTGCTGGTGAAAATGTAAGTAATCAATTGGAAGAGGAGCAAGATAGGAGGCAGGTAGAGGTAGATAGAAGATTGGTAGACCAGGTATGAGGTTATTATCAAAGAACATGATGTTGTGGACTTGAAGTAAACCAGTGACTTTGGCAGCAGGAATGGTGAGGAAAGACTATATTTGAGATATATTTATGATATAGAATCTACAGGACTGATCCCAGCAATTAAATCAGCCTGCTGCAGTGGTGCAGGATAGCACAGGGGAGGTGTGAAAGGGATTGCTAGGGAAGATAGTACAGTTTGCAAGTCAGGATATTGTTTGTCATAAGTAAACAGAGGTGACTTTCACTGTTATTCAAGGTACATAAATAAATGGGAGAACTTTATAAGCACAGTTTTGGGAAAATTGGGTGTGAGGCACTAAATGGGGGCACTAAATGGGGATTAAGTCTCAGTGCTATCACAACTACAGCCTGAGTTCAATTCCCAGCCAGGGAGCTAACCCACATATGGAACAGCAGACCTCTCCTGTCTCACCAACTACTCCTCTTAGCAATGTATTTCAGTAAATCCTCCTGTTCTGCTCCCCACTCTGTCTGTATAGTATCCTTTCACCCCCTGTACCTTTGACCTACACCCCAATTCTTCTGTACAAAAATTAATAAAATCTTTAAAAAAATAAATGGGGGCTACTAAGGTACTGAGATATGTGTATCTGGAATTTAGAAGAACAATCTGGACTCGAGAAACTAGTTTTGGGTGTGGATCATTTGGGAACTGTGTTCAAATGCAAGTCTAAGAAATCAAGTCACAAAGGCTTAAACACTTAATCAAATAGGTTTTTTTTTTTTTAATACAGCAATAAGTTCAGAGTTAGGTACTTCAGTGCTAAAGTGGTGGTTCAAAGGAGATAATTTCACCAAGCACTTCAGACATTTTTAAAAGTTCTTATTTTTAGTGTTTTTGGCCAGTTGTCCTAGGAACTGAATATAAGACAGGAATTTAAGTCACCAAGGGAGTGTTTTTTGGGAAAAACCTATAAGGGAAGGTGTGAGGCAAGATTAGAGATGGGGAGAGAGCAGGTAGTCTGACCAACTAACTAGATAATTAAAAGTGGGTCATGCATGAACCCATGATAAGTGTCATTGACCAATGATTGTGATTAATTCCACTCTGTGAACATGTAGTCCAAGGAAAAGTTAAAAAAAGATGGATGAAGAAAGGAAGGAACTCAAGGAATAAAAGGTTCTTCTTTCAAGTAACTTGACTTTGAAAGGAAGAAGGGTAGGGAATATTTCGGGGAGGGCATGGCTTAAAAGATAATTTTATAGAATAGAACTATTTAAGAGAATGTGCTACAGAGAAAGAGCCAGTAAAGAAGGGAATGTTGAAAATTTAGACATGAGAGGAATTAGTTGGTGGAAAGATATCATAGAATTGGGAGGGAGTTCTGAGTACAGATGAAAGATAAGCTTTGGACACAGTCTTACTAATCCAGGAAGGGAAGACATTAAAAATAAATGGGTTTACAGATAAATTCATGATGCTGTCAAGTGAGGGGCTGAGGAATTCCTACCTGATTGCTTTTAAATTTATTTTCTCAGCAAAATACAGAAAAAATCATCTGTTGAGCACGTGTGTGTGGAGCAGGAGGTGTTGATGATGGTAGTAAAGGGAGAGGTGTAGAGGTTTCAGAGTGGTGAAAGTTTGGAACAGCCACTGAAGGGACCAGGAGAAATACTTGACTAGAGCTGCCTGGCAGCATTTCAGGCCCAGCGGAAGTTGAAGATCATGAATTTGTAGTAGCAGCAAGCCTGATTGTGTGACTTTCTCCAGCAATGTCTTATAGTTGGGGAGAGCATCTGGGGAAGATGAGTTGGTTTATTACATCAGGAGGCATTACATATGTGATTCATTTTCTAGTTCTTTAATACCTTTCAGTTGTGCATCACAATGAAACTATGGATCTATGCGAATATCTGCACCTTCCTTTAGGCCATGGAATGTAACACTGTTGTTTTATTTGGGTGGGTTTAAGAATCAGTCAATCGAATTCTTAACTTTTCCTTTATTTATGTGGTGTTGAAGCTACTATTAATAATAGTTTGTGGAAAAATGAGGTTATAGAGATGAATGGATGTTTTAAGGTTAAGTTTGAAGGACAGAAATTCAGGTCTACTTTCTGCAAGTTCATTTTGGATGTTTGTGTCTATTTGATATGCCTATGACCCAGAGCTTTTTAATTCATCCAAAATTCTGTGGCTAGATAAATCTCTCTAAAACACATACTGCCCAGAAAACTTCAGTGGCTTCTCACTGCCTAGAGTATATGATTTAATTGGCTGAGCCTGATCATTTCAAAGGCCTCCATCATTTGGTCTCCTCTTTTTCTTTTCCCACTGCTTCCTGTACTCAGAAAGTGTGGCTTAGTGGTTTAAGAGCACAGGCTTTGCATTTGGGTTTGAATCCTAGCATTTAAAATTACCAGTTTTGTAATACTAAGACATTTAACACCTTTAGTTCTATTTTCTCATTAGTAGCAGAGATAATATATAGCTGATAGGATAGTGTTATACAAAACAACATGATGGACTTAATACAGTGTCTGGGGTTCTGGGGTACAGAATATTTATAATATTTTAGTATTTGCTATACAGTGTTTGCAAACTGCTCAAATAGCATGTAAACTCATTTAATCCTTATAACAGACCTGTAAAATAGATATCTTTACATTAATTTTATAGATGGAAAAACCTAGGTATAGGAAAATTAATTAACCTACCCTGTTTTAGCTATTAATTAGGTTAGTTGATCGACCTTATTAACAGCTATCAAACCCAAGGAATCTTGTTGGAGGCTGTGCTTTTGTTTATTTTATTAAAAAAAAATTTCGTTTTTCTTTGTTTATTATTAAGGTAATTGTAAGTTGATATGCAATTGTAAAAATATAATACAGAGAGAACCAGGATATCAATTTGATACAATCTATCTTTGGTTTAGTCCACCCATCTTATTCAGATTTCCCCAGTTTTACTTGTACACATGTATGTGTGTGTTTATTTCTATGCAAATTTATAATAGGATAGTTTGGATTTATATAAAAGCTACCAAAAATAATACACCTCCTTCCCTTTTTGAAAACATCTTATATCTCTAACATATAATTATCAGTATTGATACAGTATTAACTATCAAATTCATTTTTTAATTAACTAATTTTCATGCATCGTTGTTCATTTTTTTTTACGATATTTGCTTTCTCCTTTCAGGTATAGTCCCTGTAGTTCTTCTACCACTGCATCACCTGTGAACCATCACCATAGTCCCTTGTGCTCTTCCCTTCCCTGTTTTGACTCCTCTCCCTTCCCTTCCCCTTCTATACATCTCAAATCTATGGTCAGCTTGCAAATTTTGTCTTTTTCCTAATCCTTTGTTTGCTTTCCCTCTATTCAACCTATAAGTAAAAACACCCAATATTTTTTTTTCCTTCTGACTTATTTCACTTAACTTAATGCCTTCCAGGTCCATTCATGTTGCCACAGATGGCATGAATTTATATTTTTTTGATTGCTGAGTAGTATTCCATTGTGTATATATACCACATCTTCTTGATCCAGTCATCTGTTTGGGGGCATTCAGGTTGTTTCCATAGCTTAGCTATTGTAAATAGTGCTACAGTAAACATAGAAGTGCAGGTTTCCTTTCAAATTAATGTTTTTTAATTCTTTGGGTAGATGCCTAGTAGTACAATCACAGGATCATAAGGTAGATCCATTTTTAGTAATTTGAGGAACTTCACACAGCTTTCCATAGTGACTGGACCACTTCGCATTCCCATCAGCAGTGTAAGAGGATTCCTTTTTCACCAGCATTTGTTGTATCCAGTTTTTTTTTTAAAAAATATGGGCCATTCTCATTGGTGTTAGATGGTATCTTACTGTGGTTTTGATTTGCATTTCCCTGATAATAATTGATGAACATTTTTACATATACCAGTTGGCTATTTGCATTTCTTCTTTGGAGAAGTGTCTTTTTAGCTCTTCTGCTCACTATTTGACTGGATTGATTGCTTTGTTTGGTTGAATTGTGTAAGCTCTTTGTAGATCTTTGCTGATATAATGTGCAATATATGATGTGCAAATATTTTCTCCAGTTCAGAAGGGCGTCTCTTTGTTTTGGTTACTGACTCTTTTGTTGTATAGAGCTTTTTAGTTTGATGTCATCCCAGTTGTTTATCTTCTCCTTTGTTGTCCTTGCTTCTAGAGATGAGTCCTCAAAGATATTTCTGAGGTGTATGTAATGGAGTTTTTTATCTATGTTTTTTTCCTATATATTTTATGATTTTTGGTCTTATATTCAAGTCTTTGATCCATTTTGAGTTGGATTTTGTGTATGGTGTGAGCTAGTAGTCTAGTTTCATTCTTTAGCATGTTATAGTCCAGTTTTCCCAGTACCACTTATTGAAGAGACTTTCCTTTTTCAGTGTATGTTCTTTGCTTGTTTGTTATAGATTTGTTGACCGTATATGTATGGCTTTATTTCTGGGCTTTCAATTTGATGCCATTGGTCTGTGTGTCTGTTTTTGTTCCAGGACCATGTTGTATTTATTATTATGGCTTTGTAGTATAGTTTGAAGTCAGGATTGTAATATTGAGGCCATGCTTTTAGACTAAGCCATGTTGCCATTTCTTAAATGAGAACTGTTATTATTATAATTTATTTCCTGAGGCTTAAACATGTTACTATTATCTACTATGTTAGGAGATTCCTTCCTCCTTTTCTATCTAAATCCTCTTCATTTCTCAGGCCATCTAAATGTCTGTCCCTTTTCTGATGTTTTACATGAACAGAAGGATCTGCAACCAGTGATCCTTCTTCCCTCTGAATCCTTGAGAATTACTGGCTACATAATTGACATTAAAATACTTTGTTTTGGATTGCCTATATTGCTTTATTGTTATTTATCTTTGATTATTAACCAGATACAATTTGGGAAGATAGAACAATATATGTTTGATCTTCTTTGTGTCCTTAGCATTGATTAATAGAAACATCACTAAAATTTGCATCCAAGGGTCCAAAATCATGTCCTAGTACTGCCACTTAACAAACCTGGTGACTTCTTTGGTGACAAGCCATTGATCATTACTTGACCTCTTTGAACTTAATTATATAATTTCTACAATTGGGTTAATTACTCATCTGTCTTAAAGAGTTCTTATGTGGATTAAATGAAAATATATGTGAAGAAATTAGGAAGCGCTATGAAATAAATGTTTTAAGCATACCATGCTCTCTGTAATTGTTCATTAATTCTTAATTACATGAAGAATAGGAAGAAGTCAAAATATCTAGAAATGAGTTATGTTGAGCTAATCACTCAACGATTCTACACATTCTTTTTCACCTATAAGACAGAGCTTTAAGAAGCTATGTATATAGTATATTTTCAAAGAATTCTTTTTGGAATTTAAGTTTGAACACAAGTATGACGTGTCTGGGCCTCTAGGATAGAGAAGGTAATGAGAGATGGGGTGCAGACATACAAGAAGTGGGGCAAACTTGTCTTTTTACTCAAGCTAGACTCTATATGGCGTTAAGAGAAGAACTGCAGATATGCTAGTTAGTGATATATTTGTGAAAAATATGAATCTAAAGAATTTTAGCCTGTTTTTCTCTCTTGGCTCCAAGGTATATAATTCCAGCCAATTTCTCCTCATAAAAGTTTAGCTTGAACTTAAATTCCCTACCCATGGGAAAAATCCATCTAAAATTTCACATGACTGACATACAGCATTGTAAGATATTTCTAACCACATAACCATGGGTTTCTAAATAGTATGTGAAAGTTCTTGATTCTTATTAGTGTTATTGGTATATATCCAACCAACTTTTACATTTCCTACCTTCTTCATAATTCTTCCAAAATAAACCATCAATTGCTAAATTCTTAGGATTTAATGCATGCACTTATATCTTGGGTATCTGTTACCTTTCTATAGTCAAGTTTCCCAAAACTTTATCCTTCTGTGGTCACTTGCTATTTTCTATTTTATCTGGTTCTGATGGTTAATTTCTCCTTGCTTCTCTCTGTACTCTTTATTCTTATGCTTAGTGTCTGCACTCTGCACAGGTCTCTTTTTTTTTCTCCTTTCTCAGACTTAACATAAGCAATTTCTGTAGCCTACATGTCATGGCAATGAAGGGTTAAAGAGAAAATACCTCAACTGCCAGTGGAACAGTTGGAGATAAGATAGTTAAGACAAACTTTAAAAAAATTAAGATATATGAAATCACGTTAAAAATAAAAATACTCAAAATTTCCTGGTAACCTTTAGCACAGAAGGAATACAACTCTTGTCAGAACCTTGCTCCCCTACTTCCACCCATGGTATCTAATTATATATGTCTTGTATCACAGTCCACCACAGTCCAGGCTGTCAGTCTGTCTCTCTTGTCTGTCTCTCCTTACAAATAGGAACTAAAAAGAGACTACTCCAGCCTTTCTACACTTCTAGAGTGTGATTAATGTACTAGAGAACACTGTTTTCTCGGGGTACAGAAATATAGATTGGTGTTATTTTCTCTCAATACTTTTAAAAATTATGTTCCACTTTCTTCTTGTTGCATATTTTTGGAGAAATTGCATGTAATTATTTTTTGTTTCTCTGTAGGTAAGGAGTATTTCCCACTATGATTTTTTTCAGGATTTTTTTCTTTATCTTTGATTTCCTGTATTTTGAAAATTATATTCCTAAGTGTACATTTTTTTCTCTATTTGTCCTGCTTGGTGTTTTCTTGGTTTCCTGGATGTGTGGTTTGTTGTCTGACATTAATCTGGAGAAATTTTCTGTCATTATTGTTTCTAATATTTCCTCTGTACCTTTCTTTTTCTTCCCCTTCTGATAGTTCCTATAGGTGTATATTATGTATTGTAGTTGTCCCACTTTCCCTGCACAAAGAATGGGGATTCTTTGTTCCTTTTCAGTTTTTTTGAGGTTCATATTGATATATCCTCAAAATCAAAGATTCAGTACTCAGCCATATCAAGTCTATTAATAAGCCCATCAAAGACATTTTTCATTTCTGATTTCTAGAATTTGTTTTTTTTTTTTCCCCTCAGGATTTCCATATCTCTGCTTACATTGCACATCTGTCCTTGCATGGGGTCGACTTTACCCATTAGAAACCTTAACATAGTAATCATAGTTGTTTTAAATTCCCAATTTGATAATTCCAATATTATTGCCATGGTTATTCTGTCTCTTCAAACTATGTTTTTTTTGTTTTTGCTTTTTGGTATAATTTGTAAGTTTTTCTTGGTAGACAGTCATGAAGTACCAGGTAGAAGGAAAGGCTATAATTAGGTCTATAGAACCGTGGTGTACAACATAGGGGGCAGGGAAGTGTTCTATAGTTATGATTAATTCTGAGTCTTTTAGTGAGTCTTTGCCTCTGATTTGTGACTTTCATCTTTGCATCTCAATCTTTTTCTTCCTGTTAGGTGGAACAGAAAGTAGTGGGCTGGATTTGGGTATTTCACTTCCTAAATCAGTTAGACATTGATAGTAACCCAGAAGGTAGGGTCTAGTTAGCTAGTTTCCTCTGAGGGAAGGTCTTATTGAGGACAGAGTGCTCTGTTACATTTTAATATGGTTTACATTCCCGTTCACTTGCTGGAAGTCTGAGTGGATTTTTTTCTCTGATTTTCAGGTATATCTTACAATATTATATGCCCTATCCTTGACTGGGTACCCCTTAAATTTTAACTCTCAGAATTAACTCTAATATTCAATCGTTAGCAATTTATTACTTACAGTTTAGGTTCCCAAATCCATTTGTGTGTGTGAGTTCTATTTTGGTCAGCATGACTGTCTCTACTTGCCTGTTCCTATTCCCATTTCAGTGGGCGCAGTTTCCCTGTGTCATCCCATTTCTAGGGATCCAAGAAGAGATGTTTATTTTTCAGTCTGTTCAATTTTTAACTTGTTGTTAGGGCAGAATGGTGACTTCTATGCTTCTTGCAGCAAGAACTAGAAATGGAAGAGTCCTTCTCGAATGTTCCAATATTTTAAAATTGTTTCCTTCTTTACCAGTTGTTCTCAGTGGTCAGGCAACCTAGTCCTGAAATGCTCAGTCAGCCATGCCATAAATATAACTCAGTTCTTCCTGATTATAACGCTACTCTTTGTCATATTCAGACCTATCCTTACATGCTAATCTTGTCTGTCTATTTTGGTGTTCCTGGTTTGATCTGCACACTTTTTAAGATTGTTGGCTTAGATTCATGTCTCTGTTCTTCCTCTTCCTTACTGCCTTTAGTAGTAATCCTAATTAGCACAGGTGATGAACCCTGTGTGAACATTTATAGACCCCAAACACCACAACAGGCTGTCTTGATGCTCTACTTGCTCATCCAAAATGGTGGAAGAATACAAGTGCATTCAAGTTAACGCAAGTAAAGGAGACCCATGAAGATACATACAGTAGATAATCTTCGAACATCTATTAACAGGAAATGAAGAACAAGCCCTTCTTAAATATCTTTGCATTGGAAAAGGTATTATTTTTATCTCTGTGTACATACATTCATCAAGATTATCTTTTTTCCCCTTCTCTGAAGATTCCTAATCAACTAGCTAGTTGCTAGTTCCTTTAGCAACTAGCATTTTCTCTTTTTCATTTTTTCATGTGGAACAGTACTGCTATTCTGACCCTGATGGTCCAATTCAACTCCCATTACTAATTGTTGTAGTCTTTATTTGTTCTTCATATAAATTATTTATTTGCGGCTAAACATAGTATTGGCCTTGGCCTTGTGTTAATCTTTATCTAATAAATTGTTACAAGAAAATAGGGACATATGGTGCATAGGATTGCTTCTTCCAGGCTCTTTGAGAGGGAGATTAAATCCAGAAAAGGGAATTAATTACATGTAGGGGAAAATTTTCAGAATGTCTATCTAGGTTATTCCTTAATATAAGGAAGGTGAGAAAGAGTAAATGTTAAAAGGGATAAAATGGCTGACAATCAGGTTGACCAAACAAAAGGAAATGCTATGAGATCTGGGATGAGGACAACAGTATAATTCCTCCTCACTACCAAATCATACTATAAATTGCCTCATATCTGTCTATTTCTGAATTAATAGTTATTGAATAATTAAATCGACCTACACTTAAATAATAATCTTTAAGAGTAGATAAACATGAAGATATGTTCCTATGCATATTTATTGACAAAGGCATAGATAAACAAGTAGAATAGTATGATAAATATATTGCTCATAAATTTTATTCTCATAAATAACTTCATTTGGCCTTATTTGATGATAATAGAAGCACTAAGGTACAATGCCAGAGCCACCACATTCGGCTGTTCAGATTATAATATGAATGATGTTCCCTGGAGTTGTACAGTGAAAAATCTGCACAAATATATGCTGTAATCCCCTCACCTTCAATTAAGTATTTCTACTATGTAAGAGACACTATTTCATAAAGAAGTCCTTTAAAATTAGCAATAAATATTATGGAAAATAAATTTAAGTGATGTTTTCATTTTGTGTGTTGTGCTGCCTCACCTTGCCTTTCTATACTCTGCATAATTTTTGCATGATATTGTTATTACTTATTCATTGCCAAGGTTAATAATTTTTAAGTAAGTCTTCAGTCTTTTTCCAAGACCTTGTTCCTGAATTCTTGATTGATTTATCTGTTTATGATCTGGATTTTGAGTGGTAGTTTTTAAAAGTAGGTCCTGGCTGCTGTATTTAACTTTTTTCATCCTTGAAAACATCTATATTTTAATTTTTTTGCAAGGAATCTGGTTGGAATATTCCCAGGCAATACTATTCCCAGGCAGTGCTTTTTGTAAATATTGCTCCACAGATTTTTTTGGCAATCATTGTGGAGAGGTCTGAAGCTAATGTGACCTTTTTTTCTTCTGCAAGGAATTCCTGAGGATTTTTTTTTTTTAATTCTTGAAATATAGTAACAACTAGGGCATATCTTTTTGCTGATTGTTGTTTTTTTTTTTTTCCTGGATCGACATCTTTTTAATAAGAAAATTTAGGTTTTCCTTCATTTCTGGATAGTTAAGTTGAGATACTCATTCTATAAGACAGTTATCAGCCTATATGTTATGCTACACATTGTGCCAGGGTGATGATATACTGTATTGAACAAGATACAGTTTCTGTTCTGAAAGCTGTTTAAACCCTGAGAAAGAACATGGTATCAATTGGTTCCATCAGAGTTAATGCCAAACTCTCCTGAACAATAACTTGGAAAGGTTAGTTTAAAATGACATTTTAGAGTAATAGTTCTCCATCTTGTTCCAAACTAAAATCATCCAGGTAGTTGATGTCTGAATCCTATTCCAGGCCAATTAAATATGAAAACTTGGGTTTGGACTTATTCATCAGTATTCTTTAAAAACATCCTAGGTTCAGCCTGTGTTGAGAACCTATATGTTAGAGGCAAAGTAGAGTCTGTGGGGCTGCTAAACTTAGCCTATTCGTCTACCATTATGGTTACCTGCAGTTCTGCATTTCTATACAAGGTCAGAACTGCCCTTCAGAACTGGTGAATCAGCCATAGGAGCCAAACCTTACAAGGTGCCTTTCAAATCAATCAAGAGCAGAAAGCTTGATCACCCTGGGAAGGGTATGCATCACGAGGTATGACCAGGAACACCCGAGAGGCCGATGATGGATGCATAAACTTACTCCTGACCTATACATCATGAGGTATGACCAGGAATGCTCAGGAGGCTGAGGACTGATGTATGACAAGGGACCCCAGAAGCTGATCAGCGGAATGCCTTGTTGATAAGATTAGGAACATGGCAGGGGAGGGGGTTGTCTGGAGTATGATTTTGATTACAACACTTGATCATCAAGCAGATAACAATTATTTGGTTGGCAGTCTCATGTCCCCTCAAAGCCCTAGATGACATTCCTTGGTTTCACCCATCCTTTTCTCCTTGTCCTCCTAACCCACATAGCTGATGCTGTATGATTAGTCTATCAGTAAAAACGGCCAGGATCTTGCTCTTCAGCAGCATCCTGCATTATGTAGCGTGCTCCATGACTCCCATTTCTTTATCATTGTGGTGTTGCCTGACACAACAGAATCAATTGAGGAAAATTTAAAAAATACAATGTTTGAATTGTGTACTGGGTTTTATTTATTTGATTGAGGTACCTTTGGTTTACAAAACTGTATATGATTTAGAGGTATAGGATCACACCCTTCACCTTCAGGTGTATGTTACCACACCACAATTATCACCAAGGCACCCATAGACCTCTAACATCGTCTATATTGGGTTTTAAATATCTAAGCAGATCTATAAATATGTATACAATAAATTACAAACATAATATATATCTAAACAGATCATCACTTTTGTTTTGGTGTTAATTATCAGTCTCCATTTGGAATATTGGTAAAAACCCACACGTAGTTTTGACTGAGGGAGTATTTTTGTTTTGGTTCTTTTGTTGACATTTCTGTTTTCTATTTCTTATTTATCTCATCCTACATCATCTACCTTAGTATGAGATTATTATTGCAAAGTATTCTTGCTTACTTATTCTGAAAATACTGTAATTCAATGACTGGAATATAAAGCAGTGATTCTTAAATCTGGTGTAATTGTAATCACCTGTAGCACTTCGTAAAAATGTTTATGACCAGGCTTCATCCTGGAACACTTAAATCAAGAGTCTCTAGGAGTGAGATCTAATCATTGTTTTTTGTTTAAAAGTGTCCCGTAGGACTCTGGGATTAAAAATTCAGTGTGATTTATTGTTACAATAATGAACCTTGAAGAATTATGCCTCCTTGTGTCCACAAACTTTTGCAGTGTGACTTCTTCCATCAACAGTTGGGAGTCCCTGCTTGCTTTGGCTATAGTAGACCCTTAGCTGACCCTCGAGGTAATAGAGCACATGAGTAGGTATGTTTGAGGTCAGAAGAGTAACCGCCCAGTCAAACACTCAGATTAATGAAAAGTAATAATGTGTTTTAAAAGCCATTTAGGGCCTCCCTGGTGGCTCAAGAGGTTAAGCACCACATTATGAAGCAATCCGAAGCCTCTGCAGCAGGAGTTCAATCCCCGGACCGCTAGGGAGCAACCCACATGATGGAGCAGACCTCTCCTGTCTTGCCTACTGCTGCCCTCAGCAGTGTATTTCAGTTAGTCTGCCTGTTCTGTACCCCACTGTTCCTCACTCTGGTGAGTCCTCTTGCCCCCCGCATCTCTGGCATGTGCCCCAGCTCTTGTATGCATAAATAAATAAATCTTAAAAAAAAAGCCATTTAGTCATTAGTTGGTTACTCACCAAAATCTAACTGAAATACACTATTATGGGACCTCCCAGGTGGTGCAGCGGTTGAGCGCTGGGCTGCGAAGCTGCCTGCAGCCTCTGCAGCGCCAGTTTGATCCCCGGCTGCCGCGAGGGTCCCACATGGTGACAGACTTCTCCTGCCACGCCTGCTGTGTCAGGAGTGTCCCCTCAGCAGTGTCCTCAGTCTGTCTGTTCTGCTCCCTGCTCTGGCTCTGGTGAATTCTCTCACTCTCCCTCACTTCTGACTATACACGGTGCTTGTATAAATAAATAAATAAATCTTTTAAAAAAGAGAGAGAGAGAAAAAAAGAGAGAAAAAAGAAATATACTGTTATGGAGCCTTTGTGTCTAAGCTGTGACTAAAAAGAACTCTTAATTTTTTTTCAATTTTTTTTTTAGATTTATTTTTTATACAAGAGCTGGGGTACAGGCCAGAGGTGTGGGAGGGTGAGAGGATTCACCAGAGACAGAGTGGGGAGCAGAACAGGCAGAGTGACAAAATACACTGCTGAGGGGAGCAGCAGGCACAACAGGAGAGGCCTGCCACACCATGTGGGAATCTCTCTGGCAGGCCGGGAATTGAACCCGCATTGCAGAGGCTGTGGACAGCTTCACATCGCTGCACTCAACCCGCTGCACCACCGGGGAGGCCCCCTCTTGATTTTTTTTAACCTCTCCTCTTTTTTTAGTGTTATTGCAAGAACCACTCTAACAATTATCTCTGAAGACACCCTGCTGAATGGGAGAAAATATTTTCACACCATACATCTGACAAGGGGCTGTTATAAAAGATCTACAGACTTCATACAACTCAATATAAAGAAAATCAAGCCAGGGCCTCCCCCATGGTGCGGCGGTTAAGCGCTAGGTTGCGAAGCTGCCCACAGCCTCTGCAGCGCCAGTTCGATCCCTGGCCGCCTGGCGAGGGTCCCACATGGCACGCAGACCTCTCCTGCCCCCCGCTGCTCCCCTCAGCAGTGCACTTAGTCTGCTGTTCTGTTCTTCTCTCCACTCTGGCTCTGCTGAATTCTCTCAGCCTCCCCCACTTCTGACTGTACCCAGTGCTTGTATAAATAATAAATAAATAAATCTTAAAAAAAAAAAAGAAAATCAAGCCAATCCAAAAATAGAAGAGCTACATAGGTTCTTCTTTAAATCTAAAGAAGGCATGCAGAAGGCCAAAAGGCACATGAAAAAATGTTGATTACCACTTAACATCAGGGAAATGCAAATAAAACTACTGTGAGATACCATCTTACACCTATGAGAAGGCCCATATCAAAAAGAACAGAAACAACAAATGCTGACAATGTTGTGGAGTTAAAGGAACCACACACTGTTGGTAGAAATGTCCAATCCTGACGGAAAGCAGTGTGGAGTTTTCTCAAAAGGTGAAAAATGGATCTGCCATATGATCTAGCAATTCCACTCCTCAGTATCTACCCAAAGAATACAAAAACACTAATTTGAAAGCAAACTTGCAGCACTATTTACAATAGCCAGACTATGCAAACAACCTAAGTGGCCAAAAACACATGAGTGGATCAAAAAGATGTGGTATAAACATAGTGGAAAATTACTAGGTGATCAAAAGCTCAAGCTATTTGTGACAACATTGGTGGAGCTGGAAGGGATTATGCTAAGTGAAATAGCCAGGAAAAAGACAAATACCAATGGTGTCACTTGTATATGAAATATGGTGAAACCAAACAAAGGGTCAAAGACAAACTTAAAAACTAATTCTTGAAAGCTGACCATGGAAATGAGGCAGTCAGGGGAGGAGGGGGTAAGAGAGGGATGAGAACAGGGGTGGAGAGCACAATGGACTATGGTAGAGGACTATGGGTGCTTGGTGGTGAGTGTGCTATGATCATTACACCTGAAGGGGGAGATCCTATACTTCCAAAATACTAAAATCAATTAAATCCATGGCATGTTAATAAAAATTAAACAAATAAAAAAATCGATTGTCTCTGAAGCTCTTTCTATTCTTCTAGGATTCTCCTTAAGAATCATTTTACTGCTGGCAGAATAAAACTTAAGCAGAAAAAGAAGAATTTCTTGTCATTGTACGAATTCCTTCCTGTTTTTCTCGAGGGTGCTTTTCCAGTCTGATTACCAAATGTTTCCTTTACAACTAAAAGATCAAAGGAACCACCTGCCCTGGGACCTTGGCTCAGGCAGACTTTCATAACACTACATGTGGATTGCATCAACACGTCCTGAAATTTGCTGACACTCAGTTTCACAAGTTAAGGTCCAGAGTTTAAAAAACTCCCTGGCATAAGCAAAATGGCCACACTTCAGTTAATCTAGGAATAATATGAAATCTCTAATCAGTTTGCTTAGTGTGGATCATATAAAAGGGTTGTAGTTTGCACCTTCACTATTCTATCAGTGATGAAAATTATGATAATTTACCCTAATAATGAGATCAACTATTTTAAAGGTCTAACTAGAATGTCTTCCTTGTGAAATCGGCAGTGAATGAAAATCAGAATCACCTATATGATTACTTGGTAGGTAAATCTCGGTTGGTGAGGGAAATGACAAAGGCGAACTCAAAGACACAGTTTCTTAACTTTTATGGTAACATTGAGTAAGTCAGTAAATTTTTAAAAATCTTAGTTGTCTTATCTGTAAAATTGATATAAAAATAACTACTTCTAGAATATATCTAAGGATCCAAAAAAGATAGCATATAATATCCCTTGGTAATCTTTAAAACAATTTAAATATGAGGTGTTATTGTTCAATTTAAATATGAGGTGTAGCTATCTCTTGATATAGACCATACCAAGAAAGAACAAAGATGGAAAAAATTATTTGACAACAGCTGAGAAGTCACTTGTATTCTCAAAGTATTAGGGAAAGTGAATACTTTATATGGCTTCACAGTTTTCTTTAATCTCTGAATCTCAAAGTACCTTCAGAATACTTTTATTAATATATAAAACCCCATGAAATACAGTTCCTCAAACTTCCTTTTAAACAAGGTACCTTTTCTAGGACCTATAATAAATTTAAGCCTAACCCACTAAAGACCCTCAGATTTGTGATCCTTTTTTTATGTTTTAATTTTTGTGTCTTATTTAAAAATGCAAGTCTCTTGATCTTGTTTGCCTTCCCTCAAAGCCTATCCCTTGATTCTTTGATGTAGTGAACATGCCTATGAAACTCAAATCCTAGACAGATGGCAGTCTTTTCATTCCTTATATGTTAGGGATAAGGCTTGGAGATAATTTATTAATCTCTTTCTCCCTTAAGTGTCTGAAAGATGCCCATTAAAAATATGTGAACCAGATTCTTCTTTTGCCTAAGTTGAATTTTAGTTGGAATTAGAGTCCTTACCGGCTGCATTTATTTTACTCTGGCTCCTTGACTAGCATGTGGGAGTTTATTCTGTTGGCTTACTAAATGAGCTAATGTTTTGAATGAGCTAATGGGGCTTTCAAGCCAAGAGTTGTTGAGGCACTAGGAGATGTTGCTATAATTATTCTCTGTATTTCTATGGCTTCTTTTTCAAGGAGTTCAGAGAGCTCTGCATTACTTAATTTTACCTAAGCAAGGTGAGCTCAATGAATTATGTTATTGTTAGAAAAAATTTACTTTTATTTAAGTTTTCTATTGTCATATCTTCTGGCATCTTCTTTTATTGGTATTTAGTGATCAGAATATTTTCTGGGCCTCCCCAGTGGCGCAGCGGGTTGAGCACAGCACTGTGAATCTGTCCACAGCCTCTGCAGCACGGGTTCAATTCCCCACTGACCAGGGAAATTCCCACATGGCATGGCAGACCTCTCCTGTTTCACCCGCTGCTCCCCTCAGCAGTGTTTTTGGTCCGTCTGCCTGTTTTGCTCCCCATTCTGTGTCTGGTGAATCCTCTCACCCTTCCGCACATCTGACCTGTAACCCAGCTATTGTATAAATAAAATAAATCTTAAAAAAAAAGAATATTTTCTGTGGATGTTCAAAATTATTCTTTTTTCCCTCTTGCAATAAGTCTAATGCCTGTTACTGCAAATTCTGCTGTTAACGAATAATATATGTATCGTTTATGTATACATATGAAAGAATAATTAACATATATTATATCCTAGACTAAAGAAGTGTCCGTACTGGTGAATTTCTTAGTTTGAGATCAGGTGTGTGTGAGAATGGATGATACATTTTGGGGATACATGGGCCTTTTACTTTTCTTCAAAATAAACCACACATTAAAAAAAACACATAGATTTTGCTTGAACATAGAACTGATGCAGTTATGTCATATTTTAGATAGGAATTATTTGTTAGAAATTCTATTTAAGATGAGCGAGGCTGAGGTGCAATGCAGATTGTCAATATATAAAGAAACCATAGACTATAACCAAGATGAAAATGCATACATTGTGCAAAAATGAAAAATGTGTAAAAAATATATAAAATTAAAAAATTTTAAAAATAAAATGCATTTAAAAAAAAAGAAACCATAAATCAGTTTCTGGTAGGTTATCATTCTGATTATAAATGTTAATGGTGTGTTGTGTGATCCACTTTTGACAGGGTCTCGCTTACTTTGAGAGATTGCCAATATCCATCCTGAAACTTTGACCAGATAGAGCACTTTGACTTTGACACTGCCAGAGGTTTATCAAACTGATTTTTCTTTATTCATTTTGCTAAATGATTTCTTCTTTAACGTAATGTATATTTATCGTAAGGAGTTTTCTATAGTATGTCAGTTGAAAAACAAGTCAGTGTTTTTCTTGAAGATCTTTTATTTCCCTTCCAGAGAGATATATACAGACATACTCACATAGACAGAAATCTCTAGATTTGCATTCCAGGAATTATCAATTCAGTATTATATGCCTGATATATAGATATATGTGTGTGTGTGTGTGTGTGTGTGTGCATACAAATGGCTAAAACACCAGTAATGTTTACTTTACTCATCAATGTAGAACTCTTTTCCTTAAGACTCAAGCTCACCATCCATACAACTGCCACAGGATTGTTCGGTTTCATATAAGATTACACTTCTATGGACATCCTCCAGTGCTTATTCACTGGAGACTTAAGCGGAGATCATGCTGCCTTTTCTAAGTAACTTTCTGGAAGAGAAGAGCATAATTACCCACTTCCAGGAAACTGGCATTCATCAAGAAACATTTGCTTTTCGCGTCTTCTCTAGTGGACATCAGTGAACTTATCAAGATGTTCTCATGTCCTCTCCAGTTCTTTTCTTTTTATGTTTTTTTGCTTCCATCTTTGTTTTTCTATAAATTGCATTTTCCCTGATTGAGCTCACTAAAGGTAAATTCAGCTAAAACAAATAAATAGGAAATACACATTTATAATGAAATGACTCCTTAGAGCAATTTCTTAGCGCAGATTATAAAATAAAATCTCTAAATAAAAGATTTTGGCGAGGTTTGGACTCAATTGTTGCCTTTCTCCTTTGCTGCAATTGTTTATCACAATGAAAATACACAGGTGCTAACACAGGCTAACCCCAAGCTTAAAGAGAAGTTTCTTTATCTATTGAAAGAGAGATCCTAGCTCTTGAAATTCAAATATGTTTTCCTTTAGCAATTTGATATAACAGGAAGAAAGTATGAACTTTGAAGTCAAAGGACTTAGGTTTGACTCTGTGTTCTGTCACTTACTGGGTGTATAAACCTTAGACAAGTTAGTTAACAACTCCAAGCCTATGCTTCTTTCTCTGTTATCAGGAGATTAATAATAGCTCTTTTATCTGACTGCCTTAAGAAATAAATAAAAGAATGCAAATGAAGGAATGGCATATGTCCATCTTAGGGAGTCTTCAAGGGATATTAGTTACTTTTCCTTCTTATAGCATGTTAGAGTAATGTGCTACTTTTGCTTAATAAGATACAGTAATATAATCCATAAAATTAGATAATAAGGAATACAAATATAATGAATTTTAAGAGTCATTTTCACTTTGTGGGGTAACTAATTCAGGGAGTCAAATAATTATAATAAATGCTATCATCTTGTGAGATAGAAAAATAACATTAATTCATTCTCTCATTTGTATCTTTTTTGGTCAAATATTTATTAAGTTCAATGATTTGTTAAAGACCATATGAGGCCCTAAAAGTACAGTGTTGAGGAATATAGACATGGTTTCTGGAGTTGGCTTACTAGGATATTTTCAGTTTGGAAATAGGAAAATTTAAGAAGGAACACATTTAAAGAGGATTGACTTTGATCTCAGTTAATATATAATCCCTGGTATCATATCTCAAATAGGATTTATCATCATCTTGTAGCCAATTCACTTCTTTTTGTGTCAGTAAGCAAATAGGAATTTTTCCTTAGACTGTGCCTGGAAACTCCCTAGTTGTGAAGGTATTCCGGGTTTTTCAACCATTGCAAGGAATTTTTACTGAGATTTAGATCAGTTTTAACAGGAGCCACAACATTATATTAAAAGCAAGATTTCATTTTATCACTCTAGAGAAAGCAATAGTGACCAAAATAAGTCAGTACTTCAAGAAAAGAGAAAATTCACCATTTTTTGAGCTAAGAGAATAGATCTCATCCTTTCACACAGGAGGAAAACTTGGCATGGGAGTGGGATTAGTTTCCTGTGTTACTTCACATTTTGCTCCCACTGGAGTAGACTTGCCCCCCTCAAGGGTGAGGATTGGGTACACATCCAAATCGCTACTTAATCACGTTGTTTAATACCTGTGGGCGATTGTCTTAGCCAAAGGATGCTTGAGAATAACCACGAAAAAGTTTTATGTGCTGCCTCTCCCTGTCCTCCCTCTTTCTTTCATTTCCTTTGTTTCTCTCACCCTCTTTATCTTGTTCACATTTACTTTCTCTTCCCCTCTGACAACAAACTTAGTTATTTGGAGTTTTGCTGTTGTGTGAGGTTTAATCATGTCCCCAGGATGAGGGGTAATTATTAAACCACTGGAAATTTAATGATGGGTATTTATTCCCCAACCTTAGTCATTTTGGTGTCTGGGGTTTGCCATAGCAGTCAGTGGAAACCAAAGTGGATAAATGTCTTCAAACCGCACATGATTTTCCAGTGATTTACGTGTGTTTGTTGTACTCCAGATGGCCAATTACTGATGCCCTGCTCTGCCCTTTATTTGCAAGCCTCTCAAGATCAAAATAACAAAGACTTAAAACAAGTTCACCTCTCCACATGGTAGAAAACAGGTGTCATTTTACCCAATATGAAGTGACTTCTAGCACTATTCTACTCTGTATTTTTTTTTACATTTTCTTTCCCTCTAACTTAAGAATTTAAGTTATTCAAAAAAAATGTTGGGCTCTGTATTTCCCCAGTGAATTAATGTTAACCTAATATATATATGCATTTGCTTATTCACTATGTTTATTTTTTTAATTTTTTTTATGTTTATGTTTATTTTTATTGACTGTCCCTTATTAAGATTTAAGCTCCCCAAGGGTAGAGATCTTTACCTCTTTGGTTGAATGATGGGTCCCATGTGTTTTAAACAGTGACTGCCACCTATTATGCACTCTTTTAATATTTCTTGAGTAAATTCTGAATGAATGAGTACTACTAAATCCTCAGTAGAATACTTGCCGAGAATTATTACTCTTACAGATGGAAGTGACCCTGTATTAAATTTGCCACTTTTTATCCTTGTTGACAAGATACCTAACCTTTCTAAGTACTCAGTTCTTTATCTGTGTAGAGAGGATTTATTAAAATTAAGATTAAAAGGGATTAATTAAATGAGATAATGCATGGAAAAAGTGTTCAACACAAGAACTAACGTATATGGTCTTTGCCTAAGAATTTGTAACTGCTAAGAAATTGTTGCCCTTCAATTTAATGTTGTGGGACTATGAGAAATATAGGAGTATATATAGGAAAGATAAAAATGTTTTGTTGTTGATGTTTGTTTTGTTTTAACTAAAGCTTCATTGAAATGTAAGTTCAGTGAAGGTTAGAATGTTGTGTGGTTTTGTTTTGGTTCCTGGTGTATCTCAATAATTAGAAAGGTGCCAGTCATATACCAGATGCTCAATAAATATTTGTTGATTGGATTATTGAATGTTTAAGATGGGGATTAGTTCCACAGCCTAATCTGAGCTCTTGGTGATGAGCTGAATTAATGGCAGAGATTCCAAAATACTGCTCTAAAATTGCCTCAGTTTTGTCATGTGGAATGAAAGACCATAGAGGAAGATTTTGGGACCTAAAAATGAAGAAAAGGAGATGCTGGAAATTATCTAGAAGTTCATGCCATGCATACAGAATTATTTTGGAAAATTCCAAATCAAATGAACTTTTAATGTTCTGATTATCTATCTAACTTCCTAAAGTACCCATATTCATGAAATTTTTTGGTCAAAAACAGAGCATTTTATTTAATATTTTTTTTTGTTTCTCAATTTTTTATTTTTTTATTTTATACATTTTTTACATCATTTTTCATTTTTGCACAATGTATGCATCTTTGTCTTGGTTATAGTCCCCATACAGTTCCCATCCTCCTTGTTTTGATCCTACTCCTCCCCCCTGCATAGTGTGTCTCTGGTTTATAGTTGCTTGTTGATTTTGATTTTTACTTTATTATAATTAGGTTTTTTTCCTGGTCCCTTATTTAGGTTTTCTAAATTCCTGCTATGAGTAAGACCATCCGGTATTTTTCTTTTTAAGGCCTGGATAAAGTCTTGGTAGTAGGCATGTAATTTCCAGGAGGAAAGATAGACTCACTACTGAACAGAACTTTCTGGTCCCTGTTGCAAGACTGGAATAACCATTCTCCAAAGAGAATACTACAATGTAGGTCATCTATGAAGTTAAAAGGAGTCAAAACCCAACAAACCTTCAATATTTTTCCTACCTGCTAACTCAAGTTGTTCTATAAATGACTAACTGACCCTCTACTGTATTTTCAAATAGTTAAGGGAGGGGGCTGTCTTCAATGATCTATTTGTAATCAACCACTTACTGGCAACCCTTTATGGCTCCTTTCTAAAAACTGCTTTTTATCAAAACATTTTTTTCTTTTCTGGCTTTTATTTAGTTTTTTTAATTGAATTTGTTTATTTTTGGAGGGTATTTGATTTCTACCCTCAGTTGTAGTCCCTGTAGTTCTCCCAGCACCATAGCAGCCTTGATCCATCATCATAGTTCCCTGTGTTCTTCCCTCCTCTGTCAAAACAACATTGATAGAATTACCAATTGAATTTGTAAAAAAAATAATTTTAAGACTCCCATGCACATATCATGTGAATAAATTTAAATAATATTTATATTGTCTTGGGTGGCAAATTCACAAAAATCCAACTTCCTTTGCAATTTAGGCAAAACAGTTTCAACAACAGTGAACTGTTAATTCAGTTTGATTTACTCCCCTCCAAAAAAACTTCAGCTCCCAAATACTTTACTACACTTGTATTTTGAAGGTTTTTTCCCCCCAAAATATATTTGCTTCTGATAAATGTAAGAAAACAAGAAGTGTTTTTTGGAAATTTTTGAGATACAGAATTGGAAGGGACGCAGAAGTATAGAGATAACAATTACATATGGACATGTGACAATGTGTGGTTTTAAGGAATATTAATCCTGGGGAGTCAGATACAGCATGATTGTATTTTGTGACTCCAGCAAATCCATGGTCATTATAAGGAAGGACAGTTGTCTGGAAGTCAGCTTCCTTATCTTCTGCATTGATGAAAAAATAGACACAGCCTGGTGACAAGAAAAACAGATTTGTACTTATAAAGTTTGAAAGTTGTTTTTCGAGAAGGAGAACATATCAGCTTTTCTCCACGCCCCCCAGCCCCAACCCCCCTGCTCTATAAATAGCTCCTGGCAGGCAGAAACAGCCCTGATTGCACAAGATGAAGGAGAACAAGCAGCAGGCTGTAGTGCAGAATCAATGGCACGGTGCCAAGAGCTTCATCAAATGAATAATAGCTTCCACTTGACAATCAGTAAAGTGCCTCTTCTCCTACGGATTTAGTTTTTAATGATGATTAGAGAGGATGGGCCCCTAAAATTTCTCTGGTAGAAATGACCTCCTATTAATTTCTATTCCTTGAAATGCTGAATTTCAAAGCTATTTTACAGCTGCAAAACCAAAGGCACTGACATAAAGGAACTATTATCTTTGTAATTGTAGCAACAAGTACTAAATTTGTCATTGATTAATAGAGACTTTTTAACTTCATGATCCTTTGTTGGTTGAGTCCCTTATTTGGAGCTCTGCTGATTTACTTGCTTTGAAAGTCAAATGTTACATTTTAGACCCAGCAGCTATCAGGATAATGTCCTTTGTTTTAACATAATAAATACTTCCTTATAACATCTTACATTGATTAGTATGCAGTGAAGGGTGAGGATCAAGTTAGAGTTTATTTATTCAATACAAGTGTTTTGTTTTTTGTGCAGGTAACCACAGAAGTCTAAATAGGCATGATTAAAATACATTAAGGAATGCAACATTTATTTAGCAAAGAGCATTAAATTTTCAAAATTCCTAGCACATTTTCATCTATGTGGATGTATATAAAATATATATTCCAAGAGGAGCTAAATATAGACTAGAGTCTCCTAAAGGGAGATGATATTTATGTTGCTGGAAGTGATGAGCCCAATAGGCCTACTTTGTAAAATTAGGCTATTAGTGATAAAGTGATAGGTAGTGATAGGTCCTAAAAATAACCTATGGTGTATCTCAGTCATATAATGTGTGGCGTAAAGTTTTGGATGTTAAGAGCAATTCAAAGGAGACAATGACACTCTATGGTGATTTCTGTTTAGTGTTCTTCGTACCTTAAAAAAGTATAATGAAATGCTGCTTCAAAGGTTTTTTAAATTTAGTCTGACTTTGAAAAGTAACAGAGTCTGTTCTGTTCAATCTCATGTACTGTCATATATAAGAATTCATAAAACTTACAGAAATATTTAAGAGTTGAAAAGTTTGGAAGGAAATATTTATTAAGAATTTAAAACTTTGGCCAGCCTGATTCAGGAGGTTGCCTGGTGTTGATCTTTGATTTTTGGTGTTCCTCAGAGAAAAGAGAATATAGTGAGTTTGTTTCTGAATTTGTTCTATTATAGCACTTTCCTCAATATTAAAATATCCTTCATTTTGTGAGATAATGTTATTGTTTTACCTTGAACTATCTCTGCTTGATAAAATAAAAAGCTGGCAGTAATTATTAAGAGCTCCACTTTCACTTTAAAAATATTTACCAGCCTGTGAAATCCAAAAGCTATGCATTTCTACTTGACTATGAGAATGTAGGAATTAGTTGTCAAAATTTTGCCTTTTATCATATAAGTGCCTATAAAAAGTCTATCATACTCACAGGTATATGTAGAAGAAATAGAAAAAAATTAGCCAGTGATAATAGCTAAAAGAAAAATAAAATAATCAAATACTGTTGTAATTCAGTCATATATTTCAGAAAAAGATCAATCAGAAATTTAACTAATAGGATAAAACTATTAATCTGTTCCTAAAAGTTTTGAATGTCAGCTCAAGAGAGCTTGAACATGTTATTTCTTTGCATGGCTACTAATTTCCATGTTACCTTTTTAGTAGAGCCTATAGGACACATCACTGTTTCAATGTAGAGGATTTAATGTGAAAACAAAAATAGCCTAACATTTCTACCATTAGAGAATGATGTGCTTAATGCTATGTCACTTAGTCACTTATTTCCCTTAATTTTGCACTTTATTAAGAAACGGATATCCTGGTAGGCCTATAATGCTAAAAGCTAATTTTGTTTACATTTTTTTTAAAGGCACTGGATGTCCTTTAAAATCTGACTTAATTCCTGGTATTAGTTATCCAGGGAAGAGATAGACTCTGAGAAAGAATAGGACTGCCTGAAAGAATTAGACTTTATAAAGGGAAAATTTGTTGGGAGGTAAGGAAAGTAGAATGGGCTGTTATGTGGAAAGTGTGAGATATGGGCTTCTGAAGGACAGGACTGCTCTTCTAGGCCACAACCTTTACTCTGTCAGATGGACTATTTATATTCGTTGTCATCATGTGTTTATTTTTCCTTTTGTTGTCTTTATCATTTAACAAATCCCTGAAATTTCTGGTTTGGTTCCTTTACACTAAGTGGCATAAAGAGGATTGCATTAATCTGCAGAGTAGTTAAGAAAGAAATGCGGGCCTCCCCTGGTGGCTCAGTGGTTGAGCACTGGGCTGTGAAGCTGCCCGCAGCATCTGTGGCACCAGTTCGATCTCCGGCCACCAGCGAGGGTCCCACATGGTGTGCAGACCTCTCCTGCGTGCCTGCTGCTCCCCTCAGCAGTGTATTTCATCAGTCTGACTGTTTTGTTCCCCGCTCTGGCTCTGATGAATCCTCTCACCCTCCTGCGCTTCTGACTGTACCCAGTGCTTGTATAAATAAATAAATAAATCTTAAAAAAAAAAAAAGACAAACAGCACATTAAAAAAAAGAGACAAAATATGTTTAAAAAAAAAAAGAAAAAAAGAAATGCACCCCAAAACCAGTGGGACTGTGACACAAAGTGAGAAACCCTCAAGATGGAGATGAAAAGAATCACATTGCTTGGTAAGCTTCTTATTCCCACCTGGAAAATTTCTTTTCTGTACTGATGATCCAGGAAGAATTTAGGCAGAGCTGGCTTTATAATTTTCAAGGTGCAGGACAAAGTGAAAATGTGGGGTTCCAGTCAAAGATAGGGAAGTCAAACTCCCCTTTGCACAGATTTACTGCTCCTCAATTTACTGCCAACAGGGTTTGGTGCCAGGCCTCACTTGATAGGTGGGGCTAGGGTGAGAGCCCATGGAACCACCCTTTGAATGTACTAACTACTCTGCCAGTATTGAGGTGCACCTGATCAGAGTTTCCTGATACTGAGATCCCTGTGAGGGAGCAGGGAGGGTACTTGGAGAACTGGAATGTGGCTTCTACCAGTCAACTCAAACTGTAACCTAGACATAGTGGTTTTGTTCATGAGCCAGATATGGGAGAATTTCAGGATAGCCACCCCAAGTATTAAACCCCAAGCACAGAACCTTAAGTCCCAAGCAGGGCCCCTCTGAACACAAGACATTAGTGGTTGCACATCCATAAAGTTGGTAGGATATATCACATTAAATAAAGAAGATACTGGGTGTTTACAGCCACATTGGGGTCTTCACTCTCTTTCCCTAGATGTCTTTTTGTTGCTAAAGTTGTTTACTTTTTTATCTGTTTGCATGCGCTAGCAGAGTGAAAAAACTGGCACCTGTTCACCTGAAATAAAGATTAGTTTTAGATTTCCTTTTCCCCAAGATGAATGGTAGAACACTTGGCCATTTCACTCTAGGAGGATATAGTTCCTCAGAGATGCTCTAGCTCACAGGGCCTAGCAGATGCCCTGTTAGCAAGTCAGAGCTCAACTTTATACAGTAAGGAATTGTCAAAGTGAGATGCAAGTAGCAAAACCAGAGATATTTTTGTAAATGCAAGTGTGGGTTCATTTCTAATAGGAAATAAGACCAGGTATCCACCATGCTCTTGAACATGGTAGAGTCTACCAATTTTGACTTGCAGCCATTGAAAATATTAAAAAACAGAATCCTTAACTGGCCAAGAGGAGACTGAACATGAAAGAATTGTTATAAATGGTTGGGTGCCTCATTGATATGAATACTTTCAGTCCAGTAGGACTTTTAGTCCATCCTTTCTATGTACTCTTGTTTGAGTGGCTCTTCTTATAAACAGCATATCAAAAGATTTTTTTAATTTGAAAGCTATTATGAAAATCTTTTAGTAGTATTAAATCAATTTAAATATATTGTAATCTCTATAATATTATGACCTGTTTTTACAGTACATCTTGTTAACTAACCCCCATCATGTATTCTTTTCTATTCCTGCATCAAGGCAGTTCCCTTAGGTTATAATCCACCACCTCAGGCAGTTTAATAGGGAAAATGTATAGGATTCATGTCCTGTGACTCATTGGCAGGAAATATTTTCACTCCAGTAGGACATTTATCCTGCTCTAATATTACCTTATGGTGCTGACCTGGACTATTGTGGATTTTTTGGTGATGAGGCTATGATGATCATACCAAGATAAGAAAACAAAGCTAAAATTATCCCTAAAGCAGTCCTTAGTGGATAGTAGCCTTTGCCCCAGACTCCTGCCACTCTATATACTGGCTTCTGTAGCTTTTCCTCTAGGAGTTTCTTTATTGATGCTATATTAGTTACTCAGACTTAGTGTTTCACTCTCAAGTCTGTAGTTTCTCCAACATTGACTTTCGGGAAAAGAACTATATTGGTACACTATCTTGTGAGGGAGGAGTCATGGCTATATTTTATCAATATATTCATAATAATAGTAGTGCAGATAGTGGCATAGCTCTTTTATTGCACTTTGCTCTCTTGAGCTTCATACCATTGCATGTTTTCTGACAAGCTGTAGATCTGGGGTAACCCTACATCTGGCAAGTGTACTAGTGCCATTTTCCAATAACATGTGCTCACTTCATATCACTGTGTCACATTTTGGTAATTCTTGCAATATATCACATCTTTTCTTGTTATTATATCTGTTATGCTAATTTTTGATTGGCTTTGGGGTGCCCAAAGCTATAAGATGGCGGACTTAATTGATAAATGTGTGTTATGACTCCTGTTCCTTGGGATGTAGGCCAGAGGTGTGGGGGATGGGGGAGGACAGGGAGAGGATTCACCAGAGACTGCTCTGTGTGGGTCAGCTCCTGGCCTGGGATCGAACTTGTGCTGCAGTGGCTGCCTATAGCTTCATAGTGCTGAGACTTAGCCCTTTGTGCCACCAGAGAGGGCCCCTGGAAATCCTTTTCCTTCAGGATTTTAAATATATCATGCCATTCCCTTCTGACCTGCAAGTTTTCCACCGACAAGTTCACAGATAATCTTATACAAGCTCCTATACATATATAATTTATTTTTCTCTAGATGCTGTTAGTATTCTTATTGTTAATTTTTAGCAGTTTAATTACAATACATCTTGGGGTGCATCTTTATGGATTTATTTTATTTAAAACTCTTTGGACCTCTTGGATGAGGATGTCTATTTCTTTCCTAAGTTAGAGAGATTTTTGGCTGTTATTGTTTTAAGTCAAGTTTCTACCCCTTTCTCTCTCTTCCTTCTGGGACTCTTACGTGGGTTTGTTCCATATGGGGTCTACACTATTTTCATTCTTTTTTCTTTTTACTGGTCTGTTAGTATGTTATTCACCATCTTGTGTTTATGTTCGCTGTTTCTATCAACGGCTTCCTCTTATATACTGTTCAATCCCTCTATTGTATTTTTTAATTCAGTTATAGAATTCTTTTTTAAAAAAACTTATTTATTTATACAAGCACTGGGAACAGTCAGAAGCGCGGGAGGGTGAGAGAATTCACCAGAGCCAGAGCGGGGAACAGAACAGGCAGACTGATGAAATACACTGCTGAGGGGAGCAGCGGGCGCGGCAGGAGAGGTCTGTTGCACCATGTGGGACCCTCGCCAGTGGCCAGGGATCGAACCAGTGCTGCAGATGCTGCGGGCAGCTTCACAGCCCAGCGCTCAATCGCTGCGCCACCCACCAGAGGAGACCCCAGTTATAGAATTCTTTAAGTTCATTATTTCCATTTGAAGCTTTCCCATATTTTCTCTGTCTTTGTTGGAGTTCTCATTTTGTTTATGAATAGCTTTTCTTATTGGAATTAGAATAGATAAGGCTGTTGCTTTAAACTTTTTTTGCAGGTATGTTACCTAACTATTCTGGATTCATATCTTTCTTGGAGAGTTTTTGGTCCCATGATTTGTGGTATATCCCTGTGTATCTTCATTTTTATTTTTTATGGGTTGAGCTAAACAGGTTTCTTTTCTTAACTTGATGTGTTGACCTTATATTAAGTTTATAATTTTCAGGATGTACTCCTAGGTTGTGTTCCTAGGAGCCTGAGATGTATGTTGTTTTATAGACTTATGCCTCTGTACCTGTTTGGATGACTAGAACTGTAGTCCTTTTAGGGGGTATAAGCCAGGGCAGTGGGAAGCCAAGAGCTTGCTAATGAGTATCAGCAGTTCAAGTCTCCCAAGAGCCATCAGGTGCCTGAGCTGAGGGGGATGGGTAAGAGAGGGGGATCTGCAATGACTTCCTCCCTTAGGCCAGTTTCTTAGTCAGAGCTTCCGCAATAGCCTCATGGTAACACTGCCTCCCAGCTGTGGTTCAGCTCTAGTTTGTGGCTCCTGTGACAAGTAGTATTTCCCAGGGTGCAAGCCTGAGCATGGTGATTGGAGAATTTTGGATTTGGATTGTGACAAATCACAGCTCCAGTTGCGATCATGGGTATATTGTCTGGAGATAGGCCATCCTCCTGGTTGTGTATGCCCCCCCAACCTTGAATGCAACGCCTAGGTACTAAAGTCCCTGATGTGTGCATGAGCCCTTCAGTGACCACCAGCAGCAAAATGGCTCCACATGGCAGCTGTCCCTCTCTTGGGCGTGCTGTCCATTAGTGTTACAAAAAAAATTACATTGTACTTTTCCTACCCTCTTGGCTGTGTTACTTTTCTTTGTAAAGTTGATGATTTCCCAGTTGTTCATCATGGATTGTTGTTTTTATTTGTATATTATTTTGTTGTACATGTGAGAAGGAGGCCAGTCTGGTGTCTTTAGTCTTCTACCATCTTTCTGGAAAGCTCTATTATTTTTAATTATACTATTTTTTATTGAGGTAACAATGATACCATATATGATTTTAGGGTATAGGTTTATACCTCTTTAGATATATGTTACCACATCATGCATACCACCAAAACACCCTTAATCCCCTCACATAGGCCATTGGATCCCCTCACATCTTTGCTGCCTATTTTTCACTATTCTCCTGTAGTAGCCTCAATTTGGCAGTGATTTTTTTTTTTTTTGGGGGGAGGTTGTTTTGGTTTAGTTTGTCTGTAACTTTTTAAAAAGATTTTATTTATTTATTTTGCATACAAGAACTGGGGTGTAGCCCAAAGGTGTGGGGGGTTGTGTCGGGGGAGAGGATTCACCAGACATAGTAGGGAGCAGAACAGGCCAGCAAGCACTTGAGGCCGCCTCCTGAAAAAAAAAAAAAAAAAAAAAGAACAGGCAGATCCACTGAAATACATTGCTGAGGGTGTTAGAGGGAAAGGATGTCCTGGGCAAACTCCATACAGGCTTTGTGGATGTCACTCCCACTCCATCAAACACTGGGAACTACAAATCCCATGATCCCCAAAGGGAAGTTGCAAGGACCTAAGGTAGGAGTTAAGCAGTCACTTTCTCTGTATATAAATA
The DNA here is from genome assembly GCF_014898055.3 of Talpa occidentalis. Lineage (NCBI taxonomy): Eukaryota > Metazoa > Chordata > Mammalia > Eulipotyphla > Talpidae > Talpa > Talpa occidentalis. Next base: position 50,151,985 of record NW_023605305.1, read on the forward strand.
AAACCAGCCATGTTAATGGGGTCTTGGGCTCTTGGCCAGGCAGGTTTGGTCTTCGTGGGTCATTTGGGATTCCAGGTTGGTGGAATGGGTAGGACTAGCATTTAAGAATTCATCTCCTTCTTTTCTCCCTGAACTGTACATTTCCTCATTCCCCTTCCCTTATAAATAAACCTTTGTTAATTTTCAGTGTGTGCCTGCAGTTTAAGTCCCCTTTAAGTGCATGGGTGAGAAACCCACAGTCAGGCAACCCGTTTTAGAGTGGGGTTGCCCTGTAACAAGGGGAGCAGCTCATAAGTCAGGAGAGATCTGCTGTGCCATGTGGATTATCTCCCTGGCTGGGGATCGAATCTATGCCACAGTGGCTGGCAATAGCTTGACAGCACTGAGACTTTAACCCCTACGCCACTAGGGAGGCCCTTGTCTGTAACTTTTGTTTGTTTGTTTCTTTATATTCCATATATGAGTGAAATCATCTAGTATATTTCTTTCTCCTTCTGACTTATTTCACTTGGCATAATACCCTAGAGTTCCTTCCATGTTGTTGCAAATGACAAGATATCTTTTTTGTTAATAGCTAAGTTGCTTTCCATTGTGTATATCCTCCACAACTCTATCCATTCCTCTATTGTTGAACACTTAGGTTGTTTCCTTAGCTTGGCTATTATAAATAATGCTGCAGTAAACATAGGAGTACACATATACCTTCAAATTAGTTGGTATCTATTTGACTAGATACAAAGAAGTGGAATTACAGGATCATCTGGGATGTCTACTTTTAATATAATGCTATTTTCCATAAGGTCCAGACCTCTCTACATTCCCAGCAACAGTGTACAGGGGTTCCCTTTTCTCCACATCTTCCCCGATACTTGTTGCTTCTGGACTTTTTCAGATAGTCCATTCTTAGGGGTGTAAGATTTTATCTCATTGTGGTTTTGATTTGAGTTTCCATGATGATAAGTGATAATAAGCATTTTTTCATGTACCTTTTGGTCATCTGTACATCTTTGGAGAAGTGAGCTCTTTTGCTCATTTTTTGTTTGGCTTATTTGTTTTTCTTGCTGTTGAGTCATGTTAATTCTTTGCACATATTGGATATTAGCCCATTTTTGCCTATAGGATCTGTAAATATTTTTTCCCATTCACTAGGTAGGGTGTCTTGTTTTTATGATCGTTTCTTTTACTATGAAGAAGCTTTGTAATTTAAGATAGTCCCATTTGTTTATTTTGCTTTTGTTTCCCTTAAGAAAGCCCAATTTTTGTGTATTTTTAATTAAGTAATATACATTACAATTAGATAATGTTTAAGATATAATGCTATTGTACACTTAATAGATCACAGTATAGTGTAAACATAGCTCTTACACGCATTGGGAAGCCAAAAAATTTATTTGATTTGTTTCATTGGAATATTTACTTATTGTGGTGGTCTGGAACCAAACCCACAATATTGCTGAGGCTTCCAATTTTTGACAAAAAATTACCCATTAAAAACTACTTGAAACCCCCAAGCAAAGTAATCTTGGCAAATCATATTGTAGTAATATTAGGAACGCCAAAATGCTTCAAAATTAGACCAAATACTTTGTTCAGAACCAAATCAATCTCCCCTCAGTGCTCCTAAGTGTTGGAAGATAGCTTCACACATTAATTTGGTTAGTTTTCTTTTCTTTTCCTTTTTCCCTTGAAGGATTTGTCTGTATCCCTCTTTAATGTTATCCCTGTGGTTCAGTAGTTTTTGGAAGCTCATTCTTGATACCATGCCAGTTTCTGCTGACTGTGGGCAGTTTAACTTCCCAGGTGGGCTGTTTAACAGGTTGAGATTGCCTTCTCTTACTATCAGCAGGCAGTAGTGTTAACAGCACTAATCCCCAAACCCAGTTCATTTACCCTAATGACATCCTCTTGCACGCGTGCATTCACATGTGTTAATGGGTGGCATGAGGACATCTAGGCCTCTCCACCCACCCTTATTAGGTGACCCACTTATCTAAAGAACAGCATCATTTTTCTTACTGCTTTTCAGAAAATGTGTCTAGCCAGTATTTCTAGAAGAAACTCTTATAGTTTCTCCTCCCCTGTGATTAAGGGATGGCATTGTTAGCCACAAATGAGCAGGAATACAAACTAATTTAATTAAATAAGTTGTGGGGTTTAAAGGTTTGATTTAGAAAGGCAATTCCCAGAGGACTGGTTGTATTACACCTTAAAAGTGTGTATCAGAGCCCAATTACCTCATTTTACTCATTTGTGTTAAGGGATTTGAAGGCTATGTTATATGAGAGTATTTCCTTGGAAAGCTAAAACATTAAGCAGAGAGGTGACATGGATAAAACAATGGGTTAGTAACTGAGAAAGATAGATGTTAGTTCCAGCTAAGCTATTAAGTAGCTCTATGATGACCTTTAAATCCGACATCTCTGGAAAACTGGGTTCCTCATCGGTAAAATAACCTTTGAAGTTCCATTTTCAAAAATCCAAGATATTATGATTGTAAGATGCAAAGATATTATGATTATAAGATGTAAATATTTTTAAACATTTTTTAAAAAATGTTGTGGTATATAAGAACTGGGGTATAGGTCAGAAGTGCAGGGGGTGAGAGGATTTTGTTTTAGATTTATCTATCTATGCATACAAGAACTGGGATACAGGCCAGAGGTGCAGGAGGGTAAAAGGAGCCACCGGAGACAGAGCCAGAAGCAGAACAGACAGACTGACTGAAAACACTGCTGAAGGGAGCAGCAGGCGAGACAGGAGAAGTCTGCTGCGCCACGTGGATATCTCTCTGGCCAGCCGGGGATGGAACCCACACTGCAGAGGCGGTGGATAGCTTCACAGTGTTGTGTTCAACCCCCTGCACCACCAGGGAGGCCCACAGGTTGAGAGGATTAACCAGACAGTCTGGAGAACAGAACAGGAAGAGCTACACTGCTGAGGGGAGCAGCAGGTGAGACAGGAGAGGTCTGCTGCACCATGTGGGTCAGCTCCCTGGCCAGGAACCCAACTCAGGCTGTGGTAGTGATAGTGGTGAGACTTAACCCCTAGGTCACCAGGGAGGCCCAAGCTAAGATCACTTTTCCCCTAAACAGAAATACAAACAATTTATCTAGTAGAGTCATAAGTGAATGCAGGTAAGTTTTCATGAAACCATGGATGATAAATATACTCTAGGTTGGGGGTGATTCTCAGGGGGAGGACAGATCAGGCAAGCAGATACATTTTAGAATCTGAAGATCTGGCATCACAGAGACATAGTCAGGGAAGGGCCATGTCTATGGGAAAGTAAGGCCCTTCTGAGAAATCTCTGTCCCTAACCTACCTGGTGGATTCTTGAGTCCCTGAGATAGAGGCCTTTTGCATGATCTTTACTTGTAGGCAGTGTATAAAACTCCCTACTGCACAAGAGCGTATCTTCATGATCCATGATGTCAGTTTTTAAATGTAAATCAGCTTTGTTGCATATTGATGGGTTCTTTTTTTAAAGATTTATTTATTTATGAATACAAGAGCTGGGGTACAGGCCAGAAGTGTGGGGTGGGGGTGAGAGGATTCACCAGAGACAGAGTGGGGAACAGAACAGGCAGATTGATCAAAGTTCACAGCTGAGGGGAGCAACGGGCAAGTCAGGAGAGGTCTGCTGCACCATGTAGGTTGCTCCCTGGCTGGCTGGGGGATTGAACTCGTGCTGCAGTGGCTGCAGACAGCTTCATAGGTGTGTCTAAACCCCTAGCGCCACCAGGGAGGCCCTTGATGGGTTCTTTTTAAAAAAGACTTTTCAAGTAAAACACTCTTTTGCCACCCCCCCATCTTACCCATCTCTCTTCACTCCACTCCCACTTACCTAAGAATCACATAGGAGTGAAATAAAGTGGTCTAGACATATTTAAGAAATTGGAACATTTTTTCCAGGCTATGATAGGACAGCTCCAAATGCAATACAGCTGGGTTTTCCCTGGGTGGCCCGTGGTGACTCAACCCAACCCTGACTCTCTAAGCAACCTAAAGTCATGTTTTTCAGGTCTTTAATTAGGACGGATAGAGACAATTTTATAACTGCTTACATGAAGGAGTCTGACTCTGTATAGAAATACTAAAGAGGACTTACCTAATGCTTTTGGCTTTTCAGGACCAAGAAAGTCAAATTTCAGAGTTCTCCTAGCTTTTCACATTTCTCATAACATTGCTCAGAATAACTTGGAGCATAACTAATTACCTCTCTGCCTTCCCCAGATTACACTGGTTAGCTTGGTAGAGCCATAAATGTCACCATGAAATAAATATATGAATGTGTAAACAAAAACAAAAGCCCATTCATCGCGTAGTAAATTAAACAATTATGTTAAACAATAATTTGAGAGATTCAGAATAATATAAGGGAAATATATTAGAAGTGCGCCCCCCCCCCCCACGGGAAAGCTACTTTAAGAAATAAGTATATTCTGGCACAATAGAAAAAGTCTTGTCAGTCATATTTTAAATGGTATAATTAGGTGTTTGCAAGAAGCTAACTAGATACCCCTTTGGGGACTCAGCCTCTAGCACAATTGTAAATGGACAAAAATTAACAGCAAATGTATCACAGTTCTTTTCAAATGGAACTTATATATTTAATTTAGATTTCACTAAGTGAAAATAATATTTTAAAATTCCAATCAGTCCCTGAAGGCAGCAGGAGTTCTGCGGCCTCTTGCCTAATGATGTAATTAAGCTTAGCTCATCATTATCCATCCAGACACACCACAGACTCTCTCTCTCTCTCTCTCTCTCTCTCTCTCTCTCTCTCTCTCTCTCTCTCTCTCTCTCTCTCTCGCTCCTACACACACACACACACACACACACACACACACACACACACACAGAGCTGTGTATTGCAACTACATTTGAAAGATTAAAGGGTCAGTGAATGATGAGGAGTATGGGAGTTGAGGAGAAATTTTTGTTTTGGACTAGGTATGTGTTGATATATTTTTATAATAGCTAGACCAAGAACAGGGATGTTGCAGATTGACAGAACTGAAAATCATTATAAGAGACATAGTAAAATGCACAACAGTTTTTACCCACTACAAGCATACTCAAATAAAAATGAAGAGATTTCATGTATGTAACATTATTTTTTGACTCTTAGTGTTTACCATATAGATTAGTGCACAAATCACTGAGTTTCTTGGGAAAGTAAAAATTTTCATTGTCTGATAGCATATTTAACTCTCAGTCTTGATGAAGAAGGGTTTCTTTCAAATACTGTTTTAGTCTATCTTATAAGGAGTGCATGACATGATATTGAGTGTTTTATAAGATACTGAATTCCTAACATGGGTATGCTTTTGCACAAGAGGATCATTTATCAAATATAATTTATCCCTCCAACTAAAGTACACTTAAAGAAATTATTTTGAAAATAAGGTCTACATTCATTATATTTCATTAAATATTCATTCATTAAATATCATAATCTCAAATTAATTTGAAAATAAGGTTTATACTACATGAAAAATAATGTCACTAAGTACTTTTAAACTCATGAATAAGAAAATGCAAACACTAACCAACTTCTGTTCTCTATAGTTTAGTTTGGCTTCTCCCTCCTCACATTTGAGATAATTTTAAAAAAATAAGCTATTATTATCTTATGGAAATTTTCACAGTTGCTATTATTGACACAGTAGTTAATTTTAAGGACATATGGAAAGGAAGTTCTTTCCCAGCTATTAAAAAACATCTTCACCTATATGACTAAACTATGTTTTGTTTCAGTGTTGCATAACTTCATACCCTAAAAAAAAAAATTTGTTCAGAATAAATAAATGAGGTATTCCCAAATCTGTTGCTCTCAGGAATCTGTGAAATCATTTCTCAGCACCCCTGAGACACCCGTCTGGCACCAGAGCTACACGTGTAGCAGGATGGGGTAAGTCTTATGACTCTGCCAAATGTTAATAATAGCTACAGAGAAGTGACAGAGTATATCACAGAGTGTATTAAATTCTAAATTGCACAAAGACAGATAATAGAATAAACTTCACATTCTCTGAACAATTAAAGGTGGCAAAGGACCTCAGTCACTTTTGAAATAAAAGCCTTAAAGAAAGGGGAGTAAAAAGATATTTTTGCTGACCGGAGAAGCAGGGCCTTAAAATCAAGAACTACAGAAATATTTATTATATGTGACTAGGATAGCAAGATGTGATGTGGAAGAAAAGAAAAAGACAGAAAACATTAAGGTAGTATGGAGTGCACAGGCATGCTGTTTCCACTCTCACTGTTTTCATTTATTCTATTTGTGAGAATTTGTTCAATGACTGCTACCCGCCAGATGTCCTGAGGACACAGTGCTACAGATGATATTCCTGTCCTAGTGGGTCCATAATCTAGAAAATGAGACAGGTGAAAAACAGATAAATTTATAAATAAATTTATTGTGATAAGTACTGCAAGGGAAAAGTCAGGGTGGTGGTGTAGAAATGTTTCAGTGAGAAGACAGCATAGACCATTCAGGATAGGGCAATAAGGGAGGCTTTTTTGAACAGGCAGTATCTGAAATGAGATCCAGCAACTGAGAAAGAGGCAGCTGGGCCTGGATAAAGAGCACTCCAAGCATAGAGGCAATGTATAAAAGCCTGGAGCGGGGAAAGGCTTGGTGTGTTTGAGAAATCTGTGTAGCTAAAGCATGAGAATGCCAGAAAACGAATGATATCAGAAGAGATTAGGGAGGTTAGCACGAGCCAAATCATGCAGGAGGATTTTCATTGTAGCAAGGAGTTTGGATTCTCTTACAAAAGCAATAGAAGGGATTTAAGCAGGAAAGTGACATGCTCTCGTTCATATTTTAAATGTAGCACTCTAGCATGCTTTCATTTTAAAAATTTCCTCTATTGTTTTTCTCTGAGATTGTTTTTTAAATTGAAGCAGTTTACAACACTCTATATGATTTAGGCAAATAGGTGAGAAGTCTTCACACTCACAACGCTTCAGATGTATGTTGCCATACCACACCCACCACCAAAGCATCCATAATTCTCTACCATTGATGACTGGGCCTCCTCCCTCTTTTTTTCATTTCTCCCTTCTCCTCTACTATCCTCAATCCTGGAGTCATATTTCTAGGATTTGTTTGGGTTTAGTTTTATTTTTTTAAAGATTTATTTATTTGTAGAAGCACTGGGTACAGTCAGAAGCGCAGGAGGGTGAAAGAATTCACCAGAGCCAGAGCAGGGAACAGAATAGGCAGACTGACGAAATACACTGCTGAGGATAGCAGCAGGCGCGCAGGAGAGGTCTGCGCACCATATGGGACCCTTGCCGGTGGCCGGGGATCGAACCAGCACTGCAGAGGCTGCAGGGAGCTTCGCAGCCCAGTGCTCAACCACTGTGCCACCAGGGGAGGCCCTCTTTAGGTTTAGTTTTAGAGGACTGTTTTGGGAACTAAATCATCTATGCCACACATTACATAGAAACTGATCCACATTACTGAAATCTTCAAGAATTATTACAGATATTCAGATCAGGAAATATTATTCACAAATATTTAGATATCACAGATATTATTACAGATATTACAGATTATTAAAGATATTTCACAGATACAGCTATTTAGAAGAAGAGATTATCTTGCCTCCTTCAGATTTTCCCAAATGTGGATTTACTTTGAGGAGCTTTTGTAAACCTTTCTAAAATAATTTTTTGGTCAGAACACAGAACTATTGTTTACAGTGTCTTTTACAAAGTAAATATCTTTTTATGTCTTTTAACTTTAGCAGAAAAACTAATGGAAATTCATGAGAAGAGGTAAAAATACCTCCTGATGATAAAACTGATGGAAGTTTTAAAAATCATGGGATCATTTTAGTGTGTTATCAACGGGGTCTTTCTTGGTCAGGAAAAGCCCTCTTTGTTGTGGAAGAATAAAACAGGATAATGGGCTCAGCCACGGCTCCCATTCTCAGGAGGATGTGCCTCTGTGGTCTTCTTGAGGCCAAAGAGAGCCTCTGCTCCTCCATGTCTTGTCTCACTTCTGTAAAATTTTCTACTCTGTGACCGGCTCTGAATGGAAACTCTTCCTGACGTCTTGTTCATTAGCATCTGCCAGGGCTTATACATTTTTATTCCTTGGTATTTTCACAATCCGGTCCCTTTCTATTCCCATGCCCCTTCATATCACATTAGGGGACTTACAGATCCCCATCTACATAGACCTAACTGTAAGTCCTTCCTACTCTGTTGTCACAGCCATGTAAACATACTACTGAAAATTTAACTCATTTATAGTCTACTCTTTCTCTGATATTTCCTCTTTAGTGAATGTCCCCATGTATCATCACTTGTTTATGCCTGAAATCTGGAAGTTTGTTTAGAGCCCTCACTCCCCTTTACATATACATGCTATCAATTCAGATATGGGTTTGGATGTCGGACAGAGTCAGGCAACTTCCTTGGCCTTCTATTTACTAGCTGTGCTATTCTGGAAAACCTATTAATCTATATGAGGTTCAGTATCTTCATCTGTTAAACTAGGATAACAATGTCCTCATCACAAAATAACTGTGAAGTTTAAAGAATTTACTATAGTGCCTTCTCCAAGAAAGCATTCAATAAATGTCATTCCCTACTTCAATTCCCTACATTCAATAAATGTCATTCCCAATTCAGACATACTCTTTCCAGTCTGATTCAGGGCCGTATAACCTCTCATTGATTTTCACATATCTTGAGTCTTACTAGTTTGATTAATCACACAGTTTTCTCTGAGTCTGGCCATAATTACCAATTCCGTCCATCTACAAACAGAAAGGCTGCTTATATATGCCCTCATTTGAAATAAGGATGTGTTAGTTTTCAGATGGAAAGTTACCATGAGTAATAGATCCACAAGAAATACACTGTATTTGGGAGGGTTTTTGTTCCCCTAATTCACAGATCTCTTCCAGCATAATGACACAACAAATAAATCCCAGCTCAGAAAGAACTGCTTACCATTGAAAACATATTTTAGAACTTTAATTCTTTATCTGTTTCCTTCCATATGCTTGACATAATCTTCAGCAAAAAAGAATCAGGTAAAAATTGAGTAAACTCACTCCAAGGCCTGGCATTCTATAACTTGCTTATAATGAAAAGCAAATAAGTAATTGAACTATGACAAACAGCTAAAAAGAAAACAAAAGATATTTGTGACCTGTTCTTTTTATTCCTCAAATTTACTGTGTGATTTTTAACTCTGTCTGCTGAACTGATCAAGATAAATCCCTGGGTCTATAATCCTCCATAATATTATCAAATCCAGTTATTACTCTGATTAAAGTGTAAGTAACTCTTTGAATTTAAGAAGATACAGTGTATAAAACTGACTTTGGCTATACACTAGATGGAGTTACTTGTTTCAAGAATTGTTTATTTGGTAGTTACTGTCTCCACTCACTGACTCCAGGTTGGAAGTAGGGAATGACATTTATTGAATGCTTTATTGGAGAAGGCACTATAGTAAAAATTCTTTAAACTTCACAGTTATTTTCTGATGAGGACATAGTTATCCTAGTTTAACAGAAGAGGATACTGAACCTCATATAGATTAATAGGTTTTCCAGAATAGCGCAGCTAGTAAATAGAAGGCCAAGCAATTTGCCTTACTCTGTCCGATATCCAAGCCCATACATTAATACCATTTTCTACCAGTCTTTTGGTAATTAAAATTGTGGACTGAAGATATAGTCATGTTATTCTGGATAACCTGCCTCCTTTGGCAATTTGTGGCTGATCATTTCTCTTTCCTACACTAAAGAGACTACATCCTTCAAGAGATACTCAAAAAGGGAGTCTTTCACCCCATGGAGACCTGCATAATTTGCTGTGGACAGAGACATAAGAAATATTTTTGCATGGAGGCTCTACATATGTTCTTGATATGTATCTCATTTCTACTTCCTAATACAAGGCAGACTGTGAGAGGCTAATCTGGAATTATTGTTATACAGCAGTCACTATACAGCAAGATAATGTATAGATTATGATGGCATGTGACCCACTGAGTACCAGACTTACAGGTGCTAAAAGTTATAGGAGTTCACAGGCAAGATCTTTCATGGAGGAGGTTTGAATAAATGTGTTTGTGAACTGACAGGCACATGAAGTGGGAGTAGATCTTATAGGTTGAGCTGGAAAGGTAAAAGCATGAATTTCAAAACAGGAAAGATGTGAACAATGGGACAGTACCATAAATAAATAGCACAGTGAATTGGGTAACTTTCACCAGGTGACATACCTGTCAGAAGCTCTGCACTAATATATCGAAACAAAATCAGTAAAATTCATTGAGTATTATATGTCATGCACTTTTGGAAGCTCTTATTGTTACAGTCATCAACCCATTGAATTCTCACAGTAATCCTATGTGGTAGGCACTGTACCCATTTACGTTTTGCAGATGAGAAAGCTAATTCAGAGAGAATTTAAGTAATGGCCACACATTTAAAAAGCAGTAGGTCTAGGGATGTCTGGCATCCAAGTTCATGTTCTTAAGAACATGTTTGTAAGGCATTGCTTTCAGAGACACTGAGGATAAAACATCATTGGAAAAATACTCCTATGACTAATATAATTTGCCTGACTTTTCAGACTTTTTAAAAAATTATTTTCCCCTTCTCTATTTACCAATTTTAAAAAGAAAACCTAACTTCTAGTTACCTGATCATCATTCTGATCTTGATTTTGATCTTAGCTCTGTCCTGTGTCCTCTATCAATCTCAGTGGTACTTTTTTCTTTGGCTCTCTTTTCATTTTTCTCTACCTCATTTTCTTCTTTCTTTCCTTTCTTTCTCCCTCCCATCTCTGGGTTTTTTGAATCTGTAACATCTCTTCCCATTTGTTAGATTATGGGCCAGGAACTCTACCATTCCCACAGGTATCTCTAGGGCAAGAGCAGAAAAGGTTACCAACGTGCAAAAATTGGGGACAGCTGGAAATAGGTCAATGAGCTTACCTCTTCTCTCCTTCCATGTACTGCTTCTTCCTCACCTGTCTCAGGATGATGAGCAGCTTTAATAGAGGGAGTAGGCTAGGCACTGTGCCAGGATAGGGTTGGCCCTTCAGACAGGTTCTTAAGAGACAGCTATTACTCTTACTTTACCAAGCACAACAGTGTATGTATTTATTGTATTGGAGGAAAAACCAAGAAAATCCGGGCACAGTATTCTAGAAGCTCTATCTTAGTTTTCTAGAAATTGAAACCCAGACAGGTCTAGATTTTTTTTTTCTTACTACGTGTTGGAGTGGGTGTCTTTGATTCTAAAAATGGTAGAAAACAAACAATCAAAATAGCAATTTCTGATGAAAATGGAACCACTAATTTCAATCTAGGGACTTTGAGTTGGTTGGAATTGCCCTGGTGGCTTTTATTACAATGCTTTCTGATTGTTGGTTGCCTCCTACACAAAAAAGGGCAGGGAGGTTTCAGTATTATAGACACTAGCTGAGTGACCATTGTGTGTCTTCATTTTGCGTAGTACTGAGACATGTAGGGAGGAAATAGGAGACTAAAAACAAATGGCCAAATATTCCCAAAATGATGTATAAAAATAAGTATACAATGATGTCAGAATAATAGAAGGCTGAAAGTTACTCCATTAAAAAAACTAGTTTTTTTAACGTTAAAATTTTTTGAGCTACAGTGAGTCTAAATACTACCCTGCTTACTCATTTATCATATAATTAGATTTGATGACAAATAGCTACTGTTTTGCAAAATAGACGTCTTCAAAGAGAGAAAATTCACTATTACTGAGGCTAAACAGAAGGATGTAGCCTTCTGTAGGGTAAGGAAAAAGTGTCAGGCTTTTCTGCCCTCCCGCCATCAGGATAGATGATGGATCTTTGTGGTCCTGAATGCATGCCTGATGGCGGGCACCTGGGGAAGGGTGTGGGCAGATGTAGATAGGTCACCTGGGCTAAAATTGGGCTTTTAAGGGCGGCGTCATGAGGACGCCAGTAGAAGCCGAAAGAGAAGCCGAGAAAGAAGCAGAACAGAAGCTGAGAGCAGAGAAGCAGAGTGAACCGGGTAAATCCCAATAAAAGCCTGCAAAAGCCACTGAGGACTCTGACTCCTCCTTTACCTGGTCTGCTGGATCATAGAAAACCTGCTCAGTGGTCATTCCTGACCCTACAGCTTCATAGTAGTAAATATCACACCAGTGTTGAATAGGGTCTAAATTCAAAGTGACTACTTTGAAGAGAATAACATTCATCTGAGAGTATTAATTTTTGAATGCTTTTTTGAAAATGTAGTTATTTTGTTTGTTATTTACACAGTTCCCTGTCATTGGAGTTGAAAGTTTTATGAGACCTATACATATAAGGCTTTTGAAGAGTAACTGAAGATAGAACAAAAACAATATACATACAGTGGAGTATTATTAATCCTTAAAAGAGGGAATCCTGCCATTTGTAACAATATTGATGAATCTGGAGGGTCTTGTGCTATGTGAAACCAGACAGAGAAATACAAATATGGTATGGTATCACTTATATGTGGAGCCTAAAAAATAAGAAATTGAATTCACAGAAACAGAATAGAATTGAGGCTTCTAGGAGCTGGGGAAGTGGAAAAAATTGGAAGACATTGGTAAAAGGGCACAGACTTCTAGTTATCAGTTCTGATTATAGAATGAATAATATAGTGAGTATAATTAATGATATTGTATTACATAACTGGAATTTCCAGAAAGAGTAGATTTGAAGGGATGCATGTGTTAATTAATTTGATTGTGGAGATCCTTTCACAATGTATATGTGCATTATATCATCACATTATGTACTTTAAATATATTATTTACAAATTTAATTGTCGATTATACTTAAATAAAGCTGAAAAGTTTTTAAAAGACTTTATTATAAAAATCCAATTGCAAAATGGTTGTGTGATAAAGGAGAGGAGATCCTATGAGCTGAAATTATTGCAAAATAGCATAAGGAAAGAGATGATTCAATTGAGTAAAATTTGGGAATTTGGAACATAAAAAATTAGAAGTTAAGGTTTATGACATAGAAACACCTCATTGTCTTTACTATGTGATATGAGTCTAACTTTAAAAATGAATGATGATACATTTTCAAAAAAACATGCAATGGCTAATTCAGTATTAGTGATTTCCAGGCTTGCTATTACAAAGAAAAATTATGCAATGAGCATAGGAGAGTTATATATTGAAAAATTGTTAGAATCCCCAAGTTCCATTATTCTGTGGCCTGTTCATAGTCTTTTGTATGATTGATTTAAATTATCTGATAATGTTTTCTTTTTTTTAAAGATTATTTATGTATACAAGAACTGGGGTACAGGCCAGAGATCTGGAGGGTGAGAGGATTCAACAGAGAGAGAGTGGGGAACAGAACAGGCAGACTGTCTGAAATACACTGCTGAGGGGAGCAGCTGGTGAGTTAAGAGAGGTCTGCTGTGCCATGTGGGTAGCTTCCTGACCGGGGACCGAACTCCTGATGCAGTGGCTGCAGATAGCTTCATAGGTTGCATCTTAACCCCTTGTGCCACCAGGGAGGTCCCTGTTTTAGACCCACCTGAATGAAATATCTACTGAGCTGTAGACTGCTCTTGTATGTGAACATGATTTTTCTCTTCCTCAGTCCCATTGCCTTCTAGATCTTTTTACCTCTACTTTTTACTTCTACTCTACTATTCCTGTAGTGCTTCCTTCTCTTTTCAATATGCTACATCCTACTATTTTTTCATCTAAATTTAACTCACATTATTTTTTATTGAAGTAACATTGCATTTTAACATTATATAAATTTCATTGAAAACACATTAATTTTATTTAAAAACAACTGTTACCAATTAAAAATATATTTTTCCCTTTTTTCTCTTAATGCCTTGTTCAATTCTATCACATTTGCTAAGGTGGAAGGAGGTATAAGGTGTTTTTTTCTTACCCACCCTGTGTCATTCCTTTTTGACTAAAAGCCCCATACATTTTTTTTTAACTACTTTTGCATGACCCAGTTTTTAATGTGGTTTTTAATTAATACCACTCCAACTCTATTCTATATTTCTAGTTTAAATAAACGTTTAAGTTATAACCACAGCTTATAATTCAATACTGAGAAAGCTGAAAATGGAGAAAGCTAGAAAACTCTCTGTGTATGTGAGGGAGCAGAACACATATATCAGTCAATATGTAATATATCTGTTGCTCATTTAAAACTTTGGCATTGCGTCCATTACCTACATGCCCTGTATATCTGTGTAAGATCACATTGAACCTGTGTGTAATATTTACGATTGATTCTGCCAAAGTCCTGAATTGAATTCTTTCCAGAAACATTCAGGTTTGAGTTTATTGTTTCAAGTTAATGAGTATGCCTTTAACTCAAGGCAAAGACAAGGTTTGAAATCAGATTACGTGGCCTTAAACCACATAATTTCCCTTGTGAAATTTTTTGCTGTTTGAGTTTAGTTTGTATAAAATAATCAAAACACTCTGCAGGAATTATGAGCTTCTAAAGTGTTTTATCCCCACAGAGCAGTTTAGATCATGTGTGGCAGTCCGGAACTTAAAAAGTGGTTGACTTAATTTATTGTAAGCATTAGAAATCAAAATCAGCATTAAAAATCAAACTCTTGTGACTTTCCTTCTGTGACTTGGACTTACATAAAATTATCAAATACACTATAGGATTCATCAGCTTTGGTGAACTTTTAATTTGGTTGTAAAATGGTATAATATGTTTATAAAAGTTTTGGAATCAAACTTGAATCATTTCTACTAGGTTCTGAAAGTCAGTTAGACAGAGACCTGTAGAGTTATATTGATAAACATTTTGATTACAATTTTATTTTAGAAGACAATCTTCAACTTCCATCTTTATGTAGTTTTTGGTTTCCAGGAGGAGACCTTCAGTAACCTTTTATTCAGTTATTTAGGACTAAACATAGATATTAAAGATGTTTTTAAATCCTACCTTGAGAAATGAATGTGCTCTCTGCATTTTCCAGTATAAACTTAATATATGAGAAACTTGTATATATATTGTGTTAACATATACACGTTTTGTATATACATGGGGTAATTTATTTAAAACTAAGTTAGGATGGAACAGTGTGAGTTTAAAATGTCTATTTTCTAATAAATGTGCTACTTCGCAAGCAAAACAAAACAAACCAACTTCATTTCTAAGAGTTTTAGACTACATAAATGGATTATTTGATAAATCATATAACATCAATATGCATATAATTTTCTACAAATTTGTGTATCTATATTAATGTCTTAATAGTCCTTTGATACATTTTCTCCATGAGACTAAAGGTAGAAGAATAACTTTTCTAAAACTAGTAACAAAAAAAAGGAATTAGTAATTGTAAAGTCAATGAAAGTTAATAAGGGATGAAAGTGTCTTGACTTAAAAATGTCACTTTTGAGAAACAACTGGCTATTTTAAAGTGAAAACTCATAATTATTTGGGGAATGCTATGTTTGCTTTATGAAACCAATGACCATTTCCTGTTTTAATGTAGCAATTTGGTGAACTGTAATTTGCTGCAATTTTTGTGGAAAAGGATTGTAGATTATATTCTGCTATTAATATTCCCATACATAAATCTATATCAACCATCCAGAGGTGACATATGACCAAAATCAATGAGTTATGCTTCAGAAAACAATAGTTAATTATAGTTTTGAAAAGTAGCATGTTTCCCAGTTGCTCAAAAACACAAAACAGCCTTCCAGCAATAATCTGGGGTTTGTACCAAATGAAAGCATCTTGCTGAAATATCTGTGGACCTCTCTGAGGGTTGATGTTCGCTAGGATGTATATGCAGAACAATTCACAATTCAGTTGGCTGATTAGGACCGTATAGTACCAAAATAGTCATTGATAGTCTAACTCCTCACACCCTTTTTTTTGTTAAGATGACAGTTCCAACAAAACCTTCTCTTACTCAACAAGAATGTTGGTTAGAAGAAATTGTGGAGCCCTTTTAGGAGCTGTGGTAAGAGAAGTGTCACTGTTCTTATAGCCTTGAGCAGTCTCAAAGAATGAGCATGGTCAAAAGATATCTACCCCCATCTTTGCCATCTTGATACATTTTGATTAGTCCCATCCCTCATCTCAAACCACCCCCCCAACCCTTGGTGTCCATTATCCTTGACTGTTTTCCTCTACAGTAGGAACTAAAATACTTAATTTAAAAAAATATATATATATTTTAAAGATTTTTTATTTATGCAAGAGCTGGGGTATAAGCCAGAAGTGCAGGAGGGTGAGAGAATTCACCAGAGACAGAGCGGGGAGCAGAACAGGTAGACAGACCAAAAACACTGCTGAGGGGAGCAGCAGAAGACACAGGAGAGGTCTGCCATGCCATGTGGGTATCTCCCTGGCTGGCTGGGAATCGAACCCGTGCTACAGAGGCTGCGGACAGCTTCACAGTGCTGCGCTCAACCTGCTGCGCCACCAGGGAGGCCCACTACTGTACTTGCTAACCTAACTCTAACCTAACCACTAATGTGCCAAAATATCCTAGACAGTAGTATTAATATTAGTTTCTTAATAAGAACATTGTTTCTTTTATATTTAAAAATTCAGAGCCCTTTGATGAAACTCCTTTTCTAGACTGGGATACAGTATATAACTTAGTAATTTTTATTCCTTAAAGATGTTTCCTAACAAATTATCAGTTGCTTCTTTTATGTTCTTTTTCATTCTTGGGGAAGTAGGAGTGAAGATTTTTGCCTTAAATCTTACAGAATCCCAACAAAACTATTTTTGGCGCCTTCCTGGTGGCGCAGCAATTGAGCGCTGGGTTGTGAAGCTGCCCACAGCCTCTGCAGTGCCAGTTTGATCCCCGGCTGCTCCCTGGCCACCGGAGGAGCGTCCCGCATGGCGCGCAGACCTCTCCTGCCGCCCGCTGCTCCCCTCAGCAGTGTACTTCGGTCCTTCTGCCTGCTCTGCTCCCTGCTCTGGCTCTGGTAAATTCTCTCACCCTCCCGCGCTTCTGACTGTACCCAGTGCTTGTATAAATAAATAAATAAATCTTTAAAAAAAAAGTTTAAAAAAAAAAACCTATTTTTGTAACAAGCAGCTTGAAAGGCCAAACATTATGAAAGAAAAGAAGTAAAATACAGGGAGATAAAGCAGGGATTGTGAGAACAGAGTTAGAAAAGTGGGTCTAAACAGAAGATTCTAGAAAACTCAGACATGAGGAGAAAAATTATTTTTGTTTTTTCTGGTTATTTAGATTATTTCTCATCAGTATTGTATGAAAGTGATAGATGGAAGTCATGCAGGGTCTAGCAGGTGGACATGATGAAGTTGCTTAGTGCTTATTTACCTGAATTCTTATTCTGTGTTTTCCTTCATTGTTGTTTCTGTTTTTTGTACATTGCATACTCCCTCTTGAAAGGTCCAGCTTTACATATGCTATCACCATTTTCCAAAAACTCTAAAACCAGACTTAGCCTTCGCCAGGTTGACTTCCCTCATCTCTCAAGTCTCTGTTTAAACCTTCATTTGGGGGTACTTACTCCTAGATCAAGTTAAATTTAGCTGTTCTCCTAGAACTTTCAGAACCTCCTGTTATCATATGTATTGTGCTCCTCTTATATTTGTCTTCTCTAGATTATATACACCATGATGAGAACATAGCCCTTATCTCTGGAGTTCTGGAAACTGTACTCTACCTTAATTTGAATAGTGATTTACATATGTAAAAATTCTTTGAGCTATATATCTTAGATCAGGCAATTATATGAATATTTAACGTGCCTAATACCAAACCTTGAAGTTAAATTGAACACTGAATTATTAGCAGAGTTCGTCCTTTACTAAGTTGAAATCTGCATTCTTATAATTTTCATGTGTTGGCCATATATCCATGCTCTGAGCCAACATTAATTGATTCTATTTATCTTTTTACATGATGTCTTTTTTAATATTTGATGACTGCTTTCATGTTCCAGGCTAATTTCAGCCATTCCTTTATGAAAGTTTTAATTTTGTAATCATCTTGGTCTTCCTCCAGCAGATGTTTCCTAGTTGATTTATGTTTTTCAAAATATGGCACCTATGAGGGGCTAGGGACAAGCAAATATTGTTTAAAAATGAACAGTGATGTAAAAAATAAAACATTAAAAAATAAATAAAATTCATATGGGTCCACAAAAAGAAAAATTGTTACCTAAACTGAACATAGCATCCCTTGTATTATCTGACCAGTGCAGAATATAGTTGCCAGCACTTCCCTTAAAATGCTTATTTTGTGCATACATTGTGCAAAAATGAAAAATGATGTAAAAATGTATAAAAGAAAAAAAAAGAAATAGACAAAAAATTACAACTAACTGGAAAAAAACATACACACAAAAAACAAAAACAAAAATGCTTATTTTGCTACTATTGAACAGAACAAAACACTTTCATTAATTTTGTTTAGTATTATCTTTTCTTGTACTAAGGTCTCCTTTAAATTCTCTTCAAAAGTTGCTATTAAAGTGGATCCTTCCATCTGTATTCGTGTAATTATTTTTTAAACATAATTCAGACTATTACATCCTGTTGGCTTCAGGCAATAATGGGATCCAAATTATTACATCCAAACTTACATTCCATTTAATAGGTTTATTCTAAAGATTAAGTATGATAATATCTTTGAAATGTCTTTTATAAAATGCACAGTGTATGCAAATATAAAGAAAATAATTGTTGAAATAATTTTAAATCTAAGTCTTTCATCATTCCATGTTGTTTATTAAAAATATTAAATACAAAAAGCACAGGGACAGAGTTCTATAGCATAACTCCCTTTCTAGTTGACATACAGCAATAATTTTTTTGTCTGACTTGTTTTATCATAATTAAACAGAAACATAGCCTAAAGCCATATGAAACATCAAAAATTATTAAGGAACATACAGAAACAAGATAAAAATTGCATAGTTTGTATTTTTGCTCCCGTCTCTTACTATATAATTAATCCCTAAACAGTTATCCTAAATAGTCTTAGTTACTAAAGCTCTGCAATATATTTTCATATCTTGTAGCTTTTAGCTGTTCTTGACCCTGTGGATTTCCATACACTGTTGAATATGCTATTCATGTCCTGCCTACTCACACACACAGTCTGTTTCACATTTTGACTGAGATTGCTTTGAGTCTGTAGATCAATTAAGAGAGAATTAACATCTTTAAAATAATGATTTTTCCAATCCATCAATGCAGCGTGTCTTTCCATTTATTTAGTTAAAAGTTTTGAGTGAAAAGACATAGCTAAGTTCCTGGTACACAGTAGGTTTGCAAATGATTGGATTCTCTTTCCTTTATTCCTTACTGAAAAATAGTTGAACTATAATTCTCTCTATAGATGTCATTCCAAGGGAAAAATGGGGATCATAATTACCTGGACCATTTATCTTTTTATTCAATATTTACTGAATTTTTAGGCAAAGTTGTGTCTTGTTTTTTTTTTTTTTTTTTTTTTTTCTGTAGTCAGGGGAATTCTGACTTTCTCATTGGGTAAAGATACAGCTCAAAGAACAGTGAAAAAACTTCCCTAAGCCTGCCAGCCCTAAAAAGCTTTGTGATACATATTGTTTAATGCCAGTGAAAGTCTAGTTTGTATTTTAATGGCAATAATAATCTTTAAAACAGGTTAAAAAATCTGGAGTGCTGTGGAAAAGAAAACACTACACACACACAAACACACACACACACACCTTGCTTTTAAGAGTGTAGAAAGCCTGATTTGGGCGCCATTACAATCAGTGAGTTACTCAGTCCCCTCTCAGACTGTCCTTTTCAGTAGCCTCCAATTTTCTACCTCTTAGATCTGAGGTTACCCTAAGTGAAGTGCTGAAGAGGGAGACAAAAGGTCCATCCCCTAATATGACTAGCATTGGGGCCAGGTTATAAAGGATTCCTAGCATCTTTCTGTTTCAAACTCTGACTTAGCTCACAGGTGGCTATAACTCTCTCTGGCAAGGCCAAGTACATATGGAAGTCTTGGTGAGAGTGCTTTCTTCACCTAGCCTTGAAAGTCCAGGAATTGGGAGTTTCAAAAAATACAAGTTTAAGATTTTATCAGTTAGGGTTCTGGCTATATAATAAATCCTAACTCCTATCTCTCCCTCTAATCTCACTCTGACTAGTTTCTCTATCCTTCACTTTTCTCTCTCCTTCAATTCTGACTTCCCTTGGATGAATCTTCCTAAAATACCTCTTGAAGTCTTACCTCATCTTGAAAACTATTATTCTCTATTAAACAAAGTGTAAATTCTATAAGGGGCAAAATCTGACCCCAAGCTACCTGACTAGATTTTTTTTCTCTTTCTAATCTTTCACTAACCTGACATAGCAGGCATATGCAATTTCTTGAGATCATGTCAAATCCCATTGAACTGCCAGAAGCAAGGTACAGGCCTCATTTGCTTTTGAGAAACAGAGTCCCCTCATTGCTCCTTCCTTAGCATGTGGTAATCTTTCTATGTTGAAAAACATTTTGCTTTCATGCATCTTCAAGATATTCTAACTATATTCACTGATTCAAGAATTCCTTCCTTTAACGTTTTTACGTATTTATTTTTAAACAAAAGCCAATCAACATTATAGGATTTTTCAGTATTCTCTCTGAATGCATATCTTTCTCTACATAAATGAACTGGAGTTGTTATCAGCTATACTGAAAGTAAAGAGGAAAACGTGTGTGTGACGGTATATATTAACTCTAAAAAACATTATCTAAGCACCTGTTGTTTATCTCATTTAACCTTCAGATAACCTTCACATAAATTTATGAATTGAGTTTCATTAGATCATTTTAGAGAAAAGGAAACCAAAGGTATTAATAACTTGTTCAGATTTACACATCTGTTTATAGTGAAACATACCTAAAAGTAGGTCTGCCTGACTTTATAGTACAGACTTTCATTGAAGGGCATTAATAACTTCCAGGCATTGACAATGTAAACAGGCTTCTTTAGGGTTAACCTGAACTACAAGGAATAAAATGTGACCTTAAAATTCTGTTTCCCAGATTAAAATTTCTAGTTTACTGCAAAGGGGAAGTGTTGGGAACTAATAATACTGATTGGCAATATTAGTAGTTCTAATTTGTGGAAGTGAACACTTCAAATACTAAGAGGGTGATGGCTCATTTATATGTTCCAGGGCTAGCCCAGAACAAAAAAAGGGTGTTAGAGAAAAATGATGCTGTAAAGTATCATCAGTGAGGTAGCAGTAGTTGAGGTGATTCAAATGCAAAATCAAATGGAGTAGCAGACCAGGACATTCTAAATACAAGTAGAATTTGCAGATGTTGGATTTACAGTGGAGTGGGTGGTCTAAATGTTTAAAACAAGCATAGACTAAGCCAGGAACATGGGAATGAGACAGGTCAGAAAGATCTTATTCAGTTAAAGATTTGTCAAAGTTAGCAATCATATGCCAACTTGTAAAGTGGTAAGTGCTTTGATGACCCTTATTTTATAGGCAAACACAAAGAAGTAAAAGTGCAACCAGCTAGATGTGTATTTTATTATCAATATTTGTGGGTGGGTGGGGGAGGCAAATACTGTTTAAAAATGAACAATGATGTAAAAAATAAACAAAAATTTGTGGGTCGTTATTGCTTTTACATTTAAAACAATACATACTGGTTTCCCCAGATACCTAGCTTTAAGGGAATTAAATAATATTGTTATAAGTGCCATAGTAAATAGTGAGAGGGCTTTGGAGTCAGACTCAGTTCAAAATATAGTTCACCACTGTGTATTCCGTAAGTTCTCCTGAAATTCATTCATGTTCCGTGGTCATCTGCATATTATCTATGACTGCTTTCAAGCTACAATGCTATCATTGAAAATTTGCAACTGATGGGGCCTCCCTGGTGGTGCAAGGGGTTAAGCACAGCATTGTGAAGCTGTCTGCAGCCACTGAAGCACAAGTTCGATCCCCGGCCAGCCAGGGAACTACCCACATGGCGCAGCAGACCTCTCCTGTCTTGCCTTCTGCTCCCCCTCAGCAGTGTATTTCAGCCAATCTGCCTGTTCTGCTCCCCACTCTGTCTCTGGTTAATCTTCTCAACCCCCACACACCACTGCCCATACCCCAGTTCTTGTACACATTAAAAAAAATAAAAAAAAAGATTTTGCAACTGAGATCATCAAATCTTAAACATTTACTATGTAGACCTTATGGGAAGTTTTCCAATTGTTGGTTTAAAACAGCAATAATTTTTTCTCCCCCAAGGCTTCAGATTTGCTGGAGCAGTTCTGTGTCATGTACATTCACTCCAGGGCATAGCTTGACTTGAGGTCAAATAATTCAATCCACTACAGTGGGTGAAGTAGTTAACCATTAGAGGAGAGTATCTCAGGCAGAGTAAAGAGCCACTACAAAAACCTCCGGCAGAAGCATCCTTGGTGTATATCTCTTGTATATCCAAGAAGCAATAAGGAGATAAGTAGATCTACAAAGCAGTGAGAGAGGGGGAGAGTAGTAGGAGTTAAGTTTGGCAAAGTGAAGGGGGCTATGTGTGGTAGGAGCATATCCATTGCCTTGAGATAGGAAATCAATACAAGTTCAGGAGCAGAAGACTGACACATTGTGGTTTATCTTTTAAATGAATCACTCTAACTCCTGTTTTGAAAATAAACTTGAAGGGAAAGGGATGTAATCAGGGTGAACAGTTAAGAAGCTATTTCAATAGTCCAGGCTTGGAGAAAGTGCTGGTGGGTGGATGACAATAGTGGACTTGGTGAGAAAGGCTGCATTTTGTATATATTTTGATGTCAGAACCAAGAGGATTTCCTGACAAACTAAATGAAGGGTGTGAGAAAAAGAAAGGAGTCAAGGGTGACTTCAACATGTTTGGTCTGGACAATGGAAATGATTACTGTCAAGTAAGATGGAAAAGACTATAGGTTGAGTAGTTCTTCGGGGACAAAGTTATGCTAGGGCCATGTTATTTGTGATATGTAATAAACTTTCAATTATCAATGCCAAATAGGCAAGAGAATACACAAATCTGAATTCCAGGAGAAAATGCTGGGCCAAGATATACATTTGGGAATCACTGGCTTATGGATGCTATTTGGTGTGACTGGATTCATTCACTAAGTGAGTTAGTGTAGATAGAGAAAAGGTCTAAAGATTGAATGCTGATTTACTCCAACATTAAGAAGCCTAGGAGAAGAGGAAGAACAAGAAAATGAGACTGAGATGGAGCAGTGAGTGAAGTAAGAAAAAACTTGATTTTGTAGATAATTTTACAGGAAATGCAGAAGTCATGTTTAAGTTGCCCCAGTTGCCTCAGTCTTCAGGCTGATTGTTTGGCTTCCTGTCAGTACTGACTATCTTGTCAGAGTGTGTTTGTCATATTGTAAGCACAAAGCAGAGTTAAAGAAATGATTTGAGAGTTACAGAAAATTTTAGTATATTATCCTAGTCACTTAGTTCCTATAGTCAGGGGGTCATAAGGGTTAAAGGGCTAGATTAATTTGAATGTCAGCATTTCTTTTCTTTTTTTTTTTTTTTAATTTTTGCATAGAAGAACTGTGGTGTAGACCAGAAGTAGAACAGGCAGATTTACTGAAATAAACTGCTAAGGGGTATAGTATGAGAGAGACAGGAGAGGTCTGCTGTGCCCTGTGTGAGTTAGCTCCTTTGCCATCAGAGGTGATAGCACTGAGAATTAACCCTTAGGTCACCAGGGAGGCCCTGAATGTTAGCTTAATTAATCTTAGTTTCAAAGTTCTTTGCTTTTGTTTTTCTCATGGCTATGCTAGAAATGAGTCTTATCACCAATCTTACGTAAGCACCAAATCATCGATTCATATGGCTTGATTATTTCATCCCGCAACTTAAATTGTTATAATGATTTCACATCTTCTTAGAATGATATAGAAGAACATTGTGATCTGGTCTTTGATTTTTTTTTCTGTGCTATCATCTTTCATGGCTATCTTCCCAACTTTCCTGTTCCATCCAAGTTGACATACTATATATTCATTTTCCTAAATGGGGCATGCTCTCCTTGCTTTGATGTCTTTGTATAGAATTCCCTTGGAATATGTTCTCCACCCCTTAACTGGTTAGCTACTGGTTAATTTTTTAGGCCCTAGCTTAAATGTTACCTGAGTCTTCCTTGCTCCTCTAAATTCTGATTTGAAGTTGTCAAATTTTCATATCCTATCTCTTAAACAGTATTATAATTTCCTATACATTCTATTTCCTGTATTTCTCCTTTCTAAACAGGGGTTGGCAATTTTTTTCTGCAGAGTTAGATAGAAATAGTTTAGCTTTAGGGGTCATACATTTTATGAACAGCTATTCAACAATATCACTGCAACAAGAAGCCAGGCATGGAGAAAACATGATCAAATTATAATGTTTAGTGAACGTTTATTTATGAAAAATAGCCATTGGATTGGATTCAGCCCTTGAAGGCAGAAAACATATTTTTGTTGATTGTATGGTTCCAACACCTAGCACAGTCCCTGAAACACAATATAAACTCCACAAACATTTGTTTAAGTAATAAAGGACAACCCAGTGCAACCTTGCCAAGAACACGGCCTTATTGTGTTCATGAAAAAATTGTGCAACTTAAATTATTTATGTGCATTCTTTCAAAGCAGCCGTCGATCTTTAAAATCTTTTCTTTGCTCCTGTCTAAGTCCATTTTAATATTCCAACTCAGTTTTCCTAATTTGTCTTGTATGGTGTGGTAGTTATTAGACACTAGGGCTATAGTTTAATATGCAAATTTCTAACCATAACCAGGAACATTTCTTTCTCTTTACATGCAGTTGAGATGGAGTTGTCCCTGAGATCAGTCTGTGGCTATTGGGAGGCTGGTATTTACTGGCCATTCCTGTTTCTCTGCAGCACATGGAATTTGGGTAAGCAGTGATTCATTTGCAGAGATATTATTTATTTAGTTTTATTTAATAGGGTTTCATGTGGTTTCTCAGCCATGGTTTACTTCCCAAATTATGATCGGGAAATCAGGAGGTTTACGAGAATTTTGGCTTGTACCTTTGCCAGGTAATGAGTAAAACATGGTATAGGGGATGAGAAGCTTTGTTTGTGGTAGTCACATCTTTTAACCAGACATTGTCAGGATGTTGAGCCAGATTTGGTCAAATGAGCAAATTAATCCCTGGGAAGTCTCATTACTTCTGGTTTATTTAAAAGAAAAGGAAAGTAATAGAAAAGATGCTTGTATTTTTAAAGTGACCTGGTGAAACCATAATTATTTCCACTACTTTATGTAGTACCAGATTTTTTATTTTGTTTGACCACCAACCAAATCTAGAAGTGAACTTTAGGAGAGAGGGACTTTAAGACTCTATCTACCTTTATTTGATCACATGTCAGGCAGGTGAGATCCCCATAGTCGTGGCCAGCCTATGGAGGCCTTGGCCTACCAGGGTCAAATGACCCTGGACTTACAAAGTTGAGCAGAACTTGCCACTGCTGTGAACCGAGGTACTATCTCAGGCCAAGTGGCTTTTCAAATACTGTGAACTTTAATTTAAAAAAAAAAAAAAGCCTTTCAGATTTTAAAGTTACATGCAGACTAAAGAGAGGAAAGGGGCTTAATGAGAAGTTTGAAGAATGTGGATTAGAAAAGAGACCAAAAACAAGAGTCACCAATCTTAAAGACCCTTTATGTTTACATAATGCTTTTTATAACAAAATAAATTCCTAAATCACTTTTACATTTAGATTCTTTAACAGTTCTCTGAACTAGGCAGGGTGAAACAGCCCCTTTTTACTAATGATGAAATTGATGTTCAAGGAGATTAAGTGATTTGGTCACACTCAGTAGAGAGCCATATGCAAATGAGGGGGGGAAAAAAAACGTTGCTAATTGTCATTGGTACTCATCTATTCCATTCACTTGCTTTTCTGTAGTTTGTTTTCAGATTCTAAATCTTGAGGTTTCAGGGTTCAAAGACCTTGAAGGTCAGGGTTCCTATCAGCAAGTTTTTCCTTCATCCTCATAGGTTCCTTTGCTTGTTTCTTTTTCTGTTTCCTGTAATTTTTATAGTCTAGTGCAATAGCCAGGGAGAGGTAAATATGGGGCAACAGAGACTGATGAATTGGTGATCAGGAAGGAGGAGAGTCCTGTGTACTGAGTTAAAGAGTGAGTTGGAATGAAAGGAAGATTAGCAGTTGCTGGGAGAATGTTCATTTTCCATATAGGAGGAGATATCACTTCCATTTTCCTTCTTGATTATTAACATAATAATTTATGTTCATCAAGGCATTATTTACAAGGAGCACAAAGCAAACATCCATTTTCAGTAGTCAATTAAAGGTACATATATGTAAGTGAACGTTTGTGTGAGTTGGATCAATTGTAGTTCCCAGTTGAATTAAAATGCTACAGATAGTTTTCTTTTAGGCTGAGCCTAAGAGCCATATGGATAGATTTTTCTGTTTTAAGTTTAGAAAGTACATTTGTGTCTCCGAGATCTGATCCTTGGTGTTCTCAGATGCTCTCAGATGGTGCACTTCTAGGGGAAGAAACCTTAAATGGAGATATTATCTGCTTTATTTGATGTAATCTGATGCTATCTTTGCTTATTAATGTTGTGTGTGCTTTTATATGTCTTGGAAACATTTAAAATGTGTGTCCATGTTTTCTTTACTCACAGATTCTCACTCAGGATAGATACTGTACTAGAAACTACCACCTTATGTTTATGTAAGCAATGATCTAAGCATGGAAAATGTTTTAGATACAAATCTCAGCCTCCCTTATCTGTGATGGGAAGGTGCCCCAGAGCTCACTTTAGTCAGACCCAGTTAAACTTGTGTACATGGAAGTGCTGTTCTTTGTTTGCATAATGTCTTTGCTCTCATGTTTTCTGTTCTGTTCTAACACATGGAGTTAGTTCCTTAGGCTTCATATCAATCATTGAACAAGGAACTCTTTCATCTAGTGACAGATATTTAACATTTATCTTCACAATTTTTTATGCTGTTCCTCAGTTTCAAAGGAAACTCTAATCCTATAGAAGGCAAGCCTATGGGTTGTTAATGTCATTATTGTTGTCATATGCATTATTTTCTGTCAAGTTTGTCAGGTTGCTCCCAGTTCACTATTAGAATAGGAGTCAGACCACAGGAAGTTACAAGTTAAATGAAGTTTGAAAATACAGATTAGAATAATTTGGTTGAAAGGAAGAGCAGAAAAAAGGAATGTTATAGTTGGGTTAGGTAATGATCCTTGGGCCTCCCTGGTGGCACAAGGGGTTCAGCACAGCACTATGCAGCTGTCCACAGCCTCTGCAGCATGAGTTCAATCCCCGTCTGGCCAGGGAACAACCCACATGGTGCAGCAGACCTCTCCTGACTCACCCACTGCTCCCCTTAGCAGTGTATTTCAGTCAATCTGCCTGTTCTGTTCCCCATTCTGTCTCTGGTGAAGCCTCTGACCCCCACACCTCTGGCCTGTACCCCAGTTCTTCTATGCATAAATAAATAAATCTTAAAAAAAGAAAAATTATCCATTTATATAATGACAGAACTCTGAACCAAGTTTTAAAATAGTCAAGTGGCCAAAACTAAATCAAAATAATCCCTAGAAATGTGAATGCAGAATTGAGATTACTAGATGGAAAGACAAAATGGGGGTAGGAGCAAAGGAGAAGAGGAGCATAATAGTCTATGGTAAAGGACTGTGGGTGTTTAGATGGGGGGGGTGCTAACATATATTCTGGCAGTTAAAAATATTGTCAGCCTTCTTCTTTCTTTGTATCCCTTTTATAACAAATTTAATTTTTATTTAGTTAATGTAGAAGCCCCTAACAGGATGAAGGGCTTCATAAAAGGAAATCTGGGGAAAAAAAGAATAAAGAAAAGTTTTATTGGAATTCAGTCACATTCACTCATTTGTGTGTTTTCTATGGCTGCTTTGTGATAAATATTTATGATAAAACTGGATGGCCAGAAAATCTTAAAATAGTGATATTACAATAATAGTTATGATATATTAGTAGTATCTGCTATCCTGTCATTTAAGAAAAAAAAAATGACCCCTGTTTTAAAATCGTATCTTGCAAAAATTTGAATTAAAATATTTCTCAATGTTCTTTCTGGCCAAGACAGAGTAACAGATGTGAGATTTACCCTTTAATCTGAAATAACTAAGGCAAATGAGACAAAACATATTAATTTTGATTTTTACTTTATTGCAATTAGTCTTTTTCCTGGTCCCTTATTTAGGTTTTCTAAATTCCTTCTATGAGTGAGACCATCCGGTATTTTTCTTTTTCTTTCTGGTTTATTTCTCTGAGCATGATCCCTTCCAGCTCCATCCATGTCGCTGCAAATTGCATGAGTTTATCTTTTTGGTTGCTGAGTAATATTCCATTGTGTATATATAGCACAAGCAACTATAGACTAGAGGCACACTACAGTGGGGGCAGAGGGAGGAGAAGAGGGATTAAGATCAGAAAAAGGGAGTGGGAATTGTATGGGGAATATAACCAAAATGAAAATGCATACATTGTGCAAAAATGAAAAATGATGTAAGAATTATATAAAATAAAAAATTCATTAAAAAAAAAGAAATCAAGGTGCTGGAACTTGACCTCAGCAATTCTCACTCACAGTTTTTCTTGTATCTGTGGGGAAGTGTGTGTGTGTAAAGACCACTATTGTTGCTGTGCTGGGTTTTTACTGTGGTTTAATCACAAAGAAAAACAAGATATAAATTCAAAATGCAAGATTTTAAATGAACTCTGGGAAAGCAGCATGTGGTGTGGTGTTAAGCTCATACCTAAGTGTAAATATTTATATCAAGTTCGTTCCTGGGAGCAGGATCTGGAGAGCCAGGGAAAGAGAGGTGAGAAAAGGGGTGGGACTCAGGAGAGAAAAGGGAATAAGGAAAGTTGAAAGGTTTTCTAAACTCTTGCTATGACTCTTTTTCTTTGTGGCTTATTTTGCTGAGCATGATCCCAGGAAAAAGAATAAGTATAA
Organism: Talpa occidentalis; assembly: GCF_014898055.3. Taxonomy (NCBI): domain Eukaryota; kingdom Metazoa; phylum Chordata; class Mammalia; order Eulipotyphla; family Talpidae; genus Talpa; species Talpa occidentalis. Next base: position 50,180,983 of record NW_023605305.1, read on the forward strand.
TAAAGAAAAAATAAAAATCAACAAGCAACTATAAACCAGAGACACACTATGGGGCAGGGGGCAGAGAGAGGATGGATCGGGGTCAAAATAAGGGGGGTGCAATTGTATGGGGAATATAACCAAGATGAAAATGCATACATTGTGCAAAAATGAAAAATGATATAAGAAATATATAAAAAATAAAATAAAATAATAAAAAAACCTGTTAAACAAGAAAATCAGGAATGAATGGAGAGACATTATTATTTACCTCATGCAAATAAAATGAGTTATAAGGGAATGTCATGACCAACACTCTGTTAATAAATTAGATAACCTACATGAACACATGTCTAGAAAGATACAAACTACAGCTATATGGACTCAAGAAGAAATAGAAAATCTCAATAGACATATAACATGTAAAGAGATTGAATTTGTAATTTAAAACTATCCACAAAGAAGTGTGTAGGACCAGATGGCTTCACTGGTATATTCCACGAAACATAAAAAGCAGTTGATACCAATTCTCCATGAACTCTTCCAATAAAGAGAACTAGAAGGAATATTTCTCAACCTAGTCAATGAAAGAGTATGCTGCCTAGAGCTGTACTTTAAATACAAAGACGCACATAGGTTAAACAATAAAAATGAACAAAGATGTACCATGTTAACTCTAGTCAAAAGAAGTTAGAATAGTTATGTCAAAGTATTTAATTTAATATCAAAGTAAATTTAGAGTAAAGAACATTGCCAGGGATAAGGAAGGTCATTTCATAATGATATAGAAGATAATCAAGGGGATAGTAATCAATTATGTTTATGCACCTGAGAGTTTTGAAATGCCAAAGCAAAGTTATACAACTGCAAAGATAAATAGGCAAATCCTCAATTAGAGTCAATAATTGATAGACTATTGGTAGAAAATCTACAAGGATATTATAGATTTGAGCAACACTATTAACTGATGTGACTGACATCTATTGAAGATACCATCAAATAGCAACAGAATGCACATTTTTTCCAGTTACAGAATATTTACCAAAATACACCATATTTTGGACCATACAATGAATTTCAAGAAATTTAAGCAATTTGGTTCATACAAAGCATACTCTATTACCACAATAAAATTTAATTTTATTGTCAAATCAGTAATAGGAAAATGCCAATCAAAATCCTAGCAGATTTTTTTTTTGGGTATTTTTGTAGAAATTTACAAGCTGATTGAAAAATTCAGTTGGAAATTAGGAAGATATAGAGCAGAAAAACAAATTTTGAAAAGAAAAAAAATGAAGTCTAACTTCTGAATTGAAGAATTATTATAAAACTATTGTTATCAAACTGCACTATATTTGGGATAAATTTAGACAAGTAGATCAATAAAATACAAAGTGAATTTAATGGGCATGGTTGTACAATTTTCTATAGTATCATGCAGCAACTCCAGTGTAGGAAATGGTAGATTCCATTCACAATGCTTATATACTCATCTATAGAACCCTTCTCTGGGATAAAAGATTCATTTTTTCAGCCTCGCATTTAAATGTGGGAATGTTCCAGAGTTCAGTCTTTGGCTGATTTCTTTACCTACACTATTACCCTACACCTTCTCTCTGGGTAATCTCACCTCGTTCTGTGGCCTTAAGTCTCATCAGTGTGTTGCCAACTTCAAAATCTTATCTCCAACCCTGGTCCCTCCCCTGAATTCAATTACATTTCACCTTCCCTGGCACCACTTCAATTCAAGCCACTAACCTATATTTCCTGACTATTGCAGCAGTCCTAGCTTTCATTCTTATTACTCCCTGACATTCATTCTATGTTCGGTAGCCAAAGTGTTTTTTTAAAAGACTAAATAAGATCATATTAGTTCTCTGTTTTAAAAATACAAAATGGTCTTCATTGCCATTAGAAATAAATTCTGAATTCCTGGATATGACCTAAAACAGGAGTTAGCAAACTACAGCCTACAGGTTAAACCCAGCCCACCATCTATCTTCATGAATAAAATTTTATTGAAACACAGTCATGTTTTTATGGCTGTGTTTCATGATGCAATGGCAGAATAGAAACTATATGTCCAATAGCCTAAAATACTTTCTATCTGGCTCATTAAGAAAATATTTGCAACCTCCTGATGTATGATATATTGGGGAAAGAGGGGAAGAAGAAAAAAAAAAGAAAACCCAAATTTGATGAGATTTTTTAAAAGACCAAATTAAAGCATTTTGGATGTCTTTTGGTTTCATCAGTAACTTTTGACATCTGTCAGGGGCCATCTTATAACTTGTTCAACAATTTGCTAATAATTTCCTAAGTTTGTGATATTTTGCCAAGAACTCTGCCAGTGAAGTAGATGAATTCTTGAAAAACTGCCCTGTATAGAGGTAATTAGAACACTGTCTCAGAATGAAAATTTTCCTACTCAAAAATTTTGCTACTCAAAATTTTGCATTTAAAGCAACTTCTCAGGAACACATCTGTTATTGTATGTAGATAAACACCAAATTGTTCTCTTCTCCTAGAGTTTGTTCAGGTGATCTTAGGCCAAGGAATGCATGTCAAGCCATTTCTAGTTCATCTTGCTATAGTTGATGCTTCTTGTAGACCATGCAGAATCAAGACATGTTTTTAAAGTGAGGGGAGATCCTAAAGCAGATACAATCATGTAAGCCAACTGTACCTCAATAAGCATAATTTAAAAAATAATAAAATGAGTGTGCAAATAATAGACATGAGAAGAAGTAAACAGGGATTCCCCAGCAATAGAGAACATTCTTTAACATAATTTTTATGAGATAAACACTCAGAATTATGCTGTAGTGTTTCTAAATTTTATTATGCTGCCATACTCACAACCCCTAATGTTGACTGCCAAATAAATATTGTCAAAATATTGAACCAGCACTGGGCATGGCACATAGTAAGTACATAGAAACATTTGTTAAAAATTACAAAGTGCATTTTTTCTTGTAAGTTTTTTAACTATGCTTATTATGGTAAAAACAAGCAAACATAAAATATACCATTATTGTTCAGTAGTGTTAAGTATATTCACATTGTTGTAAAGCAGATCTCCAGAACTCTTTCATCTTGCAAATCTGAAACTCTGTACTCATAAATCAATTCTCCTTCCACCCTACATGGTAACCACCATTCTATTTTTGTTTATATAAATCAAACTTCTTTAGAAACCTCATGTAAGTAGAATCATACAGTATTTTCCTTTTTGTGAGTGCTTGTACTTAGCTTATGTCCTCAACTTTCTTCCATATTGTGTAGTATGTGACAGGTTTTCCCTCCTTTTCAAGGCTAAATAATACTGCATTATATCTATGGATATTGCTTATCCATTCATGTATCAATCTCAATTGACATTTGGGTTGTCTCCATCTCTAGGCTATTGTGAATAGAGCTGCTATGAACATGAATAGGCAAATATCTTTTTGAGAATCTACTTTCAATTCTTTTGATATATACTTGTAAGTGTGATCAATGGATTATATAATAATACTATTTTAATTTTAACAAAATGGCTTATTTGGTATAAGTTAATATATTGGAAATCTGTTTTTATGCCTGTATGATCTGCTTCTCCATATTGTTGAAGGACAGCTGTGGAGAGAAGATATACATAGTTGTATGGTGAATAGGAGAATGGAGTCACTACAGGTATACAGTAAGAGCATGCTAAAAACGCTAGATAGGGCCTCCCCGGTGGCGCAGCAGTTGAGCTCTGGGTTGCAAAGCTTCCCACAGCCTCTGCAGCGCCGGTTCGATCCCCGGCCACCGGGCGAAGGTCCCACATGGCACGCAGACCTCTCCTGCAGCCCGCTGCCCGCCTCAGCAGTGTATTTCGTCAGTCTGTCTGCTCTGCTCTCCCCTCTGGCTCTGGTGAATTCTCTCACCCTCCCACTCTTCTGACTGTACCCAGTGCTTGTATAAATAAATAAATAAATCTTAAAAAAAATGCTAGATAGAATTGAGGACTACCTGTTGTTAGTGCAATTACTATTAATATTGCTACCACTACCACTGCTACTATAGCGGGGGCATTTTATGGCAGGCAAAGAGTCTGTACCACTATAGAACATCAAATGTTGAGTTCTTGAGTTAGTGCATTTTCTCTGAGATATGCTTCTTATCATTTGGTCATAAAGGATAATGTTGTCCTAGAAGTGACCCATCAGAACCATCCACTGAAAACAGTAGTAAAGGAGGCAGCCTTCTTCAGTTTCTATCTTAAAGTTCAAAGTCATTAAAGTATCTCCTCAGCAGGGTCTCCACTCATCACACTTTGTTCTGCAGGTGTAATTACCATCAGCACTAATAGCAATTCTGTATGGACTCAAGAAGCAAGTACAGCACTAACTCCGGAAACAGAACACCAGTTACTGATCTGCATCTAAATGTTCTCCCAGTTTTCAAGGGAAAGAGATTCTGAGGTCATTAGAAAAACTTTTCCATAAATTCTTTTATTTCTTTCTGAACTTACAGGATTTAACAATGTGTAAAAATGTGAGCCTGTTTTTAGAACAACTATAAGTGCTTATTGTATATGAGGCAGTATTCATAGCATTTTTAAACATTACATTTAAATTAGTTTTTTCTTACGGTATACTTTGAGGTAAATTTTAGTCCCATTTTACAGGTGAGAGAGAGAATCGGTAGTTTCTCTAACAGCAGAGTTCATAACAATGAACTAAGGACTGTGGGAGCATATACAGAGAGAAATCCATTTAGGCTCTCATATGAAAAAATAAATCCCTGTCTGTTAGTACAGAAGAGAAAGTTATGATATTTTGTACAGCAATGCATGTTTGACCCTAATTTTATGGATTCTATTTTTAAAAAAACAAATGTAACTAATAATAACATATTCAACATTATAGTTTAAAGCCTCAAATTTCCAGGGCTTGGGCTAAGGATATACATGAAGGTCCATTTACCATATATCTATGTATTTAAGTCAAGCTATCAAACTGTTGAATAAAATGTTTACCATCTTCCTATCTTGAATCAATGTAATTTACTATGACCTTACTTTGCTTCATAGTCCCATTGAAGAGTGTCTTTAATGACGTACAAATGGATACTAGATCTGCCCTAGTACTAGAAACTGATGAATACGAGCAAGAACAAATCACTTGTTTTGCCTTATGAATTAGTGTTTATATATCTGGAATAAATCATTTGAAATTGTACTTTAGGAAGGAGCAAATATTTGGCTGCTCAATTGCATAGCTGACTTAGGAAATACTGTTTTTCAAAGAAAGCAAGATTTTATTTCCTGTCTTGTCAGTGAAATTTAATAAAAAAGAGCCATTTCAAGCTATTGTTTCCTTGCCTAAGCCAAAAGTGTCAATTTTATCTTCATTGTTCAGAACACCTTTCTAAAGTTTGCTGTTGAATTTCAAGACACTGTCCTTCAACTTTTCAGTGTAACTAAAAGTAGAAGTCTTCAGGTCCAGGAATGTCTCTTTTCCATGTTATATATATACAAGGAGAACTCTGTGGGTGTTAATAATTAAGAGTTTGTATTGTGGGCCTTGTGGTAAAATCTCATTGCCAAAGAAATGCTCCTTAGAAAGGCAGCCTGGTGATGAATGGAAAAAACATGGGCTTTAAAGTCAAAAACAAACAAACAAAAAACCAGGGCTGGGTGTCTAATTCAGTCTATTCTTCAAAACTGTGATTTTAGAAGATGGGTTGTTACACTTCGCTGAGCCTCACTTTACTAAGTTGTAAGGAAATGTTGTGTAGACATTAAGTGATGAATATTGAAATCAACTGACTGGATTTTAATCTTCTCTGTGTAATTTTAGGCAGATTACTCAAGCTCTGAGACAAATGCTTCATGTGGCAGATGGTTATAACAATAATTCTTGTTTCACAGTTGTCTAATGCATGAAAAGTGTTTAGACAGTGCCTGTCATAAAGTAGTGTTTTAATATAGGCTAGCTCTTACTATGATTAATTATCATTATATCTAAATAATACTTCCTTATTTTTTTCTATCACTGTCTATAAAGTGAAGAAAATAGTATGTACTTTTTGGAGGATTAAGTTAAATAATAGCCATGTAAACCACTCATAATGGTACAGAGCACATGCTCAATTATGCCAGCTGCTATCTGTAAAGTATTTTTCAATTATTTTGTGAAGAGTCACTGAGATAATGCAATTAATGCCTAGCAGACTAGATGCTCAGTAAATGCTAGTGCCAACCTGGAAAGGTTTTCTTTTTCCACTGAATTAACTATGAAAATATGCAGAAGAGAAATACTAGAGATGGATTCCTACTTGTAAGAAGAATTCCTTGTAGCTTCAGTGGAATGTCATTTTAAGGATAAGTCAATTCTTTTTTATGTTGACATTAGAGAAAACCACCCTAATGTCAATTCAAATATCTAAAGGATTACCTATCCACTAAAGAGTGAAATTGATCTTCCATACTCATGACTTTTCCAAATTTTCCTTCATTTTTTGACATCAGTGAGGGGCTTAAAGACACTTTCCATTTATCTCCCTTTCCATGAATAGCTAGCTTTCTCTGGGACATCCATCTTCCATGCGAAACTGCTGATGCTATTTGCCTCGCAAAAAAATCACCTTTCCCTCTCACTCCAGGGTGCCTTAATACTCTCGGGATAGAGTAGTAGATCCACCCAGGCAGGGAATACCTCACCTGGTTTCTGCAAGTATTTAATAGGGCAACCGCACTTGGGTCAGAGAATACTGGGTTATAAACCCTGAGGGCTGGATTGCGGGGGAGTGGGGGTGAAGGGTGGGCAGTGTTGGAAGAGTTCCAGACAATCTGTTTATTTTTATTTTTTATTTTCGATGTGAAAAGCATGTACCTCCCACTACCACAGCATAGATGCTGCTGCCAAAACTACTTATACCCTAGCCTCATTTCCCGGGCTGAGAGTCATACTCCTCCATTTACACTGATTATCAACATTCTTTACACCAAACTACCCTCAGAGCAGGGGACTTGGCAGGACTCAGCAGCAGTGTCAGCAACTTCTCAGTTTTGGGATTTCAGTTTCAAAAATGGAAGGTTTCAGAGTCCAGAATTGTGGACATTTTGTTTAACATCTGCTTCCCTCTGCAGGGGGCGGGAGGTAGATGAGGAGCAGGGCTGGGTGTCTGTGGTGATTGCTTCCATTGCTTGTCTCAGCTCCCAGGGAGGATTCTAGAAGACAGAGCGTTGGCTTCGGAGCTAGTCTGACCTGTGTTCACATCTCAGCTATGTTCTTATTTGCGTGTACTTGGGCAAATCACTTAAATCTTTTCAAGATCCATGTTAGTCGTTGATAAAATGGTTTTTGATTTCATGACTTGCAATCTCTAAGTGTTGGGGAAGGATTAAACTATATAATTATGGAGAGGCAGTCAACAGATTTTTTCGTTTTCTTCAATTGTTGCTCAGCCATCATGAGTGGACTCATATGACTCCCTTGGCGACCCTATGCATGGTTTCCTTGCTCCTGTGTCAGGAATTTGCGTCTGCTAAAAAACTGTGAGTGAAATAGGTAACTATCCTTATCATAAATAGCCTTCTTTCGTTTTTCTTTTTAATATTTGTTTTATTTTTATTTATGCATATAAGAACTGGGGTGTAGGCCAGAGGCAGGAGATGAGAGGATTCACCAGAAACAGAGTGAGGAGCGGAACAGGCAGATTTACTGAAATACACTGCTGAGGGGAGCAGCAGGTGAGACAGGAGATGTCTGCTGCGCCATGTGGGTCACCTCCCTGGCTGGGGATTCAACTCATACTGCAGTGGCTGGCAATAGCTTGATAGCCCTGAGACTTTAACCCCTGTGCCACCAGGGAGTCCTAAATGTCCTTATTTCTACATGTCACACCATCCTTAGTGATAACAGAGTATAGGATCTACCACAGTGTTTTTTGAACAAAACTCCATCCCCCTCATGAAAAGCTGATACTAATGAAAGCTGATAATTTCTGGCTACTATTGGGGGTGTTACCTCAATTCTTCCCACCCATGGCCATCGTGCTTGTAGCAGCTATTGCTGTCAGCATCTGTTAGAAATGACCAGCACTGGGCTTCCCCTGGTGGCACAGTTGTTGAGCGCTGGGCTGCGAAGCTGCCCGCAGCCTCTGCAGCACTGGTTTGATCCCCGGCCACCAGCGAGGGCCCCACATGGGGCAGCAGACCTCTCTTGTCTTGCCCGCTGCTCCCCTCAGTAGTGTATTTCATCAGTCTGCCTGTTTGTTCCCTGCTCTGGCTCTGGTGAATTCTCTCACCCTCCTGCACTTCTGACTGAACCCAGTGCTTGTATAAATAAATACATAAATCTTTAAAAAAAAAAAGAAAAGAAAAGAAATGACCAGCACTGATACCGCGGGTGCTGTGGAGTCAGTGTGCTTGGCACTTGTCATTGCTACTTTCCACTTCTTGCTGCTGCCTCTATCATGATCACTCCTGGCATTTCCACCAGTGGGTTCTTCTCAGTCAAGACAGCCTCTCTGCTCATGGTTACCACAGGTCTAGCCAAGGTGGAGGTTTTAGGGCCCTGATGAGTAACTTGAAATGCACATGTTTCCAGAGGTTGGAGTGGTATTGGTGTAGCACTTCCATGCAGGTACTACTCTGGATTGTATCATGAACATAACACATTGTCCCTAAACTAGCCCATATCCAAGAATTGGATCTGAGCACCTCAAAATCAGTTCTCTCCTACCAAAGATAATGATAGTGTCCAAGAGATTACTTCAGTCTCCAAATATCTTCTCTGACTACCAGGAATAACTAACCTATCATGGACTTGAGGAAATAAAATGCTAAGGCCTCATCCATAGAGTAATTTATCTCTAGTGGGGAGCTTTGTGTGTTATCCTTGAAGTCCAATTTTAATTATACATAACTATAAAGTGGTGGCTGTCCTGGGGTGGAGGAGAATTGTAAATGTAGGCAAAAATAGAGAAAGGTTATCTTGAGTGATGGTGGAAACTCCAGGTAAATAAAGGCAGCCCCAAATCAAAGAGGCCTATAGTGTATTGCACAGTTTCACATCAGAAATAATTTAGGTTACACACATCTAAGTGATACTAATTAATAATAGAAATATACAAAACATAAGCTATGCACTTGGCGGTCTCTATATAGAAGAGGTATAAAGAATTTTTGAAGGATTGACGTTTGTGCAATTACACATACAGAGATACTTATAAAGTTCTTCTCCACTTTGAATATATTAATATTGTTACCTCAGGGGCCAGACTAGCATGATCCAACTAGAGAGAAGATACATTAAAAACAAGAAAATAAGAGATACCATAGCAACTACTTGGGACTCAGATGATGTAGCCATAAAATGTGTCAAAACCATGATTCTCTCAAGAATAAGAGGAACAATATTCCAGTGAAATTTCCTCAGGCATAAAATTAGAACATATGGTCACCCCAGACTTACAACCTCACCCATTACCAGTGAGGATTGATCATAGACAGATCAAATCTGTGCCTGTACATAACTTATAATTTGCTGCAATTATTTATACTTAAGTTAAATGTTGGTGAACTCTGTATTACTCCATAGCAAAGATTCAAGTCATTTGAATTAACATTTTTGTTGTTACACATTTCCAAGTTAAAGTAGTCCCTTTAGCAATTATTAAAGAGTGGTACTTGATCTTATTTGAAATTTGTAGTCCCTATATTTATGCTCAAAGAAGGATTAACAGTGATTATATGATTTGAAATGTTGTTTCACCACCAACTTCATTTTACTTTATGCTCTGAAAACTCTAGAACAAATGCTGGTGACTGAGCTGCTGGTTGAAGTAAATATTTATATGAATACAACCTACTTATTTCTATTCACTACTGAGATTTAATTCTTTTAGTGCCCCTTTTAGTTATAACAGATTTTAAAGTTTAAATTTTTGCCTATTTTACATGCATGTTACTATTCTATAGTTAAAATAAAATACCTTCATCCGCTAATAAAAATAGAGAGGGAATAAGTTTTGATGTATTTTGTAGACCAAGAGATTTTACCCTGATCCTGTGTCCCCAAGATAATACTTACCTCTCCAAGGTAAGTCATTTGCCAATATGTATAAAGTCATTTATTTAAAAATATTACAATTGATTATAGCCAAAGACATGAGAAATGATATGTAGATAAAGCATACTAAAGGCACATTGATTCTGACAGCATATTCCCAAATAACATTTTGATCTTGATTTTAAAAGCCACTGGTTCTTAAATTACTCAGATATAAGTGAGAGAACAAAATGTTTCAAGTTACTTTCTTCCTTTCTCAGTTTAATGGATAGTTTTTCTACCCATCCATTTTAAAAATCAATCATGTGCTTCAAAAAAGCAAAGATGAAACTCTACAAATCTCTCTCCTTACTTGTAGCAAATAGTATAAGACCTACTTACCTCTACCTCCTCCTCATAAATCAAGAGAACTCACTCTTTATACACATGTGTTGTTGGCATCCTGCCATTCCTAATATTACAGAAATTTCCTTACTTGTGGGCCATGTCCTTTGCTCTCTCCCTCCCAATTAATATCTGATTGGCTTCCCCGTAACCTTATTCTTTACTGTGTAAACCAAAAAGGGGGGGCCTACATTTTTCCCTCTTCTAGCCAGAAGTTTTTAAAATAAAATTTTAGAAAAAGCTTCCCTTTGTCCTAAACACATGGAGAAAGGTGTGCTTTTCACAAAAAAATGTTTTCTTTTCTGGTTTATTTGGGAGTGCATTGTTTTTCCATTTAGCATTTAGAATTCCCTGCTTATGCTGCATTATTTGATGTCACCTATTACATGTCTGTGGCTAGCAAGCTTCCCTTTCCTTCTTGTGTTTTGAGAGGACCTGGAGAGATGATTGTTGTGTAGCTCTGAGTAAAACAGCCATTCTTTGATTTATCTGGAATTAACAGCATGCATGTAAAAACACTTTTATTCCTTCAGCAGGGAAAGAAGACGGAGGGTTCTGTTTCTCACTTATCACTAGTCAGAAAGAATTACAATTCTCAGGAGCAAATTGAAAAGTTAGAAGAAAGAATATTTTCAAGAGTACAAGTTCGCCAGGTGCTGAAGGGATTGAACACATCAGATCTCATGGATGTATCAACATTGACATTTGTGAAAATGTGCATGAAGAAATATGCATTGATTTTAAACTGCATGCCACAGAAACCTAAAAAATAATGCATGATTTTCCATCTTCTAACTTAGATGGAAAAACATGTGTTTTGCTCGCAATTTTGTCTAAGGGAAATGTGAACTCACAGCCAATTGTATTCACATGCAGGCCCTTTTTCCGAGATTGCTTTCAAATGTAAGCATATGTTGTTCTGTTAGGAAAAAGAAAATAATAAAGTGAACTTTTACAATGTAAATTCCAAATATATAGGATTATGGAAAAGAGTCATGTTGTATAAAACAATGCATAGTTTTCCCTCTAGGTAAATTCATAAGGAAGGGGGTGAGGGGTAAGTGATTTTAACCCTTGCATATTTTACATTACTCTGTGATGCCTGCTTGTGTGCCAGAACAACTTTGCTCTGTCGGGGTGCAGAGAGTCAAACTCAATAACCACATTAGGAAGAATAATAGGCCAATGGCACATGTGTTGACAGATGTTTCTTACCCTATGGAAAGGAGATAAAGGAAATTAGATGATGAATTTTAAGGACTGAAGCATACATTATAATTTTTTTTCTATATCACCAAATATTGTATTCTTCTTGAGGTCAACAAATATGTTTTGGCTGCCTTTGGTGATGCTGAAAAGTCCGTAGAGTCTAAATGAATGAGCTCTGGAATTGCTCCCATGATGAACTGCTAACCAATTTGTCTCAACTGGCACTTGAATGCAAAATTAAAAATGAAGGTCTTCTGGATTATATTGTGGCTTGTAGAAGAGCACTGAATGATTTATTCTCACTCATTTTCTCCACTTTTCATGCTAAAATATTTTTACATGGTCCATAAATTATGAAGGCTGACATTAGCAAGATGAACTATGGATGAAAATATGTGAACCTGAATATTTATAAGAATGTGGAATTGATAGTTTACTTTTTCTCCAACCAGCTCTGAACTCGGGGGATCTAAGTGAAATGAGGGTATCTAACTTAATTCAGATTAATTTAACAAGGTCCTGGAAACTGATGAATCCATGGGTCATTAATAAGGGAGAGAGGGTGCTAAGTGTGTAGGATATTTTAGTGAAAGAAGGTGACATGTTTGGAAAGAGTGAGACAAGACACTCTTACTCCCCTTTTGGGAAGCTTTTGGCATTGAAACACTGAACTTGAGGCTGACTTGGGGCCACATATGAGTTTTGATGTGCCAATGATGTCTAATTATCATCCATAGGATCAGATTAACATTTGGAAGAGGTTGAGAACCCTGATGTAAGTTGTCCCAGCAATAGAGGTATGTTCTTTGAAAAAGGAAAAAAAAGCTTCATTCAGGCACAGTCATTTAGACAGTGGAAAGAAGCTAAAATGTTCTAATTGAATAAGTTTATATGATTTACTACTAAGGAAAAAAGCATGTTTTGAGAAATCAAAATACTACAGAGGAATCATTAAGAAGTTAGTATTTTAGGCAAATAACAGATAATAAATACAGTACTAGCAGATAACATTTTGAACTTTACAGTGGACAATGGACTGTGTAATACTTTGTATTGGGCTTATTTTGCTTCTTGAAACTTGAAACTATACTATGAGGTAGGCATGTCTTAGATTCTCTCTAATTTTTTGGTTATGGACTCTCACTGGCATTTGTAGTAATAGCAGCAAATATGTGTTAAGCTCCATCCTAAGTCTTTAGGCAAGTGGCAGGTAGGCAGTTTTTAAAAATCAGAAGACAAATTATTTCTAAACACTTCATATTATATTGATTTATCCCTGTATTTTGTATAATCAATAATCTGAAGGCTATGTGTTTTTTGTTCCCAAAGGTATAACCTAACATATTTCCTGGATTGCATTAGAATCTCAATATTCCCCCCTCTTTTTTTTTAGATGCCAACGTCCTGAATTCAAAGAAACTGGCATGACACATACTTGAAATGTATGAGATGCCTATGACCTCATGAACACTGAACCTATGCCTATGAACACTGAAATGAGACATGATGAAGCTTGTTTTTAGCAAAGTATTTCGAAGGGCTCTGTGGACTAATTTTCACATCGGGCTGCTCACATATATAACAGTTGAAGATGTGCTAATAGGGCACATTGCCAAGCTCTATAATTGTTGTTATTTAGCACTTCATTTTAAGAACTATAAACATCATCCAGAGATATTTATTAAGTGCATTTGTGGGCAGGGCAAGTCTCAGTGCTGGACAAGCTTCGTCGATCTAAGTAGTGAATAATTTCAGCCTTCAGCACAGGATGAGGAATGAAGGCTGCTATCTCCTATGCTTGCTGAACACAAGAGATAATGATTTCCACAAAAGATACCAGAGTTTTAAAAATTTGGAATTAAGCTTTTTCTACTCAGACTATCCTGATGTACTCTATGCATTTCACATACAAAATTGGGAAATGAAAAATAACCTGTATAGTTTAATGAATGTGGCATGATAGGATCGATATAGTATAAACCACCTTCTTTGTTTTTTACAAGTTGTTTGGTGGGATTTTTGAGGTCATATGAAAATTTTCTACTTTTTATTTCTCTCCTTCATTGTGTGTTGTAGGATTCACCAAACTTAGAGAGTTACCTTATATGAACAGATCTATTTCAATTCTTTTGATCACAGTGGGATGAAATAGCAGACTATCTAAGGAAAGATTGTCAGAAGATTTTATATGTCCTTAATTCTTAATTCCATGCCCTGCAGTATCTGGATGAAATCTACCTTTCTTCCAGTCCTCTGTGTGGAAATGTGGAGATCCTCAATTATCAGAATGATCTAGAACTGGTCAAACTCATTAACGCTGAGAATAGGGACAAAAAATTTTAAGTCTTATGTGACACCCAGTGACTTGTAAAAATGGGTTGGGATGTTCTAATTGTTCTGATTCCTGTGGGAAAAATGAAGGTATGTGTGGAGAAATTTGATTACATATTCTTTTTTCCCCAATTCTAGCTTTCTTCCTTCTCTTTTGCAATTAAGAATATAAAACAAAAACATAACAAAAACAAAAATAAAGAGAAACAACTCATAGTCAAAGAGCTTTCAGCAGGGTATTTGCATATAATGCTCTACAAATCAGCATCTTAAAAAATCTAGGGAAAGAGTCTAATGGCTTCAGCATAGTCTATGAATAATGACCATAATCTAATTACATTGTTCATTGCCATGAAAAAGTAATTATATATCAATGCTAGAACTTTAAGGATAGCAGGATATCTAATACACTTATTCTCAGAGGTGTCTTGACTAAAGTGTAGAAGTTTCTAAGACAAGCAGTGATCAATAGAATAGTACATTATCTTTATTTTGACTTTTCCTTACCCAATGATTTATTTAATTCTCCAATAATAAATATTCTTAACATAGTACATATTGTAAAATATATACTCAGTAGTTAGCCTTGTGAACAAAAAATAAACACAAGTAAGCATTAATATTTTGCTAAACTATTAGTGTACAGAACCAAAGTTATTTTGTAATTGAAATAATTATATTAGAAAGTTGTAATTTTCTGACTAATAAAAAAAGCTGACTAAATAAGCCATTGACAGTACTTAGCTTATGTAGGAGGCTTAATAAATCTTTATATGTAGTAAATTGTATATGTATATTATATAAATACATCTTTTTTATCTATTCATCTATTAATGGATACTTAGGTTGCTTCTATAACCTGGCTATTGTGATAAATGCTACATTGAACATGGAAGTGCAGATATATCTTTGATATCTTGTTCTCATTTCCTTTAGGTATATATCCACAAGTGAGAGTGCTGGATCATATGGAAATTCTATTTTTAATTTCTTGAGGAACCTTCATAGTGGCTGCACCAATTTACATTCACACATAGAGCATACAAGGATTCGCTTTTCTCTACATCCTTGTTTCCAAGTCCAACTTGAGCAGGACTTGGTGTCTTCCTTGATGGAATACATGTGGCAGAAAAAAAGCTGTGTGACTCTGAGTTTAGGTTAGAATGATCATTCTAGTTTTTCTTGGGATGCTAACTTTTGGAGCTTAAGTCACCATGCAGGATGTCAGGCTATGGTGAGGCTGCTTGTGGAGAACCTATGTGGAATGGTGACATACAAAGAGAAGAACAACCACAGCTCCTCCACTCACCAGATGTTTGTTTCTTTCTAGTTAAGGCAATGAATGAGGAAGGTTTAGAAGAGATCTGACAACCTGGTCACTGACTTCAAATCCATGTTACCCTCTGCAATAATTGCCTAGCTGGGCCTTATCAAAACCCAGGTTCATTATTAAAATAAATAATAGTAATTAAGTCATAGTTTTTGGTGGTTTGTTATGGAACAATTGATAACTGAAACACATTTTAAAAACCACTTTTATCTTCCAAATTTATCTAAGCAGGTAAACTTATATTCCTATTCCATAGATAGGAAACTGAGACTCAAAGAAATTAAGTGGGTAGGTGTACTAGTCATGTCCACATTCTTCTTTCTACTAATAAGAAAAATGAGGAGCTGGAACTGAGATGACTGACAAAAATCACACAGCCCATCAGAGGAAGCACTGTGACTTTTCCTAGGCCTAACTCCAATAATTAACTATATGTGTATGTTCCCTGCTTCACACCAAACAAACTTGCTTTTCATCCAAAGAATTAGAAGTGGCCAGGTCATATTTCATATTCAGGTTGTGCTTTCCTTGGGAATATAGAAATAATGAAAGCGTGTAGGTCTTTGGTGACAGAAGGATTTAGTTTCAAATCACCTTGCTGGCTGTGTGCTTACCATTAGGTTGTTTAACTTCTCTGAACCACATGTTCATCATCTGTAATATAGAAATCAAAGTGTTCCTTGGCATATTGTTAGGAAAATAGGATTTAATGACTCTAAATTATCTGGAATAATGTAAGTACCTAATAGCTGCTTTTCATAGAAAGTCTCAAGTAACTTTTCCTTATCCTCACTATCATTTTAATTTTTTCCAGAGGGACTGAAATTCTAAGAGTGATAATATTATAGTAAATAATCATCGCAACTGTAGTTTAGCTCATTTAATCCTTATAGTCAGCACACAAAATCGGTGATATGCACATTATTGGCTGAGGAAAAGGTGTGGAGTGGTTAAGTAATGTGCCAGTGTTGATTGGGATTTGAACCTTGGCAGACTGGAAGGAGAGGAAAAATGATCTGGAGGTAAAAAATATACTTTGTTACTATTTGACCTTCCCTTAAGGCCCCTTTAGGGGAATAAAACTAAGTGTGATATGCCTGATAACAGCCAAGTCCTTGAATAAGCCAGATCATTTCCCGATCTTGCTGGAAAGTACATCAGGCTTTAACTGCATCTAATGTTCTTGTTGCTTAAGAGAAGGTCTTTCTGGGATGTCTGGGACTCATTTTCTAAGGTCTTCAGTGTGATTTTCATGCTCCTGATAAAGGTTCCTAAGCCGAAATGTGCATGCATTTATGAGGCTATGAAGAGAGTTTGCAAACTGAAGAACAAAACACAGCCAGTAGGAATAATTTCAGGATCAGGGTGAACCTGAAATATCTGTTTGGATTGTCCTATAATTTTCATATACACACTTAATTTGTTCTATAATTTTCAGATACACCCTTACTATTTTTTATTGTACTGTTACAACTATCTAGCACATATGAATTTTATTATTTTCAATCTTGTGGTTTTACATTATTAAAAGCCCTGCCATTGGTCAGTAGTCACTGTTCTTTAGCATATAATGGTCAGTAGTCATTGTTCTTTAGCATATAATGGTCAGTATTCATTGTTCTTTAGCATATAATGTAATGCAGCTAATACACATTTCTAGTGGGGGAGAGGGGATGAAATGTCTTATAAAGTTGCATGTTGTTACAAAACAACTATGATAGTTTTGGTTATTTTTCAGAGCAGATCCCTCAGTATTGCTTCCTGGTGATGACTTTGGAGTAACATCTTAGATGATAAAGCTCAAAGATACATTGCACCTGCAAGTTTTTGATTTAATCAGAACTTGGACTATTACAGGGGTCTTTTGTGCATGTGTGTGTGTGTGTGTGTACTTTATCTCCTGTACTCTGTAAACATCTCGAGTCCCTTCCTTTTCATTCGTCATTGACTCAAATAATCAAATGAGAATGTATTGCTTAACTAATAATGTAATATGTATGTTTCTGATTCCAGAGAGGGAGGTAGTAATTTAGCATGACTGTGAATCAAGGCCAGCATTTCACTTTGCTGGAAACAGTTGATGTTTACCATGATATAATCTGAGAGTGCTGGAAGGATAAGTGTTGACTCTAAATTTTTTCCTAGTTATGGTAGCCATTTCTCAAATTTTACTAATGGAAATGAATTTCTATAGTTTGACAATACAAGCAGAGAAGTGCTGGATAAAATAACTTCAATGCACAGACAAGCAAGCAAGAAAAGGAGCTAGAATTAAGAGTGAACAATTGCCCTAAAAGAGGCCTGAGTGCCTAGAGAAAGGACCTAAAATCTGCTCATTAAAGTATGTTAACTACACAAAGCAGGAGTACATCACAAGGTAGAGAAATAACACAACAAAGAATTTTTGTTTCAGAAGTATTTTTTGCTAGTATTTTATTTCTAGTATCTTTGTGTTGCCTGATTAGAGTTATATGCTGCTTTTTTTTAACATCTCCAAATTCCATTTTCTTAAAATATACTGTGTTAGTATTCCATGCAGTGTAACAAATTTCTACAAACTTGTGGTTTAAAATAACATACATCTGGGTATCTGTTTGGTAGATGAGGAGTCCAGACACAGGCTAAAGCTCACTTTCTCAAAAGGTTGAAATCAGGTTGTCAACTGGACTGCATTGCATTCTAAAGACCCTAGGGAAGAATCTGCTTCCAAAATTATTCAATATGTTGGCAGAACTCAGGTTTTTGTGGTTTAGAACTTAAGAGTTCCATTCTATTGGTCTATGTTGGGCATGACTCATGCTCAGTTCCTA
This sequence comes from Talpa occidentalis, assembly GCF_014898055.3. Lineage (NCBI taxonomy): Eukaryota > Metazoa > Chordata > Mammalia > Eulipotyphla > Talpidae > Talpa > Talpa occidentalis. The sequence continues at coordinate 50,199,072 of NW_023605305.1, forward strand.
TAAGCTGTTCACAGTCACTTGCCATGTGGCTTTCTCTAGAGGCCTCACATATTTAAAATCTCTTTGGCTTCCTTTCTCTTTGACCCCAGATTAAAGGACTCATATCATAATCTCCTACCTTATATTCAGCTTATTTTGGAACAATAGTACATCCGTAAAATCTCTTGCCAGCAGTTGGTAGATTATCTTTAATGGGATAACTAGAAAGTGTGTTTAAAAAGGGGTAAGTTTCCAGAAGCCATCTGAGAATTCCACCTACCACGTTAACATTTAGGTATTTTTTAAAGGAGAAATTAATAGTAAAATCGTTCATATTTTCCTATCTTAAAATATTTAGGTAAGTTCACTTTTGAATGGTTGTTTAGCTGGATAAAGAATTCTATGTTGAAGCAATTTTCTCTGTTTGGAAATATGACCCCATTGTCTTTTCACTTATATTTTGTTTATTAGTCTGCTGTCAGTTGAATTATTAATCTTGGTGGAAAAGCTGTCTTTTTAAAAATAGTTTGTTATTCCTTAAATTCCCACTAGTTTTTGATGTCCTGCAATTTCATTCAGGTCTAGCTAGTGTAAATTTAATTTTATTTTTTCCTGCTTGTTACATTTCCTGAGTCTAAGAAGTCATGTCTTCCAACAATTTTGGAAATTTCTCAGTTACTATTTATTTGAAAATTGCTTCTCTTTTACTTTTTTTCTTGTCAAACATCTACTGAACTTACGTTGTACCTTCTACCTTCCATTTCTCTTCATTTTGCTGTGGAAGTTTCCGTCTCTTTATCTTGCTGAATTGGATTTGGAATAATTTCATAGATGCTTATTCTAGTCTATTAATTCTCTTTTCAGCTATGTTTAATAGATATTGAATTTATCCCCTGACTTTTTAATTTCAGTAATGTTATCTTTTACTTCGTCATTTTCTTTGGTTCCTTTTCAAAACTGCTTGGTGTTTTTCCTCAGTTTTATGTTGTAATTTCTTGATTTTATGCCTTAATTTTTTTAAAAATTCACTAATTTATCATCATTTGTCAATAAACTTCACCTACTGTCCTAGAATCTGGAGACATAAAGACGGCAAGAAAAGCTAAAGATAGATTAGCTCAGGACGGTAGAGCAGTATGGAGGAGCACTGCCTTTGGGAGTAAAATGTTCTTCTCCCAACAGCTTGGTAGGATTAGGATGCATGAGTTTTTCTTGTGTATCAGATATGTGGCATGTGGGAGAGAGGAAATATGGAACTACTTTAAATTCTAATCTGACCTCAAGAAACTGCATGGATGGAGGTGTAACTCCAGTGAGAGAGTTAACTGTCCTTGCTCAGAGGCTGAGGAAAGAATTTGAAGCAGTCATCAAACAACAAATAAAGATCAAGGAAGCTGCAACTGGGAAGATCCAGTGGGGATATCACTGAGGAACTCACCAAAGCATTCCATAATCCCATAAGAGGAAGAATCAGTTTAGGAGCACAGCCACATTCATTCACAGATAACTTCCATGCCATTCAAGTCAGATATTTTGTATTGTTCACCTGTTCCCCTCACATTCCCCATTTCTGGTCCTGATAGACTCAAGGAAGACCTAAGAGTATCTAAGAGAGGAGAAGAAAGTGTCAAAAAAAAAAAAGAGAAGCCAAAATTTCCATTCCCCCTTTCTGGAATTTTAGGACAAAATAACACTGAACCAGGATAGGAAGGTGGCATAAGAGGTGGTGATAGTAGTAATAAGGAACAGTGATTATACTCTTAATCCTGTAATGAGACTATGATTATGCATAAAAGTGACTGGAATATTTGCATTAGCTGAGCATACTAAGAAAAAACTGCCAAGACTTCACTGTAGCGAGGTGGAAAAAATAGCCTGCAGGGTAAGTTTGAAAGGACAACAGTGAACAAAAAAAGCAGTGTTTTGTTTTGTTTTTTCTTTTCTGCTTGTATCCCACTGAGTTCAGTCCATTAAATATTGAACATCTATATTTCATATACAAGCTATCTCAGGTCATGGGTGGTTAACTGACAGAACTGAAACTGAAATTCATGTAGTATGTACACGATATGATGATAATTTTCTGAGAGAGGGGGTGAGAGAGAATGAACGAACATATTTGGTGCTTCTTTGCATAATTAGAAATCTTAGTTTCATCTCTGGATAATTTCTGGCCCCAAAGATAAACATATATAAGGTTCCAAGAAGGACAATCCTTCTCTTGGCTGGGCTGGCTTGGGTATGGAATTCCCCTGGACATGAGGCCAAGACTTTGAGAGGCCAGGATTTCTCATGGGGGCCAGTATTCACAAAGAGAGCAGATGGTTTCCAAAGTAAATCCTGAAAAGAGAGTTCCCCAAAGAGGACCCAATTTTATGTTTTTGGCAAAGAGGAGGATGTCTTACTAGTGGAGTGAAACTAGCCCACTCCCCCAAGTCCATTTCCTCCATACACAGTCTTAGAACATTTTCTCCACAGTGACAACATACAGCGTGCTGTTCACCATTAGGGGATGATCAGATCTTCCTGTTGAATGCAGTGGGCTTTTCAAACAGATTATGGGAAGCCTGGGTTTTGTCGATAAACCTCTAGTAGGACCCAGAGGGAAACCAGAACACAGTCTTGGGATTTGAGACTGTAGTCTGGCTAGTGACAGGAACCAGGCCTGGGCCGCCCTCCTCTGTGAAGGGGACGATAGGGCAGGGGGAGGGGAAGCCAGGTGCAGCTTGGGAGGGGGATTTTGTGCAGGATCTGCTTTCAGCTCTGCATTAGTTGGAAACACCACCCTCACTGGAAGCTGTGTTAATGAATGTCAAAGCACGCAGGGGTGTACTGTATTATAATACAGCAGTTGTTTTCCAGAGTCCTGAGCCCAACTATTTGCATGAAATTGTGTTCTAATATAGTATGGCTCCAATGTATTGTGAGAGGCCAGATATTGGTCATTGATTGTGTTGAGTTTTTTGCAAGAAATTTGCCATCCAAGGTCCTTGCCAATTGAAAACAAGCACTTAAATTCCCTTTAAGCAAACTTCAGCTGACTTGCAGACTCAATATTGACAGGAGGCTTTGAAGTTGGATTTATTATTCCTCCGTTCCTTATTTATAAAAACTACATCTCTGTCTCATTTTTCTCAAACAAAAATTTCAAGAAATCTTTATTTTCTTATATTAGAAAGGGAAGTGAAACTGATAATAATACCCAGTGTTCTTTCTGTTTGAAATTTTAAAACATTCTTCAAAAACTATCCCCAGCAATTATTCTCCATTAAGGGCAGTCTTAACTGGTTGGACATAATTTTTTAGTGGTTCAATGTTTAACCAAAATATCTTAATGCAATTGATTAAATGATAACATGGACTTATAAAAATTATAATAGGGCCTCCCCGGTGGCGCGGCGGTTGAGCGCTGGGTTACAAAGCTGCCCACGGCCTTTGGGGCACCGGTTCGATCCCCGGCTGCTCCCCAGCCACGGGAGGAGGGTCCCACATGGTGCACAGACCTCCCCTGCCGCCCTCTGCTCCCCTCAGCAGTGTACTTCAGTCCTTCTGCCTGCTCTGCTCCCCGCTCTGGCTCTGGTGAATTCTCTCGCCCTCCCGCGCTTCTGACTGTACCCAGTGCTTGTATAAATAAATAAAAATAAATCTTGAAAAAAAAATTAAATATTTCTCTGAATAATGACCCAAAATATGTAATTTAATTAATTCCACTGTATATTTCTTATTTTATATATATATCTGTATATGTAAATATATACATAAAGAAGTAATTATATATACATATATATAAAGAAGTATTAATCATCTGTTCATTCTTTTTTGCATCCCTGATTTTGACTTTATCTTTAATATTGACAATCAGTAATCTTTCAGTGTAATAGGTTTGACATATTTAAAATAGGGAGATAGATTTAGGACAATTTCAATGAAATATCCTTACCTCTCAGACCTGAGCTTGGTTGTGAATGTCACATACATTTATGTAGAAGGGTTACACAAAAACTAATGTGAAATCTGTTGCTTTTCTTTCTCCTCTCAGTAATCCTTTGATGGTGTCTACTATTAATATTAGAAGATAAAAAATGCACACTGCACATTATTTTTCATTTTCATCTTCATATATGTTTTATTATATCAATGACATTTATTATATTGATGACTGACATCTATTAAAGTAATGCCCATTATCAAATATTTAAGGAGGAAATAACACAAATCTTAGACAAATTCTTTAAGAAAACCAGAAAAGTGTGAATATTTCCCAACTCATTATTACACGCACATTATCATGATTCCAAAAACAGCAAAGGCATTAAAAGAAAATATAAAGCAATGTCATTTGTGAACAGACATAAAAATCCATACCAAAATATTAGCAAATTAACTACAGTAATAGATAAAAAGATACAATGTCACAATGGGACGGGTTTTATCAAGGTTAGGCAAAGTTGGTTTAACATTTGAAAATCAATCCATGCAATCATCATATTAACTAATACTCAAAGAAAAATATTAATTTTAATACATGAAGAAAAAACATTTGAAAAAGTTCAGTTTGCATTGACTAGTTAAAAAAATTCAATAGCTCTTTTCAAACTAGGAACAGAAAGGAATTTACAGAGTTTGTGACAAAGTATATTTCAAAAAGCCTACAGGTAATATCATACTTAAGAATAAAAGACAGAACACCTTTCCCCAAAATTCTCTTCAACACAGCACTAAAGTTCCTGGGCAGTGCACTAGGTGAGTAAAAGAGAAAAAGGCATAAAGATTGCCTTTGGTAAGAAAAAAAATTCTTACCATTCAGAAATCACCAAAATAATATTGTAAAAATATCATTTCTGATAACTCTCTTTGCAAATATACTAATAGCAAAAGACAAATATTTTAAGAGATGATGCTACAGGCTGAATTGTGTCTCCCCCAAATTCATATATATATACATGCTGAAGCATTAGCCTCCTGAATGACTGTAGCTGGAGATCAATTCTTTAGGAGGTAATTAAGTGAGGTTATAAGGCAGTGGCCTTATAAGAAGAGGAAAGAGAAAGATCTCTCCCACTGCCCTCCTCTTCCTCTCTTCTTGTTCTCCCTGCCATGTGCATATGCTGAGAGAAGTTAAGCATGTGTAAGCTAGAAGGAGAGCCCTTAACAGAGTGAATATGCTCACACCTGATCCTGAACTTCTAGGCACTGTAACTGAAAAAACAAATTTATGTTGTGGTATTTGTTATGGCAGCCTGAGATGCTAAGACAGGTAAGATGATACTATACTTAGAAAACTTTTAATTGGAGGGAGCCCAGTTTACTCTGGTGGAAGTGTTATAGAGCAACCCCGATATTAAACGGGTTCCTGGCTGTGGGTCCTCACCCGCGCGCTTTAAAGGGACTTATGAATACTCTACTACAGACACACACAAAAGGTTAATAAAAGGTTTATTTACAAGAGAAAAGGAAATAAGGAAAATGTACAACTCAGGGAGAAAATAGGGAAATAAAGTCTTTAATGTGTCCTACCCGATCCGACGACCTGGAAACCCAAAGTCACCCTCAGAGCTGGCCGGACGCTGCGAGCTGGCAGAGAGTCAAAATGGGGAACCCCCAAAGCCCACGTGTCTGCCTTTTCTATCCACCTGGCTGCTTAACCCCACCCTCAGGTCCCAGCCACCTTCCCTTTGGTGGTGATGGGATTTGGAGTTCCCAGTGTCTTTGGCTTTGACCTGGGGTGGGGGTGGAGTCCACAAAAGCCTATATGGAATTAGCTTTGGGACATCCTTTTCCCCCTAACAGAAGATTATGGATAACTTGGGTTGAGCATGGTGTGGTAACATATATCTGAAGAGGTGGAACCTCTAGTTTTGAATCACGTATGGTGTTGTATACCAATGTCATCTCAATGAAAAATAATACAACTGAAAAAAAAGGAGAGTAGACATTTAATTTTACCTGAATTTTAGAGGGGAAAAAAAAAGCAAGGTGAGACGGAAAGGTTACTAGGGAAGGAATTACTTGTTTCTTAGTACACAGAATTAAATCTTATACTGCCTTCTTACAAAGAAATGAGAATTCATACTTTACTAAAGCTTTATCAAAAATGAATAGGGTGTTGAGGCCTCCCCGGTGGCACAGCGGTTGAGCGCTGGGTTGCGAAGCTGCCCGCAGCCTCTGCAGCGCTGGTTCGATCCCCGGCCACTGGGTGAGGGTCCCACATGGCACGCAGACCTCTCCTGCCACCTGCTGCTCCCCTTAGCAGTGTACTTGGACAGTCTGCCTGTTCTACTCTCCGCTCTGGCTCTGGTGAATTCTCTCACCCTCCCGCGCTTCTGACTGTACCCAGTGCTTGTATAAATAAATAAATAAATAAATCTTAAAAAAAAATGAATATAGTGTTAAAAAAACTTGTTTTTATCAGTGAATATAATATTTGTCATAATTTACACTTCTTTGATTCTTAGAGTGGTAACTGTCTTTTTCATTTTGGGATCATTTTTTTGGGATCATTTTATTTTCTCTTTCAAATAATAGGTCACTCTGTTTTCTGTTTTTGTTTTTTGTTTTTTTTTTTTTAATGCCAGGGTATTAGAAAGGTATAAACTAAAGGAATGAAAGAATTGGAACACCTCCTTTCATCAACTTTAATATTCTTTTTGACAAGATTTGTCAGTGGTTACTAAGCTTGTCCTATTCTGAAAAGGGATGTCTTGCCCAAGATTCTCTCTCCAGGGAAGAGTCCCTTTCCCCAAACCAGGAGAGTATAGATGGACTGGATCCTGAGGGCATTGAATCAAGGGGACAGGTTACAAAATTGAAGAAAAGACAGTTTGTCCATATAAGAGAGCTTTGTCAATACACAGGATTGAAAACCCTGGCAATGACCCAGGACACAACACTAGTATGCATCTGGAAGAGCTATTGGAAGCTTGAAAAAGCCCATATGGAATGGAGGAGAAATGCCCAGAATTGCCATGGCAGATGGTAAAGATGGGATTAAAAGATCTACATAGATGAGCATGCTGCTGTCCCAGTCAAAGTTTAACCAAGGATACTGTTTGTTAAGGCAATAAGGAACAAACTGGTGAAGGTAGCATTATGATCATTGAGAAGGTCAATGGTGGTTGACCTCTGTAATCCAGGGATATTCCAAAATTAGGCTCCCTAGAAGTGAAGGATGAAAGACCAATGAAATAATAGAGGTAAAATGGTAGCACATAACCATCAAAAATAAAATAGATGGAATTAGTACAGCAAGTAGCAAATTCAAGATGATGGCCAGGGGCCTGACCTGCAAAGAGCTATAATAGAACATGCACTTCCTACTGGAAATACTATGAGCAGCCAATTAGGGCATTCTAGATTTATTTAACCAAAAAAAAAAAAAAAAAAAAAAAAAAAGAATAATAGAAGGCTAAGGGTCCTAGACTCTTAAAATCCATGATTAGGATGTGAACAAGGGCATTTTCAGAACAAATTCATTGACTTAAGGGAGACTCTGCTCCCATGAAGAAGGATCCTAGAAAAACATGGTAAGTGTTTGCAGTAATGATTCCCTCTATCCTCCAAAGGGACCTAAGAACCTTTTACTTAGGTGGTCGTATAGTGAGGAAAGGTGAATACCAAGACATTTGGACATAATTACACAAGTTGACAATGAAGAAAATGTAAACCATTAGAGCTACTGTTAGAGCGAGTGGATCCTAATCCTGGTTTTAGTCATAGCAGATCTGCTTGTTCACAAACATATCCAGTGGCCGAATGACTATAGCTGGACATCAGTTCTTTAGGAGGTAATTAAGTAAGGTTATAAGTCCATGGCCTTATAAGAAGAGGAAAGAGAAAGGTCTCTCCCACTGCCCTCCTCTTCCTCTCCTTGCTCTCCCTGCCATGTGCATATGCTGAGAGAAGTTAAGCATGTGTAAGCTAGAAGGAGACCTCAATTGTATAGTAGAAATGTACATAGTAACTGGCAGAATCCTCTATGGGTCCTTCACCTATGAGATAAAGGAGAGCATGTCGTCAGCACCACATGGAAACCTCTGAAACTGCTCACTCCCTTTGGCCAAGATATAAAATCAAAAGTATTAAAAAAAACTAGCAACAACAAATGTTGGCGAGGGTGTGGAGAAAAAGGAACTCTTCTGCACTGTTGGTGGGAGTGCAAACTGGTCCAACCACTATGGAGAGCTGTGTGGAGATTTCTGGACCTACTAAACATAGAGCTTCCATATGATCCAGCAATTCCACTCCTAGGTATTTACCCAAAGGACACAGAAACATCAATTCCAAAGAGCACCTGCACTCCTATGTTTATAGCAGCACTGTTTACAATAGCTAAGCTTTGGAAACAACCCAAATGCCCAAAAATAGATGACTGGATCAAGAAGATGTGGTACATATATACCATGGAATATTACTCAGCATTCAAAAAAGATAAACACATGCAATTTGCAGCAACATGGATGGCACTGGAAGGGATCATGCTCAGCGAAATAAGCCAAAAAGAAAAAGAAAAATACCGGATGGTCTCACTCATAGCAGGAATCTAGAAAACTTAAATAAGGGACCAGGAAAATGAATAACTATAAGAAAGTGAAAATCAAAATCAACAAACAACTATGAACCAGAGACACTTTTTGGGGGGGGGGGCGGGAGGGCAGGGATTGGGGTCAGAATGGGGGGGTTGCAATTGTATGGGGAATATAAAAATAAAATTTATTACTTAAAAAAAATAAATAAAAATAAAAAAAATACAAAACAAAAGTATTATCACATTCAGGCTTGGGATTTTAATGACCTGACAGAAATATAAACTAATTTTGGAAAAAAGCCATTTTTACAATATTCAACCTTCAATTCCCAGAAGGATAAATATACCTTGCCATCTATTTTTTTTGTGTTTAAGTAAATATGATTTTCTACATGGAAATAATATGCATTTCTTGAAGAAGTTATTTCTATTTTAGATTTAATTGCTATCATGAATTAGAAAGTCTGTTCCATTTTCTGATTGTTATTAGTTTCTACACAGTCACCTAAACACCATTCTAATTCCTTAATCCAGCATGGGAATTGGCACCTCCATGTTTCAGAAAAACACTCTGAGCACATGTGAGGATCAAACATATTGAGGAATGCACATAAGGACAAAGCAATCAATTTAATGTTGTTTTGTGTTACAGAAAGGAATGACTTTATTCAATATGTATGCATGTGTGTGTGTATTTTTATTGAAGTAACACAGGTTTATAACATTATTGAGGTTTCAGGAGTACAGAAATCAACATCTGTATCTATTAGCTTATGTTCACCTCTAGAATTCTAGTTTCCATCCATTGCCATATAGTTGACCCCTTTATTCTACCCTCTCCCCTTCCCTTCTGGTAACCACTATTTTGCTCTTATAGTCTAAAAGTTTAATTTTATTTTATTTCACTCTTTTGGTTTGTTTCTTTCTGTATCACATGCGTGAATTCATATGGTCAACTATAAAAAAAGATGAAATCCTGCCATTTGCAACATGGATTGAACTAGAAGTTATTATGTTTCGTGAAATAATTCAGATGTGGGGGGAAGCCAAGTATTTATAAAGCCTCCTCATGAATATAGGATTGAACTAGGTGCTTTGTGAGTATATAGAGATGAATAGGAGGGCCTTGTTTTCAAGTATATCAGCCTGTAAGAGAGATAATTGTCATATCAGTAATATTAACAATAACAATGACAGCAAGAAAGGTAAGGATTTATTAAAGCAGAAAAAGAGAAGTGGGGGGACAAGAGAGAGGAAAAAGGGACAGAAGGAGGGAAAATGATGGAAGAGAGGGAATAGTTGTCTGAATTAGAGATTTGCATATGGCATCAGGGCATGGGACACAGGGCACCTGCTAGCCTTGGCACTTTTCCCTGGTAAGGTTGCAAGAAAAATTACAGGAATCCAGGGGAAAAAAGAGATGCAGCCTTGGGATTGTCAAATGTTGGTAACTGAAGAAATTTCACCTTAGTTACCTTGTTCTGTAAAATAATATGGGAGGTCATTTGTAGATTGTGGGCATTGAGGCTTAAGAAGAAGTTTTTATTTTTTAAAAGATTTTTTAAAAGATTTGTTTATTTATGCATACAAGAGCTAGAGTATAGGCCACAGGTGTGGGGGGTGAGAGGATTCACCAAAAACAGAGTGGGGAACAGAACAGGCAGACTGACTGAAATACACTGCTGAGGGGAGCAGCGAACGAGTCAGGAGAGGTCTGCTGCACCATGTGGGTAGCTCCCTGGCCAGATGGGGATTGAACTCATGCTACAGAGGTTGTGGGTAGCTTCACAGTGCTGTGCTTAACCCCTTGCACCACCAGGGAGGCCCAAGAAGAATAGGTTTTTAAATGATAACATAGGAGATAGTATTGAGAGCAATCAAAGATAAGTGAAAGCAGGGTTTCTCTAAGTATGAGGTCACAGAACACTCAGATCAGCATCACCAGTGGGCATTTGGTAAAAACGGAAAAGTCCCCCATCCTTCTGTAAACCTGTGAAGAAGGGGAGGGCAGACATATGCATTCCAGTGTCCTGTTCAGGAAAATCTTTTTTTTTTTTTTTTTTTTTAACCAACTGGATTAAGAAATTTTGAGCTCACCATGTTCAGATGAGATTAGAAAACATCAATTAGTATATGAGACATTCAGCTAATCTGCATTTTATATTAAGATTAAGTAATAAGAAACAAGCTATCTTTAAACCACATTGTCAATAAAAAATATGCTTAATGTTGTAATAAAGGCCAGTGAATGACTTATGGGAAAATGACCTCCAAAAAAATGAGAGGTGGGACAAGATTAAAAAGTTAGAGTGGAAGCAGAAGAAAAAGATGATGACAAAAGAAATACTGGAAAAAATGAGAGTTACTTACAAGATGGAAGGCATTGGAGTCAGAAAGGGTCAAGAGAGGTATACAGTGGGAAAGATTTAAAATATATGAGAAAGACTGAGTGGATTTTGGGGTTAGTATTAGCATACACTGCTTTTAAATTTAGCCTTCTGAATAAATTATCACATTGTTTCCACCTTCTTTGCAATTCTGATTAGCAAATTTGCTGCTCTTACTCACAGTAAGGAATTTCAGCTAGCAATGTGCAGCATTTCTCAAAGGATGATGTTTTTCTGGAACACTTTATGCTGTAGGATGGCAAAATTACACCCAGATTTGGTGTTCTTGGAGATTTCTTATCCTAACTAGCCCTCAGGGCTCAAATAACAGGGGAGTCTTGAAAAAATCTGAGATGAGAGCAGTAAAGGCTTATCGTGCTTGGTAACCTAACCTTTGGTCCTATACAATCACTGGGTCAGTACTTTTCCTGCTGGTAATCACTTGTTACCCAGGTAACTAATCAACTAACTCTCCTAATCTGGATGTTGGTTCCTAAATACATCGTCACATCTGATTTATATTCTGCTGGAGAATAAGTTGAAAGTAAAACTCTTCGTTACTACCAGTCAGGCACTCCTGCATTAGGTCCACAGCCCTACAGTGGTGGATGTGCATTACAGAGAACTTAGTCCTAGGTTGACCAATGGTCTGGTGCCTTTCTTGAAAATTCCTAATTAAGGGTTTAAAGAGCACAAGTGAAAATAATGAGGGAGAATAGTTATTCCAAGAATTAAAACTTGGCATAAATAAAGCTGTGTATTTATGTGATCACCCTCAATGAAGTTGGGTGAGATTCAAAGAGGCATCTGGAGAAAAGGTTTTGTTCCAGTTTGGGGTCTGAAGGTTTGAGAGCCAGGAGAGCTGATGGTGTGGTTCCAGTTCTTAAGTCTGCAGGCTCAAGACCCAGGAATGGGTGGTTAATCTCATCCAAAAACACCCTGCACAGACATACCAACAATATTGTTTAACTCAATTTTGGGACACCTTCTGGCCCATCAAGTTGACACATGAAACTAATCATCACATTATGTTTATGGATAAAGAAGAGTTAGTGCTATGAAGATGTCCATAGTTAGTGCTATGAAGATGTTGTTTAGGATTTAATTTTAATCAAAATTCTGTTTCTCACATAATTTGATAAATTCATTTCAAAAATCAATTAGAAGAGTGAAGACCTAAAATAACAAAGATAAGTTTAAAAAAAGATAAATAGTAGAAGAGAATCCTTGTGTTAGTTTTCCATGGCTGCTATAACAAATGATCACAAAATTAGTAGCTTAATTCAAATTTATTTATTTCATAATTCTATAGATTAGAGCCAAATAGATATTTCCTGGGTAAAATGAAGGTGTCAGGTGGACTGTATTCATTTCTGGAGGCGCTGGAAGAGTCATGTCCTTTCCAGCTTTTAGAAACTGCCTGAATCTTGGCTCAGGACTTTCTCCATCTTCAAAGCCAATAGTGGTACATGTTTCTTAGCAACCTTCTGTAATCATTTCTCTCTCATTATGATCTGCAAAGATACTTTTGCCATGCAAGATAATATATTCATAGGTTCCAAAGATTAGGATGTGTGCACCTTTGGGAAGCCATTTTTCTACTTATCACAGCTCTTATCAAATTTAAAGTTACATTATAAATGACAGTATGGTAATAGTATATTTGTAAGGATAGAGACCTAGAAAGAAAACCACGTATAGTAAGGAGCTTAGGTCTTTAGTTTCTCATAGAAACTTTAGACTGTCTATGAAAACTGAACTTGCAAATAATAAGGTGAAGGATTAATTATTCCATACTCAACATAGGGACAAGATATAACATTTTAAATAACATGAAAAGAGAAACTAAATCCTTTGAAAAACATTAGTGAATACATCTATGGCATTAAAAAAAAACAATAGGATGCAAAAAGCAAAAACCATAAAAGAAGAGATAAGTACATTTGAGTACTTTCTTTTTTTTTTTTAAAGATTTATTTATTTATGCGTATAAGAGCTGGGGTATAGGCCAGTGGCGTGGGGGTGAGAGGATTCACCAGAGACAGAGTGGAGAACAGAACAGGCAGATTGACTGAAATACACTGCTGAAGGGAGAGACAGGAGAGGTCTGCTGCACCATGTGGGTCACCTCCCCGGCCGGGGATCGTGCTTCAGTGGCTGCAGATAGCTTCATAGTGCTGTGTCTTAACCCCTTGTGCCACCAGGGAGGCCCTGCATTTGAAAGTAATTTCATTATCTGGTACGGTCAAAGATGTTCATTCCATAGGATTTGGCAATTTGACTCCAAGATATTTTGTCTAGCAGAATTTATACATGCTGAATGCTATATATACAAGATATCAATTTTGGCTGCGTTTGTAACAGTAAAAACCAAAAAACTGAAAAACAAACAAACAAGCAAAAAACCACCTGCCATCACTATTCACATTGTTCTGTTACTAAGTTTACAAAAGCCTCTGCCAGTCCATTACAGGAGGCTAACTTGGCAGCTACTGAGGACTGGGTTGGTGCCACTGGAAGGGAAGGGAGTAAGCACGTATGAACACATGCTTTTCAATTGACCTAAATCTACACATATCAATATGAGTAAATATTAAAAATGTGTTAATTAGAAAATGACAAAAGAATACAGCATAACAACATGTCTGAAAATTGCTAAAAGATAGTACAGGAACATGTGTTCAGGAACATGTAACGGTGCAGTGAGTACAAAGGTGCTATGACAACGTGTAGGGTCAGGAATGACACTGAGCAGGTTTTCTATGATCCAGCAGACCGAGTAAAGGAGGAGTCAGAGTCCTCAGTGGTTTTTTGCAGTTTTTTTAATTTAGATTACCAGGTACATGGCAGGCAGGGATTCTGGGGGGCTGGGAGGCTGGCAGGCCTCCCAGGAGGTCTTCATTCTGGGCTCTCCGGCCTTCTCTCGGCTTCTGCTTCTCTTGCTTCTCTCTCGGCTTCTGCTGGCGTCCCCGTGACGCTGCCCTTAAAAGCCCAGTCGAATCCCATCTACCCATGCCCACACCCTACTCCAGGTGCCCACCATCAGGCATGCATTTGGGACCGCAGGGTTCCGTCATCTATCCTGATGGCGGGAAAGCAGAAAAGCTTGATTCCTTTTACCTTCTCCTACACAATGCAAAACAATTTCCGATGTTTTTACCTCTGAGGAAGGGTGAGGGGAAAGGATGAAGGGGAGAAACCAATCCATGTAACATTGTATGTCTATAAGGAAGATACCAAGCACACATTGAAAATGTTAACATCTGCTTAATCTTGGTGGTGGAAAATATAGGTCTGTCATATCATGTTCTGGTCTTTCCTGTGTGTTTTACATTTCATATGAAATGTTTCATAATTTTTTTTTAAAAGGAAAGAAAAGAAGAGGTGGGCAAGAGATTAGAGAAAGACCAAATAGTGAAAGAAAGCAATGCCTTGAACTGAAAATCATTCCATTTTTATTCAACAGGCATTTATTACGGATTTTCTATGTGACTTATTTTAGGGGCTAGAAACTCGAGCAAAATCCTATTTTTTAAAGCCATGCCAGTAGTAATTATACCAGTGTTATTTAATAGCGGAACACCATGCCTGATGACTTCAACCAGCTGAAGTCAAACTCAGTAGGAATGCTTTATTTTGTATAATACAGACCAGTCCCAGCCTTTAGTAACTGCTAGATTGTTCCTGTGTAATTGGATGGCTGCTGAATCTTTTAAGGACATACCGCTGTTCATTCACTCAGTTTCTTCCTCATCATTCAGTGAAAACTAAACCATCTGTTGTAATGAATATAAGGCTTCCTGCTCTCAATTCTGTCTTCTGATTCCCCCACTAAATGCTGGTTGTCGGTTTCAATTTAGAAAAACATCATTATACTCTCCAATTCCTCCTTTAGAATTTCCCTGTTAGGATCTCAAAGCACTTCATCCATTCAAAGGAGGCATTGCCGTTTGTCCAAGGTATTCAGTCGTGGTGGTAGCCCCATTTTATAGACTGGACAAATGGAGTTTTCAAAGAGTTCCTGAGGTTTGCACACATCTCTTTGAAAATTAGTGCCAGTCAAGAAGCAAAGTGTGAGTTGCTACTCTTAGACCAAAAATGTCAGCACTGGACAGTGTGCTGTGAAAAAAAATTCAGAAAAATGTTCACAGCCTGAGAATCTAACCTGATGGACTGTGTCAGCTGTAGCTGACAGGTTTTCAGCACTTTTCCGCTTGTGGGCTGTGGGTGGTCTCCAGGCTGCAGATCCCAGTAGAGCTGGGGGGACTAGAGAAGAGGCATATTTAGGGGGAAGAGGGGGCTGTGGATAGTGAGCTGTAAGGAGGGAAGACTTTTCTCAGTGAAATTACACATTAGAGTGGAAAATCTGAACCATAAAAGAGAAAGTATAAAACAAACTTTTAATAAAATAAGGCACTGACATTTAAAGTTGTACTAGAAAAGGCTAGACATTCTCATTTGGTATAGGAAACAGGAAATTTCAACTTCATGACCATAATGAATTAAAAAGTAAGTTAATCAGTTGTCCTAATATACTTGTCCCCCCACCCTTTTCAGCTTTCTTCTCCAATTCTGTTCTTACCTTCCCTCTCGCCCCCCAGAAATCTCTCTCTTATACATCAAAGATGATACGTCATGTGATGTTGTCAAGAGAAAGCTCAGCAGTCTGACCTTCCCTGCTTCTGAACCACGGGATTTTCTCATTGATTGTTCTCCGAGACACCCAGGTAACATAACTCATTCCACTCAGTTAAGGAATTTTAACTTTTTATTTCCCATGCTCTGTTAAAAGAGAAACTCAAACTCAGCAATCTAGGATATTCCTGGATCATGGGCACTGAATTCAACCCCTTGTTTTTAAGAAAATACAACCTTCAGGTCATGGTTAGATGTTAGACTAACTAAAATTATCGAGAATATATTAAACAGCAAGACAATAGTGGCTTCACTATGCAAGCACAAACTTTGCTAATAAAGTGAACTTTTAATTCTGACTGACCAAATGCCATTTTTTTTGGTTTGAAGAATATACTATTCATCTGGCTTGTACTCAAAAGAAATCTTCTGAGGATCTGGTTTGCACTTTTTATTGACAGATTCAGATCTCAGCTATACCAGGCCTATATCTTAAGTCTCTTTGTTAGGGACCAGCAATAAATTACTTGAGGTCAAGTTCTGTTTATACAGTGGACTGTTCTGAGAGAATTACCTTCTTGACTTAATAGCTTCCTTTTGGGTGACATTTCTCCCTGAAAGAAGACAAATTGTCTAAGGTCAGCCTGCAGATCAGCTCCGAGTGTAGGAGGAAATTGTAGTGGATCAGCCAAATTGCACCAGCTCTGCCCAGCAGCATCAGGCAGCACGCCGCCAGTCAGGGCCAGCCCTGAGGGGTGCGGCCACCAGCAGCCTGGGGCTGCTCCCTGAAGACAGAGTTTTAAACTTTTCTCTGTGGAAGGCTCTTGAATTTTATCCCCCCATCTCCAAAGACAACAACAAAATATTCAGAGCTGAGCTGCTTTAAACGTTCTTTATTCCCTCCATCTACTGAGGCTAGTTTGGGAGTCTGAATGGGAAAGAAGATGAGTCTCAGACTCAACTTGAGCTTGAATCTGTTTGGCTTCATCCACTGGAGTGGGAGCATGAATTCCAAACTGTCATTTTCACTATGGAGGAAATTTTGGATGTTAGAAGCGAATGTAGAGCAATTAATAGGGTTCAGGGCACTACAACCAGAGTAGTTTCTTCTTAAAGGTGATTGTTTCCCCATGAAGAAATTCAAAAAGAACATTTCTTTATGACATATTCACCTACAAAGGAACAGTTGACTTTGCCAAGTAAGTGGGTATTTTACTCCTCCTTTAAAGGAAAACGCAGCGAAAGGGAGAAAAATAGAAATACAAGCCTCTTTTTAATTAAGCATTTTATCCTTTGAAGTTATTCTGATTTTTTTCACATTGATGATGTAATTTATGTAAATAATCATCTATCTATGAAAGGAGTGTGTCTGTCAAAAGCTGAAATAAAAAACATCCGTCATTTTGAAGTGATTAACATTCTCCAGATGTTTAAATCATCAGATTTCAGGAGTTTCTCTTTGTTGTGATAATGATATAGTATCCAGAACAAGAATGTTTACTTTTTTGTATGGGTCAAACGCAGATTTTTCACAATCCTATTAAGGCATGCAGTTCATTGTAATTGTATGTGCAGATGAAAGCATATTTAGTTATTATTATTCCCCTTAATTGTAAACTGCTGCTGGTAATTTTACTGTAAAGCTCAAACAAAAGGAGTGTACTTGAAAGGACCACCACTGCCCACTTATGTAATCAATTTATATATGTCAAGTTTGTACGGGGATGGTTATCCCCTTCTGTTACCAGACATGTGACATGCTACCACCCTGCAGCTCAGGGCCATGCACGCATGCCCAGCTTCTTGTGCAGGAGGCTTGGAAATACAGTACATGTCCATAATAATATTAAATGACAGTTCCAAACCATTTCCCTTAGGCCTGTTTGACCCTTGGGTTCAGGGTAAAACAGGAATGGTTCCGCTTACCTTCAAGGTCTGAGCATCCTCACCACTGGCAGATTTAACTTGGAGGCTTGAAGAAGTTCCCTGGAGGCCCAATTCCCTTGTTAGGGGACCTATTGAAGCATTAATGACATGTAGGCGCTTCATTCATAAAGTTGGGCTCAACTCATGTCTAGCATTACCCCCCACACACCCTTGCCGGCTCCAGATCTGAAATGCTTGTAGCGATTTATTAAAACCGCTTGACTAGGGCACAAACTGACTACACGCTTATTATATGCTACCTAAATGCAGACAAGGCTGAGAGGGGGGTCTCAAATCCTCATGTGCCCAGCTCAGTCTTGTAGAACTGTATTAATTAAGAACAAGAAATACAGTATAACTTCTCAAGAACTGTGCATTAGTAAAGTCTCTGGCTGTGTGTGTGTGTGTGTGTGTGTGTGTGTGTGTGTGTATTAAGCCTTTGATACATATGTTCATGAATTTAATGCAATATTATTCCATCAATGGCCACACAGTTCTTCTTTCTTGATCATCAGAGAAGATCTCTTTGCATCAGCAGAGGGAGGGAATGTCTTCCTTTACTGTTCTTAGAAGAAATCAAAGCATAGCAAGGGTTAGATGATGATGAGTCAGACATTGAATACCGTCTTTCTTACTGGACTGAAGCCTTGGTAATAGGCTAATAATTAATAGCTACCATCTGCTATTCCTTGTGCCCAACCTTCAAATCATTCTTCATTTGTATTTGAACACACACATTCCTTTTAATCATTCCATGGCCATTTAAGTACTTTGATAAGCTTTAGGTCCCTAAAATGTTTCCAAATCATCCCCATCTGACATAGACCCTTGAATTAAAACTTTATTAAAGAGGAAGTATGTGTAATAAGCAGTGGGCTGGATATCGGGTAACTTGGGCTCTCTTCCTTGTTATGTTCGAGCATCAAAGCAGGCACCTGAGCCAGTCCTTTAGTGAGCTTGTTTCTCCTTTCTCAAGAATTTTGATAGCCTCCTCTGTCCCATAAAGAGGTTTGTCTTTCCTTCCTCTTATAGACCCTCCATCTTTCCTCTAGCTAGAAGAATGTCAGGTTTGGGATATATTTGAACCTGAACATCATTAATTCCCTATATCAGAGAATAAATGACTTCCTTCCATATTTTTACAACATTCAATTCTATTTTCCCTGGATATCCCTAGGGCACAATTTTCCTGGGTAAAAGGAAAAAAATGTACAGAGAAATTTGGGGAAGTGGCAAAATCATTCACCACTGCTATCATCATCTTTATAGTAATATTGATAGAGCATATTTTATCTCTTCATATAAAACGAAAATGAAAATATTGAGAAATTTTAAAGTGGGTCCTTAGTTATCCAGTCCTGGTTTCCTTTCATTAATTAAGCTTCAAAAATGGTTCTACATATGCTAAAAGAAACCACATAGGAGACTATGTCACTCATTTATAGTGAAGCTTAAAAAAGCTAAGTACCTTTTTGTGATCTTTTATTTTCACAGTAATAAAAATTCATATGGCATTCTCTTGTTACATGATAAATAATGTGTACTTACCCAGACCTGATGATTTAAATTTATATATTTTTATACATTAAAAAAGGTAAAATCTTAACCTAGGAAAAAGGATCCAGGTAGGATAAATGATTTACATGACTTCTTAGATTTGTTATGTCATCTATTGAGCACCTTTGATTGCTGGATACTGTGCTTGATGCTGTAAGAGAGCAAGAATAAGATCCATTGTCCTAAAAAAGGAGAGGACCCAAGACTAGAAATTGAGGAAAAGGAAAAAATCACTTTTGCTTCCACTTCCTAATTTTTCCCTCATATACATATTATTGTTTTTGAGCATAAAAGTATTTTCTGTCTTGTTCTGGTTCTATATTGACAATTAGTCCCATAGTGTAAATGGTAGCCATACTTCAGGCAGGATAGTTGATGGCCATAGGAAGAAGAAAGAAAACACAATTTATTCTCAAATTGCTATTCCACCACTTTATAATTATTGTTAACTGAGATCCACAACTAATCACTAAAAACAACAACAAAAAAACCCAAGAACCAACCAACCAACCAAACAAACAAACAAACAAACAAAAAAACAGGTAATGTTATTGCCAGAACAGTGTTCTTTTAATAAGCCAAAAATTTCTAGCTTAATTTTGGAGTCATTTGGGAATATCGTAATAGTTTTCAGAATAGTTCTGAAAAGAGCTAGCAGCATGTACTCATGATTCTAAAGAAATGTAAAGTCCTCCTGCACTGCTGGTGGGAGTGCCAACTGGTCCAACCACTATGGAAAACTGTGTGGAGATTTCTCAACCTGCTAAAGATGGAGCTTCCATATGATCCAGCAATTCCACTCCTAGGTATTTACCCAAAGGACACAGAAACATTAATTCAAAAGGGCACCTGCACCCCTATGTTTATAGCAGCACTATTTACAATAGCTAAGCTATGGAAACAACCCAAATGCCCAAAAATAGATGACTGGATCAAGAAGATCTGGTACATATATACCATGGAATATTACTCAGCAATCAAAAAAGATAAACTCATGCAATTGGCAGCAACATGGATGGAGCTGGAAGGGATCATGCTCAGCGAAATAAGCCAGAAAGAAAAAGAAAAATGCCAGATGGTCTCACTCATAGCAGGATTTACAAAACCTAAATAAGGGACCAGGAAAAAGACTAATTATAGTAAAGTAAAAATCAAAATCCACAAGCAACTATAAACCAGAGACACACTGCAGAGTCGGGAGGAGGGAGTAGGATCAAAACAAGGGGTGTGGGAATTGTATGAGATTATAACCAAGATGAAAATGCATACATTGTGAAAAAATGAAAAATGATATAAAAATATATAAAATTAAAAAATAAAGTAAAACAAAATCAATAAATTAAACACAAACACAAAGAAATATAAAGTCGATGAACATGTGATATTGGACAAACAGCAGGGAAAGCAGGATTAATAACTTCTCAAGACTGGGCAGTTCTCCTATATCCCTAAGAAGTAATGTAGCAAAAAGAGAGACAAATTTGTTAATTTGACATTCAGATTTAATACTATTTTTAAAAATTTCAGTGGGAGTGGCAACAGCCTGGTGACTATGAGACTAATTGTTTTGGTGATTTGTTGTGCAAATGAATCTAACAAAGCCTTCAAAGGGGCCTGTGCTCCTCCTTTTACTGTGGTTGAGGATAGGAGGGAGGGTTTCTAGGGTTTTCCGGGTTTACTCTTCATTTGCTTCATTCACATCTTCTAATTTTTTTTTTTAATGAAGTACCTTCTTCTTACATCCTTGTTAATTTTTGACAGTGTAAGATTTCTCTCCTCAGGTGTGGATACCATAGTTCTCCCACCATCAAAACACCCATAGTCCATCACCACCTTTCCTTGTGCTCTTTGCCCTCTCCCACCTCTTTTCACCCCTCCCACACTCTCTCCCCCTGGATGCCTCAGATCTACAATAGACTTTCAGGGTTTGTCTTTGACCCTTTGCTTGGTTTCTCCATATTCCACATAAAACTGAAACCATCCGGTATTTATCTTTCTCCTTCTGACTTATTTCGCTTAGCATAATCCCTTCCATTTCCACCCATGTTGTTGCTACAAATGACATGAGTTTATCTTTTTCTTATCATGGAGTAGTATTCCATTGTGTTTCTATAACACATCTTCTTGATCCATTCTTCTGTTTTGGGGGCATATAGACTGTTTCCATAACTGGTTATTGTAAATAGTGCTGCAATAAACATAGGAGTGCAGGTTTCCTTTCAAATTAGTGTTTCCTGTCACTCACCTGGATTTGTGCTGGGGCAGCCCACTGAGGTCCTGCCCAACAGCCCAGACACCCCTATGACAACACCAGAAGTCAGGATCTGCCCTGGAGAGACCTCAGCTACCGTTCCCACCGTCTGGTGAAAGCTCAGAATAGTGGGAGAGGAAGACCCATGCCTGTCAGAAGCCCCAACTACAGCAGAGCAAACCCAAAAGCAAACAATGGGGAGAAAGAAAATAGAAAGGTCAAGCAGGTCCTTAGGGGAACAATAGACTACAGAAAGAAAACAAATTTCCAGAACCCAGCCACATAGACAAGGAAGAGCTCTTCTTCCTATCAGATAAAGCATTCAAAATAGCCATAATTAAGAAAATCAAAGAATGGGTACTTAAGAAAAAATTTAAAAAGAAATCAGAGACTTATGAGAAAACTCAGAAAAGAAAAAGAGTTCTATGAGAAACACAATAAAGGGACAAGAGATTGAAATGGATTCAAATCTTCAGAACAGGATTTTAAAGCATGGAAAGAGTGAGAAAAGAAGGAAAGGGGAAAAGAAAAAACTCAACTAGAATCTGGGAAGCAAAAGGTGCCTCAGTGAGGTGGTGGTGGGGCAACCTGGCTCCTATCTTGTCCTGTGAATGGTCTTTTGTTTGAGTTTACCCTCTTTGAAGTGGGTGCACCTTTGATATGGATGCTGGGCATGAAGTTGGGCGCAGGCATTTACATTATAAGAAGGAAAAGAAGATTGAGCTTACACTACAGCCAGAATCTGATCTTTAAAATAAAAACTATAACCAAATAATGACTCTTAAAAAATCAGAAATGTTACACATTTATTTTAAGAACTTTGCAAAATATCAAACTATCAAAAATTTTCATTGTTGAGTATTTCTTTGCTTTCTATTACAAGGTGTTCTGGCTTCATTTTTTACTTTCTTTGCCCCAGATCTGCAATCAGTCAATACTCATTTGGTACCCACCCTCCTTTTTCCTTTATCCTGAACAATCAGCTCTTATAACCCATAAGTGCAGCAGAGTAGGCATCTGTGCCTGGAGGTAGGAGGTTGCAGTGGTCAGAGCAGGGCCTCCTTACCCCATCCTCTTAGAGTCCTAGAGGGATTAAAATGGCCTCTTTATAGGAAGACTGCCCTGCATCGAAGGGGTCAGCACCTGAGCAATGTGAGGAGAGTGAGGATCATGTCCTTCTGGATAGATAGCCCAATGCTTGGTACAGAGCTCAAGTAGGGCAAGGTGGGCATCAACGTTGGACTGGGGCTGCCTTAGAGTACCAGCCTGGGAAGGACTGGAGGCTGATTACATGTAAGGCTGTTAATAAAACAAGGAAATATATTATGCATAATGGGAGCTAGATTTCTCAATGTTAGGGAAGGGGTTTGCAAATATAAAAGGAAAAACACTGGAAAGAAGCCTAGAATGTTTAATTGGAATTGAGGCTTTGGTGTGAACTCATAGATTTCAATAGATGTAAATATGTATGCATACCTTTAGCTCTGTAGACTGAGAGGACCTGAGAACAATGAACGTGAATAATAATGAGCACATCTAGCTCAGAGATCTTGGCTTTTCAATAATATCATTCTCCAATAGAAAGAGAGCCAGGGTTCCTTGGAGATATAGCTGATTATAGATCTGGGGCAAAGAAAGTAAATGTTAAGCCTAGAACATCCTGTAACAGAAGCAAAGAAGTAACAAATAATAGGGGATGTAAAACATTACAGAAACCCCCTATAAACCACCACTGCTCAAGTAGGAGGCAAACTAAGCATCAACATAAACAAAGTTATTAATGAATTATAATACAATAGGAAACCATGAATACTTAGTGATATAATTTAATAAATTGAAATTTGATGAACAGGATATTTACCTAGTGTCAATATATTTCCTTACTAAAATATGTCTTAGTTATATATGAGAAAAGAGTGATTTACAGTGGAGAAACGTGGGAGATACAACTTTAATCAGGTAATTAAAGTGAACAGAATTGTGATGGGAAAAAAAAACAAAACGTCACATCTGTGGTATTCCCATCACAGATGCTTAACCAGAATCTAATCATGGTGAAATAACAAACACTAATGGGGTATACGCTACAAAATTCCTGACTCAGAAACTTCAAAAGTGTCAGGTCTCGAGAATCAAGGAAAGATGGAGGAATTTTTTTCAGAAGAGAGGACTCTAAAGCTACATGAAAACTAAATGCAAATTCTGAACTAGATTTATTTTGTTAAAATATGCATGTGGAGGACATTTAGTAGAATTGAATGGGGTTGAGGATTAGATTGTAGTAATGTATCAATATTATATTTGTGATTTAATAATTTTACTGGGGTAGATATATAAGAATGTCCACATTTGTAAGAAATACACCTTGAAGTGTTCAGACATGTGAAGGCAACATGTTGACAGGTGACTCTCAAGTGGTTCAGGAAATAAAATTTCTTTGCATAGTACTTAATGTATGTACTATAACTTTCCTATAGTTTTTTAAAAGATTTATTTATTTATGCATACAAGAACTGGGGTGGAAGCCAGAGATGAGGGGGGGTATGAGAGGATTCACCAGAGACAGAGTGGGGAACAGAACAGGTAGATCTACTGAAATACACTGCTGAGGGGAGCAGTAGGCAAGGCAGGAAAGGTCTGCTGTGCCATGTGGGTAGCTCCCTGGCCAGCCAGGAATAGAACTCGCACTGTAGTGGCTGATGATAGCTTGATAGCAGTCTTTAATCCCTGTGCCACCAGAGAGACCCCCTCCTGTAATTTGAGCCTGTTTCAAAATTAATAAAAAGAATTTTTAAGTTAAGAGAACAAGGCCACTTGTGAGTGCTCTATCTAGAAATATATAACCATTTTTAAATTTGGATTATAGCTTTCTAGCTTTTCTGTATATACATTTTTAAATATTATTTCATTATTTATTATTTTTGTGGATCTGATATCATTCTTAAAATTTATAATTTCCTTATTCGCTTAACAATATAGTGATAACATTCTCATTTTACTTAATGTTCTCATGACTAGATGTAAAATGTCTGCTAGTGTTTCCTCATTTAGATTATAACAATTTTTAAACTAATCTCTTTTTATAGGACAGTTAGATCATTTTCAATCCATCTCTGATTATTTCCTCTTGGAACTTTATAGAAATAAAATTACTGAGTCAAAAATATGGACAATTTTAGCAGTTGATACATGTTGAAAATTGTCTTCCAAAAAATGTGAACCAAGTTACATTACCATTATCATATACTAGTGCCCATTTTTCTCAAAAGCTTACCAATGAAGGGCCTCCCCTGGTGGCGCAGTGGTTAAGCCTGGGCTGCAAAGCTGCCCACAGCCTCTACAGCGCCCTTTCGATCCCCAGCTGCTGGGCAAGGGTCCCACATGGTGCGCAGACCTCTCCTGCCGCCCGCTGTTCCCCTCAGCAGTGTACTTCGGTCCTTCTGCCTGCTCTGCTGCCCGCTCTGGCTCTGGTGAATCCTCTCACCCTCCCGCGCTTCCGACTGTACCAGTGCTTGTACAAATAAATAAATCTTAAAAAAATTAAAAAAAAAGTATAATCCCTACACAGAATAAAATTTTTAAAAAAAGCTTACCAATGAAGATTACATCTCATTTTATCTTTATTAAAGAATTGTAACAAAATAAATTTTTATTTTAATTTTACATAGATTATACTATATATATATATCATTGGCCATTTTTACTTCTTCTTTTGGAAATTACCTCTTCCTTTTCTTTGCTTATTTTCTGTGACAGTATCCTTTTCTATTGATTTATGTATTCTCTTTATATAAAAGGATATTAACCCTTTGTCCTCATTTATTTTTTATTTTTAAGATTTATTTATTTATGCATATAAGAGCTGGGGTGTGGGCCAGATGTGAGGGGGTGTTGGGGGGTGTGAGAGGACTCACCAGAGACAGAGCCAGGAGCAAAACAGGTAGACTGACTGAAATCCACTGCTGAGGGGAGCACCAGACAAGATAGGAAAGGTCTGCTGCTCCATGTGAGTCAGCTCCCTGGCTGGGGTTCAAACTCATACTGCAGTGGCTGCAGATGGCTTCATAGTGCTGAGACTTAACCCCTTGCACCACCAGGGAGGCCCCTTTTTCCTCATTTATATTGTAGGTATCTTCTTTTCTATTTATATTGGTGCTGTTACTATTTTTATTACTCTTAGGAAACAAAAACCTGCCTTATTGTGATTTGTCTTTTTTTTTTTTATGTTGCCAAATGTATTTATTTTACTTACAGTCAAGCTTAGGAAAGCATTTATCACCTGAAGACCACACACATACACGTGCACACTCATACACACACATACATGTATAGCTTAACAATAATGTTCATCTATTTATATATCTTTAAAGTTAATTAACCTGAAATTATTTAAGTACACAATGTGAAATAGGGCTATAGATTTTCCCTCAAAATGAGGCAATTGTGAAGATCCATTATTAGTCATAGAAGACAAAAAACTACAATGAATTATGCTCACTTTGGTTTGCTCCTGACCTCTGAGCCTCTCTCTTGGAATAGGAAGACTAGAGTATGACTATATAGTTTTGGGAAGCCAATTTGATGCAATGAGTCTTTCCACATGATAACCCTTATAGATTTTCTGTTTGTAGTTTCTACCTTGATGAAATAAAAATCTATAATTTTATAATACAGCTCAAAAGATAGAACTGCACTAATGTACAGTTTTTAAAGAATACAGTTTTCCAATAAAATATCTATAATATTAGGAGGCAAAGATACCTTAGTGTATCTAAAATATATTAAACATATCAGTGATTTGCTTTTGAATAACTTACATCCAGGGAAGATTTATTTAGGTCCAACTTCTGAAATAACTTCAGGCAACAATTATTAGGATTAAACCTTTTTGAATCTAGATGGTACCTATTTTCTTTCTTAAAAGAGATTAATTTCTTTCTTCTTTCTTTTTTTTTAAAAAGATTTATTTATTTATACAAGCACTGGGTACAGTCAGAAGCATGGGAGGGTGAGAGAATTCACCAGAGCCAGAACAGGGAACAGAACAGGCAGACTGACGAAATACACTGCTGAGGGGAGCAGCGGGCACGGCAGGAGAGGTCTGTCGTGCCATGTGGGACCCTCGCTGGTAGCCGGGAATCGAACTGGCGCTGCAGAGGCTGTGGGCAGCCTCGCAGCCCAGAGCTCAACCACTGTGCCACCAGGGGAGGCCCAAGAGATTTATGTTTTTATGAGAATATGTTTGTAGATTAAAGAGTCAAGCACTAACACTACCAGTTGTGGTAGTTGTTTTGCCAAATATTTCTGGTTAGTTATACTTTTGAGTGCATGATAGGATTGTTCATTTTTAGTTCTCTTGTAGCTGGGTGAGGCCAGTGAGTTGTAGGCAGACATAAGGTGTGTCACATTCCTGCAGCATAATTTAATTGCTAGCATGAGACACCATTTTTTTTTTAATTCTGCCACAGTAACTTATGAAAGTAAGTCTGACATCTTTGCACATTATGTTGGCTAGAAGCAGGTCAGTATCATACACTCACTCAAAAGGAGAGGGCCATATAGGGTGTGAACCCTGGGGGGTGATCACCCCAGGATCTGTCACAATGTTGTTGGGAAGGTTCAAAGGATAACACACATGGATAGCACTGGTAGATAACCAGTTTAAGATGGCAGATTAAAATTGTACCAGAAAATGTGTCCTTAAGAGAAAAAAACACACAATAACCAATAAGAAAATAGATGAACAAACATCACAATCTAGCCACTGGACTCTGAATAAGAACTGGACTCTGCTTCTGCACAGCAAAAGAGACAATAACAAAAGCAAAGAGAAACCCCACCAACTGGGAGAACATTTTTGCACCAACACTAATGATAAAGGACTGATCACAAAAATCTAAAAAGAGCTGATGAGACTCAACAAAAACAAAGAAAATAATCCAGTCAAAAAATGGGCAGAAGAGTTAAAAAGAAACTTCTCTGAAGAGGAAATGCAAATGGCCAACAGGCATATGAAAAAATGTTCAACATCACTTGTAATCAGGGAAATGCAAATCAAAACTACAATGAGGTACCATCTTACACCAGTGAGAATGGCACATATTAAAAAAACTAGCAACAACAAATGTTGGCGAGGGTGTGGAGAAAAAGGAACTCTCCTGCACTGTTGGTGGGAGTGCAAACTGGTCCAACCACTATGGAGAGCTGTGTGGAGATTTCTTGACCTACTAAACATAGAGCTTCCATATGACCCAGCAATTCTACTCCTAGGTATTTACCCAAAGGACACAGAAACATAATTCCAAAGAGCACCTGCACCCCTATGTTTATAGCAGCACTATTTACAATAGCTAAGCTTTGGAAACAACCCAAATGCCCAAAAATAGATGACTGGATCAAGAAGATGTGGTACATATACACCATGGAATATTACTCAGCATTCAAAAAAAAAATAAACACATGCAATTTGCAGCAACATGGATGGCGCTGGAAGGGATCAAGCTCAGCAAAATAAGCCAGAAAGAAAAAGAAAAATACCGGATGGTCTCACTCATAGCAGGAATCTAGAAAACTTAAATAAGGCACCAGGAAAAAGAATAACTATAAGAAAGAAAATATCAAAATCGACAAACAACTGTGAACCAGGGACACTCTATGGTGGGTGGTGGGGGGAAAGGAGGGCTTGGGGTCAAAATAAGGGGGTTGTATGGAGAATATAAAAAATAAAATTTAAATAAAAAAAAAAAACCTGGACTCTGAAAAACCTGACTCCCAAACAACTACAACATGCTCAAAGAACAATCTGGTAAGTCAACTGAAAAGAGTTAATATCCGAGAGTACTTCACATATAGGGCTGCCAATTCCCTCCAACTCGTTAGTAAGCCTTAAGTGAAGGCACTTGGCAAGATCTCAGAAAATAGCTAGTGCCCAAATGTAATAGGAGAGAGAAATGAGAGATTGATAGACACACAGATGATAGATAGATAGATAGATAGATAGATACATAGATAGATAGATAGGAAAAAATCCAAACAAGGAATCGTTGCTTGGGGCAAGATGGTGGCTAGCAAGAGTGGTAGTGGAAAGATTATTAAATTCTGAATATAATTTGAGCTTGAGAACTGAGAGAAATGATAAAGTCAATGAAAATCTCAAATTCTTTTGATGTGAAGAACTTACATTATAGAAATGCTATTACTTGAGTGAGGGAAGATAGTAGGAGAAGGTTTAGGTAGGTGAGTAGGAAAGAAAAGGAGCTCAATTTGGGACATGCTATATTTGCGACACCTATTAAAAACATCAAGTGACATAAGCAATTTTTTTTTAAATTTATTTATTTATTTATACAAGCACTGGGTACAGTGCGGGAGGGTGAGAGAATTCACCAGAGCCAAAGCGGGGAACAGAACAAGCAGACTGATGAAGAAATACACTGCTGAGGGGAGCGGCGGGTGAGACAAGAGAGGTCTGCTGCACCATGTGGGACCCTTGCTGGTGGCCGGGGATTGAACAGGAGCTGCAGAGGCTGCGGGCAGCTTCGCAGCCCAGCGCTCAACCACTGTGCCACCAGGGGAGGCCCGACATAAGCAATTTTTATACGTACACATGTGATCTGAGAAATATGTGCTAAAGAACTAAATTTGAGAAATATTCAAATATGCATATGTTTGTTTGTATACATGTGAATATGTGTGTGTGTGATGGGGCTGAGTGATTTTGTCATCAACTTGAAGAATGAGAGAAAAGAGAGGTACTAAATACCTAAGGAAACACATTGATAATTAAGACACCATTATGAAATCAAGGTATAAATCATCAAGGGTGTGAACAGAATAATCATTGCTAAAAATTAAATTGCTAACATTATATCAATAGAATCATTTAAGGTTGTAAAAAACAGATAAAAAGAGATTAACAATGAGAGATTGTAATGCATCCAGAAGACAGAGAAAGACAATCCAAAATATGGATGATTTCTTTACAGTAGAGAACCCAGACTGAATGACTTGGCAATATGGAAAACAGAAAAATGTTGGTAGCTAAATAAGGTAACATGGATTTGATGAGTAAAGATTTTATACCTTATTTGCTAGTTTGCATAATATATACCTTTGGCACTTTTAATGGAGAGTTTTCATTTACTTAAAGCACTATTATTAGGTCACTGACATATCGGTAATTTTTTACTGGTAATACAGTAGACGCTTGTTTTGAGTGTGTGTGTGTGTGTGTGTGTGTGCACTTTCCATATCCCCAGTTTAAAACCTATTTACTTAGGGCCTCCCTGGTGGCACAGCAATTGAGCGCTGGGTTGGGAAACTGCCCACAGCCTCTGCAGCGCCAGTTCAATCCAGTTTAATCCCCAACCACTGGGGAGGGTCCCACATGGCGCGCAGACCTCTCCTGCCGCTTGCTGCTCTCCTCAGCAGTGTACTTCGGTCCTTCTGCCTGCTCTGCTCCCTGCTCTGGCTCTGGTGAATTCTCTCACCCTCCCGCGCTTCTGACTGTACCCAGTGCTTGTATAAATAAAATAAATCTTAAAATAAATAAATAAATAAAACCTATTTAGTTAATTTTCTTGCCATAAAATCTGGGGTTTACATTTCTTTTTTTGCCAATTATAGTGCTTACCCAGATTCAGATTTTGTTTTTTTTTTTTTTTTCTAGACAGATCATGATGGTTCTGCAGCTGTAGCAATCACCTAACTTGATTAATATTAATTAATATTACATAAATATAATAGAATATTGTATAAGCATTTTTTAAAACCAAGTTGGAGATATATCTGGATAGGATGTAAAAACTTTTAAGAAACCATTGCTAATATACAAGACACACTGGATACAGTTTCAAATCATTACAGAACTGAAAGTACAAAGAAACCTAAATTAACCATATTCCAGAGATGACATGCCTTTGTGGAAGAGAAGAGACCCATGACTATTCTCATCTCTATTAGAGTAGCAGAGGAAAAGAATTTACCGGAGAAAAGAAGAAGGAGAAACCAATCAAACTTTTAAAGAAATTATAGTGGCTGCAAATGGATAGATATGACAAATTAAAATTCCAGGGACCCTCAGCTATACAGTGATCTACATCCATCCACCAACTCTTCTAAGATTTTCACAGAGTGCATGAAGGTAATATGCAAAAGACTGAGGGCAGAGCAGGAGAGCTGAAGTGTTAAATAGGCAGCCTTTTGAAAGTATGGGATGCAGTGGCATGGAAGACACTCAAGTTTCTCTGGGATTTCAGCTATCCATGTTACAGTGGATAAGAGAATGCTTTCCAAGGTATTTTGGACCTTAATAGAGTATAAACAGTTACCCTTTGAAATTGGCAGCAGAATAGCAGAGAAGAGTGCATGACCTCAAGTGTATAAATTCTGAAATAGGACTCAAGCAAAGAGAACTTCCAAACAGCTCCAACATCTGGCATCTTTGCTCTAAGCAGAGATGTCTCACAGTTCAGAACACTGAAGACATTGATGTAAAGCATAAGGAAATCTCAGGAATATCATCAATGCTCAGAGACTGACCTCTACTGATAGAAAAATCCCTATCCCATTCTCAAAATATTTAAAGCCACTATGAGTGAAATCAAACTAATACTGCAAAAAAGAACCAGATATACCTCAAACACAAGTCAGTCATCAGTCCCCCACTCAAGCAGCCTGGCAGGAAATATGTTTCTGGAGGTATATGTTATTTACTTTATTCTCTATAGTTCTTTTATTAAAAATATGTGGAATAAAACATTACAAGGCACACACAGAAGCAAGAAAATGTACTCAAGAGAGGAAGCAGTCAATAAAAGCAGACTTAGAGATGATCCAGTTGTTTGAATTATCAGAACAGAATTTTAAAGGGCAGTGATATGAACACTGAAGACTCTAATGGACAAGGTGAAAAACATGCATGAAGAGATTAAATATTTAAGCACAGGTATAGAAACTATAAAATAGAGCCAAATAGGATAGAGGAGCAACCTGAGTATTGTGTTTGTGGTGCATGGTACTTAGCTCTATACCCAGACAAAACCCATGGAGAACAGACTGTAAGTTAAAAAGCAGGAGGAGGAGGAACAGTGATATGTGATATGCACCTTGATACCCAAAAGATGTAGCAGGGAAGGTCAATAAATATGTTAGTATCCCATGGGAAGAGTAGAATAGCAAATATCTCAAGATCATTTACTCAATTTATTCATAAGTACACACTATCTCCAGGGGAATCCCAAGACCATGTACTAAGAACTTTGTAGGACTCTGAAGTCTTGCATAGCATGCAGAGGCATAAAAGAATGAAACCTGGCTTATGACTGATATTTTTTCAGTTACAGAATAAGCTGATGGGGCCTGCTTGAACTCAGGTTTTGATAAATTATAACAAATCTGTTTCCTTTCTTCCAGAACTTTCTTGATAGGGAAAAGTGCCTTATTTCCTTCCTGTATATAAAGTTTTTCAGTTTATACAACACAGTCACTTAAGAGATCAAAGCATTGTCACCTTGTTTTAGAATAAATCTTATTGATCTAAACCACAGGTATTGTTCTACTAATGCTTTCGTTTGTTCCTGGGAGAAATCAACAGTCTTTCTTTCCTTCTATAAGACATTCTTTTCTTTCCAGAGTATAGCATATTGTTTTAGGCTATTCCTTTTCTATTTTCGTTTCTAGAAGCTACTAGGAATTGATTGCTTTAGTTACCTGACCTTTATTTAGACAATTTATTGTTTTCAACTCATCTATTTTATTTCTGATGAAACTTGACTATTCTTAATAGGGCTTTCTATTTTAATTAATTACCTATTAGCACTACATTTCAGTTTCACTAGGTTGATTACAATCAACAGCCTTAACTTCACCATCCTTTAGTTAAGTTTTCAGTGTATTAATTTGAACAAATAAGCAACTTTATTAAAAATGAATTGACTGCATTATTTAGAATACAACTGATACAATGTATTCAATACTGCAATTGAAAGTCACTTTTAAAAATTGTAATCCAGGTGACACATAGAGCTAAATTAAGTGCAAAAATAATAAAGATAATGACTTCTTCCTATTTGTGTGTGACAGAATTTGATGAAAACATTTAAAACACACAACACTACCATTTTTAATAATCAATACTTCCATTATTATTTGCATCTGTAAGATAAAATATAATAATGATAGTTACTGAATTCTTTGTTATAGCCAGAGTTTTGGTTTCAAAAACACTGATTTTTACTATAAAGTCAAGTAACAATATTCCTGAATATTTTTTACAATTGTATTTGTTTTTTGGGCATGGTGGCTAAATTCATAATGCTACAAAGCTGGGGAAGAAGATGTGGCAACCAATCTGCATTATGGGGATATCTTGTTTATGATACACAACAAATGCTAGATGAAAAGATGGACTTGCAAAGTAAGCCCATTTGCAGTTGATTTTAAAATTTTCTGAAGGAGTCAGTGCTGAGTACTTCTAAATTGTATGCTCTGGAAAATATAAAGTACTTCCCACTTTTATTGCCAAATGCAAGGTAAAACACCTCTGCTACATCAGAGCAGAGCCAGCTAGGTTTTACAGCAAGTTCTCCCTCATAGGTAATGTGCTTGTTCTTTTTTTTCCTAATCAGATTAATTTTTTGCTAATATTTTTGTTAACATCTCTACTAAATTTATCTGGAAAAAAATGGCATTCAGCAGTAATTATAAAATCACTATTGCTACTAATCACTTATTTTGCGTGTATCTGATAAGAAGACCCTTCACAAATAAGGTAATGCAGTACATATGGGAGGGCAAAGGTCATGGTCTCCTGCCTGAAAAAGCTTTTTGGCATCCTGACTTTTTCCCCTCACCCAACCATTTACTTTTAGTCAGAGATAGAAGCACAAAGATAGAGTCCTGTTACTTCAAATCCATTTTTACTAAGTGCTTTGTTCAAAACTCTTTGTGATCTGGGCAAGGTTGAATTTTGAACTCCTCCTATCCTGGTTAAGAGAAGACACGAATGACTCACATTAAGTTACCAATGAAAGTTAAAAAACAAAGTATTCTCTTAGTGAAAATTTTTAGTTATTTTAAAGGAGGTGGATTAGTAAAACC
Organism: Talpa occidentalis; assembly: GCF_014898055.3. Lineage (NCBI taxonomy): Eukaryota > Metazoa > Chordata > Mammalia > Eulipotyphla > Talpidae > Talpa > Talpa occidentalis. The sequence continues at coordinate 50,232,430 of NW_023605305.1, forward strand.
AATTTTTCCTTTTCTCACACTGACCCAAATGTATTATTGAATTTTTTAACTCTACTCCTTCTTCCTCTGATTTTATCTTTAAACAATTAGATTGAGAACTGATGGAATGTGTTTGTACTCCATTAAGACTCAAAAGAGATATTCCTGAAAATTAAAAACCTTTGTGCTTCAAAGATACTATCAAGAAAGTAAAAACTCAACTCACAGACTGGGAGGAAATATTTGCATATCATACATCCAATAGTGGGCTTGTATTAAGAACGTAATAGAACTCTTGCAATTCAATACTTAGAAAACAGCCCAATTTAAAAAAGTTATAAAGGAGACGAATAGACATTTCTCCAAAGAAATATAAAAATAACCGATAAGCAGATGAAAAATTATCATTAGTCATTAGGAAAATACAAATCAAACCACAATGAGGTCAATTTTTTCACTCACTAGAATGGCTCTAATAAAAAGTATTGAGAGTAACAAGTGTTGGCAAAAATGTGGTGAAATTGGAACTCATACATTGCTGTCAGAAATGTAATATGATGCATAACAGTTTGGTAATTCTTTAAGGTAATCATTGATTTACCATGTGCCTGAGCAATTCTACCATTACTACTATCTAACCACAAAATTTGAAACATATATTTATTCATAGACTTGTATATAAATACTTGTAGCAGCATCAATAACAATATTCAAAAAGTTAAAGTAGCCTAAGTATCTGAGATCTGGTGAAGGGATGGACAGAATATAGTGTATCAATGGAATACTATTCATCAGTAAAAAGAGACAACATTATACATCAAGGATGAAACTCCCAATCTCAAAAGCATTTCAGTGAAATATTTGAACCACACATTAAAGAATACATATTATTCTATTTACACTGATTATCTAAAAAAGGCAAACCTGTGGTGACAGAAAGTAGATTAGTGGTTGCAAAGGTCTGGGAACTGGCATGAGAGTGATTGTAAATATGCACAAAGTTTCAATTTGGGATGATGGGATTACTCAAAAATCAGATTGTGATGACAGTTGTACAACTCTTTTACTGCACTAAAATCCATTGAAGTGTATATTGAAATGGATGAATTTTATGTTTGGTAAGTAACACCTCAATAAAGATGGTGTTGGAAAAAAAGAGATCTGAGCATTCTGATTTGGGGGTTCAGGAACAGAATTGAGGTGACAGGCATAGGATTTAAATGTGCATTATTACATGATCCGGGAAGGTGCCTGAAAAAATCAGCTAATTTCAACTTTGAAACTACAGTTTCTTTCAGGATTTCTCTGATGAATTCCAAGAAGTAAGATATGCTGAACTTAACTCCTAGAAAAATATTCCCTTACTGTTAATAATGAGAATCCATCATCTTAAATCAGAAGAGGCACTCAATAATATACTCTAATATTATGACCTTTAATAGCTTCTCCATGTAGACCTTGGTGAAAAACTTAGGATATACCCTCCAAAGCAAAACTCCAGAAAAGGGTCCTTATCTCTGTATGAATTTTGAGAGAACAAAGACCACGTTAGTGCTGAAGCTCTGTGCCCCCCTGGATGCAAGAACCTCTGCATTGTACCCCTACCCATACCTGTTCTTTTCTGTCCAGTTAAATAAAGAAATGAAAATATGTTCTAACGAGCTTCAAGTCTCTGTCCAAACTTATTTATTGAGAATAGAAGTCCAAGTTCCAACATGATTGCTCACTTGAGTCAAAAAGTTCCTTCTGAAAAATGAAATAGGCACATTAAGAAGCCAAATGTACATTAGTTACCTGCTCCCATCCCCCATTCTTTTTTTTTTTTAAGATATACTTTGCACGATGGAGGCTAAAAGGTGGCAGCTGTGCCAAAGTAGTGGACCCTAAATCGCTGAGCAAAAATGAGAGGAGGGAGGCTCTGATTGCTCACAGTACAGGAGTGAATGTGCGCTCTCAACCACAAATCAAGCGAGTTGAAAAAAAAAAAAAAAAAGGCCCAATCAAGGCAGTAATGGCCTCCACTTCACAATCAGACAAGTGCTTCTTACTTGAAAAATCCTACCATTTATAGCTGATTGCTAACCCTGGCCTCATTTCTAATCTAAAGGGCGAGTAATAATTTGGAAAAGGAATTATAACAACTTCCCAACAATTTAGCAAATTGTTATTATTTTAGGGGGAGGGGAAGAGGATGGAAAGGAGTTGCTTTTGTAACGTGTTTCTCTTGTGGGCTACCATTTTTCCTGACATCAAATCCCATTGCTGCCAGGTTAGAAGGGCAACTAATATGAACTGGAAACATGTTTTTTTTTAAGGTGGTTTTTATGCCAAGTCACATGTTTCCATATGGTCAAAGGAATGAGTGATCAAAGAAAGAGAGAGGAAGAGGAGCTACTGATTCTTTTGTACATATTTAACTATAATATTCTCAAAAAAGTTTGAGTGAATGTCCTTGAGTATGACTATTTGGGGAAGGATTTTGATCTCTCAGAGAATTTGACTTCATAAAATATATTATTGTTAAATGCTCCACTGGGTGTTTCTTTTGGTGTCACAGTGTTGATCGATTTGGCTCAGGTGAGGTTTCTGTTACTAGAAATAGAGTCATCTCCTTCACTCTGATATTTGAATTTCTGTATTAGGATGAATAGAAGATAGATATAAATGTGCTATTCATTAAATGAACATGTTGCATCCATAAAAGTGAGGTGCCTTTTACATAGGTACCATTTTGGAAATTGACATATTTGTACACAAGACATACACACACATACACCTTTGCATGTAATCTCTTCATGAAGCAGATTAGCATACATGTCTGCTATAATGTTGTATGAACAAGGTTAAGGACATTTTGCTTTCTGGGAAAGTAAATTAGCTGATTGGCATATAGGACAGAAGAATATATTGAATCATAGAAAAAAATAGTGGAGACAACATTATTCATGTTTTAATTATTATGCAAATGAAGAAACCAAGGCTTGGAAAGAGTAGTAACTTTGTAGAAGTAACATAGATAATACACAACAATGATTAAATTCAAATTTGGATGTCCATATCCCATTCCCATTTCTTTGCATTATATTTTATTATTTCAACATCATTCTTCCAAATGACTTTAAATTATACATTTTTAGGAGCGTGGCACTCTGGTCTCATATTCTAGTATAGACCAATGATTTTTGATAATAGGGTATGTTAACATCAACACACAACATTTAGCCTCTAGTTAATCAAAATATTGTTACTGCATATTTCACCACTTTCCATTATCCATGTATTAATAAAACTTCTCTGTAGTTTAGAACCCTTTTGCCTCTAGGTATGAATACATTAAAATGTCACCTTTTGAAAATGTACTTCATTCTCTCTTATTTTCCATATTAAGACAAGTTACCTAAAAATGAATAGAACCAAAACATAGTATTTTTCTTTCATTTCTCTTTCAAATAGACAACTAATAAAAGAATTCTCTGGACAAAATATAAGCCTCTCCAGCTATAGCTGTACATGGGGAAATTGACAAGTCTGGAAAATCAGGCCATAATTTTGACTTTGAGTTAGAAAGAGTCTCTCCCTATTATTTGAAATAATGTAAGAATAACGCACATTTTATAATGTATTCATTTTTACTAGATAAAATAACTTCCTTTTGGTTTTTTCCCAATACTTAGCAAAAGTTAGGTATAGAAAATATCTCTAGTTTTTTAATCAAATGAAATATATTGATTGTAAATTAAAAATGTTAAACATAGTATGCTATGCTTTTCTGAAGCACAACAGATTTTAAGCAGATCTTAAAAATTGGATTTAGAAAAACAAATATAACTATCTTTATTTATGTGTGTAACTAGAGAAAGAAGGCTAAATTTTTCAGATACCCAGAAATGATTTATAGCTTGCAATTACCCACTCTATTCAATATAAACAGGATCATAATTCATATTACATAACCTATAGCACATTCTAAAATACATAATGCTACTCTAGAAAAAAAAATTTTTTTTCTCATATCATTTCTCATGTCTAGCACCATGACCTTAATGTGAATTTTAAAAAAGAAATAAGGGATTGATATTATTAAGTCCCAGAGAGGGAAAACAAAGTACTTTTAGGGAGGAAATTTTAAAAACTTTTAAGAGTAGGAAATTTGAGCTATCACAATGGAAAGTATTCCTTTTGTTATGGGAAGAAAAAAAGCTCTGTTCTAGTGGATGCATTTTATATACTCCACCACAGCCTGAAAATTAAGGAAAACTAAGTAAAAGTGAATAAAACTGACTATATTGACTAGAATTCAGAAGGATCAGAATGCTTGAAGTAAAGCAACGAACAAAAGCTGACAAAATATAAAGTCGAGACCACAGGCAGACTGAGATGAAGCATCGTGTCCTAAGAAATAGCATGGATATTTTAGAATTAACAAAATGAACTTTTGATAAGAAACTCAAAGCATGCTTTTGTTACACATTTTTAAATTTAAACAGACAGAGTAATGGACTCTATTCACAGACCAACAGGGGGAAATTTAGGGATATGAGCCCAGGAAAATGTTTTTCCAGGATAGCACTTTTCTAGGAAATGTCATATTCCTAATCTCTTTTATTAAAACTAAATATCTTAGAATATTACCACAAGCTAAAATGACCCCTAGTGTCAGGAAATATATTCCATAGGACAAATCACAAGCACTAAATATCATTATAAGTACAATAATATTAGCACACACATTTTGTCACAGCCTGTAATACAATTAGCTGATTTAGTCAACACAAAAAGACAAAGTATGCAACAAAGGCAATCTCTTTTCTCTTGCCCATTAAATAAAAGAATATCTAATCTTCAGATGCACTTAAGCAATTTTAGATTTTTGTCATAAAGAAAGGGCTTTTCTCTCATTACAAAATACATGTTTAAAGCTATGAGTTATAGCAGATGTAGCTACAAGGAGGGGGAAAAAGGATTTTTTAATATAAAATCTGGTAGCGTTGTCATGGACAATGTATGGAACAATTTCAAGTCAGGCTTTGTAAGTACTAAAGTTACTCATATGGGAAACCCTAGCTTTTATGGACTAAATGGAAAAGTACTCAAGTTGTCTTAGCTGTGTAAATCGTTGGACACATTATAAGGAGACTAAAATGGTTAGGTATTTAAAAACACTTGTGTCACTGAAATTACAGGAATGAATTTTGTGGTAGTCATGTAACAGTTAATTTTAATATTTTAAAGTGCAAATTTTGGGTGAGGATATAATATTAAGGAATATAGTTCCCACAAGGAATCAAAGAACTGCAACACTTACATGTGAAGGAATCTCTTTACCAAGAAAAACACTACCCAAACAGGGTTGCATTATGATTCATAATAAATAACCAAATGCTATCATAACTTTCATGCTTGTGACAAATAAAACTAGTAAATGCCAGTCAATGTGGTTTAGAGAAGGAGAACTTTAAAATTAACAGAAAACCTGCACTGATTTTAATAAAAGCAAAATGAAACATTAACATATGAAATATAGGTACATATTTAAGTTTTATAGAAATTATTGTTATAAATCATGGATCTTTATATTAAAAACAAGGTTTTATTTGTACTGCATTATTTATCAATGAAAATGAGAAGTGAAAATAAGAGTTAATATAGATTTATGGTATAGATTTAAAAATAAATATTACTTACCTAACGTTAAGCACAGTGTAATTAATTTCAGAAAAAAATTAGTATCACATATAGGTGTATATTAAAAATCTGCAAAATTATTTTTCAAATGTATGTTTTGAATTCTGCTCTGAGTTCAATTTGAGTGCCTTCCTGGAAGATAAAAGCACTATGTTTCTTCCTATGTGCTTATTGCTACCAGAGTAATTACCCAAGAAGAATATGCCATGATGATAAACTTCATTACTCAATAACATTAGTAAACATTAAAATATTTAAAGAATATTGTACTGCATTATGGTTTATTCTATTTAAATCTCACAATTATAGCTGCCTTTCTTCTTGTATTTCTCTATGGGATGAATTGCTAGGATTTGATAATCTACTGCTAATGCAAGCTGATATTACAGTCATATGACCTAATTAAACATCAGGATTCATATTTAAAATATATAATTACCAGACTGTCATTTTTAAAAATGTAATTACTAGTTTCGACTTTAATAGCAAAAATTGATGCTCATGTCAACAGACTATTGGAAAGTTCCTGGAAAATATTTTTCTTCTCTGATTATAAAGAAAAGATGAAAAAATCTCAATGTTGAAACCCATTATCAATATTACTTTTATGCAATAAATGCCCTTTCATCATTGTTAAGATTTCTGCTTCCAGAAAAATATTGTGTGCCCTTTCTTATTGGCCCTGGAATCCATGCATCTTTCTTTCAGAAACATATTTTCATTTATGGCATTTGAGAATTCCATGCACAAAACTACCATGATAGGTAAGGGAAACAAAAAACTTCCTTTCTTTTAAAACAAAATAGACTCAAAGATTTGGGGCTGGGGGGAGGAATTTTTCATTTCTGAATTGCACAAAATCATTCATAATTACCTCGTAGTGATTTCAATATCACAAATCCCTTCTGATTAGCCCTCTTAAGAAAAGAGACGAACCCGCTTCAGAATTGTTTGGCCCTGTTGGAAGCCCTGTCTTTGAGAAGGACAGATTATGTAATTAAATCAAATCGTGTATTTTCCATAGAAACAAGGCATGATACTGGAACTGATGCAAGCTATATGCTCATTTCTATATTTAGACCGCTCCGTGTCAACGGGCCAGCGGTCCACTGGCAGACACACCTCCAGGGTTAAGCCATCAGATGCAGCTTTCCTATTTAAAAAATACGGGAAGACACACAAAAAAGAAGTGACTACAGAAATGGCTGATGAAACGTAACCCTTTGAAAGAACTATTTTTCATTCCTTGAGTGAAAGATTGGCCCACAAATTGTGTTTTCCCATTTGAGAGTATGATTTGCTTAGAGTACAGGGTAGAGAAGTCTGGGGAAACAGTTAAGATTGAGATGCAAAGAATCAGGCAACCTAAGTTTACGGAGGAACACATGCCAAATACCTCCAGAAGTCTGTAAGTGAAAAGACAAATGTAATATTATTTAAGAAAAATGCTCCTTTGTTTTCCACATTCTGAGTGTAAACTAGAGATTACAAGGATAAACCAGATGTTAACTGCGACTGAATTTAACACACGAGAGCCGCAGTAAGAAAACAAATCACTGAAGATTTCCCAGCATTTGATTATCTTTAGCTTTGTATCAAGGACGCTATTACTTACCAGGCTTCCCTTCCGGAGTCTCTTAATTTATTGCTAATTTTTCACGACCAAACCACTATTGTATCCCAAGTGCCCTGCTGTGCTGTATTTGAAATCCTCAGCTCTGCACTCTAAATTGAAAGTGTACTGTGTAAGTTTTACTAGACAATAAAGAAAATTCAGTGTCCCACCAAAATCCCTCCAAATCAAGGGACCAAAAGTGATCTGTCAATGGTGGTAAAAAATCTAGGACTATGTTGTCAGTGAGCTTAGGGCTCAGAATGATTGTTTTAAACCAACAGCAATGAATTATTTATAGACTTGGTGATTTAATGATACTTGTAACAACTTGCCTAAGTATCAAATGTTATATTCAGCATTAAGAATAAACAGTACTGCACAAGGAATACTGACATTAAAAAATATCAAAGAAAAAATCTGCCATGGAAATCTCTAATCCTGACAAATTTAACTTGAATTAACTACTCTTTTTTCTAGGACACCTGTAGATTTAATACTACATACAGAGCGGGATGACAATTTCATTGTCTATACAAAACATAGAGATTTGCCTTTTCAATCTGTGTAAAATTATATTTATTATGAATTATTTACACTTACACTGCTTGTGTATGAAAAACTGGAAGATATGAAGATGATCTTATAATTCTAACTAAGGTAGATTTTTAGAGACAAGCACACTAAAAATTTGAAGTAAAACTTGGTCCCAACGTTTATTTCATTTTGCACCTTAAAAAATGTAATTTTAATGGTTCACTGGAACAACAAGGTGAAAACTTCTGGATATATTTTATGTTTTTAATTAAAATACAAAGTAACATATCAATGTGAAATAACTTTTATTTTTTGGAAGAATAAATGTCAGAGTTACTTTTTTCCTTAATATTATCTTTTCTTAAAAACATCAAAATATCCTGGAATTGCTTTTATAAAGAGAATAAAACAAATCAAAACCCACACTCACTATTTTGGCATGAGGTTCAAACTGCTCTGCCAGGGCACACTGTGTGAGGAGCTCTGCCACCTGGTGGCCTGTCGTGAAACATCTATCCAATGCTTGGACATGCTGTTTCCCCTTCATAGAACTAATGAATTAAACTTCAGTTTGACAATATGCCTATTGCTGTGGAAAATATTGGCTAGTTTATGTGACTTACTGGTTTTTTGCCTCATTTCAAAGTGTCAGCATTAATTAGACTCAAAATTAACAGGAAGTTTAAGTAAGTTAAGTAAAATGAAATTAGCCAGAATTTCTTGATCTCTACATGTTGCTTTTCTCCACAGAGTTAAGAACAGTTTAATTATTTTTTAACATATCCTGAATACAAATAGGAGCATATATTAAGTCATGAAAGGCTGAGGGACAAAGAAATTCATTAACTGAATATAAATGAGACAGAAAACTGTATTCAGAAGTTTTTTACTATTACAACATTTCAAAATAATTTTAATTTCATAATAAAAGCTTTTAACATTCTTGCTGTCAAAACAGACAGGAACTATTACCTTTAGTTATAAAGTATGTCTCAGACTCTTAGAATGCCAAATCTGAAAATTTGGATACTTTGTCAGATATTGTGCAGATAAGTCAGTGCCACTAAGCTTGCATTTTCACTCTGGACCCTTAATTTTATAACAATAATTTTAGAAAGATCCAAGAAATTAATAGTAATAGGATATGTTTAGGAATTTTGTCATTTGCCTCTAAAACAATACATTGGGTAATGCCCTTGAACTTTCATATATAATGCACTTATAAATTGAAATAGGTTAAAAAGTGCTTGTTGAAAACCAACAATGTGTAAAGGCATTGGATATACAAAAAAGATGCAAATGTAGCTTTCTCTTTTCAAGTAGTCAGTGTTTAGTAGGTTCATGATGGTGAAATTGTACATTTATAAATGAAAAATAAGCAATTTGGTCGTTGAGAGTGATTTTGCTTTTCTTCTTGAATGTCTTTATATTTGGAAGGGTGACTTTTCAATTATTTTTGGAATAACTAAAGAAAGTAGACCAGGGCCTCCCCTGGTGGCGCAGGCGGTTGAGCGCCGCGCTGTGAAGCTGTCCACAGCCTCTGCAGTGCTGGTTCGATCCCCACCTGCGGGCGAGGGTCCCACATGGCGCGGCAGACCTCTCCTGTCTCACCTACTGCTCCCCTCAGCAGTGTATTTCCTCAGTCTGCCTGTTCTGTTCCCTGCTCTGTCTCTGGTGAATCCTCTCACCCTTCCACATATCTGGCCTATACCCTCGTTCTTGTATAAATCAATCAATCAATCTTAAAAAAAAAAAAAAGAAAGTAGACCAGATGTATAAAAAGAATGTGTTTATATAATTTGTCTGTTATTTGACAATGAACCTAACAGAACTTTTTGAAATAGTAAAACATAATTTTTAAACTGTAAAACTTGGTGGGCTGGCTGGACAGTAAATTAGACACAGCGGAAGAGAGCATGCACTTACAAAAAATAACCTGAGTAAAAGACATAGAATGAAAGCACATAACAAAGAGATGGGAACAGCCTATTAAAAAGTGAAGTGATATGGAGAATATTGCTTAGGAAGAGAAGGTTAGGAGAGGAATGAATTTTGGACCTTATTTAATAATACTGTATCAATAATGGCTCATCAGAAACATTGCAACAGAAACATGTAAGATGTTAGAGATAGGAGAAAAATGGGGGGGGGGTGACAAGGAAGATAAATAAGAGCTCTTTGTACTTTCTTCTCAGTTTTTCTGTAAACATAAAACTGCTTCTAAAAAAGTAAAATCTCTTAAATAAATACCTGTGTAATAAAATTGAAATTCAAAAAGAACTGTTTTAAAGGAAAAGATACAAATACTTAGTAAGAATAGAATGCATAAAAATTCAGGGTATTGAACCACTGTTGACTTTAAAATCATAAGCAGGTGTAGGTTTAAAGTTCTTTAGTCTTTTTTTTTCAATTTTTTTTTTTAAATAGAGGCATGTTTTATTTATTTATTTGTTTGTTTTGTTTATACATGCACTGGGTACAGTCAGAAGTGCGGGAGGGTGAGAGAATTCACCAGAGCCAGAGCGGGGAGAAGGACCGAAGTACACTGCTGAGGGGAGCAGCGGGCGGCAGGAGAGGTCTGCGCGCCATGTGGGACCCTCCTCCGGTGAAAGGGGAGCAGCCGGGTATCGAACCGTCGCCACGGAGGCCGCGGGCAGCTTCGCAACCCAGTGCTCAACCGCTGCGCGCCACCGGGGAGGCCCTAAAGTTCTTTAGTCTTAAGAGAAACCTGAATGTATGCCATTTGCAGCAACATGGATGGCGCTGGAAGGGATCATGCTCAGCGAAATAAGCCAGAAAGAAAAAGAAAAATACCGGATGGCCTCACTCATAGCAGGAATCTAGAAAACCTAAATAAGGGACCGGGAAAAAGAATAACTATAAGAAAGAAAAAATCAAAATCAACAAATAACTATGAACCAAAGACACACTATGGAGGGGGGGCGGGAAAAGGAGGGATTGGGATCAAAATACGGGGGTTGCAATTGTATGGGGAATATAAAAATAAAATGAAAAAAATGGAAAAAAAAAAAAAAAAGAGAAACCTGCATGTGAGGGCAGCATAGTAGAGCAGGGAAAGGAGAGGGTGAGGGTCAAAATGCATGTTTTAGGACCAGAAATATTTATTACAAGCCTTACTTATATGGCGGGGTTTGAGGGGGGAGAGGGAATCTTACTCTTCCCCACCCCCAATGAAATTAAAGTCATTTCAGCCCCCTCCCCACCTTAGAAGGATGACGGCTGGCATTTTTCGAGTTTGTTCAACCTTTAGCCCAGCTCCTGTCAAAATGGGGTAAGTCTGTTTTTAAAACCTGTTGCTCATTCCTCCTTTTGTTCTCATTTGAAGTCAGATGGCTCCGAGGAAGGCTCCACTTTAACTCGTCTAAGTTTAGCCACGAGACCTTTGCCTTGGCTTCCAAAACATCAGTGATGAACGCTCCGGATCCTCAAACGGCCCACCCCATGGGTGCCTCATGGAAGTGGGCGCCATCGCAGAAACTGCAGCGCTGTGCCCCTTTCCTAAGGGGGGAGGAGGGTCAAACCTCCTGACCTCCGTTCCTCTCTTCAACTCTCGAAATGCGAAGCTTCCAATTTAGTGCCGCTCCATGCGTGTATAACCTGTGCAGTGGTGCACCGTAGGGTGCTTTCAAGTGTGCTGCAGTTGACTTAGTGCTCTGTGGCTCTAATTCTTGAACACTTAACAAGAGACCACCCATTTCCATTTAGCACATTATGTAGTCAGTGCTGCTCTAATCTCTTTTCATTATGTAATATGCTAACTTAATAGTATAATTTCTTTCCCCTTAAAGACCTAAGCAGAGGTTGCCAACACCTATAACCACATAGACCAAGAGTCAGAAATGGGAACTATTACAGCAGGTGAGTCAGGGAACCAGCAGGGGCCACCGACGCAGGTGAACGGGAAACACAGCTTTGTTCAAAAGGGGCAGTCAGTAGGTAGGAAGGTGGGCACAGTATAGTCATAGCTTCCAATTTTAAGAGAAAAACTAGAGATGCACTTAAGAAAAACGAAAAAAAAATATTTTAAAATATTGGCTCAATTAGGAAAAATGTCCCTTGTGTGGGCCAAGCACACAAATCCAACTGTCTGTATTTTTGCCACTAGTTTATGACCTCTGACCCAGAATTTCAAAACAAAATTATGTTTCTTAGTTTCCTTTCCTGTTTCTCGATAAACCTGACAGCTGTTTCTTTCTCCCTTAGAACACAAAAGTAGTTAACTGGAAGGAAGGTGGAGTGATGAAGAATCCAGGCCTTAGGAATAAATGCCTGCATCCACCTTGGACGAGGGAAAGAAGTTCATTTTGGATGGATCAGTGGAATAATGAAAACAAACCACAAGCTAATTCTCAGGTAATCTTATATATATAATCCAGCCCTGCTTCAGTTAAATTTCTTGATCAGGAATGTGGATTAAATACATAAATCAAATATTAAAGGATGTTAAGGAATCAGATTCTATGTCTTCTGAATCTATGGCCAGCACCTGATCTCTCTTCTCTACCAGGCTAAGTCCAGAACACTTCTGTTACTGTAGATAAAGGGATTAGGAAGCAATCCCTCTCTTCCAGATTCTCGTGCGTATACTGAATTTATAGAATCTTTGGCTCTCTTAGGGATCAATTTAAATGAGTAAATGAAAATTAATGGATTGTATGTCCTTTGGAGATATTTCCAAATTACGTAATGTGTAGTCATTTAACCATATGAAGCCCTTTACTACCCACCTCACCCCCTTTTTCCTGTAGTTCTCATGTATTGAGGGCCCATAGTTTAATTTTCTTCTCTTTTTCCATCCACCCAGCTGGCAGATATTTCCATTTTCTATTCATTTAATTAGAGGAAATGTTCCAGACATTGACACTATAGGATTTCTTTCCTGCTCAAATTTCCTCCTGGCAGGACTGCTATATATGTTAGTGTGTAAGAATGTGCACTGCACAACTTCAAGGAATGCCATTCATATTGTCACCTATGGAGAATGTCCCCTCCTGGAGTTCTGCAGAGTTTAATTTACATAACTATACGTTTCCATTCCTTCTGGCAACTGCTTAAGAGTAAGGACAGTCACTTCTGTAATTAATACACAGTACATTCCTACTTACCCTCTTATAATGTGTGTCACAAAATCTGTGACACAGGTACATTGCAACATCTGGTCATATCACTTATTTTTCTCATTAAAAATAATGAGTGTCTCTCCAGTATCTCAGGATTCAATGTTAGCAGTGGATTCTAAAAGTGCTGGATCGATTTTTAGCAGACACTGGATGATGGGTTGTTTGATAAGTTGAGATTCCTAGACCCCAGATAGAAGATTCTGGCTTGAGAGATCTAGAGTAGGGCCTGGGAATCAGTGTTTTAGAAAGTAGCCACCTATGTTCTGTCCTAGGCTGGGTAATTCCATTGTACAGCCATGTTATGGGGACACTGGAATATCTCTACTCTGGACTACAAGGCCTTTCACAATTGGGCTTCCATCAGTTTACCTAATTTCGTACTGTGTGTTATGTTTCAGGTTTTCTGAAATATTCACCATCACTGAATTGGTGCCGCAATTACAGTCATTATATATTCTTTCTATCTGCAAGAGTTTTTCTCTGTCATTTCTCTTATCCTTTAAGACCTAAACAAAATGGTATTTCTTTGAATTTTAATACTCCCTCCCCTACCATCAATGAATTCTTATGACAGTATGTATTATACAAATGATCCTCAAAAATGTTAGAGACCCCATGAAAGAAATTTTAAAATTAATACGTACTTAACATTCTACATTTATTTGCATGTTTATATATTAAGTCACTATCAATGATAAAATCTCTAGCATATTAAAACATCAACTGTATTCTAAGCAATCTCAAATACCTGTCTTAGGTAAGGTTCTTGCAGAAGACACCACTCTAGTGGAATTTATTAAGCGGGTGCTCCCAGGAGAAATGAATAAGGGAATGGGAAATTCATGATGGGATTCAGTTGAGGACTCTGCCTCAGCCTGATATTGCTAGGAGTTTAAATGACAAATGCATATCAGTTTATCTAATTGGTGGGCAACAGTATTAGTCTTTTAAAGCTTTGTATTTGTCATTATTGGCCATGAGATAATGGATATGTGGTGTTGGGGAGTGGGTGGACAGGAAAAAAGATTTGCATAGTTGGATGGGTTTCAAAGGTGTCCACAACAATACCCCAGCAATGTCACAACATCAATAATTTCAAAATCATACTCAATTTCTGATTCTGGAAGAGTAGATACACTTCCTCCTCTTTCTTCCACTAAGTGAAAGTAAAAACTGCATATTATATATAAAACAAATGTGAGATTGAAAGGGAAGAGAGGAAGACAGGTTGGCTAACAATCTCAGAATGTAAATAACACAATGAGCAACTTGGGTTGTCTTTTTCCCTTGTATATCCCAGCCTGAGCACTGGAAAAGCCAGTATTCCAGAAATGCCAATGGGTTGACAAAAAGAATACCAAAAAAAAAAAAAGCCCACTCTTTCTAGCCAAAGAGCCAAGAAAGGAACAGTCTCGTAAGAGAAAACTTTTAGAAAGTAACAAGCTCTATTGGAGAGGCCTAACTGCTAGCTGTGGCTTAGGAGACAGATCCAGGCAGGAGTTGGGAGTCATGATCTCAGAAGTTAAGGCCATTGTATAGGATGACTGGGGTGAAGAGAGGATGCAAGATGTTGAACAAAGAAATGAGGGAAACCTACCCTTGGTCTATATCAGGAAACTTGAGAACTTTTTACAAAAATAGACATTATTAAATGTCCTTCCTTGGGGATTCTTGGGTCCTTTCTGTATTTTGAGTTCAGAAGATGAGCTGAGGGTGCAATAAATGTTCCAATCCATGAAAGGGATGGAGAGGAAAAGAATCAAGGATTTACCACAGCAAAGAAATGATTTAGAAGCACTCAGGACACTTGTGAAAGGGCAGAGGCGTGGCTGTGATTTTTGGTCAGTGGTCCTGAATGTTGCAGGATGCAAGGAGGCTGAGGGCTTTCAGAAGCTCTTTCTGGAACAAAGAAACAGAGGACTGAGAGTTACAAGATGTTTTAAGAGTTTTGGCAATACCACAAGAATCAGAAATGTAAATATTAGTACTTTAAAGGTATAAAATAGAGCAGTTCAGTGCTGACATATAAAAATTAGTCAAGAAAAATCTCACAATTTCAGAGTTGATGGACATCATTCCCTGTGAATTTAGAGAACAATAGATGTGTATGAAGCCAATCTATTTAAAAAATCAGAGTACAAAATTATGTCAGACAAGCATGTTGGATGCAAATCTGAATTATTCAACTACTAGGAAATGCCAGTCAACACAACTTAATATTTATTACTTTATGTAACTTTTCTTGACATTCTGGTATTTTTATCTTATAGTCTACTAGACTATCTTTTTTTTTAAAAGGATTTTTTTATTTATACAAGAGCTGGGGTACAGTCCAGATGCGTGGGAGGGTGAGAGGATTCACCAGAGACAAAGCGGGGAACAGAACAGGTAGACAGACCGAAGACACTGCTGAGGCAAGCAGCAGGCGAGGCAGGAGAGGTCTGCCATGTGGGTTGCTCCGAGTCCGGCGGGGATGGAACTGGCACCGCAGAGGCTGCGGACAGCTTCATAGCGCTGCGCTCAACCGCATGCGCCACCAGGGAGGCCCTACTAGACTATCTTATAGTCTACTGGTATTTTTATCTTATAGTCTACTAGTTCTGTTACATATAATTTTTATAATTTGATAGTTTGAAAATATAGTATGAAAGCATCTTTATTTTATAATGAAAATGGGAAATAGCAAGATATATGCGAGTAGCCTATTAATGGTTTTCCACATTTTTATCTAAATTGATCCTTTCCATAACCCTATATTATAGATATGGCAATTATTAGAATTACTGTTGTGCAGAAAAGGAAATGGTAATTCTTGGGAATTAAATTATTTTTTCAGGAACCTCCAACGTATGTGTAAGCAGTCAGAACTCAAACTCCAATCTGCTGATTCTTGCAATTTTCCATAGCATATTTGTTTTACTAAGCTTCCTGTGTTAGTAAGTTATTTCTGAAAAGACTTAGTTGAAAACTGTACCCACCTACTTCATGGAGACTGTGCCTGTGGCAAACTCTAGTTTGTGAAAATGGGGAGACAAGGTTCAGGTATTTTGTACTAAACAAAAAGCGTATCAGTTGCTTTACTCACAATGTACCAGAAGAGGGAAAAACTTGCCATTGAACTCCAGGGCAACGAGAAGTAAAGTCTGGCTCTCCTTTAAATACTGGAGATTTCCAAGTTAAAATAAAATATTATGATTTTTAGTCAAAATATTCCTGATGTTAAAACTTTCATGAAAGGGTATTGCAATTCTCCTGTTCTGTACAAGAAGAAATTGAAATTTTTTAAAAAAGCATTCAAAATCATAATTTTATTTTTTAATGAATATGTGACTAAAAGATATTTAATGAGTAAATATTATACACAGCTATTTTAAAAAGCCATCTGTTTATAAGGTACGTTTCTCTAAAAAATAGAGAAAAATCTTGCATTTTTGAATGTTTGATACACACAAGACACTAAAATACTCTTACAAAGAGCAGTTTTATATACCTGTGAAAACATTCTATACCATGACACATTAGAATCAAATATTATAATCTCCAGGGAAGATTGTACTACTGAGTCCTGGATCATTATCATCATCATTTTCAAGTTCTTTATAATTTTTTTCTGTAATACATTTGCCATGTGCTTTTTCTGGGTTTCTTTTTTTCTTGTGAGTATATGATGAGGTATTTTTCTCTTTTGGAGGTGACTTAGTAATAGTTTCCCTTTCCAAAGCGTGTTGTAGGCAGCTGTAAAACCTGTAAAGAAATAAGTATAGTTACAGTTGTATCTTCTGAAACTGAAAGACTAAAGTACACAAAGAATGTATAAAACATATGAATTTGATATATTAATCTTAAAATAGAAAATGATCCAAACAAATAATATGCTTTCATGACTCTTTAAAATCAACAAAATAAAAAAAATAAAAATTAACTAAATAAATTT
The DNA here is from genome assembly GCF_014898055.3 of Talpa occidentalis. Classification (NCBI taxonomy): domain Eukaryota; kingdom Metazoa; phylum Chordata; class Mammalia; order Eulipotyphla; family Talpidae; genus Talpa; species Talpa occidentalis. The sequence continues at coordinate 50,249,318 of NW_023605305.1, forward strand.
GCTTTCGGTTTTTTAAGAACAGTCCTGAAATTACACTGGAATCATCTTTTGACAACCTCAGTCTCACCTCAATTTCTATTCCACATATGGGAATCAAAGAAAGAAAGTTAAAAACAAAACAGCAATTATTTTTTTCTTTATAAAAACATCAAAATAGAAGTTAATTTTAGAGAATTTTGAAATGATATGAAGTTATAAGTACAGATCACCTCCGTATACCTACCTGAAAATAAACATGACATTTCCATTTCTTCCCAGTATATTAATGTTTTCTGAATTAATGGACTTACACACGTATACCAATACCACTCCCCTTTATACAACTGTGATATTGCATATGAAGTTTTACATTGTTTTTCCAAATTTAATATTCATTAAAAATATTTTTCCCATCCATCATCAAATGAACTACAAAATAACATTTATTTTTTATTATTTTTTAAAGATTTATTTTTATTTATACAAGAGCTGGGGTATAGGCCAGAGTTTCAGGAGAGTGAGAGGATTCACCAGAGACAGAGTGGGGAGCAGAACAGGCAGATTGACCAAAGTACACTCCTGAGGGGAGCAGCAAGCGAGACAGGAGAGGTCTGCTGCGCCATGTGGGATCTCCCTGGCTGGTCGGGAATAGAACCAGCGCTGCGGAGGCTGCAGACAGCTTCACAGTGCAGCACGCTCAACCCGCTGCGCCACCAGGGAGGCCCAAAATAATACTTTCTAATGCTAGTATAGCATTATGTCATCTTGACATTTTTTTAAAATAGGGTGATTTGAGTTTCTAACTATTTCTTTAGGATAGGCAGCAAGAGATATAGTTACATGGTTAAAGGGTATGAACATTTTAAGGCTCTCAATAAATGTTACTTGTTTTCTAGGAAAACATGCTTCTACAGTCTCTGAGAGACTATTTCACCCATACATTGAATATTACTATTGAAAAAATGCTTTGCTTTGTGGGTGACAATTGGTATCTCATTATTCTAATATTCTTTGCTTACAAGTGGAACAGAACATTTTCATTTATTAGCTATTTGAATTTTCTTAAATGTAAACTGTTCTTTTTTTCTACTCATTTTTCTATTGGCAGTTCAGTGTTAATTTTGTGAAAGAATAAACCATTTGCTTCCTGAAAATCAGGTTCCATTTCCTTTCTCATCACATTAACACTTAACTAACACCCCATTGCCTGACAGAGTAGCCTTCAGTATACAATGAAGGCAGGAAGGAGGAGCAGTGAGACAGTGAGAGGGTGAGCCGCATGCATCAGTGCCAGTGTGCCCCAGGGATAGCTCCTTTGGTTAAATTCCAACCTCACTAGGTAGGTCTCTGTTTTCTCATTCACATTATCCTGCACCTAGTGGGGCTGTCAGAGGGTTACAGGTGATATAGCTAAGTAACTAGCACAGTTCCTAGCAAGAGCGAGCCCTCATGTTTTATAGAATATAAACTCCACGAGCCCAAGCGCCCCATCTATCTTGGCACGTGGTACAGTATTGACACACTTGGTAAAAATATGCCAACAAGTGATAAATTACTGGCCAAAAAGTGAATATGTATATATGCATATGTATGTATATTGGTACGTATATACCAATATGTATGTATGTATATACCAATATATGTATATTGGCAATATGTACATATTACCAATTAGAATGGTCTGGACATTGCAAACTCCCTTGTCATTGTCAGGATCTCATCATGCTTTTATGTTCTATTATAATGGGAGATTATGACAGGAATCTACAGCTGTATGGACCAATTTTCTCCCTTTTTTAAATTCAATGAACAGGCTAATGTCTACTTGCAAAGGTTCAGAAAATCTGCCTTAAAATCCTACAATATACTCACTTATACTCACCCACACACTCCACAAAATTCTAATGTATATTTAATGTGGTAACTATGCATCTTGTCCATATTTCAAGAAATTATGCCCTCACAATGTACACCTTGATATCCAGCACCATGCTTGGCACATGATAGATGCTAAATAGATATTTCTTTAATGTATAAATCAAACATAAAGAGGGCAGTATGGTAAAAGGAAAAAAGCATAGTGAAAAGAATAGCAAAAGGTTTTGAAAGGTATTAGCTGACATAATTTCTTCACTGATAGATAATTTGTTGGTCTCTATTCCATGATGGCAACCTTTTCATTTAATGTACACTTTTTGTCCTGAACTTAACTGAAATCTGCCCCCCACTACCACCCCTGTCCCTCAACCTTCCTACAAAGACACTATCTGCCCTGCATTGGTCTCAAGTGGACACTACTTATTCTTTTCACATTCCACCTATCAGAGTTGAAAGATGAGGCCAGAATTCAGCAGACTTCAACTGGCTCACCAATACTTGGCCAAACTAATAAACTTCTTTATCTGCCACTCATGTCATCTATAAATACCCTGTTCAACCCCTTACATTCATGAAAACGTATATACTTGTCTTAGTCTTTCTTGCCAGTACTGTCATTGTCCTGAGGGACTTGATGACTGGTTTATTAACCTCTTCCAGTCTGCCTATTTAGAATGACTTAATGACCCATTAAAATGACTAATTTTTTCCCCTAAAACATGAATCCCAACCTGCCATTAAATGATGCCAATCACCCTTAACTGATGATAGGAGGTGACCCATGATATGCAACTTCCTCTCCTATCATTTTCCACCCCAACCTGCACCTTAGTCTTAGGGAACTAAGGTCTTTTTTCTGAATTATACTTTATTTCTAGAAAATTAAAAAAAAAAGATTAAACTGCTCTTTTAGGATCACAGGGAATAAACAGCTGTATAAATTGTCTTGGAAATCACACAAAAAGAGTTAATTAAAGAGGAACAGGTGCCTTACTTTAATCTTCCCAATAAAAAAGCTAAGAATTCAAAACCACATCATTGGGGTAACAAAAAACAACTGATACAAGACTTTTGTGCTGAAAACTAAGAGCAAAAACTTCTAATACGTTTTCCTTTTACAAGGGAACTTTCAAAAAGTCCTTTGGGAAACTATCTTACTCAATAAGGCAGAGATTTGTTTTCCAGTTATATGTCTTCCCCTCATACTATGACCTTTTACATAACATTCTAAAGCCCAATTCTCAAAGTATAATTTCTCAGCTCTCACAGGCAACAAAAAGAGCTCAGTATAAAAAAAAAAAAAAATGAATGCTTAGGCAACTATTTTTTCCCCTACCCCCTTAAAATCAAATTTCCTTCAGTGTTTCTAATTCTGCAGTCAAGATTATCATGTCACAGGGCACCTTGAACTTAGTTCTCTTCATAAAAGTTTTCAGTGCGACCCTGAGAAAATGAATTTCTGTTTTTTCATTTCAGTTAGAGGCCCACTTATAAGAAAAAGCCAGTATTTCTTGGACTTTTGAAATAGGAAAACTAAAATTAATGAATCCTAGACACAATTTCATACCCTTTTAGGTTTCTGTTGTTCACAAGTATCAAAGAAGCTATTCATGCATATATATATATGTGTGCGTGTGTGTGTGTATGCACATGTATAAGTATGGACACTTATATGTGAATGTATACTTATTCCTATATGTACACAAACATAAATATTTATTTTAACTAATTAAGTGCTAGCATTTTTACTAAACAACCATGTATTGACAGGGCCTGTGCCAGGTTCTAGAAACTGAGGTAAGATATGTGGTCTGTGAGGCATTTAAGATGTGAAGGGGGAGGGAAGTTTAGCACAACAGATTATGGTGAACTATGGGTACTTTGGTGGTGGGAGAGTTAGTTATAATGGTGATGCCTAAGGGGAGAAATTCTATACTCTCAAAATATTAACAAGTATATATGACAGTGAAACTTCATTATTTAAGAAGGAAAAAAAAAAAAAAAACAGACACATGGTCTGTGCCCCTGAGGAGCTCAGAATTTAAATAGGAGCTGCAGAGAGGTAAAGTCACATTCAACATGCTTGAGAAAGATAGGATAATGTGGGAACACATTGAGGGTACTTTGCTCCAACTGAGATCATGAAATGCTCCTTGGAAAACAACCCAGGCTGAATTGCAGGGATGAATGGAAGTTGAGTAGGACAGGAATTATGGGGGAGATGGAAAAAAGTGAGTTGGAGGGCAAGCCGAGGGGGAACAATCAAAAAAGAAAAAAAGTGTTTTTACTTATTTTTTACATATTTACTTCTTTAATGTTAAGTCTGTAGGGGAATGTGTGAGTGCTTTAATTTAGCTGCTGTAGTTTCATTTTAATTTTACTTATGACTGACCACTATGATGAGTCTAAGGCAGCTGCTATCTTTGACGCTTTGTTTCTACTCCCATTGCCAACTGCTGTCATGTTCAGGTCATATTTTGCAGTATCACTCCCATGCATCTTGTTACTCAGGGTCCTATTACGTCTTACTTGACGCATTTAGGAAGAGGCTATGCCTGTTTGTCCCCACTCTGAGCCATTTTAATATCTTCCAAAATAATCATCCTAGATCTCTGAGCCTTACAAAAGAAGTACTATGGAAAAAAATTAATCAACTAAATTTAGCAAATATTTATTAACTACTATTACTGTGCCACTAAGAAAATAAATTCTTTGCCTTTGGGAAACTCAATATAGTATAGTATGTTAACTTTTTCATTCTACATTTTATTTAGCATTTTTTAAAAGATTTATTTTACTTTTTTATGTATACAGGAGCTGGGGTGTAGGTCAGAGGTGTGGTGGGGTGAGAGAATTCACCAGAGACAGAGTGGGGAGCAGATGGATCTACTGAAATACACTGCTGAGGGGAGCAGTAGGGGAGACAGGAGAGGTCTGCTGTGCCATGTGAGTTGCTCCCTGGCCAGGGATGGAACTTGTGCTGCAGTGTCTGCCAACAGCTTCGTAATGCTGAGACTTAATTAACCTCTTGCGTCACCAGGGAGGCCCTATTTAGCATTTTCTTATTACACTATTAATGAAAAAGGAGAAAATTGCTAATTCTTTTCATAGTCAAATGGTGGTTTCATTAAACCAAGTCAATTCTTATCTTAATAGATACAAAGATAGCCTTCCTCATAATTGGTAAACAGATCTCTAAACCTTCTATTGCATATGAAATTAGCTTACTCTTTAAACTAAAATATAGGTTGGAGATTATTTTTCAAAAACAAGACCTTTTTTTTCTAATAAAAATATTTTACTTAACTTTGCTTTTCACATTCCCAGAATATTTCTTGTGGTTGAAATGTTATTTATTAGGATTTCGATATTTTAAAATTCTCTTATTGTAGATATCTGAATTGTGAAACTGTAGTCCTATGACAAACCCATTTTAGAACTTAATGTCTGATTGCAGAACTCATCACCTCTAGTGTTTATTATTTTTTCTCATTTCAACATCAAAAGTATAACTTTCCTTGCATTTGGCTGAATGTACAGCTGTTCCTAAAGGAGCTTCTTAATTTGTTCACCCTTTCTGAATTCACATGTAATCTTCTAATCAGTATCTTAAGACACTTTTTACCCTTCTTTAATTTTTCCCTGATTTTATATGATGAGCGTGGCTTTTTTGATAGCAGCATGCACACTATAATCTCAAAACATATTTTTGAGTCAATGGATTTAAAGTATAATTTGATTTTATAGTTGGTGAACGTGGCTCAATTAACTTCACCAGGTGTATAGTTAGTTGCTCTTAGGCTATATTTATAATCTTGTTGAAATTCAAGTAAGGAAACAGAGAAACTGATTTGCTACCTCCTATGTTTTAGCAAACACTTTCACTGAAATACTGTCTAACAAATGTAGTAAACTTGGGGAATGATACCAATAAGTACCAATATACAGTTCAGTTTCTATAGTCTGGTGGAGTAGCTGGGTGCTTTTCACTTGCTTACTTGAAATCATCAATTTAGAATGCTTGCTTAAAGTACCTTGTGGCCAGTAACCTGTTATTTTCAACCAGGGTTCCATTAGAAAATTAAGTCCTAATGCCATAAGCTATCCATTGCCTATAGTGAATTAACTTCCCTACAATTTCTCTACAGTGGTACAAATTATAGACCATCCTTGGGAGAAGTGAGAGAAAGTCACCTGAATGATTTTGTGAATTCTGTGGTTCAAATGAGGACCCCTGGTTAAGAAAGCCTGGCTGATGGTACTGATGTGATCATAGGTTTATTCTTTGTATGAGTAAATGAAAGTCTATCCTACCCTAAGAATCCACGAAACAACAAGGCCAGGGCCAGGGCCAGGGCCAGGGCTAGTCACTACATACATGCTATTTAATGGGAACCAACACTGTTCTTTAAGATAGGTATTTCCCCCAAGTTAGAGATAAGAAAAATGAAGCCAACAGAACTGAGTAAGTTGTAGAGGAACCTAGATTTCAATTTAGTTCTGCTACTGAAACCTTATTTTACCTCTCTCCATTATGCTACCTTGCTACCACTGGCACTTCTGGCCTTAGCTGCTGCCAGCAAAGTTCTAGATGTTACACAATTTTAAGCAGGCAAGTTCACTAATAGGATTCCTTCGTTTTTTTATAGATTTTGATGTGATATGGAGGATGACATAAAAGAGACATACTGGAAGCATCCTACTGTAAGGCCAGCAATAGTCTGAATGAAGAAAGTGTCAATAAGTATGGGGAGAGAATGATTCAAGCATTATTTAGGTAGTGATTGACTGGGCGGTTGTGAGGTATCTAAGGCGGTGGGATAAAGGGAAGTTATGAATGACACCGAGTTAGCCTTCATTCCTGAAATAACTCAGAAATGTACATCTTACTCAGGGTTGGTCAGTGGCATCTTTCTATATGAAAGGCAGAATAATAGTTATTTTTATATCAAAAACTCTATTCTTAGGAGAAAGCTAAAAAAGAAAGTATTGTGAGAGTTTCATCTCCCAGAAGGTGAAGTTTAATAACAAGAGAAGTAGAAGCTGTTAAAAAAAAATCTATAATCTTTCCTATAGGGCCAATTATGGCAATTATAAAACTAAGCCATGGTTAAGAGTTGGGTATTGAACTAGTCAGACTATAAAACAGACCGAAATTTCATAATTAACCAGTTGTTCTCAAAGAGAGATTCTTGGTAATTATCAGTAGATTACAGTGAGGGGCAGTGTGTACCTCTTCCCTGCAGGTTTGAACTTAACCTTTAACAGTCCCTGTGGCTGTGGGCTCTCTAACCTGAATGAACACCTTTCTTTCATCAGTGCCCGTTGCTGGCTGTCCACTGTCCCATTACCCTCGTGAGCTTTCACCTTATGCTCCATTCAGTGCCCATTATACCCAGGCCTCTCTCACCTAGTATTACTTTGAATATCTTTTTATTATTGGTAATAAAGCTACGAGGAGAAAAACAGGCGAATGTATAAACCAAAGATGGTATGTATTAATGTTTTCAAAGGTGACCCAGGCAATGTAAGGAAAACATGGAAATATTCAATTACTATACCTTTCAATTCTCTTCTTGTTTTCCTCCATTTTTTGATTTGCTATATTTAGTACAAAGTCGATATATTCCTCTGTCACCATCAGTGTTCCTTTATGGCTTAATGGAACTTCTAAGCCATGTGTACTACGGACAGCCTAGAAGGAACAAACAATTTAGAAATAAGGACTTATGTACTGCTGGAGGCACTTAGGATAGCTAAAGAAAAGTCCCAGTCGGTGCTGTGTTTAAACATAGTTTAGTTCCATTGTGCTTTGATATAATTTAGTTAAACACAGTTGAAATCTAATCCAAAGGAGATTAAATAGATTTTCCCATCATATAAAATCATGTCTGAAAAAAGGCATTCTACGCATTATCTTTTAGAGAAGTTGACAGTATCAAGGAATCCAATAACTTTAACAGTTTCAATCTCACTAAGCTTAGAAAGCTTTAATACACTATTTAAAGAAAAGAAATAAATGAAATCTCAACAGGATCTTCAAGGGAAAATAAAAATAGACTGGATGCCAAAAAGCCTCTTAGCACTGCCTGAGTCGCATGCTTGTAAAAATAAAGCATGCCTCTTCTACCTTAAAAAGTGGCCGCGTTCTCGATGCTTTGGGGTTTGCCAATCTTAGTAACCCTGTTAATGAAACACTTCAGCATGTTCCCAAGTAGATCTAAACACTGGATATAGGTTAAGATGAACGACAAAAACTATTATGAGGAATAAAAAATTCATGCAATGAACTCTTACTGTGCATCTGCAATGTTTGAGGCCTCATGTAAGGTGTGGAGATCTATGATGAATATAACATGACCCCCTGCCTGTAAGACCTCACATTCTACAACAGGAAATAAAAAGGTGAGCAAAGAATTACAACACACATAAGTGCTATGACAAGAGACACACACCTCATTTCTGTGCAGCTGGAGCATAAATACACTAGTGGGAGGTGAGCATAAATAAGGTAGATGCAGAATAGTTTGTGAAAGGCCTTGAATATCAGGGAAAGTATTTGGAGATCATGAATTATTTTAAAGAGGGATTCCAACAATATTGGTTGGAGGGACTGGAGGAGATGGATAGCAGGAAGACCAGTCAGAAGACAACTGTAAAGATGGTGGTAAAGGGTGATGACAGCTCAAGTAGGGACAGTGGTGGCATCATGTGTGATAAACTGGAGGCAGATTTGATAGGACTTGTAACTAACTGAACAGAGAAGAAAAAGGAGAGGAAGAAAAAACAGTGGCTCTGTTCTTGCTTGGGCCACCAGATACATGAGTAGTGAGAAGGGGACATAACCAGGGCCATGGATTTTGATTTTCTATTTAGTCACTCTTTATAGGTGACTTTTGTAAGATATTTCTATTTGGAAAATAAGTTATTTGTTTAAATTAGATAGAAAATAAGAAAGTCCAGGGAGTTGGAATCAGAATTAGATCGAGGCAAACAATACATGCCAGCCAAGCAGTAAATACTTTAGATAATAATCAAATGAGTATGGTGGGATCTAGCCCCACCAGAGACTTAGCTCTAGTGTAGTAGTTTGCTGAACCCTGAGAAAATTCAGACCCTGAAGGATTGAAGAGCTGCATACACGATTCATACAGTATAGCAGGGGTCCAGGGAGTATCCATACAGAGGACGTTACACTCTGTAATCTTCCCACCACATCATGTTAGTTATTAAATTGGGCCTTCACTAGGATGAGAACACAGAGCGTCACCATAAAATGTAAATCTAGCAATTCTCGACTTTATCTGTAGGAAAGAATAGTAAGGCACTGAAGGTTCTTTGAGAAAGGGAATAGCAAAAAAGATTTGAGGAGGGAGAGACTAAAGGTAGGAGTTTAATTAAAAGTCTAATTAGAAGGTTATTTAATAATTTGGATCACCTCATGCACAAAGAATTGCTTTTTGCCCAAAGGTATCTTACCAACATAGTCTTTCCTTTCTTTCCCACTGTTATGCCAGAGTTCCTAAAACCAGAATCCATTGCCACTGAATGCTGTAAGAAAGTAAGCTTGTTAAAATTCTGAATATCTGACTAATCAGGTAAAAGTGCTTAGCTCTACAACTATAGAAACTCATATAATCCTAGGCCTATACTTAAATAAAAAACAAGTAACAATGCATTTAATTTTTAGTGGATTTGAAGTTTAAAATCAATGTTACCTACATACCTATCAATTCAAGTATAAAATTTTACCAGAATCTGTGCATCCTGTAACTGTTGACACTGCACATGAAGAACAAATGGTTCAAATTTCAAAATGGCATCACCATTCACTTTTTTCAGAGCTGCAATCTAAACAAATGAAAGATGTTAACATCAGACACAAATATAGAGTTCTTTGATGATCCTGCATCAAATATGACTCAGTTCTCCCCAGAAATTTTCTGACTCATCCAGCATATGTTTTTCCCTAATAACTTTGTCTCATTGGTCCTGTGTCTCCAAAAACTTATTAGCATGCTATTTTTTTTTTAAAGACTTGATTCCCAATCCTCCCATCTTTCATGTCATTCTAACATACCTTTACAAAGTAATCTGCTGTTGTAATTCTGTAATAGATTTTTTCATTTAGGAATAAAATAAGTAAAGGCTAAACTAGATGTTCTGTATAAATGTTTTGTTAGATTGAGGTTTAGCCACAATGTAATGAGCTAGAATTTTTACAAGGAAGTTGTTATTTGTTTGCCCGGTATCCCCCAGCAGCAGCTTCCATCCTTCATAACATCTGACTCTGGTGAGACTATTAAATGTGACCTTGTCACCCATCCCTCCTGCTATCATATAATCAGTGATACAACATGCCTGGGGCTGTTCAAGGACAGCATTCCATTCTACAGGCCAAAATAATTGCTTATGGGGCGTCTCTGGTGGCAAAAGGGGTTAAGACACAATCTATGAAGCTGTCCCCAGCCACTGCAGCACAAGTTCGATCCCCAGCCAGGGAGCTACCCACATGGTGCAGCAGACCTCTCCTGACTCGCCCGCTGCTCCCCTCAGCAGTATATTTCAGTCAGTCTGCCTCTTCTGCTCCCCACTCTGTTTCTGGTGAATCCTCTCACCCCCCCACACCTCTGGCCTGTATCCCAGTTCTTGTATAGATAAATAAATCTTAAAAAAAAAAAAAAAATTTTTTTGGGGGAGACACCTAACCCAAGCAGGATAACCCAGAATTATTCTTTAGGAATGATGCATGGATCTTAGGAAAAGTCATTCTGCTGAGATTGCTGACATCTACCTTTCTTCCCACAAAGATCACCTGCAGCAAGAGAATAAGGGGAAATATGCAGAGAGAATCAGTACCTAAAGGTGTGGATGGAGTACTCTAAAGACATTTCAATCCCAGAACTAGTAATACTTGATGCCAGCTCTACTCCTGTAGCCTACCTCTAGCAAATGTGTTTTGTTGAACAGCTGTAAGTAATTATACTTTTATTTCCTATAGACCATAAAGTTATTGTAATGACTATCCTTTAGGCTTTATAATCTCCACTTACTATAATTATGCATTTAAATCAACTTGAATTTTCTTCTTTTCATCTGTATTGAAAGTGACTATGAATTACAAAGTTTATTTCTAAGTTTATATATAAAAACTTACCACATCTTCTTTTACACAAGGTTTGTGTGTAACCAGTAGCCAGCAGCAGTTTTGTTTCTGAACCTCAAAGCCATTTATACCCTAAAATAACAAATGAGGTCATATATATCATGTAACATTTAAAAAAATAAGTACAATGCACAGCTAAATTAATAATCCCAAGTGATAATTTTAAGTATTAATGAGAAAAATTCAAGAGATTTTTGGGTAAGTTAATTGCACACAAAAAAAGAAACCAATTACATGAGGTAGAAAGTGAAAGGATTGGCAGGTAAAGAGAAGGAGAGACAGGCCAAGTTTCTGACAGGCAAGAAATTTATTGTACTCCTGCTCCCCCAGGGTTCACCGACCCCCTCTGGGGTTGGAGAAGTTGCACCCGCACCCCATTGGGGGATGAGGGTAAGCTTTTACAATGAGGGGTCTGGCCTTGGTAGGAGGTGGAGAATGCAGAGTGGAAATTGCTTTTCAAAAAAGTTGCTTTCCTCTTGGAACTGGTTGTTCGCCCCATCCCTGCCCTGGCCTTGACTTTACAGAAAGAAAATAATTTGAGATAGAAAGAAAATAATTTGTTTACTGAGGGAAAATCTGTTAATAAATATTTTCTGAAATACAATCATGGTTTTGTTAGGAGAAAGATTATTACAAGGGGTTGTATACTAGCAGCCCCTGACTTGGATTGTTTTATTTAGTTAGCACAAAATAAAATTTTCTTTGGTAAGAAGCACTGTTTCAATGCCACACAGAACCTCCACTTTTTTCTGACAGATGTGCTGCTCATTCTTATAATGTGTTGCTGGTCTCTGGATTAGATTTCATATGTACCCTCACAGGGCATAACTAGAACTGAAAAATAAGTTTCAAGAAAGCAGATATTTTCACATCAACTTTTTGTTTACTATCTGCAAAAAATGTTTATTTGCAAAGTTCTATTAGATACTTTGGGTATAAACAGATTCTACCCTCAAGGACCCTGGAAAGATGCAGGAAACCACAAGCTTTAAATAACTATATATTTCTACAAAGTAACTATTTATACAATGGGTCCACAGGAAACTGCTGTCTGGCCTTGGAACCAGGAAAGACTATGCTTGTCTTTAACATCTACTTTGGTTTTCATTGAATGACCTTGGTGATTTCTGTATCTGATGTTGCGGACTGATCTAAATCTTAGCTAAATGTGTAGCCTACCTCTAGCAAATGCACAGCATCTAATCACAAGTTACTTTTTTTAAAGATTTATTTATTCACTTATTTATACAAGCACTGGGTACAGTCAGAAAGCGGGGAACAGAACAGGCAGACTGACGAAGAAATACGCTGCTGAGGAGAGCAGCTGGGCAGCAGGAGAGGTCTGTCGTGCCATGTGGGACCCTCGCCGGTGGCCGGGGATCGAACCGGCGCTGCAGAGGCTGCAGGTAGCTTTGCAGCCCAGTGCTCAACCACTGCGCCACCAGAGGAGGCCCTAATCACAAGTTTCAGGAATTAAAGCCATCATTGGTTTCATCTGATCTGTAGTCCCTTCATCTAGATTTTCCCTTTTATTTTTCTTCTTGTATTGCTTTTTAGTAAGTTAATCAAAATTATTCTTGAAACAAGGAACATTAGTAAAAATAAAAAGATAATGCAAGGTGTAATATACAAAATGAAAAAAGGTTCAGAAAACATTCAAAGGCAGTTCAGGAAAAGTAGTCATTACTTCCAAGTGAATGTCTGTGTCTGTGTTCAGGTGGGAGAGGAGTTTTGGCAGTCATGTTTCAGATATGCTGAGATGAGGAAACCATTTCAGGAAAAATAAACTTGAGCAAAGGCAAAGAGAGGTAAATATAAGTCGAAAAAGAAAATAGTTTTCAGTAAATGGAGTTGAAGAGTAGTGGAGAAAAGGACTGAAAGTAAACTGGAGTAAGAATTTAGAGTTAACGATGTTGAAAAATATGGAATAAAAGATTTCAGCACAGGTGAGTTACATGCAGTTTTGCTTTTGTTAACACTGTATAACATGGCTTAGAGATAGAGAGAATAGTAGTTCAGTGACATATCTATTAGAAAACGACTACAAAAATCCAGGTGAGATAGGGCAGAAGTACTGAGTAGTGAGGTTCAGGGAGGAGAGAAAGCAAGGTGCACAAGAGTGCCAGTGCTTAGGAGGCAATAAAAGCAATCTAAAAACCAAGGGGCCCCATTAATCTGGGAGGCCAACAAGGGATGTGTGAGGGATTTAAAGAAAGAGCTTATGAGTGTGCTATCTTTAATGTCCTGAAGTCAATCAGAATACTAAAATTCATACCTACTTATCTTATAGTGTATTAATATGGGTTAGGCACGTTATAAATGTTTCATATTACCCCATTTGCACCAAAGAAAATCTCTATGAAGCAGTTATTCTCCTCAATTCGTGGAACAGGGACAGCCTGAGTTTAGGTAACTATCCTAAGATCATATAGCCCCTAATTCCCATAACTGGTTTTCCATTTAAGCAGTATCACTGCAAAGCCTGAAGGCTTGACCACTATCTCAGACTATATATACTGATGCACTTAGAGAAAAATAAAATTACAAGAGCTGTGATAATTGAGTGGTTCACTAGGTGGCGGTAAACTCCTTCACCTAGGCGACGTTCAATCAGGTATAAACAATGATTGGCAAGAGGAACAACAGAGCACAGCAGCCGCTTCAGACTCCTGCATTTTACAAAATCAAATTCTCTTTACAATTCAAGAGCATTATCAGGCCAACAGTTTAAGGATCACTTGTGAACTTGTTAGAAATGCGGAATACCAGGGCCCACCCTACACCTAGAGAATCAGAATCCGTATTTATAAAGATCCTCAGGTGATAAACACCTTCGAGTTTTTGGAAACACTGATCTAATTCACCCTCTAAATGTCTTAAATAAACCGATGCCATCCACCAGAAGGACAAACAGTCTGTACTTAAATACTGCACTGAATGGTCACAGGGATCCAGTGAGCAGCCGCTGGACGGGCACAAAGGGCTGGTTCTCACCCCATCTAGGAGCACGATGCGGCCAGAGCAGGAACTGGTGGTGAAAAACTGTTCTTGCCGGTTCAGGACCTGCACAAGCTCTACAATGTCCTCGTCCAAACTGCCCTTCCGACTGAGGTCCACTTTACTCAGGCACTGCGCCTTCCACCTCCTAAACTCTGCGCTGCGATCCATGTGGTGGGATTCAGGGTCTGTGTTCCCACGTTCGTTCTCGCCGTTCCCTGGGGGCAGCCATGTTGCAAGGAGCGGTGGCCGAGAAGGTCCAAACTTCCTCGTTCCGCACTCGGGAGCCTCTTGCCCTCCCTGTGGGCGGGGAGAGGCGGAGCCTGCAAGTGTTCTAGGTGGACCCGGCCCGCCTTCCTTTACCTGGGAGCCTGAGCGAGCCCCGGAGGGTTTTGATTCCCTAATTTAACCGGGTAAGTGGTTAAAAAAAAGTCCCTTTAGTGGTGCAGGCAGCGGACTTCCTTTCCGCTAGGCCAAATGGCCTCGAGTTTGATTTTGGCTGTGCCCCTGCCCCGCACAGGCTCCCCAAGAACTTGTGAGTTAGGAAGGAGCCCTTGGCTGAAGTCGTTCTGCTTCAGGGGTTGCAAATTCCTCCGCAGTAAATCACCTGGGGAGATTTACATCCCAGTCCTGAGGCTCAGCCCTAGGTACCAGTAGGATTAGCATTTTGATTCCGCACCCTGGGGTGCATATTGGCCCCCCCCCCCATACGAACACCCCCGCGTGATTTTCGCTGTGACGGGTCCTGGCCTTGGCCATTTCTACGACAGCGCGTGCGTCTGCTGCGTCCTCCCCTCAACCCAGCTGTAGATTTCTCCCCTTTGGCCTGCAGTTGAGAATTTCCAGTTTTTACTGCCTGGTCTTCCCCCTGCTTTGCAATTGTTAGAGTTACCGTCTTACTTTTGTAGACAAATGTAGTTTATTTTGGACTTTCTCCTCTGCCTCCCCCACCCCCACCCCTCGACCCCCAGTGGCCTTCACCTAGAATTATTATCCCCAAAGGAGGCGGGGGAGGGGGGAGGGGGCGGATTACAAACTCTGTTAATACATCACTGGGTGTTTACATGTTTACATAATTTCTAGAGGGGACTCTTTGCAGTGGTTAGGAAAGGTGTAAATGATTAGCCATTTAAAGGTTAAATTCTACTTATTGGCAGCTAGTAGAAATGACTGTGATCCTGCGGAAGCTACTAGGACACTCCAAAAGTGTCTGGTCACCAACAGCAACCCCACCAAGCTCTCCTCCAACATTTTGGAGAGTAACCTGCCCAGTGCCAACCTATCTGTTCATCAAGACAGCTGGAGGGGTTTAGAATGATCTGGTCAACTGTTCCCTCACTTTCCTTCTTATCAGAAGTAGACACTGATATTCAGACCTGTGAAAAAAGCTGACAAAATTTCAAAGCCAGGAAGAAACTTCTCTTTGACCACTTTTAATTTTTTGTTTGCTTATTTTTTACATGTACATACTAAACAATATGCTTACATGTGTCATTCTTGATCAACCAGGGAACATTTTATAGTGACTGATTCTTTAAGTTTCTTATTTTGTGTTATATCTCTTCTCTCCTGATGTGCCTTTGCTTGGGCTTTGTGAGTTGATATGTTCATTCTTTATTAAAATAATATATTTCTAAATTTCCTTTGCCTTTAAATTTCATTTAAACCAAATGGATTCAAGCATAGAAGGGAAAATTCACAGTTTGAAGAAGAATTTTAACTTCATATTCCTGGATTTACAAAGTATGGTTGGCAACCTGTCGTAGTTAACTAAGTAAAACTGATACTGGAATTGTAGATTTTCAGGCCTATTCTCCCAGCCAGAAATGGATCCCAGGCTGCAAAGGCAGCGCTGAGTCCCAGCCACTAGACCACCACCGGTTGGTGTCTCACGAAGCTGTAGCAGGAACTTCGCAGACGCTCAGGCAAGCAAGCAAGAAGAGGCAGGTTTGTTTAGAGAAAAAAAAAGTTTATTGAGGATAAAAGGAACAGAAATAAAGCGGGACTCCCAGGCCATGAAACCAGACCAGGGAGGGGCCAGGAAGCCAAAGTGGAGTTGTGTCTCAGGGAATATATACCTTCTTTCTCTAATTATTCTAAAGCTCCACCAGTCTCTTTATAATTGGTTGGTTCTTGGTGGTCTCACTCACTGCCTAAATGTCTCTGTGCCTGGAACTAAATCTCAGTGTCCCAGCCCTTATCTTTCTTTATTCATTTCCTTTATTTGGTATGTCTTGTTGACCCTAAGGTCATAAAGTAAGTCCCTAATGTCATAAGTCCTGGGGTGTTTGATCAGTCCCCTATGGAATTTGTGGCCCTTATCTCTGGAGCCTTCCTTAACTCTCCTGTAGTCCCTGCACTGTCCTTGAGACTGCCTAATTATCCCTAACTTGCCCTAGGATTCAAAACCACAAATTAAAACCAAGGCATTCTAATTAATTTTTAAAGTTTATATTTAATAAATTGAAACCTTATTAGTTTAATTTTAAAAAATACAACGTGACAGGCCTGCTACCACAAATGGTTCAGTCTGAATAATAGAACTGTAACAAAGTGGTCCCTAGGAAAAGGGGAGGTTCCAGTTTCTCTGCCCCACCTAAGGGAGGGTCAAACTGAGTAGTGAGGAGGAGAAGCTGGAGAGGAGGCTGGAGGAAGAAAAGAAAGAAGGAAGGAGAGCCAGAAGGACACCTGGAGGAGGCACATTGAGCAGAGACATGTGAAGAAGCTGCTCTTGCTTCTTGGTCTTGGACTGGTTGAAACAGATGTAGATGAGAAAACTGTGGGGAGGTTAACAATGGCAGCATTTATCTTGATATTGATTTTGCTCCTTCTGTCTTAGACGTGATAGGCCTCTTCTGTCCCTTTCCTATGTGTTCCCACCAGAAGGTGCCATAGACTTGTGGCAGGCTTTGGGGCTTCAGTGGTCCTGCTTTGGGCCAACCCTGTTTGGGCATTTAACCACAAGGGGATGGGTAACTTTGTGAGCTTGATTTGGAAACTAGTTTATTTTTTCCCTTCACTAGATTGCACACAAATTGTATTAAAGTTCCTTTCCATTAAAGGTCTTATGCACTAGAGTATGTTTTGTCTTGATGTAGCAGATGGCAGAACCTATTTAGAGTGGGTGGGTTTGGGGGTTCCAGGGTACTCCTCAGCCTGCCCAGTAACAGAACTTGAATGCATGCTAGGCAAGCTGTGAGATGCTCACCATGTGCAGTTCATCTTCACTAGGAACCTGTGCCTGGGGTAATTGGTCCCCTCTTACAGATGGGGAAAATTACTAGTTTTCCTAATAGAATGGTATTCTGTGTATCATTGTTGATCCCCTAATTTATGGGCATTTGAAAAATTTCAAATTCTAAGCAGAGGCTTGAATTATAAAATATGTTATCCTACTTATAGGATTTGCTCGCCACAGATGGTTCAATAGCATTATAAGGTGTATATCTAAGAAATTAAGAGTCCTCTGTGCGAATATTTCAAAAAGTGAGACAAAAAAGATTGTACAGTAAGGGGGGAAATCACCTAACATTTCAGGGTATAAGACTTGGGTTCTAAATTCCTTCTCTGTGACCCTGATGAGTCTGTTAACCTCTTGGAATATTTTCTCATGTATAGAATAAATAGTGATTTTATTTTCACTTTTGCATACAATTAAATGATGGTTTTAATAGGTGGGTGCTTCTCCATCTTATGAAAATAATTTAATGGAGGTGAAAGACATGCTTTTTGGCAGAAATCATTTATTGCAGGGATATAAGAATTATCATAGCTATTATTAGTATTATATTATTCTTTTCTCATTCTTTTTGACATTGTACAACATTTTTTTGAAGCAGATGGTGATTTCTTTGAATAGTTGAGAGGGTTCAGTGGTAACGAGTGCAGAGTGGAGCCTGATCAATCTTAGTGGCAAAGGCTCTATGGGAAGTAAGATCGACAGAAGCAAAGTAGAAGACTTAGTTGTGAAGGTCATGCCCCTTCTCCTTCCAAACTCAGTAGCATACGAGGGTAGTACTGGGCGAGGCAGGTGGGTCCTGCAAATGCAGTAGTAACTATGAGTCTCCTCCTGTGTTCTTTTCTACCAACTTAGCAAAATGTCAAAATGTAGGGGGGAAAAGTATGTGCCAGATATCTTTGACAGATCCTATTTCAAGATAATTTTGCTTTTATTATTGCTATAGTTTTTGAGGATAATAGTGATGTTGGTTGGTGAAAAGATAGATGCAAGTGCTTGAAAGAAAGTAATGGGTAGGAGGTAGGTAGATATTGAAAGTGGGAAGAGAGCTACTCATCTCACAGGGTGTGTGTGCCTGTGGGGAAGAAGAGAGTGCAGAAAAGAACAGGAGCTAGGACAAGGACAGGGGCATTTTCTCTTTACCCTTTTGTTCTCTGGGTTTAGCGCAGTGCCTCCTTAGAGTTAATGTTCAAAAATGCATGTTGAATGAATAACAGCCAATGTTTGGTATTAATGTTTTGTTTAAATGATTGTCAAGACAGTGAACTCGAGGTTAAGGACTTGTTTATACAACCAGAATCCTTTAAATTTAGTTACATTAAATCAAAGATGACTATAGAATTATAGAATCAAATATATCCTTAGGAATAAGAAATTGGAAAGGAGAAAACAGTTGGGCAAAGAATAATGACATCTACTAGACACACGAGTAAAAATTTGTCAGGTTCTGTGCTTGATGCTTCCAGTAACATTGAGCTGGAGCTCTGTTTTCAGATAGGGAGCTCAAAAATCTTGTCTGCCTTGCTCACAGCTATGTGACTAGTAAATGAAACTGGGATTTAGAACTGGGGGGGGGTTTCCAAAATCCACTTTCTAACCATAACACCATGCTGAAGACAGAAAGGAAAAAAAAATAGTTCGTATTTTGGATTCTTACTTCCTGATGAAAAACTCTGATCTAGGTAACATTTTGTTTTTAATCTGATTTATTTTTCTATGAATATTTTTAAATTTTTATTGAGGTAAAACTACATTATAATATTATATAAGTTTTGGGTATGCTTCATTATGAACCAACAGCTGTATATTCTGCATTAAGTTCACCACTAAAATTTCAGATTTTTTTTTTTAAAGATTTATTTATTTATGCAGACAAGAGCTGGGGTACAGGCCAGAGGTGTGGGGGGTGAGAGGATTCACCAGAGACAGAGTGGGGAACAGAACAGGCAGATTGACCGAAGTACACTGCTGAGGGGAGCAGCAGGTGAGACAGGAGAGGTCTGCTGTGTCACGTGGGTTGCTCCCTGGCTGGCCGGGAATCAAACTCGTGCTGCGGATGGCTTCATAGGTTGTGTTTTAACACTTGCGCCACCAGGTAGGCCCTAAAATTTCAGTTCTATCCTTCACCATGCAGTGACCCCTTTTATTCTATTGTCTTCCTTCCCCCCTTTTTTCTGGTAAACACTAACTGCTTTTATTGTTTAAGAGTTTATTTTTTTAATTTAGTTCATTTAGTAATTTAGTTCATTTGTTTCTTTGTGTACCATATGACTGAATCATACAGTGTTTGTCTTTCTCTGAGTTAACTTCACTAAGACCTGTTAAGTCTGTTCATGTTGCAAGTTCATAGGATTCCATCTTTTACAGCTAAGTAGTGTTCCATTGTGGCTGTATACTACAGCTCTTTAGCCACTCACCTGCCAAAGGGTACTTAGGTTGTTTTTAACTCTTGTCTATTATAAATAATGCTGCAGTGAAACATGGGTGGTGGGGTACATGTTTCTCTTTGAATTAATGCTTTGTATTCTTTGGGTAAATATCCAGAACTGGGATAACTGGATCATATGGAATTTCTGTTTTAAATTTTTTAAGGAATCTTCATATTGCTTTCCATTATAGCTGCACTACTTTATGTTGCCTCCAGCAGTGTACAAGGGTTTCTTCCTCTCCACATCTTCCCAACACTTGCTTTTCTGTCTTTTGGATAATAACCATTCCGGCAGATATGTGGGTTCAATGTGCATGTCCCTAATAAGATATGAAGAACATCTTTCCATCCGGTCACTGTCTTAATGATTCCTTTGCAAAAGTGTCTATTTAGGTCCTCTGCCCATTTTTAATGGGATTGCTTTTTATTATTGAATTTTATGAATTCTTTATGTATTTTGGATGCACCTCTTGAATAAATGGTGTTTAGATAGCTTCTCCCTTTTAGTAGAATGCCTTTTCATTTCGTTTCTTTCATTGTGAAGACACTTTTTAGTTTGATGATTTCCACTTACTTATTTTGTTTCGTCTCCCATGCTCTTTGAATTGAGTCACCAAAGGAAGCAAAGTAAATCATAAAAGTCTTTTTTCAGTTTCTTGTCTAAGAAATTCTTAGCTTGAGTGAAGACCTAAGTAGAAATAGAATAGTGAGACTGCTGAGTCTGTATGCAGTGGGCAGTCTTTCCCCAGTCGTAGTTCTCTGACATTCTTGTCACCCTAGGGCCTGCTTAGCTGCTCTCCAGTGCATGTGCTTAGACTTATGCTTTCTGCTTGTGTTTACCCTATTTTTATTATTTTTTATTTATTTTTTAAATATTTATTTATTTATGCTTATAAGAGCTGGGATACAGGCCAGAGATGTGAGGGGTGAGAGGATTCACCAGAGACAGAGCAGGAAACAGAACAGGCAGACTGACTGAAATACACTGCTGAGGGGAGCAGCGGGCAAGACAGGAGAGGTCTGCTGTGCCATGTGGGTTGCTCCCTGGCCAGCTGGGGATCAAACTCATGCTGCAGAGGCTTCAGATTGCTTCATAGTGCAGTGCTTAACCCTTTGCACCACCACGGAGGCCCCTGTTTACTCTATTTTTATTTGAAGCCTGACCTTTAGGATATATCAATGCTAAACAAGCTTTGAGCAATGCAAAATTCACTTTCTCCATTGTGTTAGGTGGTATATTAAATAATTTAAAATAAAGGGTTTTAATATGATACAACTTTTTTTTTTTTAAAGATTTACTTAATTTTATACAAGAATCAGGGTACAGGCCAGATGTGTGGAAGGGTGAGAGGATTCACCAGAGACAGAGTGGGGAACAGAGCAGGCAGGCTGACTGAAATACACTGCTTGGGGGAGCAGCGGGTTAGGCCAGGCAGGATCAAACCAGGCCAGCCAGGATCGAACCAGCGCTGCAGAGGCTGCAGACAGCTTCACAGCCCTGTGCTCAACTGCCTGCACCACCATGGGAGGCCCATGACACAACTTTTGATTGATTATATCAAGAACATTCCATTAATAACACCGCCAAAATGCTTTTGTGTCCCCTCTCCCGTACATGAAATGCACTTTATAGCCAGCATAGTCTCTGTTTGAAATAGCCTTGAGTTGAGCTTCAACGTAGTAAAAGTCTGAATTCTTTCCTCTCAAGTTCTAGCTTCTACAACTCTTTTTGATGTTTCAGTCACTTGTGTTTGATGAATATGACTATTCCAGAAGTTAGCAAAGATATTCTAGGTGGTGGCAAAATTTAACAAGATTTGATGTGGTTAATTTCAGGAAATTGTAATAACTCATAAATAAAATCATGGAGATAGAGTCAAAACCCTTTCATTACATATACATACAAGAGATGTCTAGTCACCTAATTTTATATGTAAATGTTCTCTATTTTGTCTTATGGTTTATTTTAAATCAGATTTTGTTTACATTTTAAAATACATAATGATAGGATAGCCATAAATTACCCTTAGAATTATAAAAGATTATATACAAAAGTGTTTTCCATTTGTCCCCTTTCATTAAAATGAATGAAATTCATGAAGTCAATGTTTCAACATTGATAAATCTCAAATACTTAGCTGCTGGGAGGCAAAAGCAAGATGCAAAATTAAATATAATATGATCCAATCTAAATAAAACTTGAAAACATGCCCAAAATAGCATATATTGTTTACTAATGCCTATAAATGGAGTGGTGAGATAACAAGATTCACGGGAATGGTAAACCCTGAATTTATGAAAATCCCTACCTCTTAAAAGGATAGGCAAGAAATGGATTTACAGATGGAGGCTTCAGCTATATCTGTAATGTTTTAGGTTTTTAAAATATTAAGATTTGTAAAAATTGTGTTGACAGGTAATTGTGTTTATTGTATTCATTATATTTCTTTATGTATTTAAATACTTTGTAATCCAATGAAAGGTCTATTTATCTAATGTTAACAAAACTTAGTTCCAAAAATTTCTAACATATTGCTGTCCAGAATTACATAAAAGGAAACCTAAGATACTGTATTATGCTATATCTGTCCAGATGTTTTTGTTTGCATGTTTGGTTCCCTGTTGAAGGCACTGAATCCCTACAGGAAGTAATATCAAGTATTCTGCTTTGTAGCTGAAGGATTTGTAAGATGAAAGGTGCTTTAACATGAAATGAGATCAGTGGTAAGCCCATGATTTAAATTGTTGTTTGAAAAACTGTTTGATCTGCCCCTTCCAGGGGGGAAAAAAAACACTCAAAGTCTAGATACAATATGACAATACATTCTCTTTTTCTCTTAGTATCTAGATCACCATGGCGACTGGAAAGAAGTTGATGAGAGCCATTAGAGTTTTTGAATTTGGTGGACCAGAAGTACTGAAACTCCAATCTGATGTTGCTATACCATTTCCCAAAGACAATCAGGTGGAAATAATAACTTAAAAACAGGCAATAATTGTACTGAGCCTCTGACATATCAAGTTAATGTTCAAAAGGAGCACACTCAGAATGATTTGTAATGATATTGCATTAGAACAAGGTTTTCGCTGCTTCTATGCATGAGCTCTGACAAAGATAACATAATTCTAATAATTAGCGCCATAGATATATGAAAAGGAATAACTTCTGGTTAGAAGAGTTTTGAAGTTGAGAATCATCTATGTATTGCAATAATTGTATTTTTCTGAAATCACAGGTAGTTTTAAACAAGTTATTCCATTACAAGTTTTCATAATTTTTATTTTGTTCATAGTGAGAAAATAGTTTCCTTCTGTATACATGCTTTTTTTTTCACATATAATTAAAGAGAATTTAAATGTAGGGTTTAATCATTTCTAATGACTGTAGCAATATATGTTTTCAATGAAAAGTAAGTATTTTTATTATGGTACCTTCCATGGCTCCCAAGCCTGTTTTCCTTAGCAAGTCTTATTTATGAGAGTTTTTACTATTTGGTCATAACCCATCTGTACAGATTTCTTTCTTAGCACTCTTTCTTAATAGACTGTGCTGTAACAGCATCAAGCTTTATCTGATTTCCCCTTTAGACCCTTTCATTCTTTTTGTCTTTATACATACCAGTTCTTTTACCTGGAACATTCATTTGCTCCCATTCTGAAAGAATTTCTGCTCATCCTTTAAGGCCTCCCTCAAATACTACTTCCTTTGTAAGGCTGCTTCTTCCTCTTATAGCAGAGGAAAACATTCTGTATTAATTAAGGTGATAACTTCAATACTAGATGTAACCTTAAAATCTCAATGGTTCAGGGCCTCCCCTGGTGGCGCAGCACGTTGAGCGCTGCCCTGTGAAGCTGTCCGCAGCCTCTGCAGTGCCAGTTTGATTCTGGCTGGCCGGCGAGGGTCCCACATGCCGCAGCAGACCTCTGCTGCTCCCCTCAGCAGTATATTTCGTCAGTCTGCCTGTTCTGTTCCCCGCTCTGTCTCTGGTAAACCCTCTCACATATCTGGCCTGTACCCCAGTTCTTGTATAAGTAAAAAAATCTTTAAAAAAAAAAAAAACTCAGTGGTTCAGTAGAGGAAAATTATTTCTCAGTTGCTAAATTCTAAAATTGAAAAACATTCATGGGTAGCTCTCTTCCAACAGAGTTCAGGGACCCAGACTTCTTCCATCTGTGGGTTTACCACCTTCAAGTCTTGTCTTCTGAGGTGAAAGGGTAGAAACACACTGAATTCCTTGGAAGGTTTTTATGGGTCAGGCCTGAGAGTGACCAACTCACTGCTTTGCTAATATCCCACTGACCAGAACTCAGTTATTTGGTTACTCATATATGTGAGGGAAGCCAGGAAATAATATTCCTCCTAGGTACCCAGGAGAGGGAAGAAATAGGTTTGATGAGCTCATAGTGATCTATGCCACACATCTCCTCAAGTATTTCCACCAGTAGTTTCCAGAATGTTTTTAATATAGCACATAAGTCATTCTGTTTTTCTTTATTTCTTGGTTTGCAAAACTGGAATTCATTGAAGGTAAGATTTCTTCCTCCATATTTATAGCTTCCATAATCCGTACAGTCCTAATGTAATTCTGAATGAGCGCCTGAGTGTTTTGTGCAAAATAAAATATATTGTCGTTGTAGGTTCTAATCAAAGTCCATGCATGTGGCGTAAACCCAGTGGAGACATATATTCGCTCTGGGACTTACAGTAGAAAACCACTCTTACCCTATACTCCTGGTTCAGATGTGGCTGGGGTAATACAAGCTGTTGGAAATAATGTGTCTGCTTTTAAGGTATTACATTTTAAATTCTATTTGGCTTAATGCTTTTTCTTAAGATATTTTAAAATTAAAATGTGTTTATATTTCTTTCGAAAAGGCCCCACTACACAATTCCTACCACTTGGGGGACTCCTCTAGTCAAAAAAGAAGTTACTTTTTATCCAGAGGCCTTGCTTGCTTGCATTGTTGGGAATAAGTGCTAGGTAATTTCTGTATTTTCTTCCCCCAGAATTGAACTGTGATACTTTTGATTTAACAGAAATACATAAGGAAAGTCAACAAACAAGGAAATCACACTATTTTTTTTATTCTCAATTATATAAAAGCCAACATGGTTTTTTCTTCGCTATAAATTTACCTTCACAGAATAAAGAAAATGTTACTTCCTTTGAATAACAAGTAAAAGATGAAAAAGTAGAAGGTCACTATGTATTTTTAGAGCTCTGACTCAGACCAAGGTGATTGAGTCAATGAAAATGTTATGATCAAGGCTTTTGTTATATTCTAGAAGACATATGAAACACAGACAGTATATTCATGTCCTAGCATCCTTCTTCATAATTTCTTGACCTGCTCAACTTTGGCAGCACATTTGCCAAAATTGGACTGTGACAGAGAAGATTAACACACTCCACAGAGGAAGACAGATTCCTACAGCTTCCCACTCCTCAGCCCTTGGCAATCTGGCTTCTGCCCCCATGCTCCACTGAAATGATTCTTGCTAATGTCACTAATGGCCTCTATATTGCTGGAGTTAATGGGCCCTTTATGTCATTATCTCTCTTGACTTCTGTGTGACATTTGACACTCTCCTCCACTTACTTTTTCTTAAATAAAACTTTTTCCTCAGCTTCTATGACATCATTTTCTCCTGATCTCCTTCCCTCTTTTTCCCCTCTCTGGGCATCCTTTTTCAAGCCTCTTTTTCTCTGTATGCTCCTTAAATCTTGGTGTTGCCCAGGGCTCTCCATCCCTACTTAGACCTCTGCATTTTTTATTCTATTTGATCTTCTTTGCAATGATTTCATGCTCCTCCTTAACCCCCATTGTTATTTGTGATATCTTTAGCTTCGAATTTCTACTAAGCTTTGGACCTGCTGTTTAATATGAAGCCACTCGCCACATATGGCAATTTAAAGTTAAATGAAGTTAAAATAAATTTGCTACCTCAGTCATACTAGTGACATTTCAAATGCCAGTAGCCCCATGCTTCTTGTGGCTATCTGATTGAAGAGTGCAGATGGAAAAAACGTCTGTCAGCAAAGAGGTTGAGTTAGTGAGCACTGGACCCGCAAGGTCACCCTCTGGGAACCTTTTACTGTGTCTAAACTGAGCTTAGCTTTTCTCCATTCAGATCTGCTGCTATCTTCTGTGACAGTCTTGGTCACTTCTGGGTTTTGAGGCTTATCTCTTCATTCTCCCTCACTCTGCTCTCCCTGACTAGAAGGGTTTTCTCTCTTCTTATTCTCTCTCTCTCCCTCTCTCTCTCTCTCTCTTTCTCTCATTCATTTAGCTGAGATTATCTTACTTAGTCCCTTATCTGGATTTCCATAAAAGACAGTAATTTTCTAAATATAATTCTGATTGTTTAACAACTTCGTTTGGATTCTTATATTAATTCCTTGCAGATTTCTGGTTATTATTGGAACTGCCAGTATTCTGAATGGGGACTCTTTTATGTTCTCTTTCCCACCTGTCTTTCTATTCTTACCTCCCATTACGTCTCATCCTGTAGTTTATTCTTTAGTCATGAACTGTTTGTTCTTCTCTGCCTATTCTATGTTCTTTCATCACTGTGTCTTTGTTCATATTGGTGGTTCTGCTTGGCAGAAATATATGGAAACTTATAAACATGGGTTCCAGGAATTTTACACTCCAGCTTTAATTTATTTTCATTTTATCCCCTGAGACATTACATCTGTACATGAGCCTGCTTATTAATTGGAATATATGCTGGTGTGTTTCTCAGCATTGAGTCCTGCCATTGTCCCTTTTATTCATTTATTTATTTTGTTTCCTTCACCCCTAATGTTTTCCACTTCTATTTTTCAAAATCTTGCCCTGCCTCACCTCAAATGTTAGCTTCTCCATGAATCTATTCTTTATTTCCTCACTATGGAAGTAACTTTCTTATACGTATTTTAGATGATGCGTCATGCTTGCCTGTTTCATAATTATTTCTGTCCTTTACTTCTCTCTCTTCCTAGACTTTAAGATACTTAAGTTTAAGGGATTGTCTTCCTCTTGAAAGCTCTCACAGAATTCTAAGTAATGCTTTCCATATAGCAAGTTCTTAGTAAATGTTGAATTATATTGAAATTAATCTAACATGTTTGTAAGCTGTCAGAACAGGATTAATCGTAACGTAGCCATGCTTGATCATTTTCAGGAAACGAATTTGTCTTTCCTAGATGCTTCTTGAAATTTGTTCTATCTCTACCCCACTGCCTAGTGCTATTACTTTTTCAGATATCTTTATTGTAGTACAAATTTAAGTATACTGAGAGTTATTGCCTTAGTGTTTTACTTATTCCAGCAATTTTTGTTAAAGAGGGAGGAATTAGGGCAATTGTCTCTAGTGGGCTAATTTCCCTGTTGTGGTCAAGGTGGGCAGGTCTGCAATGCTGTGTCATACTTACCACACCTTCAGCTTTGCAGCTGCTTTTCAATACCTAGCACCATGCACATATTTATTGAGGGTTTATTCTTTTCTCACACTGTGATAAGTGAAGAAGCCTGTCCTGACTTACCCTGCTATCAGGAGACAGGTAGAGTTAGCTACTTTTTTTTGTATGACTGAAAAATGAGGGAAATGTCAGGGTGAGGAATTCTATAAATTTAGAGCAGGTGTTGGTGTGTTGAGAGTTTATGTTTTGTTGGTTTTTTTCTCCCAAGTATTTTGGACAAAAAATGATGTGTATTAAGGGCCATTTACTAAGTGATCTGAGAAAATTTCTAAACTTCTTTGCACCTCAATTTCCTCTTCTGTGTAGTGGGATTACTCTAAAGTGGAATGTTGAAAGAACTTACCTCACAGACTGTTGTAAAGATCAAATCATGTAAAAATGATATAGTTAACGCAGTGCCTAGCACAGAAAGCACTCAATAAAGATTAGTTGTTATCATCATATTATTCCAGAGGTTCTCTTTCCTCTTATTTGACCTATTTCACTTCATTTTTTTTCCTTAATCGTTCCCATTAATAAAAATTTAAAAATGCTCAGTATTTTCAAGTTATTTTTTATGAACCTCTAAGAAGTAGAAAATAGTATATAAATAAACACTTAATGCTTGTTATAAAGGTTGCACTATGAAGGATTGTGTCTATTTGGACACTATATTTTAACTCCTGATGCCTATATTAATTTGTTGCTTTCTCCAGAAAGGTGACAGAGTCTTCACGAGTGGCACACTCACCGGGGGCTATGCAGAGTATGCTGTCGCAGCAGACCACACCGTTTACACACTGCCAGAGAAGCTGGACTTTAAACAAGGGGCAGCCATCGGGGTCCCATATTTTACTGCTTATCGAGCTCTGTTTCACAGGTAACAACACACAGTGAATTTTACAGTCACAAAGAAGGGCAGTATTTATTGACTTCCTTCTTCTATCTGTCTATCCTCCTGCCTGTCATTTTTCATTACCATTTAGTTACTATCAAAGACTTGTGGATGGAAAGTGCTAATTTGGAAGATTTTTCCAGCCAGTAGGTATACAAAGAAGAACAAAATGCTATCTTTGTCTTCAAGATGCTCACAGCCTAATCAAGGATAGACATAAGAGTGCTTTTTATATATAATATGGAAAGTACAGTGACAGAGATGTGCATGGGGACTAAAGGGATCACAAGGGGCATGTCTGTGGTGATGAGGTGGGACAAGGTATAAGACTTAGATTATTTTAAAGTCATGGTTCAAAAATCTTGTTCTCTCTACTCATCGAAACTAATTGCCTCAATTTAAAAGTACAGGATGGGACCCTTTCCCAGATTCATTGGTCAGGGTTCATGCTGGGATCTGAGAGTCTGTAATCAGATTTCTGAGGCATTTGATAAGGATCCAAGGGAATTTGCTTGGACAGTGGTAGCTGGGAGAAGAAAGGGCATTCTAAACAATGGGAATAGCCTGGATTGTGAGGAAAAACATCCTGATGTCTGGGGAGAGCCATAACAATTAGTTTTGTTGGAGAGATTTTAAGGCTAAGGGTGGCAGAGAAAAAGGTTAGGACATGGTAATCTCTATAAATGCCAGCTGCCATTATTAAATAGATAGGTTTTTAGATTGTGAAAAGCTAGATTATAGAGCTCACACATTATTCTGTAAGGGATTAGGGACCATAAAATGTTTTATTCAAGAGCATGGTATTTGGTATTCAGAGCCCTTGCCTGCTATGTGGAGGATTGATTTGATGATTGGAATGGAGAAACAGATTGGGGGGTATTATGGGAGAATCCTCTAGAAAAAATGCTTATGGCCAAAGCAAGGGTTATTGGGTGGAGGAAAAAAAAGGTGAATCTGCTTAGAGCATAAAACCAGGAATAATTAGTGATTGTTTGCATGTGGAGAAAGGGAGAGATGCTTAAGAATTAACTTTCTAACTTAGGTAATGTTTATCTGTGACAAAGAAAGGGAAGAAAAAGTTTCAAAGGGAAACTGAGTTTAGGTTTGGACTTGAAGATGAGACATAATCCAACCGTCTGCTGGATGAAAGAATCTGAAACTTGAACCCTGGAGATATAAATTTGGGGCTATGAGATGGAGGAGAAAGTCAACAAGATGAAAGTGGTTGAAATTCTTCGGGTAGTGAATACAACAGTGGAGTGAGAATAGAACCCTGATGAGCATCATCATTTAGAGTATAGTCAGATGTAGGGGCAGAGTCCTAAGTATACCAGAAAGAGTATATCCCAAGGCCAAGAGGTGCTATAGTCTTGTTGTTGTTTATACATCTGTTAAGCTCATGGACTTTGGAGACAGGAAGAACTGAAATAGAGTCCTGTCTTCACCAAGTACTAGTTGTGTGACCTTGGGCAAGTTACTTCTCTGTCTCAGCTGAAGTTTACTGATTTGAAAAACAGATAATAGTATTTACTTTATAGGGATGTGGTGAGAATTAAGTGCTAATGCATGTAAAACTCTTAGTAGAGTCTGGCACAGAAAAAGTGCTTAATGAATCTTGATAGTGAAATACAAGTATATGAGAAAGAGAAAAAATTGTAAGAAAAATCTGACCAGCAGATACAGACCTGGAGGAGTTGCAGTTCTAGTTCAAAGGCAGTCTGCTGACAGGAATCCCTTCTTGCTCCAGGAATTGTCAGTCTTTGTTCAAACCTTCAGCTGCCTGGGTGAGACCTGTCCATATTATAGAAGGTAGTCTGCTGTACTTACAGTTCATGGATTTAAATTAAATATCAATCTTATCCAGAAAAACACTTTCATAGTGTTTTTGGATAGACATCCAGAGTCATGTTTGACCAAATATTTGGCACCATGACCCAGTCAGTTTGATACATAGAATTAATCACCACAAAGACTCTACACAGTTAGAATAATGACAGTAGGGGCTATTGGTGGGTGGATGCTGGGGTTGTGGGAGGGGAGACTTTGCTCGCTTTTTCTTCACTCACTCCAGTCCCAGAGGTTTAGGAGAATGTGCATTAATATTTGAGTGGCTGTTTTTAATGTTTAAAAGAAAATTTATTGAGAAGTATTTCATATCCTTAGTAAAACATTAGTAATTCTATCCCATTCATTTGTAATTCACTTTTTAAAATATCCAAGAGTTTTGGTAATAGTTACCTCAGTTTATTACTTCAAATTATCAGTATAACTCACTGTCCTCAATCTCCAAGCACAAATGTTGGAGAAAGCTTCATTTATTGCTCATAATTGCCATTTGTCAGCTGTTGGCACACAGCCTTAAGCGGAACTCTGGGTAACTGTGTTCTCACTCCTGGACTGAACATAATGTCTGCACGGTGTGGCCACCCCCTATTGTTCTAGTAAGTAAGAGATCCTCCCTGAGAGTCAGATCTGGATCACACAACAGCTGCTGGCTTATGACATTAGCACTTGTCCATCTGGGATGATAAAGCATCCCCTGTCTGCCTTGCTGTATGTTCCTTGTTTTCCGTATAATAGAAAAGTAGTATGAACCAGAAGTAAAAAGAATATGTCATTTCACCAGAGGATTTGGACATTCTAAGGGGCGACATGGGAACCTTTGTAACAGGATTTATTCTATTTCTTACACTCTTGCCTTTGCTGACTCGGCATTGCTTTCTGAAATGAGGGCTTAGAGGCTGGTATGACCTCGAGTTCAAAGGCAAGGAGAAATAAAAATGTTTTCTTACCCCTGCGAATAGTCTCCCTACTGTGTTTACTTGGGTATTACACTGGACTGCAAAGATGAGTGGACTCTAATAAACCTGTATTGAGCCACTTTCTGTGGGGGCATGTGGGAACAAATGAGGGGTTCCAGTTCTTGTAAGTTCAGCAGTTTCACTACCTATACATTCAAGGACTGCACCCTCTCAGAAGGTAACAGCGTGATGTGATCCCCGCGTCCCACACAATGTCTGGTGCATAATGGACTCCCAGTAAACATCTGTCGGATGAATGAATGAATTGAAGGTCTTCTTTTATCTGTAACTTTGAGGAACTGTTGTTTGATTTTGTGGAGCTAGGAGAGTATTTTGAGCTGTATATTAGGATGAGTTTCCTCTCTGGGCAGATGTTAGCTGAGCTGAGGGTAGAATTTCCTTAAGAATAATGACCAACATCTGAGCTTAATTAACTTCAAAGTAAGGTGATAAACCTATGCTTTCTTTTGCAGTGCCCATGTGAGAGCTGGAGAAAGTGTTCTGGTTCATGGGGCTAGTGGAGGAGTAAGTATTTTTTTTTTTTTAAGTTTATTTTGAAATGAGTATGTTTTTGCAAGTTTTGCACTGTATTTCTAGGTCATTTTTAAAATCCAAAATTGTAAATGTAGTCAAGGGTGCTTTTTCTCAGCATGTAGTGAAGCTTCTTTAAATTCTATATTCTAAAGATGATTCCTTGTCATTAGTTTAGTATTTCTTGGTTAATAAGTCCAATAGATCATCCATCAGAAATGCTTGTGTTAGGTTTTCCACCTGTGTTGGATGCGAACCAAGATAAACTAACTTTTCTTTTTTTCTTCAAATGGCATATATCATATTAGAATTTTAAACAGTTCTTTAAGGTTAATATTAATTCCATATTCCCTTAGATAAGAAAACTAAGGCTCATTAAAGCTGTACCTGTGTTGCCCCAGACAGCACTGCAAAGCCACACTGTGAATTCTCAGTCCTTTCGATCTCCTTTCCTCTGCTTACCCACTGAGCTTTGATGACATTCATGGAGTGCAGAGTGTACAGCTGTGTCCTTAACACCGCAACCCACAGCTTAAAATGCTAATGGACCGAGGTGGGGGTAGGGGAGGCAGAACTCAGAATTTATGAATTAAGCACATCAGTGAAATCACCCAACACAAGGCTGTCAAAAACCTCTTCAAGGAACGGCTGTCAATCTGCCTCTGAGGAGCTTAGAGGAAAAGTTAGAGCTCTAAGGTTGAAATTTAACAAGAAATCCACATGACCTCTATCCTGCATGTAGAGGCTTTAAAAATTTTGGAGACAAGATTTTCGCATTTTTAAAATAAAAAGCCTGGGGCTACATGGCTCACCTTGGGGAAGCCTGTTAACCCTTTCAAAGCACCATGCACTCTTCGAGTGGCTTGAAAGAAGTATCCTATTACATAGACATTGTCCCCAGAATAATGAGTGACATCCTTACAATATGAATTTACCTCTACAGGTAATACAGAAAATTCAGTTCATTGTGTTCTGTTAACTTTAGATAGATGAATCACAAGGTTTCACACTCAGCTTACTATGAATCTCAAATAGATGTCTTCAGAAGGATTTCACAGATCAGACTATTTACTAAGAAACACCAAGAGTGTCTTTATAAGACTTGAGAAAATATGATAGATATACCTTGTCAGATATTCACATTGTTTTGTTTCACCAAAGAGGCTATCTTTAGGTTAAATTAAATTTAACCCTAAATAACCAAAGGATCTGACAAACACATGCATTTATTTAAATTGCTTTAGCTTCAGAGAGCTAAAGGCTTGCTCTGTGTAGAAGGGAGAGATTTCAGTAGAAAGAAGAGAGAAGACTTTAAAGAAAATCTCTTTTTATTCCCTTTACTCTCTTGTACAAAGCCTGGATGCTTCACCACGATTTTCTTTTTAAGGCAAAATCCACACTGTTCTCCTAGCTGGCTGAGTTTGTTAAATCCTTGGCTGACTGGGACAGGCTGATGACCTGGTGGGAAGCGCTTCTGATCCTCCCTGCCCTATCAGAGGGAAACAGTACTGGCTTCTGACTTGCTTCTGTTCGTACTTTCTGTCCTCATTTAATTCAAATTCCTTTGGGATTATGTTGTATATTTAAAGTGGTGTGGAATTTATGAACATAGCTATTATTCATATGTGTTGGTGGGGAGTGCCCTATTTTAGGGTCAGCAAATACATAGGAAAAAAAAATAACTGACACATAATGGTATATAATCTATTGAAAGGGTATTGCTACAATAGTTGTTGAGAAGAATGAACAGTGCCTTTAAAATAGCAATTGAGGGCCCCAGTAAAGTAATGAGATCATACGGAAATGCATTTATGTTAAATTTTTTGTTTAAAATGTGGTTTTAGTATAGCCTGTTTTCTGATTTTTAATTGAAAATTAACGTAGCCAGAATCAGTTGTCTTTCATAGTGTATTATAATTCATGGAACGGAATGTCTCTCTCACTCTCTGAACAGTGAGTTCTATGTATACGTGTGTGTGTGTGTGTGTGTGTGTGTGTGTGTGTGTGTTTTAATTTATTTTGCCTTAACTCAGCTGTGTTCAGGCTCATCCCTCACATGTACCATACCATCTTTAAGATCTGTTTTAGGCCAGGGCGGGGGGTGGGGTGGGGGTCTATGATTCTGTTGCAATTTTAATTATCACTATTTTTCACTATAATATTTTTTATTATGTCTAATCAATATGATTTTACCTTCCTTTACAATCAGTAAGGGATGCTTGTGCTGTCATCCTTCCTTTCTTTAGATCATATCACTCTCTTGCTTAAACTTTCTAGTAAGTTCTCCATCATTCTTAAATGTAATCCAAAGCTTTTTCTCCAAATACTATGTGACTAGGCCTATCTGTGCCTCCCTGGCCTTGTCTTCTACTCTCTCCCACATACTCTGCCCTTGATGTTGTTTGTAGAGTTGCAGGGTCCTTGGATTCACTTTGGAAAGGTTTCACCAGAGCTCCCCTTTCAGCAGCACGCGGCGAGTTCCCCAGGCTGGTTTCTCCATGAGACAGAGATGTTAGTTATATTTAAAGAGGTTTATTAGGGAAAGGGACAGGTTTGCTGAAAGAGGCCTGCTTAGGTGCAGGCAGTCGGCCTTGACAGGTCAAGGGCAGGCAGGAAGCTGCTGCCCTGCAGAGGGAGAGAGTTGGTGGACAGAGGCACCTGCATAGTCACAGGTGGGCAGTGGGAGTGCTGCCCCGAGCCTGTGCAGAGACTGCACTGATATAGCCCTTTTCTCTTTGGGAGGGGTCACTCCTCCGTGGAGTGGCTGCTTGTTGCTGATGTTGGGTAACAGGCAAAACTAGAAAGGGACCAGAGATTTCAGGGTGGGCCCAATCTCCATATCTTTACCCTCAGGACTGTGCTGCACTCCCTATATGCCTTGTGATAAGGCACTGGTGCCTAAGGGTCATGACCTCTACAGCTGGGTTAATGGTCATGTTATTCCCCTGGACCCCCACCTCCTTGTGTGAGTCAGGTTTTAGTCTTGTGAGGCCTCCTTTCCAGTTTTTCTGTTCTTGTCCTCCATCACCCTCAAGCCAGATTCACCCTTTTTCAGTCCTTTAAACACCCCAAATTCATTCCCACTTCACCAGGTAAGTCATGACCATTTTGCCTACCACACTGTCCAGGGGGCTTTCCAGATCCTCATGTGGCTTGTCCTCCTTTTTTCGGGTATCATTTCCTCAGTGATATTTCCTGATGATCTAACTTCAGTCCCTGTCCCTAAATCTTTCTACCTAAGTGGGCTGTTTTATTTTTTCAAGGCACTTTTCATTTTCTGAATTTGCTTTATTCATTTATTTTATTATTATTGCTTTCATGTATTTGTCATCTTTCCCCTCCCATAGAAGGTCTTGGGGTCTCCCTTGTGGCATGGGGATAAAGTCACAGCACTATCACCGCTGTGGTCTGAGTTCAGTCCCCAGCCAGGGAGCTAACCCATATGGGACGGCAGTGTATTTCAGTAGATCTGCCTGTTCTGCTCCCCACTTTGTCTCTGGTGAATCCTCTCACCCCCCACACC
Organism: Talpa occidentalis; assembly: GCF_014898055.3. Taxonomy (NCBI): domain Eukaryota; kingdom Metazoa; phylum Chordata; class Mammalia; order Eulipotyphla; family Talpidae; genus Talpa; species Talpa occidentalis. The sequence goes on from NW_023605305.1 coordinate 50,284,199, forward strand.
TCTGGCCTACGCCCCAGTTCTTCTATGCATAAATGAATAAATAAATCTCTAAAAAAAAAAGGTAAGTTTCCTGCAAGAAGTACCATGTAAACATTCAATAAATGTTGATCATACAACTGGTACATTATAATTGCTCAAAAATGTTAGCTGTTGCTCTTCTCCCTTCATTTAGACGCAAAGTTCCTTAATAGTTGGGATTGGAACTAGAGCTTACTGTATACATTTAATGAATATTTGCAGGAATGCTAAGAATCTGAAAGTATTGAGTTACATTTTGTTTTTCAGGTTGGACTAGCAGCATGCCAAATTGCGAGAGCTTATGGCTTAAAGGTTTTGGGCACAGCTGGCACTGAGGAAGGACAAAAGATTGTTTTGCAGAATGGAGCCCATGAAGTGTTTAATCACAGAGAAGTTAATTATATTGATAAAATTAAGGTGAAATTATTATACAATTTTATAAAAGTAAAATTTCATTTCATGAAAGAATTATATTTTTAAAATTATTTTATCAACAGAAGTTGGCTTTCTTGAATGCCTCTGTGTATTTTTTATGCTTGTTTGTTTTAAAGGTTTATTTTTTTACAGTTACAAATTTTTTTTCTTATGGCAATACGGTTTTGTTAACTATGGTCCCCATGTTGTACATGATATCCCATGATTTATTTATTTTATACTTGGGTGTTTGTGTTTTTTAACCCTTTTCTAACATTTCAACCTCACCCTCTACCCCAACCATTTACCTCTGGCAACCACCAATCTGTTCTCTGTATTCATGAGTTCAGTTTTTGCTTTTTAGATTCCACATGTAAATGAGATTATATGATATGTCAGAGATGTCTCTCTCTGACATTTTTTTATCATAATGTTTTATTGCAAGATTTATTTTTTATGCCTGAAAAATATTCCTCAGTGTGTGTGTGTGTGGTTGTGTGTAACGTTTTCTTTAGTCATCCATTGGTGAACACTTAGGTTGCTTCCATATTTTGGATGTTGTAAATAATGCTGCAGTGAGCATGGTGGTGCATATTTCTTTTTGAATAATGTTATGTTTTCTACAGATAAATGTCCCAAAGTGAAATTGCTAGGTCATATGGTAGTTTTATTTTTAGTATTTTGAGGAACCGCCATACTGTTTTCCAAAGTGGCTGCACCACTTTACATTCTCACCAACAGTACACAAGTGTTCCCTTTTTTCCACATCCTCCCAACACCTGTTACCTATTGTCATTTTGATTAATAGCCATTCTAGTAGGTGTGAGGTGGTATCTTATTTGCTTTTCATTAGTGATGTTGATCACTTTTTCACTTAATCCTGAGCCATCTGCATATCTTTTTAAGAAAATCTATTTAGATCCATTTTTTAAAATTGGATCGCTTGGCTTTTTGCTATTGAGTTGTCTGAGTTTTTTATATATCTTTGTGTATGACTCCTTATCAAAATTATGATTTGCAAATATTTTCTCCCATTGTATAGTTTGCTTTATCATTTTTTTGTTTTATTTTGCTGTGTGGAAGCTTTTTAGTTTCATTGTATTCACACTTGTTTATTTTTCTGCCTTTGCTTTTGGTGTCAAATCTAAAAAGTCATTGCTAAGACCAGTATCAAAGAGCCTACTGCTTACATTTTATGTTAAAGATTTTATGGTTTTAGATTTTGCACTAAAATCTTTGATTCATTTGTGCTGATTTTGTGTAAGGTGTAAGATAATGGCCCAGTTTCATCCTTTCATATGTAACTGTTGAGCCCTACCTATCTTTCTGTCTATCTATATATCTATCTTTCTACTTTTTAAAAGGATAGGTTTATTAGAAAAAGGAGAAAGAAAAAGAGAGGCACCTGCACAGTCATAGGCAGGTGGGGATGGGTGGGGGGCTGCTGTCCAGCACTATATACTGTAAAGACTGTCCTTTCTCCATTATATATTCTCGGATTCTTTGTTGTAAATTAATTGATCATATATGTGTGGGCTCTTTAATCTAGTCCACTGATCTGTAAGTCTGTTTTTATGCCAATTGGTATACTGTTTCTGATCACTATAGCTCTGTAATGTAGTTTGACGTTGGGGAGCATGTTGCCTCAGCTTTGTTTTTTTTTTTTTTTTTTTTTTTTTTTATAAATTTTATTGTTATATTCCCCATACAATTGCCGCCCCCCATTCTGACCCCAATCCCTCCCCTCCCGCCCCCGCCCCCCTAAAAGTGTCTCTGGTTCATAGTTTTTTGTTGATTTTGATTTTCACTTTCTTATAGTTTTTCATTTTCCTGGTCCATTATTTAAGTTTTCTAGATTCCTGCTATGAGTGAGACCATCCGGTATTTTTCTTTTTCTTTTTGGCTTATTTCGCTGAGCATGATCCCTTCCAGCGCCATCCATGTTGCAGCAAATTGCATGTGTTTATCTTTTTTGAATGCTGAGTAATATTCCATGGTATATATGTACCACATCTTCTTGATCCAGTCATCTATTTTTGGGCATTTGGGTTGTTTCCAAAGCTTAGCTATTGTAAACAGTGCTGCTATAAACATAGGGGTGCAGGTGTTCTTTGGAATTGATGTTTCTGTGTCCTTTGGGTAAATACCTAGGAGTGGAATTGCTGGGTCATATGGAAGCTCTATGTTTAGTAGGTCCAGAAATCTCCACACAGCTTTCCACAGTGGTTGGACCAGTTTGCACTCCCACCAACAGTGCAGAAGAGTTCCTTTTTCTCCACACCCTCGCCAACATTTGTTGTTGCTAGTTTTTTTAATATGTGCCATTCTCACTGGTGTAAGATGGTATCTCATGGTAGTTTTGATTTGCATTTCCCTGATGACAAGTGATGTTGAACATTTTTTCATATGCCTGTTGGCCATTTGCATTTCCTCTTCAGAGAAGTTTCTTTTAAGCTCTTCTGCCCATTTTTTGACTGGATTATTTTCTTTGTTGTTGTTGAGTCTCATCAGCTCTTTGCAGATTTTTGTGATCAGTCCTTTATCATTAGTGTTGGGTGCAAAAATGTTCTCCCAGTTGGTGGGGTTTCTCTTTGTTTTTGTTATTGTCTCTTTTGCTGTGCAAAAGCTCTTTAATTTGATATAGTCCCAGCTGTTTATCTTTGCCTTCACTATCACTGCTTTGGGTGATGTGTCTGTAAAGATGTCTTTGATGTGCAAATCACGTAGTGTTTCGCCTATATTTCCTTCTATATATTTTATGGTTTCAGGTCTTATGTCTAGTTCTTTAATCCATTTTGAGTTGATTTTTGTGTATGGTGTGAGGTGGTGGTCAAGCTTCATTCTTTTGCATGTAGCGACCCAGTTTTCCCAGCACCATTTATTGAACAAACTTTCTTTGCTCCAATGCATAGTCTTTGCTCCTTTGTCAAAGATTAGTTGACCATAAATCTGTGGGTTTATTTCTGGATTTTCTATTCGATTCCATTGGTCTGTATGTCTGTTCTTGTTCCAATACCATGCAGTTTTGATGATTATGGCTTTGTAGTATAGTTTGAAGTCTGGGAGTCTGATGCCTCCATTCCCTTCTTTTTTTTTCAGGAGAGCTTTGGCTATTCGGGGTTTTTTGTGATTCCATATGAATTTCATCAATAATTTTTCTATTTCTTTGAAGAATGACATTGAAATTTTGATTGGAATAGCATTGAATCTGTATATTGCTTTTGGAAGGATGGCCATTTTAATAATGTTTATTATTCCAATCCATGAGCAGGGGATGTCTCTCCATTTCTTTGTGTCTTCTTCTATTTCTTTTAACAGTGTTTTATAGTTTTCTTTGTATAGGTCCTTTACCTCTTTTGTTAGATTTATTCCCAAATATTTGATTTTTTTTGTTTCAATAACAAAAGGGATGGTCTTTTCGATTTCTTCTTCTTCAGATTTATTGTTTGTGTATAGGAAGGCTACTGACTTTTGCGTGTTGATTTTGTATCCTGCCACTTTACTGAACTGATTGATGAGTTGAATTAGCTTTTCTGTGGAGTTTTTGGGGTTCTCTATGTATAATATCATATCGTCTGCAAATAGTGATAGTTTGACTTCTTCTTTTCCTATTTGGATTCCTTGGATGTCTTTCTCTTGTCTTATTGCCCTGGCTAGGACTTCCAGTATTATATTGAAAAGCAATGGTGAGAGTGGACATCCTTGTCTTGTTCCAGATCTTAATGGAATTGCTTTCAGCTTTTCACCATTGAGAATGATACTGGCTGTTGGCTTGTCATAGATGGCCTTTATGATGTTGAGGTATGTTCCTTGTATCCCAAGAACTTCAAGGGCTTTTATCATGAATGGGTGTTGCACTTTGTCGAAAGCTTTCTCAGCATCTATTGATATTATCATATGGTTTTTATATTTCTTTTTGTTGATGTGTTGGATAACGTTGATTGATTTTCGGATGTTAAACCATCCTTGTGCCCCTGGAATGAATCCAACTTGGTCGTGGTGAATTATCTTATGGATACATTGTTGGATTCTGATAGCTAAAATTTTATTGAGGATTTTTGCATCAGTGTTCATTAGGGAGATTGGCCTGTAGTTTTCCTTTTTTGTGTTGTCCTTGTTCGGTTTTGGTATTAGTGTAATGTTGGCTTCATAGAACGTGTTTGGTATTGTCCCTTCCTTCTCAATTTTTTGGAAGAGTTTGTGAAGGATAGGCACTAATTCGTCTCTGAATGTTTGGTAGAATTCATTTGTAAATCCATCAGGTCCTGGGCTTTTGTTTTTGGGGAGGTTTTTGATTACCATTTCAATTTCGCTAATTGTAATTGGTCTGTTTAGGTGTTCTATTTCTTCTTTATCTAGCTTTGGGTGATTGTAGAGTTGTAGGAATTTGTCCATCTCCTCTAGATTGTTAAACTTGTTTCCATATAACTGTTCATAGTAGTTACTGATTATTCTTTTGATTTCTGCTGTGTCCGTTGTGATTTCTCCTCTTTCATTGATGATCCTGTTTATTTGTGCTTTCTCCCTTTTTTCCTTTGTGAGCCTGGCTAGGGGTTTGTCTATTTTATTGATTTTTTCAAAGAACCAGCTCTTGGTTTCATTGATCTTTTGGATTGTTTTTTTAGTTTCAATTTCATTTATTTCTGCTTTGGTTTTTATTATTTCTTTTCTTCTACTGGTTTTGGGGTTTTCTTGTTGTTCTTTTTCTAGATCTTTGAGCTTCGAGATTAGGTAAAAATATGGAACGCTTCACGAATTTGCGTGTCATCCTTGCGCAGGGGCCATGCTAATCTTCTCTGTATCGTTCCAATTTTAGTATATGTGCTGCCGAAGCGAGCACTCAGCTTTGTTTTTTTAAGATAGCTTTGGCTGTTTGGGGGTTTTTATTTAAAAAAGCAGAAATGGCTGTTTTTCAAACCATTATTTATGTCTTATTCATACGTATAAAATAAAAAATTAGCCCCTCCAGAGTCTTACAGCTATAAAAATTGATATTCTTTAATGTAAATTGCCAAAATTTGTAATTGTAGGGTGTTCTTAATATAATTTTTATTAGTGTAAATTCTTCATGGAAGGTGAGGTATCCATCGATTATAACCTGGATCTTTCTAGCCTAGGGAATAAAAGTTGTTAACTGGATGCTTTGGAGGAATAATCTCTACCTCATCCAGCAGTGAAAAAGCATTCATAGTTAGTTGTTACTTATATTCCATTGCTACAACAGAATCAAGCAGATTCTGAAATGCTCTCTTTGAACTATAGTAGCAATTTACTAAACATTGATTATTTTGCTAATTCTCAAACTACTTGCTCACAATGAGAAAGAATTAGAATTTTCCAGGTACCAATTACTATGTAAACTAGGTCATTACAAACTGAGGAAAAACATAAGTTTATTACCACTAAATCATCTTGTCAAAAAACTGAAGAAAGGCACTCCCTTATTGTATGTCTAGGAAGCCTAAAATCAATCATGTCTTCACTCCTGAGCTGTCGTCCAAGAGTACTTACAAAGATGAGAAACAGCCAGTTTTTATAAGAATATATTTTTGTCTTGCAATAATTGCTTTTTAAGGTCATGAAGTCCTGTAGTTTTATGTCTTCTACTATTCCTTTTGCCTAGGTCTCTTATTCTCTAAAAACATACTCTTAACCTTTTATCGCTCTTCTCTTTCATGACTCCTTTTCCACCAGATTTCTTGAAAAAGTGGTGAGCACCCTTCCTTACCTCCCATGCTGTTCCTTGCAGGTTGGCTTCCACCCCATTTCACAGTGCTGCTCAGTGGTCACTGGTGAGCTCCTAATTAGCAGTGTGCTGCTCGTTTCATCTTTCAACAACAGTTGACCACGACTGCATCTTCTGGAAACTGGGTCTCCTCATATTTCCCTGACTTCATTTTGAGTCTTCTTTCTCTTCATATTACTTTAATGTTGGCATTCCTTAGTTGTTTTTTTTTTTTTCCCTTAGTCTCTCATCTTCTTAGGCTCTAGGTCCTCATCCCCATCCATCTCATGTACCCTCTTGGCTTCATTTAGCACCCATGTTCGGATGATTTCCAGTGCTATCTCTGGCCTGAGTTCTGCTCCTCCCTGCCACCAGCTGCTGGACAGTGCTATTCATTTGATTACCTAAGGCAGAAACCTGGAGTTCATTTTGTATTCCTATGTTTTAATTACCATTCTCCCTTCCAGATGAGGCTGGTCACTTCCTTCTGTCAGTTTCACCTCTGACATGCCTTTCAAATATCTTTTTCGCTGTTTTCTTCACTATGATGATGGTATAGTCCTCGTCGTTCCTTTCTCATAATTGAATGAATATCCTCTTCTGTTTTCTCTACTGCATCAAGAATTATTTGGATCTCTTTTAAAAAGTCTCCAGAAATACTAAAACAGGAGCTCTAAGAGAACAGAAATTTTCGCGTTTCTTATTTCCTGCTGGACTATCTTTGCATAAAATGGTGTCTGGTGTATGAATTATTTTTTTTTTTTTTTTTTTTTATAGAGGCATGTTTTTTTATTTATTTATTTGTTTGTTCGTTCGTTTTGTTTATACATGCACTGGGTACAGTCAGAAGCGCGGGAGGGTGAGAGAATTCACCAGAGCCAGAGCAGGGAGCAGAGCAGGCAGAAGGACCGAAGTACACTGCTGAGGGGAGCAGCGGGCGGCAGGAGAGGTCTGCGCGCCATGTGGGACCCTCCTCCAGTGGCCGGGGAGCAGCCGGGGATCGAACCGGCGCCGCAGAGGTCGCCGGCAGCTTTGCAACCCAGCGCTCAACCGCTGCGCCACCGGGGAGGCCCTGGTGTATGAATTATTTAATGAAAAAATTAATGTCCCCCCAAAGTCCAAATTCTTTAATATGGCATTTAATGTATTTTGCACAGTCTACCTGTTTACAGTCTCTTCTTACTTGTTCCTCTTCTCTGCCCCTCACCTTTCTAAATACATACTCCAGCTCTGCTGGGCTATTTTTAAATCCTGATTTGTACTCTCAGACCCTTACATCTTTGCTTTTTTTATTTCTTCCATACAGGCTGACTCTGCCTCATATTTAACCTCCCCTTACTGTGTTCCTTCCTTTCTGATAAGGAACTCCTAACCAGGTCATCAACTCTGTGGAGCTTTCTCTGGCTATTACAGTAATCAAAACTATATCTCTCTTTTGTACTCTAATAGACCATTATTTACTTATTTAGTATATCAAAGCTAACTGTTAACCATTTGGAACAAAACGGAATGCACACATGCAAAAATCCTGCCTATGACTTTTGGTTTATTTTTTAATAAAAATGGGAGGCCCCTTGAGGTTTTGGATTTTTGATTTGTTGTTTGTTTCTCTGCGAAAATACATTTTGAAGATAGGTAATTTTCAACTAAGGTAAAGTTATTTTATAGTCAAATTGAACTAAGTGTCTGAAAATTCTAGACAAATTTTATTTCATTATAGCATTTATTTAGTAGAAATCTATATATTTTAGATGTCTTGGCTTGCACCTTGGAATTACATCAACAATCTGTAACTCAGTCTTTTTAAAATTTGCATTAGCTTTAAAATTAACATTTTATGTCATCTGAAATATTTCTGTAATATATGGGACTGTGATAAGTTTTACAGTTTTTTTACTTGTTTTCTTACTCTGCATTCTTTTATATCATATAGAAATCTGTTGGTGAAAGTGGAATCAATGTAATTATTGAAATGTTAGCTAATGTAAATCTTAGTAAGGATTTGAATCTTCTGTCACGTGGAGGACGAGTAGTAGTAAGTGTTTCCTTTTTTTTTTTTGTTTTGAGCACTTTGAAGTTTTACCATAATTTAACTCTATTTTGCAATCATCTTTAACTGGAGAAAAACTGTTTCTCATAATAGGTTGTTGGTAGCAGAGGTCCTATTGAAATAACACCCCGGGATACCATGGCAAAGGAATCTAGCATAATTGGAGTTTCTCTCTATTCATCAACTAAGGTAGAGAAAAAGTGATTCTGGTTTTTGTAAGTAAACATGATATAATTTGCCTAGACAGACTGAAAATTTAAGTGGATGTTAAACTTAGTTTACAAACTGTTGGGTTAAGGATTCATTTCTAGATAACTAGGACAGCAATATAACTTATTTTCCAAGTTAGGACACTTTTGAGAGAGAAAGGAGATAGTAATTACTTTAATGCAATACATGTTTTGTAAACTGAGACTGTCTCAGACAAACTGGACTATGGTTACCCTATAAAGAGCTATTGTTCTATAACTTTGGACAAGCTGACAAAAGCCATATATTTGTAAGAAACTTTTTATGTTGTAAGTCATAGATTCTGAAATTGTTTAATGCGTCTGAAAACTAAGTGATGGTTTTCTCCTTAAGAGAAAATTAAAAACTTTTTTTTTTTTAATTTAGGAGGAATTTCAGCAATATGCTGCAGCCCTTCAAGCTGGAATGGAAATTGGTTGGTTGAGACCTGTGATAGGTTCTCAGTATCCATTGGAGAAGGTGGCCCAGGCTCATGAAAATATCATTTATGGCAGTGGGGCTACTGGAAAAATGATTCTTCTCTTACAGTGATGAATTCTTCCATGTATTTCCTGTGTGAATAGAAGTTTCTTACCCTAGTTTTTGTTGCATAATTTTTGCTTTACTTAGACTCGTTTGATTTAGTGAGTTTCTTATATTAAAGAAGACTTACTTTTAGAGATCATGGGCCTCGAAGTGCAATTTACTTTGTAGCTGGCAAAGTCTTTTATGCTTCCACTCTGAATTAAGGAGTCCTCATATTAGAAAATACATGTTTGTGGTCATTTGGCATTGGAGTGCATTACAGAAATTCTGAACTGACACTTGGTGATTGATTCCATACCTCTGACTAAAACATGGTAATTCAAAATAAGATAACTTGATTTCCAAGCCCATTTCTCCTTAGAAAGGTTTTTCAGTCTCTGATTAGCCCTCAACTGCATTGGAGTTTGAAGATTTTCTGGACTAAAAGAACCCCATTTCCAAGGTAATCTCACTTGGATCTAGAAGTCTCTTGGAAAAGCAAGAATAAGCAACTTTGAGAGAAATTTATAAGTTTTTATTTTCCAGCGTATTAGAACATTCACTGTGTTAGTGGTTGATGACCAGTGACTCATGTTTTGTAAAGAGAGCAGTCTTATATTTGGTACAATGTAGTACTGGAGACTAGGTGCTAGGTCTTTAAATAGATACTTCTTGATTGATTAGATTTTCAAACTGGACTGAGACTTACCTGATTATGTCATATATTTTTATTTAAATTAAACAACCAGATTTGATACATTAAGGATGATCTGCTTCTGCTTCATAATTTGGTAACCTGCAGGAAATCCTGTAGGAAATTAAAACCTTTGTTTACCTGGCTTATCTTTGTGTAGTACTTGCCTTACTTCATTTTTACATAGCTCCTCCTGATTACTTCCTAGTAGTGTTCTGTGCTGCAGGTCTTCATTTAAAACTAAATGAGCAGAGCAGATGATTACTTAGAATTCTTGCCATCAATATTATATCCAAGGAAGTGAGATTTCATTGTTTGTTTGTTCTTGTTTTTCTTCATATGAACATAGCCTCCTGTCTGTATTACATTGTATGGAGGTTTTGTTGAATGACAGCTTCTAATTTGAACATGAATTTCTACTTTAATAATGAGCGGAAAGTGCTGCTAACTTGTATAATTGAGGGGTGTCATTGATTTTTGGCTGTATGTTCTAAGGATGAGGTGTTTTGCTATTAGCATTTTCCCAGTTTATTCACTATTTCTTTTATAGGTCAGTCATCCTGGGAAATAGCATGTTGAAATAAGTGTTAAAAAAGTAGTGTTTTTAATCTAGACCAGCATTATCTGCATATCCTAAAAGGGAGGATTCCTTTGCATACAAAATGATAAAAAGAATAATTATTCTATAAGAGTCTCTTTAGTCTGTTTGCACATTTGCCTCATCTATAGACTAAGCGAAAGCATACTGATGACTTAACATCTTGCAACCCTTTGATACAGTTCACTTAATTTCAAAGGCAACACTAGCCAGGCTTTGTGCATTAACTACCATATTTATGACTGCATAGCTTTGGATATGTTTCCTGCATGAATCTCTGTGTAGATTTTAGTTCCATTCTTGTCCCAACTTAGAACCAACTAAATTCACTGCACTGTTGGTGCCAGTGGCTGGAAGGCTATTATACCGGAGCAGTGCCTGTCCCTATACAAATTAAAGAATAATCTATAGAATCAACAAACATTAGTTCATGTCTCAGCTCTCTGAACTTCTGTTCATTTGCTTTGACCTTAGAATCATATAATGTGTTAGAGATCAAGTGATTCAGGCACCCTAAGTCCAAGAAAGCCAAATGACTTGCCAAAGTTCACATGACCGGTAGATTCAAACTCAGCTGACATATTTTGGTAGGTTTTTGATTTAAAACCTGAATTTTTATTTCTGGCTTGCTGTAACTGGTTGCTGTAGGAGTTGAGCTATCTGCTTTCCAGCCTCACTTTACCTGAGACTCCTAGTTCCTTATCCTATTAATCATTTCACTTTGATGTCACTTATCACTTGATTTGACAATCTTTTATGAAAGGACTATCCTATTATCCTTTAGTTCAAAATATTTACTGATTATTTAGAGTTTGAGAAAGCCCTCTGGTGGAATTCTGTCAACCTGGAGTTGACAGAGCCAAGCAAAACATTTTAGAGTTGTGTATGAACACATACACAAACACACACACACACACAGCCACGTATGTGTAAATAAGGAATCTCATGCAATTTATATGGGCTGACAAGTTTACATTTATAGGGCAGATCAGCAGGACTTTTTATTTTTTAATTGCCGTGTTAAAGTAGAATTCGTTCTCTGGGAAACATCAGTTTTTGTTCTCAATTCCTTTGACCGAATAACCTCACCTGCACTAGAGGGTAACTACCTAAAGTCAATTGCTGACTCTTGGTAAGCACATAAACAAAACATGATGAGTTTATGTTGACACATAAAGCTGACCATCACAAGGGCTAATATGGAGACACAGATGAGGGGCAGTTAGCTTGGAATTTCCAATAACACATTTAATGTTTTTGATAAATTTGTTAGCTGCCTTTATCCTTAGTAACTTTGACCATAGAGGTACAAAATAACGTGGATGCTTTTGAAAGGGAAAAAAAAAATTGAGTAGCATTTTATAATGTCCATAGCTCAGCTTTATTGAGGCAAGAAATTCTATGTGTGCCAAGGGGTTAGCACAATTCACAGTATAAAGAACTTTTTTTCTGCACATGATACCTCCCAAGAGCAACAAAACCTATCAGATCACTTTGACCTGGCTCTCTCAGCCTCCTCAATCACATCTCACAGGCAGGAAAACACCTCAGCTCAAACCTTAATTCTCTTTTCAACACTAACATTTTTTAGTAGAGTAATTTTTTAAATGTCTTTTGAAAATTGTCATAAGACAATTTTACTAGTCCATAGGGTTTCAGGAATAGCTTATATTGTGGAAACTTCATTCAAGGAAAGAACTTAGGAAATGTTATATCATAGATATTTAAATTCATTTAGATCTGTGTCAGTGATTGCTGGGACAGTCCACGTATGTTCTGTAAGAACATAACCCATTGCATGTTAGAAATACTTTTTATGCCTGTGTTAAGCAAAGCCAGAGATTAACAGCCTCTGGTTTATCCTCAGCTCCAAATAAAAATACCAACAAAGACTTCCCAACAATATTGGGAATTAGAGACAAGAAGTCACCCTGTGCCAAATCCATGGGAATTTTTACTAATTCAGTGCCAGTCATTTGATTCATTGACCCAAATTAGTTGCAAAATAGGTAGGAAAAAGCCTCAACTCGGTTACTGCCATTAAGTCAGGACACACAAGCTACGTTACCTGGAAAAGCAGGCCCTGAGTTGATGAGAAATCCTCTGAGCTAGCAAGGTATTGTGCACACTCCTCAGCGTTCCTGTTTTTCACTGTCATCTTCATTTTAGAGACTATGGATTTTAATTTTTGGCACAGCTGTAGATCAGGAGAGAGGGGGCTTTGCATCCTTGGGTATACAGTCACTGCAGAGAAAGCCTCACAAATGGATAGAGAGAGGGATCCCTGGATTGCAGCATGTGCTGGAGAATGTACAGCACTGTGCAAAGAGTAGTTGTCTGATTTAGAGAAAGCCTATGATAAATTTAGGAACCTGAAAAAAGGGTTCTAAACTTCCTTGTGGAAAAGAGGACAAATATCCAAGACATTTCAGGAATAAAATGTGTTACAATGAGTCCCAGTACATATGAAATTTTTTCCCAAATTAGAGTTAATAGAGTTTAATTAGTCCACAAGTAACTAGATTGGTAGAACAAAATAAGTGTCTAGAAAAGTTTCTCACTATTGTGGGTAATTAAAAATGGTTTTACTGTTGGGGAAAATATTATTCAGTAAGTGAACTGGCTACCCACTTGGGAAAAAAAGGAAAACTGGAATCTGACTTCACATAAAATCTCAAAAACTTGTAGATGGTTCAAAAATTTAAATATAAAAAAAATTAAAGTCATGGTTGAAATTCTTACAGTCTTGAGAGGTGAAAAGCTGTTACCATTATTCAAAAGGTCAAACTAGTCATGAATCACTTAATGTTTTGGTCAATGACAGACAGCGTCCTTGAGGGATCCTAACAGGCTCTAACTGCAGCCTAGGTGTGTAGTGCCTGTTCCAGCTGGGTTTGTGTAATTACAGTCTAAGATGTCTGAACAAGGATGAAATATCCTAACATGCATTTATCAGAATAATATCCCTGTTGTTAAGTGATGTGCGACTATGTAAAATAAAGAGCCAAGTAGAAAAAGACATAAAAACAACAAAATAAAAAATAATATAAAAATATTAATAATTTTAAATTATTAAATTAGCAAATGACAAGAGATGGACATGAACCAATAGTCCATACTAGAATAGAATGTATATAGCCAGAAAACTTATGGAAGGAATTGTTTGACCTTATTAATGCCCAGGAGATGAGCATTCGTGGAGCATGACTTTTTGGAATTTGACATTGTTTCTGTTTTGGAAAGCAGATAGGCTGTCTTTTAAGTTTAAAATATGGATTCCCCTTTGATCGATTCATTGAATTTCTGGAATTTATCCTAAAAAATGGACATTATGCAGAGAAATATATCAAAATTGTTTTTATTGCAGCATTGCTTATCAACAAACTATTGGAAGCAACCTAAATTCCCACCGAGTGATTAAACATTAATTCATTCAGTATATTAATAAATTATAGGAGAATTTTGTTATATTAGTAAATTAATGAATATGTTCACTATACAGTAATATAGGGAGGCTATTATAACCAGGTAATCAGTAGTTACTAATATAAGTCTTTGTTCAAGGCATAGTATTAAGAATATAATATTGAAAAATCAGATACAGAATATGTATAATTCCATTTTTACATAATTGTCTCTGTGTGAATTTCAAGAGATACCCAGTAGATATGTATCAAAATGGTTTGTTTTAGTTATAGAGTCGTAAATATTTTTTTCTCAGCACTTTATTTTTTAAGATTTATTTATGCATACAAGAGCTGGTGTTTCTCAGCACTTTTTTTTTTTTTAAGATTTATTTATTTATTTATACAAACACTGGGTACAGTCAGAAGTGCAGGAGGGTGAGAGAATTCACCAGAGCCAGAGCGGGGAGCAGAGCAGGCAGAAAGACCTAAGTACACTGCTGAGGGGAGCAGCGGGCGGCAGGAGAGGTCTGCACGCCATGTGGGACCCTCCTCCAGTGGCCGGGGAGCATCCGGGGAATCGAACCGGCGCTGTAGAGGCTGCGGGCAGCTTCACAACCTAGCGCTCAACCGCTGCGCCACCGGGGAGGCCCTCTCAACTCTTTTAATTTTCCAACTTTTAAAATATTTTTTAGCAAAAGTTATTTTTGACAAATCAGTAGCTAAATTCTATTTAAAAGAAATGCCTTTTTAAATAAAAAATAGACAGTTATTAAAACCTTATAGTTTTAATATAAAAAATCAAAATAAATAATGTATTAAGTCTCAGAACAGATAAATTTATCTGAATTTTTTGTTATTGTATCTCCACATGTATGAATTTTTTGTTATTGTATCTCCACATAGAATTAGTTCTTACCCATGCTGGTAATTTATCCTTTATTCCTTTTTTTTTTTTAAGATTTATTTATGCATACAACTGGGGTACAGGCCAGAGGTGGGGGGTGTGAGAGGATTCACCAGAGAGGAAATGGGGAACAGAACAGGCAGATGTACTGAAATACACAGCTGAGGGGAGCAGCGGGCGAGGTCTGCTGCACCATGTGGGTAGCTCCCTTGCCAGGGATTGAACTTGTGCTGCAGTGGTTGTGGATAGCTTCATAGGTTGCATTGTAACTCCTTGCGCCACGAGGGAGGCCCTTATGCTTTATTCTTAAGACATGGCTATGTATAAAATTGTAGTGTATTGGTATTAAACTTGTACTAAGTGGGTCATAATTATTTATTTTATTTTTATTTTTGAGATACCAAATTATTCTTTAAAAAATCCCGTTTTGTTCTTAAAAGATAAAACATTCTTCTGGTGATGCAAATTCTTTGATCTTAGAAAAACTTCATGTTTGCATTTCTAGTAATAAACTTTGAGATTTATCTCATGGTTAATAAAAAAGCCAAGATGAACTTAGGTTTATCAATTTGTTTTGGATGTTTATTTTGATTGCAGCATCACATTTGAAATCCAATTGTAAGCATCACTTCTAATCAAAGTGCTTTCAGTAGGTATGACAAATGCATTTTTACAAAATGAACCCATGTATTATTTGGTGAAATATTATTTTGCTTAGGAATTAACACTGTAATTTTGTTTCAGTGTTTCCATGTAATTTGTGTTCTTACATGTCTTGCAATTTCTTTCATCTGAAAATAGGCTTTGAGTTTATTAGCTATTTTCCTGTTGTCTTGTTTATAGACCTATCACTATAGCTTCTACGTGCTTCTCAGACGATGTTCCCTTTCAAGTCTATCAAACTGCATTTGACATAAATGAAAACTCTATAAGTTGCTGGGATTCTTTGCTTCTTTATTGTCAGTTTTCTGTCAACAGATGAGGACCACTGTTTTCCAGAGTTTGGTTTCACCCAATGGTAGGCAATTTATCTGGAATATTTTTTCATAGTGAAGAAAATACCAACCCTTGTCATACATATAAAAATATTTGCATACTTTTGAGTTTATCTCCTGTGTCACTAGAAATGATGACCACCCTTATTAAGCAAAATTCCTCTATCTTGCCTGTGAGTTCTATAACTCTGGCCTCTTCATGAATTTTATTTCCTGAATTCTGTACTTCATCCTCTCACTAAAAATATAAACACTTCTTTTCATTGCTGAGTAATATTCCATTTGTATATGTACCACATCTTCTTAATCCAGTCATCTATTTTTGGGCATTTGGGTTGTTTCCATAGCTTAGCTATTGTAAATTGTGCTGCTACAAACATAGGGGTACAGGTGCCCTTTTGAATTAACGTTTCTGTGTCCTTTGGGTCAATACCTAGGAGTGGAATTGCTGGATCATGTGGAAGCTCCATCTTTAGCAGGTTGAAGAATCTCTACACAGCAATCAAAAAAGATAAAGTCATGCAATTTGCAGCAACATGAATGGAGCTGGAAGGGATCATGCTCAGTGAAATAAGCCAGAAAGAAAAAGAAAAATGCCAAATGGTCTCACTCATAGCAGGAATTTAGAACACCTATATAAGGTACCAGGAAAAAGACTAATTATAATAAAGTGAAAATCAAAATCAACAAGCAACTATAAACCAGAGACACACTACGGGGGTGGGGGTGTTGAGGAGGGAATAGGATCAAAACAAGGAGAGTGGGAATTGTATGGGGACTATAACTAAGATGAAAATGCATACATTGTGCAAACATGAAAAATGATATAAAAATATATAAAATAAAAAATATGTATAAACACCTCAATTTCTTTACCATCCTGCCTTCCAGAATATCATCCTCCTAATATGCCTTGGTCATTTTCAGTTTTCCTTTCTAAATATCTTTTTCACTCATCTCTTAAATGTTTGTGTGCTTTATTCTGACCTTTCCCTCTGTTCATTCCCCTTGGCTGTCATCAGAATCCAGATATCAGGAATACCTTTTTGTTGATGGTTGTCAATCCTTTATCTCCAGCCTATTCTAAGGTCCATAGATGGACAACCCACTGGACATCACCTGGAAGATCTATAAACCATACAAAATCAGTGTGCCAGAATTGAATTCTTCCCATCATAGATTTGTTCCTCTTGTATTTCCCATCTCAGTGAATGATACAATTCGTACCTGGTTACCCAAGGCCAGCAGTCATTTTCATTTTTTCCCTGTCCCAAGCCCCCAGTTCTGCACCCAGTTGGCCACTAAGGTCATGGATTTTACTGTCTTTGTGACTACAGAACTGACTAACGACCAGTACACTAGACCGAACCCTCATTGTTTCCTACTTCATTTTTAGCTTCTCCCTTCACTACACCCCTATCATATCAACCTACTTTTCCTTCCTTAAGTACACTGTAGTCTTTTATATCTCTTTTCTGTCATGCTTTTTTCCATTTATCCACCTCCCTAACTCTTATTTATCCAGAAAAATCAAAATTAACTAACATGATATTCCAATCACCTTTTATTCACCTTATTGGAAGAAAGATTTGGCCAAACACCTGACATCCAACACTGGTCAGATGAGACTGGCTAGAGTTACTAGTCACATATACTCACAACCAGAGAAACAGGACCCTAGACACCATGCAGGATCATTCAGTGGTTGCATTTCAGAGCAGGATCAACCAGAAGGGGTTGTGGGAGACTGACTTTGTAGTAACGAGGGCGGGGCATCCCCTGGTTCCCACAAAGGAGATGTGATTGGTTTGTTTGAAGAGTTTCACAGACGGGCAGAGAGGTGAGACTTAGTTGAATATGGGGTATGGTACATCCAGTTTAGCTAATAAAGGGATTAAAAGGGGGCACTTCTGCGGGGGTAGAGGAATTCATGGCTTCTGAGGCTTAAGGACAGCAAATGGGATTTCAGGTCTTATAATAAAATGCCTGGAGAAAATCTTCCTTGACCACTCCTCATCAGAATAAGGCACCCTTCCACTCTATGGAACAAAATTCTCTCTCTCTCTCTCTCTCCCCCACACACTTCCTCCCAATCCCCAAGGTAGATACAAATAAACAAACCTTACACTATTGCAATTTATTATTTATTCACCTGCTTCTCTGACTGGTGTGATGTAAATTTTGTGAGGGTAGGGACTTTTTGGTTTCCTATACCCACCTGATTCATTGAAGGAACTTTGCAAATGTTTAATGGATCAGTTAGTAAATATATATTATGCACTGACTTATGGAATAGTAACTTAGCTTCTGAATGAAAATGTGCTCATATGCATTTTAAAAGAGAAAATTTAGAATATTTTGATTTTACCAAGGAATGAGGACTTTCTAAGTAGAGCCTAGCACTGTGCCTGGTGGGCCATACAGGGCCCATTTTTTTCCTGGGGGAGTGATAAAGGCAGATTATGGAAAGGGGTGCATGATAGAAAAGCAACAGAACTCAGGTTCTTGGGGCCACAGGACCAAGGCAATTAGACTTAGTCACGACAGCCCTAGACTGGACCACTTAGAAATACTTGAAGAACAATTTTCAGGGAGCTGGATCCCCAGATCTAGACATTGGACTCACTGAAATAATTTGTGTTATTACTATTGATGTGATCTCATTTGCCTCACTTGCAGGCCCCAGGTGGTGTCGTCTGGGAAAATGTAGGTTGTACACTTGTCAGACATGATTAGAGAGGGGAAATTTCAGCTTCCAGAGTAGAGTTAGTTTCAAATCCTTTTCCTTTATTTTAATTATACCCCCTCGTTGACTTCAGCACTTTCCTTCATTTGATCCTTCATTACTTCTCAGCCCTTTCTTGGCCTTAATCAGTGCTCATATTCTACCAGGCCTAGATTAGTCACTGGAAGACCTTCAGCTACCTTAACTATCATCTCTAGACAAAAGTCACTCAGTGAAACCTAACCCTCAATTAAATCTACAATCAACTTCCAATTTCTAGCCTTATTCTCACCACTCCACATCACCTACCCAAGCTCTAGCCAGTCAAATGTGGCAGGTGCTGCTTAGCCTTTCCCTCTCATTTGTCTGTCAAGCACAGAAATTTCTTCCCTTTATTTCTGTCCATCTGTGCTATTAATCCCATTTATAGCACTTTCTATGGATATATTAGAAAATTAATCATTTGATTAATTTTAAGCTTACTTGTATATATCACTGTGCCCAATATTTGAAGATGAGCAGGGCATTTTTCCCCTCTGGGATGTCAGTGGAATGAGGGGCAGCTGTTCATCGGATGTCACTCAAACCATTAGTGAGAGCAAATCGCTGCGAAGCACATGATTGGAAAGAAGATGGAATGGCTGAAGCTGAGGATGAGAAGCAGTTACTAATCAGGAGAAGGCAATGTTTTCATCTTTTGATTTAACTTCTTTGTATTAGAACTTAAGCTTCTTAAGGTGAGAATGAGACCTAGGAAGGAGGCCCAGGAAGGAGGCTAGTAGAGGCAGGCACTCAGATGTGAGTGATGAATTCTAGTGAAGGGATAACTTTTCCTACCTGTAAAATTTCTATCTTAGGTTTTATATATTGTGTATCTTATAATGCATTTTATAGATGATGTATATATTTATTAATCATGTATGTATGTGTTTCTATATGTACATGTATCTATGTATTTAATTTGATGTTTAAATTGTGTCATAAAAGGACAGAGCTATGTAGACATGTTTGTACTTTACACTGGGAATTTGACATTTGAATCAAATATGAAAAAGTTGACTTTATGTGCTATCAAAGCTCACTTCTGGGGCCTCCCCTGGTGGCGCAGCGGTTGAGCGCTGGGCTGCGAAGCTGCCCGCAGCCTCTGCAGTGCTGGTTTGATCCCTGGCCGCAGGGCGAGGATCCCACATGGCGTGCAGACCTCTCCTGTCTCCCCACTGCTCCCCTCAGCAGTGTATTTTGTCGGTCTGCCTGTTCTGCTCTCCACTCTGGCTCTGGTGAATTCTCTCATCCTCCCGGGCTTCTGACTGTACCCAGTGCTTGTATAAATAAATAAATATATCTTTAAAAAAAAAAAAAAGCTCACTTCTGGGTACCTGCCATCTTGCTTCAAAGAAAACCTCACTCTGAATAGTTAAGAGGAAAAAAAGTGGAATTCTTAAAAAAATATAAGTAAACTCAATCTGTTAGGACATTTATTCTCCTTTGTTCTTTTGTTTGTATAAAACAAGCATCTAACCCCTTTAACCTTATTTAATTTTTACCTTGAAAAGTTTTAACATCCTAACTCTTCAACTTATATTCTAGATACAGAAAGTGCATAACATAGGTCAGTATTAATTTTTAAAATGTCATTTCAACTTAGTAGAAAAAAAGCAATTGATGTGCTTCAGTAATAACCTCCACTTGTTTTGAACTTGTTTTATTAAAGCTTGCAATTCTATTTAATTGGCATGTAATTTAATTGCCACATAAGTTATTTAATTATATGCTATAAATGGAAAGTGTTGTTTATCGGCAATCATATGCCTTTTGTTAAAATCTGGAATACTATACCTTCCTTAATCTTGTGTTTGTATGTCGTTCCTTCATGCTGATTATTTGCATTGCATGATTGCTATATCATATATTAAATTGATGTTGCCATTGTTTATAACAGGGTGTGTTTGTGTTTATATTTTTTGTTGTATTTCAGTAACTAAATCATGGAGCTAAAATTTAACTTACTGTGCTAATGAAAACAAAGGCCTAGAAGATTCATATTTCCATTTCCATGGAAGATACATCACAAAACTCTACACATGCTATTTGTACCACCTAACAACCCCTACCCTCCATTCTGTGCCCACTTCCAGCACATTACTTTTTTTAAAATTTAAAAAAAATTTTTTTAAAGATTTATTTACACCTACAAGAACTGGGGTACAGGCCAGAGTTGTGGGGGGTGAGAGGATTCACCAGAAACAGAGTGGGGAACAGAACAGGCAGATTGAAATACACCGCTGAGGGGAGCAGCAGGCGCGTCAGGAGAGGTCTGCTGCGCCATTTGGGTAGCTCCCTGGCTGGGGATGGAACTTTGCTGCAGTGGCTGCAGCGAGCTTTATAGGTTGCGTCTTAACCCCTTGCGCCACCAGGGAGGCTTCCAGCACATTACTTGGAAGATTTCCCTTGAGTGTTACTTTTGTTTGGAAGACTGTCCTGATGTTACTAATAGAAGAGA
Organism: Talpa occidentalis; assembly: GCF_014898055.3. NCBI lineage: Eukaryota > Metazoa > Chordata > Mammalia > Eulipotyphla > Talpidae > Talpa > Talpa occidentalis. Next base: position 50,304,982 of record NW_023605305.1, read on the forward strand.
TGGTTTTTCTCTGCATTCCAGCAGAACAACGTAGAGTCAGATAGAACTGAGCATAGTCTTTATCTTTCATTAGTGTGGCAACCTTGGGGCTTAGCAGACCTCAGTTCTTATGGCTGCACATTAGTAATAATAGTGACTTACCTTATTGGGTTGTTATAAAAAATATATTAGGTAAGTCTAATGCCTTTGCACAATGTTTGGCACATAGAAGACCTGTGGAAAGGTCAGTTCTCTACTATTAAGTGTTCAGTAAACATGTTGAATGAATGCCTTACAATTTTTCCCAACTTTTTTAAGGTATAGTTGACTACAATTATCTATAGATTCACCTTACTTCCACTGCTCTACAAATTTATCTAGGGGTTGGTCAGTGGCGTTTTGTCTCATGAAGATAGAGGATAGCATCTGCCGCATAGTAAGTGGTTGGTAAATTTTAAAAACCTCTACTTGCAAATCTGATTTTTAAAAAAACCTTCAAATAAACATCATTCTTTCAGCAAAGACTTTTTAAGCACCTACTCAGAGTCAGACATTGTGCTACAGACAGATTATACATCAGTGACAATCTGGTTTTGTAACATTTCATTTTACTGGAGAGAGACCAAAAGGAGCAAATAGACTTGTAAATACATGGAGGGTTGAATGATGATCAGAACCACCCGGAGAAATAAAGCAGAGTAAGGGACAAGACAGTGTGGGGGTACAATTGCGATTTTATGTGGTGTAGAAAAGCCCAAGGTCTCCACAATGCTGCTTGAATACAATGGCAAGAAGGTGATCCCTCCTAATTTCTGTGATTCAAATATGCCTTAGTTTCCTGTAATTGAAAGAACTGGATTTTACCCCAAAACGGATTTCTAGTGCTTGCAGTACATGGGAGCAGACTAGGAGGAGGGCCCAACAGATGCTGAGATCCAATCACTGGCAATTCACTCACTGTCGACCACTGGCAGCCACAGCTGGAAACTAAGGAAATACATGATCTGCATTGAGTTCTAACAAGACCACACTGGCGGGTCTGCAGAGAATAGAATAGAGTAGACCCTATTGCAATAATTCAGCTAGAAATGATGGTATTAAAAGATGTCATAATCAAGTCCAATGTACTCATTGGATCAGGTCATCCATTTCTTTGTGTAGTCATTCACTCATTCAGTAGTTTATGTACTTTATAGAAAATGCATTGCCTCTGTAAATCTTGAAGAAATATGCATGTGATCCTTTTCAAAACTGGCACTTCTATAAAACTGATAGTGAAATGTGTATATGAATCAATGCTTAATTTGAAATCATCTTCCCTATGATGGTCACATATATGGAAAGATGTTAGATTTTTAAAAAATTTTCTTGAATTCACTAACATCAAAAGAAAAATTAATTTAGCTCTTATTTTGAGTTCATTTGGCTACATGTAAAGTCTGTCAAAGCTTGTGGGAAAGTGAGTTAGGGACAATCACTCTTGCACAGACTTGAGAAGACCAAAGAATTTTGCACACTTTGGGAATGTTGTCTATTTACACAACTCTTATGGAGACCCATCATTTTATAGATCAGGATGTGGTAAACAGTCTGATAAAGAAATCATGATTCTATAGCCAAAATTGGGTATTATAAGAAATTTGGAGTTCCATTGTTTAATTCTTGAAATTTCTTTAGATTCATGCAAAATTCTCAAATTTGAATAAATGACACCTGATGACTCTTAAATTAGTATCTGAAATACATGCTTTAGCTATTAAGCAGATGATACAAGAACAGGCTTCATAAAAAACATTTTTAATATTTTAATCCAGTATTTTTATAGGTAGAAAAATTTCAACTTGCTTGTTTAGTCACTGTGAGATGAACAGTCAGAGGTGATGGTTGTGACCATATACAGGCAATACTGTCATTTTATGTTTGAGTTGTTATACTTCTTTGCACTGTTTTTAATATATTCAATGTCTCCTTTGTTTTATAAAAGAATACTGTCTACAATGATTATTCTTGTGAAACCACCTAATGTTTAATTTAAACAATTTTTAAAATGCATATCTCCTGTTAACATAAATATAAAATAAAAATGCACATATACACTATATATGTATATATAACTTGGGGCCAATTTAAGTTACCTCATTTATTTTTTAAAGGCTTCCATAAATTTTATTTTAATGTACGTGATTAAAGAAGGGATATCATATTATTAGGAAGTATGATATACATAGTTAGAGGTGTAAAGGGCCTGTACAGCTTTAAAGCTGGAAGTTATGTTTTTGTATTTTAAAAAAGACCTGAATTAAAAAAAAATTAAAAAAATAAAAAAGACCTGAATTAAATCACCTGTTCTCATACTTCTGTTGTCACTGGTCAAATGTTTAATAAAGAAGAGATTTTTAGTTGTTTATTTCTAGAATATTCCTTCACACTTCATGGTTTATGATGATTATTAAAAAACTAACATATTTGTATGTATACATATGTATATACATATGTTTGCATGTGTATATATACATTTTTAATTTTGATTTTAATTTTATTTTTAATTTTGAATCATCTTTCCTGGAAGGCAAGGTATTTATACTATTTTTCATATTTTTTATCTTTGATAGTAGCTTATACATGTAAAAACACCTAGTAAATATGTTGAATAAATGAATATAAGCACCTTCCTTGTCTGACTAATACTCAATGACAAAATGTATTCCTTAGATTTACCTTGATAGCATGGAAAACTGTGGCCACTTTTGCATTATATCTAGTTTCTTAATTTATAATTATAGCTGTTCATTAACAAATGTTCAAACTTCCTCTAAAAAATATAATGGTGATCTAAATTTCCTAAGGACCTTTGGTCTTTTTTTTATTGGAGTACTTAAGCACTGTTGATGCAAATTGGTGTCTCTGGGCCCTTGTTTCCAAATTGCTTTCATTAAATGTTTTCAGGTGCGATCAATATTTTTTGAAAATCTCCAAATTTAGTTTGTAAAATTGCATGCTTGGATTTGTGGAGCAATTACATTATGCCCTCATTTAATGAGAACTATTTTAACTCTTCCCTAAGATCAGGTATAATGAAAAGGAAGATATTAACAGCAGGACTTTCTTTGTTTACAGAAATGCTGCTTTCATTGGTAAACATGTAAGCATAAAGTATCTCCTGAAATGTTTCTCAGAGCCTACATCTAAAGATGCTCTAATGTTGGCTTATGCTCTTTCCTAAAACACCACACATCCCACATTCCCTGTGATAATTCAGACTCATCTCTCTAGAGCTCATTTAACAGCTTCATACTTTACCCTTCTGACCATAACTAGTCTTCCTTCCTCCATATTGCAGTCAGGGTGATTTTTCTAAAGAGAAAACCTGATCCCGTGCCCATTACGTTGATATCCTTCAACAGGCCCCTGAAGTCTACAGCACAGAAGCCATACTCTTATTTGAGCTCTCAAAGTCGTTTTGGGTGGGGGCCCTCTCCATGATGTCTATGCTCTGGCTACAATGAAATGACTTCCAATCCCTCAAGGTACACGTTGGGCCTCTCAGCCCTCTGCACATTCTGTTCCTTTAGATTCCAGTGCATAGCACTTTTCTCTCTGCAGGTCCCACTTCCCATCTCATCTCCTAAAACCTACTCATTCTTCAAGACTTCGGCATCACTGAACTCTACCTGATCCATCTGAGAAGTTTGCCTCTGTGGGGCTCTGTAGGGTCTGACGTGCACCCAGCCTAATGATAAGGCAAAAATATACATGATTGTAATCTCTCTAGAGACAGGTGTGGAGCGATACCTCTTCAAGAGGCGATTAGATTTTTAAATGTAAGAATTAGACTTCCTCTCTGAGCAGTACCAGTGCCTGTCATACAGCCTGAGACAAATCATTCACAAAAGAGAGAATTTATGGAATAAAATCTGTCCCACTGGACCATAGTCTGACTCAGTTCTTGCTATTGACAAAGTGCAATTTATTCCTCACCAGAAGGTGTCGCACTAGCTCTATGTTTTCAGCACAGAAATTTTGGCTTTTCAGTTTTGTTCTAACATATTAATTGGGTTGTTATGGGAAGGAGATGATAATTTAGGCACTGTTTACAGAATAAAACTGATTTAACCTTCAGTTTTTCTGTGAACATTTTTTTTCTAATGTAACATTCCAACTGCAATTGCCAAAGTAAAAGGAAGTCTTCAAAAAAAATATTAGAGTGAAATAAAAATTCAAGTAGGGCGTCAAGTTAAGAACACACAAAAAAATATGGAGCACAAAAGTCAACACCTCACAGTGGCAATGGCAGAAGGATAGCTGCAGCTACACAGTGTTTCTTTCAATCTCATGCAAAGCGCAGATTGTGTTTGGTATTTGAGCTAAAGTGCTTGGAGGAAAAACAAGGCCCTGAATGAAATGTGCCTTGTTTGTATGGTCTATTTCACTTTGACGATCTTCCACAAAGGTCTTTGACAACCTAGGAACATTATACGTGTAATATTTTTCCAAACTGAGAACCAGGGGGAACCTGATGACACACAGCAGAGGAAACACCAGGAGGTCAAAGACCCTTGAAGGTGTGAAGAGAGACAGGAATAGAATTTTAAAAGTAACATGGAAACATGGAAAGTATTCAGGTACATGCTACTCAATATTTGCCATTCAGAGCAATAAAAAAGATAAGTTCTGGAATCAGATGTGAGTTATGAATTCTAAAAGGTACTAGCTGTGTGAGCTAGGGCGACACAGATTGACCTCTCAGTATTTTCAAAGATAAAATAAAGCCTGGCTCCAAGTGGTGTTGTGAGGGTCAAATCAGATAATGTCTGTAAACACATTTCATTTTCTTGAAAATACTACTGATATATAAACCTCAAGTAGTCATAGAGGGCAACAGTGAAGGTGGAATTTGTTGAGCATCTACCCTGCAGGTAGATGCTTAGGTAAGTTCTGGACACTTTATATAAAACGCCTGATTATCTTCTGTTGGGACAGATCATCTCCTGGTGATCTCGCCACCAACATTGCAACCTCACATCCCCTTTCTTTCTCACGGACCTGATAGTCACATACCAGTGACTATTTTGCAGATACGGAGATATCTAATGGCTGTTAGGAGCCTGGAAGGAGCTTTTGAGGACTGAACTTTATGGAAATTGTTTTCATCTTCCAGATGCTTTGTGGTAGAGAAGACTTAAGAGTTAGTGCTTCCACGAAAGCTCTGGATGTGTTTGCTAACAAATTCCGGGTGGAAGCTTTCTCCTGAAGGAAAAAAAAAATGAGACTTTTGATTTTTTTTTTTTTAAATTCACAGGTTTCTTCTATTACACTGCAAAAACCAGTTTTAGAAGATGTTTATGTGTATCGGGAATAACCTCGCCCATGGTGTGCACTCAGTGGATAGCTTCTAAATAAACAAAGGTTAGTCGCTACACCTGGCAATACCAGTGATCTGTTTTCCTAAGGTTATTTATTGCAATCCATGCACAGAATTATGAGTTATTTAGTAATTTGTGATTTCCTTTCCAGAAATAATTGGCTTTGGACAGGCAAAGCATGTATCTTGCATGTACATGCTTTTGGATGCATTGGAGTCAAGGGTGTTATTAATGTAATGGATTTCACATGGCTGAATTTAAAAAAGCAGTACCAAAACAAACAGAGAAAAAGAGAAAGGAAATTCCTAGACTATTCAGCTGAAGGTGCAAAAAAAGCAAACCTTACAGAGGAGTATGTCTATGATTTGATCCTAACATTCTCTCTTTTTATTTGTCCATGGCTTTTATATTGATCATATGTGAGGTATTTGCTTCTTAAAAGAAACCAAATAGTACAGGAAATTAGACTTTTCTTCCTAAAAAAAAAATTGTAGCAGTTTGGATCAGATCAGCATCACACTCACACCCATCCTTTAGAATATTAGCAAGCTATGCAATGGATTATAACTTTCATAGATTTTCTTATGCACTTCTGTAAAACTTCATTAATTCCATGGCTGTTGAGATGAAATTATTGCCAGTTACAAAAAAGGCAGGTCAAATATTATATCAATTGCTGATTAGTAGCTCTATTCCTTGACAAGGTTACCAGTGCTGCCATTTGATGTTTTGTGTAGAGTGGAATTAATGCTATTCCGGGAGGTAATGGTAATGAACTAAATTTCACATCCACAAAAGAAACTGGACAGCAGGGCAATCTTTCATTTTAGCCTTTATCTGTAATCAGATGCTTTATCACCACAAACCCTGTCTGTCAAATTCCCCTAAGTAAGCTGGATTTATTAATATGGGTTGTTATTTCTTGCTCCGATAATGAGCTCCACTACTGATGGTTGCTCAAAGAACCACAGAAAAGCAAAGCAGAGGACCTGTCATTAGATAACAGACTACATAGGCGGTAGGAAGGGGATATGGCTTTGAACTCTGTGCCATTGATGGCAATTTTTGGTTGCTTGCCTGATTTGCCTGGGGCAACTAAAAATCTTAGCTTTTATTCAGACTGTCAGCCTGTACAGTAGTGCCAGATTTGAGAAAAGATTGACAACGAGATCTATACCCTCAATTGTGTGACCCTCCAGTTCATAGTCATTAGCACAGGACTGGCCTGCCCCAAAGACATTAGCGAGGCCAGCGATCTGATGAGAGCAATGAGCAGCAGCACATTCTCACCCAGGTGTTCACGATGCGTGTTGCATCATTGACCATCCCAGCACAGGAAAAACCGACTGACTTAGGGCCCACTGCCGACCTTGTCTGACACCCATCTGTGTGTGGGGGCGGCCCAGGCTGGAAGCCATCTGGCCTGACTTGGCTGGCCATTTCATCATGTGGTTGCTTCTTCACATTGATGGATTTCTCTGAATAGCTGAGTGCTTGGAGCAGCAGCTAAGTAAGTTCAAGCTATGGATAAGCCCTGCTGTTCATCATGTTTCTCCTTAATCTAGAAAATGGTGAAGACTGACTGACTCTCTTGTCTATGATTTTAGAGAACATTCATGATTATGAAACAGATTATTATTATATCCATGTATTATATCGGCACTTTTATAACTAGCCATATCTCATTCTCTCTTTTTTTTTTCTCCATTTATTCTTTTTAGACACCTTCTCCCACACAGTGAAACAAAATTATTCTGCCTCTGTCACTTTTCTGGGTGCTTCTACTGCTCTCTGGTTTAACCAAACTGTATCAAAATTAAAGTCCATATGAACAAGCTGTGGGAATTTACATCTAAAAACAGGGCTGATGTCAGAGGCTCTAAGTACCGAAGAGTTGTACCTTCATAAGGGAAAGATACTTAAAATTATACAGTAAATGTGACCTTTCCCCATATGAGGAAAAACATACATGGAATTAATGTCCAGTTTCTATCTTTCCTGAATTATTTAAGTCTCTGCTCCTTCCCAAAGAAAGTCTTTTCCATCCAAGTCAGCCCTGAGAATTTCCACTTACCCTTTAGAAGAAAAGATGTACTCCCTACCCAAAGGGGGTGGAGTTGTCTTGGGTCCTACTACTTTCCCAGGTCTGTTACCCAGCAGAGAGAGGAACGTTCAGGCTCGTGCTCCTAAGTTCCTGCAGAGCACACTCATGTTGGGGAGGGGAGAGCGGAATCCTTATTGAGACTTCTTTACGTCTCCTCACTAGTAAAGATGTTCATCCTTTATCTTCAATTGCCCAGTTGAGGTCTGCTGCCTTACATGGAGACCAAAATACGTGCATAGGCTTCCCACCCAAAGAAAATTTCCTTTCCAGAGCCACTCCAGTCCTAACCTGCAGTCATACTGGAACCAGTGGGCAGAACTCGAACTTCAGATATTTTCTGTTTCACCTGCCTAATGTTCTAAAGAAAATTTTGGGCCTCCCTGGTAGCGCAGAGGATTAAGTCTCAGCACTATGAAGTTTGATCCCCAGCCAGGGAGCTGCCCACACAGCACAGCAGACCTCTCCTGTCTCACCTGCTGCTCCTCTCAGCAGTGTATTTCAGTCAATCTGCCACTCTGTCTCTGGTGAATCCTCGCACCCCTCACACCTCTGGCCTGTACCCCAGTTCTTGTATGCATAAATAAATCTTTAAAAAAAGTTTAAAAAATTAGAAAATTTCATTCAAACATCTGACATTTTAGCTTCTTTGAAAGAATCAGAATATGTGGTCATCCTCGAGGATTATTTCTAGAAGGCAACAAGCAGCTGAGCCCAGAAACTCAGGTTCTTACAGTCGTGTGAACTCATCTGCTGCAGGTCTGTCTTCCCCAGTGTCCTGAGTTCTTCTCCCTTTGGGTTTTTACTCCTTGTTTAAGACCATAAGCAGGAAGAACATTCTAGGTCATACAGCTCTCTCACAGCGGTGTTGGCAGAACACATTAATATACAAAGCAGTGTTAGGATTTTTGTTTCTAATCTCATTCTCTTTTAAAATTGTAATTCTTGGGCCTTCCAGGAATAAAAACATAAAATATGTCCTTTACTAAACCATCAACTCTCTATGACTGTTTGCTTCACTCTATAAGACCTGACCAAAACTTTGAAACTGCCACATTTTAGGCTTGGATTAAGCATCTTTTATAAGGCCTTGGCCTTGTAAGAGGCAGGTGAAAGGGTTATCTTCTTCCAAGACTAGTGGAGGTTCCTAGGGGATGGTGGCAGTCTCTGTATTTAATATACATATAATCACAGAGTTACAGTTTACTAGAAGCCTTATAATCCACTTAGTTCAGTATAGCTCTGTGGGAGGATCATCTCAGGAACATTTCTGATACCCCAATCTTGATCCTTTCTAGAGATATTGAGCTCCCTCCCATCAAACATTATCCATTGCATTTCGGGACAAGGCCTCTGTAACGTGTCTAAAGTGTGCCCTTTCAGGGCCTCCCCAGTGGCACAGCGAGTGGAGCGCAGTGCTGTGAAGCCGTCTGCAGCCTCTGCAGCACGGGTTGAATCCCGATCCGCCAGCCATAATCCCACATGGCACGGCAGACCTCTCCTGTCTCGGCCACTGCTCCCCTCAGCAGTGTATTTTGTCAGTCTGCCTGTTCTGTTCCCTGCTCTGTCTCTGGTGAATCCTCTCACCCTTGACACCTCTGGCCTGTACCCCAGTGCTTGCATAAATAAATAAATAAATAAATAAATCTTTAAAAAAAAATGTGCCCTTTCACATAAGTTTGTTGCTGTAGGGTTTCTAAAAATGTTGTTTGAATCTGGAAAGTTCTTTCTTTTATAAACCAGCACTCATTTTATAACTTCTCCTAAAGATTTCCTATGAAATTTCTCAGTCTCTTTTCTCTTCTATATAAAGTTCTTTAAAATATTTGATGACACTGATACTTCCCATATTCCTGTCATGTTTAGTTTGGGAATTACCATTTTTTTCAAAGCCTTCTCCTATGAAATGGTTTCCAGAGTGTTCAACATTTTAATAAACTTTTATATTGCATTTTAAAATGTAACTCTTTTTATTTTGGAATATTGAAAGTAATACCCAGAAGTAAGTGAAACAGACATTTTCTCTCTTAATTTCAGCAGAAGTCTCATAGGCAGAGAATAAAACAAGAGCTAAAGGAGACAGAATTTTCTGTCTTCATTTCAGCAGAGGATTCAGGCAGAAAATATAACGATAGGTGCCAACAAGGCTGCCAACCTACAGGACTGCAGGGGGCGCCATTTACAGCATTGTCTATGTGAACAGTACATCCTGGAGCTGTACCTGCTGTGCCCAGTGTGTGACACCACCTGCAAATCCCAGACACATCCTAGAAAGAAGTGCTGGAATACACAGAGTATTTGGAAAACACTCACTCACTACCAGGCCATAAGAAGGAAGATTCATTGCAAGGAGGAAGAAGCTGGCAGTAGGATCTCATCAGAGAATTATAAATGTGCTGAATTTTCCCTGTTTCCACACTCACCTACCATGGATGAGAAAGAATGCTTCTCCATTACCTTAGATCACATGAGGAGGGCTTCCAATGCACAATCCCCAGAACTTGGCCTTGTCTCTGAATTCAGAGAATGCCAGTGACTGATCCCTATCTTGAGATACAATACTGTCATGTAAGCTTAGTACGCAGATCAATGGAAAGTTCAGAAGACTTTGTACACCTGGGAATGCAAATCAGTTTTACATTGATGTTTTTAGTTCTCATGTCACAAAATTGCCTTATATTGAGTTTCCAAGCAACCATCAAGGTATTTCTCATATCAACTGCAGTTCTGTCAGGTATCATGATGTTTTATATGGGCAAGTAATTGTTTGAAGCTAAATCAGAATTAACTTGCTTGAGAGGCAGCATTATTGTGCAGCTGAAGCCTTGGCTTGTGTCTCAGTTGTCTACCAGTTGGCCAGCCATTCATCTCTGTGCCTCAATTTTCTCATCTGTGTCACGAGAATTGTAATCCCTCCCCCTGCTCCCAACCCAGGAACATGTGAATTTAATAAGATAATACATGTTTGTAGTGAGCACATTAGAAGCACTGGATAAATACTAGTTCCCTTCTTGAGGACACCCTGAATTTGTGGTTTGCCTGGTCATCCTGCAGGGGACAGTGTAACACAGGGCTGAGAGCAATTGCTAAGGAGGTGTCCCCACTTACAAGTGTGTGACTTAAGGCAAATTACTTCAATTCCCTGCTTCTCAGAACATTTCTCTGTGAAAAGGGGGAAATAATAGTATTTGAGCATATGATGAGAAATGACATTTAAGCATTTAGCACATAGCCGGGCACACAGCATGAATTCAGTTTTGTTTTGTTTTTGTCATTAGTGCTGCTGCAACCATAGTAGAGTTCCTGTTTACTTTGATGACAAAGGTTTATAACTGCCCTCCCACAATCTAGACAAAGGTTCTATTTGAAATCTTAACCACTGTGCTTGCTCTAGAGACTACTGACGTGCCTTTCATTTATGTTTATTTAAATTTTGTTGAGGAAGATGATCTTATTTTATTTTTTTAATTGCATATGTATGCATTTTTTAAAGATTTTATTTATTTATTTATATAAGCACTGCGTACAGTCAGAAGTGCGGGAGGGTGAGAGAATTCACCAAAGCCAGAACAGGGAACAGAACAAACAGACTGATGAAATACACTGCTGAGGGGAGCAGCGGGCGGCAGGAGAGGTCTGCGCGCCATGTGGGACCCTCGCTGGTGGCCGGGGATCGAACCGGCGCTGCAAAGGCTGTGGGCAGCTTCGCAGGCCAGCGCTCAACTGCTGCGCCACCAGGGGAGGCCCTAATTGCATATATATTACTGAGACAACATTGGATTACAATATTGTATAGGATTCACAGGTATAGGATCACAGCTCTTGAGATGTTTGCTCTTAGTCATTTGAAAATAAGAAGCAATTTCCAGTAGGGGGAGGCAGAGGAAGCAATGGACACACAGTACCTGTTTGACTATTTCTCAAACATTTTGACACTCATTTCCTACACAAATTTCGTGCCAATTCCTCTGAGATGTATCTTCCTCCAAATTCTAGATGACCTGTCCAGATCCCCTGAAGTGACAAGCTTACTTTGATTCTGACAGTTTCATTTTTTCCATCAGGTCTTCCTTTGATCAAATTAAATAAAGAAGAGTTGCCTCCCTCATGAGTTCCTCTGAATCCACCCTCCTGCTGCTAGCTCTATCAGTACTGTCTTGTCTGCATCCTCCCTTGAAGGCTTCTTTGCTTCCTGCTGTGCGGCTGCCCCACCTCTCTGGACTGGAGGGGAGTTTGACAACCTGAGTTCTTAAGAGCTACCTTGCAAGAGAGGGAAAAGGTAAATTCAGACTTGTCCAGGCTAAAATTTGAGATTCAGGATATAATAGTATTTAAACCACTTTTTATAACCAAGCTTTCCTTGGATACCTTTTTTCCTTTAAATGATCGTGAATCCACTGTTTTTTTTTTTTTTTGGGGGGGGGTGTTTTTTATGTATTTGTTTTTATTTTTTTTATAGATTTATTTATTTATATAAGCACCGGGGTACAGGCCAGAGGCATGGGAGGGTGAGAGAATCCACCAGAGACAGACCAGGGAGCAGAACAGGCAGAAAGACTGAAATAACACTGCTGAGGGGAGCAGCAGCCGAGACAGGAGAGGTCTGCTGCCTCCATGTGGGAATCTCCCTGGCTGGCCGGGAATCGAACCGGCTCTGAGGAGGCTACAGACAGCCTCACAGTGCTGCACTCAAGCCTTTGCGCCACTGGGGAGGCCCCTAAACCTACTGTTTTGAAAAAGACTTTTTATTTCAGAATGGCAACAAATAGTGTCTTCTGATGAGAAAGTCAAATGTATCATGATAGGACCCAAATGATATGATCCATTATAAATTCTGACAAAAAAGAAAACTATTATTTTTATTTGACTTAGGCCATTACCCTCTGTAAATATATTATTGCTTCTAGAGCAATAATGGAGGAAACCTGGAGACTAGCCTGCAAATCTGTATCATTACTTTAATAATCACCTAGGAGCTGGCCACCCCAGATTAGCAATTGCTGGGTATGGCTTTAGCTGGAATCATTCAAATCACATTTAGTGAGAAAGATATTATGGTGGTTGAAGATGATGTCAAGCATTGAATAGTTTGTATTCCTTTTAAAACTTTTTACTTTAATGTTAAGATATTTATTTTGATTGCCAATATATCACAACTAAGTTCTCAGTTATTTAGAGGTGAATTAGCTACTCTCTTTTAGGTGATGGGACATGGTAGAAGAAGCAAAAGTTCTGGATCACAGAGATCTGGTTCTTCATTTATAAAGACACCAATAACACCTAGCTGTAAGACTGGTGTGAGGATGAGAGATGATATACCTAAAGCAAGATTGTTATTGGCACAGTAAGTAGCTAGTCGTTATTATGAGGATGAGCAAGTTTCCTTTCTCTGAATGTTTACAATATACCAGAACTGCCTAATTTTCTGATGAGAATACAGGCTCTGAGATTGTTAGTAGCTTTCCCAGTGTCATACATCGTATGGTTCTATTGATCACTATAGGTTATCTTTACCATAGAAGCCAATAGCCTTTGAATGTCTTTACCCAGCAAAGGTTTGCTCCTCATTTTATGTTCACCTTGGGCTTGGGGGGCACTCTGCTTCATGTACTCATTTGAGAGGACAGGCTGAGGAGAGCACTGCCATCTGGAATGTTGCTGATTGCTGGGGTCAGGGAAGAACCTCCTAAAAGGTTCTATCCTTAAGAGACACTATTATTTTTCACACAATTGATTGTCCAGAACAAGTCCTGGAGCCACACCTAACTTCAAGACAATGGAGATGTGTGTCGTCTTTTATAATCTGAAGTGGACAAGAACCAGATATTGGTGAACGGTAACACCTTCAAAAGGACAGAATTCCAGTTCAAACCCAGGTGTCTTACTTACCTGTGGATAAAATAGGGGAATCAGAAACTCCCATCTCTTCCTACACCAGTTCTTGGAAACATGGCCTTAATGATACATCTGAAGAAAATCCTCACAATTTACGTATCACATACACATAACTACTTATGTCTAAGTGCAAAGGCATAATGTCAAACAACATGAAGGGGATTTATGGGCTTCCTCCTTTTTGTGATTATGGAAAATTGAAGCTGGGTAAGCACCTTCCATTTAAAACTTTGCCTTTGTTACTTGTGGGGCTTTTAAGTCAGTAAAGTTGTATTTTTTCCTTCAGATTTCTACCCTTCCCCCCAACCCCCAAACACTTTACATCATAGATTGCCACGTGTTAACAACTTCACTTTTTCCTTTTGGGTTACAGCTGAGGAAGGAGACTCAGTTGCTGTGTGTGACAATAAAATGCCTTGGAGAGACAAGGCCATGAAATTTCGTGCTTCCGTTTTCAATGTTGTGGAACTTGGATGGCGAGATCCTCGCCTGCGTCCCTGCCCGACTGCCCATTTAGCTCAGGGATAAAAGCTCTCTGCGGTGACAGTCCTGCACAGGTGCAGGCCGTAAACCCTGGAGCCCTGGCTCTTCCTCCTCAGCCATCATGAAGTGGATGTGGCCTTTATCAAACAAGAGAAAACATTTAACAAGGAGACTTAGGGAATAATCCCACATTCTGATCTTGTGCCAGCTGTGGGGTATCATGTGAAAAAATGTTCATAACTCAAGGGAACCTCAGATTTTTCTTTCCAGATGAATTGGAGCTTAGGAGCTCATGGTCTTGCTGTTTTAAATTTTTCTGCCTATTGATATTTTTGCTGCTTTGGGTTTTCTTACAATTGACTGGTGGACAATCTCTGTCTTCAGTGACCATGCCAGAAAGCTATTTCCCCCTTGGTATCTTCTTCCATGCTTGGCCCACCTATCCATGTCTTTCATCTTAATAGAAAAGTCTCAATTTAAATTTGTGAGCATGCCAGCAATGATAAACCTTTTTAGACATTTTTTAAAGATTTATTTATTTATACATACAAGAGCTGGGGTATAGGTCAGAAGTTCAGGGGATGAGAGGATTCACCAGAGTGGGGAGCAGAACAGGTGGATTGACTGACATACACTGCTGGGAGGAGCAGTGTACAAGACAGGAGAGGTCCTCTGTGCCATGTGGGTTTGCTTCCTGGGTGGGGATGGAACTCCTGGTGCAGTGGCTGCGCATAGCTTCATAATGCTGAGGAGGCCCTTGCACCACCAGGGAGGCCCCAAGCTTTTTTTTAAAAACCCTTTGAGCTTTTAGGGAAGAAAGTGTTAGCTGGGCAATGACTACGCTCATTTAGTGGTGCTTGTTTATGTAAAACTTATATATTAATTACTAAAAGTCTTTATTTAATCAATATCCATTTCTCAAGGACCATATCAGATAGTTTATTAGTCTAGTTTAAGTTACAGTGTGACTATGTAAGTGATAACTTTGTTATTTATAAAAAAAACAGATATTAGAATTCAGTCGGCTTGTTTAATGAGCTTGATAATCATCTACTTCCTAGTAAACGATCCCTGTCTTCTGTTCAAAGTCATGGATCCACTTCTAAACTGCAATGCATTTCTCTGTACAGTTGAGTCCAAACACTCACAGTCCCCACTTCCCTGCTGCTGGAGAGAGAATAATTTAATTCAGGGAGCAGTTTATGATGCCAGAACACTGGATAGACCTAGGCTGGTCTACTTCTGTGGAAGAGTAAAGTCCTGTGTCATTTAAACCAAATGAAGCTGTAAAATTTTTTAGAGATGGTTGCTATTAAGGGCCAGAGAGTATGGAATATTTTATTTACTCTGTCAGGAAACACATGTGTCATAAGAGATGAAATTCCTGTTCTTGAGTTCATTTCCACGGTCCCATTATTGAGCCACTGTGCATGGAGAAAGCTGAAGAGACTTGTACAACAGAGAATAACTTAATTTTCCTTTGAGTGACCTTGTAGTTATTATCCTCCCCAGGG
The DNA here is from genome assembly GCF_014898055.3 of Talpa occidentalis. Classification (NCBI taxonomy): domain Eukaryota; kingdom Metazoa; phylum Chordata; class Mammalia; order Eulipotyphla; family Talpidae; genus Talpa; species Talpa occidentalis. Next base: position 50,320,317 of record NW_023605305.1, read on the forward strand.
GTGATTAGGCATCCTTACTTTTGGGAAGTAAGAAGGAATAGACCAAATGTTTATAATTGTCGATTTTTGGGATCACAGAGAATGTGATTTAAAGCTCATGGGATTATATAACTTATCTGAGCCTTAACTCTCTCATCTGTAAAATTAGGATTAAAAACACTACCTACCTGTAGGGTAAAGAAAATGTCAGGCTTTTCTGCCCTTCCGCCATCAGGATAGATGATGGATCCTTGTCCTGAATGCATGCCTGATGGCGGGCACCTGGAATAGGGTGTGGGCATAGGTAGATGGGATTCAGCTGAGCTAAGACTATGCTTTTAAGGGCGGCGTCACGGGGGGACGCCAGCAGCCCCAGCCAGCAGCAGCAGAACCTGAAGGAGAAGCCGAAGCAGAAGCAGAGAACGCCAGAGAGCCCAGATAGAGTGAAGACTTGCTGGGGGCTGGGAGGCCTGCCAGCCTCCCAGTCCCCCAGCCAGCACCCCTGCCTGCCATATGCCTGGTGAACCCCAAATAAAAGACCTGCAAAACCACTGAGGACTCTGACTCCTCCTTTACCCGATCTGCATGGGATCAGAAAACCTGCCTTGTGCCCTGTCCTGCGCCCTTACAATTGGCGTAGTCGGCAGGATCCATGCAGACGGGTATTGGAGCCCTCCGAAGACCTGGAGGGACTAAGGAGAACAGACTTTGCCTGTGACGACGCTGGAGGCACCATGGCGGTATAGAAGATGGATACGTCCACGAGCTACAGGATGAGACCTGGCGTGAAGGAGACGCCCGAAAGGACCAGCCAACGACACCGGATAGGACCAGCCAACGACACCGGATAGGACCAGCCAACGACACCGGAAAGGACCAGCCAATGACCCCTGAGGCAGCAGGCCATTGCTGAAGCAGGTAGAGGCCAATGGACTGATAGACTGATGAACTGATGATTTTGGACTGACAATCCCGCCAGAAGGCGGAGGACCTTAGCAGGTTATGTTTATTTTTTGAGAATCTGGGGGTGGCCAGTGGGCCTAGATGGCCAAAAGCAGCCTGTGTATGCCCAGCAGCCAGGTGGAGGAGAAAAGCCAACTAAGAAAGCAAAAGCTGGTACTGATGATAAGTTGAGAAGCCCTGAGCTGCTGTTAAACAGCCTGGGTATGCTGAAGCCCTGTGAGTCTCGTAAAATCACCTGTGGGTGATGCCCTGCTCATTCTTGAGCGAGGGTGAGGAGCTGAGGAACCTGTCCTTGGGGGACGGGTGGGGAATGTGGCTTGGGGTGGAGCCCAAGCCGAATGCAGAGTTTGGATCCCCGACCCATGTGATTGTGCAGTGGGTTGGCTTGAGTGCAGGGGTCTGTGAGTCGCATGGGTGGCCATGAAGGCCGAGTGTTGGAGCGACTGCAGACAGAAACCCTGAGGGTTGGCGATTACCCCCAACAGAATAAAATTGCCAATCCCAGAGCTAGTGCATCCTGGGGGTGGATGCTGTGTGTGCCTTGTAGCCGAGACTACAGCCAGAGAAGGCCAGGAAGCCTGACGGCTCCTGGTATGTTATAGTAGATGCCGTGAGTGATTCCCCTCCCTCGTATGAGCAGTGCCTTCGGCAGCAGATTTGGTGGCTCATCTGCTGGTACCAATAATTGTCTTTTGCACTTGGTTGGTGCCCTGCCTGGACTTATTTGTGTTCTGTTGTATTTTGTTATATTGTATTTTGTTATATTTGATGTATTTGCTTTTGTGGGCCATGGCTGCATTGTTTGTTTGCTTAGAAAATTGTATATATATGTATAGACTGTATGGCAGAAAACCCTGAGGGGGTGGACTGTAGGGTAAAGAAAATGTCAGGCTTTTCTGCCCTTCCGCCATCAGGATAGATGATGGATCCTTGTCCTGAATGCATGCCTGATGGCGGGCACCTGGAATAGGGTGTGGGCATAGGTAGATGGGATTCAGCTGAGCTAAGACTATGCTTTTAAGGGCGGCGTCACGGGGGGACGCCAGCAGCCCCAGCCAGCAGCAGCAGAACCTGAAGGAGAAGCCGAAGCAGAAGCAGAGAACGCCAGAGAGCCCAGATAGAGTGAAGACTTGCTGGGGGCTGGGAGGCCTGCCAGCCTCCCAGTCCCCCAGCCAGCACCCCTGCCTGCCATATGCCTGGTGAACCCCAAATAAAAGACCTGCAAAACCACTGAGGACTCTGACTCCTCCTTTACCCGATCTGCATGGGATCAGAAAACCTGCCTTGTGCCCTGTCCTGCGCCCTTACACTACCTTAGGGCTGTGAGAATTCAATGAGTCAAACACTTAGCGATGGATAGTCTCTATTATTAAACCAAGTGGAGCCTAAATGGTGTTCTGTTTACTCCAACTATGCTCCCTATTTCTCATGGCAAACAGTAGTGTTAACTATTTGTAGCTGCTTTGAAAACATTAGATCATGTATGCAAACCTATTCTAATTTCAGCAGGCCATTCTAAGGGCTCTGCCCAGTTCCTCTCCCCAAATCAAGACCTGGGATTAGGAATGCAATGCATTTTTGGTTAACAGTAGACAATCACAGGCATGGTGAGTTCCTTAATATCTAACACATTCACTCATATGTGAGTGAGGTCAGGGCTAGAGAAATAAATATTTTTGACTCTTATTGTGTCACCATCTTTATGTTCTCTCTTCCAGCTGGTGTCCAGGCAAAACAAAATAAAAAACAACCACGCATTCATTACTCTTTATATCATTTATTCAACAAATATTTATTAAATACTTGCTAAATTCATGATGATTTGATGGACACTGAAGGAGAGAGTAGCCTGGGGGTGAAGGAGATAAGACACATGTGCAAACAATACAGTATATGAACATGCAACATGAACAGAACAGAAAATACCCACCGTAAGAGGCAGTCACCCTTCAGCAGGGACTTGACATTGCTGAGCGCTGTTCAAATCCCATTTCCTTGATGAAGCCATGATCTCTTATCTCTTGTTCTTTTTCTCCTTTTCCTTTTTTCCTGTTACAAATAACAGCCTCCACTAATGTTTGAGGTGCAGAAACCAGGACTGGGTCCACAGACCCAGAGAGTGGGGTCTGATATCAGCTTGCGAGGTTTAAATGGAGGAGAACTTGCCTTGGGGAATACATGCCTCTTCCTCACAAGCCCTGTCTCCCTGGCCAATGCCTATACATCTTTTATGATTCATCCTAAGCACTGTGCCTCTCCTGTGAATTTTTCCCTGACTTCCCTCAGTACATTTTTGAAGACTGGTTTGGGAATGTATTTATGAGTAATATAATTTTAAAATAATACAAAAAAACTGTCCTTTATTCTCCTGGCAGATTTCTTAACAGTTATGCCTCCTCAATAACCTCTGTTTTTCTCTTCTTCTCTTCTCCATCATAGCTGTTCTCTTATCTCACCTGGTATAGAATCCTTGGGAGAGAATGGTGAGGAATAGTCAGAATGTCAGGGCTGAAGGAAATAATAATGTGATTAGTGAGAAGTGATGCTCAGCATCCCTGACTGAAATGGTGTGGGGTGGGGATAGGACTGGAATATTAGTCAGAAGATACCTGGTATGTATTGTCACATGGCACTTAATACTTGGCTTTCTCATTTTTTTGTCTGTGTGTGTATATGCACAGTAGACATCAAGCTTGGGAGTGATAAGAATTTTGTTCATCTTTGAGACCTGAGGTGTAGTAAATACCATTGATTTCCTATGGACAGTAAATAAGTTCATTGACCACCCCAATCCAACTGATCTGTCTGCAGATTTGAGTCAACTCAGAAATAGGAGTAGAAAAATCTGGAGTCACCTTGCCTATCAGGGTTACTCAGCACTCCTAATTAGGGAAGTCCCTTTGAGTTTCTTACATCCCCTTTTGTGGGCCACAGAATCTGCCCTTGCAGCACCAAAGACACTTTATGATGATTGATAGACAAATGGGAATGCCTGTGTTCCACCCAAACTTTAGTTATAGATAATTGAAATATGAATTTCATGAAAATTTCATGTATCTCATATTATTCGCCTTTTGATTTTTTCCTGACCATTTACAAATGTGACCGTTCTTAGCTGTAGGGGTGTACAAAACCAGGTAGAGGGCTGGATTTGGCCCTGGAGTTAGAGATTGCCCACCCCTGATCTAGCCGATGGTCAATGATAGTTCAGATTTGTTCTTACTAGTTCCAGCTCCTGTTTAACCAAAATGGAGACCCAATGGGCAGTCAGTATAATCCTCATCTTTTCTTCCATCTGTACCCACTTCTCCCCAACTCCTGCCCTCAGGCCTCAACTCCATAGGTCTTTCTGCAAAACAGAAAACTTTTTAAATTGATGATACTACTGGGGATATAGGGGCTTGTTTTCTTGTGAGAAAATGAAAATGACTCCAGTGACTGTTTGGTCTCTGAAACAGTTTAATTTAGTGCTTTTTCTTTTTTCTCTTTCCCTATCTCCATACTAGAAATTAACATAAAAATTCCTTCTGGCTAAATTCCCAATATGTTTTCACAGTGAGCATTTTCTGAAGTGAAAATTAGTAGCTTCCTTGCAGTTTTCATTAGGGATGTGAAATTGTGCAGCTCACAGGGGTGGAGAACTCAAATCCCATTTATGAATTAATACATGCTGCTGTGGGTACCTCACTGTCTGCTGAGTGCCAGGCATTCTTTTCTACAGAATCTTGAGTATCTAAATTGTGTATTTTAATTTCCTTTCTCATTCCACCAGTGAGACCATATCATTTTCTATTTGCACAAATGAATTAATGTGTAGCAACTAGTACCTATAGAAGATTATATTATTTACACCATCTTTAGGGGTTGGCAACACTTGGGCAATTTATAATGCCTCTGTATAGTCCTTCATCCCTGGCTCCCACTTTACATCATGGTGAAATCTTATTACACTAAGCATTAAGGACACCTTTGAAAGGGAAACACAGTTAGTGGGGGTAGGCATATGGGGGCAGGAGATGGTTTAATTTCCATTTATGGCTGCACAATGATTAGGTCTCTGTAAGAGTTCCTGGTTTAAGCATAAGATGCTACCTTCACACCTTCTGTCCTCTTCCTTTACATCCTCTGCCTCACTCTAGCTCTAGCCATCTGGTTCCCAAAGCAGCCTTGAGTCCTCAATCTCAGCATCTATACCATTGAGCTAGAGCCCTCCTTAACCCCCACTTTCAGGTCAGAAAACTGTGATACAGAAAATTTGATTTCTGTAGCACTACACGGGAATTGTGGGATAAAGAACGTTGTCATCCTTAAAAACACTTGTGGGTTCTGGAAAGAGACAGACTTGGAATTGAATCCTGGTTTATCACTTAGGAGCTATTATAGACTCCAGGCAAAATAATTAGTTTCTCTGTGTCTTAGTTTGGGTAGCTATGAAATGGAGGAGGAAAAAAAAAAAGCTATCGGGATGAGGATTAAATGAGATAATAAACAGCATCAATAAAAGGCTGAAGAGAGCGTTTAGTAAGTAGTCAATAAAATGCTACCACTTTGAACAGATTTACCTCCTTCATTTATACTCCATACATTTGTTACATTGCTGTTTGTTTCTGAGGAGTGTTACAAATAAAATAGTTGCACAACATGAATTAGAGGAGCTCATGTTAAAGTGCAAAATCAGCCATACACTAGTGAGTGTGTACAGGGGAATGAGTGTAAGAAGTGTGTCAGAAGGTGATCACTCCCAGAGGTAGGAGTGATCAACACACCTGGGAATGTCAAAGAAAGCAGTGTTCAAATATGAAAGGATGAAGAGAAGTTTGACAAGTAAAGAAGGGTGGAGGTATATTCCCAGTAGAGGGAAAGGAAAGTTCTTAGTAAAACTTTGCTTTTATTAAGAGGAGGTGTGGGCCTCCCCGGTGGCGCAGTGGTTGAGCGCTGGGTTGTGAAGCTGCCTGCAGCCTCTGCAGTGCTGGTTCAATCCCTGGCGGCTCCCCGGCCACTGGAGGAGGGTCCCACATGGCGCACAGACCTCTCCTGCCGCCCGCTGCTCCCCTCAGCAGTGTACTTCGGTCCTTCGGCCTGCTCTGCTCCCCGCTCTGGCTCTGGTGAATTCTCTCACCCTCCCGTGCTTCTGACTATACCCAGTGCTTGTATAATTAAATAAATAAATAAATAAAAGAGGAGGTGTTAACCTATTCCCCTAAATCATATACAGTGTTGTAAATCAATGACACAGCAATACAAATAAAAATAAACATATAAATAATGAAAAAATAAACATTATGTAGAATAAAAACAGAGATCTTTATATCTCAAAAAAAAGTTTAGGATAACAGAGATGGAGAAAATCATCACAGGAGAGGCCAATAAAGGATGCTGGTAGCAGATGATGAGAGTTTGAATGTAATGCTAAGTAAACTGGCCTCGGATGTGCTCAGTGGGCAGTTGTGACATATAGGAAGGTAGGATGTCATTAATGATCACCCTTCCCTTTTGGAAGTGTGACTAAGATAGATGTCCACGGCATGTTCAGTCACCATAGTCTTGTCCAGCCCTTCGCATGAGGAAACTGAGGTCAGAGATCAAGTCACCCAACAAAATTCTGAGAAAACAAGAGCAGAACTAGGAATAGCTCATCTGAATCCACTGCTTTCCACTTCCTCCACTCCAAGGACCCCTCATTCAAATCCAGGCCTCTTCATCTAAGGCTGTCTTCTACACCCTGGATCCAAATACAAGCCGATTTCAGTGCTCTTTAGAGGGTAACTGCATCTCTCCTACCTTGTGAACTTCAGAACTTTCAGCTCTGCCTGCGGGACATGGGCATGTCATCTAGGAGTAAGGATGGGCCTTTTCCAAGGAGGAAATGAACTGATTGCAGTATCTTGCTGATGTAGAAACAAAATCAAAACCCAAAGCAGATTGAGAAAGATTTGTTTCTTCCCTTTGAATGTGCAAACTAGGTTCTGTTTTACAACTGGAAAGCAGCTGCATCACACTGTAGCTGCTGCTTTCCCTGCTCTTAATACTTTTCCCTCTGCCACTATCCAGCCCTTTTTTCCCCAGGGCCTAGCAGGAAGCACACCAACCTAAATAGGGGTGTGTGTGTGTGTGTGTGTGCATGCACGTTTGCCTGTGTGCGTGTTTTTAGACTACAGGTGCCTTGGGAACCACAGTCCCAGAGCAACAGAACAGGACCGGCCTGGGGGCTCGGGTCTCCTCCCACATCGCGGCCCACAGAAAGGGCTACAAGCTGAGCTTCGCTGTCAGCTTCCCCAGGCTCCCTTCCAGCCGCGCCTTGGCTTCTGCAGAACCTGGGAGCTCGCCTTCTCTCCTCCCTTAGCAACCGGGAGGCTGTGGATACCGCTAAGGGCTGTTGGCCCGGGAGGCTGCGAGTAGACGGGCGTTGAGAGGCGGCGGCCGGGCCCAGGTGCCCCGCGCAGGCGACCGCAGTGCGGGGCGGCTGGTTGAGCAGGACTGTCGCGGCGCCAGCGCGCACCGCGCCCCACGCACCCGCCCTCCGCACCTGCGCGGGTTCCAAAAGGGAACCTGCAAAAATGAGCCATTCTCACCCCGCTGGGTAAGTGTCTACTGAGCTGTTCCACGCGGTGGCAGGTGGCGTCTGCAGCCAGTAGCCCCTCCTCCTCCTCCCCCTGGCCGCGGAGGGAAGGGGCGAGAGCGGGAGCGCGACAGGGAGGGCTGGGGCCTGAAAGCAAATAAAACGGATTCTGGGTTGCAGAGAGGATGGCAGAAATCCCAGGTTTCCTATTGCCTCCCTCTCTTCCTCGCTTCTTTCACCCACTTTCGCCACCACCCCCGCCCGCCCCCCATCCCCCCGGAAATTTTCACTCTGAAAGGATTAAAAAATGGATGTGAAAAACGCATATTTAAGCAAGGACGTTAGCTGGGATCCAGAGAAGCCGGTGTTGGGGAACACATGATTTTAAATGCAAAAGGAGAGGTCACCAAAATATGCATTCATTTGGGGACTAAGAAAGAAATTTTCACTGTGGCTGCTTGCATACAAATGAGGTTTGAGTTGATTTGACGATAAGGCAACTTTCATTAGGAGGGGTGCCCCCTTTTTCAGGGTTTTTTTATGCCCAATCTCAAAAGGCTCATCCTAGGGGTCCTTTAAAAGTGTTTTGACTTGGCGGGTGGTGTGACACAGGAAAGGAAGGAGAGAAGACGTTGTTGCCCATGTGTTTACCATGATCTCCTGTGGTTTTGGCAGGGTGACTCCTCAGAAGGCAGAGTGTGGCAATTATTCAATCTAGTCTACAAAGTTAACGCAGCTATTACTGCTTGCTGGAAAAAAAAAAAAAAAAAGGTCTTGGTTCTTTTATTGGAAGGGGAATATCCAATTTCCTTCTAAATTAAACAATGTAATGCATATTAGATTTTTTTTATTATGATACATCTAGGAAGCAGATAATATCCTAGTTGATCTTGCAACTAATTTGAGGACACTTTCCTTTTTAATTGAATTTATTGCACATTTTCAAGAACAGCAAATTAGCAAAGGACAACATATTTAAGATCATTTGGAGTTTGTGATGTCTGAAATACCACATTAGTTGTTTTGCTTCAGGTTTATAGTCAAACTTAAAGATTTTACTTTTTAATGAATTTTCTGAGTGTAATGACATAAATGAAAATGCACTGATGGCCTAGAAGGTGTCATGTTGGAAGTCGGTTTCAGAACTTTTTGGAAAGTGATGTAGCTATGACTAACCAACCTTTTTATTTTGTCTCACATTGAATTTACTTTAGCTGCTTTGATGCTTTGATGCTGAACTCCTGTGCAGTGTTAGCTAGCCGTGGGTCATATGGGGTGTAAGTGGCACTCTTTCTGCAGCTGCTGTTTGCGGTATGTCCACATTCAGCAAAATGAATGTGTCAGTCATGGTTGTCTTCCTATGTTTTTCAAGTTTTTGGCTAAGTTAGAATCCGATTAGACCATTTAATCATCTATTTTAAAATGTGGAAAACCTGTAGCTGCTTATTAAATTGTGCATGATTAAGATTTCAGAAATGGAAATGAAATTTTTCTGAATTTCCATTAGTTCCAGGCACATGAAAAAAAAAAGGAAAATGTGTGCTCTGGTGAAAGAATTTGCTTCCTGTGCTCTTCAAGAGAGGTAGTAAAACGGCATCAATAATTTTGCACTAAAATTGTAAGTTCCTGGAAAGCAGACCCTGTATCTTATTAATCTTTATGCTCCTTTTAACTAGGAGAACATTCTGCATAAAGTTCAACAAATGCTTCTTGAATGAATGGTGTAGGGTTAGGATGGACACAGTGCAGGTTTTCTAATATCCAGCGGACCGGGTGAAGGAGGAATAGGAGTCCTCAGTGGTTTTGCAGGGTTTTTTTTTCTTGGGATTACCAGGTATATGGCAGGCAGGGGTGCTGGGGGGCCGGTAGGCTGGCAGGACTCCCAGCCTCCAGCAGATCTTCACTTTGGGCTCTCCGGCCTTCTCTCAGCTTCTGCTGCTCTTGCTTCTTTCTCAGCTTCTCTTTTGATTTCTGCTGGCGTCCCCATGACGCCTCCTTTAATAGCCCAGTCTCAGCCCAGGTGACTCCCATCTACCTATGCCCACACCCTACTCCAGGTGCCCGCCATCAGGCATGCATTCAGGACCGCAAGGATCCGTCATCTATCCTGATGGCAGGAGGGCAGAAAAGCCTGACATTTTTCCTTACCCTACAAATGGTATATTCTGATGGTATCTGCTCAGGTATATGTATTTCACAGGTGAAAACCATATCCAAGCTAAACATTTAGTTAAGTGCTAACAGTGTCCCTGGATCTAATCCAAGGTTGTATGTAAAATACCTCATTTACTCTTTCCGTTCACTCTATAAGGCATGTTCTGGGCACCCTCATTCTCACAGGTGAAGAAACTGAGAATTGAGGTATTGGTAAAGGTCTCACAGATCGGAGGGGTTGGGCTGCCCTACAAACAGGCAGTCCTCCAGAGCCTCTCATGGCCAACAGCTGATGTATGTGGGGGTCATAAGTGTATAGAAATTCTTATCCATATCAGACCAACATCTGATGTATAGAACTACCTGGTAGTTTGATATATAATTAGAAAATAATCTTGTAGTAGGATGTGTATAGCTCTTGTTTTTCTTCCTATGAAAACAATAAGCATAATGACTCTAAATGCCTTAATATTCAACCAAGAATAAAATTATTAAAATGGCTAAAGTTTCTCCCTGAATATGTGTTTCTCTGGAAATTATATTGGTGACTGTGGAAATTATGAAAGTTTCCACAGCAAATAAAAGGTTTCATTAAAGCTGAGAAAGCTTTCTATCATTACTGAAGCAGTTTGTACTTATTACATTTTAAGGAAAGGTGGTAACCAAGTGCAGTTGTACAATAAAACAGAAATTTTAAATCTCTAAATGCCATCAATCAATACATGATGTCTTGATGCTTTCTCTTGGTGCTTCTTTTTGAGTTCCACTGCTTACTTAATTACAGCATGAACACTTGATATAAAAATTGCAACGGGCCTGTTCTGACTCTGCTCAGATAGAGTTTGGAGTAAATAAAAATGGTCTTAAAAACTTCTGCCAAAGATTATAATAGAGTCTTTGAATCTGAGCTGCATTGTACTTTGGGTAAAGTCAACTATAAACGACTGTTTCTGGCACTGCCATTTCTGATACTGGTTCAGAATGGAAAATTTTGATTGATTATCCCTCTAGTTTGCTGTATCTCAGCCCCTCTTGCTATTTGTGTGTGTGTTTGTGGGTTGCACACAATACTCCTGGAGGCAGAATGGGGATTTTCTAGCTCTCAGTCATGCATGAGGATAAAATGATACGGCTCTTCTGGCTCCTTCAAAGGATCATCCCTGAATCCATGTGAAGTTGGCTCCCTGTGTGAAAGTTATGCTGGGCTCTAAGTAGAGATAGTCACACTCATTCGAAAATTTGCTTTTAGGACCTGGAAGAACAGGGAGCATTATATGGGCTAAAAATGCAGAAGCTGTTGTATATTTGAAAGGATTGTCTCAAGGTCTAGTGGCATTTTGTTTGTGTAGGTTTATTAATTTACACCCTTTTTTTAATGTAAAGAAGTGTTTCTGTGTGACAGAGTATACTGGAGTGTGGTATAGAAAGAATGTACACATCCCTGGTACTCCCTGATAAAACAAACCTTCTTTAACAAAGGTAGCATAAAAATTACCATAAGTGAAATTGTCAATTTTTAGATAGTTCGATATGTGTATTTAAAAGAGACAAAAAATAAAAATCCTCCTACTGTGTAATTTACAATAGGAATGTCCATCACACTCTGTATCTGCCTTCTTAGCAAAGTGTAGTATTTTGGGGGGCTGTTATAGCATCCTGGTGTTGATCACAACTCACACTCATCACCAAAATTATCTCTGTCATGCAGAATGTCATACATGAAATTATTATATATATGAATTCAAGCTGGGCAGTTTCTAGTCACACTCCTGTTAAATATTAGCAACTTAATTAACTTCAAGGAGAAAATTGTTTCTGGTTAAACAAGTTGAATGGGAGCTTTTCATTTATTTTGACTTCTTTGATCATTTTGTTATAGATTCTGCTTTTTGTTTTTAATAGATGCAGTACCTTCTCTTAACATTCCATTTGCTTAGCAAATCTGTTCACATAAATAGGTGGAAATGAAAAGGGATATAACATCACTCAGTTCTTTGAATTCCTTCCTTTATATGCCAAAAATCATCAAAAAATATTTTTGATGGTCTATCAAATGACAACTTGACTAGGTTTCCTTTTAATTGTGTTGAAAGCAAAAGAATGGAAACTACTTTCAATTGTTTTTGTCGCCCAGTCATGAAATTTACTTGTTTTGTCACCATCTATATGATACTTCAACTTGTCCTTTTGTTTCTCAGATACTTTTCTAAGTTCTGAATACCTTAATAAGACACCAGAAGGTCAGACGTATGCCTTTCTTTTTGTAAAGATGATTATAAAACGAAGTGGATGGGTATAGATCAATAACATTTGAAAATGAATTTTCAAGCTGATCGTTAAGGGAGAATACAGAGAAAAACTTGAAAATCTGGAAACTGACCTATCATTGAAAACTATTTTGCCTGCGTTCCTCTAGGAAAGTCTTCAGGCATCACAAAGTGTGTGCACATTCCAGTTTATAATTGGCAACCTAGAGAACAGGGTTCCCTCAGATGCAATCTACTGTAGCGTTCCACTTCCTTTCTCTCTTTTGAAGAAAGGCATTTCTAATAAAGAGGATAAGTAGGGACACCCCAACTTATTATTTTTTTATGTTTATACTTTTTATTTTATTTTATTTTTTAATTTTAACATTTATCATTTTTTACCTTTTTTTAGACAATATTTGCTTCCCCCCACCCCCTCAGACTGAGGCCCCATAGAATTTCCTTCCCCCAGGCACCTGTGCACCATCACCACAGTCCCCTCCCTCCCTCTCACCCCTCACCCTCTTCCTCCCCTGCAGGATGTCTCTGGTTTATAATTGTCTGTTATTGCTTTGTTGTATACCCAACTTATTTTGTTTATTAATATTTATATAGAATTTTTTTGAAAAATGAGAAAATAGAACTTCTCTTACCCTATTTTCAACTCTAAAATCAACCTCAAATAATTTGGACCTGGGATATTTGTATATTTTCAAGATTCTGTGTTACCAGAAACATCATTTTCAGTGAAAAGCTTGGATTTTGGGGGCCTTGCTGGTGGCACAGGCAGTTGAGCAACGCGCTGTGAAGCTGTCTGCAGCCTCTGTAGTGAGGGCTCGATCCCGGCAGGCCGGCGAGAATCCCACATGGTGCAGCAGACCTCTCCTGTCTCGTCCCCTGCTCCCCTCAGCAGTGTACTTAGTCAGTCTGCCTGTTCTGTTCCCTGCTCTGTCTCTGGTGAATCCTCTCACCCTCCCGTGCATCTGGCCTGTACCCTGCTCCTTATATAAAATTAAAAAAAAAAATCCTTAAAAAAAAAAAGAAAAGAAAAGTTTGGGTTTTGGAAGATAGTACTCAAACAACCTGCTAAACTTTAGTTACTAATTTTGGTACAAAGACATGAAGTATACAGATCGAAACATTCAATTTCCCCCTCTAATGGCTAACTCTCCTCCTCATGCCAATAGTTGCCAATAGTGCATGTTTTGGAATGATCCAATAATTGTCAATCATTTTTAGATAGGGGTAAAATTTATAAAAAGAAATCTAGGATTTTATAAAAAATTTTATAAAAAATTAGATAGGGTAAAATTTATAAAAAGAAATCTAGGATTCAAAAGTTTTATTGATTTACAAGCACCTAAAACTCAAAATCCCAAATGATATGTTATGAATATGATTTATTGTTTATGAAAAATGGATAAGGAAAGGGAACTGGATCAGTTGAGTCACGTTTTAAAAAAGTCACATGCCAAAAAATGTATGTGAATGGACATACATTTATGCTTTCAATTAAACTATATAATAAATATGTTTCTATAGTTACCTCATAAACACAATATTTTATTAAAATGATCAACTACTAGTTCAGATTGCATTGAAAAAGATTTGTGCAGTACTCACAAAGGAGAATTATTTGAATATGGAGACATTGCATTTTGATCTTTCTTGCATTAGCTTAACACTGAAACTTCATTGAAAACATTACTGAATAGTGTGATATAAACAAAATCATATCTATTGTACTTCATCACTTATATTTAAAATATTTTAGGTTATATTTGACTATATAGTATATTTGCATCATCTACTGACTAAAAAAACCAACCCAAATGTAAGATAGAACACCCTTATACCTCTGGTTTCTAGCTGAGCAGAAACCATTTGATTCTTTCAGAAGCTCTAAATCACTCTCTTCTGGCAAGAGTTCCAATTAGGGAATATATCCTTCAGTGACAACATCAGTGCTGCGAATTGTTGTATCAGAAAATATATTTGGATTAAAAGAATTCACCTGAGAGCTTGCCTTTCTAGATTAATGCTTTTTGGGAGAAAAGAGGAAAAGATGTGACAAGCTCAGTAGATGCAGCTTGAAAAATCATGACTTACTGAGATTCTGTCCATATTAGGATTAAAAAGTTTTTTGAAAATTGGTGTCAAATCATTGCTTTTATAGTGAACCACAAGAAATGTACTTTAAAAGTGAAGAACATTTCAAAGTGTAGATGTATGGATCTGGATTCCTTCACAATTTCTCATGCTCTTGTGGCTCTCCCTTGCTTGCACTCTTCTTGTCTTCCTGGCTCTTTTGTATGGTGACTCTTTGTGGTCTATTGGTAGATTACTGCAAGGTGCGGTTTCTTCTGCCAGGTGTCTGAAAACTCTCATTGGGGAGTTTTATTACCCATTCCTTCTCCATCCCAACTACCTATATATGTGTGGGAGGCTCCAGAAGGCATCTGTTCCTTTTTTGATATATGATCAGTGATCTCTTTCTATTATATTTGCCAGCATAGACCATTCAGACTCAAAGTGTAGCAGTTTTGGTCCTGTGCACCTAGGCAACATGTTCTGTACATCTCTGTCTAATGTCACCTACTTAAATCGGTCACCTTTCAGGTCATACATGTAATGGACTGAAATATGTCTCCCTCTCCTTATTCATATGTTCAAGTCCTAATTCCCAATCCCTCAGATATGGCTATTTTTAAAGGTAGGGTCATTAAAGAGATGAATGAGGTCAAGGTGGGCCCTAATCTAATATGATTGCTATGCTTATATTAAAAAGAGGTTGGGACACAGACATGTACACACAGGAAGACTATGTAGAGATACAAGGAGAAGATGGCTTCTCTGAGCCAAGAATGAGGCCTGGAAAAATGGATAAGGAAAAATCTTTCCTTGTGATCCTCGAAAGAAACCAACCCTCTGACACCTTGATTCTGGACTTTCAGCCTCCAGAACTGTGAGACGGTACATTTCTGATGTTTAAGTGACCTTTAGTATAGCAGCTGTGACACGCTAACAGAACCTTTTTGCAACTGTACATGCTCTTTATTACTTAGTGCTGCAAAGGCTGAAGATTTTTTTTTTAAAGATTTATTTTTGCATACAAGAGCTGGGGTACAGGCCAGAGGTACATGTGGGGGTGACGATTCACCAGAGACAGAGTGGGGAACAGAACGGGCAGACTGACCAAAGTACACTGCTGAGGGGAGCAGCGGGTGAGTCAGGAGAGGTCTGCTGCACCATGTGGGTAGCTCCCTGGCTGGCAGAGGATTGGACTCATGCTGCAGAGGCTGCGGATATCTTCAAACGTTGTATCTTAACCCTTTGCACCACCAGGGAGGCCCTGAAGATGATCTTTATGAGAAATGCAGAGTCACTGAGTATAAGTGATTTAGCAGCACAAGGTCATAGGGAGTGGAGATTAGAAGTAAAAATTTCAAAAGTGATATAAAAGTTAAAGCAAAGAGAAAATATGATTAAAGGACCAGTGAGTAGAAAGAATTGAGATAATAAGTCAATGATCTCTACCAGTAAAGATTGAACTTTTCTTTTATTAAGTCTGATTAGTAATCAAATTACTCCCCAGCTCTCCTTGTCTGACACTAGTTGGGATAGAAAATTGAACATTTTAAGCGGATGATCTATTTTTCTGTGGCTGTTATTGTTTTCTTATAATAATAATAAACATTTATAAATTAATGAAATTTCTTAGGGCAAAATATTGAAGCAAGGAAAGAAACAGCAGGGAGCTAAACAGACAATATAAATTGCACATAGTAGTTATGAAACAACATTAAAAACTAAGGATTTTAAATTGAATTGAATCATAGTGTTTTATAGTAGCAGTTAATTTGGCTTTCTCTATATGCCATAGATTGTAATATTTCATATTTGTGAATATTATGTGTCTCTCATACTAAGAAGTTGTCTGTTTTCATAGCATGCTCCAAGATATTTATAATATTATTGTTTCTGTTGTTTAGTTTCAAATAAAAACAATCTGTTGTAAGTTAGAATAATAGATTTAGGAGAGATCTGAGATCTCAGATCTCGGCACTAGAACTAAAGTGTTTTTTTTTTTTTATTTTCCTCCTTGTACTTATCTGTATTTTGAAAATTTTCTACTTTGAGAAAAATACAACAAAGCAAATCAAAATTGCTTAAACTCCTACCATCCATAAATAATCATAGTGGACATTTTTGTCACTTTCTTTTTCTCCATTTTCTTGTAGTTTATTTCTCTTTTCAAACTAGCCTGACAAAGCTACACTGTTTAAAAAGCTGTTTTAAGACTGTACTATAAATACTATTAATATTTATTGTGATAATAAGTGATATAGCAACAGACTATACTGTTTTTAAAATTATGCCAGCAAGTGCCATGTGGCTCTATCCCCAAAGCATCCTAATTGTCTTCAAATTAATGTTTATAATCTACAAACTCTTTGAGGGTGAGACCATATCTCTACATTTTTTCATCCTCTATGTATTCCCAGGACTACAGCTTGAATTTAACTCAATAATTGCTGATTTATGTCTCCCATCTTATTGATGATTTATGATAAATCCCGAGAGTATATTCACTTATTCATTCAATTAATATATTCACATATTCATTCATCTAATATTTGCTGAGTGCCTACTATGTATTAGTTACCCAACCACTATATATATTTTTTTTTAAAGATTTCTTTATTTATTTATACAAGCACTGGGTACAGTCAGAAGTGCAGGAGGGTGAGAGGATTCACCAGAGTCAGAGCGGGGAGCAGAACAGGCAGACTGACGAAATACACTGCTGAGGGGAGCAGCATGCGAGGCAGGAGAGGTCTGTGCTCCATGTGAGACCCTCGCTGGCAGCTGGGAATTGAACTGGCGCTGCAGAGGCTGCGGGCAGCTTCACAGCCCAGTACTCAACCTCTGCGCCACCAGGGAGGCCCCCAACCACTATATTAAGCACGTACTCTGTTCCAAAAATTCATTTCACAGAAATTTATTTGAGATCCTGAATACACCTGATAATTATTTTATAAAATATTTCTAAAGTCACTGACTTTTACTGAATTTTGCTGTCCTTGGGGCAATGTGGTGATTGTATTAATTAGGAATAATAATTCAGCTTTAAGTTACAGAAAGCCAAAGTAATGTTGGCTTAGCATTTTTTAATTATTTCAGAAATAGTCTGTAGATACTTGGTTCTATTCTGTTTTGTTTTGTTTTTGTAATATTGGGACCTGGGTCTTTATTGCTACACTTTTCTTGGTGGTAGCAAGATGATTACCCCAGATCCAGGCATTGCTTATTTATAAAAACATCCAAACAAAAAAGAAAATATGGATTTTTTTTTTTAATCAAGAAGAAAAATATTTCCAGAACTTTCCAGTAGATTTTTGTTTATATCTCGTTGACTCAAACTGTATCAGTAGTCATGCCTACATATGGTAGAGGGTGGGGAACTATTTGCCTTTTTCAAACTCTACTGTGGGAGATAGGCATGGAAGTGTTTGGAATGGTATCTGTTAGTCAGTCAACAACCCAGTTACTTTAGTGATTAGCTTCTAGCTCTGGACTTCAGAGTTTGAGTTTAGATTTGCCACACAGCTTCTATATGAACCTAATCAAATTCTCTATTAGCTCTCTAATTCTTGTTTTTTTCATCCCTGTGGAAAATATATCTGCTTTGTACATTTTATGAGGATGAGACGAGATACTTTAAAGCATTTAACACAGGACCTGGTACATAGTTAGGTGTTAATATGACAACTTAGTGCCTGGTAGCTTAGTCATGAATGGTACATATGTACCCAGATTTCTGTAAGAAAACTTCTGTTGGCTATAGAGTTGGATTAATTGGACAAGGCATCCTGGAGAGATTAATTTCAAGAAAGAGTGTTGAAGGAGAGGGGGAAACATAACACATTATATATATGGAAACATTTAAAGAATGCAAAATGTTCTCATGTAGTATTATAATCACAGTCATCATTAGCAGGTCTATAGTAGTCCTTTATGTATTTGAATAAATGAGACAACATTAAGGGCTTAGTTAATTCACATGTTCCAGGGAGCAGGCAAAGATGGTATAAAACCAAGTACAAAATGAATACCTTTAATTTGGTTTTGTCTTTAAGTTCTACTACTGCTTTCTGCTCATATTTTAGAACTCCAAATACAATACTAAGTGTACACATTAGTGCTATTCTTTTTAAAGTGAAAGATTTTTGCTTTTAGTTCAAAGTTAGAACTTAGTTTCAGATTTCTGATCATCTCCTAAGCCTTTATAAAAATGAGTCTGGGGCCTCCCCTGGTGGCATAAGTGGCTGAGTGCTGAGCTGTGAAGCTGTCCGCAGCCTCTGCAGTGCTGGTTCCATCCCGGCCAGCCGGGGAGGGTGCCACAAGGGGTGGCAGACCTCTCCTGTTGCGCCTGCTGCTCCCCTCAGCAGTGTATTTTGTCAGTCTGCCTGTTCTGTTCCCTGCTCTGTCTTGGGTGAATCCTCTCACCCTCTGGCGAATCTGGACTGTACCCTGGTTCTTCTATAAATAAATAAATAAATAAACAAACAAACAAATAAATAAATCTTTAAAAAAAATGAGTTTGAACATCTATTACCCTTGAAATCAATAGTTTGGAGTCTACCTCAAATTGCCAACAAATAACTATTTCATTATGATTCATAGGGATTTACATAAGGTTTTCACTGTAAAATATTTTGTTCTTATAAATTCTTCTTTCCTTTGAGTCAAGCTTGTGACTTACAGTCTTTTAACTTAGATTGGAGTCTTCCAAAACAAGCATTTAGGGGGTGGGGAAGGCTGACTTCTAGCTGCAGTCTGTGAAGAGGGGTCCTGAGGGTCCAGCTCAGGAAAAAAGGAGGAAAATTTGAAATTTCAGAGCCAAATAAAAAAGTATGGAGCAGGAACCAGATCTTAAAGTAGTATTTAGAGGCAGGGGACCAGAGAAGTCAAGAGACAGGGCCCAAGGAAATTTAGAAACTGTAGTGGGGAATGTGGACCTAGGTTAGAGCATTTCAAAGGGGATATGAAACAGGAGTCAAAAGTGTCTGAAGGATTGGGACAATCTGAAAATTGTCTTTCTTATTTTTGTGTGTTCTCAACAAAAATGAATGATGTTCTGGGGCCTCCCCGGTGGCGCAGCGGTTGAGCGCTGGGTTGCGAAGCTGCCCGCGGCCTCTGCGGTGCCGGTTCGATCCCCGGCTGCTCCTCGGCCACCAGAGGAGGGTCCCACATAGCGCGCAGACCTCTCCTGCCGCCCGCTGCTCCCCTCAGCAGTGTACTTCAGTCCTTCTGCCTGCTCTGCTCCCCGCTCTGGCTCTGGTGAATTCTCTCACCCTCCCGCGCTTCTGACTGTACCCAGTGCATGCATAAACAAAAACAAACAAACAAATAAATAAATAAAACATGCCTCTATAAAAAAAAATAATTTAAAAAAAAATGAATGATGCTCTAAAAAGAGTCAATGTTCCATTAAAAAAGAATGTAAGATAAGTATGCTCTAGTGGAAAGAGGGGTATTCTTGGAGTCAGAAACCTATGCATTTGTACCTCACTTGTGCCTTGTGTGAATTTTCTCTATGCCTCGATTTCCCCTTTCAAAAAAATTGAGCTAATAAATACCTAAAAGGAATATTGATACAAATTACAGACTCAATGAATGGCAGCTGCTGTATATTTATTAAACTCTTTATGAAAATAAATGTTGCTGAAGTTATTTTTGAAAGTTTTTTCAGTCTTTATTAAGATGAACATGATGATTTGATATGTGTAAGGATAGTTAACACATCCTTCAGGTTTTAGGATTTCATTCTTTAGGGTACATCAACCACAAATACATGAAATACATATCTCAAAATAGGCAGAGCTATCCCAAACTAAATGGGAGGAAAGGTAGGAATGTGCTTCCAGTCCATCAGTCATTTTTTTGTTCAATTAAACTAATTTATTTCAAACAGTAATCTGCCCTTAAATTCATGAATTTTTACAAAGCAAATTAGCATTGATCAGCCTATTCAAAACCCCCAAAATGAGGTTGCCCCTTAAAACCCTGATCTGAGAAATTGAGAATTCTAATAAACATTGAAACTATGATCCATAATGTTCAACATCCTTATTCTTCATATGTAATTTGAGAATTCAGGTCAAATTCAGGTAACTGCATCATTATTTGGCATTGACAAATGCTAGAAGGACTGGTAAAAATCTGGGTACTTTTGTTTTTTCAAAGATTGATCATTTAAAATTCAGTCAAATTGTTTAACCTTTGGTCAGATGTCCTTACTATTTTTAATCTGACTAATGCATATATAAGAATTACAGTTTAGGAGCACCTGCACCCCTATGTTTATAGCAGCACAATTTACAATAGCTAAGCTTTGGAAACAACCCAAATGCTCAAAAATAAATGACTGGATAAAGAAGATGTGGTACATATACACAATGGAATATTACTCAGCATTCAAAAAAGATAAACACATGCAATTTGCAGCAACATGGATGGAGCTGGAAGGGATCATGCTCAGCGAAATAAGCCAGAAAGAAAAAGAAAAATACGGGATGGTCTCACTCATAACAGGAATCTAGAAAGCCTAAATATGGACCAGGAAAAAGAATAACTATAAGAAAGAAAAAAAAGTCAAAATCAACAAACAACTATGAACCAGAGACACTCTTTGGGGTGGGGGGAGAGGGATTGGGGTCAAAATCAGGGTTGCAATTGTTTGGGGAATATAAAAATAAATTAAAAAAAGAATTACATTTTAGGGGAGTTGGAAGATTATTTTAAAGAGGTTGGTTATGCCGCCTCTTTCCCCCAAACATGTACTAATTATTTTTAGTGTTTTCCTCCTTGGTGGCTGGGCCATTTGTTTGTTTTTTAAGTTTAACTGCTCTCTATATCTATAAAACCGTATATTCCGGTACCAAGTATAAATAAAGGTTGATCAGATTTCTAAGCCACGACAGCTCCCTAAAGTTTATTTGACATGTAATTTGTAACTGATTTAATTGATATTTTAATAATACTGTAGACTTCGAATTCTTTTTATTGCACTAAATCTTTGGTAAATAATCAGTTTATAAATTTCAATGCAAGTACTCTGTGGTATCTCCTCTTTCTGTGACATTTGGTACATGATGTTCCCACTTAGCATGAGTCTGGCTGCTACTTGTGCTACTATTTTCTTTGCTTTTCTTTTTTTTAAATGATTTATTTATTTATGCATACAAGAACTGGGGTACAGGCCAGAGGTGTGGAGGGTGAGAGGACTCACCAGAGACAAAGTGGGGAGCAGAACAGGCAGGCTGACTGAAATACACTGCTGAGGGGAGCAGCGGGCGAGTCAGGAGAGGCAGAACTTATGGCTGAGGATAGAACTTATGCTGCAGAGGCTGTGGATAGCTTCATAGTGCTGTGCTTAACCCCTTGCACCACCAGGGAGGCCCTGTGCTCCCATTTTCACCCATGCACATTTTACTCTCTCCAACTCGACTTGTCACACATGACCAAGTTCAGATTTCAGTTCTCTCAGGAATACTCATCCTGTGTGGGCATAGTTCACTAATTTGTGAGATGGATAATGACCTGACCTGCAGGATGTTTTGAAGATTAAGTGAGGTCATGCTTGCTAGGCACAAATAAACAGTAGCTGTTAGGATTGTAGCATATCAGACTGTCCTGCCTTCAGTTCTTCTGTTGTGATTGTCTGTACCTTGAGGGCAGGGACTGCACTTACACAATTTTGTAACCTATGATAACAGGCCTGGCACCTAGTAAGCACTCTGTATTTGCTGCATAAAAGAATTGCATTAATCACTTTCTTGTTTAGTACAGGCATGCTGATTACCACCCCCCCTCACTTTTATCCTTTGGCTTCTTTTTTTTTTTGAAAGATTTATTTATTTATTTATTTTATAAATAAAGAACCGGGGTACAGGTCAGAGGCGCGGGAGGGTGAGAGGATCCACCAGAGACAGAGTGGGGAACAGAACAGGCAAATTGATGAAATACACTGCTGAGGGGAGCTGTGGGCGAGGCAGGAGAGGTCTGCTGCGCCATGTGGGACCCTCGCCAACCGGCCAGGATTGAATCCCTGCTGCAGAGGCTGTGGACAGCTTCACAGCGCTGCGCTCAACCGCCTATACCACCAGGCGAGACCCTATCCTCTGGCTTCTGAAGCACAGTGGAGTTCCTCCATACTTCCCAGGGACTCTGGATGTGGTGTGAGTGTACCTGACATGCACATTCACATGCGATAGGAGTAGAAACAAGAGTTCAGTTTGTGGCAGATGGAGTTTCTGACAGGAGGATAGGGTGAAAATATGGACCTTGATACTCCCTCATCACTGGGCCTTTGCATATGTTAATACTTCCTGGAACAAGACTGACATCCGTACCCTTATCCCTCTCTCATTTACTTGACAATTGTTTGGTTTCCTTCTGTTGGTTCAGACTATTTTATTCTTGATTTTTTTAAAATTTTCCCTCTGTAACTGGAGACTGAAGTCCAAGGCTATTGCAGGTGGCTTCTCCTGGAAGGTGGTGCAGCTGAGGTTGAATAGCCCCAGGTAAAATACGAACAAAGTATCAGTTGGGGTGGGACTCTGATAAGAATACAAGGGACTTCAAAGCAGCCCCCAGGATTCAGCTTTCGGGATTTAAGTGTTTTTGGATTTTCAGTGATTCCGGGGTCAGCCATTTCTGCTACCACCATGCTGATCTTCCAGAAGGTTGTTACAGGCCTCCGAATGACAGCAGCCAAAGTCAGAGAAGAAAAGTTCAGAGGCTTTGCTGGGAGCGGAGAGACTGAAATTGTTCCCAGATTTTCTGCTGTTACAGCCTGAAGGGAAAATGAAAACCCAGAGTCCGGCACCTCACTGAGCTGCGTGAGTGTGGGCCTTGTGTCAGGTTGTTTGGCTACAGCAGCTGCTGTTTCCAATGTAGCTTGTATGGTGCTGTGCTGGTTTATCTCGGCAGCTACGGTGGGCATCTCCTGTTGTGTCTTTTGCTGTCTTTGTGAGTTGGATTTTGGTTTATAATCTGGCTGCCACATGTTTCAGGCCCTCAGTGGTGGGAACATACCATCTTGGAGGCATGGCCTTTTGTTTGGAATAGGACTTAAAAAAAAACACTGGATACTGCTTCAGTGAAGTAAACAGCCATTTGTGGCCTCAGTGACTCTTTATTTACCCTTGTTTGTTAAATCCATTATTGTTGTTCCCTAAACCTGAGTAGTGGTGCAATTGTGTGCACAGGTGAAGAACTCAAAAGTGACCCATGAACTATTTGGGCACCACCCGTGGCCAGTTTTAGTGCCCTGTGTTATCCCTACTCCCAAATTTCCTTGACGTGCCTCCTCTGTGCATGGTGTGATTACTCTTTTCAGAGCTCAGGAAAATGTGTATGTGGTCATTTAAGAGTAAAGCATTGCTGTCTAAGTACTGCATGTTAACCTAAATAAGTCACAAGGAAAAATGTAAATACTTATAGGTGGAATACAGAGAAACCAAACAAAGATTCAAGAAAAAGACAGAACTTGCAAACTTACCACAGATCTGAGGCATACATCAAGGGAGAGGGGGAGGAGGGGTCAGTACAAGGGACTGTGGTGATAGATCATGGTGCTGTGGTGGTGGTAGACCTACAGGGACTACATCTGAGGGGACAAATCAAATACTGTGCAAAAATTAACAGCAATGAAAGAAAATAATTAATTAAAAAAAGAGTAAAGTATTACCTTGCATTGTACTACATAGTTACTTTCGTTAACTAATTAATTCTTTATTTAAAAAAGATTTATTTATTTATTTATGCATGCAAGAGGCTGAGTGAGTGCAGGCCAGTGTGGGGGTGGGGGGTGAGAGGATTCACCAGAGACAGAGTGGGGAACAGAACAGGCAGGTTGACTGAAACACACTGCTGAGGGGAGCAGCAGGTGATTCAGGAGAGGTCTGCTGCGCCATGTGGGTTGCTCCCTGGCCGACTGGGGCTCGAACTCGTGCTGCAGAGGTTGCAATTGCTTCATAGTGCGGTGCTTAACCCCTTGCACCACCAGGGAGGCCCAACTAACTTTATTCTTAATAGAGATTTATGGGTAAAGCACTCATCTTTCTCCCCTTTTACAGATAAGGAAACCAATGTTAATAATTGTTGAAACCTATTGAATAAAATTGGTAATAGAAAACAATCTAGATATTTCTGATTCTGGATGGTGGGGAAAGCAGACAATCTACTTGGTCAGATGATCTTCCAAATTATATAAAATAGCATGACTTTTTAAAAGAACTTGTGAAATTAACAAGCTATGATGGGCAAAAATGATAGACATTTCACTGAAATTCTTTATTGTAACTTAATATCCCCCCCCCCGTATGATATATCCAATATATTTGGAAAATGTGGCATCTACAGCACCGTTTTTTTTTTTTTTAAATCAAATTCACAACTGCTGGTGGGATGTGTGCATTAGCTATTTCTTGATCATTGACAAATAAGCCTTGTATCTATAATTGTCTACCATGGTTATTATCCTGAACTCAGTAAAAGAGCCCAATATTAAATTGAAAACAAAGCTAGCTTTGGGAATTATGGCTCTCTAGATGTGCACAAAATCAAGTTCAAAATTCTTTTAGTATGTTTGACTTTTGTTTAAAGTAATTTGAGATTTACCACATAACATTTCAGGTTAGGTTATGACAAGGAAAATAAAAAAAGAGACTTCTCAAATATAAATCATCTATGACATAAAAACAGCAATATATGTATGATTTTGTGATGTTTTGTACTATCACTTAGGTTAATATGGTTGAATCCAGTGTGGTATTTATGAAATAAAGACGATTACCTTCATATTTTAGATTTCAAAAAATGTTCCCTGCTCCCCAGATTTAACTCAGACTTAGATTTCTGATTCTTACTACATTGTCACAGTTTATGAACTAGACTAAGGCTTTGACCCTGTCAAAATATAAATACTCCTGCAAGAGGGAATGTATTGTGATTAACACAGAGATGTACAACCCAGATCCACTTCAAGTAAGGACTTGCTCTCCATGTGTGGAGATGTGGTTTATACATCTTCCAGCTGTGAGTAGCTTCAGGATTTGCCTGGGTTGGTGAGCATGGAGGGATATAAAGACTTGGCCATTTCAGATTAGTACTGGGCAACTCCAAGAGGCAATACATGTTCCAGGGATCCCCCCTAGATTGGCCAGGACTGGTTTGGTCTGTGTGCAGTTTGACTTCTTCCTCTGCTCAATCCTGCTTCCCCTCTTTCCTTTCAAAGATGTTGTCCTTAATAAACATCTTACACTGAACCTGCACTTTAGAATGTGCTCTGAATAATTCTGATAATTGCTTTCCTGAGAGTAGCTGAATATGGGAAAGGAGTACAAAAAGGCAGAGACTAGGAGGAGAAAAGCATGGAAAGAGGATGAAGAATCTGACAATGCCAGATGGCTTGTACAGACAGAAGGATTGTCAATTAAGAGTAAGAAAGGGTGGGCCTCCCTGGTGGCACAGGTGGTTGAGCGCCACACTGTGAAGCTGTTCGCAGCCTTTGCAGCACAGGTTCTAACCCGCCAGCTGGCGAGAATCCCACAAGGCGAGGCAGACCCCTCCTGTCTCACCCGCTGCTCCCCTCAGCAGTGTATTTTGTCAGTCTGCCTGTTCTGTTTCCCGCTCTGTCTCTGGTGAATCCTCTCATTCTCCTGCGCATCTGGCCTGTACCCCAGTTCTTGTATAAATTAAAAAAAAATCTTAAAAAAAAAAGAGTAAGAAAGGGCATATGAAAGGAAAGCTGGGCTCAGGGCAATCTTTGCTTACTTATTAATTTTACTTAAACCGGTTCTGGATATCAGAATATATAAGTAGAATAACATGGAGGTTTTTCCAGATCCTTTCTAAGAGACTATACTTTTCCTTTCTAGTAACTCAATAGATATTGACAATTAGTAAAAAATATGAGGGTCTGCCAAAGTA
The DNA here is from genome assembly GCF_014898055.3 of Talpa occidentalis. Lineage (NCBI taxonomy): Eukaryota > Metazoa > Chordata > Mammalia > Eulipotyphla > Talpidae > Talpa > Talpa occidentalis. Next base: position 50,346,219 of record NW_023605305.1, read on the forward strand.
ACGTCTTAATTTGTACATTTCAAAAATATGTTCTAGGCATTTTTCTGTGTTTCTGGAATACTCGACCTTATGAATAGTACAAAATCAATGTCCACATGGAAGTTAAAATATAGAGAAAAGACAATTATGGAACCTGGCTTTATAACTTCCAAAAGATAGTGCGCAGATTTATATGCACCTCTTCCTAAGAGGATAATGACTAACTGCATTTTGAAGAACAGATAGGGAGAAATAGATTACAAGTACTGCCTCCAAGGAAGGTTTTTCTGTCAATGGAGGAAGTTAAATATGGGAAGAAATTACTCATGGTGGAAATCTTTAAGAAGTAGTTAGTTTTACCTGTATAGTATTATTTCAGTTTGGTTTGAAATCGATGATGGGAGGGAAAGTATATAATCCATGATAACATCTAACATTTTGAACATTTATTATCTGCTAGCTAAACTGCTAAGTGTTTTTATACATACTGACTCATTTAAAGCTGAAAATGACTTTCTGAAGTACACTATTATTATTTCCATTTCAGAGAAAGATAAAAAGGCACGGAGAAGTTTAAGTACCCGACCCTGGTTGCTGATTTACTAAAAAAATCTAGTTAAGATTCAAATTTAACTATCAAACTTGAGAGGTCAGACTCTCAAGTACCTTACTCTGCCTCCTCAAGACATAGCAGGAGGTTTTGGTGTTAAAAGAAAGGAGAGTTAGAATAATCTGGTCATGCCAGTTCCCTGCTTAAAACCTTCCACTGCTGAGACAAAACCAATCAGTTCCAGGAGCATGAAGTACATGATCTTATAGGCCACTCCTTTGATTTTTAAACAATGTCTTTTTTTTTTTTAAAGATTTATTTATTTATGATTACAAGAACTGAAGTACAGGCCAGAGGTGTGGAAGGTAAGAGGATCTACCAGAGACAGTGTGGGGAACGGAACAGTCAGACTGACTGAAATACACTGCTGAGGGGAGCAGAGGGCAAGTCAGGAGAGGTCTGCTGCACCATGTGAGTAGCTCCCTTGCCCAGAATCGAACTTGCCTTGCAGAGGCTGCAGACAGCTTCACAGCAGTGTGCTCAACCCCTTGCGCCACCAGGGAGGCCCTAAACAATGTCTTTTTTTATGGTGCCAAAATATCCTCCCTGTACTTTCACTCATTGTTTGTGATGACCGTGCCTTCTTTGCCTCTTCCATGAGTCCACAACTCACTGATCTGACCCCCTATTTCTTCTCCAGGATGAGCCCTGCAGGACCTTTGAATGTGTCTCACAGATTACAGTTCAGTTTAATGGGCAAAGCAGAATAGTTAACTGATTTAAATCTTCCATCTACCTTTCCATGGATATCTAACCTCCTTATACCTCAGTTTACTCATCAGTGAAGAGGGAGGATAATAGTATTTCAAAGGATTGTTTTGAGAATTAAAATATATAGCACATGTCTTATAGAGTGTACACTACAAAAAATTTAAGTGCTTAGTAAATACTGGTGATGCATACGATTAGTTTATAGAATTTTCCTTTAAGCAACTTCATTATCTTGCTTAGTTTGGAAATTAGTTTTCTATTATTACATATATTTTTGAATGGCCATGTTTTTTTTTTCTTCTGTTCAAAAATGTAAAATTCTAAAGTCTGCAGAGAAATGCTTGAAAACTCATACCATGTCTATAGGGAACTACTCAACCTAGTGGCCCTAGGTCGACTGAGTCCTCATTTGCTGCTTTCCTGTGCCTCCTCAGTGAACATTGCAAAACTATCTCACCAGCAGTCAGCACAGTTGGAGACTAGTTTTTCTTTTATTAATCACTTCAAACCATCATATGAAGTTTTTAAATAAAACGATATTATGGTTCTCATCTGACTGCATTGTTAGAATAAGTTGAGTGAAATTGTACATCAATATTTAGCATAATTGCAGAGATCTGGGAGGTTTGGATGCAAATAAAGAATGAAAAATTCACATAGAATCATTTATATGTTATCAGTTCAGTCATCTTCTGTAAAGTGGCAGACAATAGTCGCATGGTCTAATTTTAGTTGGCAAAGAGTTTTCTTATAAAGGGTTGGAAAGGAATTGACCCTTTTGTCAATTGCTCTTCTATATTTATCTTCAAGTTTCTTCAAAACATATATATTTTTCTGCCTCCCTGGGAACTTTTTCCTTTAAGGCAATTTTGTAGCTCACAGCAAATACACTCATTGGACAAAACTCATTGGAAAAAACTCATTGGACAAAATTCACTGGACAAAACTCATTGTCAGTATGGTCATCCACAGTCATCACTCTATTAAAAAATAGCACCATACTCTCTAAAGCCTGTTTTTGATCTCCTTTTGTCAGAGACTGCTTTCAGTCATTGTCCTGAAACAGAAGAAAAGGTAGGATCCTTAGCTGTGAATTTTAAAAAAGGAGCTGTATTTAGAAATTGGACCAATATATGTCATTACTGTTAATGGATTTATTCAACAAATACTGGTCAAGTGTTTACCGTGTGCAAGGTCCCACAGTATGCCATGGGCTGTGTGTGTGTGTGGGGGGGGTACAGGGAGGAGTCTTACATGAATGTAAAGGGAGTGAATGAAACAAATTCTGGTGGAAGGTAGTGAGCAAAAGAACCCAGGGAAGGAATATACAATTCTGTGGGGAAGCTTGTGATCATCTCACATCTTTTTGAGGCCTGTGACTTGAGTCTTCTGATGAGCCATGCCTCCTTTTAAAAACTCAGTGTTCTCAGAATATAAAATGAGGTAAGGGCCTCCCTGGTGATGCAAGGGGTTAAGATGCGACCTATCTGCATCCACTGCAGCACAAGTTCAATCCCCTGCCTGCCAAGGAGCGACCCACATGGTACAACAGACCTCTCCTGACTAGCTTACTGCTCCCCTCAGCAGTGTACTGCAGTCAATCTGCCTGCTCTGTTCCACTCTCTGTCTTTGGTGAGTCCTCTCACCCCCCTCACCTCTGGCCTCTACCCCAGTTCTTGTATGCATAAATAAATGAATCTTTTAAAAAAATAAATAAAATGAGGGAATTGGCTATAACTCATGTGATCACGTGTGATCTTCTATACTCTTAAGATGTAGCAACTCCAAATAAATACGTATCAGATCAATAAATCTAGACCAGTCACTTTAGGAAGCAGTAACAGCTTTTTACTTTATACTGTAACTTTAAAAGGAAGAAGACGGAATTTTTCAAGATCACTCACCTTATAAGGGGTAGAATTAGAATTTGACCTCAAGCCTTTCTGTTCAAAATCCCATTCTCTTTTTCCTGTATTTTTTTTTTTTTAATCTCATCAAATTTACCTTGGCCAAGTGGTGTTTGATAAAGATTTATTTGCCTTAAATAATTACAGGAAATTCATTGCACCTCTTGGGTTTTAAGATTTTGGTTACACATTTCTTAATTTTTTTCATTTATAAATGATGTGGAGTTTTAAGTGAGGAAAACTTAGTTTAATTTTCCTTTATTTTTCATGTGATTGGTATTCTTTTCAGATACCTTATTTGGGGAAGTTGTTTCGATTTAGTTTTCATTTACTTCTATGCTAAAATCTTGCTGAGGTTCAAAATTGTAGGCTCAGTTGGGAGGCTTGAATGTGTGAGTTTGTTCAGAAAATTGAAATTCAGAGGATTCTTGCAAATCTTTTCCTGGAAGACAATGAGCAAGGCATTTGGGTCCAGAAACTGTGAAGCTCCAGTTTGTGAATTTTAACATAAAGATAAGTCACAATATGCTGTGACCTGTTTTACTTGTGTTCCCAATACAAGTACTTGATATGTGAGTTGCAGAGACATTTTACTTGACTGTCATCGCCAGAAGCCTGCAGTGGCAGTGGAAGTTTGATGTAGGCCCTCCTTGAATGCTGTCAAACTCTCCACAATTGCAGATTTAGTGACCTCTGAAATGCAACGCACCTCTCAATTAGGCTTTTCATCTTAGTAATAAAACTGTGCTCATTCACCTAAGTCTCACTTGATTCTGTTGAGCATAAAATGGTGTAATCATTTTTCCAGATTGGTAGGTGAATTGAACTTTTCCATTTGTGGCAACGTAAAGAGATATCTTGCATAAAATTTCTTGATTGAAATGCTGCTGAAAAATGTCAGTGTATTTGCTGTAGTCCTTATGTTCTTTTTGTTAAGGAGTAGGAAATAGTTGAACAGGTATGTGAGCACCTTTGGTCAAATGTTGCATTTAAAACTTGAATTTCTGAATTAAAAGTAGGTAAAGCATACTTCAATTTGTGGACTCATACAGTGAATTGTACAATTTATCCCTGTAGTATAAATTGCCACTTTTAAAATTTAGTCAATTGTAAACCAGTAAGCTGTCTTTTTTAGAAAGAAAGAAAGAGCCCCGATTTGTAGTGTTTGCCAATTTATGTAGTGTAAATAATCCCATAATGACCAATTTCAAGCAAACAATGACTTGTAAAATTCCTGAAAATTTGAAAAATTATCTCATGAGAGCCAGTATGAGCCAGCTTCAATACACTAGTTTGTGCTTTTTAGAGAGACTGTTGCATGCTTTATAACTGTTTTATGCATAAAATCCTTTTTTCTAATCCCATCTTGAAAATCTTAATCGTAGGGGCCATGCCATATTCTTACAAATGTCTCCTTTCTCCTATTCCCCACACACTTGTACGTAAGTGCAGTAGTAAGCATTCATGGTAACCTATTTCATCAGTACTAAGATGACTTTAATTCACATTCTCACATTACTAAAATCATTTCCAATGTATGATCAATGGCGTGCTATAGTGTTATTGGCATTTCCCCCCTCTCTTTATGTTTCCTATAATAATTTAAATTTGTGAAATATTTTAAGGGTTGCATAAATGATGTTTGACATGATTACAATTTCATTCTTTAAGCTAATCTGTCTTTTCACATACTAGATTTACCTACAGCAAGTTACTTCTACTGTTCTTACAAAAAAGCTTTTACTGTTCTTACAAAAAAGCCATACATTGTTTGAAATGCACACCAGTATACCTCTTGTTCTTTTGTCTTGGTACATCAAAACAATATCAGCAGATAGGTACCAACTTGTTTTGTACATTCTGGTGTGGCATACCAAGAACTGCTTTCTGCCATCCGGGAAACACCCTTTTTGGAAGTGGTGACCACTGCATGATTGGCTGTTTTGTAATATATATTACAACCTGATCACCATCACATTGAGCATCTGATGTTTCTGCTCCCTGGCATCTGGCATAGAGGAAAAACCTGGTGGTAAGCAGAATAATGCCCCCTCCAAGCTGCTGATGTCTTATGCCTCAGAATACACAGATATGTTTATTTTGCATTATAAGGAGGGAATTAAAATTGCAAATGGAATTAAGATTGCTCATCAACTGACCTTAAAATAGCAGGATTAGTCTGGATTAATCTGTGTGTGGACCAAATGTATCTGATCACCAGGGTCCCTAATGCAAGAGCACCAGAGCCAGAGAAATGACAATGTGGTCAGCTATTGTTGACTATGATAATGAAAAGGGGTCAACAGCCAGAGACTTCCTTCCAGAAGAAATACAGCCCTGCCCACATCTTGATTTTTACTCAGTGAGACCCATTTTGGACTTCTGACCTTAATAGTAAATTTGTGTTGTTTTAAGTGAGTAGTATGTGATACTTTGGTCCAGCAGTTGTAGTGAACTAATATAAACTTCATTAATTCAGGTGAGCTAAGTCAAAATTTGAGCCAAATAAAACTGATTGTGTCAAAAATATTTTTTGTATTCTCTCTAGACAAATTTCCTAGAAAAATTTGTAGTGTAAAACAGATTATAGAAATATATATCTAAGAGAATAAGATGAAGATTTCATAACAGTATCTTTATGACAATGTTATGGCTAATTGTAAATGTAAGTTATGTATTTGTTCATTTCATCCTATAAGAATTTTCATTTAAAAAATTTCCTGTTACTGATGGAGGATAAGAATAGAAAAACTGGAAAGGAGGCCTCACAAGACTAAAACCTGACTCACACAAGGAGGTGGGGGTTGAGGGAATGAGACAGAGAGGCATGAGGCATTCACCCTGTCGTGCCAAGGGCAACTGGAAGGTCATACCTCCTTGTGTTGGGATGCGCCAAAGAGTAGCCTTGGCCTGGGCCCCTCAGTCTGTGTGGGACAGCCAAACAGTTGCTGAGTACCAACTCCCCTCAGAAAAAGGGGTGGTGATGGCATGAAGATAGAGAAAACTGGAGAAATCTTACCGATAATGTGAAAAACCAAACATTGGGCGCCAAAATGATGTTAGCACCAGATGATGTGAAGAGTCCCTTCGTGGTCGCCAAAATGATGTTGTTTTTCAGAGTGTGGGGTCCTTGGGCTCACTCTGGGAAAGGTTTCACCAGAGCTCCCATTTCAGCTGCACATGGTGAGTTTCCCAGGCGGGTTTCTTCATGAGACAGAGTCGTTAGTCATATTTAAAGAACAGGTTTATTAGGGAAAGGGAAAAGGACAGGTTTTGCTGAGAGAGGCCTGCATGGTTGCAGGCGGGCGGCCTTGACAGGTCATGGGCAGGCAGGAAGCTGCTAGCCCTGCAGAGGGAGAGTGTTGGTGAAAGGAAGTGTGTGCATAGTCACAGGTGGGCAGTGGGAGTGCTGCTTCGAGCCTGTGCAGTGACTGCACTGATATAGCCCTTTTCTCTTTGGGAGGGGTCACTCCTCCATGGAGTGGCCAGCTTGTTACTGATGTTGGGTAACAGGCAAAACCAGGAAGGGACCAGAGATTCCAGGGTGGGCCCAATCTCCCTATCTTTAACCTCAGGCCTGTGCTCCACTCCCTGTAGGAGTCTGATCCTGCTTGGGTCTCATGCCTTGTGATAAGGCACTGGTGCCTAAGGGTCACGACCTCTACAGTTGGGTTAATGGTCATGTTATTCCCCTCGACCCCCACCTCCTTGTGTGAGTCAGGTTTTAGTCTTGTGAGGCCTCCTCTCCAGTTTTTCTATTCTTGTCCTCCATCATTAATACACTGGGATATTGGTGGAGTTGTTTCTCTGTGAATATAGTCATGTCTTTCCATCATTATACTTAGCAGACCCTTTTGAGTGGTTTTTCATGGTGATTTGTGTATATCATCAGGAACAAGTTTTAAGTTATTTGATTTTTTGGCAAGTGACATAAACTAAGACTTGGTTTCCTCATCCTCAAAATGGAGACAATTATGCCTTCTGTTAAAGACTCACACTTGTGTGAGTCCATAAAATGTTGAAACCACAACCACCAAACTGATGGTCTTTGTAAAAAGGTGCTTTGGGGAAGTAGGTCATAAGGATAGAACCCTCATGATGAGATTCATGCCCTTATAAGAACAGACAACAGAGGTCTCGCCTCTCTCTGCCCCGTGAGCACACAATACAAAGACAGTTATCTGCAAGACAGGAAGAAGGGCCCCCCAAGGACCTGACCTTGCCAGCCTCTTGATCTCAGGCTCCCAGCCTCCAGAACTGTGAGAAATAACTGTTGTTTAAGCCATCCAGTCTGTTTTGTTACAGAGTCTGAACAGACTGAGATAGAAATTGATACCTAGAAATGGGGTACTGCTCTAACAAATACCTATAATTGTGAAGCATCTTTGGAAATGGTAATGAGTAGAGGTTTGAAGTTTTGAGGTCTAAATTTTTTTTCCTGATTTAATGAAATATAATTGGCGTATATATGTATAAGTCTGGGTGTGTAAGGTGATAATTTGATTCATGTATATAGTGTGAAATGATTACCACAATGAGGTTAGTTAGTGCCTCATCACCTTTCATAATTAACATGTTATTTTTGTGTGAAAAGAATATTTAAGATCTATCTCTTAGCAAATTTCAAGTATATATAGTCACCTTGTGATACATTCATTTTTCAGAACTTACTCATTTTATAACTGGAAGTGTGTACCTTTAAACAACATCTCCCCATTTCTCCCACCCCCTCAACTCCTGCCATCCACCATTGTACTGTTTCTATGAGTTTTTTAGACTTCACATATAAGTGAGATTATACAGTATTTTGTCTTTTTTTCTATTTCACTTAGCCTAATGCCCTGAAGGCGCATCAATGTGGTAGCAAATGACAGGAATTTCTTTTTTTATGTCTGAGTAATATTCCATACATATATCTCACATTTTCTATATCCATTCATCTGTCAGTGAACACATACATTGTTTCCATTTCTCGGCTATTGTGAATAATGCTGCAGTGAATACAGGAGTACAGGTAGCTCTTTAAGATCATGATTTCATTTCTTTTGGATGTAGAACCAGAAGTGAGATTGCTGAATCATATGGGAGTATTATTATTAATACTGTTTCCCATAGTGTTTGTACCAGTGGTGCACATCCTCACCAGCACTTGTTATCTTTGGTCTTTGCCATATGAACAGGTGTGAGCTGATATCTCACTGTTTCTTTCTTATGCATTTCCCTGATATTAGTGATGCTAAGCACCTTTTCATGGATCTGTTTGTTTTCTTTGGAACAATATCTACTCAGGTCCTCTGTTTATTCTTTAATTACATGATGATGATGATTTTGCTATTGCATTTCCAATGTATTTTGGATAGTAACCCCTTTCCAGATATATAGCTTACAAATATTTTCTCATGAAGGGACTTTTAAAGGTAATTTCTGGTGGATGTGTTGGCGGGAGTGGGGAACACACAGATATATAACAGCTAGAGGTTTTTATCCTCTTAGAAGATAAATAAATAATCACGAGACAACGTTAGTGAAAATATGGATGGTAAAAGACCATTTTGATTAGGTCTTAGGTAGAAATAATGTGTTACTAGAAACTGGGGAGAAAAGGATATTCTTCTAATTGAATGACAAAGATAGAGCAATGGAGGCAGAGGAAGTTCTAATCATTTGCTTCCAGCTATGGAGCTAGTAGTGGTGGAACGAGCATTGAGCTGTGTCTGGAGTGTTAACCAACCTCCCTCTCACTCCACCAGGGTATACAGTGTGGGGCCAGCAGTGTTGGCAGAGGTTGGTGTTCAAGATGCTGCAGGCCAGCAGAAATCCCTTTATCAGCCTGATAAATTATACTTTATCTCAGTCAGGTTTTCCTAGACTGATTCACGTTAAGCAATAATGTTTTGGAGTTTTTTCATTTTAGGAAGTTGGAAGAGCTGTAATAATTAGATATTTCTCATATTCCAGGCACCCAAAAGAAATCAAATGAGATGACTATGTGTGGAAGTGCCGCAGAATGGGATAAGGATTTTACCCTCCTCCAGCTTAGGGCACAGTGTCTAACATGGAGAGATTAGATGCTCAGTACATATGTGTGAATATAGATGAACAAAGAGAAATCAAGTGCACACAAACACTTAGACATCCCCACTGGATTGGGGACACTGTGAGTGCAGTCTCTGTGGCCTTGCTGTGTCCTCAGTGCCTTACAGGATGCCATGAAAGTAGTCTGTACTCAATAATGTTTGTGATTCATAATATTCTAGTGCTTCAGCTTTTACCTGGAATTTTTATGGGACAGACTTGCTCTTTGAAGGCAGATGAAAGGACTGACAGGAATTACTGACTTTGTATTATGTCAGAGTCCCAGTTACAACCATTTGACAACATGGACATTTCCTATGATAACCACTAAGGAGAAAAGAGACAGGAAAATCATCTATAAATACATGGCAGGAAAAAGGGGTTTAAGGGTTATGAGCTAAAAGGTTGTAGCTCAGAAGGCAGTGCTCCCAGTGACTCAGTAGTAGGCTCCTCTAATCCTCGGAAGCTCAGGGACACAGGGCATGTATTGAATTGGAGAAAACAGGACCCATCCTAGAGACAGGGTTGCTTTGTTTCCTAGGGAACTGTTTTCCCCAGTGCAATTAGCCAAAAAGTATGTCCTTCTCCACCCAGTGGCCATAGGGTGTGTAAATACCCTTGCCCATCAAATAAAGAAGCCAACAGGTTTGACTGGTCTATCTAGTTAGTTGTGGGAGTTGGTGTGAACAGCAGGGCCTTTGAGTGATGTGTTCACAATGGCCTGGTGGTCACTCTGACCAATACAGTTGTTGATCCTCTGCACGGGAGCCAGAGGCTCACAGGCCTGAGGCAACGTGACCAAGAATTTCAGCTTTGACAACAGATGCAGAGAGGTTTGGAGAGCAAATGGAGTGCTCAAGGTGCCACACAGGCACCAAGCCAGGGTGACAAGAAAAGAAAGAGAAGTGTATGGGGTCAGGGAGGGGGAGCAGTGTCAGTGAATAGCGAAGACAAAGTCTAAGCATTGGAAAAGCTCTATTGCAAGATGTGTACACACATGCACCTGCGCGAGTGCGTGCACCCACCCAAACACACACACACACAATGGAATACTGTTTTACATCAATAAAGATAAAACTCTTGCCATTTGCAGCAGTGTGGATGGAACTGGAGCTGGAAGGGATTATGCTAAGCGAAATCAGTCAGAAAGAGAAAGACAAATATAAGATGGTGTCACTTACATGTGGAATATGGAAAAATAAAACAAAGGGTCAGATAAGGCCAATCTGAAAAACTAACCATGAAAGCTGAGGGAAAGGGGTAGAAGGGAAGGAATGAGGACAAAGAAGGGAGGGCGTGCAAGGGTCTTTGGTGGTGGGCGCAGTATGGTAACAATGCTTGAGGCGGGGCGAGATCCGATACTTCTATAATGGAAACAATGATGTAAAGCAATATTAACAAAATAAAAAATATTTTAATAAAATAAAAGTTCTACTGATCTGTGCTTGTGTCTGGGTCAGGAAAGCTCTTATAACTGAGAAAATGCAAAGGGAAGCTACAAGCCAGCACCACGCGCACAAGGAAAATAGGGTGCACAGGGTTGGCGGTAGAGGAGGCTGACTGGCTCAGAGCAAGGTGACATTTATATGTAGACAGTCAAGATGTTTTTCCTGACTTCTGCTCAGACTGCTGAAAAGGAATAACATAGATTGGGTGACTTAAACAATAGAAATTTATTTCACACAGTTCTGGAGCTGGGTAGGTTCACAATCAAGGTGCCAGCAGATTCCATGTCTGGTGAGGACCCAATTCCTAGTTTACAGGTGACCATTTTCTTGAGCCTGGTAGAAACGGAGAGAGGAACACTCTGGGGTCTCCCTCATAAGGGCATTGATCCCATTCATGAGAGGTCTCCCTCTGGACCTCATCACCACCCAAATAACAAAAACACCTGGGTTTGGATTTCAACATAGACATGGGATGGGGGGTGAGAGCAAATGTATACTTTGACAACTGTTTTTTTACTAAATCTGCATATAATTTATTCTAGTACAATATCTTGTTAGCAAACAATTTACTAATATCAAGGATCAGGTCAAAAAAACTTCAGGCATTGCCTGAAAAAAGCAGCAGTCACATGATGATAGCAGTGGAAAGAGTAATTTACAAATGGTGTCCCAAGCAGGGACCCTTAATCATCCCTAAATAAGAAAAGTGAGAAAACCAATGTGTGTAAAGGTTTCAACTCAACTAGGCCTATTTGACCTTTCACTAAGACTGGCGGGGCACCTTGCACATGGATTGATTTAGTAGGAGTCTGGAGAATAAAATTGAAATGAGGTGGTGCCAAAGCAGGTTAAACATTATTATTGAGATTTAAACATTACAAAAGTTACAAAGTCTGAATTAAAAGGAGATATTTTATCAGTCTATAGGGAAGTTGAGGTCAATGTCCTATCAACTTTTTAACCCTACTGATTTAATCAGGGTTCTGGCATTCACAGCTATTCCAAAACTGTTGATTTTTTTTTTTTAACTTGAGCTGGAAAAACAGACAAAAGACTATATGTGATATCAGTCTAATGATTTATCTTAAGAATCTGTGAGCTGTGGAATTATGATTGTTAGGACTGAGAGACACCTGCTCACCTTTCTGAAATGAGTTGCTGAAAAGATATTCTGAGAGTTAGAAAGGTACGGGATGTGATGTTGACCTTTCAGAGACAGGAAACCTTTGATGAACTATAGGACACCAAGACAGTTCATTTAAAAGATGGTTTCAAAGCGTTATCTGAGGCTGGTTTTGTACGTGCGTTATTGAAGCCCTGGGGTTGTCTTTTTACATAAACCCAGGAAATAATGGTTCCCGTAGTTGTTCATGTTTGAAACTCTCATGTGACACCTTGACTTCTGGGCTTTGTAACTGCTTATCAATCTCTTTTGTGGACGAAATTAAACTTTCATTACCACTTGACAGCATGGAACTTTCTTACGATGGGCAATAAGGAGAAAAGAGACAGGAAAAGCTCACCAAAATCATCTCCATCTAACTAAGGCAGTGCAAAGAACTGAATAAAATAGATGATAATGACATTTATTTGATTATAATGAGTTCCTGTTCTTGTTTGAGAATAATTTAAGTATCAGCTGCTCACAAAATATACAGATTGTAAATCTTTGTTGCAGGTAGTAGGGTATGCACTTTTAAAACATTTTATCAGAGTAACATTGGTTTATAACATTATATAAGTTTCAGGTGTACAACATTATCATTTGACACCTGTATATACCATCAAAAATCTAGTTTCCACTCACCATCATAAAATCGTCCCTTTTAGTGAATTTCCCTACTCTCTTTCCTCTTTCCGTCTGGCAACTGCCAATTTGTTCTCATAATCTCAGTTTGTTTTTGTTTTTTCATTTGTTTTGATTCTTTATCTTCCACATGAGTGAGATCATATGGGACAACATCAAACTAAAAAACTTCTGTACTTTATTTAAAATATATTTAAATATATATTTAAAATATATTGGGCTATGTTTAGATTTATGTGTTCTTTACCTCTGTCTCTGCCCCACCATGTCTGTCTCTCACATACCCATGTTACATATATATAAATACACACACATACATACATATATATACATACATACATTCTTGTAAAAATAGATTTCCATTATTGCGGTATTTGAAAGGTAGTAATGATCAATATGGGATAGTTATAACTTAGAAAAATTGCATAAAATTTTGATTAATGGACTTCGATGACCATCTACAAAGGTATAGTATATAATTTAGGAACCAGTTTGTTCTCTTTGACACTTAAAATGAAAGACCCCCAAATCAAAGGAAACCTGTAAAATTTATTTGGGGGGGTGCTGGATGTGGAATTAATAAAATTGTCTGGATATATATAGGAAGTTAACACTTCTAAGCTGCTAAACTTAAAATTAGGAATCTGTACCAATAAGATTAAGTCCCAAAGTTGTCTTTTCATTTACTGGACATGTCATTATTTATACACACAATATATCACATCAAGAGTGATACCAAGAATGATGTTCTATTCTGGCCTTGAAACCTAGCAGAGGAGACTTAGAAATAAACTGTAACATATTGTGTGACATTTGAGGTAACTCAAGGTCTTAGGGATGTGGAGTGTAAGGTAATAGCACACAGCACCCCAGATTGCTTTAGGAATCTAAAGCTAACAGGTGTTATCCTCTAGCTAACAGGTGAAAGCAAGGCCTTTGCAGTTGAAGGACTATATGTTGTGCTCTAAAAACATGGAAGAACATGTTGAGTAAGTGCAGGCAAGTTGGAGTTACCAAGACTAGGAATATAACAGGAGGCTGAATCATCCTCTGAAGGAGCTCCTGCTTTTCCACCAGACTTCTTCCTTCAAGACTTTCCTAGCAACTGGACTTGGTCTCCATCTCAGTGTGCCCATGACCTTTTGTCTGATTTTTAGTATTGGATTTTTCACAACAAATTGCTAGATAAACAACATCAGGACTATTTCCCTGTTCTTATCCTAAAACCAGAAAACAGTAGGTGCTCAATACTTGTCTATTAAACACACACATGAATGACTGGCTGGCTAAGTGAATGATTATGCATAGGTTGGGGATGAGAAAGTCAAGAATTGTCTTGATTATCAAACAACACTTCATAAAACCTTAACTATTTCATTTTTCTGTTTCAGGTTACTAGCAGCATATAATAGTCTTACTGATAAACACCTGGCTGGATATTTTAACAATACAAGAATAAGGCGGCATCTCTTGAGATCGGGGCTGGTAAGACTTGGTTTACTTTCTACTTGCCCCCTTGTTTCAAATATTCGCTACCTTCCTGATTTCCTCCTTGAGCTAATCAGTGACATCTTTGCTATTTAGAAAAATGACTTCCTTTCTAAAGATTTATCTATTTGAAGCTATGTTTCAAAAGAGAAAGAGATGTCTTGATGACTGCCAAGTTTCTTATAAATTATTAAGGAAAAATCCTATCAGTTTTCAATAGCATACTTCATTTGTTTATTCTTTGATTTATACATAATTATTAAACATTATATGAACCAGAAACTGTTAAGGATAAAGAGAAGACTACTGTCTTCGGAAAAAAAAAAGATTTAATGAGCACAGAATGTGGTGTGGAAACATGAACAATTCAAAATTTCTCCTTGAATTAAAAAAAAATCATTTCCTGTGATGGTTTATTGATACATTAGTGTCTTTTGTTAGCTCCAAAACTATAATTTCCACAAGATTTTCACTCCTCTAAATGCACTTAATATGAAATCTTTTAAAAATACTATAGTAATCCATTGAAGGGAAGAGATATGGTTATTGAAAGCGTGACTAATGATTTTAGCTGTTTACCTTCTTAAAACACAGTGGGTTTCCTTAACTATTGTTGCCATGGTGTTGAAAGGATCTACACGTGATTCTAATTGTTGTTTATGTGCTTGGCACTGTGGCTGGGTAGATCTCAGAGAGCTTGCTTTTTGTCTCCTGGGGCTTTGTTATCAGACAGACCTGGCTGAAACCTGGCTCTGCCATGTACAAGACATAAAATCTTGAACAAATCCTTCACTTAACTTTCTGAGCTCTAACTTCTTCAGTTGTAAAATGTTATGATACTTAGCCATTGGGATTGTTGTGGCAATTTGAGATGTGTAGTGAATGGTGGTTGTAATTGTTGTGGTAACTATTAACATTATTTTCTCGGAGGGTAATCTGTGAGCTTCCTGTATAAAGGGGAAAGACTTCATATTTCCTTATCAGCATCATCAACAAGCACTTATTGAACACTGGTTATGTGCAAATAACGAAGATAGAGCCCTTTTTCTAAAGCAGTTGTTCAGATATAGTCCTTGGACAGCAATGTTCAACATCACTGAGAAATGCAAATTCTAGAGCTCTACCCCAGGCCTCTTGTGTCAGAAACTCTGGTGTGGGGCTCATCAAACTGTTTTCATCTGGTCTTCCAGGTGATTTTGAGGCAGCTTCAATTTTGAGGCAGCTTCAAAGCAATGAAACCAATTACTGTTTAAAGCAAATGGTGAAAACCTCTGTAGCTTACATGTTTTGCCCTTCAAAGTATTTCCTGTTGTGAGACCATCATTCCTGTGATAACTGTTCCCATTCATTGTTTTAAGGTACCACTTTCTTCACCAATATGTTCAAATTGGTGAAATATGTCTGCCCTATAGGCGCTTCCAGTCTAGCTGTGAGAGATCAGATCTACTCACAGAGGAGAGATCAACCTGTTAACTGCCAAGATGGTACCAGATGTTCTCAATATTGTTTCCCAATTGGACATACATGATATGATTTCCCATGGATAACACATTTTAAAGACTGTAACTGTTAGTCATAATTTGAAGCACAACTTTCACAACTGCACCATTTTATTCTCTTGAAAAATGTATAAAAATGATTATCAGGATCCAATTACTTGTAACAACTCTAGTTGCTCTTAACACCCCAGTGTATTGCAACACCAGCATTAAAAAATTACAGCTTTCAAAATTAAGAAATGTGAGCTTGTATTAGATTTGAAAAAAATTAGGACTAAATAAGTGGAAAGGATAAAGATATACGCTTCAGAAAGTATGTCACCCTCTTTTTTAACAGAGATATAGAAAAATATAAGAAATATGACCATAGGAAGTATTGAAAGAAAAACAAATAAATTAAAAAAGGAAACTACACCTCTTCTGACTTGCAAAGATGACAATTGAAAAGTATCTGGAATACCTTACATCTGCAGTAATACATAATCTGAATAAATCTGAATCACAACAAATTAAATTGCATTCCGGGGTTGGAGAGTGGGAGAAGAGTAGCAAGTGTGAAGACAAAGCAATGAAACCAATTACTTTTTAAACCAACTTGTGAAAACCTCTGTAGCTTACATGTTTTGCCCTTCAAAGTATTTCCTGTGAGACCATCTTTCCTGTGATAACTGTTCCCATTCATTGTTTTAAGGTAGCACCTTCTTCACGAATATATTCAAAAAAAGAAATGAAAAGAACACCTGGATTCCATCAGGAGAAATTGTTACTCTAATGAAAACTCATTTTAAACATCGTGTGCCACCTGTGTGTGTTTTCACAATGATAGGTATCTGAGACTCTCTTTTTTATTTTGCCTCGTGAAATATTCATTACAAGAGAAAGTTTACCAACTCCTGTAGTGTATATACCCTAGGCTTCGAAGACACTGCCACTTTCTCTCTCTGTTTCTCTCTGTATTGGTAACTAAATACATTTTCTGCTTTGTATTTCTATTATTTATTCATGACAGATCACAAGAAGTGGAAGAATACTTTCTGAAAAAGAATACAAACTAAATAACATGAAGCGGGATCATCAAAAATACATTCGGGAGTGTTTAGCTCAGGCCATTTTCCATAAGGTTCTTGACATGGAGGTACTAGTATTTACTATTTTCTTTATAATTTCTATATTTTTAATAGAATAAATTCCTTTACCAGAGGCTGTGGGAATTCATCCTGTATTTTATTAAAAAAGAATGGAACAAAGTCACCTGAGAAATATTCCTCTCTCTAGCTAGTGAGAAGCCAGAAGACCAAAGTAAGCTTTTCTCCATTGCAGTGAGGGAAAAATGTGGACATCATTATATATTTTGTGATATTCAGCTTAACAAATGTAGATTTTTTAATCCATAATGGCTACTGTAAAACATACCAGCCCTCACCATCTGTACTTCAATTTCCATTTGCTAAAAAAAAAAGTGACATCTGCTTAAATATCAGTAATTCTACTGCCATGAATTATTTCAGATCTGTTATTCTTTTAAGGCACTCAAGCTCAGCCGTATGCTGTTTCAAGGAATAAGCATTGAAACATCTGCTGTCCCTCCTACGTTAGGTGACATTGGTCAGCATAGACTCACAACCCAACCATCAATGGCTTTTTTTAGTCTGACATGGTACTTTTAGTGGGCTATCTAGCTAACTTGATAAATTATTTCAGCCTTGCTCCATGGAACTTGTAGTTTCAAGCATCAACACTGTTTTAATCTCTGTGAAAAAGCCTGTCACTTCTTGGCTTGACCACATTAGCAATAAATCAGAACTCTTGGCTCTTAAAACCATTGACCTGTGGGTGCAGTAAACATTTATGAACAATTGTAGAATCATCAGTAAACCAGTACTAAGTGTATTGTTCCTGAAAATATTTATTGTTATGCTATCATTGTATTGAACAAGTGTTGTGTTCACTTAAGTTGTATAGCCAATATAAATTTAGGAATTTATGGGGTGCATGAATACATAAAATCATTGTTTCTGACCTCCAGATTAACTTCTTATAAAAATATTAGTTGCAATTCTAAAACTTATATTTAAAAAGTATAGTATAAAAGTCATCTTTACTTAATTCCAAATTTTAACAGTAAATGCTGAGTCTTGTATTAGCTTTAATGCTTGAATTTGATATTTTCAAATTTCATATAACTTGTATTATCACGACACCTCATACTATTATATGAGAGACAGCATGCATTTTACAGAATTGGAATAAAATCTAGATAAATGTTAATAGGTCATATATAACTCGCATAATACATACATAATTATATAACATATATTAATATAATGAAAAATAGATTATTTTTCTCCAAATTGACACATTTGTAACACATGTAGTTTATGCTGATGCTGTTTAATGTTATATAAATATTCATGTATTCATTCATGCAACAAACATAAATTGCAGGTTTGCCATGTCCCTGTATGAAACTATGTGATGTCACTGTAAGATATAATTAAAGAAAAAAATAGCTGCCTAAAGTGATCAAAGGCTAGAAGAAAGGAAAAAGCAGAATGAGCTCAGAAAAGAAAGGGATGATGACTTGCCCCGTCAGGCCCAACAGAGGTCTTGCTATTTGAACTGGACCTTAAAGTCTGAGAAAGGCATTCCCGAGAGTAGAGACAGCAGGTGTGAAGTTATAGAAGTGTGAAAGGACACCATGGATGGACGGAAAGGAAAGCTCGTTGGGCCTGACTGCACAGTGGGTTAGTGGACGGAGTGGCAGGAAGTGACACTATCCAGTAAGTGGGGGCTCACTTTCCAGAAGACCTTAAATTCCCAATTAGGTTTGGCGTGTAGGTGATGAGGCGATGAAATGTTTTTCAGCAGGGGAGTGAAATAAATGAGCAGAGCTGTTTTAAAAAGATGATGTTACTAAAAATGTGGAAGATGGATTAATGAGCTGGAAAAGATTGGAGGTGGGAGGTCAATTAGGAAGCTGTTGCCAAAGGGTGCGGGCTAGCAGCAGCAGTGGAAATGCTGGGGAGATGCAGCTGTCCACAGAGATGGCGGAGAGGGAACAAGACTGAGTCTGAAGGAGGAGGGTGAAGGAGCTGGAGCCCAGGGCGACGCTGAGGTTTCTGACTTGGTGGGTGGCATGTGTTGTGGGAGATCAGGGACAAATCTTGAAAAAAACCCTTCAAGCTGTGGGACAAAATGCCCAATAGTTAGAGTGCTGTCCAATAAGCAAAGGGGCTGAGAGCTGCAGTATGGTTAAGTAACATGAGTGTTGAGGGGGAGGGGATGTTAGGGTAAGTGAAAAAATTATCAGGCTTTTCCGTCCTCCTGCCATTAACATTAATGGCGGATCCCTGCAGTCCTAGATGCATGCCTGATGGTGGGCACCTGGAGTAGCGTGTGGGAATCCCTAGGTGGGCACACCTGGCCTGAGACTGGGCTTATAAGGGTGGCGTCACAGAGACGCCGACAGAAGGAAGCAGAAAGAGAACGAGAAAGAGCAACAGAATGAGAGCAGAACCAGCAGAGCAGCTAAAGGAGAAGCAGAGGCCTCCAGAGAATGCCAGAGAGCCCAGAAGGAGCAAAGACTGGGGGATGGGAGGCTCCCCATGCCTTGTAAGAAGCTCAATAAGGCCTGAAAAAGCCACCAAGGGCTCTAGGACTTTCTTTTACCTGTCTGCTTAGATCATAGAGATCCTGCTCTATGCCTTGCTGGCAACACTGGGTAGAAGTGAGGTTTAATCTGGAGGACAAAGACATTAGTGGTCTTGGTGAAATATTGGGTTGTTGGAAAAGTCATAATGTATTTTGCAACAAAAACATAGAAAAAATAATTCATAACTTTTCAGACAACCCAGTAGTTTCAACAATAGTGAAGAGGAGGGGTTGGGAGTGGGTGACTGTGGTGAGTTGGATATAAGTGGAAGGTGGGAATGGTTGAGAGTGAATTCAATCAAGTGTGTGATTGAGAAGAAAGGGAGAAGAAAGGGAGGCATTAAGAAAGGGACTGATCTTAGGTAGGGGATGATTGAGTCTGCAGGGTCCCAAAGGCAGCAGGAGGGAATCAAGAACAGAGCAAAAACAGTTTTTCAAATGCTCTTCAATGTGTCAGAATGATTTCAAATCCAATTAGAAGCAGATTATTTTTACATGAGGTTTATTTTTACATCATGCTGTTAATACATTATCAAAAATGGGGGAATACAAGGGGGATAAAAAAGGAAAATAACCACTTATAATCCCTCCCCTCAGAGATAACTGCTGTTAACATAGTCACATTTCCTGTAGTCTCTTTGCTGTTCATGTTTGTCTGTGAATAAAAGCATGTTATGCTGTGGAAAGAACATGATTTCATGGGAAAAAAACAAACCAACAAAGAGGAAGTTAGTGTTAGATGGACCAGAGTTCTGATTACAGCTCTACCACTGGTGAGACCTATGGCCAGTGTCAAGTTCATGATCCTCTACTTCAGTTGTTTTGTAACATGAGGAGGCTTAGTAATTAGTTTTTTGGGAAGAGTATGATTTGCATGATAATCCTTCCCAGAAAGGGACAGACACACATTATCAGCTTGATCAATTAAGTTATATTTCTGTGCATTCTGTACCTTACTTTTTCTCCTGCATTACATGCATTTCTGTTTTTTTTTTTTAACACAATCTCTGTGTGTCTTATTTAAACAATTATATTTTATTACATTATATGCATGTGCCTAAAAATTATTCATTTGCTTTAAGGTTTACATTGTTTTTGAATTTTTGCTCTGAAGGGGAAAAATAAACAACCTTTCAGTTAACATCTTTGGGCATAAAACTTTTTATTTTTTAATTTATTTTTAAGATTTATTTATTTTGATACAAGATCTGGGGTACAGGCCAGATGCGAGGGAGGTTGAGAGGATTCACCAGAGACAGAGCGGGTAACGAAACAGGCAGACTGGCGACATACACTGCTGAGGGGAGCAGCGGGACAAACAGGAGAGGTCTGCTTCTTCATGTGGGATTCTCGCTGCCGGGCCAGGATCGAACCCGCGCTGCAGAGGCTGCGCACAGCTTCACAGTACAGCGCTCAACCACCTGCGCCACCAGGGAGGCCCTGAGCATAAAACTTTTTAAAAAATTATTCAGATTTCTCCCTAGGGTTAGAAGTGAAATGTGCTGGTTAAAGGGTATGCCTAATGTTTGTTAGGAAATGAGTTTCCAAAGAGTTATACCAATTTATATTCCCTCTAACACACTTATGCAGGTGATTCTTCTCCATCTCAATCACAAGAGGAGTGATTGGGAATACAGTTAGTTGATGGGGATTATTTTCCTCAAAAAATTTCTTTGCTGTAGTTGATATGATTCTCTCTTCCATTTTCCCTATGAATGTTTAGCGTTACCACCATCTTGAAATAAAAAAGGAACTGGAGACCTTAGCTAGGAAGGAGCGAATTCAGAGATTTAAGGTAAGGAGCTACATAACTCTTTTCTTTTGTAATACTATTTTGAGATATTGAAAGCTATTGAAGTTTCTTAGAGAACTTGAGAACTTTACATTTGGTAACTCATATCAGATCAAATGATGGTTCCAAAAAGTTTATATCTTGGCTACCATCATCACAGATGTTGACAAAATCGGAACTGACTTTGCAAAATAAACTTTTTAAAGAAAACTTGGAATCGTTCAAGTTTGAAATTTCTTTTTTGTATTTTCTTGATTGATATGTGATAGTGGCCAAATAATTTGTCTTAAGAAGGTAAAAATAGATGATGATGTTCCCAGTTTGATCAAATACATAATTTTAATCACTATGCAATGGTACATTTCTTATGAACATGACCCTAGAAAATTCATGATAAGAAATATCTGTGTTAACATAGATCTACAAAACCCCAAGATTTAGACATTTTGTGAAGCCTTTTTAAAATTTCTCATTTTCTAATTTTGTATTTGATAGTCCTTTTTTGCAGTGAATTTATGAGATATAAACATTTGAATCAAGAGTTGAGAGATACAATTAGGCATGTTTGAAAGGTTTCATTTTAGGTTGGCAGTTTTACTCAATTTCTTGAGCCATTCAAACTCACATGCTGTTTTTCATTTTCTGTGTAGTATTAGAAAGTGGGACCTACCACACATTTCACAAACTGATGAATATTTGTAAAGTTTCTGCAGAACAACTTGCCATGTAAGACAGTAATTTTTCCCTCTTGCCTGATAGACTCAAATCTGTCTATTTTATCATGGTCAAAAGGAAATCTTGTTACAAAAATGTTGTTAAATAACAGAAGATAGGTCAGTTTTTCAAGATCGGAATAGTTGGTGTGTGGAGATTTGCGGTTAATTCAACTTTGCCAATATTATTCTACATCAAGGACTGAGTTATAGATTCTGTAATTTGTCTGCTGAAATGTTACTGGAAAACAGTACACTTCCTCCCTGCATGACTTTTTTTTTGGAGGGTGGGGGGAGAAGAATAGGAGTATAGGCCAGAGGGGTGTGTGTGGGGAAGGGAGGTGACAGTATTCAACAGAGACAGAGTGAGGAGCAGAGTAGGCAGATTTGCTGAAATTCACTGCTAAGGGGAGCAGCAGCTGAGACAGGAGAGGTCTGCACTGCCATATGTGGGCTAGCTGCATGTGCAGGAATTGAACTCAGACCTTCATGGTGGGGTGGGCCACCGTGGTGATAGTGCTGAAGCTTAACCCCTAGGCCACCAGGGGGGCCCTGATTTTTAATTTTAACAATTTCCCCTTTATAACTGTGCTGGTTGGGGAATCTATTTTAGGGCCCCTTTTGCTTTTGCCTTAGGGCATATTTAATTATTTTTAGGGTAGACAAGGAATACTTTCTGGGAGTATTTACTGTCCAGAGTTGTTAGGAGCATGGTGCCCCTTGAAGTGATTTGTTACACTAATCAAAAATGTGCAAAAATATTTGAAATTTTGAGGTTCACAGCAATGTAAAAAAAGTGTCAAAAACACAGTTTACCAAAAGAAACCAGATACAAAAGAATACATGTTAGATGCTTGCTTTGAGATGAATTTCCAGAGCAAGAAAAACTAAGAAATAATGGTGAAAAAAAGTTTGCCTCTGTCTTGATTAGGAGGCTTCTGGGAATGGTGAAGGAGGGAAATATCTGAAATAACTGTTCATTTTCTTAATTGGGGTGATGGTTAAACAGCTGTATATATTTGTCAAACTCATTGAACCTTAGAATTTTGAAGGGTTGAATATTTTGCATGGAAATTACACCATGAATAAAAAAATGCTATTACATCTATAAAATTATTTGTTTTAGAATAAAGAAAATTTTGCAACTGTCATAGGGCAAAATCATGATTTTTGTACTGAGAAACAAACCAATACCCTGTACAGATTTCTTGTTTCTGCATGTCTGTGACTGAGGTACTAACTGTGCTTTGATCCAGACTGTTCAATAATACTTATAATAAATTCTCTTTTGACCTCATCCAACTAAGTTTTTGCTCAAGCTGGCTCTCATAACTTTAAACAGAAAAATACTTATGGAATGGAAAAAAAATGTTCATTGATAATTTTTATACGCCTATTGTTTCACAGGATATTAGCTTTTTAATAATATTTTAATATATATTTTTTAAGATTTATTTATTTATTCAAGAACTGGGGTACAGGTCAGAGGTGTAGGAGGGTGAGAGAATTCACCAGAGAGAGCGGGGAGCAGAACAGGCAGATGGACCAAAAACACTGTTGAGGGGAGACATGAGAGCTCTTCTGCGCCATGTGGGTATTTCCCTGGCCGGCTGGGAATTGAACCCATGCTGCAGAGGCTGTGGACAACTTCACAGGGCTGTGTTCAACCCGCTGTACCACTGGGGAGGCCCCAGAATATCATCATAATTTGTACTTGTTAATATATACATTTTGGAGGAAAGGGTGATGGAGTTTTTGGTTCTCTGGTTCAAGGTGTAGAATGCAGGAAGTGAAAGAAAGGTGTATTTGTTAATTCATAACTATTTACAGTTATCAAAAGTATAATATAAGCAAAATCCTTTCGAAAAAACACTTTGGACAGAGAAGATTATGGTGAAAAGCATTTATATCATGTACTTATTCTATTCTCATTCTAAGCTTGAAGATGGCATATTTGTATACATTTAATTATAAATTCCTATTTAAATATCAATTGTACTCATATATGTATTATATACCTATCATATGTATATTTGATAATGAAAATGATGGCTATGAAAAGAAAAAAGATTAATAAATATCATTATTTAGTCTGAGGATGCATTTTTTTGAGTACAACTATTTTATCGAGTAAAGCAGACTCAATTTCCTGCCTTTTTTCTATTATGCATGATGAACTGACTCTTCAAACTGTTCATTTCCCTAGTAATCAGTACTATACAAGCAATAGTTTCCCTCAAACATATGTGATCAAATATGTCAACAAACAAAAAATATTGTTGGTGGTATATATATATATATATATATTATATATAAAACCCTTCCCACCTTTTTTATATAATACCCAATACCCAATACCTGTACAGATGTGGAAAACTTTTGCTAATTACCACAATAGACCTCAGGGAAACACTTTTGAAAAGAATGAGAAAAAATGTCTTTAAGCAACTACATATAGTCAAATCATACCTGTTAGCTGGCAGATACTGACCTAGGTTACTAATTATGATCATTTGGCTAAATCACTTTCTTTATTCTAGGGAGAGCACACAAGATGGTCTGTAGAAAATAACATGCCAGTCCTGTCTCCCCATCCTCCAGTTGGCCCAAAGACTAACCGTGGTCATAGTGTTCTGGTTGATGAAAAACATTCCAGTCCATTAACACTGGTGAGTCATGTTAAATACTGTCATGCACTATCCCAACTAATTAATGTATTACTTGCTATCACTCTCAGAAAGAACATTCTATGGCATGTGTCAGTAAAATGCTGTAAATCCCACCGAATGCAAACCATAGTCTTATGTCAGCTCACTCTACTGAGCATCCCACTTCTGAGCATCCCATCAGTGTCACTCCTGTCAAATCCATTTTGCTTGTTACTACTAGATTAGTTTTCTTGAAGTGCAAATTACTTATGTCACTTTCATGCCTAAATATTTTCATTGACTCTGTGCCACCTATAGAAATTGTCACCTGATATTTATGACCTTAGACCATTTGACTTCAATTTACTATCCTCACATATCCCCCCATAATTACCCTTTAGCACCCTGCAAGTCAGCAAAATTGAGACACTAGTTACTCCATGTGTTTTATATTTTCTGATCTCTGAATTTTGTTCTTGCTGTTCCCTCTACTCTAATCTTACCTTTAAAATTTATTTATTTACACATATTCAGTGTTACTGTATAGTATGTTAAGTCAGATAAATATGTTTGTGCTTATTTTAGCATCAAAACTATGTACACATATTCTAAAATAAAAATAATTACATGTATAGAAAATCTATTTAAATAAATTGCACACTGACATTTCATTACAGTTTGATTTATTTACAACTCAGAGATGGTATTTGCTTGAAGGAAAGTAAGGTAGCATAAAACAATATAGACAGAAGAAAAGAGTTGCAAGATATTTGCTGGAGGTTGATGGTTTACACTGTATATGCATTGCTTGATTACGTCTTTATTCTAGCTTTGTGGAGCTTAAATACTTCCTTGTTAGCATGATCTTTTTTTTTTTTTTGATTGTACAATATTTGTAGAGGAACTGCAGCGCTTTTAAAATGTTGAAGTAAGTTCATCACATATGGTGTTAAGCTTTGACATTTTTCAAAAGGTAAATATGTTTTGACATTTCCTGATGAACTGTTCAAGTTATGAAAAACAGCTATCTTTCCTTTGTTGTTACCATATTTCCTGACTCTATTTCAATGCATATATACACAAATAATTATTTAATTGGATGGTACATTCACTAGACTCTCTAAAGCTTAACCTGAAGAAACAAAAGAAACAGTCCAGGGCTGTTTTCTAACTTTCCACCTGTTTCAAAGAGGAAATACCCTTGCAAGGCTGTCTTTTCAATTTTCCAGTTGAGCACCCTCAATAAGTAGTTTATGATACATCCAGGAGATCTTAATGTGGCAGGAGTGAGAAGGTAATTTAAAAATTACAGAAAACATTGACACCAGCATTGCAGATGCCGTTATATCTGGTAAGCCATGATTCTTCACTTGGTCACTATCTGTGGTGCTTGGGCACTGAAAGGGATGATATCATGATACTGGAATTGTAATTCCCATTTTACAGATATTCAAGTCCTTTTTTTAACTCAGTCTGGATACATCGTCCTTACTCTGATTCCCAAGTGACAACTAGATGAAAATAATAATCCTTTTGGGATAGTATCATCAATTTTTCACTTTTAGATCTCTCGAGTGAATAAGGAAAACATCCAGTGAAAAGCATTGCATTGGTCACAATTGCACCTCAATTCTGAAACTGGCATATAAGCCTTTAGCTGTACTGTTCCCATTGAAACTGTAAAACGTCGTTTTACTAATTCTGCACATGTTTGGAAAATTCACCCCCAGAGATCTACAAAGAATTAGAAATGCTCAACTAAGCTGAGTAATCACCAGGTAGTCAATTTTACTCACATTCTAAATGTGAATTTGAAAATGTTAAGCTACAGTGCCATATTTATTTCAAGAAATTATATTATGAACAATTTAAAATAAAGCAAATTTAAGGTAGCTTTTGCTATGAACTACAACAGTTTGTAGCTCACAGCTGTTAGTTAAATGGTGCAGATTTGTTTTTAAAGATAAATGTAATCAGTTAAACATTTGACTGCAGTATTCATCTAACTGAATGATATCTGTATGCAAATGTGGGGAAGTGAAATTTAGAGCACAGCAGCCAATAGATCATGTTCTAGTTATAGTAACCTGCTTTCTTGAATTCCTACATTAGATTTTCAGTGTTTTTGTGTTCAGTTTGGATCTTTTGATAGGAGAGAGATTTAAGGCACTTTTGTTTCACAGAGTTCAAAAGAATTCTTTCAGGTGGTCTGATAGCCTTGTTCAGAAAGCTCTAGTTTGAGTTCTCTGTGTGGGTTTTAAAAGACCTTTCACCTTTTGGGTCGTATATACTTATGTTCTACTTCTTTAAATCAAATGCTGCTTTAGCTGTTCACTTGGCTTCCTGCATTGATCATGACACAAGTGTGAGTTCAGAGGCACAAAATGACCATAACATAAACAAAAGGATGCTCTCCCACCACCCAACACACGTACTTGAGACTCAGCTTCTTTATCATCTTAATTCCATGAAGACCTCAAAAGCTCAGACTCCTTTTTGTTATTGATATGCTAAACTTAATGTGTTGTCTTTATCCACAAAAGCCAAGGTGATGTATTACCGTGTGGAGATTTCAGCCAGAGGGAGGGGGACAGTGATGAGCTTCTTTCCAAGGGCATGATGTGAACATTTCATGCATCACTTCTGCTTACCTGTTATTGCTCAAAACTGAGTCATACAACTACAAAATTTTCTTGGCGAGGGTTGGAATTAGTCTTTTCTAGGTGATATCCACATTTTCTAATAAAATTTCTATTGCTAATCAAGAAAGGAAATCAAGTGTTGTCTGGGGGATATTATCTTTGTCACCCTCCCTGTGTCTGACTCCCAGATGGTTCTCTTTTGCTTGGTTGTTGAAATGTACCATTCCTCTTCTCTGCTCATCCATTTTTTTTATTATGCTCATCAATTAGGATGAAATGTAACTGCTGTCAAACTTTAATTTTTCGTAATTTCATTGGTTTGTTTTAAATAGCTTTTAGTTCTTAATTATGTTAGTTCTCAGATATTTTGCAATTGTGTCTTGGGGCAGTATTTGTGTGTTTATTTCATGCTAGTTATCTTGTATTAACCATCAGATATTAAAAATTATGATTTAATCTTCTCATCATGCTGGTGTAGTCCATAAAATGATGACTCCCAGGGGCCAGATCAGGGCAGAGAAGAATTTACAGGGACAAATGGAAAATAGCCAGTCTGAAAATCTATTTTATGGTGTTTTCCAAAGTTGTCAGTCATAATTTTTCATTTTTGTTTACTTAATATTTCAAGGAAGAGGTTGAATAAATGGTAAAGTATTACCATTTTTCATATTACCATATGCTGCCTTTCCTCTTTTTGAATCATATTATCTGCTTTTACTTGAAAACCAAATTTAGGATTTAAAGGACTCACAGTAGAGGTTATGTTGAAACATGAAAATGGAAATTAATCCACTCCAATAATATCCTCTTAGATCTCTAAAATAGGAACATTATTCAATTTAACATTTAATTGAACAAAGTCATTCTATGCATGGCATGAATTGGGTATTGTCAAATGTGTTTACAGTGTGAATAAAATACAGAAACCTAATAGAGAACATCTCCTCTGTCTAGAATACTCTCTAACTGTGGCATTAAGTTATGTAGAGGACTTCACCACCATATGTTTTAACAAATACTTTGGGTCATAAGGGTATGTATAATGGAAGGACATAATTAAAGTTTAATCTGCTCAGTAAAAAAGTACCATTAATTACTGTAGGCAATTTGTTGGGTTATTAATTGGTTCTGGAAACATGTCAAGATACTAATTTAAATGGAATTTTTTTCCCTAATTGTCTAGACAGCCCCTCGGCCTTATACTGCCCCAGGAAATATGCAGCCTCCAATTCGATTGCAACCTCTTCCCAGCAATCCTGCAGTAGGAACTGTTCCAAAGATAACTCCGGGCTCCAGACCAAAGACCTCCTTGCTGGAAAATGAAGCTCCATTTTCTACTGGGGTAAATGTTACTTCTTAAAGAATTGTTTTTTATTCTTGATAAAAGACTAGATGATCACTGTTTTTAAGATGCTAGATTCAGTGAATCCACTCAGTGAAATTTATGTTTAATTATATCTTTCAAACTGGAAGGGCTGTCATTTCTGTGCTGCTGGAAAAAAATGTTTATTTATTTATTTTTTAAAAAAGATTTATTTATACAAGAACTGGGGTACAGGCCAGATTCGTGGGAGGGTGAGAGGTTTCACCAGAGACAGAGCAGGGAACAGAACAGGCAGACTGACGAAATACACAGCTGAGGGGAGCAGCGGGTACGACAGGAGAGGTCTGCGTGCCATGTTGGACCCTCGTCTGCTGGCCGGATCGAACTGGCGCTGCAGAAGTTTCACGGCACGGCGCTCAACCACCTGCGCTACCAGGGGAGGCCCTGGACAAAAATGTTTAAAGAATAGAATTGTAATACCTTAAGGTGTTTTCACATTAATTTCAAGGGTTGTAAGTAAAACAAAGAAGAGCTTGTAACCAATTCTGACTTCCCTCAGAATAGACCCAGTGTTGGCTGATTCTAAATTTTAGATGCATAAAACCTAGAGAATGAAACATTCCAGAATAGGTTTGCATTTGCATGCTGACTTACTTTATCATCAGTGTATGAAATTAAGTTTGACTCTGAAGAATGCTGGAAATAGAAGGGAAAGAATGTCCATCTTTTAAAAATGCTAAATCAATCACATACAAGAGTTTGATTCTTTTTAAGATTGTCTCAGATATTTTTCAATTATTTTAATAGAGCACAAAAAAGATGTATGATATGGTATAGTATGGTATAGAAACCATAAAATATGAATTAGTTAAACAGGGAGAATTAACATACATTCAGAAATTAGGGGTGGCATTGTTTGTGTTTCTAACATGGAGAACAAATTTTTACAGCTTCAGAAAGAACTGTCATGAACACGTTTGTCACTATATTCAAATGGGTGAATTTAGTTCTTTTCTTTTTTAGGAAATATAGACTTCTATGAAATTAAGATATTTTTATTTAAAACTGACAGATAACCTTGACACTGAGAAATTAATTCAGAGAAATGATTTTTGCTTCACAGCAAGAATATAAATATAACTCTAAAAATACTAATGCTTTATTCCATTTAATATAATGTTCAGCTTGCAAAGCACTTTTCCCAAACCTTAGCTTAGTTAATTTAATAGTTTATCAGAAAAAAAGAGAAATTAATCCAATATTGGTGGCATTTTGTCTAGGAAAGACTTCTTAGATTTGGGCAGGAGCTTGTTGGATGATAAGTCAATTTCTAGGATCTGGTCTTCACTTCGAAGGTCCAGAGACTCTGTTTCTGCTAGTATGTACAGGAACCGTCAGAAGAGGTTGTCTTTGGCTAGCCAAAAAAAAAAAAAAAAAAAAAAAAAAAACAAACAAACAAAAAAAAAATAAGACAAAACAAAACTTACAACAAACTAATTTTTCTTCCTAGAGTAAAACAAATCATAATTAGAGCCATTTCTTCATAAGACATCAAATAATCACAGCTTACAGGAATAGTGCATTTCCCCCTATTTGTCTGACCTACATGGGCAGACAAATAACAATAAGAAGGTTGCTTGGTGAGCATGGAATCAGAATGAAATGTCTTGGTGGAATGGAACATTAATGGTATCCGGTTAAGATGTCATGATGTACCCTTCTTCTCTCAGGAATGCACTGGCCAAAGGTATCAGGAAACTCAAAGGTCTTTAACTGAAACCCTCAGTTTTTTCCAGGGATAACTGCCATTTAGGACAGGAAATATTCAATCAATGGGTAGGATTTCCTCTCCTCTAGATAGTACTTGGATGGACACTTTCCACATTTGCCAAGGTGAATATATTCTTTGCTAAGTTTCTGTGACTTTTAACTCTGCTTTGAGCTATTCATTTTCCTGTTAGTTATGTAATACTACAGTCAGATAATATTCAAGTTCTACAGGCTAGGGAGTGATTTTCCAAGTCTGAGACACTGGGTACGTTTTTTTTTAACCAAGTCTGTTCAGTTTTTCTTTCTCCTGTAACTAAGTTTTAAGGTGAGAGTGACTCAAGTTAGGCATAGGCACTTAGTGATAGAAGACATGGAATAACGAAACTGAGATCAATTTCATGTTAATTTCAACTAGCTAAATTTACACCTTTCAATCAGTAAATATTTATTGGACATTTGCTCTAGGCATTGGTGATCTGTCAATTATTATGGCAGAAATAATCTCTTCCTTACTGATATTTATAATGTTCATAGGGAACATATACTGCCAGAAGAGACAGGTAAGTCTGTTCTGTGGTATTGGTAATGAAAATTATTTCCTGGAGGATCAGGTAAGAACCTGTAAATAACAATAACAGACTGCATATTGTTGAGTATGTAGTGAGTACCCACTAAATTCTATTGCCTTCTTAAAAAAATAAAGGATTTGCATGTGAGAACTGTTTGAAGGTACAATAGCTATAAACTGGATGACCTTTCTAAGTATCAGGAGTGAGGGTTTTTAACTTGGGCAAAAGCCATTTTGTCAAAAAACAGGCTGTTTGAAATACAACTGAGTAAAAATAATGACTTAACTGAAAATGATTATCCTTAGAATGAGAGTTTTTCATACACTATTCATAAAAATAAAAATTTTTACCCCTACTTGTGAAAGCAATATGAGACTACCAACATTTTAAATGAACATACTTAAGCATTTTAACATATATGTTTTATCCTAGGAAGAAATATCAAATTTCAAATGAAATAGGTTCAAGAATATTTAGTACTATAATATTTGTAATAGTGAAAAATAAGTACACCCAAATAGTTAATAGAATATTTTTAAAAGTTTTATTATATATTAAAATATATTACAAAATAAGGAAGAACTATTTGTACTGGTAAGGATAGATATTCTAAGATGCTTTTGACTGAAGAATCAAGGCAAGGAACAGCTTGATAATTTTTAAAAAATTTACTTATTTCTAAATAAGACATGCAATTGATTGATAACTATTTAGCAATTTTAAAAAATCCCCAGTCCGAGAAGTTTTGGATTCACCAATTTTATTAGTGTCATTTTCATTTCTTTAAATTATAGTTGTTATTGCAATATCAATACACAACATCACAGAAAAATTGGAAAATGTAAGAAAAGAAAAATGAGAACATAAATATCACCTGCACTATCAACCACTTTAAGAAATCCAAACTCCTTGGTGAATATCTATTTAAATCCCTTTCTGTTCATATAAATGTTTTCAATCAAAATATAGACTGTGTATGCCTTTATTTAATTTATTCTGCAATGAGAAATGCTTGGAGAATGACTTCCTTTTCTTAAACATGACTTTTAACTATATAAACATCATAAATAAATATTACATTGGCTAAAAGTTAATTAAAAGCCATATTAAATAAGTTGGTATAAAAAGGCTAAAAATAATTTAAGTGCCTTAAAGTTAGGAAAATTGATTCAGATACATAAAAATTCCCAGTCTCTAAAAATTGGGACACCAATACTCCTGGATTTGTAGTAGAGTTTTTTTATTATACCTTTGGTGCTTTCACACATTAAGGTAATGCATGTTGAATACATTTTCAAAGATATATGAAATAGAAAATATTCCTTCAATACTCCAAATATCCCAAGGCAACTCTGTGTTCAAAGTTTTCCAGTCATCCCTGATTTTATCAAAAGCCATATATAACTTATTTAAAAGATATGTAAGACAGTACTGTATGGAACTTTTTATGTCAGAATGAATAGATGTGCATTATTCTTTTTAAAACCTGGTGAGTATTACATGAATAAAGCTAGATTTAGTTAATTGGTCTCCAGTTAAACTTGATGGTTCTACAAAATCTGTATTGTGTGTGTATTTTCTTTTTTTTTTAAAGATTTATTTATTTATGCATACAAGAACTGTGGTACAGGCCGGAGTGTGGGGGGTGAGAGGATTCACCAGAGACAGAGTGGGGAACAGAACAGGTAGATTGGCTGAAGTACACTGATGAGGGGAGCAGCGGGCAAGTCAGGAGAGGTCTGCTGTGCCATGCGGGTAGCTCCCTGGCTGGGAATCAAACTCGTGCTGCAGTGGCTGTGAACAGCTTCATAGATTGTGTCTTAACCCCTTGCACCACCAGGGAGGCCCTGTGTGTATTTTCTTATACACATTTACATCAGTGTACTATAGTTATCTATCTAGGATTTATTCCAAATGAATTTCTAGGAGGAAATAATTTTAATAGAATCTTTGAGTCAGAGTCTCAAATTGTTTCCTCGAAATTATATTTTTAAGGAATATTATATTTCCTGGATGGGTGAAATTACAATGTGAAAAGGTTCTGATCTTTGTTATTCCATTGTTAAGTGGACTATCCAATCCTACTTCAAAGTGCAATATTTTAAACTTGTTGATTTTGAATTATTTAATTGTTTGGGTCTTTTAAGAGTTAATGGACTGTTGTGCTATAAAAATGCCAAACATACCAATATAGGTTTGATTTTAAAATGTACTTAAATAAATAAGCATTGAAATTCATGAAAATTTAATTTGCTACAAATATGACAAAATGCTGTTTTTGAACAGATTGGAGTGGTTTAAGTGTATATTGATATCAGTTGTGTTTGTATACAATGTCATTCATACAGATTTGTCTTTAATTTTAGGTAAATTTGGGTCACCCCTTCTGTTTTCACTGGCTCTTGTCATCAAATGTGATTACAGGGCAAGAAGGCAATGATGAAAATCAGGAACTCTATGGACAATTCACGGGGAGTGAATTCATATCTACTTCCAAACATTAAGAGTTATTTGATGCCTATTCCTCCTTCATCTCCTCCCCCCAGCAGAAAAAACACAAGGGAAAATAGACCTGAAACATGGAGAAGGAGACGATTCCGTCCGACCACTGCTCCAAATGGCTCAGAACCTCTCTTTACCAGGGTAATTATGGAATCAAGTTTTCTTTTATTAATTTAGCACAGATTACATTGCACTGTTAGATTTCTAGACGTGTGTCAAAAGAATCTAGGGAAATCAAATGCAAAATGCTTCACACAGAGAAATAGAACAATTGAATGAATCTGAAACCAAAGGTTTGAAAAGTTCAGTTCATTAACTAACTTAACACAATTGATTAAAGAAAAAAAGGCCGGAAAATCTTGTGATCCAATTTAATTTGTATCATGCCCATTTCCAAATCATTTATTTCCTTTAATTTGTCCATTTATTTTTAATTTTTATTTTTTATTGTAAGAATAACTTTAGTGCATTTTCCTTCTTTTTTTAGTTCTTTTAACTGTGGTAACATTAGGATTCTTTCCATCAGGTATCATCACTGCCCTGCACCCACCACCATATCACCATAGTCCTCCACCATAGTCCATTGTGCTTTGTTCCCTCCTTGTTCTTACCCCTCCCCCATCCTCCCTCCTGTTGGGGTGCTTCAGTTCTATGTCAGCTTTCAAGTGTTTGATTTTAAGATCATCTTTCTCTGGTTCTTTCTTTGGGTTTCTCTCTATTCCACTTATTCGTGACACCATCCTATATATCCTGTATATATGTTTCTCCTTGTGAATTATTTCATTTTACATTGTCTCTTCCAACTCCATTTGCATGTTGCTGCAAATGAAATTATTTGTCCATTTAATCTCATGTTGTCAATGTATCTTAACATTTAATTTGTGAAAATTCTGAACCTTCAATATACCCATAAAAGCATATGACATATAAAATGCTTTTTTAGAGTTTGTTTTTAATGATTTTGGAAAGGTTTAGAGAAAATATTTAGAAAAAAATTATTTCAGTGTTCTTGGAAAATATTATAGTTTGTTTTATTCATTTTGCTCAAAATACTGATTAAGAAAATAATTCTGAAATCCAGTTACACTTTAAACAGATAAAGCTTAGTAAAATGGCCCAAGATCTCTTAATTTTATTGTGCAAATATACAACTAATACTAGTGACATGTAACTTTTGGGATTTGAAACAGACATCTGGGTTAACATTAGAGAAGGGGAGGGGTAAAATACCATTGTGCATGTGGACTTCAAAACCAGTCTCACCTTTCATTGCCTTATTTATCCCAAGTCCATGTCTCACCCCAGCAGCTATCCTCACCAAAAACCTTTTAAAAAAAATTTAGAACTATATTTTTGTTCTTCTCAAACTTTCTCCTTTCAATTCTCCTTTCATCAATTCTCTTCCTTTGTTACCATCTCTGATATCATCATCCTTCATCTCTAAAGACCAGCCTTCACCTTATGTTCTGGATCTTCTTTTCCTGTGCTTAGGGCACCTTGCATTGGCTGTCATTCTTCTAATTTGAACTTTCATCCTCCCTCTAATATTTCTCTCTCTCTCTCTCTCAATCTAGCCAGACCTTACCCAGTACTCAAATCCTTTCCTCACATTCCATACACTTAGACTTCTGCTTTCTCCTTTCTAATTTGCAGAAATCAATACATAGGGTCGTTTCCAACTTTACATAGAATAATATTCATAGTAGCATTTTATAGTTATTCAATAAATGTTTAATACATTTGCAGTCTACAAGGGTGTCTAAATTTGGGGGTATCTTATGCTTATGTGAAATGAAAAATTTATATATATTTGTCCTCTTTGATATTATTTCTCCTTTTACTGAGTATGAAAGAAATATACTTTCTCTTTCCTATATTAAAACTGTGAACATTTGTTTAACTAAACAGTTTATTACATATTAGCATGAAAATAATTTTTCCTTCTCTAAAGTTTGATATTGTCAAGTGGAGCAGAGAAGAAGGGTTCATCAATACTAAAGATCTCAGGAATGTAGTTTACTGTAGCTTAGTCTAACAACCCCAGGAAACTCAGCTTATAATTACAAAATTTTATTTCTTGTTCACATTAGTATCTGTTGCTGGTCAGTTGCAGTTCTGAGACATAAGGGACATACAGTCTCTGTATAAAGTATTTGGCCTATGGACAGCAGAACCATGGAATTTTTTGACAGTTTCACTCAGGAGTGACACATGTCACTTAAAATTGAATTCTGTTGCCAAGGCCTGGCAGCGGTGGTATGGGAAGTATCTGTACTCTCATGGAATATTTGAATGTTTGAAGCAATAATAGAACCTACCACATCCATTAACTTACTTTTGAACTCTTTTTATGCTGACATTGGTCTCTATCCAGCCAACAAGCATGCTTTCTTGAAGGATGTGGCCCCCACTTGGAAAAAAAACAATGATTTCCTCATCTTTCTTACTTGGTGGTAGGTTTTGATTTTCTAATGTTCAAATATATTACTGAGATAAATTCTGCAGGATCATATGTAAGAATATATAAAATCTATATGCATAAGTAACAATTACCAAGAAAACACCCCTGTCTATTACCACTATTACTTAAAATAGAACGCTGCTGCTAGCGTTTGAGCCCATTTTGCCTGCTCCATCATAATCCCCTATGCTTCCCAGAGCCATAGATATCCTGACTTCTGTTTTAATTCCAGATTTACATTCATAAAACTTCAGAAATAAGCTCAAACATAGCATTGTAATGAAAGCACAATATTTCTAGGAGAAAATAAAGTTGAATAGCCTTTGAGTCAAGATTGGGTTTGTTTCCTTTGCAATTTTAAGAACGTCTTCTGGGAAGGTCAGAGAGGCCAAGTCATGAGTGTGTCCTTGAAAAGTGAGGCTCACCAGAGTCAGGGTATCTGATGAGTCCTAATGTGGACCAGAAACTGGACATCCAATGGACTGTGGTCCAGGACTGGGCTGCTGTAGCTGGGCACAGAAGAGAGAACAGTGGCTTCTCCATCCTGTGGTCATTGCAAGTGGGGCAGAAATTAGCATCTGAGGCAGCTTCCCCTTGGCATTTTGAACTGGCGTGAGAAGCAAAGGCTGTGTCAGCAGGTTTCCTGACTTTGAGACATCTTAGCATGTCTGTCTCTTGAGTCACAAGGCTGTAGCCAGCCTTTAAAAAAAAAAAAACCAAAAAACCTCTGTTCTCCCCTTTGGAGTTCCTATTTAGGGAATGCTGGAACTACTAGATGGGTGCCCAAATATTGTTAACTTTTCTTTCCTATTTACTTTGTCTTTTTTGTTCTACTTGCTGGGAGATTTCTTCAGGTTTATATTCCATACAAACTATTGACTTTCTTCTGCTGCTGCCTTATTTTAATTCTAAGAGCTCCCTTTGTGCTCACTGAATGTTGCTTTTAAAGAGCATCTTATTCATGCTCTGTATGATTTTGATTCTGTGGTATTTGTGCAGACTTCCTTTGTGGAATGATGTATGTTCAGTTTTTGTAAAGAATGAAGTTCTCTCGGTGTTGGGAGGAGAGTTCTATAAATTTCCAGTAAATAAAATATGTTAACTATGTTATTCATATCTTCAAATCTATAGCATTCCTTTGTATCTACTTAGTCTCTCAGTTCTGAGTTCTGATGAGAATTCATTCTCTGTAATTGTGGATTTGCCAATTTCTATTTGTAATTATATCAAGTTCTGCTTATAAATGTTGGGAATACCTGGTTGTGCTATCAGTTTAAGGATTACTCCACTTCCTGCTCAAGTGATTCCTTATCATTAAAAAAATGATCTGGGCCTCCCTTGTGGCCTAGGGGTTAAGTCTTAGAACTATCGGTTCTATAGTCTGAGTTTGATCCCTGGCCAAGTTAGCTAACCCACACATGGTGCAGCAGACCTCTCCTGTCTTGCCTACTGCTCTCCTTAGCAGAGTATTTAGTAAATCGCCTGTTTTGCTCCCTACTCTGTCTCTGGTTAATCCTCTCACTGCCCCCTGCACCTCTGGCTTACACCCCAGTTCTCTGCAAAAATAAATAAAATTTAAAAATAGATAAATAAAATAAATTACCCTCTTTATCACTTATTACTTTTAGCCATCAAATTTATTTTGTCTAATATTACTTATTTTCTTTTGGTTAGTATTTCATATGTATATGTGTATATATATATGCATATTTCTCTTTTAAAAAAGATTTATTTATTTATGCATATAAGAACTGGGGTACAGGCCAGAGGTGCGGGGGTTGAGAGGATTCACCAGAGACAGAGTGGGAAGCAGAACAGGCAGACTGACTGAAATACACTGCTGAGGGGAGCAGCGGGCGCGACAGGAGAGTCTGCTGCACCATGTGGGTTGCTCCTTGTCTGGCCGGGGATGGAACTCGTGCTGCAGAGGCTGTGGATTGCTTCACAGTGCTGTGCTTAACCCCTTGCGCCACCAGAGAGACCCCCCCCCACCATCTGTTCTTTATGAATGTATAGAGCGCGTGGTGCTGTCCCTGGCTTCCATGTTGTGTCTCAGGGAAGCATCCCTGGAGCCAAATGGGAAGGTGTGGTGGATCTCACAGCCCAGCAAGTGCGTGTGTGTCCTGTTGCTTTTTTTTTCATTTGCTGCAGGACCTGAAGAGCACTATGCTGCTTTTACAGAAACTATCAAACTAGTGAGATTTTGCTCTGAAGTTTACCTCACCCACCTGCAGCTCTCACTGAGCACTGCTGGTCACCTACTCTATACAGCAGTCTGCTGATAATGAGGATGGCCCATAAAGTAGTTTTTGCAAAATGTGAAAATACAAACTCAAATAAGCACCTACTTAGCCATTACATCTATCGATTTTTTTTAAAAAAGAAAAACATTTATTTTTGTGTATGTTTTGTGAAAGAAAAATCAAAGAAATTCTCTGGGCAAGAATTAGTAGAGGACTTTTCCCATATCTGTTTGTGATCCCCTATCCGGTTCCTAGACTTCATATGAGTCCTCTGCAATTACAGATGCCTGACTGTAAGTTCCACTGCCCCTCAGATTTGACATGGTTCTAAATCAAGTCAGCTTCTCCATTCAGTTGATTTATCATAAACAATTACCTTTATGCTAGTAATTTGGCCTCAAAATCTATGATTCCATCTTCCCTCTGCATGACACACTAGGTAATTATTAAATCCTCTGGACCAGGGACCTCCAGTAGACGATGCAAACTGCATATGCAATTTTAATTTTCTAATAGCTAACATTAAAAAGGAAAGAAGAAACATGTAAAATTGATTTTAAATATTTTTATTTAATCAAGTATATCCTCTTTATTATTTCAACATGTAATCACTATGAAAAATTTTAATGGGACACTGTACAATTTTTTTTCATACTATTCCTTTGATATTCAGTATGTATTTGCTGTCTCAGGACACATTTCTTTAAGACCTTAATAATGACTCCTGTACTTGATAACTCTTTTCCATTTTCAGTGCTACGCCTTGTCAGGGACTTGCTACCTAATTTTTAATGGGGCTATTGCAATCATCTACATACTTGTGTCCTGCCACTACATCAACAAATCATTCAATTTAGCTTTCACTGGTAACAAGAAGCACTAGGCTCGGTGCTGAGATTGTCACAATGCATAAAGCCAAATCCTTGTTCTCAGAAAGACTGTGTTGCAGTGTCTGGTCTTTGGCTATTCTAGTGGGCCAAATTGTTCCTTTCCTCCTTATGAATGTAGCTTGTTAGAGAAATTGCATGGTTTTTTTTTTTTTTTTTTTTGCTTGACTTAATTTGAAAATATTTTTTCAATATCCATTCTAGTCAAAACATTCTCTTGGTATTTTTTTACTTTTTTTTTTTTTTCACCAGTCGACTCAGATTTGAGAGTGAAGAAGGAAAACGTCACTATGACTTTAATACATGGTAATTTAACATATTTTATAGTAGGCTTGATTTATTTCAGAAAACACTTCCATTTAAACAATGTTTTTACTTAAAATTAGCATTTCAGTTTGGCAACTACATAACTAAAAAGAATTTTAAAAAACAGTTTAAAAAGCCAATTCAGCCGGCAAAATATCTTAGCAGCTGGCATTGTGGAACAGAACCTGAGGAGAATGGTAGGACCCAGGAATCTGCTGGGTGTTTGCAACAGTTAGAATTTAAGGGCAGACCCCTATACTAACAGGGTCAGAATTTTGGGCCTTTTCAGCAAAGCAAAATCCAGCTGGATAATGTTTAGCTATTAACAGATTTACTGACTTTGTTAGGGACACAAGAAAGGGAAAGCTCTTGTTTCAACTCAGCATTCTCAAAATCTAGAGTTTTGATACCTCTGGGAGGATTGAAGTGTTTTGTGACATGTCAGGAAAAAGCAGGAGATTTGCATTACATGGTAATAATAAAAATGGGCAAAAAGGAAGTGAAAAGAAGCCTTAGAGTAAAAAACAAAGGAGGAAGGAAAAAGGACAAGGAAAATTATTTAGCTCACAAGAGAAGAATGAATGAATGAATGAACGAATGAATATAGATAGTAAAGAGAAGTTTCCAACCTAACCAGTTGCTGAACTTTTAGGATGTGAAACATGTCTCCTGTCAGAATTTTCTCTACTTATGGCCATCAGAGTCAGCATGGGGTCTGCCTGGCATTCTTTGTGATCAGGTTTTAAAATCAATATTTATCAAGGCTTAATCACCATAGGTGGGGTTTTGTTTAAGAGGACACTTCTTGTTCTGGTACTTACTGAGTTCCTATAAATGCGGAAAGCTTCTGGTATAGGGTGGGGTTAACCTATTGTAGCTTTGTCTCATCAAAGGGCAGAATGTGGAACACAGAATTCTTTCATGTCTGTATTCAGTCTGATCAACACTCACTAGGTCCTCACTAGGTCTTGATCAACACTCACTAGGGAGTTGTGTTTGTCAATTTGTTTTTTTGAATATTAAGTCTGAGAGCTTCCCCCCCAAGCACTCTTTTTGGACTGTCATTTGTGGAATTTCATTTCATCTATTATTTCCTTAGGTTTTTACTTGAGAAAAATAAAATTGAATGAGAATTACTTCCAACTCAGAATCCTCTGTTTCTGATTGGAATGGGATGGGTTTGGAGATAGAAATATTTAACTAGTCCCTTCAAAATGTTTGTCACATCTTTGTTGTTCTTAATACATGTTTCTAAAGTGTACATTATCCAATGAAATCAAACTTAAGTAATTGCCTTGGATTCACTGGCAGTTAGTCTATTCACATTTTTCATGTAAATAAAGGTTGATTTTTAGTAAAGCAAAGAAGGTTGAAAGTAATTTCTGTCCCTTATATATAACCCAACAATATTCTTACTAGGTTTTCTTAAAGTCTTTCAACCCTCTCAGCTATTCTTAATTTTCTGGCTCTACCTCCTCTACATCTTCCTGCTTTCTCATCTTTGTCTTTGAGGTTAGGTGAAAACTATGCTTATATACTAAAATACGTTTGAATATAAACTAGCAGAAAAGGCATAGTATGTATCTTTTAATTTCTGCCATATACATTATTTTCTTATAAATAAAATTTATCAATGCCATAGACTATGAGATAGGTTTTTGAGGAGATATTTTTGTTGTTGGATATATTATTTGAAATTAAAAATAATAATAGTAATGGGTTTTCATTGAACTGAATACCTCCCGTGAAACTGGGTAATCC
The DNA here is from genome assembly GCF_014898055.3 of Talpa occidentalis. Lineage (NCBI taxonomy): Eukaryota > Metazoa > Chordata > Mammalia > Eulipotyphla > Talpidae > Talpa > Talpa occidentalis. The sequence goes on from NW_023605305.1 coordinate 50,387,012, forward strand.
CAGGCACCTCCCCCATGCAGAATAAGCTCAAGATATGTCATCTTTACTCAAATGTAAAAACACAGTACTAGGTTACAAAAACAGTTGCTGAATCACAATTAATGTGAATTTAAATTGAAACAAAAATATGTGACCAATATTTAATTATTTTAATTTAAATTTTTTGAGAACCTGCTAAAAGAGCCAAGAGCAATTTTCTCTTAACACTATTGGTATTTTGTTGAATATAACAGACACACTTATAATAAAAAATATAAAAGTTTGTAAAAGTCCCGGCACCTACATTAAAGATATAAAGTCAAAATGTACATGTTCTAACTGATAGAGGGATTTATTTTGTAATGGGTGTTTCTTTTTGTGCATTTTGTAAACGTTTGTTGCGAGGTGCACAAAAATGCCTTTTCTACTCTTCATATTCAATGTCATCTGCACTGATTAGAAGGTGACTAGTTAATAAGCCTCCTCTTTTTGTTTATTCCAGGATTCAAGGAAGATTCACAAAACACCACTGCATAGTAATGCAGCTATTACAATGATCTATTTGGGGAAAAATGTGCACCTATCATATGACTTCCGGGATGAAATAAAAGTTTATCAACAGCACTGTGGTGGAGAAAACCTTTGTGTCTACAAAGGCAAGCTACTTGAAAAAGGTACACATAAAATGTGAATTTTTTAATTGCATCAAGTTGATGCTATAGATAAGCCATTGTTGATATAATGTCAAAACGACTTCAATCACTCTATGAAATTATGCATATCCAGGGACTTATAAACCAGCTGCCTAAAAGTAAATCTAGATTTACTGCTCTATGATTGAAACTGAAATGGCAATTACTCTTGCAGATTGTGGAAGAAAGAATTTAGAGTGATTTAACCCAGTAGCAGATTAATTTTGGGATATAGATATATGATCATTAAAATGTTGCATGAATAAAGTGTCCCCCAAATTACAAGTTAACTATTTGGCTTGCCATAGTGAATTATATCATACATTATTCTAAGAGAAAAATATCAGATTGGCAATTTGTTCTTTAGAAGTATGTTGAGAAAAAATATGACAAATCCAATAAACTTCAGGGTGAATCACACCTATATAACTTGGTACAGAATTTGGATAAAGAATTTCTAGTACATTTCTGCCTTCATTTGGTCATAAATCCATGTTTGTTACCATAAGATAATTTTTACATCCAATAGAAGGAGTTCACATTATACTGATGCAGTTTTCATCAATATTTAGTTCTGGAATAGCAGTTAAATGAAATAATTTTTATAGGATTATATTTCCTTGGTTAAGAAACTCTATTAGAAAGTAGTTTTTTTTAATAATTAAAAATATACTTGTATTTGGCTAATCTAGATATAAACTTAGGGGTTAAGGGAATGGAGGGAAACATGGGGTTCTTACTTTTGTCTTTTCTGATTTCCCTCATCAATTTAAAATAGTATTGGTTAAAAAATATTCAATTATCTAAAGAAAAACCATGCATATTTTGATGTTAAATATTAAATAAATAATATTAAATATTAAATAAGAAAGAATAAACACTTGGATGCTCATTTTAATTAAAATACATATTTAATTTCTAAAAATATGTTACATTAAAAAATGATAACACCAGAAAGTATTTTTCTCTTTTATATACTTGACTGAAATGTAGTTTACTTTTGACTCATTTTGTAATAGCATTTAACATTTCATTCCTCTCATCTTGTAGAGGAGGAAAATGAGAGGAGTAAAGAAATACATTGGCTTCCAAGGCCACATGTCCAACCCTGGGCAGGGTGAGAGCAGATCCTGGTCCCTGACTAGGTATTATTCCTGTTCTCTTCATCCCCAGTTAGCTAGTGACAGAAGCAATGAATTTCTTGCATTTTCATTGGCATAGATACATTTTTTTTCAAATGTACTTTTCAGCTATTAATTTAAAACAATTGTTGAAATGAGCTGTAGTCTAAAATCACAATGTAAATATAGATTAGGGCAAAATTCCAATTTTAATAATTATGGAATTTACATAATACAAATTTTACTGGATCTTACATTATGCCTTATTCAACAAAAGGCATATATGACTGCTAGAAAATGTGGTACATACAAGTGAAAAAGAGTGAGACTTAACTAATGATTTTCTGGAAGATGATCTACCATAAGAGGGGAAACCAAAGTCTGTGGGAGAGTGGTACTTGTCCAAGTGTTATTTTTTCATATTCATTGATCCTAAAACTGACTTCTTATGCCATCTGACAGTCTTGAGTAATAGGATGGTATAAGGACTTAAATAATTGAATCCTGTCCACATAATAATTTTGTTTCAGCTTGCCCTTGATTGCCAGGGAAGTAATTGTTCAAAATTGAAAGCTGTGTGGCTTAGTGTTGACTTGTGGTTCAGACATCTTAGTTGTGCTGAAAAGATTTTGCCCTTATTACAAATCAAATCTGTGCACGAATTCAGTGAAATGTGAAGAGGCTTTTAGAATACTTCTATTTAAAAAGAGTGCATTTAAAGTTATGTTTGGAGCAGTAAACTCATTAAAGATCTGGCATTCATTGATTTGTCTTACTTTGGAAGAGAATAATAAAACTCATTTTTCAGGATTGTGACAAGAGCATCTTTTATTCTCATAGAATTTGGACGGCTTGTGTTTTGATTTTAGATATCAAGCCACACGTTGATTGTTTATTATCTATACCTATGATGTCATTGAATATTTCTGTTACTTTGTGTAGAGTATGATTATTCACAGGAAGTTTTTTTTGCCCCTTTCTTCAGTTCAAACAGGCAGACCTTGACTTTCTCCCTTCATGTGTAACCAAAGAACAAAGTAACAAAGTAATCCCATGCTCTTCTGCTGGCTTTCTTGTCCTTCCATAGTCTGATCTTCTTGGACCTATTTGTACATTTCTTATGACTCCCTCACAAACATAGTTGCTTCTCTGCTTTGTCTGTTTTAAGACAAAGAATTTTAAATTCAAAATAGGATTTTAAATCCAGATCTCTTTTTAAAATAGTTTTCTTTTCTTTTATTATTTAAAGATTTATTTATTTATGTATACAAGAGCTGAGGTACAGGCCAGAGGTGTGTGTGTGGGGCGGGGAGGGGATGTGAGAGGATTCATCAAAAACAGAGCAGGGAACAGAACAGGAAGATTGATGGAAATACACTGCTGAGGGGAGCAGTGAGTGCAACATGTGGGAATCCATGTGGGATTCCATGTGGGAATCTCCCTGGCTGTCTTGGGATGGAACCTGCACTGCAGAGGCTGTGGACAGCTTCACAGTGCTGCGCTCAACCTGCTGCACCACCTAGACCAGCTTCATTGCTTTAAAAATTTCCATTGTGTTCAGTGGCAGTTTCCCCTCACTCTTATAGTGGGTTCCAGACTACCACTGATCTGTTTTCTGTCTCCACAAATTTGCCTTTTCTGAAATTTCATATAAAAGAAATCATACAATAGTGCTGTTTATTTACACTCACCCTACTGTTTTTGAGAGTCATCTCTTTGTGGCATCTATCAACAACTGCTTTCTTCTTAGATTGCTGATGTATTCCAGTACATGGATGCACCATGCTTTACTCATATATCCCCAGTTGATAGACACCTGTATTCTCTCCAGTCTGGAGCTATTATAAATCATGCTGCTTTGAAGATGCAAATACAAATTTTTGTATTTGCAGGCTTCTGCTGTCATTTTTCTTGATTCCTAAATGGTTTGATGGCTTCTTTCCCCTGATGATGTGTTGCACTTTTCTGTTTCTTTATGTGTTTTTATTTTTGTTGTTGTTGAAAAATAGACATTTCAAATCATGCATCAGAGCAACTATGGATTTCAGTGTTGAATTTTCCCTCTCAAAAGTTATGGCTGTTCCTGTTTTTGTTGTTTAGTATTTGTAACAAACCTGTATTTCACACCCCTCCTCTCCTAGATGTAGAGTCAGTGGTATTTCTACTAAATTTAAAAAAAAAATCAATTTTTTATTTTTATCTCTTAGGATTGTCAGTATGTTTTCATAGCTTAGTGATCATCCTATGATTAGTGTTCAAACATTTGTGTTTGAACTTTGTGTCCAAACATTTAGAGTTAGTAAAACCTCCAGCTTCTCCTAGTAGCTCTGTTTGCCAAGTATATTAGTTTCCTATGGCTGATATAACAGATATCCCAAATATTGGTGTCTGAAAACATCCAAAATTCGAAATTCTCTCACAGATCTGGAGGGTAAAATGAAAGTGGTAAAATTTCTAGGGGAGGGCCTCCCTGGTGGTGCAAGGGGTTAAGACACAATCTCTGAAGCTCTCTGCAGCCACTGCAGCATGAGTTCAACCCCCCCCCCCGGCTGGCCAGGGAGCTACCCACATGGTGCAGCAGACCTCTCCTGTCTCACCTACTGCTCCCCTCAGCAGTCTATTTCAGTCAGTCTGCCTATCCTGTTCCCCACCCTGTCTCTCGTGAATCCTCTCACCCCCCACACCTCTGGCCTGTACCCCCATTCTTGCATGCATAAATAAAATAAATCTTAAAAAAATTTCTAGGGGAGTTCTTTTCAGCTTCTGGTGATTCCCCCATTCCTTGACTTGTAGCCCCATCACTCAAGTCTCTATCTTCATATATAAATCTTCTCTACATGTCTCTGTCCTCTTCTCATAGGAAATCAGTCATTAGATTTAGGACAAAACAAATTCAGTATATCATATTAAGCTTCATTAATTACATTTAAAAAAAAAAACTTTTCCCAAATGAAGTCATATTGCAAGGTAACTGAGTAGCCATGAAATTTTAGAAGGTAATATTGAACCTACTCTATTGATTCCAGAAGTGCATACAAAATTCAGGCCATTTTCTGCTCCAACTTTTATCTCTCCCCTCCCCCACAAGCCACATATATTTCCTTTTGTTCATGGTGCAAGTTCCTGGTAGGCTAGGGAGGTATATATAGGTTGGACCTTCCCCAATCCTTGCCACTTCTCATTAGCCAGGTATGTGTATAGAACTTATTGAATGCATTTATGACTCCCTTATTGCCTGTATCTTCTGTAAAATTTCTGGCTAGTCCACTATCCTGTTGCTCGCCCTAATTATAACTCTTGTCTCAGGCTAGTAGAACCACTGACCTTTCATGTTAGCTTGCCTCTGAGATACCACTTATTACTGTAATGTCAATGGTCAAGGTTTTTTTTTTTTTTTCACCCTTTGCTCCAAATCAAGTCATTCCCACTGACAGTAAAGCTGCTAGTTATTTATGGCTTACCTCCCCTGTTAGAACTATTGTAATGAAATAGTGGCAGGTGAGTGGGATGAGCAGCCCCAGGCAAGTGTGCTGCAGATTCCCACTGTTCTTAACCGAAAGTTCAGTAATTTTTCATGAATAACTGCAGCTCAGTTTGTTTAAAGTCTTTGGTCTATTTTCAGAGGCAAATTTAAAGGGGAGAAGATTTGGTGACTTCATAAGTCTGGCGTATTAATGCTGTCTCTCCAGAAAAATTTGAACTGCTTGAAGGAAGAGATCACACTTGATAATTTTTAGTGTTTTGTTACATTTTAGTGCCTAAAACAGTGCTACCTTCTGCTGTCATTCAACAATAAATAAGCACATTTTTCAAACATTGTAAAATACTTTTTAACATTGTACATAAAATAATCTTTAACACTCCTCTGTGATATGAGTAGACTGGGTTACACACACACACACACACAGAGTTACTCCCTCACCCCAACTCCTGCCATCTCCATTTTATAGTTGAAAATTCTGAAATGCAAGAATGCTCACCTATAAAATCAAATTAAATGATATCCCTGTGGAAATTCAATTAAGAAGACTAGGGGGATGGTCAAACTTGCTTTGTGGTCACTACTTAAGGAGTTCATATATCATTAGGACAAGTGAATTTTAAAATCTGTTGATAGATTTTCCCAGATGTTAACTTCTCAGGTTTTCTCTTTTCTACTTTGTTTAATTTTGCATCACAAAGAGTAAGGCATAAATGGATGGAATTACTCTTTTAGTAAGTCTATTCTTTAGTATGGTTGCATCTGATTTATATTTTTTAGGAGCTTAATGTGGTATAGACATAGTATTTCTAGATGACAGTGAAAGAAACATTAAAAGTAATGCACTATTTACTAAGAACATTTTGCAGCATATTTCTGGAATCTGGGGAAATGAAGATAAATAAAACCAGCTTCAGTTCTCATGGATTTCACAAACATTCAGGACAGCAAACATCTTAGACCAGGGTTCTAGAAGACCAGAGGCATATACATCACCAGGAACCTTGAAGAAATGCAAATTTTGAGCTCTCCTAAATCAGAAACTCTGGGGTATAGCCCAGCAATCTGTGTTTTAATAATCCTTACCAGTGATTTTTTTGCACATTAAAGTTTGTGAACCACTGAGTAGGCATATTTTAATACTATGTAAAAAGTGCAACAATGGTTCATGTGTACTTTTAGTACAGAGGTAAACATTATCACCTCTATTATTGGTAGAAATGGAAGAGCACAGGGAAGCTTCTTCTGAGGGAAGCAACATTAGAAGTGTCAAGAGAAACAGGTTTCTGAGTCACTCTGTAAAATAGGATACTCAGAGTTAAGGTTTGTATCTCAAGGGTGAGGCTTTTTCAAACAGCATATAAAGATATGGATGACTGAATACTATTATTTGCAAGCAGCAGTTCTTAATTTATTGGTGGGACTTTGGGGTGGGCAAAGGCTGTCAAATCCAGGCAGAATCAAAAATGGATTGGAAATGAAATGATTCTGCTTCATCCATATATGTATTAGGATGTAACAAGTCACAGCAAGGAAAAAAATATTTAAGTGTTACTGAGTTCACAGTACACTTTATCGTTAGCATTACTTTATCAGTAGCTAAAATAGCATAGTTAGCATAGAGGCATGGACTCTAGAGAGTTATTTGGATTCAAACACTAACTTTCCCACCTACTGTGTGATCTTGGGCAAATTACTGAACTCCTCTAAGGCTTAGTTTCCACATCTAGAAACTAGCAGTAATAATATTCCCGCTACGTGTTGTGGTGGTGAAATAACAGACAAGATAATCAGGCATAATGTTTAGTCATAGTAACTGCTCATATAATGTTAATTATTATTACTTTATTTTAAATCAGTTTTATAAAGCCTTGGAGTATTTATTATAAATTTATTATAAATGAATATGTTTTTATGATGGAAAAAATGTCATCGAGTTAAAAAAATGATCTAGACCATAACATTGTACTTATCTAATAGAAAAATGTCATTTTGAACATATTAGTCCAAAGCTCATTGCTTTCACTAATGCATTTCCATTTTAATTTCAGAGACCTTTCAGTTTATTTCCAAAAGGCACCATGGTTTCCCCTTCAGTCTCACCTTTTTCCTGAATGGGATACAGGTGAACAGGTTAAGCTCCTGCTGTGAATATAAGCATCGAAAAGGTTCCAGACTAGGAGGCAAAAGAGGCTACTTTGGGTTTGTGTGTGTCGAGAGATCATCTCCTTGCTACAAGTATGGAAACCAATGTCCTTTGGTAGAGGACACATTTTACTACATTTTTATTCTTATGCTTTTATTGATGCATGTCTCTACACAATTTGTTAAGAAAGTTATCAGTGTAGATGATGCTAGAATATCTAAGATAAAGATTATTACATTTCTGTGTTTTATTTGAAATTATCAGATGTAAATTAGATTTTCAGATATGTTTTAACAGGGATAAAAACTTGTACTGTTTCAAATTCTGTTCCTTTTTTTCCCCTTTCCTTATAATGCTTTAAGTTATGATTCTGAAGAGAAGGCAAGGGGATTTTTAAATCTTACTTCTCTTAGCAAATGATTTTAGGCTAGCCCCAAAGTGTGTGCCAATATCTGGCTTATATGATTGAATGTTATAGATTGTGCATATTAAAAATGTGCCTAGACTGTGGTGTTGCTCAAACATTATTCCCATGCCTCCTATTTGCAATCTCAAACATAACAAAATACATGACAGAGGGTCAATTTGATTGTTGTTTATCAGCTTTCATATTGAACATTCTGTTTCAAATCAGGAAACTTGCTTGCAGGCTACTTTAATTTTTTCCCGAAAATTCCCGTGGAGAATTGACTGTATGCCAAGCTATGAATCAATCAAAGTACCTGTCCCATGGAACCCATTCTAATGGGGAAGGTCAAATAATATAACTATGAACCAATAAATATATGTCAAATGGTAATAGGCAGGATGAATACAAAACCGGGTAAGGAAGATGTGGGGAGTGAGTGGGGACAAGGATGAGAGGAGAGTGCTGTGTAGGATGCTCAGGAAAGGCTTCTCTGATAAGACCAGGAAAAAAATGTCTGCTCCTCTAAATAGCTTTTCATGTAGTGGAAAAGCTTATACAATGGGCATGAGGCAGGAGGCTAACTTGTGAGGTCTCATGTGGTAAGAGCAAATGTAGGGGATGGGAAGACGCATAGCAGATGAGTCATAGAGATAGTGGGACCTAGTCATGTAGAGTCCTAAGGTCATTGCCTTAGGTCCTTGATTTTTTAAATAAATATTTATTTATTTATGCATATACAAACTGAGGTATAGGGCAGAGGTACAGGAGGGTGAGAGGATTCGCCAGAAACAGAGTGGGGAACAGAACAGGTGGACTGACTGAAACACACTGCTGAGGGGAGCAGCAGGTGAGACAGCAGAGGTCTGCTGCGCCAAATGGGTTAACTCCCTGGCCAGGGATCAAACTTGTGCTGCAGTGGCTGCAAATAGCTTCATAGTTCTGTGACTTAACCCCTTGCAACACCAGGGAGGCCCAAAGACCTTGACATTTATCCTGAAAAAGATGGGAAGTCTCTAAAGTAAGTTTTGAGTAACCACCTGTCGTCATTTAATAACTCCTATTAAATGAGAAAAAGAAGCTAGGGATGGTGAGGTGTTGGGACACAAAAGAAATCATCCTATACTTCTCTTGTTTTTTCTAGGTTGGCAAATAATCAAGCATCAGGCAAATTGATAAGAGAAAAAGTAAAAGAGAAATGTAATAATAATGTGTATATACCTCCTGCACACGTGGAGGTACCCAATATAACCAACTCATCACTTGGTGTCAGACACCACCTTAAATAGCTTAACTAGGACAAGGGAGGTTGGCAGGGGAGGAAAGATAAGAGGAGGACAGAGTTTACCAAGAAAGGCACAGTAAACAAAGGTACACGTGAGAAAGACATTAGGAGATTAGGTCTTCTCTGTAATGAGGTAGAGGCCCCTAAAGAAAGGTTTACATCTTAATGTCTTTTTCAAAAGCAACCTCTAACCAGTCTTCAGAGCCTCTTTCCATAAAATCAACCTTTTGACAAGAAGACATGGCAAAAATCCCTCATTTTGGGGTAGTGGATTTTTGCTCCCCTGCATGGGGAAGGGTGGAAGCTACTTTAATGCAGAGAAGAAATAATGGTAGAAATAGCTTGAGGTGAGTTAGATTTATTTGAAGGTAATGTTTATGGGATTTATTGATGGATTGGATACAGTGTATGAGATAAAGAGAAAAGTCAAAGATGATTACCAAGTTTTTAGCCTGCACAACTGAAAAGATGTATAGTTAGCAGGTGCAAAACAGGAAAGACTGTAAGAAGCAGGTTTGGTGATGGAATGAAGGGATTTTGGTTTTGGACATACTAAAATCTGAAACATCTGTGAGAGATGCAAAAAAATGTTGAGTAGATTATTGAATATGAATATGGGGTCTGGTGAGAGTCCTAGACTGGAGATATAAATTTGAGAAGAGCTTATATAGAGTTCTTATTTAAAGTCATATGATGAAATGAGATTATTTAAGAACTGAATGCAGATAGAGAAGATGCAGGAGTAATGACCTCCACATCACTCCAGTTCATAAACGAGGGAGATAGAAACCAGCAAAACACCCATGAAAGAAAGCCATTGTTTAAAAGGAAATCTCAGAGAGTGATGTCCTATCAATGAATACAATGTTTGAAAAATAAGGACATTGTCAACTGAGTCAGATGTGATAGATGAAGTAAAATAAACACTGAGGATCGAGCATTGATTTGGTAATGTTGATTGTTGGTGCTGGTTATTGGTGATCTTGGCTCATGTGGAGTGGTAGGGATCCAACTTGATTGGTATGGGTTTAAGAAATGATTGAAGAAGAACTAAATCCAGAGAATATAATTAATTACTTTTAAAGAGTTTTGCTGTAAAGGATAGAAATTGAGTAGTATAGCCAGGAGGGAGGATTTAAGAGTCAAACAGGGCTTTTTATTTTTTTTAAGATGTCAGATACTATAATGTGGTTGTATGCTGAAAAAGAGGATTGATACTAGAAAATTAATCAAGCATGACATAGAGGGAGAATTTCTAGGGCAAAGTACTTGAGTAAACTAGAAGAGATGGAATCTAGAAGCTCTAGTGGAAGGAGCAACATTCTTCCATAGAATCAGGAGGAGCGAAGGCATATAGGGTAGAGAGAGGTGAGTTGGTGGGTGTATTGGGACTCAGTGGAAGTTCTCTTGTTTACTTCTATTTTTTTCAGTTAAATATGGATTTTTCATACTGGATTAGGGTGAGGGAGAAGGATTTGGAGGCTTTAGGAAAGAAAAGAGGCATGAAAGAAGTATCCATTCGCATGAGAGAGTAAATGACCTCAGGAAGGATAGTAGGAGAGCCCAGTTGTTCACAGGACCCTCCTGACACTGCTTTCCTGTTTCAACTCAAATGTCCTTTTTCCACATTTGTAGTAAGTCACCTAACAAGTTTATGTTTAATTTCAAGGAAAGTTAATGAGGATATATACAGTCATCTGTGTAAAAACGTGTTCTTTGGGAGTTGCCATATAAATTCAAGCTCTAAACATTTGATTCTAAACATTTTCTATGTCAGTTTAATAAATCATTATCAAAATCTGATTAGTGACATCTACCCTCCCATGCAATACTTGCTAGTCTCTGTGCAAGTCTTGATACAATTACACTCAGTCCCTTCTAGCTTCTTCCTTTGACTTATTCAAATAATAACAAATTGGTTGTGATTTTAAAGAGTAAGTTCTATCACCCTCAACTGAAATGCACAGTTTGTATAAGATATTAGCTTGCTAGTTTCATAATCATTTCTTCAAATGTCCATCTGTGAATGTCCAAAGAAGGACAATGTAGTGTCATTTGCTGTCTCCCTGCTGCAGATTAGGTAAAAGTCAAGCAAACTGGCTTCTCTGGGGCAAGTCTGGGTGGGTGAGTGCCAGAGTCTAGCTTGCTTGACTCAGTCCCACTTGAGACAACTCTGATTATTTCAGAAGCACCAACATTCCAGAACCTAGTAAGGGTGGAGAACTACCCCTAAAGAGGTTGATATCACTTACAGTGCTATATATCCTTCACTTCTTTTGCTATCACCTCCATAATAATATTTTTAGCAATTTTAAAGGATGCTTTCCGTTTGTCAAAGGTGAAATTAATTCATTCATATAAGAAACACAGCCTCCTGAAGCTTTTATTATGATAGGGGGTTGTGAGAAAATAAAACATTAGGGAGTTGTATTTCTAAAAATAATTAGGAAGTACCTGTTTAAGTTCCTCATAAAACAAGAAACTCTGAGCACTGGTCACTTCCAAAATATGGACATTTCACAATTGTACTCACCCTCAATCATGGTAATTGTTTGAAGAGACATGAGGGTTATTTTCAGCTGCTAGAGGGAAACACAGGAAGAAGAATTGCCTAGGAGGCAGACTGCTTTGAGCTCTAGTAATCAGAATCAATACCTCAAATTATACTCAGAAGTCAAATAGGTAGTCAGTGACGAGGGGAGCACAGATGTTACATACTTTGTTTGTTCAATTCCCTTAAGCAGATGGGCAATAAAAAAGTCTGTGCATGCAGTTGGAAGGGATCAAAGCTTCTACATAGTCACAACATAAACCAAACGTAACAGCATATCAGAGGCTCCAAATCCATGGATTTGGTGTTGCCATTGATAGCAAGGACAGATTGAACAGAGGCCATGCTAGCAATCATATTCTGTGAAGATCCATGGCACCTTTATTCTTTCAGGGAAAGCAGTCATCATTGCAGTCAAATATTTATCATGCTTAGTATGGGTGAGGTAAATATATTCTTAATATCTCCTGTTACCGCCTGATATTTAAGTGCAAATCTTTTTTTTTTTAAGATTTATTTATTTTATTTATACAAGCACAGGGTACAGTTAGAAGCGCGGGAGGGTGAGAGAATTCATCAGAGCCAGAGCGGGGAATAGAACAGGCAGACAGACGGAGGACACTGCTGAGGGGAGCAGCGGGCGCGGCAGGAGAGGTCTGCGCGCCATGTGGTACCTTGCCGGTGGCCGGGGATCAAACCGGCACTGCAGAGGCTGCAGACAGCCTCACAGCCAGCGCTTAACCGCTGTGCCACCAGAGGAGGCCCCTTAAGTGCAAATCTTTTAGCTTTATTTTATGGGGACATGTTGAAAAGATAAGTAATACTGCTAAATACTTGTATTTTCTTGTTGGGAGAATTAATTAAGATAAATTCTTATGCTAGTTCTTGACTGGGGATGGCTGAAATTCAACACTCTGTAAACAAATTGGATAAGATTCACGTTGAGACAGTTTTAAAATTTTACATATATTTCTGTTCTTCTTGGACTGATAAAGTCTTGACTGTATTCAGATCGCTTTTCATTACCCACTTTAAGTGACTCAGTTCCCTCTTAGTCATATAAGACAGAGAAAAGAAGATGAGTAGTTCTAGGGCCTCCCTGGTGGCACAGGCAGGGAGCTGTGAGCACCGCACTGTGAAGCTGCCACAGACTCTGCAGTACGGGTTCGATCCCAGCCGGCCAGGGAGATACCCACATGGTGCGGCAGACCTCTTCTGCCATGCCCACTGCTCCCCTCAGCAGTGTATTTTGTGAGTCTGCCTGTTCTGTTCCCCATTCTGTCTCTGGTGAATCCTCTCACCCTCCTGCGCATCTGGTCTGTACCCCAGTTCTTGTATAAAAATAAATAAATAAATCTTAAAAAAAAAATTCCAAAAAAAAAGAAGAAGAGTAGTTCTAGAGGAGGAGGGTATGGAGACTGTTACTGTCAGTCACCTTTTTTCAGGTCATGAACTGTCTCAAGGTGAAAACATTTCCAGACCATGTCAGTTTTTGGTGGAGAATGTGAATACTCTTGCTGCTGGTAAACATGGCACTGTATTATTTGTCTGTGTGCCTGTCATCTGAGAGCCACCTGTAATCTACTACCTGGCTGTAGTTCAGTGTGAGGGCACAGAGTCTAGCAGCCCTATGCTGGAATCCAGCTCCATCATTAACCTCAGGGTGAGCTAGGATGAGTCATGGAGCCCTGTAAGACTCAGTTTCCTCATTTGTAAAGTAATGATGATAGTTCTTAACTTACTGGCCTGTGGGTTAATGAACCCTGTAAGATAATGTCTATAAAGTATCCAGGAAAGAGTTTGGAACAGGAATACCAGTACTCTAATCATGGTCATAATCATCATTGTAGTTTTTAGTATTATTATTAGAATTCTGATTTTAATATTTATTTGAGAAGTAGAAAAAAGCTACAGAAGAATTCATGTTACTTTTTTATAGTTGATTAAAATGTTTTAATTTCTCAAATATTATTTGATCACCTGGTTGGTTCACCAGGTTTGACTATGAATGACATTATGACCTCTAGAAATGATGACCTCTTCAAATAACAAGCTTATTGCCAGTGAAAATCATCAAAGTACTGTGGTACAAGTTTCTAAAGGCCATTTTAAAAGCGATAATGGCATTTCTATAAAATAAGCATGCAGGCTCCTGAGGTGACAATGTAAAGGGCACAACAGCATTTGACTGTATATGTTTCTTTAAAGATCAATCATATTAATTTAGAGCCAAACTTATATGCAAGTCTTTTGTTGTTGCATTGGAAAAATAAATTATCAAAGACTGGCATAATTCTTCTTTTGATTACTTTTATTTCTACTTCTGTGTGCTTATAAACCTGAATGCTCTTTTATTACAGAATTGTTGCTTAACAATTGGAATTACATATATTCAACTATTTGATAAGGCCCAAAATATGATTTAAGTCATAAATTTAGTTTGTCAATTTAGTCATGTTCTTATAACATTTCTTACTGGATAAAAGTTAAGTGATTCAAAATGCTGTGAGTTTCCACTGCACTCTACATAAAGGTTAATAACAACTTATGTTACCTTTCACAGGTGCATTATTGCAATGGGCCTTGACAAAAAACCAACAAAACCTCGGAAAGAAAAAAGTATTGAGAGAAGAGAGGAACTGAAGAAGAGTGACAGGAAACTGAGGAAGGACAGAGACTACTTGATACCAAGAAGGAATGAAATTGAGGCTATTTTTTCAGTTCAAGAAGAAACAACAGGCATCAAAGAAGTGAGAACTGCTGTGGAAGAACTAGAGCGCAAAGTAAAATTAGAACAAGATGCTTGGGAAGATGATCAGGAAAATATATTTAAATACGGTAAGAGATAGCACAAGGATCTTTTATTATTGCATCAATATTTAAAATGTGATTATTAAAATTTGTGAAAATATCCATTAAATTTTGCCACTCAATTATACTTTAGGCAACTGTAGAAGGTGAGAATCCCTGACTTTTCCATGTTTTTTAAAAAAGATTTATTCATTTTTATTTATGCACACAAGAGCTGGGGTATAGGTCTGATGTGCAGAGAATGAGAGGATCCACCAGAGACAGAGTGGGAAACAGAACAGGCAGACTGACTGAGATAAACTGCTGAGGGGAGCAGCGGGTGAGTCAGGAGAGGTCTGCTGGGCCATGTGGGTAGCTCCCTGGCTGGGGATCGAACTCATGCTGCAGAGGCTGCAGACAGCTTCATAGGTTGCATCTTACGCCCTTGCGCCACCAGGGAGGCCCTTCTTCCACAGTTTTGCATGGAGCCTTTTGTCTCCCACTTTAGAGGAGGGCAGGTCTAACTCCAAAGGTGTTGAAGGTTCCTGTGGTGGAGCAGGGGGAGGGAGCTCGTGTCTGTGTGAGCCAGGGCTCACTGACATCTGCAGAGACAGTTTTCAACAAATACATTCTTTTCCTTTTTTTTTAAATTTTAGCTTTTGGATGGACTTGCTTTGGTGAAATTGATGCTTTGGCATTTGGGTAGACACAACCTATTATATAACCTGATTATATGGTGATAAATTGTTTGGGGTGCTGGAACCCAGATTGGGGTCCTGGAATATATTTATCAGCCTCTCTTGTTTTCTTATTCCTTTTCTTCTCCTTTCCCTTCTCCTTCACTTCCTTCTCTTACTCCTCCTCCCTCCCTTTCCCCCACCCCACACGTCCACATTCAGATAAACAGTAGTAATAATAACAGTAATAAAAGTGCCAGACACTGAGCACTGGGTGAGATACTTTTCACACACTGTGTAATTTTATCCCCACCATTTGATCCGGTAGATGTTATTACCCACTTTATTTTACAGGTTGGGAAATCGAGACTTAGATGAACAGAGAAAAAGTGTTGGGACTAGGATTTATACTGTAGGGAACGAAACAATATTTTCCTCTGTCCTCTTCAATTCAAAGGACAGGACCCCTGTCAATTTGACTGACGAAAGAGACTAACAAGAGAAAAAACCAAACACGTTTGTTAGCATGTAAATCACAATTACACATGGGGATAAGTAACTCAAAGGGGTGGTTAGAACTTGGGCTTACAAAGCATCTCTAAACACGAGAACGATACATTTTTAGACAAGTGGCAAGGCAAAGGCAGAGGGCTTTGGGGCAGCAAATTGTGGGAAGGCAAATATATCAGGGAACTGATTGTAGATAACAATTTTTAGTGAGGTTTGTTATGCCGATTTCTCTGGTGACTCCTCTAGACTGATAAGGGTCCAGAATTGTCTTCTGTGATTAACTTTGTCCTTCCTGGTAGAGAGGAAAGGGAGACACCTTTACAAATTTATATCTTACTTTTAGGCAAATGGGGAGTGGGAATGAAGGCAAAGAAATGTTGTTGTTTCTATCTCTTCTTCAGCTCAAAAATCATTCTTTAGCTCAAAATCATCCTTATGTCAACATATTTTGGGGTGGCATATTCTGCTACCCCTCAATACCTATGATTGTTTTCTAAAGCCCAGACTTTCAGACTCTGTGCAACCTTCTATTTCTGTATATATTATCCTGGGTGTGGGTGATATGTTCAAAGAATAAGAAAGGAGGAGCTGTCTGAGTTTCCCCTTTTTTTTTTTTAAAGATTTATTTATGCATCCAAGAGCTGGGGTGTAAGCCTAAGGTATGGGGCAGGGGATGTGAGGATTCACCAGAGACAGAGTGGGGAGCAGAACTGGCAGACTGACTGAAATACACTGCTGTGGGGAGCAGCGGGTGAGACAGGAGAGGTCTGCTGCACCACGTGGGTCACCTTCCTGGATGGGGATTGAACTTGTGCTGCAATAGCTGCAGATAGCTTCGTAATGCTGAGACTTAATGTTTTGCACCACCAGGGAGGCCCCCTGAGTATCCCTTTAACACCTGAGAGACAGAGTCTGGATTGTGGGAGCAATAGCCATGGGCTAGGATAATCCATGAAAGTGCTGGCGTCAGGAAATGGGCAGATCCTAAGTCCTTTCTTTCAGACCTCATATTATTATTCCCTAAGGTTTCAGAAATACAAGAGAATTATTACAGAACTGCATAGCACTGGCTTTTGTTTATTACTGAAATAATGTGATTATCTTAAAGATTTCAGTCAGCATACTTTGTCCCAGTTTACCTCTCTACAACCCCTTCTAATCTTTATTCTTAGACTGAGAAGTAATAGATAGATAGATAGATAGATAGATAGATATAGATCAATATATAGATATAGATATATCAACCACGATAACAGGTTAACAAATGGGATATGTTTTCATGTGTCTTAATTTTCAAGATTAATAATTTGTTAAATCTTTTCCACAGGGGCTTTTCATTTTCTTCAGTTTTTACTTTCTTAAACCAATATAGCCAGTGCTATGAATGGCATAGTTTATGCCTATCATACAGCTTTTCCCAGGATCTCTCTTCTGTGTTGGCTCAGTAATGGGTTTTCAACGCCCATTTCACTGCTAAGGACAGCGGGAGGCTTGAGTGGAAGTCAGAGAGGGAGGGTTGTAGCTAGAATGATGCTGACCTCCTGTTGACTCACTTCTTCATTAGTGGCAATGATAAACAACTAATTAATTAAATTCTCTGGAAATAGGAAGATGAGATGGGAAACAGAAGAAATTATGAACAGGAATTTGAAAGCATGCCACCAGTTCAGTCACAATGCAGCATGAGGCAATGCCCCAGAGGAGGTGGGCCTTGGTATAGTGTGGCTAGAGTGCTCATGGTTAATGGAAGGCTAATATTTAGATGTCATGGTAGTGATGGAAGAGCAAAGCTAGGGCAGTTTTAAATTTCATATTTTTGAGAGAAAGCACAGAAGCTCTTGCAAAGCAGGGTGTAGGGGCTCCTGTGGTTTATTACATGTTCCTCTGATTTTATGCTCTGCTGCAATAATATAACTATTATTAACAATATAATATAATATTATAAATATTATAATTATTAATGTCATTAATATAATATAATTAATATTAATAATAACTGTTATTAATAGTTATATTAATAGAATAGTACAATCGTATCCTAATAGTGGAACTTGTGCTTCTTCCATTTTAATCAGGTGTGTCCGTTAATGTGTATTGCTGATAATAGAGAACGCAATGTGTGTGATTTCTGCTATTCATGACAACTCCCTCCACTTCCAGTACCAATCACTATTACTACTAATCCCCATTACTGATTAGGCATCTTCTGCCATTGACATTATACTCAATGTGTTTCAGGGATCATTGCTTTCAATACTTGCCACAGCTGTGTGAGGCAGGTACCACCCATGTTATGGATGAAGAAACTGAAGCTTAAAAGATGTTAAGCATATTATGTAACTCACACAGCTAGTAAATGTTATAACTGAGACAGGTCCATGGCTACCTGGCTCCAAAACTCTCATGTTTCACTACTATGTGATGTGATTGATGGAATTTCAATTCATTCATCTCCATTGAAGAGTAACAGATATTTATTAGTCATTGTATATGTTTCCCTATTATGTGTATTCTGTCACTAACCTCAATTTCCCTTTTCTGAAGACTTCCGTGATTGCTCATAGAGTTCAAAGCCTCCTTTGATTCCATTCTATTTATTGGACACTATCTCACATATTTAATCAAGGGTTCAATGTAAAAATCCATAGTCATTGAACTCCATAGTGCCAAAACTAACAATACTGAGGACCATGTATAAAAACTTTTTTTAAGTAAATGTAAGATAGACCTAATTTTACTTTTTCCAGATGACTATCTGGTTGTCCCAGCAATGTTAACAATCCAATTTTATCCACTGATTTTATTTTATTACTAGTTTTTCTGTCCCCTTGCCTTCCTTTTGAAGTTTTTAAAATTTATTATTATTATTTTTTAATTTTATATATTTTACATCATTTTCATTTTTGCACAATGCATGCATTTTCATATTGGTTATAGTCCCCATACAATTCCCACCCCTCTTTGTTTTGATCCTACTCCCTCCTCCCCTCCGTAGTGTGTCTCTGGTTTTTAGTTGCTTGTTAACCTCACAACTCCCACAAGCCATTATTAATGGCTACTGGTTTTGCTTTTTTAAAGTGATTGTACCGTATTGAATTGTCGCTATGTAAATGTCCAGTATTTATTTTCATCATTCTGACTTGCTTTACCACACATAATTTTCTCAAATACCCTCTATTTTGTTGAAAATGGCTGCATTTCATCTTTTCTTACGGCTGTGTAGTACTCCTTAGTGTGAGTATACCACATCATCTTGATCCAGTCATCCCATGTTGGATACTTAGGCTCCTTCCATACCCTAGCAGTGTAAAAAATGCTGCCGTAAACACTGTGGAACATGTGTTGATGGTTTCATGTTCTTTGGATATATACCAAGGGTGGGATTGCTGGGTCATTATGGTATTTCCATTTTTTAGTTCTTTAAGGTAAATCCAGATTTCTTTCCATAATGGTTTCTGTAGTATACATTCCCACCAACAGTGTAATAGCTTGGTGTTGATACATTCTTTTAGTTTTTGCTTTTCAATGATGCTCCTTACGCTTCTTTCCTTCTTTAATATTAATCATTCTGGGTAAACAATACTACACTGGAAGTTTTTTTTTTCTTTAAGTAATTTAATTATTTCCTTCCACTCTTTTCATGCTTGTAATGTTTCTACTGAAAAGTTTGGTGTTACCTTATATTTATATTTGATGTTTTTATTATCAATGTTTTTAATATTACACTGCTGTCATTGACTTCAAAAGTTTTATTATAATGTGTCTTGGTATGTTTCTGTCTGGCTGGCATTATTGGTTTGGGACTCTTTGGACCTCTTGGGTCACAATGGGTGGTTCATTTCCCAGATTGAGCTGATTTTCAGCAATTATGTCCTTAAATAAATTTTCTGTGTCTTTCTCTTTCTCTTCCCTTTGCAACTCCATAATATGGATGTTGTTTCTCTTTTTGTCAAAGGGCTCTTATATATCTCAATTTTTAAAATTCCTTTTTTCTAACATTGTTGTATTTGTGTGTTCACCATTTTGTTTCTGATCTCATTAATTATCTTTATTGTTTCTGTTTGTCTACTGTTTTGGTCCTCAATAGTATTTTTTTTTTTTGATGAAGTCTTTCCTTTATTTATTTTTTTTATTTAAGTTGTAATTTTATTTTATTTTTTTAAATAATAAATTTTATTTTTATATTCCCCATACAATTGCACCCCCCCATTCTGACCCCAATCCCTCCCCTCCCGTCACCCACCCCCCAAAAAGTGTCTCTGGTTCATAGTTTTTTGTTGATTTTGATTTTCAGTTTCTTATAGTTATTCATTTTCCTGGTCCCCTATTTAAGTTTTCTAGATTCCTGCTATGAGTGAGACCATCCGGTATTTTTCTTTTTCTTTCTGGCTTATTTCGCTGAGCATGATCCCTTCCAGTGCCATCCACATTGCTGCAAATTGCATGTGCTTATCTTTTTTGAATGCTGAGTAATATTCCATGGTATATATGTACCACACCTTCTTGATCCAGCATCTATTTTTGGGCATTTGGGCTGTTTCCAAAGCTTAGCTATTGTAAATAGTGCTGCTATAAACATAGGGGTGCAGGTATTCTTTGGAATTGATGTTTCTGTGTCCTTTGGGTAAATACCTAGGAGTGGAATTGCTGGATCATATGGAAGCTCTATGTTTAGTAGGTCCAGAAATCTCCACAGAGCTCTCCATAGTGGTTGGACCAGTTTGTACTCCCACCAACAGTTCAGAAGAGTTCCTTTTTCTCCACACCCTTGTCAACGTTTGTTGTTGCTAGTTTTTTTAATATGTGCCATTCTCACTGGTGTAAGATGGTATCTCATGGTAGTTTTGATTTGCATTTCCCTGATGACAAGTGATGTTGAACATTTTTTCATATGCCTGTTGGCCATTTGCATTTCCTCTTCAGAGAAGTTTCTTTTTAGCTCTTCTGCCCATTTTTTGACTGGATTATTTTCTTTGTTGTTGTTGAGTCTCATCAGCTCTTTGCAGATTTTTGTGATCAGTCCTTTATCATTAGTGTTGTGTGCAAAAATGTTTTCCCAGTTGGTGGGGTTTCTCTTTGTTTTTGTTATTGTCTCTTTTTCTGTGCAGAAGCTCTTTAATTTGATGT
The DNA here is from genome assembly GCF_014898055.3 of Talpa occidentalis. Taxonomy (NCBI): domain Eukaryota; kingdom Metazoa; phylum Chordata; class Mammalia; order Eulipotyphla; family Talpidae; genus Talpa; species Talpa occidentalis. The sequence goes on from NW_023605305.1 coordinate 50,407,777, forward strand.
AGTCCCAGCTGTTTATCTTTGCCTTCACTATCACTGCTTTGGGTGATGTGTCTGTAAAGATGTCTTTGATGTGCATATCCTGTAGTGTTTCACCTATATTTCCTTCTATGTATTTCATGGTTTCAGGTCTTATGTCCAGTTCTTTAATCCATTTTGAGTTGATTTTTGTGTATGGTGTGAGGTAGTGGTCAAGCTCCTTTGTCAAAGATTAGTTGACCATAAATCTGTGGGTTTATTTCTGGATTTTCTATTTGATTCCATTGGTCTGTATGTCTGTTCTTGTTCCAATACCATGCAGTTTTGATGATTATGGCTTTGTAGTATAGTTTGAAGTCTGGGAGTGTGATGCCTCCCTTCCCTTCTTTTTTTTTTTTCAGGAGAGCTTTGGCTATTTGGGGTTTTTGGTGATTCCATATGAATTTCATCAATAATTGTTCTATTTCTTTGAAGAATGACATTGAATTTTTTATTGGAATAGCACTGAATCTGTATATTGCTTTTGGTAGGATGGCCATTTTAATAATGTTTATTCTTCCAATCCATGAGCAGGGGATGTCTTTCCATTTCTTTGTGTCTTCTATTTCTTTTAACAGTGTTTTATAGTTTTCTTTGTATAGGTCCTTTACCTCTTTTGTTAGATTTATCCCCAAGTACTTGATTTTTTTTGTTTCAATAATAAAAGGGATGGTTTTTTTGATTTCTTCTTCTTCAGATTTATTGTTTGTGTATAGGAAGGCTACTGACTTTTGCGTGTTGATTTTGTGTCCTGCCAGTTTACTGAACTGATTGATGAGTTGAATTAGTTTTCTGTGGAATTTTTGGAGTTCTCTATGTATATTATCATATCATCTGCAAATAGTGATAGTTTGACTTCTTCTTTTCCTATTTGGATTCCTTGTATGTCTTTCTCTTGTCTTATTGCTCTGGCTAGGACTTCCAGTATTATATTGAAAAGCAGTGGTAAGAGTGGACATCCTTGTCTTATTCCAGATCTTAATGGAATTGCTTTCAGCTTTTCACCATTGAGAATTATACTGGCTGTTGGCTTCTCATAGATGGCCTTTATGATGTTGAGGTATGTTCCTTGTATCCCAAGAATTTCAAGGGCTTTTATCATGAATGGGTGTTGCCTTGTCGAAAGCTTTCTCAGCATCTATTGATATTATCATATGGGTTTTATATTTCTTTTTGTTGATGTGTTGGATAACATTGATTGATTTTTGGATGTTGAACCATCCTTGTGTCCCTGGAATGAATCCTACTTGGTTGTGGTGAATTATCTTATGGATACATTGTTGGATTCTGATAGCTAAAATTTTATTGAGGATTTTTGCATCAGTGTTCATTAGGGAGATTGGCCTGTAGTTTTCCTTTTTTGTGTTGTCCTTGTTCAGTTTTGGTATTAGTGTAATGTTGGCTTCATAGAACGTGTTTGGTATTGTCCCTTCCTTCTCAATTTTTTGGAAAAGTTTGTGAAGGATAGGCACTAATTCGTCTCTGAATGTTTGGTAGAATTCATTTGTAAATCCATCAGGTCCTGGGCTTTTGTTTTTGGGGAGGTTTTTGATTACCATTTCAATTTCGCTGCTTGTAATTGGTCTGTTTAGGTGTTCTATTTCTTCTTTATCTAGCTTTGGGTGATTGCAGAGTTTTAGGAGTTTGTCCATCTCCTCTAGATTGTTGAACTTGTTTCCATACAACTGTTCATAGCAGTTACTGATTATTCTTTTGATTTCTGCTGTGTCCGTTGTGATTTCTCCTCTTTCATTTATGATCCTGTTTATTTGTGCTTTCTCCCTTTTTTCCTTGGTGAGCCTGGCTAGGGGTTTGTCTATTTTATTGATTTTTTTGAAGAACCAGCTCTTGGTTTCATTGATCTTTTGGATTGTTTTTTTTTTTAGTTTCAATTTCATTTATTTCTGCTTTGGTTTTTATTATTTCTTTTCTTCTACTGGTTTTGGGGTTTTTTTGTTGTTCTTTTTCTAGATCTTTGAGCTTCGAGATTAGGTTGTTTCTTTGAGTTCTTTCTTGTTTCTTGATGTGAGCTTCTATTGCTATATATTTTCCTCTTATTACTGCTTTTGCTGCATCCCATACATTTAGGATATTGGTGTCCTCCTTGTCATTCAATTCAAAGAATTTTTTAATTTCTTCTTTGATCTCCTCCTTAGTCCAGTGGTCTTCCAGTAGTGTGGTTTTTAATCTCCATGAGGTAGGAAAGTTCCTTGCCTTCTTTTTATGGTTTATTTTAGTTTGATGCCTTCATGGTCAGAAAAGATGGTTGGTATGATTTCGATCTTGGTGTATCTGTTGATGTTTGTCTTGTGCCCCAGTATTTGATCAATCCTGGAGAATGATCCTTGTGCGCTTGAGAAAAATGTGTACTCCGTTTTTTTGGGGTTCAGTGTTCTATAGATGTTGTTAAGCCCAAATGATCTAGGTCTTTATTTAGACCTTTAGTTTCTTTGCTTATTTTTTGTCTTGTTGATCTATCCATTGTTGATAGTGGTGTGTTGAAGTCTCCCACTACATATGTGTTTTCTCTGATGTCTGTTTTCAGAGATGAAAACAGTTGTCTGATATATTTTGGTGCTCCTTTTGTTTGGTGAGTATATGTTAATGAGTGTTATTTCTTCTTGAAATATTGTCCCCTTGATCATAATGTAGTGACCATTGGGGTCTCTTTTTATTTTTTTGAGTTTGAAATCTGTTTTATCTGATATAAGTATAGCTGTTCCTGCTTTCTTTTTTGGTCCATTTGCTTGTAGGATTGTTTTCCATCCTTTAACTTTGAGTCTATTTTTATCTTTTGTAGCTAAATGTGTTTCCTGGAGACAGCAAAAGGTTGGGTTTTGTTTCTTAATCCAGGCTGCAACTCTGTGTCTTTTTATTGAAGAGTTTAGTCCATTTACATTTAGAGTTAATATTGATATGTTAGCATCTGTATTTGCCATTGTGTTTGTCTTTCCTTTGATTTTATTTATTTATTTATTATTTATTCTTTTAATGACTTTTTTTTTGGCCTTCTTTCGTTGTTATTCGTCCCTCTGAGGTTCTGGCTTTAGGATTCCTTGTAGTATTTTTTGGAGTGGGGGTTTAGTCGTAATGAAATTCCAAAGTTTCTGTTTGTCTGGGAAGGTCCTTATTCTTTCTTCATAGAGGAAGGAGAGCCTTGCGGGATAGAGTATTCTTGGTTGGCATCTGTTTTCTTCGAGTCTGTTGACTATGTCCCTCCACTCTCTCCTTGCCCATAGTGTTTCTTCAGAGAAGTCTGATGTCAGTCTGATTGGTTTTCCTTTGAATGTTATCTGTTTCTTCCCTCATGTCAGCTTCATTATTTTTTCCTTGTCCTGGATTCTTGAGAGCTTTACTATTATGTGTCTTGCTGTATTTTTCCTTTCGTCATGGAAGTTTGGTGTTCTTCTTGCTTCTTGTATATCAATTTTCAGCTCCTTCTTCACATTTGGGAAGTTCTCTTCAATTATCTCTTTGAATATTTTCTCTGTTCCTACATCTCTCTCCTCTCCTTCTGTTATTCCTATAACTCTTATATTTCCTTTCCTCATGGAGTCAGATAGTTCCCGAAGTCTTTCTTCGTTCTTTTTCCTTCGTACTTCTCTTTCCTTTTCTGCTTTGGTTCTTTTTATTTCTGTGTCTTCAAGAGTACTTATTCGTTCTTCCATTTCATCTATTCTGCTTTCATTGCTTTTCCCAGAGTTCTTTAGTTCCTCCATTAATTCTTTGATCTCCTGCGTTTCTTTTGCTTCCCTCTTTAGGGACTCAATTTCATTCTTCTGACCATTGTTTTCCCTCTTTAGGGACTCAGTTTCCTTCTTCTGATCGTTGTTTTCCTTTATGAGTTCTGCCTTTTTTTTAATCACGGCAATTTTAAATTCTCTTTCTGAAAGGCTCAGAAGTTCTTCCAAGTTACTGTCATTGCAATCTGGGGGGTGGTTTTCTTTTTGTGGTGTGCTTTTTTCCTAAGGAGTTATTAGGTTGCGTGTGGTTCTTCTACTCCCTACTGTCTGTTTTCTAATTTGTCGTATGCATTGGGACAGTGTGTTGCTGGGACTGGCCGGCATCTTGGGTGAGCTTCTCCGCTCCCCTCTGGCTCCTCCAGGAGCCATCTGTCTGTTTCAAGCAGTCTTTACTGAAGAAAGGTCCCTGTTCTAAAATGCCGATGTGGGGACACACTCCCCTGTGCGCTTGGTCTGCCCCGGCGGTGGGTTCCCGCTCCCCCTCTGGGTTTGGACTGCAGGCCAGAAGGGGCCTGGGTGGGCGAGCTTCCCTGCTCACCTCTGTCTCCTGAGGGAGCCTTCTGCAGGCAGTCTTTACTGAAGAAATGTCCCTGTACTAAAATGGCGATGCGGGACGCACTCCCTGCGCGTCGGGTCTCAGGCACACTCTTCTGCGCGCCCCGTCTGCCCCAGCTGTGGGTGCCCCCTCCCCCTGTGGGCTCAGACTGCTGGTCTGAAGGGGGCTGGGGTGGTCTAACTTCCCAGCTGGACACGGGCTCCTCCAGGAGCCTTCTGCTCAATAGTATTTTTTAATTCCGTTACTATGTTTGTGTTTCTTAGCTCCATTATTTATAACTATAGCTGCCTTTTATTTATTTTATCTTCTCTCTATTACTATTTTATATCCTCTGTTAATTTTTCACATTTGATCAGCATTGTTAAAACTGTTAACTTGGAGTTCCCTTCACTGATGTCCTCTAGTTCTGTAAAATTAGACTCTTCTCATGGATTTTTTTGCTACATTTGTAGTATGTTCTTCTGTCTTCTCATTTTTAATTTTTATACATTGGGTTTGGGATAGACTTTGAGGCTGTTGTCTTTGCATCTGTTGAAGTACCTGAGAACTGATATTGGCAAGGAGTAGTTGGTATAAAAGAGGACTGTGGTAGCAGGGCACCAATGGTGAGCCTCCAGTAAATGTCAGGAATTCACACTTCCTCCTGTGCTGTAGGTACCAGAGTTGTATGGTGGGGATCCACAGTGATGCCCTCTTCTAGGCCAGCTCCTTGCTCTTAGGGTCTCTTATGTTCTCATGTCTATTTCCACTCTAGACTACTTTTGAGAACTAAGTGGAGTTCTGAGCCTGGATTGCAGTTGATATGGGGACACAGGTTGGCAATTGTTCTCTTTTCTAGCATGGAGCCTTAAGCTGGGGTACTTGTTCCTATTATTAACAGGTGACTGAACTCTTGTTAATTTGTTATTTTGATTTTACCTTTTATATTTAATTGTTTCCCTTTTTTTAAGCACCCAAAACTGGGTAGAGTTGCCTCCTCTGTGAGGAGACACAGGTGCTCTGACTGGTCTCTCTCTGCCATTCAACCAGTGGTTCTGTATTGAAAGCCTCAGGCTAAAACCAATAATCCTCACTCTGTACCCCCACCACTCTGTCTTGGTGCAACTCACATACCCTCTAATCCATTGTAGGGGCCTCTGGAGTGCCAAGTTTTGGTGAGTGTCTGAGTAAATATCTGTAGGCTCTCAGGTCAGCAGTCACCTCTTCCTCTTGCAGGTTGTATTGCCCCAGAATCACTATAAATGCACTTCATGTAAAGTTTTTCCTATCCTTTTCCACTGGACTGCTGCTTCTCATATGTGCTGTGGCATCTTTTTTTTTTTTTTTTTTGCCAGGGATTTGGGCTCTTTCCTACTGAAATCCAGTTGTGAGTATTTGGAGGATGCCAGGCTGGCATCTTCACTCTGCTGCCATCATGCTGAACTCCCCCAAACTATTTTGAGTATAGGGTCTCTGTGTACCTGTCTTCAACAAAAATTGTAGATGGCTTGATGGCAGGGCAGTGTTATTGTAATGTCCTTCATGATGCAGTTTTATCCTTTCCACATAGAAGGTTTTCAAAAAAGTCATCCTAATTGACAGGTAACTAGGCCAAGTGAGGAACTATTACTTGACCTGAAATCTTTGCTTTTATTAGTATTTCCTATTTGTGTCATGCAATATATACTAAATTATTCATCTTATTGCTTATTTTTTAATCTTGTACTGAAAATTGCATTTCTTATTCCTCATGTTAAATCTCTTTCAGAAAAATATTTTTGTGATGGATTCTCTTTGTTTACCTTTCTTCATACACACAACCTCAGTTCCTAATTTCACTTTTCCTCTTATATCTCCCTCACACATTCTCTGCATTAGCAGAGCTTTCTTCATATGCATAGGACACACATCTCTAAATTAAGTTTCTTTCATTGTGTTTCAGGGTAAACAGCTCTCATGTAATTAACCAAAAGACTCCCATCACTGGAAAAGAAGCCAGAATGTCTAATAACTAAAATATACAAAATAGAACAATCATTAGTTTCCTATAATCTTTATTTTAAAGATAATTGTTTATTTGCTTAATTGGTTCTGCATGAAATATTTTTGCTCTCTTTCCTTGGCATGTTGTCACTTCAAGATTTTTAGGTTTTGGTAGTAGAAAAAGGGGAACAATTAAATATGAAAGGTGAAATAATATAACCACAAGGGACAGCTGGAGTTTGTCTGATGTGACAATTTCCTTTTTCTGCTACAGATTTGTTGCACCTCTGTAGGGAATGAAGCAAATTAGTGGCTGTGATAGGAATATTCTATTTTATAAGAATCTTATCCTTAGAATGTAATTATTTCATTGATTGTAGGCATGAATAATGCATATAACTTTGGTACTGACCTAGGTATAGAAGACTTCATAATATCTTTTCTTGATGTCCATTTGGTTCTCAAAGAATGTGCTATTCATTGTGCTACTTCTCAGGGCCTTTGGACTTGATTAATTGAATTTTTCCACTTCACTATTCATTAACTTGATATCCAAATATTTTGAACATTCTTCATATGAAAGATGACCTCAGTGGGTCTCCAAATTAACTTTCATTATTGTAATCCTGTTCTCTTCATTTTTAATTTATTTCTAATTTATTGTTTTCTATCAAGTTCTTCTCTTGTCCATTTTGGTTATTGTAGATGATGATGTCCACTTTAAATGGACTTTTATTAGGTTTCAGACTTGTCATTTGGAGCTTCATTTCTCTGGGCTCTTGTATATGTAACTGATTGCAATCTTTGATCATTTGCTGTTAGTTTCCCATGTTCACTAATTGTGTGAAAAAGCTAAGAAAGGCCTAGATATGTGAAAAAGAAGCAAAGACAGACCCAGAGAAGAGAGAATAACAGAGTCAAAGTTCTCATTAAAGTGAAATGGGTTAAGAATCAGGGATTCTATTTCCATTCTGATAGTGGAGATTTTCTTTTCTCAGAGTATGAAGAAGATTTTGAAGTAGATGAGGAGAAACAAGATGAGAAAGCTAATGAAGAAGGACAGTCTGATGATCAAATGAATGGAATGTCAAAGTCACCCTCAGATGATGAAAACGATAATTTAGACCTTGCAAAGGAGAGTGAAACCTTGTCACAGAAGGCACCAGATGCTGATGACAATGCGAAAGATGAGTGCGATGGATGCTCTGATAGTGAATTGGAAGAGGATAAACAAGGCAAGTTGTTTAGCTTGTCATACAACATAGGCTTTTTATAAATATGTTTACTATTTGTCTTTTCCTTATATTTAATGAGATAATCCTCTTTTAAGGGAATGTTTGGAGCAAGAGATCCTCTTTCTAGAAACTATTGTTCAATCAATCTTCTGTAGATATCCAAATTATGGAGTCACTTCTTAATCTTTTCTCTTTCCTAGGTTTGCTGGGATTTTTTTCACCAAGGTGTCAGGCAAAACTTACAGTGACACACCTATTGTTTGCTTAGAAAGTTACTAATATTTTTAATCTCAGATTATCCCCTTTTACCCAAAATGGTACATATATCATTTTATAACCTTGGAAAAAGGAAAACTAGCTCCTACTAAATTAAAAGAAAATTTGGAGATTCTTATCTGAGGTTTATTTGAAAAAAACAAACACACACACACACCAAACTCACCTTAAACACAGGATGCTAACATATCAGTTTCATGGAAAGATTATCTTTTTTGGAAAAGGTGGTGTCCTCATAATCTTCAAGCCTAAAATTGTTCGATATGTTAACAGGGAGAATACAGAGTTTCTCGAATTAGTGCCTATCCTTCACAAACTCTTCAAAAAAATTGAGAAGGAAGGGATAATACCAAACATGTTCTATGAAGCCAACATTACACTAATACCAAAACCGAACAAGGACAACACAAAAAAAGAAAACTACCGGCCAACCTCGCTAATGAAGAGTGATGCAAAAATCCTCAATAAAATTTTAGCTACCAGTATCCAACAATGTATCCATAAGATAATTCACCATGACCAAATAGGATTCATTCCAGGGACACAAGGATGGTTCAACATCCAAAAATCAATCAATGTTATCCAATACATCAACAAAAAGAAATATAAAAACCATATGATAATATCAATAGATGCTGAGAAAGCTTTCGACAAGGCAACGCCCATTCGTGATAAAAGCCCTTGAAATTCTTGGGATACAAGGAACATACCTCAACATCATAAAGGCCATCTATGAGAAGCCAACAGCCAGTATCATTCTCAATGGTGAAAATCTGAAAGCAATTCCATTAAGATCTGGAACAAGACAAGGATGTCCACTGTCACTACTGCTTTTCAATATAATACTGGAAGTCCTAGCCAGAGCAATAAGACAAGAGAAAGACATACAAGGAATCCAAATAGGAAAAGAAGAAGTCAAACTATCACTATTTGCAGATGATATGATAATATACATAGAGAACCCCCAAAATTCCACAGAAAACTAATTCAACTCATCAATCAGTTCAGTAAAGTAGTAGGATACAAAATCAACACGCAAAAGTCAGTAGCCTACCTATACACAAACAATAAATATGAAGAAGAAGAAATCAAAAAAACATCCCTTTTATTATTGAAACAAAAAAAATCAAATACTTGGGAATAAATCTAACAAAAGAGGTAAAGGACCTATACAAAGAAAACTATAAAACACTGTTAAAAGAAATAGAAGAAGACACAAAGAAATGGAAAGACATCCCCTGCTCATGGATTGGAAGAATAAACATTATTAAAATGGCCATCCTACCAAAAGCAATATACAGATTCAATGCTATTCCAATAAAAAATTCAATGTCATTCTTCAAAGAAATAGAACAATTATTGATGAAATTCATATGGAATCACCAAAAACCCAGAATAGCCAAAGCTCTCATGAAAAAAAAAAGAAGGGATTGGAGGCATCACACTCCCAGACTTCAAACTATACTACAAAGCCATAATCATCAAAACTGCATGGTACTGGAACACGAACAGACACACAGACCAATGGAATCCAATAGAAAATCCAGAAATAAACCCACAGATTTATGGTCAACTAACTTTGACAAAGGAGCAAAGACTATGCATTGAAGCAAAGAAAGTTTGTTCAATAAATGGTGCTGGGAAAACTGGGTTGCTACATGCAAAAGAATGAAGCTTGGCTACTACCTAACACAATGCACAAAAAACAACAACTCAAAATGGATTAAAGAACTAGACATAAGACCTGAAACCATAAAATACATAGAAGGAAATATAGGCGAAACACTACGGGATTTGCACATCAAAGACATCTTTACAGACACATCACCCAAAGCAGTGATAGTGAAGGCAAAGATAAACGGCTGGGATTACATCAGATTAAAGAGCTGCACAGCAAAAGAGACAATAACAAAAACAAAGAGAAACCCCACTGACCTGGAGAACATTTTTGCACACAACACTAACAATAAAGGACTGATCACAAAAATCTGCAAAGAGCTGATGAGAATCAACAAAAACAAAGAAAATAATCTGGTCAAAAAATGGGCAGAAGAGCTAAAAAGAAACTTCTCTAAAGAGGAAATGCAAATGGCCAACAGGCATATGAAAAATGTTCAACATCATTTGTAATCAGGGAAATGCAAATCCAAACTACAATGAGATACCATCTTACACCAATGAAAATGGCACATATTAAAAAAAACTAGCAACAATAAATGTTGGCGAGGTTGTGGAGAAAAAGGAACTCTCCTGCACTGTTGGTGGGAGTGCAAACTGGTCCAACCACTATGGAGAGCTGTGTGGAGATTTCTGGACCTACTAAACATAGAGCTTCCATATGATTCAGCAATTCCACTCCTAGGTATTTACCCAAAGGACACAGAAACATCAATTCCAAAGAACACCTGCAACCCTGTGTTTATAGCAGCACTGTTTACAATAGCTAAGCTTTGGAAACAACCCAAATGCCCAAAAATAGATGACTGGATCAAGAAGATGTGGTACATATACACCATGGAATATTACTCAGCATTAAAAAAGGATAAACACATGCAATTTGCAGCAACGTGGATGGAGCTGGAAGGGATCATGCTCAGCGTAATAAGCCAGAAAGAAAAAGAAAAATACCGGATGGTCTCACTCATAGCAGGAATCTAGAAAACTTAAATAAGTTACCAGGAAAAAGAATAACTATAAGAAAGAAAATATCAAAATGGACAAACAACTATGAACCAGAGACACTCTATGGGGGGTGAGGGCAGGGAAAGGAGGGTTTGGGGTCAAAATAAGGGGGTTGTAATTATATGGGGAATATAAAAATAAAATTTAAATTAAAAAAAAGAATAGAGTTTCTATAATCTGTGTAGAGTTTTTATATTCTATATAGAGAAAAAACAGCTCTCATCTCCTGAGGCATGTCTTCAATTTTTAAGATCTTTTAAAGATCACTTATTGGAAACCTGTTTTGTTGTAAAAATGGTTTGCCTGAGATGCAGTGATCTTCCCTGGTAAAACCTAGGCAATTATAAGGAATAAGAATAACCCTTCCTTATATTAAGTAGGTGGATGTCTTTTTAGTTTGCTTTTGACCAGAAAATGAGCCACATTATGATGACTCTTTGAATTGCTGTTAATTTTCCCAATTTTCACTTTCATTGAAAGAATTTTCTGTATAAAATCTAAAAATTTTAAGTTCAAGGAGTTTAGTAGGATAATGTAAGAGTAAATTAAGTAATCTTGGAATCACAAAGGCAATTATTTAGTTTATAGTTCTATTCTTTTAAAAAATGTATTCAAGCAAACGTATTCTAGAATTTCATACACTCATATATACAAATATAAAGTAAAACACAGACATTGTTTCAAGTAAAGGGTAATTTTACTAGGAACCACAGATGGGAGAGACTATGACTGTAGTTGAACAAAAAATTTAACTCTGTGTTTCCCAATAAAGTGAAGAGTGAAGCACAATGTGAAAAATTAAAGTGGAGTTAACTATCAGTCAATTTGAAAGCAAGATTTGTTGTTATTTTTATTATAGTTAAAACTACTACTCAAGATTAATGGTGAGGCATTAAAATATTTTTTGGGAAGTACTAAACTAGGCCTTAATAATAATGTTTTATGTTTCTAAACATGCCTAGTATATACATTCTTTTTTTTTTTAAAAAAAAGATTTGTTTGTTTATTCATTTATTTATTTATTTATACAAGCACTGGGTATAGTCAGAAGCTCGGGAGGGTGAGAGAATTCACCAGAGCCAGAGCGGGGAACAGAGCAGGCAGAACGACGAAATACACTGCTGAGGGGAGCAGCAGGCACGGCAGGAGAGGTCTGTGCTCCATGTGGGATCTTGACAGGGGTTGGGGATCGAACTGGCACTGCAGAGGCTGTGGGCAGCTTCGCAGCCCAGAGCTCAACCGCTATTCCACCAGGGGAGGCCCTACATTCTTTTCTCAATTTCAGTGTGAATATTAGATTTAAGTATATATATGATACAGAGAAAGGACAATAATTTAATGGAAAGTGATGTCTTCTGACTCTCTCATAAAACTTGAACCTGAAAAAAAATAGAAAGTGTTTGCATATAAAGTTGACTCAACAATAAAAAGGATTCAATTTGTTATTTCTTCTATAATGATGGGGATTTATCAGGTTGTTGATAGCATAAAGATTCAGTATATTTTTTCAATATACAGTAAGGTGCTGTGTAATCACCTTCCTTTTTGGGGATCAAATAGATTTTTTTCTAAGAGGGTAATTTTTTATGTTCAAACAGAGAAGGATGTAGTCAGTACTTGGATCTTCCTTAGAGGGAAAGCTTTAATCATTTAGACCTGTAATTATTGAATAACTGACAGTGATTGGTAAGCTTTAGCACTGAATACTGCCCACTTATAAACATCTGGAATCCTATGTTTGGAAAGACATCCTGTAAGTGTTCTTTATTAAGACTCTGTGTTAGTACTGTACTAAATATTTTACATGAATTATCCCATTTATATCAAACAAACTCAAAAAACAGGTACTTTTTCTTTTTATATCCATTTTTCAAATTACTTGGATTAGTGAGATTAAGTAAGTCACAGAACCAGAAAGTGGGGGAGCAAGATGCAAACACTGGGTTATGGAGAACAATGTAATATACCACTAGTTAAAAAACAAAACAAAACAAAACAAAAAAAAAAAACCAAAAATCAAAACTACTTATCTAAAATTAAAACAAATTTCCCAATAAAGATTTGCTCCCTTAAGTAACTACATTTCAGAGGCATTTATCTTGAACTCTATCTTATCGTATTCTTTTTAGCCTCTCATTAAAAATAAGATTTGTTTTTAAAGAGAACATAAAAATGGACATTTAAATTTTTAACCCAGCTTTATTTATCTTCCCCCTGCCCTGGATGAACTTCCCTAGCCATTCCCAGATCTTTTGCTCAGTTTCAATTCATCTCCCACCCCACCCCTAACTCCGATTTCCTGTAGTCTCCATGGCAGCCTATTGAGCTCTTTTTTTCTGAAACTCTATCATTTGGTAGTTCATTTTTCACTTATTGTTTCAATAGTATTAAATTTGGCCCTCAAATTAACTACACAAGTTAATAACACAGAAATTAATTACACTGCTAAAGCCAGAAAGTGTTATTTGTCTTTGTTTTTCCTGACATAGCTGATTTCCTAAAAGAGTCTTTACACATGTTAAACAGTTACTTGACTGGTAAAACACCCAAAATACTAAGGTGCTTTTGATAGTGCCCAGATATCTCCAGTTACTATAAGTTACATACTAAATGATTGCTATTGGAATTTTTCTTGGAAAAAATGCATAAAGTTAGCTGAATAACATAGGTAGAGACTACAAAATGTTTTAAATAGATATGTAATGAAAGCTATCAGAATGTATAGTCTAGTCTATCACTGTTGGAATAGTTAAGGGCCAAAAATTAAATTGGCCAAGTATTTTATTATGTTGATACAGTAATGATGCTATTAAGCTTTCCTTTTTTTTGGGAAGCTCTTTTGCATTCTCTAATTTACATTAAAATTTTGCAATTATTTACAAGTTAAATCTTACCGCTTACTACTGTTTCTTTTTCTACCTTCAGGCTCTTTTGTTTTCTCTCTCTATTTTGATAGCCTGACCTTGTGTTATTAAAAACATTCTTTTTAGCTTGTGGAGTATCAGAATTAATTCATCCAGTGAACAAGTAGCATGTATTAAAAATCATAATAATATGATAGATTTCTTGAAAGACTCTGTTTAAAAGCCCGACAGCATTTCATCTTCAAAAGTGTAAGAGGCATATTGTGACTACTGAATCCCAGACACCAGTACATCCCTTTTATTGACATGATTAAGAATCTTGCTGTTAGTATTTGGATGTGTTTCATTTGAACCTGCCTGCACCTGTTCCCAGAGGGCAAACAATTGCCCAGGCTGTCACTCTTGTGACAAGTTGGCCCCATTTAAACTGCCAGCTAACAATTGCGTGGGCCTGCCTTGATGAATACGCTCAGCTGAGCAGCCAGTGAGTGATAGAGTGCTGTGGACTGGAAGCTGACTAAGAGAGGACACTGGTTTAGGAATGATGTGTGAGACTCCCCAATCATTTAAAAAGAACGACAGCTTCCTTGTCTCTGCATTTGTGTTGGCAACCCCAGGCACTAATTCACCAGTTGAAAATACATTGTCGTAGATGAATGTTATAAGGTTTAGGGGAAAAGTGTCATGTCTCTTAGAATCTACTTTTATACTTTTATGGGCAGTCTGGACGATAGTGCCTATGAGTAACAGGTAAAGACTAAGAGGTTTTTAAGAGAGAAGAGAGAGAGAAAGAGAGGAGAGAGAGAAATCTGTTGCTAGAATACAAAGAAAATGATGTAAGAATTAAGACAATTTTTTTTTCTAATAAGAAAGATAATATTTCACTCTTGCTGTTTTCCAGTTTGTTGAAGAAGTAGGCCTTGTAGTCTTAAAGTGCCAGGGTCACAGAAATACGCTTTACTTGACTTATTAACTTCAAGAACTTACTGTTTATTTCTTAGCTTGGCTGTGGGCTTGAAGAAAAGTCTATGAGGAAAGGCTGCTCCTTCTGTGTTGAAATTATATGGTTGTGAAGCTTCACTCTGTGGACTTCAATGTGAATTGTCTGCTCCCTCCACCAGAAAGGACTAGTTGAAGACTGTAGGCAGACTTTCCACAGAGTCTATATATATGATTTTGCATGATTAAATAAAACTTTAATTTTTCTTAATGGCAAGAATTCCTCAACCTATATCCACTTTTCAATTGTTAAAGTAGGAAGTCATATCTTCAGGTGAGTACAGTAAATGTGGCAGAATATTTTAGTTCACCTAAACTACTTTTCTAGGAGGTATTTCTCTAGAGTTTTGAATATGCCCTGTACATAGCAAAGGCACTACCTAGACATCATGCCTGCTTGACTAGATTAATAGGTAAATGTAAAAAGACTCAGGCAGCATAGCATGACATGTGATTTGATTATATCCTCAGTGTTTTAAATATTCATTTTAATGTTTAAAAAGTACAGTGTAAGTTTCTATGGAGGAACTTTTGTGGTTTTCTTCATTTTTCTCCTCCTGGTATGTCTGTATTACCTGTACATATTGATATTTACAAGTTAAAATATATATTTATCTCCTTGATGAATTGAATAATGAATTATCAGTATGAAGACAAATGCTCTCCCTTAAGACAGATAATTAGAAACTGTTCAAGCTGCAATGGAATGATTTCTACTTTATTTTCATTAGGCATACATTCATTCTATAAGGTTTAATGAATGTAAAGAATTTGCCTAATTAGGTATTATAGTACTTGAAAATATCAACTGGACCACAGTATCTAGTATAAAATATAAAAAATTTTTATGAACTCATGAGTATATTTAAGGTAGAACTATTTATACAAGTAATAAAATATGTACATTTATGATTCATGGCTAATTTGAGTAAAATAGGAGCAGTATTTATGCAAATTTTTCTGTGTACCCTTGAACTAAGAAATGGGAGAGACAGAAGAGTGTTGGATCTACTGGGTTGGGATATATGGTATATCATTGGGTGATCTACATTTTAAATGCATTTATGTATTTAAATTGGTGTGTTTAAATCAAGGTGTCTGTATGAGTTTCAAGCTAGTAGACCAAAAATAAAGTAGGTAAAATAAGGACATGAATAGAGAAAATGATTAAACTGTTGTAAAATCATGCCTTATGCTACAGCTGAGGAAATGAATGAAATCTAAGGTCAGGACTTATATTTGGCTCAAAACAGACAGTATGGCTACTAATTGCAATGAGAGTATAATAATAGTTTGAGAGAGCTAGCCAATGAGTGAAAGATACCTTAATGAACACATACATTGATCTATTGTGTGCCACAGTTTCTATCTTTTTTTTAAGATTTATTTTATTTATTTATGCATACAAGAGCTGGGGTGCAGGCCAGAGATGCAGGGTTGGGGGTGAGAGGATTTACCAGAGACAGAGTGGGTAGAAGAACAGGCAGATTGACTGAAATACACTGCTCAGGGGAGCAGCGGGAGAGACAGGAGAGGTCTGCTGTGCCTTGTGGGTTAGCTCCCTGGCCAGGGATCAAACTCGTGCCACAGTGCCTGCAGATAGCTTCATAGTGCTGAGACTTAACACCTTGCACCACTAGGGAGGCCCACACAGTGTCTGTCTTGAGTGTGTAATCTCTGTGGAAGGAGGACCTGGCCTGTCTTTTTCTCCAGTGAGTACTCAATAACTAGAACACTGCTTGACCTATAGGAGGTGCTCAATATGCATTTCATGACTGAGTGAATCTATGTAAATAGGTAAGAAGATGGAGGACAACTCAGGTTCATCGTTAAAAGAAGAGCGAGCAGTGTTCGTTCTGAATTTGCTGAACTGGTATTGATTGAGAGAATGTGTGTGGTTGTTCCTTGGTCAGTTGTATGTCAAATTGGCTAAGCAGCCAGTATAAAAGTGAGATTACTAATATGTATGCGTATACTTTTTGTAAATGCCTAATCAGTGTGTAGTAAATATTTTTAAGTAAAAAGTAACTGGTTGACTTATATTTTCACACATACAGTATCATGGTAAGTATTATAGGCAAACCAAGGAATGCTTTCCTATCTTTTGCTTTGTATTCACATTATGTGTCTCAGAGTATTTTGTATGCATTCTATCTGAGCTTTAGACTGGCTACCAAAATAGAAGAATGACCACTAAAGATACTGAATTCCATGAGTTCTGAGTCTTTGGGGGGAACCAACTTTCCACATGTCATCCTTGGGCAGTAACAGTGGGAAATTAGCTAACAGAAGCAATATGGATCCATGACAGTGAGTGTTTTCTGTTTGAACACCTTTTGGCACAGCTGTAGGGGATCTGTTTTCCTATGGTGCGTCATTACAAAGAATGTTTTCCAGCATTTGCTGCTACTAATAGCTAATGGACATTGGGTATCATTTAACTCCTCCAGACCTTACTTTCCAAATCTAGAAAAAGAAGACAATAAACTATTCTTTGGATATGTTTGTAAAGTGTTTCATTGGGTAGGTAGTACGTAGCAGGTACATGATCATCTACATGAATAAATGGTAACTGTGATTGCTGTTCTTGATATAATGTACAGGGTGAAATTATCAGAAATAAATTTATTAGAATATGCTTAACAGGTATGATTTCATACCAGAGAAAAAACTGGAAATCATAAAGAAATGATTATGTGGTCTAATTAGGTTAATTTTTTTGTCATGTAATTTCTACAATGGCTTTTGAAGAGTATGTAGAATTATCCCCATTTAACAGCCAAGAAAAGAGACTTAGGGAAGTTATGGGGCATAACCAACTTAGTGAAGTTAAGGGGCATAACCAAAGAAGGCAGCAACTGAGTCAAACTATGAAACACTTAGGTTTGTCTTACAGAAAAACATTATTTTCTTTTTATTTAGATATTTAATTGAGTTAATATTGGGATCCCACCATCAGGTACTACCACTGTAGTGTACCCACCACCAAATCACCCACATTCCAACTCCACAGACCATTGTGCTTCCCTCCCTCTTTGTTCTAATCCCTCATGCATCCCCTTGGTGCTTCAGTTCTGTAGTCAGCTATCAAGGGTTGGTTTTTAAGTATATCTTTATCTATTTGTTTAGTTATTTTATATTCCACATATTAGTGACACTATCCAGTACTTATCTTTCTCCTCCTGACTTATTTCACTTAGCATTATCCCTTCAACCTCCATCCATATTGCCACAAATGCCATGAGTTTATCTTTTTTGATCACTGAGTAGTATTCCACTGTGTATATATACCACATTTCCTTGATCCACTCATCTGTTCTGGGACACTTAGGTTATTTCCATAATTTAGCTATTGTAAACAGTGCTGCAATAAACATGGGAGTAGAAGTTGCCTTTTGAATTTGTGTTTTTGCATTTTTTGGGTAGATGCCTGGGAGTGGAATTACTGGATCAAATGGCAGATCCATTCTCAGTATTTTGAGGTCCTCCATACTTCTTGCCATAGGATGGACCAGAAACAAGTGCTGGCAAGGATGTGGAGCAAAGGGAACCCTTCTACACTTCTGATAGAAAAAAAATATTTTTTTTCTCTTACTCTTATGTTGCATGAAATAGTGATGCAAAAGAAGGGATATATTCATCACAGATGGTGATTAATGGCGGGAAAGGAGAAGATAGTGAAGGATTTGGGGACTGAATATGATGAGAGAAAAATCAGAGATGCTTCTTAGGATCTGTAACGCTGCCCTGAGTTTGATGGCTTTGGCCAAGATCATTCTTTTTTTTTTTTTAAAGCACTACTTCAATCTTTATTTTTATTTATTTATTTTTTCACATTATCTTTTGGGACATATCTTTTTTTAAATAAATTTTATTTTTATATTCTCCATACAATTGCAACCCCCTTATTTTGACCCCAAGCCCTCCCCTCCCCGCCTCCCACCCCCATAGAGTGTCTATGGTTCATAGTTTTTTGTTGATTTTGATTTTCACTTTCTTGTAGTTATTCATTTTCCTGGTCTCTTATTTAAGTTTTCTAGATTCCTGCTATGAGTGAGACCATCTGGTATTTTTCTTTTTCTTTCTGGCTTATTTCGCTGAGCATGATCCATTCCAGCACCATCCATGTTGCTGCAAATTGCATGTGTTTATCTTTTTTGAATGCTGGGTAATATTCCATGGTGTATATGTACCACATCTTCTTGATCCAGTCATCTATTTTTGGGCATTTGGGTTGTTTCCAAAGCTTAGCTATTGTAAACAGTGCTGCTATAAACATAGGGGTGCAGGTGCTCTTTGGAATTGATGTTTCTGTGTCCTTTGGGTAAATACCTAGGAGTGGAATTGCTGGATCATATGGAAGCTCTATGTTTAGTGGGTCAAGAAATCTCCACACAGCTCTGCATAGTGGTTGGACCAGTTTGCACTCCCACCAACAGTGCAGGAGAGTTCCTTTTTCTCCACATCCTCGCCAACATTTGTTGTTGCTAGTTTTTTTAATATATGCCATTCTCACTGGTGTAAGATGGTATCTCATGGTAGTTTTGATTTGCATTTCCCTGGTTACAAGTGATGTTGAACATTTTTTCATATGCTGAGTGCAGGTCATTCTTTGCCATAAAGACTGAGAGCGGGGGGCCTCCCTGGTGGCGGAGCAGTTGAGCGCTGGGTTGAGATGCTGCCCGCAGCCTCTGCAGTGCCTTTTCGATCCCTGGCCTCTGGCGAGGGTCCCACATGGCGCGCAGACCTCTCCTGCCACCCACTGTTCCCCTCAGCAGTGTACTTCATCAGTCTGCCTGTTCTGTTCCCCACTCTGGCTCTGGTGAATCCTCTCACCCTTCTGTGCTTCTGACAGTACCTAATGCATATATAAAAATAAAATAAAATAAAAAACACTGAGAGCAGATTCTTTCTTATCAGAACCCAGAGGGAATACAGAAGAGACAAATGGAATTGGGAGGCAGAGTTGATTACCAACAGGCCTCCAAGATAACTTTTTCCCTCCTAATGACAAAAAAGAAACTACATACGTGCCCTAAAGTTCCTTTATCTAAAAGTTTTTATATATAAAACTTGCTTTATTTCTAAGAGAATAAATAAAATTCATTTTGAAAAACCCCATTCCCTGGCCCTAAAGCTTTTCGAGTTTTTCTTGTAGGCAACGTCTCGCTGTAGTGTCTGTATGAAAATGAGAGTAAGATATGAGAGTGAAACTAAATTATACCACGAGGTTAGAGAGATTTGAAAACTGAAATGAGTTTATAGGGAGATCAGCTACCCTTGCCACTTTGAAGCCGTTCATTCTCCTGATCTTTCTTCTCTAAAGAACTGACTCAAAACTAAACCATAGCATGTTTCAGCCTTTTGAAATAAAATAATACAATTAGTAGAAACTATTGAAGAAAAATAGAGGTGTATTCACTTTTTTAATTATGTGAACAACTCAGTTAAAATTGAAAGTCTTCATGTCAGTATTCAGATGGTGGATAGGAATATTTTTGCAAGTGCAGAACAAGTATTACATTGTATCGTAGTTAAGTATGCAATAAATGAAAGCCACTAGCAAACCACTGGCAAACAGGAATTATTTTCTTTCTTTAAAAAAAAACAAACAAATGTGAGATGCTAATGGGGGTGGGGTGGGGTGGGGTGGGGGGAATTTAGTACCTAAATTTTCTGAGCTGGTGCAGATAAAAAGGAGAGCAACTATCCTGGATCTGCTAAATTCCCTAGAGCAAGACAGCATATCCAGATTTTATAAAATGGAGATAAAGAATGAGTGACTAGAGTATGTGATTCCTTTGAGAAACAATGGTCATCCAGTGCCTGTCAAGGTAGTTGGGAGATAAGAACAAATGGGATTGCACTTAGGGGTTCTGTTGCTTAAAGGCTTTTCAGAGTTTGTTTTTTACTCCTGTGAAGCATCTCTTGAAAATGTGTGGAAACTCTGATATGTCTCAGTGACTATACTTAAAATGCTGAGCCTTGTCAGGGAGAGCCTCTGGGGCTGGAGGGACCGAGAGAAGAGGATAAGAGCAAAGACAGGTATTTCTTCCCTTAAACTCACATCAGCTGCTGCAGGCATCTGTGTAGCTGCCAACCAGAAAGAAAAGAAACAAGAAGAAGAGTAAGGAATACAGAGAGAAAAGAAAACAAGAAAGCTCGACAGCATTTATTATTATTGAAAATAAATTATAAAAAAACTTATAACACAGACCTATTAAAAATCAAAAGCATGTTTGCATCACTCTGGCCCTCAGGAAGATTATACACAGTGACTTTTAGGCTATGTACCTGCCCTGGAGTGATTCACAGTATGTCTTTCTGGGAGATTTTTACATGATTTTTTTTTGGGTAATACTAAGCCATTTTTGCATCCAGTAGGCTTCTGGGCTGCGTATCCGTAGCAATATCTGGCATCTCTCCTGTGTGCTGCCTGGGTCTCCTGGGGTGTTTTGCAGATGCTCTGCATCCACCTCCCAGCTTCTGCACCCTCTGCCTTCCTCAGAGGATAGCCTTGGGCTACTTGACTTGCTTCACCCTCAGGCACTAAGAAGTCTGGAAGTGCCAGGGAGTTTGCTTTTCCCTAGGGTGGTTTGTAGTCATTTCTGAATGGAGCAAAGTATGAAAGACCAAGTCCTGCCTCAGGGAGCAAAAATTGGAATACAATTTAGGCTTCAGAGGTCCCTGTGGGATCAGGCTGAGGTTGAGATGTTGCTGAAATAGCTCCCTCAATTGCCTTCCTCCTTCCTTGACCTGCTTCTTCATTGTTCTTGAGTGTCTCCTAGAATGCATCCCTATCACATGAATCTTCTTCTCAGCTCCTGCTTCTGAGGAACCTCAAATAAGATGACTTCTATAAACACACACCCCACACCTGGAAATATTTAGATATTGTTCAAATGTCTATATCTTCCTGCCATCCCAGTTACTAGGGTATACTAGTATAATGTTATAGTAGATAACATTTTAGATTTTATATCCAGAAAAAACTGCAGCTATCCAAGGTGATAATTGAAGAATACTTTTTTTTTATTTGCTGAACAAATAAATAATTATTGAATGTCTTCTATAATAAAATGGATTTTTACAAAGGGTTTCCAATAAAATATCTTTCAGGAAAAAAATAGCTACCTGGTTAAATGTGATTTCCTATTGAAAATTCCCATAGATGCAATGATTATATAGGTTTTTCTTTATGATGATAACTGAGTAGAATTTATAAGGAGAAGGTATGAAATCTACCAAATCATATTAAACATTTTAATGTGATTAATTACTAACAATTTCCAGAGTTAGAATTTAATTTATAAAACACGATGACTTTTTCTCGTAGATACAAAAAGTGCTTCATCAACATCATTCAGAAGTCACCTATGTTCTAGCTCCAGTGAAGATGAATCTGCATGGGGTACCAGGGGAGACCATGCCGAAAATAGTCCCAATGAAAGTGCCAGAAGTTTATCTTCTCAGGAGCTGAGTGAAAATGATAGGCCAAGAAAATTCCATCTTTTAGCTGAGGATGCCCTAGAAATTGAAACTGAAGACCAGAAAATAATAAAAACAAACATGGAGAACAAGTCTCTGGCCGTAGAGGAAAGCTTAGAGAATGTTCTCGATGAAGAAACAAAGAAAGTTACCCAAATGGTTGCAGAGGATATATCTGAGAAGTCTAGGAAGCGTGTTTCCAAGGAAGAAAAAGAAAAGGCTAAGAGTAAGCTTTGGGAAGGAAGCAATACTAAGGTGAAGGACAAAAACGCAGGTGCCCATAGGGTGGAGAAGGGTGGTAAGTATGTCTGTTGAGCTGACCTGCCATCATTCCCATGCATGGAAGCTGATTTTGGCCATTGCATTCTGCCAAGCTTGGGAAATACTATTGTGTTAATGTCAGAGGGATTCAAATTTTACCTTTTTCTCTCCTTGTCACATAATCATACATGTATTATCAGCTTGCTGTTTTCCTTCTATTGCAATATAAAAAATTACTTGATTCTTCCTATAAAGCCTGTTTCCTATTTTCTGTAATTTCCTTCTTATGGTAATTCTATCTCAAGAATCAAATAAACACAGTATGTATCTGAAGGCAAGGGTATGTGTGGCTTTTTAGAGATCATTAATACTAGCTATATATGCAAAGCTAACATTTAATAGGTTCTTACTGTGTGCCAGTTCTAAACACTTATAGATATTAACTCATCTAATCCCCACAACAGCTCAATAGACCTGTGAATTAGGCACTATAATCCTCATCTCTTTTCCATGATAAAATTATTGCTTGAGAAGTTAATTGTTAAGGATTATACAGCCTATAAGGCGCATTCCTAGGATTTGAATATGAGCAGAATGATTCCAGAGTATCTAAAAATTTCCTGTTATATATGTGAAAATGGCATATATAACTTTTCACAGTGAAAAGTTCATAGAAAATGCCAAATTTCACTTTGAGTTCTCTGAAATCAAGTAACTTCCTGCTCCAAGGGGCTCTCAAATGTGTGGGCTGGTTTCCTTTGACATGGGAAGAGTAAGAAGTGTCCCTGCTCAGTCAGATCCTAGTACCTTAGACACACGGAAGTTCTGATACTTTTCTCAACTTAAGAGAGAGTGCAGTATAAGGACCATGTTGTGTCCTGTGGACAGATTGGACCTGCCAGATTCTTGGCTTTCACATAGTACTCTGCCCTACCACATGTCCATTCCCTGCTCTTTCTCATCTCTCCCTTGCCAACATGGTCCCACACTGAAATTATTTTTCTCATCTTAATATTACCAAAATGCATCTGTGTTTTAAAATTTATGAATACTTTCTAATATCTGTAGTATTTCTTTTAGGACTCAAAAACCTTTATGATACTCCCTCGGCCTCTCTCTAGGAAATGAGAATATCGATCAAATCTCTAGTGTTTTTCAATTCAACTATTATTTACCTTCCATCTGCAGGCACCATGGTCAATAGGATATATGTAAGAGAAGGGGCTTCAAAGGAGGAGATTTGCTTTTGGTTAAGAATATCTTGAAAATTGTATCCATTTTGAAGAATGTGTTTGGGGGAGATTTTAAAGATTACATAAGATTTTGAAAGTGGAAGGAATGAAGAATGAAAACTTTCCAGATAGTGGCAGGTAGTAAGGGATATGACTTTCATATAAGTTATCAAAAATAGCTCTAGAATCAAAAGTTTTATGAACTTCAGCCTGTAGATATCAAACTTGGCCTACCCCACTTTTGGGTATTGCTTGTGAGCTAAGAATATTTTTTATATTATCAAGTGTTAGTAAAAAAAATCAAAAGGAAAATATGTGGTCATGTGAAAATTATATTAAATGCAAATTTACATGTCAGGAAATACATTCTATCGGAATAGAGCATGTTCATTCATTTGCTTATTACCTGTAATTGCTGTTGATCTGAAGCTCAGTTAAGTAGTTGCAACAGTGACAAAACCATAAGAATTTGCAATCAGGTCCTTTACAGAAGAAGTTTGCCACCCCTGGGATTATAACACAAAGACCACTAATGTTTTCCAAAGGATTTTGCTATATGTAAGTCAAGATTCTCATTAAAGTATAATTGAAACTCTTTGATTAAAATAATTAAAGTCTTTAAACTTGGATTTTATTGTTTAGTTCTGGTACTTATAATGCCAATTTGGTAACTACTATAAAAAAAAGAGATGTTGAAATTCAGTAGTAACATAGATAATAGTACTATTATTTCTTTTATTTCTGTTTCATAAAATTTGATTGTTTACTTGGATGTTTTAAGTAGATATCTTTTGGTAAAGTAATATGTAACTAATGTAGACTGCAAGTAATCTAGAAGAGGGTGATTTTTTCCTTTGATTTATGAAATGAAAAGTGTGAAACTTTATTATTTTTCTCAAACATATTGGAAAACCTCTGTTCCTGAGTTGTTAGTATCTATAATTTTTTAAATTTTATTTTCTTGTTATGAAGGTAGGTTCAAAAGTAGATGGGAAGATTTTGCAACTTTTTTTCATTCTTAAGCTCTAATATATGTCCAAGTATCTTCATTAATGCTGGTTTTTCACTAACAGCTTATGAAATAACATTTAGAAAATAGAGAAAAGTCATTTTTAAATATTAACAATAGATTTATCACCTGCACACAATATCACACATTTGATTAGACTTTTTATTTCTAAATTTAGAATTCATAAATTTATATTGTCATATTTTTGTAAAATATACTCTGCATTTTATTTTAATGTTGTACCATAAACAATTTTATATTTTAATTAATCTTTATGAACATGTATAATTTCTGTGCATTATTCCATACTGTGATTTTCTCTTCATTTAACTACTTCTCTACTCTTGGCTATTGATATTTTTTCCTACTTTCATTTTTATTAATAGTACTCTAGTATCATACTATCTAAACCAATTTCAAATTTATAATAATTTCTGTAGGTTTGGTTCCAGGAGTCAAAGGTTATATATATTTTGTAAGGCATTTGACAAAATTTTTTTCTTTCAAGATATTGGTTGAAAAGTTTAAACATAGAATAGACTAGAATAAAATGCAAGCTACCTTGCCCAGCATCTACTATTTCTCTTGAGAATAGATAACTGTGGATAATCTTTTTGTGCATGACTCTAGAAAGTTTACTCTATATAGACACAAAAATAAATGAACTAATATATAGCATATACATATAGTTGTTTTTTTTTATGCAGAGGGAAATAGGATACATTTTGTTTGGTAACTGTTTTCACTTAACATTGTATCTTAAATATTTTTTCATATCACCTCATGTAGCTATACTATATTCTCTTGATGAGTATGTTATTCCATTGCATAGTCTTAGTATTTCATAGACTTGCAAAATTTCTTAAAAGTGTATTGACTTCTGTATAAGAACTAATAGGTTTGTTGTATAGCCCATATTTCACAAAAGAACAAGTTTTGTGGTTATAAATTTGAAGAGGCAGAGAGTATAGTACATGAAAAGATAAGATATTAATAGGTAAATCAAAACAAAGAAACTCCAATGTACTCAATGATATAGAGGGATTAATGCTACCAAAACCTGTGGAAGAGTACATGTAGCTTTTGGGTGCTGATATTTTAAAAATATACTCAAAGAAATGATGCAATAATTTTCTAAATATTTAAAACAACAGGTTAAAGGTCATAAATAAGCTCCAAGTCTTTTATATGAATAAACATTTCTAGGGAAATTTCAGATAATTGCACAGTCCATTATATATATTATATTATATATAATATATATTATATATATATTTATGCCAAGGAAAGAGGTTGTGGCTAGTTTTTTTTTTTTTATTGAGCCCTCAGTTTATAGCTGAGAGAGAGAGAGAGAGAGAGAGAGAGAGAGAGAGGGAGGGAGGGAGGGAGGGAGGGAATCAAAGTTATCTGCTTGAATTGAGAGTCATATAGGTGACTATCCTTCACATTATATAAACTTGTAAGAATGGAAGGCTGGCCAGGAATGAATTAATATTTTACTTAGATTCCTGACTAGCACCTCAGGTCAAAATGAAATGGGGGCTGAGATATTGTATGAAAGATTCTCTCCTATTTGAATCATGCTAACTAATCATTTTTCATAAGACTTGGAATAAAAACTGATTATGTCAAGAATAGGGTATAGGGGCTAAAAATTACATACAATTATTTTGTGGTATCTAAGTTCATACCACTTAATCTGAATTGTTTTCACTTAAGATCATAGCAATAGATAAGATTGTAAAGTAATACATTTAAAACTGTTGTATCTTTCAGATTTATAAAACGTTATTTCCCCATTTCCTTTTATTTTATAGTATGTTACATTTGTGCACTCCATCAAAAAAATTCAGGCAAATTAATATGAAATATGTGTTGCATAAAGTGTAACTGTTAGTTACAATAAGCTAGTGTCCTTGGAGTTAATTCAGTATTATAAGTATTGTGCTATTTTAATGTGTTTATATTTCATTGTTATTTTTAGTTTAAGTTGTCTTACTGCATTGGATACATCCTTTGAAATGTTTTAACGGTGGAAAAATTCAAGTGCATTGATTTGTGAAGTTAATATAATTTATACATTATAAATAAAATAAATTAAGAGTAGCATATTTTAATGTAAAGTATAATGTTAAATGTAAACAGAAGTAGGCATTTTATACTTTTATAAGTGAGACAGGAGAAGTTATAGTGCTTAGGTATGTAATATAAATAATTTTATGACTTAAGTAAAATGCAATTTTGTTATCATGCAGGCAGGATAAAATGATCTGATGAAAGAAGAAAATCATGTGTTATGAGTTGAAGTCCAAATACAATTTCTGAATGAATTGTTAAAGCATGTAGTTGTCTGTTCCAATAGATTTTTTTTCAGTCAATAAATGTTTATAGGACATCTGCTTTGTGCCACACACTGTCCTTGGTGTGAACTAATGAAGTTCTTACCTAGAAGGAGTTAATATTCTGGGGGAGATATTCCTATCAAGTAAATATAAGTATATAATGGAGTATCTGGGCTAAGTGCAAGAAGAAAAGTGAGGTAACAAGATAGAGTGATGGCTTGAGGATGGGGTGGTATTTTATGGGTGTTCTCATTTCAGTAGGAACCTAAGTGTAGAGGTGAGCCACTGTCTTTTGAAAAATCAGTGTGTAAAGCAGATAGAACAGCAAGTGCTAAAGCCCTAAATTGGGAGTTTAGTTTCTGAGTGGAGGACTTGGAAAGGAGTTCCATGTAAAAGGAACAGAAGAGGGTCCTCCCTCGTGGCACAAGGGGTTAAGCACAACACTATGAAGCAATCCACTATGAAGCAATCCACAGACTCTACAGCATGAGTTCGATCCCCGGCCCAGCAGGGAGCAACCCACATGATGAGGCAGACCTCTCCTGTCTTGCCTGCTGCTCCCCTCAGCAGTGTATTTCAGTCATTCTCCCTGATCTGTTCCCCACTCTGTCTCTGGTGAATCCTTTCACCTCCTGCATCTCTGGCCTGTACCCCAGCTCTTGTATGCATAAATAAATAAATCTTTAAAAAATTTTTTTTGAAAGATTTATTTATTTATACAAGAACCGGGGTACAGTCCAGATCTGCAGGAGAGTGAGAGGAACCACCAGAGAAAGAGTGGGGAGCAGAACAGGCAGACTGACTGAAATACATTGCTGAGGGGAGCAGCGGGCGAGACAGGAGAGGTCTGCTGTGCCATGTGGGATTCTCGCCGGCCAGCCGGGATCAAGCCTGCACTGCAGAGATTGTGGACAGCTTCACAGTGCGACGCTCAACCACCTGCGCCACCAGGGAGGCCTAAATTTTTTTAATTAAAAAATAAAATAAAAGGAACAGAAGGGACAAAGCAGAAAGTGGTATAAGATGAGGCCAGAGGGAGAAATTTGTGAGCCATGCAATAGATTTTATTCTGAGATAGGAAATCATTGGGAAAATTTGAGCATACAAATGATATGATCTGAAAGTCTTGAAAAGATTATTCTCACTACTGTGGAAGGATAGATAGACTTCAGTTTTATGTAACTGTTAGCTTCGAACAGCTGTGATCTGGAGTTTGTAATTAATTCTAGGTTTCTGTGGGCCATGCTTCAATGCCAAAGGTAACACAGGAACATCTTTACTGTGTAGGTAGATGATGTTAGTTATGAATTTTGTCATGGGGAGCTGTTGGGAAGATAATAGATTGGTTACCAAAAATGATTAAACCACAGGGATAGCATTCAAGGTGACCAGCAACTTGAAGTAAACTTGGATACATCCTTGCTCTGTTTTTAGGGGCTTTTTAATGTTAAAAATTAAAATTAAATAGAATTTAATCATCCCAAAATTCAGATGAAAAATTCTTGGCCAAACTTTCTTCTGATAGTGAATTTCTCAGGATTCATACCATGTTTCAAGATGAAATTTGCTTGTTTTGTTTCAAAAGAAAGAAGGAGAGGGAATGAATTTAGAGAGCTTGCCTACAAATATTGAAAGCTTGCCATGATTCAATTAGTAAATGACCAAATATAGAAAGAATTGGTGGGAATTGTGACACTTTTAGGAAGCATATAAGATCTTTCATCATTATAAGTGAAATTTTTAATCGAGATCTCCATTTTTTTGAGAAACAAACATGAAGAAATATATATCAAAAGCTTCTAACAATAGTATGCTCTTGACTCAGCAAATTGTAATTCCAGGAATTTATCCTAAAGTAGCAGTCTGAAATAAGTACAAAATAATTATGTACATGGTATTTAAAATAGCATTATAATCACACACACACCAATATAGAAATAACTCAGTACCCAACATCAGTTGATTATCCTTCCATTTGGTAACCAAATTTTAGTAAAACCCTATTAGAACACTCTATGCAGTTATTTTCTATTTAGTATATAGAAACAATCACAATATATTGCTAAATGAATAAAATGGGACACAAAATACTATCCATAGTAAGAGTAAAGTGAAAAAAAAAAATACTGAGAAATTCACCAAAGTATGAACTAGTAGCTGTCTCTGAATAGTGAAACTAGGATAATTTTGTATTCCTCTTTGTACTTTTTTTCTATTTTCAAACTTTGGGTAGCCAGTATATACTATTTTTGTATTAGGGAAAACATAATATGCCTTATCTTAAAATAGATTTATAATAAAAAAGCTAATTTGGATATAAGTATATTTTATTATTTTGAGAAAAAAATCTTAAAATATCCTGTATCATTTGAGTGAAAAAGTGCTTTTCTCAGAAACTTTATGTAAGAGCTCCTTCCATTTTGCTTCTAATGCTATGAGAACTGACAATTGATTTTGCTTTTAATGGTCGCATTTATAGAGTGTTAAGGAGAGGAGTCTTGAGGGATGGAGGACTAAACGGAGAGAGTTAACAGAGTGGATGTGACTGAGCTGACCTGGGTGTCCCAGCAAGCACAGTCTTCCTGTACAAGTGGAAGACAGTTAAGGTTAGACACTGGCCAAGTTCTTGCTTTTAAGTTGCAGTTTTAGAAGAACATCTGAGAAAAAATAACCAAGTGCGGCCTTTTTGGTCTCACACCTACTGAGTTCTTGATGCTCAGGCCAGGGTCCTATTCTTGCTGAATCTGAAACAGGGAACACCTAACTACACAGGCTCTCATCTACTTCCAAAGCCTAACCCTCCAAAGGCAAAGCTGCAGATGTGGGCAAATGGTGATTGCAGTCCTGAGACAGAGGGACTACACACTTCACTGTGAATTCTGAGTGAGTTGTAATTTCCAGGTCATGCAAGTACTTTTTGGCTTCTTAAAATAGTCTTGGTTCAATAGCTGCTAATTGCTTATTATTGTTTATTATTATTGTTGTAAGCCATATTTCTTTTTAGTCTGTAGACTTTGCTGGATCTGACAAAACAAAACTTCACATAAGGCTAAGAAATCACGTTTCCTTACATTCCCCAGTCCTACCATCCTTGGGATTTTTATCATTCAGTCACTCAAGCAGGTTCCCATGCAAGACCCTAAAATACTGTTTATTCAAATTCTCTAGTTATGCAGTGTTAACACTATTATAGCAAGATTATATTTGATTTATATGTGCTGTTTACAGACTTCCCAAAATAAATATTATGAAAGTTAATTTGATGACAAACCCAACTATAACGTAATTACCATGAGTTGATGTCATCACTAAACTACATTATTGTGAATTTTTTTTATTTGACATTGAATGAATGAGGAAAATTGATGTTCACAAAGTTTTTTTTATTTTTTTATTTTTTAAAGATTTATTTATTTATTTATACAAGCACTGGGTACAGTCAGAAGTGAGGGAGGGTGAGAGAATTCACCAGAGCCAGAGCGGGAAGCAGAGCAGGCAGAAGGACCAAAGTACACTGCTAA
This sequence comes from Talpa occidentalis, assembly GCF_014898055.3. NCBI lineage: Eukaryota > Metazoa > Chordata > Mammalia > Eulipotyphla > Talpidae > Talpa > Talpa occidentalis. The sequence continues at coordinate 50,437,962 of NW_023605305.1, forward strand.
GGGGAGCAGTGGGCAGCAGGAGGGGTCTGTGCACCATGTGGGACCATCCTCCGATGGCCGGGGAGCAGCCGGGGTTCGAACTGGCGCTGTAGAGGCTGCGGGCAGCTTCACAACCCAGCGCTCAACCACTGCGCCACCGGGGAGGCCCAACACAAAGTTTTTTAAAGAGAATATGTTGTACTTCTTTTAATTTCATGTTTGCCCTGTTAAAATTAATATAGTTAAGTCATTTCATCCCCCTTCCCTCCCCCCGCCCCCAAACCAAGTAGGTAATAAGCAGATATTTCACTCTTTGTTTCTAAACATAAACGGGTCAGTAAGTAACAAACCAGCCCTTAGCAATTCACCTTAATCTGAGCAAAAGAGCACATTTTAACTTTTCTCAAATCCTAGTGTTTAGGTCAATTGGATAAGCATCTCTCTGTGGGAAAGGTGGGGAGGGGAAGGGAGGGGAGAGATGTAGAGGAAGAAGGAGGGAGAAAGAAAAGGGTATTTGGAGATACCATTTCTTATCAAGGAAGGCAGACCTAGGTCTGGTGTTATTTGAGTGAGCTTTTGTTAACCAGAAGGTGGCATAATTGTAGCTGTCAGGAATTGAGGGTCTTGGGTCAGATGATAGCAAAGGGACACAGACAGGGAAATCTCAGAAACTGAAGACAAACTTGATACTACAGTATTGTCTAGTACCATATAAGATTAGATGATGATACTTAGAATTATTCATCATCATCATTGCTATTATTATTAAGTGCTTAGGGGCTTGCTATAAAGAATATCGGTATGCTCTACATTTATTACTTCACTTAATCTTCCCCAAAATCACTGAGTAAGTAATTCTTTGAAAAGTAAATAAGGCTTAGGCTTAGCCAAAGAACTTGCCCTGAAGGTAACATAATTAGTATGGAATATGAAACTTGAACTTAGGTCTTTGTGATCCTGAAGTTCCCTGCAAATAGTCAGCTGCAGATAACTAGAAGATCTACAATAGCCTTTCCTGTCGAATTGACAGGAATGATGCAGTAGCATTTTTTCTTGGTCCACACAAGTGACTGCTGGGGTCAAATCACTAAAATCTGCTAATGGCTAACATGCTCTTAGTGTAGTCCTGGTAGTTTCAGCAACTTTAAAAAAATCAGTGCTTATCAGTCTCATAAAAACCATAACATGTTTCTAGAAAGAAAAAGGCAACTAAACTGCTTTTTTTGTCATTTCATTGCATGTGCATTTGGCAAGTATGTCACTGCTCTGACTCTTGTCTTTTTTTAAATGCAAGTATTTCTTTGCATGGATTTCTTTTCTTTGTGATCTATTGTGTTTCCCTTTTAAAATCATAGCTTGGAAGCTGTTTAATTTTAAAGCTTAAAAACAAGGTCACGATTTAATATGAACGCTTTTAAATGAACACCACTTGCTGAAATGATGTGCAATAGCGCAGCAATATTCCCATGACCTGTTGTTATAGCTCTTGATATTTTATATGATCTCCAATCAGTTGGACAGATAATAGCTGGAGCCTTGGAACCTGGCTGCCACTGCCGCCACAATGCTGAGTCTGGTGCTAGCAGTGTGGATGCTGGGGAGAAGCACTGGAGGAAGCCGGAGATCAACACGGGTGCAGGTGAGGGCACATCATTACCTGGGAAAGATGTTCAGAAATCCTCTGCAAAAGATAGCCTCTTTTCTAGCTTTCATCTTCTACCCTCCTTTCCTCCATCTACCACCTTTATTTTGCTTTCAAAAAATGATTGTGGCAGGAGGCAGTTGAAAGGCCTAAGGGGAGCTTTACAGCTGATATCAGATATGAATATTATTCTTTATCAAATGCATTGTTGCCTAGGATAAAAAAGGCCTTTATAAAAAATATTGGTAGGGATTTTCAGATCAGTCTTATTTCACAGCCTGCTTCCCAGTTAGTTGACCACGTAGGAGGGTTTACCCAATTAACCCATGAAAACCGTGGCAAGCCAGGGCACATTTTACAATGATGTATTCAAATTCCTTATTTTTAAAAATTAGGGAAGAATTCATTACCATCAGTATGTGCCTGACTGGCTCTTGGTGATGAGTATTCAGCTGTAGGGAGCCAATTAGAGTGTACTCAACAGACCATGACTCATAACTATCTGGTCAAACATCCTGTGTCCTTGAAGTCAAGTTCCCTTATAGTTAGTGGATAACTTAAAAAAAATTCTGATATGAATATATGCATGCATGCATGAGTGTGTGTGTGTGTGTGTACAGAGGTGATTCATCAAATAGGCGCCTTACCCCAACCTCCAATTTTCATTGATAGTCATCAAGCACTGTGACCCATGTGACATTTTACCCTATTTTCAAACAAATAAGATAGCCTATTACAATTTCATGGATATTAACAGAAGACACAAGACTTCTGAATCAGAGAAAAAGAATTTTATTTCTTACAACAAATAACAGTAGCCAGAATACCTGCATTTACCTTGATTCCCTGAGCTTCAGCCTCCTGGTCTGTGTGGAGAGGACCAGATGATACTCAGGAGCTTGAATTATAGAAGTAGGACTCTAACTTTGAGGACACCATCTTTTATAATGGATATTCAACCAGAGCAGGACTAGAGTACCTCTCCAAACATTCTGCAATGCAAGCATAGTAGTTGTTATCCATCAAATGAAGTCAAGTATGAAAATCTAATGTATTGCATATAGTAGGAGGGAAGTGTGGCAGGGAGACTTGTGAGGGCCTTCTGTGTGCTGTGATGAGCCTTTGGTGGTTTAATGTAACAAGGATTCTGTGAGTCATGCATTATTATTCCCATTTTACGGATAAGAGAATGAGAACTTAGAGAGGTGATGTTTCCCAAGTTTATACTACTAAGTGACAGAGTCAGCCTTCTCATCCAGTCCAACTGACTCCCAAGTATAAAATATACTCAATCCACTAAGTTGATTGCCTCTGTTTGTGAATACTGCTCCCCCTCTTTTAAGAAAGTAGTGAGGTTATCATAAAAAAAGTCATGTTTTCATACTGCTGTTTCTTAGAGGCATTATCTATTCTTTCTTGCTTGCTTCAGGAATGTCACTTCTCATTCTTAGAGTGTATGTGTTCATATAATAGCTCTGCTGGATGCCATTAGCTCTTTTTTCTCTGGGATTTAGACAGTATATTATTACCTGAAGCCTAGGAAATTTTATTCTCTGGTTCCCCTGCATGTTCTTTAATTAATCTATAAATATAGAGGCCAGCTTGCTTTATTTAAATGTTTTTCATAACTGACATTTTAATAACAATTTTCATGCAGGAGTTTGAATAGCAAAAGCTATACTACTAAAGAGACTTGACATACATTGTTGTTTCTCATTGTTTCAATTTCATTTTGTTCAAAATTGATAATCTGTAATGAAAGAATATGGACCATATTCTCACAGGTGAATTGACTACATGTTCTCTGAGTGAATATTTGGTTCTATATTTCTCTCTGGGAGCTTGTAGATGCAATTTAGGAAATAACTGCTATATCTGAGGACTACCTATATAAGTCAACATCAACCCTATTGATAGACCTGTAATTTCTGTTTTACTCATTTAAAGGAAACAGCAAAATTTACCTTCCAAATACATTTTTTCATGTATGCAATATCCGCTATTATTGCCTTCAAAATAGTTTATTGTAGTACCTGGCAAGAAGCCAAGAAAATCAACAAGGGTATCCATGTTTTGTATTCAGAGAGGATAAAGAGCTATAAGACAGTTCTGCATAGGGTATCAGAATTCAGGGAAGACATAAGATGAGAGGTGTTAAGGCCCAAGGCGAAACAACCTGGTGGATTGTTGGTGATGAAGTAGAGGATGAGATAGCCAAAAAGGCAATTAAGAAAAAAATTTGAGGAAGACACATTTGCTACTCTATAAGTATACAGAAATTGGAGATTGACGCCATGGTATAATAAAATTTTATAATATCTAGTCCAGTGTCTTCTATAAATGAAAAAGTTTAGTTGACAGAAATTATTAAGATAATCATTTTAGAAGCTATCTCCCAAAGTGCTATTATGTATTTAGAAAATTTAAAGGCTTTGGATATTTGGTATGCTGTGCCTTTATTTACTTTGTATAGATCATTTAAACAGAAGTGCATGTACTTGTTCAATAATAAAAATATATTAAGTATAAATATATAATATCAATTAGCAATATAAGAAATTCATTTGAAGCCTTTTTAAAAAAGTGTTGAACCACATTTTATTGAAGTATGACAGCTAGTACACCCAGATTTGCCAGGGAATCATCAATGAAAACTTATGAAATACTTCAAGAAGGTTATTTATGCTAAAATTGTCCCAGACTACAAAGTTCTGTCTTCTTCTGTGATCCAGTTTTGCCAAAGGCAAATCAGTTTCTGAATGTAGATGGGAGGTATCCTGACCTGCAATACAAATTGGTGTCTTTAGTAAAAAGTCTTACTGTGAGTTACAAAGTTATTTGAAGACTAAATTTAGATATAGTAGCTTTAAAAGGTGGGAGCAGTGAATGGGATAATGATTAGCTCACATTGTATTCGGATGGTGGTGCTAAATGCCCGCATGAGTACAAGAAGCAGGCTGAGGACAGATATTTTATGTGCTATGGAGAGTAATGACTTCTAAGAAGATGAAATCCTCATTTTTCTTTTTGTATAACTTTTCTATGAAGTCCTAATGTTTCAAATGAAAGAAGGAGGTGTGTCTGTGTGTGTGTATTTGTGAGAAAGACATTGATTTTATGATTCTAAAACCACGAAGTTGTTTCTTTGTTTTCAGTATTTCTGATGTTCAATTTTCCTTTTATATCAAAGTGTCCATTAAATTTGATAGCATTTCTTTTTATCACAGAAAGCCATTATTAAATCATGGTGCATGTTATGGTTGAAGGCATCATAGAATCAAGGGAATGTTTTATATATACAATTTATATCCCCTTGATATCATAAATAAATCTCTCCTATATTGTATATAAAAATTATGAGATTATATAGAATATCTCCTCCCTTTTCCATTTTGATTAAAGTAACCTTGTTTTCTAAACTTGTTTTTATAGCACTGCAGAGTAATTTTGTGGTGGAAAAAAGGGAAGAACTCAACTCAAACAAGGAACGTAAGCAGGTCACATCAGAAATGTATACACTGGAGAAGAAAGAAGCAGTGGGGGAAGATGAAGTTCCCCAACACAGGGGTGCTGAGACAATAGAGGAACAAGAAGGTGCAGCACTGTTGGGGAAAGTAGAAATTCCATTGGGGGCGTGGAAGCCAACAGCAGAGCAGCCTTCCTTAGCAGGGCAATTAACAGAGGAAAGAGAGATCCCACAGGATATAGCAAGTGGGGCAGAGGCAGAAGCAGAAGGGAATGGAAGGCTGGGTACAGAGGTGTTAAGTCCCAAGGGACAAGAAACGTCAAGATACCGGCAAGGTCTGAATGAAGACAAGGTTCCCCAAGAGGAGAACATGGTACAGACAGTACTGGAGACAGAGCTGGCAGCTTCTGAGGAGGAGCAAGATTTGGAGAAGGCAGTGTTTGCAAACAGTGCAGCAGTGCTGAAATCACAGAATATTCAGGAGACAGTGGCCCTGAGGCAGACAGCGGTGCTGGAGATGGGGGAGGCTGAGCTGGAGGCAGCTGTGAGTGAGATGGTGCCTGGAAAAACAGATGTGGAAGACAGTGAAGAGAATGCATCCACAGACCTAGAGGGTAAGGGACTCATGGGAGAGGCTGCACCTGAGAGAGGGGGTGATCCAGAAGAAGCAACAGTTGGGGGAGAGGAACCAGCCAAAGAGAGGAAGGAAATTATGGAAATGGAAACACCTTTGAGTTCCTCAACTTCTGAGAAGGTCATGGAAACCCTGGTGGGGGTTTCCGGGAACAGCTTCCAGGAACTTGGTAAGGAAGATGTGGGGAGAGAAGTGGTTGAGACTGAGCCAGAATCTAATAAGGAAGATGATAGGAAAGAAATGTTACCTGAGGAATTTGATGCAACAAGAGAGAAGAAGAAAGCTGAGAAGCCAAAAATACCTCTGGCAGAAACTGAATCTGAGAGAGAAGAGGTGACAGGGGCAAATGAATGTCAGGAAGAAAACACTTTAGAAGAAGAACGAAAGTTTAAAGGGGGTGCGGGGGAAATAGTGAATGAAGTAAGACCTGAGGAAGAGACACAGGCACCCTCCAATAAAATGAAGTGTGATGCTGAGGATGAAGCATCTATGAGGGCATCAGAACTGACTGAAGACACCAAGTCTCAAGGAGAAGTTTCACTGGGAGAGACGGGGGTGACCATATTTGAAGCAGCACCCGGGTTTGAAAAATCACTGGAAAACATAGCAGCTCTGAAGAAAGAGGGAGACACAGAACATGAAAATAAGGCAGAGCTGCTCCCCAGGGAGAAGGTGGCTTCTTCAGAGGAGGAAGAGGGGGCAGCCAGTGAGGGAAAGGGTGTGTTAAGAGCTCCTGAAAGTGAGCTCACAGGAAAGCCCGGGGCATCGGAGGAAAGGATCACAGCCACGGCCAAGTTTCAGGAATGTTTAGCCAGAGATCAAGATGGACTTGTGGGACAGGAGAGGAAGGATAAAGAAGAGTCTTTACAGGGGCCACAAATAGTGGGGGTGATGACAGTGACCCAAGATGTTTCTGTGGGGGATACCCTGATGGCAGGAATGTTGAGTGAAGAAGCCATGGGTGAGGACCCAGAGGAGGAGGCAGATAAAGAGAACACCCTGGAGATAGGAGTGGTGAAGAATGGAGAGACAGAGGGGCGTGGGAGCTTCCAAGGAGGAGCAGTTGTGGCTGAGGAAGATCTCCATCAAGGAGGAGGAACCAAGGTAGAAATAGCCATAGAGAAGAGGGAGGTGTTGGCAGATTCCAGGACAGCTGAGGGGAAAACAGACACAAATAAAGCCTCTTCCTTTTCAGATGTTGCTGGGGAGGAAACTTGGCACAAAGTGGATGAGTTACTAGGAAAAGCAGCAGCTGCACAGAGGGTGGTAGTGCAGGAAATAGTGCTGAGGGAGGAGGTGCCAGCAGTTGAGGTGACGACTTCAGCATCAGAAGCTGGGATGGGGTGTCTCCAAGCACCTTCAGACCTGGAAGGGAAGACCCCACAGTTAGGACAGGGTCAAGAGGGAGGGGAAACTGAAACCATTCTGAGAACAGAGTCAAGGCTAGAGGAGGCAGAGACAGATGAGGGGCAGGAGTCAGCAGTTGAAGAATTCAGACGAGGATTACCCCAAGGGACAGAATCACAGCCAAGAAGAGAGAGTCTACGAGATAGGGAAACACCTCCTGTAAAGCCCAATTGCACTGCAGCCCGAGAGAAGCAAGAACAAACAGTGCAAAAAGAAAGTGAGAACACAGATGTTTCCCTGAAGGACGTAAAGGCCTAAGAGACTTCATGGCAGACGGTGAGTTTAAGCCTGATCTGTTTGTAGGATTAAACAGATAGCCCATCTGGGGTTACCTCCCATTTGGATTCCCTTATCCCTTTATCAGCCTGTGTGCATGCATGCACATGTATACACACACACACAAACACAAACACACACAGCTTTCATTTCTATGCTGTTTAACCCCAAACCCATCATGAGAGCAGCTGGGTAAGATGGAGGTGGGGCCAATGCACACCCAGGGACACTCTTCTACTCCCTTTATGACTCTAAGTCACATTCTGCTTAGCAAGCATAGCTCTCTGAAGTAGTGAGTGCCCTATCTCCCTTCCAGGGCCCAAAGATGAAATACAGAATATGCCACAAGGGCATATACCACAGAAGGGAAGAATCAAATTCTATCCCCAGAATTCAGTTAAAATGATGGTTGTGAATATTTGCCTTCCAATGCACCCTATGCCTTCATTTTTGCAGTTTTGTGAAGTTTAACATATATATATACCTACAAATATAGACTCAGTATTTTACAGGTATACTGCAATTATGTTCTATCAATATAACGTATATATGCACAAATGTACATAATGTATATGTATATATACAAAATATTGAAGTTTGCTACTAAGGACCACAATTATTATAGTATTTCTTTCCCTCCTATTTCCTTGATGCCTTCATATGTTTAGTGTCCAGTTTCTACTACCAGTTTCTACTATCCTGAGTGATTATGTTCATAATTTTATACTTTTTATTGTTTTTCAGGATATGTGAAAGGTGTCTTCTGGAAGACTTAAAAAGTGAAGAGAGACTCACTCAAGCATTTGCTAGAGCTTTAAATTCTCTTTGTTGCTCTTTTGTCTGAATTGGTTCTGAATCTGTCAGTGCTGAACAGAAGCTCAGTGAGCACTTTGAAACTAGATTCATAGAGTGTAGGACCCTTCTTAGGGGAGATGGTTCCTCATGAAGAACTGGGGGAGTGATGTGTATTTAGACATAGTGAGATATATATATATATACACATAGTAATATGTCTATATTCAGATTGAATTGCTAGATTTCAAATGTTTGCCTTTTACCAAAAGTCAGCTACAAGGCACAATGCTGATGACTGGAGTTTGCTTAAATTCTTCTTTTTATAATCAAATATTAGTCCCAGTTTAATGTACAAGAATTTTATTTAAAATCTCTGGCTTCTGGCTTTAGTGACTTAGTCTATGAAAATTAGCTTTAATTCTTCCACTTATGCTTAATACTAAAGATTGCTGCAGACCTGTAAGTCCTTCTAGCAAAGGATTCCATGACATGTATGTTCACAATACACTTAGAAATATTCATACTTTCTGTTATACGGAAGAGTAATTTATTCCAAGTATCACTGGTTTTGTGTGTCTGTTTCTGTAGTTTTACTTTCTGAGGTACACTAGTAAATGCTTGCGGCATATCACCCCTTGAGGTCTTATAGGGCCACTCAAATTTGAATCAAGATAATAAATAATTTAGCTGCATGAGATGAGTATAACCATAATTATAGTGGATAAACATTGCACTTCAGCACGTATTCTAATATTCTAGACTCTTCGGTTTATATCATTCAATGGAAAAGAAGTGGATTAAATTACTGTGATGCTCACTCTCCCAAGTTCTGTTATTTCAAACCTGTGAATTAACCTTGCAGTGCATTGTAAATCAACATTCATAAATGCTTTAAATTACTCCCTAATATTACTAGAACTGGTTGTGTACAACTGTGTCTACTGGGATTTTTATTTCCTTGAAGACGTCTCAATTCATATACCAGTATTCCAAAAGGCACATATGTTTGATCATTTTTTTTAAAGATTTATTTATTCATTTACACAAGAACTGGGGTACAGGCCAGATGTGTGGGAGGGTGAGAGGATTCACCAGAGACAGAGAGGGGAACAGAACAGGCAGATTGACGAAATACACTGCTGAGGGGAGCAGCAGGCCTGACAGGAGAGTTCTGCCACACCATGTGGGACACTGGCTGGTCTTCCGGGATCGAACCAGCGCTGCGGAGGCTGCGGACAGCTTCACAGCGCAGCGCTCAACCGCCTGCGCCACCATGGGAGGCCCATATATTTGATCATTTTTTGCTGTGTGAAGAGGTGAAAGAAAATTTCCTTAAGTTGTGATTCTTAGCTGGATGACACATTAGACGTTAGACTTTCATGGGGCACCTGCATGTAGGAGTCAACCTCTGACTCCACTCCAGAGAGATTCTGATTTTGTTTTAGATGGGTATATGTAGATATACATATGCATACTTCAATTGATTCTACTTTGTAGCCAAAATTGAGAACGTTTGCCCTAAATCATCACACAATCCATGCTGGCTGCCCTATATTCTCTGTCCCTCTGGACCAGACATATCTTTATAGGTGCTCTTCATTTTAATAAACAAAAGATCTGTCCAATGATCAAAGATTTAACAGAATAGTGGTTCTCACAATGGGGTCGCTTGATCAGGTATCAGCCTCACTTGGAACTGTTCCAAATACAAATCCCAACCCTCTTCTCATACCTATTAAATTGGAAGCTCTGTGGGTGGGGCCTACCAACTGGTGTTTTGACAAGCCCTTTGGGTAATTCTAATGTACACTGAAGTATGAAAACTGCTGTTACAGATACTGTATTGTAGTGAGGATTTGTCTCAGTTGAAAAATGATTTCTGAAGCATTTCTTTCTCCCTACATTTCTTTTTTTAAAATCTATTTCTGTCTATTTTTCTTTCTTTAGGAAAAAAGACTCACTATTAAAGTGATTAAATCAACTTAAGCTTTTATAATGATTGTAATGATGTGTAGATGAAGTCTTTATACTCCTCCCCTACCAAAGGATGCCTATCACTCATGACATATCATTGCTCTCTAATGTCTGTCTTATGTTTTATGGGTTAATTTCATTTATGTTGTACACAATTTTATTCATTACTAAGCTGCATGACCGTGGAGGTCTATAGTATTTGTGAATTCAACCTCAATGCTATAAAGCACTTTGAATACATAGCACCTTATGGAAAAGATTATAAACTTGTTAATTCCATTGAAGAATTAGTTTTGTACAATGTGCTAAATGGAAATTGCCTTGGATTATTTTTATATTTAACACATTCCATCAAAACATTCGGTAGCAAAATTCTACAATCTGCATGTGGGTTTAACTGTGAAATTCAGTGTTGTGATATTTTGATTAGATGAATTCTTTCTCTGCAAATACTATGTTGATAAAGTTATTTGTATGTTCAGCTGAACTGATTTTTCCCTAGTTTCATTATTAAAAGCATAAATAAACCATATGTTTACAGATAAGGTATGTGAATGGTTCTTTATAAATAAGACTGGATTTTTAAAATCTTTGTCCTTGCCTTATGAAACATGGACTCCATAGAAGAGAGAGTAGAGGCAGAGTGAATGCATTTTCATTGGGCTGTATTTTTTTGAAGATTTATTTATTTATGCATGCAAGAATTGGGGTACAGGCCAGAGGTTCAGGGGGATGAGAGGATTCACCAGAGACAGAGTGGGGAGCAGAACAGACAGATCCGGGCCTCCCTGTTGGCGCAGGTGGTTGAGCGCCGCACTGTGAAGCTGTCCGCAGCCTCTGCAGTGTGGGTTTGAGCCTGGCCAGCCGGTGAGAATCCTACATGGTGCGGCAGACCTCTCCTGTCTCACCCACTGCTCCCCTCAGCAGTGTATTTCATCAGTCTGCCTGTTCTGTTCCCTTCTCTGTCTCTGGTGAATCTTCTCACCCTCCCACACATCTGGCCTGTATTCCAGTTCTTGTATAAATAAATAAATCTTTAACAAAAAAAAAAGAAGAACAGGCAGATCCACTGAAATACACTGCTGAGGGGAGCAGTGGGCGAGTCAGGAGAGGTCTGCTGCACCATGTGGGTAGCTCCCTGGCCAGGGATCAAGCTTGTGCTGTGGTGGCTGCAGATAGCTTCATTGGGTGCATCTTAACCCCCGTGCCACCAGGGAGGCCCTCATTGGTCTGTATTTTTGAGCATGTATGTTCATACAACTATCTGCATTCATATGTCTTTCATATTGGTGGGATATCAGACAGGAAAATTATTATCAATATGTTACAGATAAGTAAACAGAGGCTCGATGTTAAGTGACTTGTTTAAAATAACCATGGTCTCTAACTCAAAATTTTGACCTTTTTCATGATATACATTTCATAGAGTAGGTAATAAAATACTATCTATGAACTCAACATATTTTTGCTTACTTGTAGAAGGGGAAATCAAATTTCAACTATATATCCTATATCAACAAGAAGGGAATTATATTTCAATCAAAGAATACAAAGATTATTTAAATAAATCAAGTGAAAAATAGACAATCAAAGTAAAGGTAGGCAGAATTAGCTTACTTGAATTTTTTGAGTTAAGCATTTTCTATGGCTTTATACACTCTTGTGTTATAGATTTAAAGTACAGCTGAGTTCCTTAACATTTCTAAGTCAATAATTTTGCCATGATTATTGTCCATGGAAAATGATTTTTGAGAAAAGAAAAGAAAGCTTTAAGAAAGATTGATCTTAGAAATGAAATATTTCAGTAGTTTCACAGACAGCCCAGGAGAGGCCACTTCTGACCTTGGGTAATATTTCCTTTTATACTAGGTTGTGTCATGTCACCATGACCAGCAGCAAGGGGTACAAGAGAACAGGGAGTATATACAGCTAGAATTCTTTAAAAGTTACTCTCAAACTCATCCTTCTTTTTTCTGGTTCTTTTTTTCCCCCTTCCTTCCAATATCATGTCCTGTGACAAGAAAACTATGCTCTTCAAAATTTAAGGAAACATAAATTCTGTTAGATAAAATACTAGATATTTGAGCATGCATTTTCCTTGAAATTTCTTGCAGAAGACTTTGACGATTTAATAGTTTGTGCAACCTGACAATAATTTGGAATGATAGAGTTCTCCATTTTTTATTAGGGAAAATAAGGTTCACTGAAGATTCCTGAGGCAGATAAACTTTTGCTAAAGTCTATTTAAGAATCAGTTCTCTGCCTGCTTTGTCAAATGTTTCCTGGTCCTTATTAAATATTGATTTATAATTGGAGATTATATTAAGGTTGAAATTATAGGAGAAATCTCGCAGTTGTTCAGGAATTTGGCACTAATGTGAAACAGGAACTTGCAAGATGGTGAGGATATGCCCCTGAGGAGAGAGAATTTTTTTTAAAGATTTATTTATTTATGCATACAAGAACTGGGGTACAGGCCAGAGGTGTGGGGAGTGAGAGGATTCACCAGAGACAGAGTGGGGAGAAGAACAGGCAGATCTACTGAAATACACTGCTGAGGGGGGCAGCGGATAAAACAGGAGAGTCTGCTGCACCATGTGGTTTGCTCCCTGGCTGCCCAGGGATGGAACACGTGCTGTAGAGTCTGCAAATAGCTTCATAGTGCTGTGCTTAATCCCTTTTGCCACCAGGGAGGCCTGAAGAGATGAATTTTTTCAAGGAATCCACTGGCAAACAGCTTTGCAGATGTTTAATCTCCGCATGCATTTTTGCCATAAAATGGACCTAAGAACTAGTCAAGATTCTTCCTGTTTGCCAGTCCTCCACTCCCTCTCTATACTGATTCCAAATCTTCATTCATTTACCAATTTTACTGTTGTCTCTAGGATGTCACAAATGACGAAGGAACAATTTCAAATATGGTATAAATATTGAGAAAGGGAGTGACCTAAATGACTGGATAGCAAATCCTTCCCCAAATCATTTCTAATATTTTGTTTTCAAGATAACTACATGAGAACTTAATTGAATTGTCAGCTGACAAGCCATTAAAGTTTTTGGTGTTATATCAGTTTGTGAGTTTTGGCAAAGCATTGAGAAGAGTTTCAAGAAGAGCATTACTGTACTGCACAACCAAATTTCACCCATCCCCATGTATGTGACATGCACAGTATCAACACAAATATCAATTGAAACAAAATGGAATAGAAGTGATGTTAAATATTTTCATTCTGACAGTAATTTTCATTCATAGAAACTAATTAAAAATAGAAATCATCTTAAGAGATGCATTTGTTTTACTTTTAATGTATGAAGTTTATCAAAATTTATAGGACATGTATGTTGTTTTGGTCAAATATATGATAGTAATTATCACAATGTTAAATCAGTCCAGACAAAATTTAACACAAGGGATTTTAGGTCCACAATATATTTTAATCTATATAACCATTCAGTTGCAGAGGATGACAGGGTGATCAATTAAAAAAAATCAAGCATAAAAACGTACTACAATAGAACAAAAACAGTTGGGTAAAATGGAAATACAAGTTTAAGAAAAAAATATCATGAGATTGCCTAGTGCTAACCAAGAGTTTAATCGTGTACTTCATAAAAATGATATTTTGGGTCAGGTTTCCTGGGAAACAGTCCAGAACAGAGGTGTGGACACAAGATTTATTGGGGGGTGATCTTGGGAATATCACTATTGGGGGGCTGAGCAGAAATGGGTGCAGACAAAAGATGGGCTGTGATGCAGATGCTGTGGAGGTTGCATCCATTCGACGGGGGAGCTCTGATGACAGACTGAAAGGGAGGGGGTCAAGTCTCAGTCCCTGAAATAAACCAGTCACTGGATGTTTGTGCCTCTCCAGGAGGAAACATGACCTTTGACTCGGCAGCTCCCTATAGTCAAAAGCACATCCTGTGGAGACATTTAGGAGCCCATGACAGATCCCACCCTAGGCAGATGGGAGATGAATGAGGTGGCTGTGAAGGGTGTGTCAGGATGGTGCCTGCAACATCCATAATATGGAGAAAGGTGACATCAAGATGTGATGCCATTTTGATTAATTTGGATATATTTAGGAAAGTGATATAACTATTTTATCTTAAAACATCCCTTTTTACAACATGCTAGAAATTACACCTGTAACTATTTAAATTTATGAAACTTTTGAGAAACTTCTATACTGCTTTCCACAGGGGCTCGGCCAGTCTTTAGTCCCACCCACAGTGTAAGAGGTTTCCTTTTTCTCCACACCCTCACCAGCACTTGTTTCTGTTCTTTTTAATATGGGCCATTCTTAGTGGGTGAGGAGTCATTTCATTGTGGTTTTGATGAAACGTTGTAGAGAGTAACGCAAGTGAGTGCTGCACACAGTGAGCAAGTGCATACAGTTCTCCCGAGCTCTCAGTGGTATGTGAGCAAAAATACTTGCAGAGCTCTGGTGGAATGGACAAAGGGTGGAATCACTCACGCCAGAGTCAAGGCATGGCAGCCATCAGCAGTGAGTAGCTGAAATTTTGATTCTTGTGAAAAGTTCGTTTTAGCTATTACAGTGATGTCTGTCATAAAAATCAATGAGTGGATTATGTAACCTGGGTTATTACAAGGTAGAAGTAGGTGTCCAATCACAAAGTCTAGCTATTTCAAAGGGAGGGTTGTTGTGTCAGGAAACACCATACTGTCAAGAATTAGGAGTCATGGAGCAAGCTGTTATGGCAGCATGCTGCTGAGAAGGCAGAATTGGCCCTTTTTATTGAATTAGTGACTTTAGAGTCAATTCTCAGGGTAGGAGGGCAAAGAGAAAAAAATTAGAAGGAAGCAAATGTATGTGTAATTTATCTAGGATTTTGGGGGAGATGAGTCTGGAGTCCGGATTAGTTTTATGGCCCATGTTTGAATATTGAAATCAAGATCTGACCCCCACTCTTGGTTCCAATCTTATTAACAAGGCATTCCACTGGTCAGTCTCTGGGACGCAGAGTTACATATCTGTCAACGGCTCCCCAGGTTTTCCTGGTCATGCTTCCTGACATATACTCATTGTCCCAGGGAATTAAACATCCTGCTCTTGTGTAACTTGAGAGGAACTTTTGCAGGGTCTGTAGTTTGCATTCTTTAAGTTTAGGTAATTGATTGCTGGGCCAGATGGACTTTGCCCTGAAAAGGCCAAAGCTGCTTAGCCAGAATGGTGGCTTAAGCAGTGCTCCCCTTTTTTTAAAAAGATTTATTTATTTATGCATATAAGAACTGGGGTACATGCCAGAGGTGCTGGGGTAGGGGGTGGTGAAAGGATTCACCAGAGACAGAGTGGGGAACAGAACAGGCAGATTGACGGAAATACACTGCTGAAGGGAGCAGCGGGCGAGACAGGAGAGGTCTGCTGCGCCATGTGGGTCACCTCCCTGGCCAGCCTGGGATTGAACTCGTGCTGCAGAAGCTGTGACTAGCTTCATAGTGATGTGCTTAACCTCTTGTACCACCAAGGAGGCCCTTACGCAGCCCTTTAAGCCCAGCAGACCCATAGAGGGTGTCCAGTGACCCCGTTGGGAAAGCCCACAGCTGAACTTAAGCAGCAACTGAGTGCAGAGGTCAGCAAGCTTTTCCTATAAAGAATCAGGTTATCTATTTCAGGTTTTGTAAGCTCTATAGCCAAACTTATGAATCCTGCCATTTTAAGGAGAAAGAGGTCATAGACCACACTTAAACAAATAGGTATGTAAAACTTTTTTTTTTTACAAAAAGAAAGGCAGAATGACAAATTTGGCCTGAGGACTACAGTTTGCCAGCGTGTGTTAAAAATAATCAAGTAAATAGTACTGTAGCTGTGTAGACAAATTCCCCAGAATTTTAGTTTTCAATAACAGGCCTTAATCACAAACATTTGGAAACAATTAGTTTAAGACCTTATTGCCTTTTAACCCTTTGGTGGAGTGAAGATTTTATTAGACTATTTCTCTTTATTAAAAAACTGAATTTTAGCTTTTTAATTCCTCCCTTCTCACCTTTACCATCTTCTTTGGTACAGCTGGCAGAATGCAAATGTGAGATGTTGTGAAGAAAAGGAAGCAGAGTTCTGACAATTGAGTTTCATGGAACACAGGCAGATTAATTCTTCAATAGGATGTCAACTTCATGGGAGGAGAGACTTGGAATGTTCTGATCCCTGTGCCACGAATAGTGTCTGGCACGTGCAAACATTCAATGAATATTTGATAAATGAATGAATAAATGAACGGAACTGCAGAGTGAGATAATGTTGTTGTTTTTTTTTTTTTTAATTTAAGCTCACATTTGATTAATGCTGCTAGAATGCAGGGAGTGGTTGAATTTGTTGACTGAAGAGAAAAAGATAATTATTTTTATAGAAATTAAATGTAATTACACTAGAGATCAAAGATTCCACCAGCTCCTCTTTAAATATAATACTGAAAAAGCAAAAGCCGAGAGGGTTTGAGGGAAGGGTGCAGGTTGGTTAGGGACAGAACAGGACCGGGACTCCTTCTTTAGAGTTTATTTCACTTCACAATGCTGCTGCTTGTAGATTTTCTTTTCAGAGATATTGAATTCTAATTTCTAATCAAATTCAGTCTTTAAATTTGGTGTGTTCTGGGTTTTTAAAGCTATTTTTTTCTCTTGCTTTGCAAACATTGAAATATAAGTTTTCAGATGCAGTATAAATGAAGGAGTTTTAGTTTTCTGGATCATAGATGTCCCTGAGGCTTGTCATTGACTGTTTCTAATCCCCACTGAGGATTCCCAGGTTTATAGAGACAGCAGAAATCCAACAAATTAGTTATTTTACATGCACACACACACACACACACACACATTGATTAGCTTAAAGAAAACTTCATAATGAATGGAAACTTGCCCTGCTGAACTAATCATAATGTTAGTGGCTCCCTATTTAGCACAGAACTCTCTAGTAGAATTCAATAAATTAAAAGACTATCTAGGCATATGCAAATTGGCCTAACAAACTCAAATCTAAATCATTTGTTCTCAACTTTGGCTGCACATTAGAATTCTCCTGAGATTTTTAAAATCCCTGAGGTGAGTGTTGGACATTGGGACTTAAAAAATTCTCTCTTTGTGATTACTAAATGTGGCTAAGGTTTTGCACCACTAATCTAAAATCTGAGTAACTACTATTTTAAAAGGTAAATGGTATATGTGTTTTCACAAGTCTAATTTAAAGTGGTATGATGCCACTTGACTCATTTCACTCTAACACTTGCAATTTTAGTGTTTTGCTCCTTGATTCATTAAGCCCCTCATTGCAAGGAGGCAGGTTCTATCAACCCCATTTTATAATGATGGAACTGAGACACAAAAAGGCAAAGTAGCATATTAAAATCACAAAGCTAGGATGTGTCACAGCCGGGATTTAACCCACGAAATATCATCCTCCCCACAGACCCCTATCTCTGTCCCAGGAGTTCCCAAAGTTTAGCTTCCACTAAGCTGGATGGCTTATTTTGATTTCCTAGGCCCCATCTTAGAATAGAGTTGCAAGGCACCTGAGAATTTATATTACTAACAAGTCCCTGCATGATGCTAAGTTACTAGAATGGGAGCCAGACTTTGAGAACATGGAGTTCAAATTGTATGTTTAAAAGTCCACGGGTGAAATTGGTGCATGAAAATGTGTGAAAACCACTGCTCTCAAAGGTTCTCAGCCTTGGCTGCCTGATAGGATCCATTGGGAAGCTTTCAAAAATTCTTACATTCAAGCTGCACCCTAGACCATTAAAAGCCCTGGGAAGTAGGATTGGACCAGTCGCCAGTCATTTTTAAAGTTCCCTATGCAGTTAGGGTAGAGAAGTATTCCTTTGGAAGTGGCTCTCTTAGCTGTGATGTCATAGCACACTCTCCATGCCAATTCAATGGCGACTTCCCATGAAATGTCCTAGTGTAATTGCAAGAAGCCACCTGGGATCATTGTTTTGTCACCCAAAAGGCTGTTGTTGAGTTATCTTGTTAGTCTACAAGATGCTGATAATATCCTTCCCTTCACCACTGATACCTCTCCTAGAGGTCAATGTGTCTCCCGCAATATTTAGTTTCTGTTGTTTTAAAATCTTAATCCCCACTGCTAACTCTAAGATCTGTGAAGCTGGGTCTTAGTAAATTTGTGGCTGATTTAGCTTCTGGACAGCCACTGCATTTTAAGTGCTGTTTCTCAGTCGAAGAGTCTGTGCTTATGGCAATTTCCAGCATGTGTGTCTCTTAAGATGTGGTGTGAAATAGTTAAGCCACCGAAATCCAAGTGAAATGGAGCGGGGCCGGGGGCAGGGCGGGGGGTGCTGCAGCACAAACTGAAGGGCTACCAGGTGCAGATTGTAGAATGGACTGTTAGGGTGTGAGCCTTTAGCTTTGACATGATTAGTGCTAAATGGTCCAATCAGCCATGGGATTAAAGAAGGTCCAATCAGACTTGTGGGTAGGGGACCCAGAAAGAGGATATAAGGCAGGGCAGGAACCAGCTTGGGATGAATTTACAGACTTGCTCTATTCCTGAAGGATTCACTTGGTTCCTTAGACTTACTCAGAGGCTGAGACTTACTCTGTTCCTGAGGGTCTCTGTTTCTGAGAGACTCTCAGTCAGACCTGGAAGACCTTCTATGTTTCTGACCTACAAAGAAGAAAGAAGCATCCAGCAGCAGACCTCCAAAGAAAGAAGCTGAAAATCTTTGCAGAGGACCTGGATTGCTGCCCTTGGGCACTGCTTCTCACTTTCTCTGAAAAGGAGCACCCAAGGCTCAAGTGTTTGTTGTTTCTATGGACCAACAACTCACAAAGAGCTGTAACGTGTGTGACAAGTGGTGTCCAGGCCTGCTGACGGGTGACCAGCCCCTCTGAGAGCTGTTAACTGTTCCTGATTATCCGGCACTACCTCTTGGTGCTGCTGCCTCTGCTCCTTTCTGGTTCAGCGTCTTGTGCTGTCCTTCCTGACCCTCAGACTGTTGCTGGGGGCTGCTGTGGTGTCATTTCAGTGGCCTCACCAGTAAGCACCTCTACTTGGGGTGAGCTGGATCCAGGCCCGATGCTTGCTGGCACCATGCACTCCAGGTCCTCATTGACAGGATGGCGCTGTCTTGGATGAGCGGCCTTTTGCTTGGGACTTCTGAACACTGTGGACATTCTGAGGTGAGACCTGTGGCTTTACAAACTTTGTTTCCCCCATTTGTTAAATGAACCCCATTCTTGTTTTTTGAAACTGAGAGGTCTTGCAATTGTGTGCATGGGTAAAGAACCCATAGATAGTGGCTTGTCTCTATTGGGCACTGTCTTTTTGAGGTTTAGCACCCCTATATCTCTTTTTCAAAAGAGGATCCTCTAAACACAGCTCTTATAATAAGGATGGAAAATACTCCTATCCTGTCCAGTTCATACCTGGAAAACAAGGGCTTCCACTGTTCCTCAGGGGATAGGTAAGTTCCAAATCAGTGTATATTTTCCCTGCTTCCTTAGAGTTACATTTGGGGAAAATCAAGGTATTAAAAGAAATGTTTGAAGAATGAAGAGAAAAAAATAAATTAGATAAAGGTAGTCTGAGGGAAAAATTGAAATAGAGGAATCTTCAATAGATTTTGGTACACAACAGTGGTTTCCGCTTACTGGTTATTACACACACCTTGCATTGTTTTCATGAGGTAGACTCTAGTAGCAAACAGAAGACAGGGCAGGTATTTTGAATTCCTAATTTTAGAGATGAGTGAAAAAGCTCTGAGATCTTTCCACCTTTTTGTTCCTAAATGTTGCATTTCTGTGTAAATTTTTCAGAGCTATCTGCAAATTCTCATTTTTATTTGTCTAATCGTCTATCTAATGCATCCACTGAGTTTGTGTTTTCAACAATTTTATTTATTTTGAAGCTGTGTTTGGTTTTTAATCCATATCTGCCTGTTCATTTTTATGGTCCATTGCTGCTTGCTGATTTTTTTTCCTACTTTATTTCATTTTAAATTTTTTGTTAGTTCATTTAAAAAAAATGTTTATTTCATTTAAAGTTTTATTTTATTTATGCACACAAGAACCAGGATGTAGGCCAGAGGTGTGGGGCGGGGAGGGGGGGGTGAGAGGATTCACCAGAGACAGAGTAGGGAGCAGAACAGGCAGACTGACAGAAATACACTGCTGAGGGGAGCAGCAGGCAAGTCAGGAGAGGTCTGCTGCACCATGTGGGTAGCTCCCTGGCTGGGAATGGAACTCGTGTTGCAGTGGCTGCTGATAGCTTCATAGCACTGAAACTAACTTGTGCCACCAGGGAGGCCCAAGGGTTATTTCATTTTTTAAAAAAGTCACTATTTATACATATTTTCTACTCTGAAATCAGTTCTGCTATCTGATAACTGGGTAACCTAGATCTGTAGTTATTTCTGCTGACTTTCATTCATGGTGGGACCACCCTGTTACAGTGGTCTGTTTTTCATTTGTTTGTGAGTATTCAGTTAACCTTAATTTGTGTGTATAATCTTTTCCCGTTCCAGTTTAATGTGCCAATCTTTAATAAATCTTCCCCTCATTGTTCACCCAAAGCTTAATCTCTTCACTCAGTACAGATATTCCACAACCCTCAGGACAAGCTTGCTTTTTCCATGTGCTTACTTAGACCACTGATGGTTTTAGCTTTCCTTTTTTTCAAAAGATTTCTCATTCCTTACAAATTCAGCAATAAAACAAACATTTAAATTCTATGCAGGATCTATTTATATTGTAGTGGGAAAGTCCTTCAAAATGTTTAGAACCTCCATCACAAAAGACAGAATTTCAACATAATCTTGAAAATAATTAAATCATTTAAATTTGTAAAGAATATATTTTTTTCAAATATTCACAGGTACAAATATATTCATAGTTGCCAGTTCTCCAAAATAAGCTTTGGATGGACTATGAAGACATTAACAATTGAGACTAAATTTTTCCTCCACTAAAGCTTCTTAAATGATGGTTTAACACACTTATCTTAAAATGGTTATGAAGTGATTTTAAATTTTCACTGCTTTATAATGTTATTTCAGTGGTGTTTAAAATTATAACGCTCTTGTTAGTGGCATTTTTTTTTCTCTTATTTCAACTCCAAGAAAGAGTTCACATATAGGTCAAGGAAACAAGTAGGTTGTATGAAACTTCAGAGAAACCAAAGTTTTCTATTTTCCAAGTACCCCATTTTCCAATGTATTTACTCTTTTGTAACTTGCCCACTGCAGCTGGTAAAAATAAGAGAAGCTTAGGACCTCCTTCTTAATAACAAGCCTCTATAAGAAAGGGAGTGGACCAGTGCCGATTTTTGAGTTTTGTTATTTTTCGATAGTACAAGTAAGCAAAGATCTGCAACTCCCAAAATTTGAAGGGCTATGAAGACTTGGTAGATATTTCCCATATTGTGAAAAAATTAACAAGAATGTAAAGCAATGGAACTTAATTAAAAACATTTACACATATACTCTAAGGGTCTCTCCCTCACTTCCAAACTCCTTATCTCTTTTCATGGAGAAGGCAGAACCTAAATCTGCATACCTTTGCTTACTGTAACTTCCTTGATTAAATTCTCTAACTGACCTTTACCAATCTTCCCCTCAGCCTCCTTTGTCTTAGCTAACCTATGTAAAATGGCATTTGAAGCCACATGATGGGTTACTCAGTCATTCTGGATCTCTCCCATGTAGATAAACGGTAGACATATTATTAAACTTTTTTTTCAATTTGTCAGTCCTCCTGAACTGTGTTTGATCATTGGCCTGGCAGAAGAACTAAGAGGGCTACCAGATAAGATTTCTCTTTCTGCCTTGACAAAGGTCATGCGAGATATTCCACCGGGGAGACTGGGTGATGGATACACATGACACTATTTTACACTATTTTTAAAATTCCTGTGAATTAATTAAAATCTATAGTAGATTACACAATAACAAAGTAGGGCAAAACCTAGAGGTAGGGGCATGTGGAGGGGAATGTTGATTCCATATCTGACTAGGTGTTAAAAGAAGGGAATTTTGTGGCAGCAGATACCTGGTTTACTCTAGTACTCCAAAGATATTAATAGGACTGAACTCTACACAGTGATTAAAAAGTGTTCATTTGCCTGCTGTGCACTCTGTTAAGAAATCCCTGAGTGACTAAGCAGGGTGACAAGGAGCTGTGTGAGGGTATGGAAAACCAGTCATCTTCTCCTTGGAGACACATAGCTCTATTCAAATAAATGGTATTTTGATAGTTATTAAAGTCTTGCTTACAAATAAACACCATGAATTAGGACCACAGGAAAAATGAAGTCTACTGAGCCTATAAGAATAAAAGGAAACTTGACTTTTAAGGCTGATCATTTAAAATTGTAAGGGGATAAAAGAGGATCTGTTTTGATCAGGCTAAGAGCACTAAAAACATTGGTAAATATTTGTAAATGTTCCTGTTTGTTGTGCAATATGGCTCTGATTAATTGCAACGTATGCTTATATTATGTATAATCATTGTTGATACCATAGTAAGACATTTAATAGAAAAATTGCAACTAAGGAGGTATCTCTCTGATTCTTGAACTGTATTAATATTTTAAATCAATTAGCAGCTTAATGGATAGGGTGGGGGGAGGAATAAACTAATTTAGCTTTAGTAAGCAACTTGAGCAGTTTCCACTACTCACTGTTTTACATTTTGCAGAATTTCCATTTGTATTAATAACTTATTACTTCTATTAAACATGTATTTTCCCTAAAGCCTAATGTTTCTTCAGTGGAGACCAATTAACTGGGACAGTCTTTTCTTAGCTAGCCAATTATTTTAATTACTAGAATTTTTAAAAATATGCTTGCTTTGCATAATTTGACCAGTTGAAGTAGCCCCTCAAATGCATTGACTTTGTATTATAGAAGATATAAGTCTTTTTGTGCATATGTGGATGCTCAAATACTTTTAGACATTTGGGGTTCCGTAGAGCAGTACACAACCCTCACCCCCCCCACCCCATGCCATTTCTCCATTGCTTTTCATCTTTGTCTTTACCTTTAACTTGGAGCCTTTCCAGTCTAAGGTTTTTGTTATTTTTTATTCAGTTTCCTTGTTCTCTTTGTAAAGAACTCTGACTTAAAGGATGGTCAGGCAATTACTGTAACTTAGGAGGAACTGTAATGAGATTGGTGGGGGGGGTTCACTGTAACAAACCTTGAACATTTGCTTCCTTATTCTTTTGGGACTAGTAATAAAAAAAAATGTGTGAAGCCCATACTTAATGAGAGTTGAAGAGTTAAAAGGAAAACAATGAAAGAGGACTTCATGAGACCTCCAAGGGGGTGATGGATGTGTAAACTGAAAGAACAAGAATACCATAGAGACAGAGTTTGTTTTCAGGGTTATTACCCTCCTGGCAAAGCCAGGAAGCCAGTCATTTCATGCAAACAACTTCCTGAAGGGCATGTAAAAAGTCATTTCCAATTTGTAAAGAGATACTTAGAGTTGTGAAAACACAACTCAGGAGGAAAATGAAAGCCAGCAATGATTAGAAGGCTAAATGGGATAAACCAATAAAGCAGGAGATTTAAGAACAGATTGGTAGAATGAGAGAAATAACAAGAATCAAAATGGGCTGGGGTGGGGCACTACCAGTTTAAAGAAATTTATGGTAAAGGTAGCAAATCCCTAGTAACAAAGTACTAGTTTGGCTGGGGATGGGACACTTACAAAGGGCAAGATAAATCATAGTAGTGTAAAGTACAGGCACACACCCATAATAGAAGGTGTTGAAACCAGTATTAATTGAACAAGGAGGCCATTAGACTAATACCTCAACAGCTTACTAAAGCAAACGAAAACTAAGCCTGCAAATGCCTCAAGGTCAAGAAATTGAAACCTAGGACAATCAATCAGAGCAACCAACTAAGCTTTCCAACTTGACTTATGCTTTACCCAATGAAATAAATTCCCTCCTTTGTTTCTTTGTCTTCCCTAAAAGTCTTAACCCTAGCTGGGGTTTATGGACTGCTTCTAACAATTTCCTGCCTGATTTATTTTTTTATTTTTTTTTTAAAGATTTATTTTTATTTATTTATACAAGCACTGGGTACAGTCAGAAGCGCGGGAGGGTGAGAGAATTCACCAGAGCCAGAGCAGGGAGCAGAACAGGCAGAAGGACCGAAGTACACTGCTGAGGGGAGCAGTGGGCGGCAGGAGAGGTCTGCGCGCCATGTGGGACCCTCCTCTGGTGGCCGGGGAGCAGCCGGGAATCAAACCAGTGCTGCAGAGGCTGCAGGCAGCTTCTCAATCCAGCACTCAACCGCTGCGCCACCGGGGAGGCCCATCCTGCCTGATTTAAATCAATACCCAAACTTGTGTGTTCTAAAGGGATCTGGCCATCTGTGCCCATAAAGGCAAAGCAGACCCTTAGTGTGAAAAAACTTTAATAGGATTCATGTGCATAGGGAGAGAAAAATTGTTTCTCAAAAAAACACCCCAAAACACCCATTCCCTTATGAGTAAATGCCCAACCTAATAGGGTTTGCTCAAAGCCAGGCCACTAGGTCCACCCGAAAGCGTGCCACAAGTCTAAGGTACCTTCTGGTGGGAAATCATAGGAGGAGGGTGGAAGGGGCCAGGTAAAGGGAGAAAATCAAAGTACAAATCAAGATGATGCTGCCATTGTCAGCCTCCCCAAGTGTCTTTCAGATGTGTCTTACCAGTGTTGCCTTCCATGTCTCTGTCCCAGCAGTACTGGGTTACAAGTCAGACTGCAGGAACAGGATCTCTTCCTTCTTTTTCTCCCTTCCATGTTATCTATCTTCGTCAGGCCTCTCAGCCCAACCCATCATTAAGTGGGGTGGGGAACATGGTATCTCCCCTTTTCTGGAGACATCTCTGTAACAGCATGACACTAGGGATCTGGCTGAAGGGAAGCAAGGTGTAATCATGTTGAGCCCCCAGGAAGTTGGGTAAGGTGATGATCTGTAGTTGGGTAAGGTGATGATCTGTAACTCTATGACCAATGGCATAAGTGGGTCAAGAAAATCTTCGGTGACACCAAAGAGGGATATAACACATCTTTTTTGGAGATAATTACTTACTTTTTACTTAACTGCATTGTAAATCTGATTATAATTTTCTCTATGTTGTGTTTTTGTGTCATCAATACCATTCTTTTTTTAATATTTTATTTTATATAATTCTTACATCATTTTTCATCTGTGTACAATGTATGCATTTTCATTTTGGTTATATTTCCCATACAATTGCACCTCCCCTTATTTTGACTCTAGTTCTTCCTCTTCCCACCCCTCCCTAATCCCGCCCCCTCCTCAGTGTATCTCTGGTTCATAGTTGCTTATTGATTTTGATTATTACTTTGCATTGATTAGTCTTTTTCCTGGTCTCTTATTTAGGTTTTCTAAATTCCTGCTATGAGTGAGACCATCCGGTAACAATACCATTCTTTTTATTCCATAGCCTGGACCCCAAAACCCTAGTTTAGGGCTTGTTTTACAAACGCTTAAATTTTCTCAAACCCTATTTCTTTCACTAGTATCTAGGAAATAAATGACTGGCCTTTGGATCTTAGTAGATTCTTCTCTCAGTTGTGCTATATCAGCATGGCCAGTTGTTATGAAATACCATGTGTGTGGCCCAATGATATGTGATATTTATGCATTTTACTTAATCTCTGTGAAGTAAGGATCATTATTACCACTTAACAGATGGGGAATCTGAAGGTCAGAGAAAATAAGTAACTTGCCCAGTGTGTGACCTTCACCCAAGCCTGACTCCAGAGCTCACACCCTTAGCCATGGTGCCAGCACTTCTCCAAAGGTGTTCCCACACCTGAAGCATCACCATCTCCTGGGAACTTGGTGGAAACGCAAATTCTTGGGGCTCACTCCAAAGCTTTCTGGGAGTTCAGCATTCAACATTTCAATAAACTCTCCACTATTCTGATGCAGGCTGAAGTTTTAAGATCTGCTGTATCTATTCTGCCTCCTATAGTTCCATCCCCTGTGTAGGATAAACATGTACACCCATCTTCCAGTGTCCCATTCATTTGTATTCTTCTCAACTCACAGTATTCACAATCTTGACATTGATTCTTTCTCCCTAGACTGATTTGAATTTGAGAAATGAAAAAAATATCCTTAAGAAGGATCTGATATTCTTCACTGTGGATTAATTTTTGAAATGGTGTTAAGCAAACTACAGGTTATGGTGAGTAAGAAACTGAAGGGCAAATCAACATTCAAATGATTTTTATTGCATTTTGTGGCTTTACAGGAATCTTACCTTTTCTTGATTAGGAATTACATAAGAGAAGGAGGTTAGCAAAATTAGTGAGCTTTAAAACCGTCTTTGAAGAAGGTAAAGAAAACTTTTTTCTGCATATGAGCCCATTGCTTAAAAGACAGATACTTGAGATGATATTCTTTTTATCTCACTAATTAAACACAAAGCTAGACTAACAGTGCTTTGGAGACATGTCCTCATCAGCAGGGCTTGGCATCAGTGGCAGTGTTTTAATTCTGGAAGCCTAATTTAATTAGAGCCCTGCCACTGGGTGGGCTGCTGTGCTGCCTTGCATCTCTGGCCTGAGGAGAAATGTGCAACCCCTGCTCTTTTTATTTCTAGTTAGCCTCATAAAAGGTAGGATGCCCAAGGAGGGAGTGGAACTTTGCTTCTCCATCATGTTTTGCATACGGTGCTAATTGAGCTGACAGTCTTGGACCACAGTCTGTTCTTACAGCAACTGAGCCTTCAGCTGATACCAGGAAGCGATTGCAAATGTCAAATGGCTCATCTTTGCCCTCGTGGCTCTTGAAATATGGAAGGGAATTGATCAGGGGGAGCTCTTCAGTTTGCATGCTTGAGTAACTGCAAGCAACACAAAACTAGGAAGGAATAAGGTATTCAAATCCTACTGGTAATGGCTATACCATCTCTTTTCGCTTTCCCTACCCAGTGTGCTAATGAGGAGAGGAAAATGTGAAACTCCTTGGCTTCCCTAATTGCTGTGCTTTGCCCTCATAACTTTTTTGTTCCTGCTTATCATGGTGAGAGTCTTGCTTCTGTCAATCATTTCTGGCTCTTTCTGCCTAGAAAATAACAATGTATGTTTTTTGAGCCTTGAGATTATTCCAGCATCTTCTATAATTATAACAGAGAAAATGATGATGATTTTTTTTCGTTGTTTTACTTTGCGATAATGAACCATCAGAATCAGGAAAGGTTTATTTTCTTGTCCCCGAAACTTCTCCTGGATTAATTCCCAAAAATTCCTCAGACAGCCAGACCTACAGATTTGTTTCTTTTTACCACAATTCTGGATTGTGATCATTTACTGTTTTTAACACCTTTTCTCCATCCAAGTGAAGCAGTACTGTCCAGTGAGCAAATTATGGATATTAATGTAAGAAAAACTTAGCCTGACTAGCTTGGATTCATGAAATAATACATTTCACCAAAAACTGTTACACCACATATTAGGTGCTCAATAAATGTGTTTCAGTCTTACTTGAGGAATTCTTTTTGTAACTTTGATTCAGACACTTTGATTTCTGATTTTATTTCAGGTATATAAATAATGCATTGCTACCTAAGGCGGCTGGATCAAATTGCCTCAGAAGTCTAAGTTTGGCAGCTTGTTATTTGCAAAAGCAGAGCTTTTAGGGATGTTGATGGTTATTTCACAAAAGAGAAAAAAAATCTCCACTCTTCTCATGCTCTCCTTTTGTAGTCCAGCTCTTTGCAGGATGATATAATAGTAACAATAAACAACAATATTTACAACATATGCTATAGTGACAGCAACTATACAATGTGCTTTGTATTTGTAATCCTTACAGCAATTCTACAAGATAAATTTTATTATTACCATCTAAGCTGTAGCTCAGTTAAATGTCTTGACCAAGATCACACAACTACTGTAGAAGTTCCGGGTGTCTCCAAAGCCATTGCTTATTGTTTGTAGGAGAGAAAGAAGGAAGAAACTAGTGTGTGTGTGTGTGTGTGTGTGTGTGTGTTTGGGGTGGAGGGTTGTGGTGAGAGCACGCGCATGCGCACAAGTGCGCAGGTCCTTGCATTTATATGGCTTGTCCAGCACCTGTCTTTTCTTCTGCCATGAACACCCATTTTTTCCCTCTTTCCCAGGGAGATGTCAGCTTTGGAAATAATTTAACCCAAATAATCACTCTGTTGAAATAACTCTTTCCTAGTGCTGCTGTAATTTGGCTTACAATTATAGCTAATTGAACATCTTCGAAGTGAGCTCAGCTCTATATGTACTCAGAAAAAAAAATTAAAGTGCTAAGCATGCAAAATCATGATCATAGAAGTTCATTTTTACCAGCAGAAAAGGAAAGCAATTAGTGAGACATTTTCAGCAAGGAGAAAAAAAATCCGTGATCTGGAGACAAGCTCTAATATGATCCCTGAGCCCCATTAAAGGTGCAGTAATGAAAAGGGTTTGTGAGCTACAGGTTGGCATCTGTGAAAAGGTTTCCTTTCTCAGGAATCAAGATGCATTAGCATCATTATATGCAAGATACTTGACAAGAAAAGAGCTAGAGGGAAGCAGCAATATAAGAAAATGCAGTGTGGAGAAAGGACGTGGTTAATAAAGGAGACAAAGAAATTTGTTCTAGAAACCCCCCCCTAAAGTGGAGATACTACAGAAGTCAAAGTCCGTCCTCTGGATATGCCCTCCATTCAATGGCAACCTGGCAAAACCCCTAATGTACCCCAGCCTCATCATAGACACATTCAGCAATTACATCTGCTGTGAATCTTCAAGTTAAAATTGAGCCTTTTCCTTTTCTTTTTATCCCTAACATAGTCCTTTCAAATCAATTCATAAAAGAATTCAGCCCCAAAGTGTGCCAGCTAGGTCCCAGTTTATTCCCCAAAGTAGCTGGAGCAGAGGGATAGACGGTAAGCTGTAGGGACAGCTTTGGCCTCTTTTTCTTCTGCCTTTGCTGGGAGCCTTGATGCTTTGTTGCCATATCAGGCTCCTTGGTCTTGCTGTTTTGTGAAGTCCATTGATAGCCTTTTTGATGATGTAGAGTACTCCTGACTCTAGAAAACTCAGGTGGGGGAGAAAAAAGGTTGGGGGCTAAGAATAGTCAACGCTAATTAAATGTACCATGGTTTTTCATTTGGCTATCCACAAGGTAACCAGAATAAGGGGCACTTCCAACTTTGCAACCACAGGGCAAAAGAAAAGTCTTAAAGGGATATCAGAGGTGGGGTTGCTTTTCTCCTGATAGAAATTGCCCTAAAGAAACATAATTTCCTAAAAGGTAGGAAGAGGGGAGAGGATGGAGGGGCTTGCCACAGACATTGAAGGAATAATCAGCATTTCTACTCATGTCCTTTTTTTTTTTTTTAAGATTTATTTATTTATTTATACAAGCACCGGGTACAGTCAGAAGCGCCAGAGGGTGAGAGAATTCACCAGAGCCAGAGCGGGGAGTAGAGCAGGCAGAAGGACCGAAGTACACTGCTGAGGGGAGCAGCGGGCAGCAGGAGAGGTCTGTGTGCCATGTGGGACCCTCCTCCCGTGGGGAGCAGCCGGGGATTGAACCGGCGTTGCAGAGGCTGCAGGCAGCTTCGCAACCCAGCACTCAACCTCTGCGCCACCGGGGAGGCCCTATTCATGTCCTTTTGTGTAGGAGTTCTCATTACTCAGGAGAAAGCATATTTGCATAAATGCAGCCAGTTACAAGCAGGCTCTAGATTCTTCCCTTGCCCTTCAGGCCCCTAGTTATCATCCCACAGTTAGAGAAGCGGTTCTTTACATAGGGAAATTCTGTTCCCCAGGGCACATCTAGAAATGTCTAGATACAATTTTGATTATTGTCAAAAGCAAGGTATTATACTGACATCCTAAAGTGGAGGTTAGGGGCCACGGAGCCTTTAACAATCTATAGTGCAAGGACAAAAAATTATCCTCTTTAAAATGTCAATATTAGCGTTGAGATCTAGAAACTTTCATTTAGAGGATGTCCAATCCTCCTTTACTAATTTTATTTTTCTCATAGAGGTTAAAAGCAATAATTATCACACTGAATTTTCATGGTTTCCTGCATGCTTTTCTCCAGACTGTTTTTCTTCTTTTTTTTTTTTAGAGGTAGTTTTATTTATTTATTTGTTTGTTTGTTTTGTTTATACATGTACTGGGTACAGTCAGAAGCATAGGAGGGTGAGAGAATTCACCAGAGCCAGAGCGGGGAGCAGAGCAGGTATAAGGACCGAAGTACACTGCTGAGGGGAGCAGTGGGTGGCAGGAGAGGTCTGTGCGCCACGTGGGGCCCTCCTCCGGTGGCCGGGGAGGAGCCGGGGATCGAACTGACGCCACAGAGGCCGCAGGCAGCTTCGCAACCCAGCGCTCAACCGCTGCGCCACCGGGGAGGCCCTCCATACTGTTTTTCAATGACAAAATCATTTTTGTTTGGTGGAAAACATTTCTGTCTTCTTGGTTGGGACAAGAATGAGGGACAGATTTCTCATTTTTCAAAAGCAGCAGCTGTGCCAGCCTCTGTATAAATGGCAGATTTGCATGTACTGACCTGTCTCGTAACTGAACTGATGGCATTTATGACAACTCGGTATCACAGCAACAGTTTGTCCAAGTAGAGACCACTTGGTATGAAATAGAAAGGCTAAGTAATTTTATGTTTCTGTAATCTTCTTGATCCGAAGGTCATTATTTCTTTTTACCAATATGGCTGAAAGAAGGTATGATCAGTAAAAGCCTTGTTGGAATGAAATACACTTCTGAATCAATTTTTGTGTATCACGAAGGAATCTTTAATCACAGAACCGGACATCCGAATGACATAACGAGATAAGGAAATGAACAATATTCTAAGAAATCAAATCCATGTCTAAATAATACAGTCTAAACTAACATAGTAATTGATAAGTTTCCGCTATGGTCTTAAGCCCCATCTCCAAGTAACAAAAAAAAAAAATTTTTTTCATTTGCAACTTTAAAACCAATTCTTCAAATGCATTCTGCTTTGGTTCTTTTGCATTTCATTCTTCAATCACAAATCCAAAGCCCAACTGTGGTAGGGAATTAAGTAGGACCAGTATAAACAAGCCAGCTTAAGGAGGCCTTAGAGGGTAAAATATTATAATTGGAAGCAAACCTGCCATGGTTGGATTTGTTGCTGTCAATTTGGGGGAAAACTCTCCTTAGGTATATGCAGAATGCTGTCAGCTGCTGTCCTCAAAGCTGCCACTATTACGGCAAGAATGAAAATGCATTGGGCTCATGGGATCAGACACGTAGCCTGCATCAGAAAAAGAAGTTCAGTTGTTACTTATTCGCCTTTCAGTCCATCTCCCCATCTTCCTTAACCAGCCTGACCCCATGCTATACACAGTCACTGGATTGCTTTTTCAGACTCATGAAAAACAGAGATAAGAGCTGCTAGCAAGCAGTTGTAAACAAAAACAAAATTTCAAATGAAAGCGATTGTTGAGATCAGAGGCACATAAATGATTGATGTCTGATGTGACCCAAGCTGTCCAGGTGACATCCTGAGTTTGCAGTAAAGCAGCACAGAGGAAGGAGGTGTACATGGTGGCTGAAAGCAAGGTTTTCTTGTCAGGCATGTCTGGGTGTAAACCCTGGTTCCTCTATTGCGTACTGGTCCTGTGCCTTTCAGCATCTTCATTTGTAAGAGGAAAAAGTAACACTATTGACTTAAAGGGTTGGTAACACCCAAGACAATGAGGACAGTGTCTGGCACACAGTGACTGCCAAAGAAATGCTGGTTTAAAAAAGGTTTAGGGCCTTCCTGGTGGCTCAAGGGGTTAAGCACTGCACTGTGAAGCAATCCGCAGCCTCTGCAGTGTGTTTGATCCCTGGCCAGCCAGGGAGCAACCCAAATGGTTCAGTAGACCTCTCCTGACTCTCCCACTGCTATCCTCAGCAGTGTACTTCAGTAAACCTGCCTGTTCTGTTTCCCACTGTGTCTCTGGTGTATCCTCTCACCCCCTGCATCTCTGGCCTGTACCCCAGCTCTTGTATGCATAAATAAATCAATCTTAAAAAAAAGGTTTAGAGAGCAGCAGAGAAAAAGACAGAGCCATTCTCTATCACAGGTTGGTTCTGGTTGTTTCTTTTTCCTCCCTCAGAGTCTAACATTTAACTGTATATTAATGCTTTGGTCTAAATACCAGTGGCATTTGATACCTCTTGAAGCAATAGCCCTGGATGTGCTCTAAAATAGAGCTAGTGACTCAGGGTCGGCTGCTGTCCTAGACAACACAGGACTCGTACAGAAAAGCAGTTACCTTTCCACTTCGAGGAAGGAAGCCATTCATCGCTATTGTGAAAATGGGCACATTTGTCAATAACTACTGCTGCATTTGCTTGCTTTGGATAGCTGAGTTTTCAAAACCTACTCAGCCATCTGCATTTTCATCAAGACATCTAGCAATGTGCACTTGAATAGGTGTATTTATTTTCAAATGGAAGGTCTCTGTCAAAATGTCTTAGGTAGCACATAAACTCTCCTGAGAGGAAATGCCACCACCATTGCCTGCTGTCATTTCTCGCTTACCCTCAGTGGCGCTGGCCCTGGACAGATAAGTGGAAGACTGTGTGTGGGGGTGTGGTGGGGGAAGGGGAAGGCGGATATAGACTAGAAAGAGGAGAAGCAGGATATGCAACACTGAAACTTAAGTTTGAGCAGACTAAAGCAAAGTCCACATCCTAAAGCAAAAATAGTTCATTTCGTCCAGCCTAAAACTGTGACTTCATTCCAGGCATAGATAGAACTTTAGTAAGTTTGCCATCCTTTCATTACTATAATCAACCTTCTTATGGACCATGTGACGGCTAACTGACCTGTTCCCACAGCACTCCCAAGGGAGTCTGATTGTGAGCACACGTTCCCCCAGTGTGGGCAGGCTCCCCTTTGGGTATGGGAAGCAAAATCAACAGGGCATTGATGCTAATACAGATGCTATCAGAGCCAGAGCTGAGGGCAGAAGGACTGCCCTTGGCAGCCACTCACCTCAAGAGGGACACAAGTGAAATGTGGCCACAGGCTTGAGGAAAAGCACACATTTTGTAACTTTAGAGTGAAAGGTCTCTAAGTACAGAGAAAGTATCTAGGTACTGAATTTTATTTTATTTTTTTAAAAGATTGATTGATTTATTTATTTATACAAGCACTGGGTACAGTCAGAAGCACGGGAGGGTGAGAGAATTCACCAGAGCCAGAGTGGAGAGCAGAATAGGCAGAAGGACCGAAGTACACTGCTGAGGGGAGCAGCTGGCGTGCCATGTGGGACCCTCACCAGCGGCCGGGGATCGAACCGGCGCTGCAAAGGCTGCGAGCAGCTTCGCAGCCCAGCACTCAACCACTGCACCACTGGGGAGGCCCTAGGTACTTAATTTTATCTTCATTTTCTAGACCTGTTGTTTGATGGTGGATGGGGGTGGTGTTGTTAGAAATAGTTCAAAAAGTTGCTGTTATACCATGGTTGGTTTATGAAATGAACATAGGCAACTAAACGGTTCTTTTTTTAATGATGTGATATTCCTAGTGGGAGATACTAAATGTATCTTCTTTGTCTATAAGGGTTCTCCCTCTATTCAAATACACTAATGACATACATAGGAAAGTCCAACTTTTGTATTATTGCACCAATTCTGTCTTGGGGAGTTCTGCTCCAAATCTTATCCCTTTAAGAAATAGGTCACTAAGTGAGAGAACTATTTCATCTTGAAGTTCAAGCTGAAAGGAAAGCCTTCCGGTCAAAGTACACATTTCAAAGGTTGCCCTATATTTTGTGGTTGTGCAGTCATATCTGTAAAGGTTTGAGAAAATGATATTATAGCTATAAAAAATGTGATGATATGACACTTCGTGCACATTTCCCCGTGACTGGACAGTCCAGTTATGTTGCAATGCTGAGAATAAAGCACTCAGCTGCATTCCAGACATGTGATGGGAGTCAGAAGCACAGTTTCCTTTTTCAATGTCCCCAAGTAGTTTATGTGCATGTATCCAGTACAATTCTTTTTTTCTCCATTTTTTAAAGACTCCTTAACATAATGACACTCTGCTGATGAAGCACATTGGTGAAGATATCAAAGCTGAGGGTGTTCAGGGTTTATTGCCATGTAAATCAGAGAACCAGGAACATACCTTCCAATTTATTCTTCCCCAGCCCAGTTCTTGTAATAAACCTGATCTTTTTAACCGACATCCAGTTTTTTCTGTCTTCCATATTGTCAGAGGAAGTTGCCATGAATAAATAAGCACATTAAACTAAACTTCCAATTAAATACAGAGCCTCTCAGGCTTAGAGCTTGGAAAAAGGACATCACAGGCCTAGCACATTAATATGACAGCTGAAGATAAGGGTGATTTCCCATCCTCTGGTTTTCAGAGGCTTGCGTGGAACTTTGTTAATTAGTTCAAAGAGCTTTAGTCATTCTTTTTAAAGCAGTCCTGGGTAAATGAATCCCATCAGTGATAGCCTTGCCTCCTCTCCAGCTTTTTGAGGAATGAATGGGTTTATTTTCTACTCTTTGGTACTTGTCCTAAGAGAAGTCCTGGAGTTGTGGAAATTTTGCTTCTTTTTCTCCTCCCTACCTGCATGTCATGGTGGAGGCAGTGGACCCATAAGGTGGCAACTAAGTGTTCAGAGTGTCCCAACACTGGAAATTATTTTCACAATAATTATTGATCATTTTCACCCACAGGTACTCACATACATTATTAAACTCAAAGGTAAATGCACAGTTGTACAAGACTTACAGGATCAAAGTCTGCACTTTTATAATGTAATATTTTAAAAGCATCCTTCATTTCTATTTATCACAAAATACAAGCATTTCTCATCTCTTTCTTAACTAGATATCACCGTGGTGTCTTTTGTCAATCTGAAGAATCTATATACTTACCATATTTGTCAGTGGGTAAGAACTGAAGACTTTTCATGTCCTCCAAAGACAGGCCTTGAGAGGAACACTGTTCAACACTGGAAAATTCATGAGACATACAGTTTCACACTGAGGTAGTTTGCTAATAACATTTTTACACAAAAAGCACATTTAGTCAGCATAGCTCCCAGAAAATGGCAAAGTGATACAAGCTTCCCTTCCTCCCTCCCTCCTTCTCTCATTTTCTCGGTTCCTTCTTCTTTCTTAACTATATAAAATTATATTGCTTATCTGTCCACTTTCTTATAGACTCTCCATATTCTTTCCACACAATGAGCATGTAGGCCTTGTCAATACTATCTCCCTTATGCCCTGTTGTATCCTTAACACTCAGATCTCTTCAACAAAATAGTTTTTTAATTATTTAATGAATAGATAGATCCCTAAATGATTTCCTTCACTCTAGTTATTCAATCTTCATCTTCAAAAAGTCTTCCTGTGACAGAAATCTTACCAGGGCGCTCCCCTGTATCCCCCTGCTACAATCTACACTACAACCCTACTTGCCTCCTATGTGTACCTTGTATCACAGGTCCTCAATCCTTCACCCTATCCCTGTCCCTCATGTTCAAGTCATATTAATAGACCCAGGATTTTCTAAACAGTCCTGAATTTTCCCTTATTGATCCTGACAGGAAGCAACATGGCATTATGTTTAAGAATGAGCCACACTCCTTAAATCTGAATCCTGACTCCATCACTTACTAACTTTACAAACTTTGGGCAATTATATAACTGCTCTCTACATCAGTTTATGCAACTATAAAATGGAAGTTATAATAAGACTTACAAGGTTCATCATGAGAATTAAAAGAAAAAGTTTAAAGAACTTTTCACTCCATGAATGTTACGCATTTCTATTATTTGTCAAGGTCCAAATCAATGGCAGCATTTCCTCAAAGCCTTCTTGAAAACCCCGAAACAGAATTAACCTCTTCCTCCTCCATACCCTATAGTACTTTATACTCCTACAGTGCTATCGAGTCTGCCCTGGTGCAGAATTATCTGTATGGTGCTAACAGGTCCCATTATGCAGAAGACACCTGGAAATCGAGATCTTATATCTTTGGAGTGCCACAGAACTTAGCAGGCACTTTGTAAATAGTTAAAATAATATAAGTGTATTAAATGAAGTTAATAAATGTTCATTTAGAAAAGTTAGCTTTTCTAACTGAAAAAAATCAGTTCACACTGATTAATTCATTTAGCTGCCTTAAAATGAACA
The DNA here is from genome assembly GCF_014898055.3 of Talpa occidentalis. Taxonomy (NCBI): domain Eukaryota; kingdom Metazoa; phylum Chordata; class Mammalia; order Eulipotyphla; family Talpidae; genus Talpa; species Talpa occidentalis. The sequence goes on from NW_023605305.1 coordinate 50,474,307, forward strand.
CATTTGACCCCACTTTCCTAAGCTATAAAGTAGAGGTGTTGTTTCTTCAAGGAAAGCAGTGATTAAAAACAAGAAGAAAAAGCGCTGACTTAAAGTGGAACATGGAGTTATCTCAGTCAACATCAAATGGCAAACCACAGTCAGTTCTGGTCAATAGAATGTCATTCAAGATATTTTTAAAAATAAAATTTATATTCTACGAATATCTGTAAGTTATGTAGCCTTCTAGTACCTTTTAAGAAATGTACTATGCACAGTAGTCTTGGCAACAAGAAGATAATAGGGAATAAATATTTCATTATCAAAAAGGCTATCTGGTTTCCTATGAATAAAAGCTCATCTCCAAGCTGTCTTGTTTATTTAGTTGCTGAAGGCAAGTCATGCTGGGGACTTAACCTTCCTGCCCAGGAGACACTACATAGGCTGGGTCTGGATGCTATTCTAGGATGACAGGCAGATGGAAGCCAAGCACACCCCAGTCAAACAAAACAGAAGAAATCAGACCCTGGCCAGTGGAACTAATTGTCCTCAACCCATGTGCACCCACACTTCAGCATGAGTCTCCCAGAAGCCCAGAGCTTAAAAGACACATCAAGACCTCTGTGTGTTAAAAGTCATGGCCAGTGAAGATAGGCGTCTCCAGTGATGTGCTGTCTCATGAAATCAGGGAAAGTAAATGTGAACTCATGGCAGGTAAGGAAATCTCTTGATTTTGAGTGTGTCAATATGTAGCCATGTAGCCTTTATGTTAAATGGGTGATAAATAGCCTATATAGGTAGCTATATTAATAATCTATTATATGGGTAATTTCATGTGTATACCCCAAGAGAATGGCATAAAATTTTCTTTTTTAAAAAGACAATAAGATAGTCTTTAGATTCATTTGTAAAAACTACCACCACATATTGAGAAATCTTATTTTAGTGCTAAAAAAGTTTCAGTCATTTTAGGCTACATAGTTCACATTTGCTCTGTGATATGTACATAAAGATAAACATAATCACCTGCCATTGTCTCTTATAAAGGTGCACTAGGGGATGACTTATCCAGAATGAAGAACAGAATATTCAAAAAAATACTTCTCGCTTCTCAAACTAAGCTATATAGGGAATATCCACTCCCTAGTAGACTGCTAGCTAGGTTAGTTCATATTCAAATGCACAATACACAGTTTGTATTTTATAGATGCATGCCATTCTAGTCATGGTTTGTCAGCCCAAACTAGCATGTATGCTAATAGTCACATGGTCTGTGAATGGACTCATGTACCTGAGCAAAAAGAACAGTTTGTTCAAAACTGAAGCATGAGATGACATTGACTGAAATGAATTGCAGAGATAATGCTGCTCATGACAAGCATATCAAGCAAAAGTATTACCCAATGAGAAGTAAGTCAGTATGTATATATGACTATAGGAGAATTATGAAGAATAGGGAGAGTGCTAGAATACAGGATAGACCCAAATATAGCTTCAATTCTCCATGTAGGAATAAGGCTGAGTCTACAAACTAAACTTATTGATTAATGTTTATTCATTCTCCCAGAAAGTAATATTAATACAGAATTTTTCTGTACATTTCTAAAAAAAACACCTCTTACTAGAAGCTATCAAGGGTTCAGTCAAAAAAAAAAAAATCATGCTAGGGGCCTCCCCTGGTGGCGCAGCGGTTGAGCCCTGGGCTGCACAGCTGCCCGCAGCCTCTGCAGCACCAGTTTGATCCCCGGCCGCTGGGCGAGGGTCCCATATGGCGACAGATCTCTCCTGGCGTGCCCGCTGGTCCCCTCAGCAGTGTATTTCGTCAGTCTGCCTGCTCTGCTCCCCGCTCTGGCTCTGGTGAATTCTTCCACCCTCCTGCACTTCTGACTGTACACAGTACTTGTATAAATAAATAAATAAATCTTTAAAAAAAAATCAAGCTAGGTTTGCTTTATTTCTTTTTGGTAAGGATTCATATAAAGAGGGAATCCATAGACCTAAACATACACCTGATTTCCCACAGACACTGAACAGTTTCTCCTGATTGTTTTGTAAGGAGAAGGGGGAGACCCATGCTAGTATTTGGATCAGATTGCCTCTGGGGGTGAATATTAAGAATTTTTATAGACCTCAAATAGGTGACATTCCCTTAGTGTTAAGTTGAGGTGCAGGCATTGGGAAGAGTTAAAATAGTTAAAACTCCTTCCCTAAAGTTAGGGTACCAAAGGAAATTGAGTTCATTCAGAAATGGTTATTTCCCATCCCTGGAGGTGTTCAAGCTGTAGATTTGGGTGCTACAGAGTAATCCAAGCCCCACCTGGTGGCCCCAAGATGTCACATCCAGATCCATCCATTTGTACATCCTAAGATTCTTCAGAGGGTATTGGGGAAATACGTAGACTTTGTGAACAAAAGTAGCTTTGTATGTTGGAAAGACAGAATGAAATTATAGACTAATCACCTAGGCAGAAGATTTCTATCTTCCTTATCTGAAGTGTCATTTGGCCAGGGCTCTATGCCTGATTTCCTTACCCAGGCCCAGCCTACCTGGCTGCACATTACCATTATAGCTCAAGGGGGTATCTGTAGCTTTTTCCCTATCTATATTTCATTTGCAATAGTAATTGAACCATGCTATTTGCCTGAAGGAGCCATCTCCTTTAATGCTCAGTTTCAAAGGAAGAACCGTGCTGCCATCTAAGATGAAGCAAATGGAGGTGTGGAGAACACATTTTTATATAAACCCATCATTAAGAATTTGAATGACAGTTGCATAAGTTGGTGCTGGAAAATCCAGAGCTGCTTCTCAAATACTTTTGTATAAGATAAATAAGTAGAATATTCATGTTGCAACACCTGAGGGGGGCCCTAAAACACCATGTCATCTCTTAATCCGGGAAAGTGTAGTGTTAAGTTAGGCCTGAGAGGAACTAAGGAAAATTCTGTTTAAAGAGATTGAGGGATTCTGGTGCTATCTCTTCAGTGTGGTGGAAGCAGGCAGTACCACAATGAGTCCAAATGGCCCAATTTAGAGTCTAAAAAGCAGCCAATATTGTGGCTTCCAAACTATAGCCTGCCAAATGCTATTGGTATTGGAGCAATGAATCACGGCTTCGGCTGGGGGATTTCACGAATTCTCAGAATATGTGCTAGTGCCATAATTGCTTCTGACTGAATTACATTCCAAAGGAGATTTCAGAGGGTAGTATAGTCCAAAAGAAAGCATTTCTATTACATTCTTCCAAGTGTGGCTTTTTCAGGGCTGAGAACTTTGATTTGGTGAATTATAGCAAATGTATTCACGTCTACATGACTTGAAAGCAAGGGTAGAATTAAAACAACCTAACAAAAATAAAGAGGCCTAGAACATTAAGTTCCACCATGATAATATAATGGCAATTTCTTATATTTGTAGAAGACTTTATAGCTTGCACACGGTTTCCTATTGGTTAGCTTAAATTATTTTACAAAACCTCCATGAGATTTCTGGGAAGAAATTAATTTTACCTCCATTCTATGCAGGTGGACAGTCAGGCTGAGAAAGTTTGAATCACCTGCATAAACTCACAGAGCTACCAAGAGGCAGAATCAGAACCAGAATAGTGTCTTCAGACTTCCAGCCTGTGTTCTTTCTTCCAAAAGTCATGGCACTGAAAGTCAGGGAATGTCAAACTATGATCTGTTACCATTGGAGATCCCAGTGATTTAGTCACAAGTTACAAAGCTTTGGATCCTATATAAAGACTAATATATATGTATATATACTTTCTCCTGTCCCTAATCAGTGATGTCAAAACATGTGACACATATGCTACATTTTCTAAATGAAATTTTTATGATTTTCTCCAACTCTGATTTTGAATGAGTTTTTCTAAGTTGTATGCGTATTCGTCTTCTTAAACATGGCTCTGGCCTCATGCAGAGCAGGAAATCATTAGTTACTAGTGTGATTAAAAACTTCAGGCATTTTTTTCCCATTAAAATAGGTCCACTTAATTTTTATGCCACTAAGTATGCCCTCAGGCTACATGTACCCGGGAAAATTTAGCCATTTGGACTTTGTTTAAGGTATCCAAAACCTCTCAGCTTTGCAAATATGCTTTGTGGTTTATTGGATATTTTTGTCATCCATCATAATTATGTTACCTATGCAAGAATATTAGCATGAGGATCAATGTCACATGCCCCTTTATCTTCTTTCTCAAGAGGAATATATCCAAGTTAGCAGTTATTTCTTTCACTCAAACGGAAACACAGGCAACATCTAATCAGAATTTCAGTTCTTTTGACACTAATATAAGGGGCTAATACAAAGAAAAGGTGGAGAAGGAGCCGATTGAGATGCTTAAGAAAAGTGTTTACACAGGAAAATAAATGCCTTGCCGTAGAAAAGGATACCAGAATCATCTCACTGTTCCTTTTGGCATTTAGCTGAAAACAAATAGATCTATTTAAAACAGATCTGTCAGAGGGATAAATGCCTTTCTATACTTTGCAATGTCTGTCTATGCAACCAACCCTTTCTCTAGTCTAGAGAGAAAGACCACATTTCTATTTAGAAATGGGATCACCTTTGGCCTAACATTGAAATAGTACAGTTAAATACTTAGGAATAAGTATTTTTTAATTTATCAGCTAAGTTCAACATACTTAATTATTCATGTTTTCAATCTGGCTGTTTTCAAAACATTATTTTGTCTTTGTCAATCTTTCCTACTTGATGCCCTAAATTAAAACAAATATTGCTCCTATTATAGTGAATAGGCAATGTCCAAAGTATTTAATGGGGCCAGAGGTCAGTGCAAAATCTCTCTTTCAGGAAAATCAAACCTTCTTTCAAAGGCAAATATCCTCTGGCTATAAAAAGACTTACAAACTTGGCAATGGGTCACAGCTCTGTTTGAACCATTAGGCAAATATCTTAGGTCTCAGTTTCCCATTTTCAAAGGAAAAAGCAGTTAGGTAAAGAATTATGAATAAGGAAAAATGCTGTGAGAATTTACTGTGCTTTAATTACTTGATGATTCATAAATTATTAATGTGATCAACAGTAACCACCTCTCAGTTTACCTATTGCTTTAAGCAGGTATAAGTGAGTCAATTGTAAAATCCATAAGGAGGTAGAGTTTGCATGACTTCACCTTGACCTCTAACACTGAGAAACATCCTTTAATTATGGCAAAATATTTCTTATCCTTCACCTTCTGTACTCACTGTGATCCAAAAAAGAAAAAAATCATTTAAAATTTTAGAAATAGGTGATCTTGGTAGCATGAAGATCGTAAAGCCCAGCTCCTCACCCCTCCATCTTCCCAACTTCCATTTTATTGAAAAGGAACTGAAGTCTTGTGAAGTGAAATAACTTATCCAAGTTCATATATCAAGGTTACAGTGAAGTCAGGCATATATATCCTGGAGTTCTAAACTTCTAATTTTTGAGTTAAACTTCTAACTTTTATTCTTAAGGACAAAAGGGAAACTAAAATATGTTGCTTACATACTAAGTGCCTGGGACTTTACTAGATGCTTACTAAACCTTGTTATATTGCTCCCACAGTAAACTCATATTACATTTGTGGAAACCAAGACCCAGGAAGCTTAAGTTTTGCCTGAATCACACAGCAGTAATGCAAACCTAGACCAGGTTGTATCCAAATCTCCTATTTTCCACACTTAGTCTTATTGGCTCTAGAAATGTTTCCCAAATGTATACCTTTAAACTTTTCTCACCTACTTTCTCTCTCCTCCTTGCCCCACATGGTTATTTATAAAGCATAATTCCAGGTGCTGTGCAAGGGATAGGGATACAGATATAAGTGTGCTATACATGGACTCTATCCTCTTAGGTAAATAGAAATGTTGACATTCACAAGTAAACTTCAACACCCAAGAAGGGGGTACATGTTCTAAACTGTACCCTCCCTACACAGAGGAAATGAAAAACAAGCAAATATTCCTAAGTAGAGGTTCCATCTGGGTGTAGGGCTAGGTAGGAGTATGTGCAAAGACCTAGGAAATCAAATGGTGAGAGTTGAATATATATCTTTTTAACTTTTCATATTGGCACAATTCCAAACATAAGGAAAGTTTGCAAAATAGTGCACTTCTTAAAAAAAAAAAAAAACTTTTGCGTAGAAGAACTGGGGTGTAGCCCAGAGGTATGTGTGTGGGAGAGGATTCACCAGAGGATTCTGGGGAGCAGAACAGGTGGATTTACCAAAATACACTGCTGAGAGGAGCAGTGGATGGTAGTGTTGATAGTGCTGAGACTTAACCCCTAGGCCACCAGGGAGGCCCATGCTTTTTTTGAACCATTAGAGTGTGTTGTCAATCTGATGTCCATCATCTCCAGATGTTTTAGATTATTCCTAAAATAAAGACCTCCTACTCACCACAATGTAACTATTTGTTCCTATCATCTTCCCTTAGACCCCATTCAAGTTTTTCCATTTATCTTTATGGCAAAAGAATCTAAACTCAGAATCACACATTGCATTTAGTTGTCCAGTTTCTTTAATCTTCTTCAATCTGGAATAGTTTCTCAGTCTCTCCTTGAATTTCATGACCTTGACATTTTTGAAGATGATAAGCAGAATTTCATTTGCAAAATCTCCTTCAATTTGTTCTTTTTCTTTTGGGGCTTCTTAATGATTAGGTTTGAATTATGCATCTTGGGAATTATTGCAGAAGTGATGCTGTCTTCCTTTCATTGTATCCCATCACATTTTGATTTGTCACATTATTGTGTTCTTAATTTTGATTACTTGATTAAGGTGATATCTGATAGCGCTCCCCACTATAAAATCATTCATTTTCTCTTTGTAATTATAATCATTTTCTAGGGAGCTACTTGGAGTATATAAATATCCTATATATCAACCAAATTTCAATATATCCATTTATTTATATCTATATGGATTGAAAGTTTCTATTTTATTCAATGGATAATGCTACTGTCCTTATTTATTTTGATGCTCAAATTATCTCATAGTTGGCAAGCAGGTGTCACTTCAAGCTGTCCCTTTGACACAGTCCCATATTTCTTTGTGTATCTTTTTACTTTTTTGGCACAAGATATTCAGGCTTATTTTGTACATTCCTTGTCCCAGTCTTGAAATCTGCCATTTCTAAAAAAATGCACTACTTCTCTTTAGTTGAGAATAATATTTAGAAATCCAGATCTAGGATCTTGGTGTGCTTCTTGCCATTGAAGTATTGCTACTCCCAGTCCTTTTCATTGAGCAGGTAAAGCGTGTGTATACATATATGTATGAACCCATTTTTCCCTCTCCCCCTACCCTCAAATGATAATTTCATACCTATATTGCCACTTCTCAAATAGGAATTTATAACTGGATGTCAGCTTGCTCCAACATCACAGAGCTCATTCTAGTTTTCCCCCCTTGCAATTCTATTATGCATTTCTCTGACTTGGTTCCCATCATTCTCAATATGTTTACTTATTTGATCAATGCCCTTGAATATACATGTCTTCCAATTCCTGTCACCCTGCCCAGTTCTCCAGGACACAGGAAATATCCCTATACCCACTGCATCCTTCATGTGGGTTCCCTGTTTAATTATCAGTGTTCTGACTTCCTGCTTTGGGCTATTCCCCATCTGCCTACTCCAAGGGGTTGCCCTCTTCACCTACTTTGGACTCAAGCACTCAGCACTGAGATGTGCCCTATGTGATGCCCTCCTCACCTCTTGCACTGGCTTCCTGCCCATGCTTACCTCCTGACACCTTCATGCTCCAATTTCTCCACTTCAGGCAGCTTCCTGTGCAGATACCTTTTCATTCTGCTTGGACCACAGTGGCCACCACCTCCCTCATGACACCTTCTTCTGACTGTGCTTGGACTGTAACCCCTGTTGAGGGGCACGGACACACTGCCCCTTCTCAGAGATACCCTCCTTCCCAGGCTGGATCTTGCATGTTGGGTCACTCTCACAAGGATGCTGTCCTCACCAAGCCTGGGCCCACACCTTGACAGGGCAGCCCCACACACTCCACAGAAGCCTTGTGCTCCTCCAACGCCGTGTGCCAGGCAGATGCCATCGTCCACTCCCAACCTCCCAAGGGCATTTTTCCACTGGACTCAGACATCCTGTGCCACACCCAGTGGGGAATTTACCCTTGCTTTGTCTGTCTAGTGACTTTTGGATGAAATCATTCAAAAAGGGAAGGCATGAGAGAAGATGAGTAACAATGATGATCTTTTAAAAATGATAACCAGATCATGTCATATCTCTGTTTAAACCCCCTCAGTGACTGTCCAACATACATAGAACAACAGCCTGAGGCCCTGTCCTGACTGATGAAGCCTTCATGGTCCAGTCTCCACCTCCCTGGCCTCTCCCTAACTCCTACCCTCTGCTTACCACAGACTCATCTATTTCTCCTCTTTCTCCTGCCTTATAAACTCTGTACTTGCATTTTCTCTGCTGAATGCAGGCTTGTTTTGTCATTCAAACCACCCCATCCAAACTAGCCTACTGGTCATTCTTTATGCCACCAACCTGTTCCAATTGTCCATATAGCACTTATCACTCTCTGTTTTCTTTCATACTTATTGGATCTAAGCAGATATTACCTTCGGAGGTTTCTATACATGCTCTCATTTCTGTACATCCCTAAAGAAAGGGGAGGCGGGAGTTAATGCTTCTTTTAATCCACTCAAATAACCTTCAATCAATGAGGAACAAGTGTTGGTGGATAAATATTCCAGTGTCTTTGCTCCTCACTGGGGAAATTCTGGGGGATATTCTATGCCTTTGGAGGTTACAACAGGAGATTAAGATTTACTTACTCATACCAGTGATTTACTCATTAACACACCTCTGATTTTCTTTCCATCCCTTTCCTACAATGTGCTTCTTGAGGTCAGGTTTTGGAAAGCAGTTTATATTCAAATCCTCATGGTTTGCTTTGGGAGGAACCCAAATTAAGTGACCTGTTTCCTCTGACTAGAATGTTAAATTTCATGACATCTGGGACTTGTCTGTATTGTATCTTGAGCTCCAGTGTCTCAAACTAATTGCCTTGTATTAGGACCCAACAAATACATAGTAAACGAATGACTGAATGCATAATTCCATCCTTGAATCTTGACTCATGTTTATCCTTGTTCACTTCTGATTCATTGGTCAATCCTTTTCCATTTCTTTAGCCACCATTCAAGGACAGGCTGTGTGGCCCTGACTGTCAGGTACATTAGAGCTGTGACCTCCACACAAGTCTCCCCGCTTCCTATCCCCAGCCCAGTTCATCCCACCCTGCACATCATTGCCAGAGAAATCTGAGAGTGTTTCTGTGCTATTCCCCATCCTTCCAGTGCTTCTCGATGCTGCCTCACAGATGTGAAGAAGAAATGGGGTGCAATAGACAGTCTCTGCTCAAACGTCCCCACTTCTGGGATGGAGGTGATGGCCATATGGAAATGAAGAAGGAAGCACAGTGGCCTTAGTGCTGTTTCAGTCGTTTGCTCTTATCAAACTGCAATTCATCTGTCTCTACAACTGGACCCTGCCTTAGGAGTCTTTGCATCCCTGGGGCCCCTCATAGCATGGTGGCATCTGGCTAGTTGAAGTAAATGCATTGACTTTTTGAAAGTAACCTTTATATTTTTCCATGTATACAATTTTAGAGTTATGTAACTTGGAAAAATGATTTTTTTTTAATGCTTCTAGAACAGGGGGTCAGAATATGTTTCCTGTAGGGGTTAGGTAGTAAATATTTTTAGGCTTTCCAGGCCAAATGGTCTCTGATGCAGCTATTTAACTCTGCTGTTGTAGCACAAAGGCAGACACAGATAATATGCAAACAAATGAGAGTGGTCATGTTCCACTAAAACTTTACAAAAATAGGCAGGAAGTTGGATTTGGCTGGTGGGCCCTTGTTTATCAACCTCTCCTTTAGAGCAATAGATAAGCCCTGTATATGTTGCTTCCCTAAGCAGCTTTCCACCTTTGGGCCAATAGAAAGGTGGACTGCTCTCATCTTTCATTTTAATAATTTCTCCTGGAAGAGGAATAATAAAGGCTAAGATATATGAGCTTATGGCAAACCAGGAAAAAAAACCACATAGTTTGTACTTATTCAGTGTTTACCATCCATCAGACATGTACGAGATGTATTCTCACTTAACCCTCATTGCTTCCCTATGAAGAAGGTGATGTTCTTATTTCATCTTAGAGTTGAGAAATTTGAGATGAGAAGAGCTCAACTAACTTGCCACAGGTCACACAGCTTGCAAGTGGTGAACTTGAATTTGAACTCAGATTTATCTGAGCCCCTGCCTTTAACCACTACTTTTTAATAGGGGCTACTGGGAGGTTACATAAATAAAAATCACAAAACCAATTTTATTGATGAAAGATAAAAAGTGGCAACAAAATAGGTGCCTATAGATCAGTACGTATTCTTTTCCCCTTTTGGATTGAGGGAAGTTCAAAGGCCATCTTTGTTGATTTTATATCTCTGGGCTTTGTTGTGTGAATTCAGATCCCTGCAAGAAATTCCATGTTCCTTTGTTCTTTATGACAGGCCAGTCTGAATGAGAAGATTTTAAAACTTCCTCAACTCTTTGAACATGCAGATCATTGATCTTCACAAACCATTTGAAACACCCTAAGGAGGTTACAAAATTACAAGCCATGTTTTTTTGTTTTAAGTGAATGTATACCAGGCCTCTGGGACCTTTTGCCTCATCACACAACACCAAAGCTTCTCTCTCCTCCTCTGAGTATTCCATGCTGTCAGACTCTGCATAACAAAATGGTATTCTATTGCTAGGGTGGCCTCTTCCCATTGAAAAACTCGTCTTCCAGGAAAGTGGGGGCTCCTAACCCACTCTGCTGTGGTGCTGCTTTGAATCCTGGGGCAATCCAGGGTTTGATATTTCCTACTGAGCTGACTACTGCCTCTGCCTTCTGTGCTGGCAGCAACACAACTGCGGATTCTTTAAGAAGTGCTCTGCGGTCTTTATCACAGCTCTACCCCATGGTCATTTTATATTGGCATTTATTAAGCCTTGATATGTGGTATACCAGACTGCACACTCTTTCTGAAGTGGAGCCAGGGTTGGCTATTTATTTCTGTGGCCTTGGCATTTAAGTTCTTGCACAGAGTATGCTCTCAAAACATGTATTTTTTTTAAAGATTTAGTTATGCATACAAGAGCTGGGGTACAGGCTAGAGATGTCGGGGTGAGAGGAATCACCAGAGACAGAGTGGGAAACAACAGGCAAATTGACTGAAATACACTGCTGAGGGGAGCAGCGGGCAAGGCAGGAGAGGTCTGCTGCGCCATGTGGGTTTTTCCCTGGCCAGCCGGGGATAGAACTCGTGCTGCAGAGGCTGCGGATTTATTCATAGTGCGGTGCTTAACCCATTATGTCACCCTGGAGGCCCTCAAAACATATTTTAAAAATGAATTTGGTTGATCTGAGTTCCGGGTTACTTGTTCAGCCTCCTCTGTTAGCCCTAGTGTTCTGTGCAAGCTGATGAGGTGGTTAGGGGCACAAGATCTGAGGTTTTCAGTCCTGGCAACTTCACTTCCTAGCTGTGGTCATTGAGCAAATTATTGCACCTTCTGGTGCCTCACTTTTCCCTTTTCATTGTAGCCTGTGGATTCTACCACCCACTTATCACATAGGTGCGATCTTTGTGCAGATTACATGATGATATATGTGCAAAGCACGTAGAAGAATCCCGAACACATTCTATTCTCATTCTCATTACTTTTGTCTACAACACTCTTTTCTTCTGTTGGATAATGCCCCTTGACTTCCTCCCTCTCAACATATGATTAGCTTCCATTTAGTATGTTTTTCACACTGTTCATCACTACTTTTTAATTGTCTTCCCCTTCAGTGCCCAGCCCACAGCCCATCTTAAATAAAATCTTTATTAAATAATTGAGTGAGGGCATAGCAGCTTTTAAAAAAGTAAATTAATTGACCATCATTTCTCTCAGGACCATAAAGTACATCAGGTGGAGTGATCCTATAAAAAAGCAGGCTAATCTGCTCAGACCCCTATGGTGGCTTGTGCTCAACCTCCATCAATGCCCAAGACCTCCCTGGGGCTTGCCTCCTTCCTGATCTGGCCCCATTACTTCTCTACTCTGCCTCCAATTGTTCTTCTCTATGATCAATTTACTGCTCTGGCCTCTTGGCTATTCCCTGAATTCACAGACATGATTCTCTTTCAGGGAATCGGCGCTTGCTGTTCCCACAATCTGAAATGTTCTTCCTTAGAGCCTAGGGTTTTCTTGATCCTGTTCACATCTTTGCCCAAATCTTACCTTCTGTGTGAGGTCTGACCATCTTGTTTAAAACTATAAACCTCTTTCTGCCCTGGATAGATATTTGCCAAACAAATAAAAGACTTAAAGAATTTCTACAGCCTCCAGAACTGAGAAAAATAGAAAATCTTATGTGAGCTGCTTTCTGGAAGAGATTTATGTGACTCTTTGCTCATGCATCTTTCTTTATAATTTTTGACTAGAAAAGAGATATGTGGAGGGCCTGCAGTGAGTCATGAGTTGCCTAATCCAGCTCTAGCCGTCTTCAGTAAGACCTGGTAGCAGCCCTGGAGGCCACACAGTGCCAGGTGCAGGGGGCCTGCACCGCACTATTGGAAAGGTCAAAACCCCTCTTCCATAGGCAGAACTAGAATCATCCCTTCTGCAGCTTTCCATAATCAGCTGAATGCAGCACAGGTGAGACATTTAAAATACCCAGAAGTTTCTTCTGAATGCTTCTAGGTATCTGGTGGCAATTACCACACAGTTACCATGTGTTTTAAAGACTTCTTACATAGAGGATTTCACTGCAGCCTTTGTGGATTCTACCACCCAAATTACATGACTGTGTTTGTGACTAGACACAGTTAGGTTGTTGCCATGCTAAAGTTTTGCAAAAAACACTTCTCAGGTGAAAGCAAGAACCTCACATTCACCTGTGCTTTAGGAAATGTGGCTTCTCACAATTACTCTATTCTCTTAGATGCGTGAACTAGAAGACATAGCCCAACACAAATACTGTACTCACAGTTCGGTGCTACATGTCTTCACTCTCCTAAGTCACACAGAAGTATCGATTAGTATGTGTGTAAAAGCACTTTTAATGATCACAAGTGTTAGAACATCCATTTTATGTGCATTTTCTCATTTACTCTTCCCAGAAACTATGTGTGACTGATATGATGACTATTAAGATCACAATTATTGTTACCATGATAGTATCATTATTGCCACAATAACAATATTAACTCACTATGAATTATTATTATCAATGAAGAAACTGAAGGACAGAAAGTTAAGTATTTGCCTGAGGGGACCTGGCCAGTAATCAGGAGGACCCGATACACTGTACCTCATCATTACCTGCTCTACAGTCTTGCAGGAAGCCTAGTGATGTGATGAAATGAGTTGAATGCATGGGTTTCTCTCTCTTATCAGTGATCTGGATATTTCAATTTCCTGTGTACAGTTAGGCTTAGAGGTAGAAACTTGGGCTTGTAATTATGAAACTATTGAGCCTTTTGATAATGCAGTGCAGGATAATACAGCATCTACAGTCTAATCAATCTTCAATTCCCTTTACAGGAAAAGCATCCACTAAACTCAGGAGCTAAGGTGAAAAAATAACAGATTTTTAAATCAGAGGGAAAAACACTAATTTTAATCCAAATTTGAATCACACAATCGACTTCCAATTAGAAAATGAGTAATGTTATTCAGGACTTGCTTCCTTAGATATTACACACACACACATGCACGAGTGTGCACACACACACACACACACACACACACTTTAGGAACTAGAAAACCAGTTGCTTACATTTTATATTTTTTTGGAAGGTGGACAATAGATTCTCTTTTTTCATGTTACTTTTTAAATATATACTATCCTCAGGAGTAAGTCTTCTATATTGTGTTGGGAGAATTAGTCATTCAACACGCAAATAGCCCCCAAGCATTACTCTGGAAGTGTACCCCTTGGTCTACCTTTTAATATGAGATAGCAAGTTGAAAGAAACAGCGTCTGGGGAATGGGTAATCCGAGTGGCAGGTTCCCATAGGAACGGCAAGAAGCTGCTGCTTTATTTATGTGCATTTGCAGCAGCTGCCTCCTTTGGATTCTGGCTCTTAGCAAGCTCAAGCAGCAGCTCCATGCACAGAGCTGCCCTAAATGTCTCTCTTTGAAGCCCTCGAGTCCACAGCCTTCTATTAGTGTCTGGCCCCGATTCAGCACGGTCCTGAATGCTTCACCTGCCATGTTAAGTTTCCAATAGAGCCTGAACCAGATTTTAAAAAAAGAACAATCCCTGGCCAGTGAATCTCAGCATGGGAGAGGTGGAAAGTGAGAAGGGTAGAGCCACTGCAGAGAGTAATTACTTCCTGTCAGCTATCTTTGGACGGATATTGATATCTCTGTCTCATCTCGATGTTTTGCTCTACCTGGATCCCAGCTACCTGTTTAGAAGATTAACAACATTTAGACACAGACCCTTAGACACTCTGGACTTTGGAGGAGCTATGGTTCATAGCAGAAATGGCATTATGGATAGACTAGCATACATTTTAAAGAAATTTTTATTCTCAAGGATCAAAACACTTAATATTTAAGTAGCAACATCCACTCACCCATTTATGTAGATATGTGTGTATTCACTTATTAGACCTGTGTCCCTCTCTTTATTAATTTGATCAGGTTTTGCTGAAGTGGCCTGTTCACCAACTTAGTACGGGCATGGTTGGGACTAAATTACTAATCACTACACAGCCGCCACCACCCATATGCCTGGGATATGGTGTCCTTATCAATTATTTGTTAAACAAAGGAAGGAAGAACTGAAAGAAACAACAGGAGAATATGGAAATTTGGTTGATCTGAGCAATAGCAAGAATTGTAAATGTCTAATTGTAAGAATTGTAGGATAGTGTATATTTTTACATTAAAGATCCAAGATCAGTCAATTAAAAAAATAATGAATTGTCTTTCATAAGGCATAGATAAGAATTTCACAATGGAATGGTAAACAATATAAATGTTAACCCTTGGTTAAATAGCATGCAATATGGATGATAAGGTAAGAACTTATTGTACTAAAATATATGTTTCACAAAGTAACTAACATTTACTGAGTAGTAATTACCTGCTGGACATTGTTTTAAGTGACTTACATCGATTGTTTCATTGCATCTTCACAATTATGAAGTAAGTACTATTATTTTTCCTCATTTCTGTAGATGAGGAAGGAAATAGGAAGAGGTTAGATAGCTTGGCCAAACTCACACGTAGGAAATGACAGTGCCAGAATATGAGCCCAGCCAGTGCTAACAGGAAAATCTGCTCTTAATCACCACTACATACAGTCACCATCCATGTCATAATTCCATGTTCACAAGCTCCAATGGGGAGGGACAAAAGACATTTTCAAAAAATGCCCCGATGCTGAAACTGGGGGTTGAGCTGCCACAAAGGAAAAATATCTGTCAGAGCATGGTGCAGTCAGGGCCCCAACAACACAGAGGAAGTGGATCTGTGGTGTCAGAGTTCAGGCCTTGACACTGCCAGGGGCCCTGAAGATGGTTTATAAACTTTTCTTTACCTCAGTTCATGTCACCGTCACCACAGTGAGCTAGTTAAAGCCCCAAGCAAATACCCCAAGATTAATCAGCCCCACATGAAACTCAGATCTAAAGTTTACTGAGGGCCTTTTCTGCCTGACTTCTGTTTATGTGACAGAGCAATCCCCAGAGAAAGAAAACCTCCCTGTTCAACTCCACCCTTCCTTAGCTTGGAGCAGGGAAGCTGGAACCTCTCCTTTCCTTTGGGCTTCCTCTGTTACAATTAGACATCTCACAATTCTAAGAGGAGTCTTTATTATTTTTTTTTGTCACCGTCAACTGAATCAAGAACCAAATACCACTTAATAAGTTCAAAATCTCCCTTTCTTCTTTCTACTCTTTCCTATTAGTATATTGAAAATGAAGGCAAACAATAAGGTTTTTGCTTTTTTCAATTTGTGAGATGTGAATTTTGGGATCAGAAGACAGGAGGGAGAGAGCAATTTGAAGGAGACAACCAGGGATGTAGGGAGAAAGATCCAGAGGCAGAGGAGGCAACAGGGACCTCAAGTAGCAAGGGCAATGCTGAGAAGAAGGAAGGGCTGACCTCTGAAAGAGGGAGCACCTTTTTTCTAGATGAAGATAAAGAAAAGTCAAAAAGTTTTAGAGCAGTTGGAGGAATCGAGGAAGAAAGTTGGCGGCAATCATGGGAAATGACTTCAAATTTTTCGGAGAAGCAGGAGGCAATGTCACATGAATTCTGTAATTTAAATGAAATAGATTAATTCATGTTTTATATGCCATGGATTTTCACATTAAAGATCCAAGATCAATCAATTAAAAAGTAATGAGTTATCTTTCGTAAGGCAGAGATAACAAATGTTTCACAAAGGAATGGTAAACTTTATGAATGTTAACTCTTGGTCTAACCTCAGCGATAATAGGTCCTCATTATGGATGCCTGTCCTCACTTTAGGAAAATTCTACGTACAAAAAAGTCTAAGATTTAAAGATACATTTGGCATCATTTTATAAAACAATTTACTTTATGAAGAAGTTCTCAGAAGTTTCTTTCTACTATTCTAGCTTCCCGATTATTTTACTTTAGAAAAATCAATGTAAAGACTTTTAAAAATTGTACTTTTAAGGTAAGGTAATTTGTTTTAAATTGAAGTTTAAATACTCCCTCAAGAATGCATATTTGTAAATGGTGTTGTAAAATTGCATCCTTTACTTATGGAGAGGAAATTACATAGAAGCAAAATGTGAGACCAAAAAAAAAAAAAAACCCACAATATGATAATTTCAAACTTAAAAAAACATATTATTTTGAACACCATTTATGGTTATGGTTCTGAGGCCTCCATCACTGCCAGCATGACCCAGATAGGCTTCAGGTAAAATAGAAGCTATAAGCTTAGTCATGATTAGTAGAATTCACTGAGCTCCTTAAGCAGAGCATGACTACACAGCTATGATAAAAAGAAGTTAATGGGGGAGCAAGAGAATCAGAGGTCCCCTATAGATAAGAAAAGCCTCTCAGAAGACAGCAAGAGCTATAGTTGCCCTTTGCATGTGTTGGTCCTATAAGAAAAGAGGAAGAAGGAAAATGCTGTGAAAACCTCATAAGTAAAAACAATAATAAAGAGAGAGCATAGTAGGGAATTACGTGGAAACAGAGATGAAAAGACACAAGAAGGTAGATCTCCTTCCTGTTTTCTTAGCTTCTGTTAAAGATTCAGCAACTTATTTAGCCATCCAACCAAAAAGTAGAGGGTCACCTCTGATATCCACTTTTCCTCAATCTATCAGTAAATCCTCATTACACTCCACTGCGCCAATGTTCTTCAACATCTATTATGATCTCTGTTTTTACTTGCCTTAGCTGGAAACTTCTGGCCTGCCATCTGTCCTCCAGTATCATATACACAGCTGCCAAATTAATCTTTTAAAAGGAGAACTCTGACCAGGTCACCCACTTGCTCAAAAACTTTGAATGGCTTCCCCACTGTGCGCTGAACACATTTAAAGATGGTTACATTAAGTAGAGCCTAAAGCAGTGTTTCTCAACGTGTGGTCTCTGGAGCATCTGCCTTAGCATCCCTTGGGAACTGGTTAGAAATGTAAATTTTTGACCTGTATTACCCATCAGAAACCCTGGGAGTGGGTCCAGCAATCTGCTTTAATCTAGATGATTCTGATGCATGCTAAAATTTGAGAACCACCGATTTAGTGATTGAGACTATGGACTCTGGCTTCAGATGGTCTAGTCTCAACTCCTCTTTCTGCTTATTAGCTGTTTTCCTTAGAGAAGTCACCCTCTAAGCTTCAATTTCCTTATGAGAAAAAAATGGAACGTAATTAAGGTCACTACTGTGGTTATGAACAGCACTCATATATAAAGCTCACCACAGAGCCTACACATCTGGAATTCTCCATAAGTATCACTGCTACTCATTATTGTTATTAATGGCTATCCCAGCATTAATCCTAAACTACTTTCAACAGGCTGATTCAGTTGACCTACTCACTAATCCTGGCAGGTTTTGTACCACTAGCAGTGCCTTGCTCATAAATGGGCTCAACTGTTTGACATATGAATCACTGAAGAATGAATGCCAGAAAATTCTTGATACTAATCAAGAGCCTTTGGGAAGAAGCTTAGTTTGAAATTGAAGAGTGAAAATTCTAATGAATGTTAATGAGGTATTGATTTACTATCTGACCTGAGACAATATGATACACTGGTTGCTTTTATTCCCATCTGTAAAATGGGATTAATGCTATTAACCTCTTTAAAAAAAATTATCCCTACAGATACATAGCAGATAGAAAGTGCCCACAGGTATTGGAATAATTCCTGTGATACATATAATCACATCTGCTGAAATGGGAACAAGCTAGGGATACTCTCCAATAGCAGAGCTGAGGACAGTGATGTTTTTCTGTTTTGCTTTAAATTGCTACTAGTGTTTCCGCATAATTCTGCTCATGGGAAAAGGCACTATAAATATTTCTTTTAAACTTCTGTCACATTTGGAGAGAGGTTGCTAGAAAAGATATTGTCTAATATATAGCTAACAGTTATCAAGTTAATATATGTGAATTGTCAATAAGGTCATTTCAACTACATAGTATTTTATATCACTGGGAAATCTCAGGAAGAAGTTGCCTTAACTTAGCATAATAAAGGTTGGGAAAAGAGTGTCGACTATGAAGGCATATCTATTATTAGTACTGAAGAAAGAAAATATTTAAATTAGCAATGGGGAATAGGTAAAGCCATCTTCACAAATGAAATAGATATGTTATCGCTTGTAATCTGTAATATTCTCCATGATGTTCTATTCCTCTTTTAGCAAGATTAACTAAACCCTGATTCTGACATTATAACTGATTTCCTCTGCAACTAGGCAGCCCCTTCTCCTCTTTGGGTCATCATAAAAGGTGGCAATGCTCTTGCTATCAAACAAGGTCAACTATGCCTTTTGTTGAGGCCCATGGCCCAGAAGGTTAGGTCCTGTGGCCCAAGTCCAGAGCAGCAGACCCAAGTCTGCTTCTCCAGCCTCAATATTTTTTGCTCTCTGCCTCCTATATGTAGACCCCATCTGCAGAGAACTTTTCTCCATTTCCCTCACATATTAAATTCCTAAGTAGAAGGACTTGCTTTCCTTGATTATAGGCACTTATAACATCAAATTGACAGACTTAGTAATGTCTTTCTGCCTGGTCTGTTGTCATCTTAAATCAGGAACCATGCTTTATTTTGTCCTTATTTTCAGCCTTTAGGAAGACATCTGGAATTAGGAACTCCCACCCCAATCCAATAGGTACTGCTTGAGCAAATGAGTGAATGAGTAGAGAGTATCATTTACTGACTAGTCTTCAGCATTAGCTAGTATTTTTTTTTCTAGCTAATGAAAATTTCAGAATAAATGAGTGTCATGGGCCTCACTGGTGGCACAAGGGGATAAGCCTCAGCACTGTGAAGCATCGGCAGTCACTGAAGCATGAGTTTGATCCCCAACCAGGAAAGTGACCCACATAGCATAGGAGACCTCCTCTGTCTCGCCCCCTGCTTCCCTCAGTAGTGTATTTTAGTCAATCCACCTCTGTTTTGCTCCCCGCTCTGTCCCTGGTGAACCCTCTCAACCTCCGCACCTCTAGCATACACCCAGTTCTTGTACACAAATAAATGAATCTTTTTAAAAAAAAAATGAGGGCCAGAATTTTAAGAATCTTGAAACACTGAAGTTATATCCAATAAGAATGATAGATATGGGTAATTTGCAGTTTCAATTCACATTCTCAGCCCACTTCTGGCTTACAGGTCTCTAGAGGATGATTTCACCAGTGAGTAAGTGGATGATCTCTTCCTTCCTCCACTGAGACTAGTAAAGACATCAATACCACTCCCCATTCACATTTTCTGCTGAAGGCAACTTCCTGCTTCTCAGCTGAGTCAGACGACAACATCTGGAGAGCGTTAAGGAGGGAAACTGGCTCTACCTGGCATTGGGTTGGTGAGGGTGTTAGTCCTTTTAATAATTGAAGATCTCCATTCTAGAGAAAGAGTTCATTGAGGAAGACCAGTTTTCTGAAGATGAAAACTCAGACTTGCCTTAGAGTCTACCATACTTACTGTTTAACCTAGCTTGAATGTCCTTGTCAGAGCCAGCTTTTAATTATTTCCATCAGTGTTGAATCTCCAGCCCTCACCTGTTATCTCTGCCTGCCTCAAACCTTCATCCCCTAAGTTTGACTACATCAGATGTCAGTCACCTGCCCGAACTCAGTTGCGTTTGACCTCAATTACCTGCAATCTCTTCCTGACTCCTGCCCTAATTAGGCCCTTACTTGTGCCTCTTGAAGGACTGGTTGCCAAGAGCAACCATCATAGAGACAACAGTGAAACCTCAGTTAAAGAGCACCTTCTCTCCTGTGTCCTTGTGACATGTATGGATATTATAAAATGCTATTAGTCAAATATTTTTTTTTCTAAGAAGGCCGAAAGGCCTTAGGTCTTCTTAGAAAAGGTCTTTCAAATCTATTGGTTTAGGTGTGTTTTCTGTACAACCACAAATGATTAAGGAAATATAACAAAGTGATTGTTACTTATACAGGGAACTGGCCTACCATCAAGTCCTGGATTGGTTTTCTTCCTGGGCTCCATAAAGTTCTATTTTATATTTTGTTTTTTCTTCCCAGGGTTGTAACAATTTTCTACAAATCAGGAGGCTTAAAACAACAGAAATTTATTATCCACAGTGTTGGAGGCTGAAGTGCAAAATCAAAGTGCTGTAAGTGTGAGTTCTTTCTGAAGGCTCTGAGGGAGAATCTGTTCTAGGCCTGATTCACTTCTGGTGACAGCAGGCAATTCCTAATGTTTCTGGCCTGGAGATGCATCATTTTTGCTTGCAGTGTCTTCACATAGCATTCTCCTGTGTGTGTCTCTCACCTCTCTTTATAAGAACTCAGGTTATATTACATTAAGGGTCCAACATACTCCAGTATGATCTCATTTTAATTTAAAGATTTATTTATTAATGCATACAAGAACTGGGGTGTAAGCCAGAGGTGCAGGGGATGAGAGGATTCACTAGAGAGAGTGGGGAGCAAAACAGGAGGATCTACTGAAATACACTGCTGAGGGGAGCAGCAGGCGAGTCAGGAAAGGTCTGCTGCGCCATGTGGGTCAGCAACCTGGCCAGGCTGGGATAGCACTGTGTAGTGGGCAGGAAGGAGCACAGGGCAGGTTTTCTGATTCAGCAGACCAGGTAAAGGAGGAGAGAGTCTTGGAGCCCTCAGTGGCTTTTGCAGGCTTTTATTGGGATTTACTGTGTACATGGCAGGTAGGGGTGCTGGGGGGCCGGGAGGCTGGCAGGACTCCCAGCCCCCGGCAAGTCTTCACTTTATCTAGGCTCTCCGGCATTTTCTCTGCTTGCTTCTCTGCTCTCTCATGCTTCTCTCTCTCTCTGGTAGTTCTGTTCTGCTTCTTCTTCTCCGCTTCTGCCTCTTCTGTTACTGCTGGCATCTCCATGAGGCTGCCTTTAAAAAGCCCAGTCTTAGCCCAGATGAATCCCATCTACATAGGCCCACACCCTACTCAAGGTGCCCGCCATCAGGCATGCATTCAGGACCCCAAGGATCCATCATCTATCCTGATGGCTGGAGAGCAGAAAAGCCTGATTCTTTTACCTTACCCTACACACGGTCTTTAACCCCTGTGCCACCAGAGAGGCCCTTCAACATATATTTTAGAGGGACACAATTCAACCCATAACATCCCCATACATTTTAACTACAAGCCTTGACTGTTTTCATCATGAGTTCCAAACAGAATTTCTTATGCTGTCCTGGAAAGAGCATACGTGGGCTTTGGGTTTAGTCAGACTGGAGTCAAACTCAGACTCCCTACACCTCAGGCCATGTTTCCTAAGTGTCTTGGCTGGTTTTGCCACTTTTAGTATGGAGGTAATATCTCTCTTGTGTAGCTAGAAACACGAAATAGATGATATATGTACATACACAGCAAGTTCTCAACAAACATTAAGAACTTCCATCTTCAATGGATGATTATTAAAAGTAGCAAAGAAAAAAAAAGCAATCTATATTGAAACAAAACTTCCTATCAATGTTTCTCTTGGACTTAATGATGAACATTTCAGTACAAGTATATAGAATCCTACAAATTGCCAAAAGCATCCTAATGCCTTTTCAGCTTGTGAAGCTTAATCAAAACTCTCATAGACACATGTGGGCAAATGCTTTAAACAATTGCTCCTGGCATTTTTGAAAGAATGAATTTAATAGACTATTTTTCATTCTTGATTATGAAAATAAACAAACACCTACATAATATGGCTTTAAATGCTCTGAGATCTGCGTTTCAGTACTCTATCCTATGACTCATAAAGGAAGCTTCTATTTTGGTGTGTCTGGACAAATCTGGTTAGATAAACCTTGAAAAGTATTTGAATTAAAAATACATGGTTATGGTACAATGCTTAGCAATCTTTTCAGGAGAGAAGAGGCAGGCACTGCATCACCAAGATAACTTTATTTAAACTTAATTAGCTGTTAGGAGGTTATTTACTACCCTTAGTCTATAAAAAACAAAGGTCTGTCAGTACCAGATGCATCTGATTTTTGCAGATGTGGTTGTGGCTTCTGAAATCTTTGAAGATTCATCTTAAATGTGCTTTCAGGTCCCCCTTTTGTGAAACTTTGACAGGATAATAGAATTAGATTTGCTGAATTTCACTAAACTGTAAAGTAACGTGTCATCAGCTTCACTTACTCCTCAAAAAATATTTCTCTCTGGTAATGCTCATCAATCTAGCTTTTCAACCCCTAAACACGAAACTCTGAAACACAAAGGATAACTCCATCAGTTTCGCAAGTGACAAGATGTTAAACATTTAACACTCCCACATTGTAGCACCAGCTGCCTCTGGATAATGCAGACTTAGGTTTGGTTTAGACAAAATGGGAGGGGCAGAAGAAGAAGAAAGAAGGAAAAGGAATTACTCTTGCAGAGAGAATGCAAAATTCTCTGCAGATGTGAGAATTCTGAAGAGGCTGTGCCTGTGGAACAAACCTTTTCTCCTGAGGGAATATAACAAGAGATTCACCATAAGGTCCTAGCAGTGCCCCTGTATGCCCACATTTTTTCTGGGCTTGCTCTGATAAGAGCACTTAGTGTACTGGGTTAAAATTATTTTTTTTCTGAGGGGGGAGGTACAAGTAGATTCCTGAACCCTACTACAGATGCTCAATAAGTATCACTGAGTGAGAACTGGACTAGCACTGAGGTGTTTTTGGTCACACCAACTCTCTCCTTGGCTGTATTCTCAGGTATGTCAAACAATATTGACTGAACAGCCTGTGTACTCAACTGATCTAACAAGAGAATTCCTTGACAAGGCCTTTGTGAACAACCCTAAACTACCAACAACTTTAAAGAGCCAAGGCTGTTTCTTTCAAGTGTTTTGTCATGAGTAAAGCTTATGAGATGGCAAAAGCCAGCTATGGTTTTTCCATGGTGAGCCATTTAGCAGAGTGAGAGGCAGGAAAAGCCAACTTTGAGTGCTCACAGAGTCTGCCCAGTCAGGAGGCTTGTTAAGAGAGAAGTTTTCCATATGGAGTGAAGCACGCTGCAGCCAAGTGCCCATTTTGATGAACGTGGCATGAAGCTCCCAACAGGGAAGACGAACAGTATAAATAGCACTCTGTCAGTGGTAGGTGTTGGTTCTTTTGCTCAGTGAACTTTTGATTTGGAACTACCATGTGCCAGGTGCTATTCCAGGCACTAAAAGATGAAGGCAGATGGGAGTGGTGTAGGAGTGGAGAGGCACGTTAAGAGGAATAAGGCATATGGCTATGATGCTGGGCAGTTAACTCAGTAGGTCTCAGTTTCATCATCCCCCTTTCAATGTAGAGATTAACAAACTATAAGCTGTGAAACCTTTGTAAGTTAATTTCCTCTTCTTTTTCATGACGATGTTTGGATCCTTACATCTTAATTTTCCTTTTCTCGCCATTTAAAGAAACAGCCTCATAAATAGTCACGTGCCTGGTGCCATCGACACAGGATGAGCTGAGCACCAAGATCCATCCCCGCAGGGCTGCCCGGTTGGCATAGCTCCCGGGCCAATCTGGGGTTCAAGTGGAGTTTTATGGAGTCTGTTTCACTCATGTCTCATCTGTATCACCACATTTTCGTTCTCAACTTGAGTCTTTTCAGTCACCCATTCTAAACATAGCTGTAGAAATC
This sequence comes from Talpa occidentalis, assembly GCF_014898055.3. NCBI lineage: Eukaryota > Metazoa > Chordata > Mammalia > Eulipotyphla > Talpidae > Talpa > Talpa occidentalis. The sequence goes on from NW_023605305.1 coordinate 50,498,646, forward strand.
ATGCTCATTCAGGATCATTTGGAATTAAGAATTGTACCCACTGCAGTTTCTGCAGAGACTAGAGGTTGCTGTACCCAGTTCTACCCAGAGCCTCACGTGCTCACTGCCTGCATGAAGAGTGTGAGGACTCATTGCCTAAAAGGGAAGCTGCATTAAAAGAAAGGTGTTGTTTTGTTTTTGCTTTTCAATTTTCCTTGGAGACTGAACTCACCTGCTTCTATGTTCTTCTCTGATTTCTACTTCTTTACACTTGAAATTTCTAAGCATCTCTTCTGCTTAGTTACTTCCAACACTTTCCTGTTCCTCAAATGTATCACACAGATTCCTGTCTCCTTGCTGTTGTCCCTGCTTCTTCCTTTTCCTTATATACTTTTGATTTCTTTCTCTGCTTTGCTAATTCTCACAGATTCATGCTAAACAACATTGGTTTTAGGAAGCTTCCTGTGGCCCTCCCTAGGCTCCCTGGACATCCTACATCTGACTCAGCTGTTATTTTTCTGTTTGCTTCCACCTCCTCACTAGACTGGATTCTCTCAGGACTAGGAAGAGATATGTTATCAATACTTCCAGTGTCCTCTATAGTATCTGGCACGTAGTAGATGCTTAATAAATGCAAATCCAGTGAAACACTAAAGAAAGAGCAATAGAATCAGGTAAATGAAGGGGCCAGGTTAGTAAGGGATATGTTGCATACATTGGGTTTTTCTCATCTCTGTGTTAAATATTGTCAATCCCTTAAAGAAAACAAGGGGAACACAAAGAGGGAGGGGTAACAAAAAGTGAGAGTATTTATGCAAGTCTTGTACTCAAAATATTGGGAGCTCTTTGTTTAGGATCAGACACAGTGCTTTGTACACAGCAGGGGCTCAACACACATTTGTAAGCTAATTGATGAATTCCACGAACTTTCCCTTTGTAGCTATATTCATTAAGCTTTGTGTACTATTCAGATTCTTATATGACTTTCCTTAGGATAAAGAGTTTATTTAAACAAAGGTAATACATAGACCTTTCTACTTTACAAAAAGTTACAGTACCTAATTCAGTGGGCAGTAATGTCAAAGGAATATAAGAAACTTGTAATAGTTCCTCTTTTCTCCTAAAGATCTATTTATGTATGCACACAAGAACTGGGGTTCAGGCCGGAGGTGTGTGGGGTGAGAAGATTCACCAAAGACAGACTCAGGAACAGAACAGGCAGATTGACTGAAGTACACTGCTGAGGGGAACAATGGGCGAGACAGGAGAGGTCTGCTGCGCCATGTGGGTAGCTCCCTAGCCAGGGATTGACCCCGTGCTGCAGAGACTGTGGATAGCTTCACAGTGCTGTGCTTAATCCCTTGCGCCATCAGGGAGGCCCATTTGATAATATTTAAATTATTTCTTATTTTGTCCTTCCATTCAGATATGAGAAATTGGGTGAAAAATTACTTTAGACGTCAAAAACAACAACCAACATTAACAATGTTTTGTCATCAATTTTTATATTACTTATTTTATGATTCCACATTTTATTCCTCTATGTTGATTTGGTAAGATGTTATTGCAGCAAAGAGTAGAAGACTCATCATGCCTGAACAATAAAGGATCATTTTTTATAGAATGAAAAAATGTTCATTGGTGTTAAAATTGTATATTTAGATTTGCTGTTTCTCAAGAAATCTTTTCTACTTTCATCTAGTCTTCTGGCATTTAGTAGACACATTCACAATTAACTACAGTTTTCTTTTCAGAGGTTACAAAGAAGGAAAAATTGAAATCCTTGAAAGTCATTTCTCCTGATTTCTGTTATTTTCATGTAAATAGTTGTTGGATAGAAAACATCCAGGAACCGTGGTTCCAAATGGCAACTTGACTGGGAATTTGATGAACAGCTAATGTTGATAGAGGAAAAGTGTTAAGAAATTCATGGGTAGAACTGCTATTTAATGAGAAAAATAAGTGTCCTGTGATCTCAAAGAGAATAAGTGATAAAAAGAAGAGAGTGCCTGAATTAGGATCTGAATTCCAGGCAGATGACAGGCTTTCTCTTTTCAACCTCAGAAAGGTGTTTATCCAGCCCTATGAAATAGTAGACAATTATCTCTAGCTTAAAGCAAGACAACACACACTTCCCAGGGATGACTAATATGTTTTTTTCTCCAATCCTTGCAAAAACCAGGCCAGGTAATATCGTGAAATTTATTTTAGTAAGGCCAGGAAAAAGTTCTCACCAGTCTTAGAATTAGGATTTGAACACAGATATATCTGACTCCAAGGTACATGCTCTTTTTCAGTGTAACACACCAATTCCCACTTCTGTTATCAGCAAATCCTCCTCTTCCTCCTGAGCTCTCTATTGGATACCTGCTCTAGGCCAGGTTCTGACCTATCCCTCACTGTCAGTGTTCCAGAAGTCTTTTCATTTTCAGCTCAAAGAATATAGAACAGAAAAACATGCTGGTATGAAGTAGTTCCTTTGACTACTTTAAATAAGACATTATGCCTGGAGCTGTTATAGTCATTTTGTGATCAAGTAGCGACAAACGTGAGAAAAAAAGATCAATGTGTGGAAGATGGCCCAGGTCTTCTATACCCTCCCAAGCAGCTCTATCCATGACCACCTCCTTCCATACTTCTTGCCATGTGTGGAAAACAAGTCCCCTATTTTAGTAAATAATTATTCACTGAGTTTCCTGTTACTTTCTGCTTAAAACTTCCTACCTGATAGATTAGTGTTAGCTGAATGCTAACTAATTAGGTGTTAGGTAACTAATAATTGAGTAGGCAAGTAGGAACACCATCCCTTCCCCTTCCTTTATCTTGATAACATTATTAGAAGAGACAAACCTGACGATAGGCTCTGAAGACTTTTTTCTTTTTCCTTCCAGAAGCACAGACAAGAACCGATTGCCTAATCTAAGATATCAATGTCAGCTCCAGAGACTGACTCTCTCTAACAAAGTCATTTTTCAGACCTGAAAAGAAATTTTGTGATTTCAGAGTCACCTAGATAGTCCTGGTTCCATTTTTCCTTTTAAATATACTGAGCAAAAACACGGGATCCTTCTATGAAATGCACCACTCTAAGGGAAAGTCTGAGCTTAGTGGCTTATATGCTGTTGGATACTGCTCTGTTTACAACTTTTTCCCTATTTAAATTTGCACCATGTGTTCTGGGGTCCACACCCCACCAGTTTTCTTATCTTCCATTCTGTTTTCAGTGTCTCACCCCTATTACAGAATCATTGTCTGGCAATCCATAGCTAGTGTTCTTCTTCCTCCTCAAATTCACTGTCATTTTCAAAGAACAAATGGATGACCTGCCTAGATAGATATACTTCCCTAGACAGTAGGCCCAGGACTTGTCTCTCCATGCTCTCAATGATACCTTCTTCTGTGTTTATGTGATCCAGCAGATATGTGCTTACTATTGTATGTATCACATTGTATTATAAATACATCTGGGTCTACTTTACATACTAGCCTACTTAAAGGAAAAAAAAACATTGTGCTATGTACCCTGCTTCACATCTCCAATCTTTAGCAAACTCCTGGTACATGTAGGCACTCTGTAAATGTTTGTTGAATGATGACTGACTTAATGAGAGAGAAAAAAACAAACAAATACTGCCTCAGCTTTCAACATTGGGCCTCCCAAAGCCACTCAAGTTCCTGAGTCTCAGAGCTTATGTGCCTGGATGACTAGCTTAAGTGACTAAATTAAATTGCCTCGTTGGTAGGGAATACCAACATCACTGAGACAAGTACTTTTAAATATCAACACATAACTGTGTTTCCCCATTTTTTGGTGTCAGTGATCTCTAACATGGCACAAAAAGAGACTCTGGAGTAAAAATATTTGTATTATTTGAGCCATTCATTCATTCATTCATTCACTCATTCAGTATATTTATATCTACCAATTTACTAATGCCAAGCATTGTGATAAATATTAAGAATGCACAGATGAAAGAGATCTTGACCTCAAGGAGTATACTCTATGTGAATATGTGTGTGGTGTGTATACATGCAGGGGGCAGCTGACATAATTAACATGGTTATAGTTCCCATGATCTAGTCAGATATGCACAGAGATAGGATGGTAACAAATATGCTGGGCTTCTAGCTGGTTGAGAGTACACAGAGAGACTTCTTTGAAGAGGATATTGTTGGAATTGAGCTTAGTCTGAATTGTATTTGAGTGTTGAAAATGGGGACTGGTGGGAAAGTTTGAAAACTGCTTTTGTCTTGCATGCTAGTTGTATACTTCTTTAGGCTTATATTGAAAGAATTCTTGGAATGTGCTTGCCTTAAAATAATCATAATGGATAATGTAGGGATCTTGCAATCAGAACACTAAATGACATCTGTAACTAAATTAAGATAATGACTTATTTAACATTTCTTTCGGCTTTTTTTTTTTTTTTTTTTTTTTAGTGTAATGCATTATGCCTGTTGGTATTGCAGGTATAAAGTTATTTCACATGGATAGATCCCCCCTCAAAGAATTTACACAACATAGACATGATACTAAGTAGAATGTGGTAAGTGACTTAAAACAAAATTTTTCTTAGAAGAGAGAAAAGTCTTTCAAGTGTAAAGATAGGAGTAGGAATGAAGTGGTGATACAACCCTGGAGGAAGGAAAGGATCTAGAAAATGTTTATATAAGTACAACAATACTCTAAATATACTAGAGCTAGAGGGTTGACAGAGTTTGCTAAGTCTTGTGCACCTTAAATTCTAATGTACATCAACAAGTCACGTGTTAGCATCTTGTTAATATGCATGTTGTGATGCAGTAGGTCTGTGTTGGGACTGAGAGTCTAAATTGTTACCAGGTAGGTGACCCTGAAGTTTTCGGTCCATGGGCCACACTGGAGTACCAAAATTTCAGTTCATATGCTTCAACAGAGATGAAATTCTGAAACTCAGGGCAAGAAGAGACTTGCCCATGCCACAGAGCTGATTAGGATGAGAGGAGTTCTCTGTCTCACACTGCAACAGCTCAGCACGTAGGGAAAGATCATGGGCTTTGAGTCAGATGGATCCAGGCTCAATCTTCAGTTTACTAGTTGCAAAGCCTTGGGCAGATCTTTTCTCCTTTCTGTGCTCCTGTTCTCTCATTTATGGAGTGTAAATAAATAACTTCTACCTCATAGGAGCATTGCAATAAGTTAATGATATGACTGTACAAAAAATGTACAGTAGTGTCTAGAACATAGTAAATGATCAAAAAATATGATGTGTATTCTCCCCTTTTGGCCAGGTTAATATTGCCATCAGTGCACATGGCCTTATCTCAATGATATCTCCCCCAGGGCTTGGACAGTGTTAGCATCCAATGACAGGTAGGGAGGGTAGTTAACAGAGGCTTGCTAATAGGTACCTGATTAAAGTCAAAGAATAAAAATAAAAACAAGGTTTCATTTTTTGCTATTTCTTTTGAGGATGATTCAGGAAAGTAAACATCTATCCACTAAGGATTTTTTTTTGTACTTCTTTGCAATTTAAGCCTTTAAAACATCTGCTCATTAATAGAAAATGCTCAGCAAATATCACAAATATTATGGTAAATGTTTTTTATCCCACTTTAGTTGATACAGGAATTTTTTTCTCCCAGGGTTCATGATTTTCTCAGGCTGTCTTAGCTGCTTACCTAAATACAAAAGCAAGCAAACAAACAAACAAACAAACAAACAAAACCTAAATCTCATGGTTTCCAAGGAGATCATGAGAAAGAGTGACTTGTGAAATATCTCCTTTAACAAGAAACTTCTTGTTTCTAATACTAGCAACAATAATAACAGCGACTAGAAGGATGTTGCCATTTTTGCATTATGTAAGAGTTAGATTTGGTCCACATGGAAGGTGCTAAAGGTGAAAAGAAGAGAAAAAAAATCTATGGGAATTAAGCCTGTTAAATTGTGCAGTGCCATTGTAAAAGCTGCTTCAGAAATCTATTTAGAAATCATTGTTCTTGTATCTGAATCTTTACAGAGACACCAGCATCACCTACTTCTTATTACTGCAAACATAGCAACAGTTGCCATGCTAGCAAGAGATTCGCACAAACACTAGAGTCAAAAGAGAGCAGGAGGGGCCAGAGCTGAAGTCAGGGTGGTGAAAGGCTCACAGTGCAGGCTGCACGGATTTAATTAGGTTGGTTGTTCTCTTTGGTCCCTGGCCGTGTCCTGTCAGACATTTCAGCTGAGCAGAAGCAGTATCAAAAGCAGCATTTTCTGACCAACTTTTACTTTCTCTCCTACACAAACGTCATCACCAAAGGCAGAGTCAGGGTGCTTAAGGTATTCAAGAGTGTGCTTAGGCCCTCGGTTAGGTTATGAATGGAGAGAGGGTCAAGGTTTCCTTCATTTCCAGAAATAAAAAACTCATAAAACTCATTATTAGAAAGTCAGGCTATTCGTTGTCCCAATATGTCATTTCATCTAATTGAAAAGTGAGAAATCTGTTACCATTTATTTAGCAGTTCGCCTCCAGCAAATCTTTGCAGGTTCTCTTCATGTGGCTGGGAATTAGTTAATTAGTATTACAAAATATTTGAAGTGGGAAATGCACTCTGGTTCACCCTTTGGGTTATGAAAAAGCCCATTTTAGGTTGCTAACAAGTGCTGCTGAAGGAGAGTAAAAGACATGAAATGATGGCATCAGAATTGTCCTGGTGACAGCATCTTATTCTTCTCAACTGCATATGTTGTAACCTAAATATGTCACTCACTCACTCTTTTCATGCAAATGTTTATGTTTGACAATAAATTCAGGTCCTGAAAATGTATAGCATAGTGCCAGTTTTACACACGTAGGGCTCTTCTCATATCATCACTTTTATTTATTTTTTAAAGATGTATTTTTATTTATTTATGCATACAAGCCTTGTGGTGTAGGCCAGAGGTGCGGGGGGGTGAGAGGGTCAGTGAGCAAGACAGGAGAGGTCTGCTATGCCATGAGGGTTAGCTCCCTGGTCGGGGATCGAACTCATGCTGCCGTGGTTGCTGACAGCTTGATTGCACTGAGAGGTTAACACCTGCACCACCAGTGAGGCCCTTATCATTACTTTTATTAATTTCCCATTGTTTACTCAACTCCCTTTTTAAACAGAGTATTTTGTTTACTGTTCTTTCTTTTACATTTTTCACAGAGAAAGATCATTTCAAACAAAAGGATGGTTTTAAAAGTCAAGGAAGAGTTGACATTCTGATATGCCCCTAACTTTAAGGCTGAATGCCTTTGTTCTGAGTGAAATCTAGAAATCTTACAACAGCAGTCAGAAAGGCTGGAGGACCCGACCTGCTTTGTCAACTGATTGCTAGGTGGTGCCAGAGAGCAAGGCAAATAGAAGCATAGAATGGTTGTTCTATGTCCATCTCAGCTGAGCGTTCTAACATACAGCCCTGTTGCGTTTTCAGCATACATTATTTCCAATTCTGATTATTTTTAGGATATCAGCAGCATGGAATGCAGAGGGCACTATCAACCTATTTATACTCTCCTTTTTACTTTTTGTGTGTATGTGTACCTATGGGAATTGTTTGCTAATCTCACTATAGTGCTTTCTGGACATGGTAGCTAATGCTGTGGGGAAGAGGTTTTATATAAATAGAAATAGATGGATATGCTTATTTTTCGAACCTTTGTAGAAATAGTTTAACTTCTAAGAACTCTCTCTACTTTGCTTGATTTTCCCTTTGTATTAGATGATATTAAGGGGCATCCTTATATCAACATGCATAACTATGTATTTTCCAATTTAGCCCTGCACCCCATGACAGTAAGTAATTTTCTGCTTTTGTTAATTAGAAAAATTTATGAGCAACTCAAGAAGATCTGAGCTTACAAAGAAAGAGATAAAAGGCAACTGACAGGCATTGTGACACATGCGTAGATTCCAGCTGGTCTCCTTTGGCTTTTATATTTATTCACTGCAGGCCCTTAATGAGCTTGGAAACTGACCTTCAGCTCGAGAGTGTCACAAAAATTATACATCCCAGAGGTGATACTATCCCGAAGAAAAGCAAAAGTTGTCTTGTTTCTAGATTAGACCACCAACATCTTACTTATTCTTCTCCATCTACAAACAACGTGGGCATGGTCCATAGAGCCATTGAGATAGTAAGGCAACTCTTGACACTGTTCAAGTGAGGGTTAGATATTAATGTAATATTCTGATACACACTGAGGTCTTTTATAAATTCTATGGATGTCAGTCTTTTTATCAGCAATCTTTAGTAATGAAAAGATAAAAAACAAAAGATACTATCTGCTGTAAACTTAAAATTATGTCTTAAAATTATTTTTATGTATCATTAGCAAAAAGATTCTGGGACTCTCTTGTACTCATAAATGAGAAAGAGCAGTATTTGTCTTCATTTCTAGGACTGAAAAACTCAGGAAACTCTTGTTATTAGGTCATCAGGCTATTTGCTGCCCCAAAATGTCAACTAAAAGATTCTTTAAAAAATACAGTGAGCGCCTCCCCTGGTGGCACAGCCATTGAGCGCTGGGCTGCGAAGCTGCCCGCAGCCTCTGCAGTACCAGTTCTATCCCTGGCTTCCGGACAAGGATCCCACATGGCGTGCAGACCTCTCCTGGCACCCGCTGCTCCCTTAGCAGTGTATTTCGTTGGTCTGCCTGTTCTGTTTCCTGCTCTGGATCTGGTGAATTCTCTCACCCTCCCACACTTCTGACTGTACCCAGTGCTTGATTTATAAATAAATAAATCTTTTTAAAAAATACTTCTTATTAAAAAAAATACAGTGAATATAACAGTGACTATAAAAAAGAATATGTTCAATGAGGAAATGAAAAACAGGGACTGGTCTTACAATGTACTTAATTCAACAAAGAAATCATACTAGAATAATTCTCAAAACCGGTCCCCAAGAGTTTGGAAGGAAGGAATTTATTTTTTTAAATGTGTGATGGTGTTTTTTTTTTTTAATGTTTTTAGAAATGTCTTCAGGGATTTAGACAGGTTTTCAGATACATTAAAAAAAGTAGAGAGAGTAGGGCTTGGCACTAACATGCTGGTGAATGAGGCAGTACATGTGGAGTTTGTTGTGTTCAATTAGTCTGTATCAGTGCAGGCAGCTGATTAATATGATCTGATATAATCAGGCATAGGCTGAGGTAATATGGTTAGTATCAGAAGTAGTCAGAGTGAGAAGGAAAAATTTCCTTGCAAAGACTGCATTGACCATGCTCCATTGGTCCTGGCCGAATGTTAGAGAAAGCAGGGGTAGGATCAGTGCTCTGGATAGCTCCTCGATGATTCCAAAGCCTGAACCAGAGGTTAGAAGTTTCTGTTTCTTAAAGATGGTTCAAACATTTTGGTTAAGCATAATCTCCAGAGACAACATAATATGGTACAGAGAAAGACAACCAGACAGGCTCACATTCAATGATTAATTACCATTTTCTCACTGTACAGTATCATATGATTAACTTAAATTCTTTGAGTCTCTGTTTTACCTGAAAAATGAAAACCTGAAGGGTTACTCCACAAGATTGTTGTGGGGGCTAAATGGCATAATGTTTGTGAATATCTGGAATGACCATTCATTCATCCTACAAATATCTGGACTGTATCAGCAATGTTCTATGTACTAAAGATAGAAGATCAAAACTCAGAGAAGCTCATGCCCCCATACTTACAAGGTTTTTTTAAAAAGATTTATTTATTTTTATACAAGAGCTGGGATAAAGGCCAGAGGTGTGGGAGGGTGAGAGAATTCACCAGAGACAAAATGGTGGACAGACCAGGCAGAATGACTGAAATACACCACTGAGGGGAACAGCAGGCACAACAGGAGTGGTCTGCTTCGCCATGTGGAAATCTCCCTGGCTGGCCGGGTTTGACCTGCACTGCAGAGGCTGCGGACAGCTTCACAGCACTGTGCTCAACCTGCTGCACTAATGGGGGGTGGGGGGCATACTTAGAAGCTAGAGATGATATCAACAAAAACAAAATGTTTGGCTAAAATTATAATTCCAGGTGGATGTAAATGCTATGAGCCCTCATACTTAAACTTGTTGGCCTATAACTTGAATTCATTCTATTGAATTACATATATGATATTCTCTGTGTCCAACCAAGAGGGAAGATCAGATTTGAAGCACCTGTATAAAACTAAAATTCTTGAACAATAGTACCAAGACTGGGTGAACCTGGAAAAAAAAAATCCGCTCTACATAGAGAGGTATGGAAAATGTGTTTTATTTCATCCTGGAGGAAAATGATAAAATGAAATATTTGCCTGAGAAGTTCCATCCATAGTCCACATATGCACAAGTTTTAAAACAAAATATTAATACATATGTTTTATGAAAAACCCCAACTTCCATTTTTAAAGTGCTGCTGTTAGGTTAGTGTCCTGGATATCAGCAAAGCAAAAAAAAAATCATCTATGAAGTAACCTATATCAAATAAGGGCGAGTAAGTTACCAGAGATAAAGTTCCAAGAAAATGAGCTCATAGAAAATATAACTCTAAATACACAATGAAACTAGGAATAAGAATTAGCAGAAACAGCAAAATATACACAATTAGATTTATAAAGACTGCAGAGATAATTAGATATTCAGATATAGAATATAGAATAAATATTTGAAAGAAAAAAAATTTTAAAAAGTATATATGTGGAGAGAACTAGAGATTTTCCAAACTATTTAGTCAAACTGCAAAATAACACAACTTTGTGAAGTAGAATAGAAATGAAAAAAAGCACTGAATTATAAATACAATGAACAGAACAGCATACTGGACACAGTTACAGAGTATGGTTACTGTGTGAAATAGATTTGAAGAAATCATCAGAAAGCAGCATAAAGAGTGGTGATTATAAAACAACAGACTTAAAAATATGGAAAATAGAGGGAGAAAATCTAAAATTCATCTAGAGTTCTAGAAAGATAGAATAAAGAGGATGGGGTTAAAAAAAAATACAAGAGTGAATAGCTGAGAATTATTCAGAACTATGAAGATGGCATTGCTCTGATTCCAGACATCTAACACATTCAAATCAAGATAAAAATAAATCCATACCTATACACAACATAGATAAACTGTAGGATAACAAGGACACAGGAAAGTTCTAATAGCAGTTAACAAGGGAAGATTGAAAAGAATGCCAATTAGATTCACAGATGAAATTTAAATAGCAACAAGAAAAGCTGGAAACATGTGGAATAACATCTTGAAGGTACAAGGGGGAAAATAATTAAACACCGCAAATCCCATATACACTAAAATATCTTTGAAGGAAGAGGGAATATAATGGTGTTTCCAGATGTTTACTTCTAACAGGGTTGTGTTAAAGGAACTTTTTAAGAAGCATCTGAGGAAAAGAAAAATGATCTAGGAAGAAGGTGTGAAATTTAAACATAATAAACAATGAAACAGCGTATATGAGTAAGTATAAATAAAACATAGCTATATAAAAATAATATCTAAGTTGTGGAATTTAAAAATCATGATGAAACTAATACAATGGACAGAAATATACAATTTCAGGAGGGAGTTATATGCAACTAAACTGCTCTAAAATCTCTTTTGTTTGGGGGTAGTACAAATAAGTTTAATAGAGAATTTAAGTTAAATATGATAATTAGGGTAGACAAAAAAGAATATAAACAAGGATGCATATACAAATAATCCCCCTTTAAAAAAAAACAAAAAAAAGAGGATGAGAAGAAAAATCTAGAGAGAATAAAATAATAGGGTAGTAATGAATTCAAATGATTACAGCAACAACAATGAATGTAACAACCAACATGACAAAAGGTATGTAAGTACCTCACAAAGAAGATTATAAAACCTATACCAAAGGACATCTAAATAAATGTGAAACTATGTTCTTGGGAAGGAAGACTCAAAATGATGACGAGATCAGATCTTCTTTATGGGTCTATAGTTTTAAAACAACTATATTCGAAATCTTTTATGTGGAAAATGCAAGCTGATGATAAAATTTATATGGAATAGTAAAAATGCAAGAATAATGAAGAATAGCTAAGATGAGACATGTCCTACCAGCAAAACCTTTAATGATGCATCTGTAGTTAAAATTGCATACTACTAACACAAGGGTAAACAGATACAGGGGGTAAATACAGTAATACCACAATAAAACTGAACAGAAAAGACTAAAATAGACCTATCCAAATGTAGATTCTCCATATATGGAAAGAACTACTGTTTCAGATCAGTTGGGAAAGGGATATCTATTCTTTTAAGGGAGAAGGAGAACTAATTCATGGTCATTATTTCATAGTCCAGATATATATGTCTTCAGTGAAACCTTTTTTTAAATTGCTTTAACTCAAAGCAGTCCTTTTTTAAGCACACTGGGAATGAATATGTAAGATACATCTTTCCTTACACATTTCAGGTATGGACATTCTATCCTTCTGTTGTTGTTAAAACAATATAGGTGGGCAGTGAATACCCTCATAATGAGGGAAGCAGGGTGGAAAGAAGTTTGAATTATCTAGTAAATCATTATTTTTGGACAAGAAAAAGTTAACAGAGTTGAACTTGACAGGAATATACGGGTCAAAATTGAGTGGCAGAGTGTTACTCTCTTAAATGCAGAAATATAAAGCATGCTATTCATAACCCAGCTAGTGAGTCTTCTAGCTTATTGTGAATAAAACTATTTAATATTCACCACTTACAGTTAGATTACAAATAAAATGTTGTAGAAACTTGGAAAAAAACAAAAGGAGGGCAATTTCTTTCCCAAAAGTATTAATGAGCTAATGAGGACTAAGGCATAAGTAAGTAAAAGACAAAACAGCACAAGGGACTATGGTGATGGTACCTGGGTGAATTGGTGGTGGGAATTTCATGGGGTCTATACCCGAGATAATGAAGCATATATTGAAAAACAAGGAAGAATGATGTAAAAAATACATAAAATAAAATAAAAGAAATTAAAGACAAGATAATGTAAATGTATAAAGTGGTCTTAGATAATGCACAGGTATGAGCAGCCCCACAAAGACTCTCTTACAATACAGTGATTAAGACTAATCAATCACTGTTTTGATACTTCAACAGTGAGGCTAGAAAGCTAGGTCGACAGTAGTTTAAACATAGGGTGTGTATGGAAAGTAGTCCAACTTCCAGTTCATCCATATGTGTTACTAAGAATGCTATTACTGTTTTGTGTGGGATAATTCTTTATTTTGTGGAATTATCCAAAACATTGTATGAAATTCCGCATTCTCGGCTGTAGCCTATTAAGTATCAGTAGGACCTCCCTAATCATTGAGACTGCAAAAAGAAAATGCCTCACACAGTTCCAAAAATCCAAAAATTGAAAGCAGAGGGGTGGTAGTATTATCCTGTGTAGAAACACTGGAACTTAGGATGTTCAGTGGGAGATGAAACTGCAAATATGTTTGTTTTCATTGATTGCTTTGGATTCCAGGATGAAATTGTTCACTTAGTTCTAGAAGCATTGGAGAAATATGGATGGTATTATGTAGGGTAGTGATATAATTGGAGTTCTATGCAAGGGAGATTATGCTGTTGGTGGAGGGTTAAGTGGATTGGGGCATGAGGATGCTGACAGAGAGAAGTCAAAGACACTACAAAGGCTAGGAAGCAGAAGGGTCAAGGTCACACCTCTGAATGGGGCTCACGTGTGTGTGTGTGTGTGTGTGTGTGTGTGTGTGTTGGAGCCATGAACAGTAAGAAATCACAGGAAAACTCTCGGAGAATAGAGAAGCAAGGTGCAGGGTGGGAGGAATTTAAAATGGTCACACACATTGAAATAGCTGATTGCGGTGAGCTAGCAAAAGAAATAATTTGGGAATGAAGAAGGGATTGGAAGAAAAGAAAACATTAAAGGAGCTTGAAAGAAACTGCAGTACAGAGAAGCATGAAGGAGAGGTGATGTATTAGAGTATTTGTCCTTCAGTAGTAAGGAAGAGACACCACTTCTGTTACTTGGTAAACATTCCACTCCAACACAGCAAAGGATGACGCTTTCCTGACACTGTTCTCTTTTTATTTCTCCTAGGAACATAGCTTCACGGAGTTATTATCTTACACAGTTGCTGCATTCCAGAAAAGCTATGTGTAAATTAAAATTTTATAATTTATATTCAACTTTTAAAAGTTGCATTGCATTCTAAGTGTACTAGGCAAGCTTTCTATTTAAAGGAACCCTTTGATGGACCCTTCTGCAATGTGAAAAATTAATTCCAAATGTATCTGCTTTACAGTTCCGATCTCTGGATCACTGGTTTTCTTCTCCTGGACAGCTAACTAGGTCATAGCGTTCTATTCTCAGAGCCCAGCCCCACACAAACACTAATTGGTTTTTGCATCTGAAAGGTTGTGTATCACTTTGTCATTTCTAAATTTACATGATGTAATCCATGTACAAGATGGAAGATTTCATACCCTGTGGGAGGAGCAAGTGCCACATGCTTCGTTTTCCAAATATATCTGGAGAAACAACATATTTTAAAAGAGACAGAACTTAAGGAGTGGCTGCCTTATCTCAGATTTTATTAATTTGTGATTTCAATAGAAATTTGTGAATTCCTATTATCTGTGGAGGAAATACCTGGCACAGTTTCCCACCTTGGCATTTATTTAATGAAGGAAAAAATAATGATTAAAAATAAATGTCTGCAACAACAGCAACCAATCAATCAAGCATTGCACAACTACAGACTGTAAACGTTAAAACCGAAAATCGAAAAATAAAAACACCATTTTAAAGATGTTGTTGAGGACTTTGAGGTTCAGAGTTGGTAACATACACTAATTAGGACTGTTGGCAAATTTTATACCCTACCCCATTTTCAAAAGCATGATGTTAGGCTAAAGATTATACTGTAGCTGTGCGATTATGAGTTAGATCAGAGATTACAAGTACCTTGCAACGACTTTTAGGAGAGACCACATAGGTAATTAAACCCATAAAAAAGTGTCCTATGGACACAATTGCAGTTTTACCTTGGCCCTCACTTTCTTTGTCTGTTTTTGCCATCAGTTGCACCCCCTAACCACAGAGTGACCGGAAGATCAGCATTTTTTCTTAAAGGGTACTTCTCATAGTTGGATGTATATTGGAACCACCTGGGAATCTTTATAAGATTCTGGTATCAGGGTGCTACCATGCAGAATTTCGGTTTAATTGTTCCTGAACTTTGTTTTGGTATTTAAAAAAACTCTCCAAGTGATTCTAATGGCAACCAAAGTTGACAGCCACTGACTCCTAGTCTGTAAGCTGATGGCCCTGCTGGAATTAGTCATCAGTTTCCATGTCCCCAAGCTCTGACTTTAAGAACCTATTGAGCTCTGATCTCACATTCGCTGTCTCTCATATACACCAACTGAAAAGATAGGCTTGGGACAAGTAGTTAATTCTATTTTGGTGGACTTCCAGAAGAAGCTGGCAGAAGCGCAACAAACACAAGTGTTGGTCAATACCTCAAGCTTCTGTAGAATGCTACCTCTTGTGCCAGAGAAATTCAGAAAGCATAGGAGAGTCCCTGGTGAGAATTCCAGCTCTCCCTCTTTAAACTTGGGAATTCGGAAAATATATTATCTTACACACATTGCCTACTCTTTCTGGGCCTCAGTTACCTCATCTATAAAAACTGGATACCTATTTCTTAAAATTTACTTGGATGGCTATTGAAATTATCTAAAATAGGACACATCCAAAAAAACTAAATATACTTTTCCAAATAAGACACACAGATGACCAATGTTCACATGAGAAAATGCTCATGATCACTTATCATCAGGGAAATGTAAGTTAAAACCACATTGAGATACCACCTTATACTATGACCCCTATCAAAAAGACCACAGACAACAACTGTGGTGAGAGTGTTGGCGACAAAGGAACTCTTATACACTGTTGGTTTGAATGTAGACTAGCCTCTACAGAAAACAGTATGGAAGTGAAAAATAGATCTACCACATCATCCTGCAGTTCCTCTTCTAGGTATCTCATGAAGAATATAAAAATACTCACTAAAAGGGATATATGCACTTCTCTGATCATTGCAGCGAGATTTACAATAGCCATGTTATGGAAACAACCTCAATGCCCATTGGTAGGGCAGTGGATTAAAAAGATGTGATATATATACACAATGGAATACTATTCAGCTATAAAAAAGATGAACTCTTGCCATTTGTGCCAACATGGATGGAAATGAAGGGAATTATGCTAAGTGAAATAAGTCAGAACAAGAAAAATAAATGCTGGATGATTTCACTCATATGAAGACTAGAAAAAACAAAGTAAAGGAAAAGAAAATACCAAAACAAACCCCTCCAAAATGACTGTAGAACTGAGAAAAACAGAAGGGAAGAGTAGGGGGAGGTAAGAGCAAAGAAGGGGAGAACTCAGGAGGTTTTGGTGCAGGATTATGGGTGCTTTGGTGGTAGAGATGGTGTAGTAACATACATTTGTAGATGTGTGAACCTAGACCCCTAAAACATATACAGTATTGCCAATCAAAATGATCTAAATAAGCATAATTTAAAAATTAAGTAATGGCCAGCATGTTGTAGGTGCTCAGTATTGATAATTTTTTAAGATTTATTTTTATTTTATTTGTGCATATAGTAACTGGAGTGTAGAACAGAGGTGTGGGGTGGGGTTCACCAGAGACAGAGTGGGGAGGAGAACAAGCAGATTGACTGAAATACACTGCTGAGGGGAGCAGCAGGAGAGACAGGAGAGGTCTGCTGTGCCATGTGTGTTAGCTCCCTGACTAGGGATCAAACTCATGCACAGTGGCTGCTGGTAGCTTGATAGAACTGAGACTTTAACCCCTGCACCATTAGAGAGGCCCAGTGATAACTTTTTAAAAGGTAAGAATAGATAAAATAGTTAAAGCTTGTTCACTGACTGTGCTCCAAGTTAATGATAATTACCATTTATTGAACTAATTTATTCAATGCTTTATTCTTTATCCACTAAACAAATATTTATTACATATTGACTATGCCAATTACATTGCTCAATTCTAGAGATACAAAGGAACTCTTATACACGCGAACAAAATAGACGCGATTCCTATCTTGGAGTATCTGACACTGTAGCTAAATCCTTTATCTATTTCTAGAGTTCATTGTAAGCAATCCAAAGATTGAGCTTGCTAGAGGGATGGTACAAGTAAGAAAGTGGCTTTCAATTCACCCTCACAGCAAATACTCAGTGTGCACTAGGTGGTCAAAAGAACTTGGGACTTAATAGACAAACACTTAACAGAGTTAAGTGTTTAGAAAACCTTGTGAGAATATCAAAGGGAGATTCTCAAAAAAACTTGCTTTTTTTTGCCACCAATTTCAGGCAGTTTTGTTAGTAGTGGTGTACCTTGTGGATTCTGGAAAACCAGAGAAGCTGTGTCCCCTATAGTCTTTTCTCACCAGTTGGGATAAGTGCTGTGCCTGCTATTCTGTGTAGCTGTCTATATAGTCTAGGTTGTGTGACTTACCTGTATTATAGGAACTTGTTTCCTTTGCTTGTATCTGTGGCCTCTTTCAATCAATCACAATACTCCGCTTTAATAACAATCCTAAGAGCTGGTATTATCTGTATGTTACATATGAGACTTAGGTCACTGAGCAAGTAAATGGCAAGGCAGAGATTGTCTGAGATCTGTCTGACTCTTCTGTTTTAAGTAGACAAACCTCAGGTGACTGTGCTTTAGATATATCAAATCTGACTGTTCAGAGAATTAATTTGAAAAATCACAAGTATAGAATAAGAAGAGCAGATGGAACAAGAAGTCAATGCTCTGACTGCTCTAATCTAATCTTGGTCTATGAGCCCCTTACAAAATTACGTAACACTAGAATCCAATAAAGAACTCTGTCCAGTTTGCCTGGTTATCAATCAAACCTCTTGCTATTTAATTTTATGACTTTCCATAGATTAAAGGCTTCATCATTCAGAATCCCATCTCTTCATAGACCAGGTATATAATAACTATGGCTGAAAAGGAAACAGTAGCAAGTTGTAGGTGATATTAGATCTTCGTAACGCCACATAATTTTCCCCATCTTCAATATAAAAACTTTTAATCTGGTGATGGATTGTGATGTTTCTGTATAGCTGGGTTCATGTGCAATACTCTGGAGTTCATGAGGAAGGACAGAAATTTTCAGCATGGTATGCACTTTCTGGAATATCCATCAAACTCACAATGACTGCCTTTTCCACTCCCCACTCCAAACAGGAACCATGTTTATATTAATGATATATGACCTTCCCTCCACTTCAACCACCTCTGCTTAGACCAATTGAGATGGCCATTTAATCTGTAAAGAGCCAGTCACATTGCCACTTGTGGCAGGCTGCATTTATTCCTAATTCATTTTGCCTTCTGTATCCATGCCCTTTGCCATGTAATTTTGCAGTTTCTTTCACTAGAGTCTGAGTTTATTATCTCTCCCTGTTGATGTTGGTCTCAGCTATGTGACTTGCTTGTGGGATGCCAGGATGCAACTTGAGCACAGGATTTAAGTGTGCATGTGAAGCTGGGTTTGTTCTCTTCTGTTCCTAGAAATTGTCTGTTCCTAGAAGAACAAGCCAGGTAGCTGCTGTCTCAAGGAGCAGGGGGAGACATGTGGAGAAGACCTGGATAAAACCTGAAGATCAGAGACAAGTCCACCCAAAGCCAGTCCATAGACACATAAGCAAGAAATAAATGCTTATGGTAGTATAGCCCTGGGTTGTGGTAAGAGTTTCATACAGAACTATCATGGTAATAGATGAGTGATATATCTTTCCATAATATTTTATAATTTAACTGGGAGACAAAGGGATTGTCTATTAGGAATTGTGGCAAGAAATATTAGAGCTCAGTATGGAAAATGCAGAACTTCATATTTTTTTCTATTTTTCTGAGATGCCCCTTTGTTTTTGATGTGAACCTCATATAAAATTAGCCATTTTATAGTGAACAATTGGCATTTAGTATATCCATAATGTTTCACAACCACCATTTCTAATTCCCTATTATCTTTACCACCTTAAAATAAAATCTTATACCCCATTAATGTTACTCTCAATTCCCCCTCCCCATTAACAACCACCACTGCGTTCTTTTGTTTTTAAAGATTTACCTATTGCTATCAAATGAGTTATGTGCCTCTGCTCCAAATCAGATGTTGAAGCCTTAACCTTTCACGGGACTGTATTGGAAATAGAGACCATAAGGATGTCATCAAGGTTAAATGAGGTCAGAAGAGTGAAACCCTGATTCAGTAGAACTGGTGCGCTTAAGAAGATAAATAAAAAGACACTTGAGCTTTCTCTGCTACTGAGGGCACAGTGAGAATCTGGTCATCTGTAAGTTAGGAAGAAAATCCCCACCAAAACCTGACTGTGCTGGCACCCTGATCTCTGACTTTTTTTTTAAAAGATTTATTTTTATTTATACAAGAACTAGGGTACAGTCAGAGGTGCAGAAGGGTGAGAGAATTTACCAGAGACAGAGCAGGGAGAAGAACAGGCAGATGGACAGAAGACATTGCTGAAGAGAGCAGCGGATAAGGCAGGAGAGGTCGGCCATGCCATGTGGGAATCTCCCTGGCGAGCTGGGAATTGAACTGGAGCTGCAGAGGCTGCGGACAGCTTCACAGCCTGGTGCTCAACCCACTGTGCCACTGGGGAAGGCCCTTATCTCTGACTTTTGATGTCCACTTTGAAGAGCTAAGTTTCTTTTGGATAAACCATCCAGTCTATGGTATTTTGTTAAGGCAGCCTGAACTGACCAATGTACATATTCTGGACATGTACATAAATAGGGCCATATAATATGGATTTTGTGCCTGACTTCCTTCATTTAGCATGTTTTCAGGGTTGATTCATGCAACATGTATTAATGTGCCATACCTTTTTAATGACTGAAAACTATTCTATCACATACATATCACATTTGTTAGTACCCATTTTAATTCCTTTGGGTATATATCTGGAAGTCAAACTGCTAAACTTTTGGTGGTTCTGTACCAGGAATTCTTTGGATTTCGTAAGTTAACCTCAGCACACTTTCAATAAGTTCTTTTTGTTGCTGTGGCTAGACAATTTGTGCTTGAGCTACAGATAATTGCTGTTATTTGTAACTTAGATTAAATTACTAATAGATAATAAAATTTCTATTTTCCCCCCACCATCATTATTTATAATCCCTTAACCCATTCTTTTTCACACGTCCCTCTTTACTTCAGAAGCTTCACTTTGTTTATTAGTGTCCACTTAAAATTTCTATTTTTTTAGTCATAATATTATGAGAAAAATCAGGCTTAAAACTCCTCTTTCAAAGTTTGCCACACAGGTGGTAAACTCTGGTGACTTTCTTTTCTTTTTTTTTTTAGAGGCATGTTATTTATTTATTTATTTGTTTGTTTGTTTGTTTTGTTTATACAAGCACTGGGTACAGTCAGAAGCGCGGGAGGGTGAGAGAATTCACCAGAGCCAAAGCAGGGAGCAGAGCAGGCAGAAGGACCGAAGTACACTGCTGAGGGGAGCAGCGGGTGGCAGGGGAGGTCTGCGCGCCATGTGGGACCCTCCTCTGGTGGCCGGGGAGCAGCTGGGGATCGAACCGGCACCGCAGAGGCCGCGGGCAGCTTCGCAACCCAGCGCTCAACCACTGCGCCACCGGGGAGGCCCCTCTGGTGACTTTCTTGATGAGATTCTGGAGTCTGACTTAATGAGACTATTGCTTAGATTACAACTTACCTTTGGGACCAGGCGGCATAGGACCTTGCATTGAGAGCATATTCCAACTCAAAACGACTCCGTAAAGCTGCCACATGGCTTCGGCCAGGCCCACCCCGGCTCACCAGGCAATCAGAGGAGGAGGAAGGAGAGAGAGACCCACTGCTGTTACTTGATGCAGGAGACATCAGCTGAGTGAAGAATGGGCCGTATCAATCATTTAATAAATCCCGCAGGCTTACAGACATAAAATAGAATATGAATTTATTTTACCTTTCTATTCTAGGATTTCCCATATTTTAATTTCTGTTCCTCTTGGTTTGTTTCTGACTTTTCCTTTTAGTTTCTGAGGGCACCACCTGGCTAGCTTAATTTACTTTTTTGATCCAGTTCTGTGCTGAGAACTGGCCCATTAAACTTACGATAGTCCTGCAGAAAACACAGCAGGCCCAAATCAGGGTTATAAAAGAGATATTTAGAAAGTTATTATTTAATGATCAAAAGGTTCTCTGCCTATTTCACTATGGTGTGATTCCTGGCAGATGTTCTTCAAATTGTAGCTTAAAATTTTCCCTTTACATGAAAAGGATTTATACACTTTCCCGAGACCACTTCCATTTTATAAAATGAAGGAGGTTTTAATGTCTGACAAGCATGGGGACTTGCTCTAAACCATTGATTAAAGTGCTGAAGAGTAGAGAGGATCGAGTCTTAGGGGTCCCTAAGACAAATCAAGTCCCTTGTTGCTGAATATAACAAAACATACTAGCTTAGTAGATCCTACCATCATCCCTATTTTCTGGAATCAGGTTCCTGTTTTTGTTCAAAGTGAGAGGATACATCGAACTCAAGCCTTAAGGATATCTCTCAACATTAAAGGTCCCTAGCAGAAGCTCTCGTTGGTAAGGGTTGATGAAGACCCACCTAATATATCAGACTTTTCCTTGCTTCGGATCGGTAGGTTTACTTCTAAAGATTGAAGCTTCCTTCTACACAATAGTTTTCCTCAATAAAAGTTCTTTTTTTTTTTAAAGTTTTATTTATTTATGCATACAAGAGCTGGGGTACAGGCCAGAGAGGTAGGGGGTGAGAGGATCCACTAGAGACAGAGTGGGGAACAGAACAGGCAGACTAACCGAAATACACTGCTGAGGAGAGCAGCGGGCTAGACAGGAGAGGTCTGCTTCACCATGTGGGTTTCTCTCTGGCGGGTTGGGAATCGAACTCATGCTAGAGGCTGCGGATTGTTCCATAGTGCGGTGCTTTACCCTTGTGCCACCGGGGAGGCCCCTCAATCAAAGTTCTAATAAAGCTTCATGAGACAGAACTACTCTCAGCAGGATACAACTGAAGACCTACAATTTTCCTATAGGCTAAGTTCTTCATAGTCTATCTTAGAAAAAAAAAAAAACTCAACTGATAGTAGTTACTTATAGTAGCAACATTTTTTTTTATTTTTTAAGATTTATTTATTTATTTATACAAGTACTGGGTACAGTCAGAAGCACGGGAGGGTGAGAGAATTCACCAGAGCCAGAGCGGGGAGCAGAACAGGCAGAAGGACCGAAGTACACTGCTGAGGGGAGCAGCAGGTGGCAGGAGAGGTCTGCGCGCCATGTGGGACCCTTGCCAGGTGGCCGGGGATCGAACTGGCACTACAGAGGCTGCGGGCAGCCTTGCAACCCAGCACTCAACCGCTGCGCCACGGAAAGGTCCTAGTAGCAATATTTTTTAAGGAAAGAACATTTTCTTTGGATGGTTGCACTTTGGGATTCAGATGCATAATCTCAGTTTGATGCAGTTTCTCCCCATTTTTGCCCCTTGTGAGCCTCGGTGTGTGATGTCCATGCTCTCTCCTGTAGTACTCCCTTGCATTTGGGAATATATTTTATTATTTTTGAATTAATGTTCATGTTTTAGCTCCCTTGCATATTTTCTTTTTTTTTTTTTTTTTTTTTGAGCATTGTGGTATTTTGTTATAACAGCAATAGGAAATTACTACAGGAGCAGACATCACCAGTTTCCCCAAAATATCATTCAGATTTGACAAAGTGAATGTCCTTTATTTTTTTTTTTTTTTTTTTAATAAATTTTATTGTTATATTCCCCATACACTTGCAGCCCCCCCATTCTGACCCCAATCCCTCCCCTCCCACCCCCGCCCCCCTAAAAGTGTCTCTGGTTCATAGTTTTTTGTTGATTTTGATTTTCACTTTCTTATAGTTATTCATTTTCCTGGTCCCTTATTTAAGTTTTCTAGATTCCTGCTATGAGTGAGACCATCCGGTATTTTTCTTTTTCTTTTTGGCTTATTTCGCTGAGCATGATCCCTTCCAGCGCCATCCATGTTGCTGCAAATTGCATGTGTTTATCTTTTTTGAATGCTGAGTAATATTCCATGGTATATATGTACCACATCTTCTTGATCCAGTCATCTACTTTTGGGCATTTGGGTTGTTTCCAAAGCTTAGCTATTGTAAACAGTGCTGCTATAAACATAGGGGTGCAGGTGTTCTTTGGAATTGATGTTTCTGTGTCCTTTGGGTAAATACCTAGGAGTGGAATTGCTGGATCCTATGGAAGCTCTATGTTTAGTAGGTCCAGAAATCTCCATACAGCTTTCCACAGTGGTTGGACCAGTTTGCACTCCCACCAACAGTGCAGAAGAGTTCCTTTTTCTCCACACCCTCGCCAACATTTGTTGTTGCTAGTTTTTTTAATATGTGCCATTCTCACTGGGGTAAGATGGTATCTCATGGTAGTTTTGATTTGCATTTCCCTGATGACAAGTGATGTTGAACATTTTTTCATATGCCTGTTGGCCATTTGCATTTCCTCTTCAGAGAAGTTTCTTTTAAGCTCTTCTGCCCATTTTTTGACTGGATTATTTTCTTTGTTGTTGTTGAGTCTCATCAGCTCTTTGCAGATTTTTGTGATCAGTCCTTTATCATTAGTGTTGGGTGCAAAAATGTTCTCCCAGTTGGTGGGGTTTCTCTTTGTTTTTGTTATTGTCTCTTTTGCTGTGCAAAAGCTCTTTAATTTGATGTAGTCCCAGCTGTTTATCTTTGCCTTCACTATCACTGCTTTGGGTGATGTGTCTGTAAAGATGTCTTTGATGTGCAAATCACGTAGTGTTTCGCCTATATTTCCTTCTATATATTTTATGGTTTCAGGTCTTATGTCTAGTTCTTTAATCCATTTTGAGTTGATTTTTGTGTATGGTGTGAGGTGGTGGTCAAGCTTCATTCTTTTGCATGTAGCGACCCAGTTTTCCCAGCACCATTTATTGAACAAACTTTCTTTGCTCCAATGCATATTCTTTGCTCCTTTGTCAAAGATTAGTTGACCATAAATCTGTGGGTTTATTTCTGGATTTTCTATTCGATTCCATTGGTCTGTATGTCTGTTCTTGTTCCAATACCATGCAGTTTTGATGATTATGGCTTTGTAGTATAGTTTGAAGTCTGGGAGTCTGATGCCTCCATTCCCTTCTTTTTTTTTCAGGAGAGCTTTGGCTATTCGGGGTTTTTGGTGATTCCATATGAATTTCATCAATAATTGTTCTATTTCTTTGAAGAATGACATTGAAATTTTGATTGGAATAGCATTGAATCTGTATATTGCTTTTGGTAGGATGGCCATTTTAATAATGTTTATTCTTCCAATCCATGAGCAGGGGATGTCTCTCCATTTCTTTGTGTCTTCTTCTATTTCTTTTAACAGTGTTTTATAGTTTTCTTTGTATAGGTCCTTTACCTCTTTTGTTAGATTTATTCCCAAATATTTGATTTTTTTTGTTTCAATAACAAAAGGGATGGTCTTTTTGATTTCTTCTTCTTCAGATTTATTGTTTGTGTATAGGAAGGCTACTGACTTTTGCGTGTTGATTTTGTATCCTGCCACTTTACTGAACTGATTGATGAGTTGAATTAGCTTTTCTGTGGAGTTTTTGGGGTTCTCTATGTATAATATCATATCGTCTGCAAATAGTGATAGTTTGACTTCTTCTTTTCCTATTTGGATTCCTTGGATGTCTTTCTCTTGTCTTATTGCCCTGGCTAGGACTTCCAGTATTATATTGAAAAGCAATGGTGAGAGTGGACATCCTTGTCTTGTTCCAGATCTTAATGGAATTGCTTTCAGCTTTTCACCATTGAGAATGATACTGGCTGTTGGCTTGTCATAGATGGCCTTTATGATGTTGAGGTATGTTCCTTGTATCCCCAGAATTTCAAGGGCTTTTATCATGAATGGGTGTTGCACTTTGTCGAAAGCTTTCTCAGCATCTATTGATATTATCATATGGTTTTTATATTTCTTTTTGTTGATGTGTTGGATAACGTTGATTGATTTTCGGATGTTAAACCATCCTTGTGCCCCTGGAATGAATCCAACTTGGTCGTGGTGAATTATCTTATGGATACATTGTTGGATTCTGATAGCTAAAATTTTATTGAGGATTTTTGCATCAGTGTTCATTAGGGAGATTGGCCTGTAGTTTTCCTTTTTTGTGTTGTCCTTGTTCGGTTTTGGTATTAGTGTAATGTTGGCTTCATAAAACGTGTTTGGTATTGTCCCTTCCTTCTCAATTTTTTGGAAGAGTTTGTGAAGGATAGGCACTAATTCGTCTCTGAATGTTTGGTAGAATTCATTTGTAAATCCATCAGGTCCTGGGCTTTTGTTTTTGGGGAGGTTTTTTATTACCATTTCAATTTCGCTAATTGTAATTGGTCTGTTTAGGTGTTCTATTTCTTCTTTATCTAGCTTTGGGTGATTGTAGAGTTGTAGGAATTTGTCCATCTCCTCTAGATTGTTAAACTTGTTTCCATATAACTGTTCATAGTAGTTACTGATTATTCTTTTGATTTCTGCTGTGTCCGTTGTGATTTCTCCTCTTTCATTGATGATCCTGTTTATTTGTGCTTTCTCCCTTTTTTCCTTTGTGAGCCTGGCTAGGGGTTTGTCTATTTTATTGATTTTTTCAAAAAACCAGCTCTTGGTTTCATTGATCTTTTGGATTGTTTTTTTAGTTTCAATTTCATTTATTTCTGCTTTGGTTTTTATTATTTCTTTTCTTCTACTGGTTTTGGGGTTTTTTTGTTGTTCTTTTTCTAGATCTTTGAGCTTCGAGATGAGGTTGTTTCTTTGCGTTCTTTCTTGTTTCTTGATGTGAGCTTCTATTGCTATATATTTTCCTCTTATTACTGCTTTTGCTGCATCCCATACATTTAGGATATTAGTGTCCTCCTTGTCGTTCAATTCAAAAAATTTTTTAATTTCTTCTTTGATCTCCTCATTAGTCCAATGGTCTTCCAGTAGTGTGGTTTTTAATCTCCATGAGGTAGGAAAGTTCCTTGCCTTCTTTTTATGGTTTATTTCTAGTTTGATGCCTTCATGGTCAGAAAAGATGGTTGATATGATTTCAATCTTGGTGTATCTGTTGATGTTTGTCTTGTGCCCCAGTATGTGATCGATCCTGGAGAATGATCCGTGTGCGCTTGAGAAAAATGTGTACTCCGTTTTTTTGGGGTTTAGTGTTCTATAGATGTCTGTTAAGCCTAATTGCTCTAGGTCCTTATTTAGAGCTTTGGTTTCTTTACTTATTTTTTGTCTTGTTGATCTATCCATTGTTGATAGTGGTGTGTTGAAGTCTCCCACTACGTATGTGTTTTCTCTGATGTCTGTTTTCAGAGAGGACAACAGTTGTCTGATATATTTTGGTGCTCCTTCATTTGGTGAGTATATGTTAATGAGTGTTATTTCTTCTTGAAGTATTGTCCCCTTGATCATAATGTAGTGACCATTGGGGTCTCTTTTTATCTTTTTGAGTTTGAAATCTGTTTTATCTGATATAAGTATAGCTGTTCCTGCTTTCTTTTTTGGTCCATTTGCTTGTAGGATTGTTTTCCATCCTTTAACTTTGAGCCTATTTTTATCTTTTGTAGCTAAATGTGTTTCTTGGAGACAGCAAAAGGTTGGGTTTTGTTTCTTAATCCAGGCTGCCACTCTGTGTCTTTTTATTGAAGAGTTTAGTCCATTTACATTTAGAGTTAATATTGATATGTTAACATCTGTATTTGCCATTGTGTTTGTCTTTCCTTTGATTTTATTTATTTATTCTTTTAATAACTTTTTTTTTTTTTTTTGGCCTTCTTTCATTGTTATTCGTCCCTCTGAGGTTCTGGCTTTAGGACTCCTTGTAGTATTTTTTGGAGTGGGGGTTTAGTTGCAATGAAATTCCGGAGTTTCTGTTTGTCTGGGAAGGTCCATATTCTTTCTTCAAAGAGGAAGGAGAGCTTTGCGGGATAGAGTATTCTTGGTTGGCATCTGTTTTCTTGGAGTCTGTTGACTATGTCCCTCCACTCTCTCCTTGCCCGTAGTGTTTCTTCGGAGAAGTCTGATGTCAGCCTGATTGGTTTTCCTTTGAATGTTATCTGTTTCTTCCCTCTTGCCAGCTTCATTATTTTTTCCTTGTCCTGGATTCTTGGGAGCTTTACTATTATGTGTCTTGCTGTATTTTTCCTTTCGTCGTGGAAGTTTGGTGTTCTTCTTGCTTCTTGTATATCAATTTTCAGCTCCTTCTTCACATTTGGGAAGTTCTCTTCAATTATCTCTTTGAATATTTTCTCTGTTCCTACATCTCTCTCCTCTCCTTCTGGTATTCCTATAACTCTTATATTTCCTTTCCTCATGGAGTCAGATAGTTCCCGAAGTCTTTCTTCGTTCTTTTTCCTTCGTACTTCTCTTTCCTTTTCTGTTTTGGTTCTTTTTATTTCTGTGTCTTCAAGATTACTTATTCGTTCTTCCATTTCATCTATTCTGCTTTCATTGCTTTTCCCAGAATTCTTTAGTTCTTCCATTAATTCTTTGATCTCCTGCATTTCTTTTACTTCCCTCTTTAGGGACTCAATTTCTTTCTTCTGACCATTGTTTTCCCTCTCTAGGGACTCAATTGCATTCTTCTGATCGTTGATTATTTTTCCCTTATCATTGTTTTCCTTTATGACTTCTGTCAGTTTTTTAATCACGGCAATTTTAAATTCTCTTTCTGGAAGGCTCAGAAATTCTTCCAAGTTATTGTCTTTGCAATCTGGGGGCTGGCTTTCTTTTTGTGGTGTGCTTTTTCTCTGGAGAGTTGCTAGGTTGCGTGTGGTTCTTCTCCTCCCTACTGTCTGTTTTCTAATTTGCCGTATGCGTTGGGACACTGTGTTGTTGGGACTGGCCGGCATCTTGGGTGGGCTTCTCTGTTCCCCTCTGGTTCTTCCAGGAGTCATCTGTCAGCTTCAAGCAGCCGGGCGGCCTGGGCTGTGTGCTGGGGCTGGTCTCCTCCTGGGCGGGGCTCTCTTTAATGGCGCCTGGAGCTCACCTCCGCGGCGGATCCTGCAGGGTTCGCCTCAGCTCCTGTTCACGGGGTGTGGTGGCTGCAATAGTTCCTTTCCACTCACAGTCCCGCTTGCTGTGTCCGTTTTTCTTGTTGGCCGTTTTGGTTTGTTGTTTCCTCCTCTCTGCCGGTCGGAGAGTGCCGACTTTGTGGGCGGGGGAGGGGAGCAGGGTTCTGCGCTTCCCTCCCTTCTCGTCCTCTTTTATGGCAACTTTCTTCTTCGGGCAGTTTGCTGGAGTCGTCTGTTTATCTTCCGTGTCCCAGTTCTCACTGGGACCTGCCGCTTTTCCTCCCTATTAACTTTTTTTAATGGGAGATCTTACTCGCAGCGTCTCCTCGCCGCCATGTTGCTCCGCCCACCCCCCTTGCATATTTTCAAATGCTATCTCTTGGCCAGGTGTATAGAAAATTAAGGCAATTATAGAGAAAATTAAAGCAAACAGTTCCTTGATATTAAAGGAAGGAAATTCCATTAACCTGATTACTAACATATATCACTTGATGTAACACATGTGCGGTATAAAAGCCATGCCGCACCATTAATTTGTGCACTAATTTTAGTGATAAGATTTTCATTTCTTATTGAACATAAGTGAAAAATAGCTTATGTTTTTTTAGCTTACATTTCACTGCGTATGGGAACTTCTGTATGGAAAAATATTTTAATAATCATAACATCTGTCTTTCTAACTTTTACATATCAATATCTTAAGTTGAGCACCTGTGTCCACGTTCTTGCTTGACTGTTAATTGGAAAGACCCAAATTCACTCTACCTTTGACCCTAGCTGCAGCCAATTTTGCTTCACCCTAAAAACTTAACAACAGGGTATAGCTGGAATTATGGACACTCATATTCCTCACCCCCATAACTATTTTACTTACATTCCCAAAACTCTTGGATATTCCTGACTTTTTAATGGACCTATTTCACAGTCTAAAGTGCTTACCTCAATGTTGCATAGACACTCTTCTAGCTTGGTAACAACTTCAGAAAATTCAGGTCTTCCCTGTAAATAAAGAAAAGACATTTTTCCCCATAGAATAAAAGAAAGGCAATTCTCTTTGGATTTTAAAATTAGGTATTTGCATTTGTAAAGAATGAGATTAACAATAAAGTATATTTTTATTTAAAATACACTTGTATTGAAGTGTTAATTGAATGTTCATTTGCTGTTTGGGGAGGGATGTTGAGTCTCCCTCTGATAAGAGTTTTAAGTCAGAATTTGCAACTACATTCAGATAATGAAATAGTGGAAAAGCTTTAATTAGCTTTGCATGTTTTAAATGGCAGGATTTCTTCTTCAAAAGGAAAGAATAAAAGTGAATGCTAAAAACTATTAACTATCTCAGTGCCTTATAATATACTGCACAATATATCTGCACAAAAAGAACTGCTAAAACTAATTTTATAATTAGCTTTACTTTTGAAAACACTGGCTTAAATTCAAAACTAAGATCAATACAAACCTTATGACTATGCCCTATTTTAGGGGTTAAGATAAGCTTTTCATCTTCAAAAATTGCCATTAACAATATTGTCCATTATGAAACTCTATGTCACATGAGTTTTGTTAAACAAACATTCCTTGTATTCTGATTATATTCCAAGCTTTATTCTAGTTGCTAGGGATGTAAAAATGATTTGACTCACTGGGAGAAGTTCCTGGAATTTTAGAAAATGTTGGTCTACTTGGAAGACCAAGAAATTATATGCCTCCTTTTGTCAGTTCTAAGGACTACATAACCTATCATTTCTCTTTTTATGAAACTTTCACTGCCAGGAGGTGGAGAGCCCAATTTAACATTCAGGTGCAGTAACCAACTAATTTAGATTCTTAGTAGAACAATTTCTCCCTTAATATCTCGCCCTCCCCTGAGGACCCTGCTTCCCCCTGAGCCTTCTCTTGTGGAAGTGGTTTTCTCTCACATATTCCTTATACCTTCAGGTCGGTGGGGGCGGGGGTGGAGTGAGTATCTGTGTCTTTCTTATTGTCTTTGCCACTTTCACATGGTTTCTGCCTCAAAAACCAGCAGCTTATCATGCTATTCTACTGGGTCACTCTCCCTCATTTTTTGAAGGTTTTAGCTCAGTAATATTCTCTGACATTACTCATAGGGCTGATAATTTTCTGAGCAGACAATCATCACACGACCTGAACTGTGGGTTCCATAGTCTTTTCTTTTGCAATGATCTTGTGTTCTACCTTAGTCACTTGGCTCCCTATTGTACTCAAGACCCTGTTATTAGATTCTTCGTTCTCGGCTCCATACTCCACTCTCCATTCTCTCATTCCTGTCAGATCATTTGGGCTTATCTCCTTTCTTTCTATCTAGCTCACTTCTCCTGGAACCCTGAGGCCTCCAATAAACTTTGACCATTCAAACCACCTTGTCACTTAAAAAACCCAACTTTTTATTATGAACATTTTCAAATGTACCCTAAAGTAGAAGAGAATGGTACAATAAATCTCATGTTTACACCGCTCAGTCTTAAAAATCATGTTTCTGCTGATATTTTATCTACCTATCTATTTTCCTGTCTATCATCATCATCATTTTTGTTCATTTTGTTTATGTTTTCACTGTCATCCATTCACCTCATTTTCTCACTCCTTACTTAGATTAGATGTAATTGGCAATTATAGTCACTCCCTTCTGATGGCATTTTGGTGAGGTGTTGGGTTTAGAGAATGGGGTCCTTGGGTTACCTGTGAGAAGTTTCATCAGAGCTCCCCTTTCATTGGCACATGACAAGTTTCTCCACAAAGCAGAGACTTTTGGTTACACCCAAAAGGGCAGGCTTATTATTAAAAAAGAAAAAAAAAAAAAGGAGATGATGATGCTTGTACAGAAACAAGCAGGCAGAAAGAGCTTGTGTTTAGAAGGGGCAGGTTTGTTAAGAGATGCCTGCATAGACACAGCAGGCAGTTTTGGGATGAGTGCCAGTTTTGAAAGGGGTTGGTTTCTGAAAGAAACTTGCACAGTCACAGGCAGGCAGGAAAGCTGAGTCTTGCCAGTGCTGAAATTGTACTGACATACTGTTCTATTTGGGAGGGGGATCAATCTTTTGTGGAATTGTTATGCATTGCTAAATTAATTATTTCTAGGGTGTGAAGTTTGATTTGTAAGGACTGGTGATTCTCTACAATGGTCCTCCATCTCCAATTCCCCACCTCTGGTATGTGCCTACTGATACTTTCTATAGCAGTCTGATACTTTATACAGCAGTTAGTGCCTAAGGATTTTACATTTCTATAGCTGGTTTAATAACTGTGTTCATCATTTCTACCCCTACCTCCAGTTTCTGGTCTTGAGATGCCACCATCTTAAATTTTCAACTCTTCTCCATCATTTCCATGCAAACTCAACTCCGTTGCCCTATCATGCATTTTGTACACGATTAGAAAAAAAAAAATCTATCCTACCTTGTCTCACTTCAAAAGCATGACCTGCTACCCTCAAGTAGGCTACAATTATTACCTAAAGCGTCTCATATATTTCTAGCTCATTCACTGATACTCAGATGGCTATTTTGTAATTTTTCCTCTTTCTTCGAACTTCTAGCTCCCACTAAGTCATAGGGCAAGTTAGGATAATCAGGTAACTCTAAGGACATTGCAGGTGGGGACTTCAGGAGAGTTAAGGAAGGCTCCACAGACAAGGACAACAAAAATTCTAAAGGGAACTAATTAAACACCCCAGAACTAAGGTTAACAGGACATTCCAGAACGAGGACAATGAAGAAAAAAGGGCTGGGACACAGAAGCTTAGTTCTGGGCACAGAGACATTTAGGCAGTGAGTGAGACCACTGAGAAATAATCAATCACAAAGAGACTGGTGGCACTTTAGAATAATTAGTGAAAGACGGTGCATATTCCCTGAGGCACAACACCTTTGGCTTCCTTGCCCCTCCCTGGCCTAATTCAACCGGCCTGGGAGTCCCACTTTATTTCTATTCCTTTTCTCCTCAATAAACTTTTTCTTTCTCTAAACAAATCTGCCTCTTCTCGCTTGCCTTCCTGAGCATCTGTGAAGTTCCTGCTGAGACTTCGTGAGACACCAACCATGGTGGTCTAATGGCTGGGGCTCAGTGCTGCCCCTGCAGCCTGGGATCCATTCCTGGGTGGGAGACTACACCTGAAAATTTGCAATTCCGGTATCACCACTACTCTATGTACCACCTACCCACATCCAAACCCACATACCCTGCCTTCATTTACATATCTATGAGTTTACCTGATTCTATCTGAAGTCACTTCTTCTACTATGTGTGAGCTCTTACCCCTGCTAACCTACTCAAGGACATTGCTCTAACATTAATTCTTCCTTCTTTGTGTCTTCAGTGTTCCTTTTCTATTGTTTAATCCCCCAAATATACAAATTATCTATAAATTTTCTCAGCTTAAATACAAATAAATAGCAACAAAATAAAACTTCTAATTTCATTTCTTCCTCAAGCTACTATTCCATTTCTGTTTACTTTTATAGCAAATTGCTCTAAGGAGTTGTCTAAATATGTAATCTCCAATTCTTCCATTTGTCCTCCACCGCTCTCAGACTTTCTTCTAAACTTTTTTAAAAGTGCTCTTGTCAGGGATACAAAGGCTATAAGGATGCCTACTCATTGCTAATCTCAGTGGTTAAGTCTCAATACTCATCTCTCTTGGCAAAGCATTACATACAAATAATCATTTTTTTTTGTTCCTGAAACATTCTTCAGGGAATTCAAGGTCACTTTCTCATTTGTCTTTCGCTCTCTCACTATTTCTGAGACTTCTCTTTTGGTCCCACTTCGTATCTTTCAATATTGGAATGCACCAGGATTCAGTCTTTTCTTCTCTATTTAGAGTTAATTTGTTCAAGATTTAATGTCTTTAAAAAACAACTCCCAAATGTCTGTCTCTAACCCAGTACTCTCCTGAACTCTAAACTCACATTTGTAATTGCCTGCATTTATAATAGTCCTTGTTTCAGTAAATGACAACTCCATCCTTTTATTTCCAGAGGCACCAGGCCATAGACAATCTTTGATTTCTCTTTGTCATAACCTTTTCTGTGAACACACTTTAATGACTATAACCAATTATCCAGAATCTGACTACCTTTCATTCTGTCTAAACCACCATCATCTCTTGCTTGTATTGTTATAATTGTCTTCCAACTACTTTTGTTGCTTCTGTTCTTTGAATATTGAAAGTATGTTCCCAACAGTGTCCAAAATAATCACTTAAAATGCACTTCAGCTCAATTAATGCCACTCACTAAAGCCTCCACTTCTTTCTCATCTTATATGGGTAAAAAACAAATCCCTTACAATTATTGACAAAGCAAGCACACCTGCCTCAGATATCCTCTGACTTTCTATCATGAACTGACCACATTTTCTCTGTGAGGACTTGACCTTGGCCGTTCTTTCTATCTGGAGTGACTGGTGCTTTTACTTTTTCCAGATATTTTTTTCTTTTATTTTTAAAAAAAGAATTATTTTATTGATGCATACACGATCTGGGGTGCAGGCCAGAGGTGCAGAAAGGGTGAGAGGATTCACCAAAGACAGAGTGGGTAGCAGAAAAGGCATATCTATTGAATTACACTGCTGAGGGGAGCAGCGGGCAGGATAGGAGAGGTCTGCCTCCTGATCTTTTTCAAATCTTTATCAGAAATATTTTCCTTGTCTACCACATTTGGAGCCCCCAAGCTAAAGCTATCTAGTTCTGTTCTTGTTTTATTTATTACAGAGCACTTTTCACCAAGTAATGTATTACATATTTTCATATTTATTTGTTTATAGTTTGTGTCTTTTCATAGAATATCCAAACCAAGGCAGAGATTTAGTCTTCTTGTACACTTTCCTATCCCCAGTGGGGTGAACAGTGTTAGCATAGAAAGTAGTCCAATAAGTACTTGCTGAACAAATGATAGAATTAATAAATGTTTTATTTTGTTTTCCAACTTATTTTATTCTTTAAGTCTTTAAAAATCAGGGAATACACTGTGAATGGTTGGACTTTTATGAACATTAAATCTAAATGATGTTAATATTTCATTGGACAGTTGAAAAGACCTCAAAATCATGGTTAAATTGAACAATTATTGAAAACATACAGCATTCTATTTAATTCTCATAATGCTTTGTAACATTACTTCTACATTAAACCTAAAAAGACAGAAAATAAGGAAAATTAAATAATTTACTGAAGAATAGTCAATAAACAACAGAGCTGAATTCAAAGCTCGGTAGAACTTGTGATCATCAAGCTCCTTCGAATTCCCTCTATAAGCAAGCCATCTAAATCCGTAAGGAATAAATCAGTTGTAATAATGCAATGTTCAGTGCCTAAGATTAACTTCTGAATACTAGAAAGAATACTGGACTGAGAATTAAAAGACTTGAGGTTAAATAGCTAATAGTGATGTGATTTTGGATGGTTTGTTAACCATTCTGGGCTTCAGCTCTCTCAGCCTCAAATTGCTTTGTAGAATTAAGAGAATTAATGTATGTACTAATGCTCTACAAACTGTAAAGTATTTTATAAAATAACTTAATTTTAAAATAATTTATACTAATGGGTATGCCCTAAAATGTGAGTTCTGTGGATTTATAGTCAAATGCTTCAACAGTTCAGTATAAATTCTTTGCAAATTAAGAATGCTAGCAATTTATCTGGCATCTTGGGAGAACCCAAGTTACTTTGATGGTGGGAGAGTTATGGTAACCACACTTGAGGGAAGAAATCCTGTATTGTCAAAATCAACAAGGATGTAAAACAATGGTACTTCATTAAAAATGTTTTGTTTTTGCTTTTAAAAAGCAGAAATCACCAGATTGAGCTGGCTACACTAAAAACACGGGTGAAAAGTGCCAACATTATGACATGCACTGCCCTTTTCTTTCCTACCAGGTGGATGGCTCATCCTCTCTGCCTTCACGCTGCAGCTGGTGGCAGCCTGCCCTGCATCATGTGTGGTGTGCACTGAAGATGTAACACTCTGTCACCAGCTAACCTATATAGTAGGTAATAAAACCAACTACTCTAACAAGCAAGGCTCAGTGTGCCTGGAAAATTCATTGCCTTGCCTTTCAATGTATGAACATTCTCTGGGCTTAGCCTGCAAGAGGTAAACTTTTAAAGAAGAACCTTTCACAGTGACTAAAAATTACTGTTCTTGGTGGTCTCAACCAAAACTATTTTAAAACCTTCAGAGGCAACAGGGATATTTTGTTATTACAAAAGAATACTTCCATTTAATGCAGTTGCATGTTATTTATTTTATTTTATTTTTTATAAAAGAAAAAATAGATGACTTTAATTACATTTTTCCCCCCACATCTAGTGCAGATTTGAAACATACCACTGGCTGGAAGATGTATCAATAATCAGAAACCTGAACTGCAATTGTTCAGCATTAGTAAGATTAAGTGATGTACAAGCAAAACAGATTATTATCAAAGTGCATCTAATTTTGAAAGTCTAGTTTTTTTTTTATTGGTAGTAAATGAGCTGTAGAAATGCTAACAAGATACACTGCCTGTATTCATTACATATTGCTTGCTTAAGTCAACAATTTAATAAGACACCTTATTAACAAATTTGACGAGAATGTGATTTACATCCTGATATCTAAAAAGAGATAAACAAGCTAGAAGCTCTGCCAATGGAAAAATTTCAAAAATAAGTCTGAGTTAAGATGGAGTAGGGAATAATCATTTCTTAAATCCTATAACTGAGAATTAGGAGATAGACATTATTGTCATCTCTGACAAGAGAGAGACAATTTCAAGACTACCTGGTATGTACCCTGCTTCCAATCACTTAACTCATTTAAACTCCCACCTTCTCAAATGGATTTCCTGACTTCACTGCATTTTTTTTTCCTGATCAGTGATAGCTGACATCTGCACGAAACAAATATTGTTTGTATGGCTGCGTCTCTCTGTCTCCTTTCTCATTTACAGAGTGCCACATTTGTGAGGTTAGATTTCACAAACACAGAGACGCAAATGGATGACTTGGGAGTGGCGCTTTTGTCTAGTTCTAGATAAGAAGCGATTGGCAGAAAAAAATGGCCTGTTTCCTCAGATCGGCAAATCCCTAGAGGTCTGGGGGTGTGTAAAAACAAACTCCCTGTCCCCACCTCACGAGCAATGATGAGGGGAACAAAATGCCAAAATGGCCAGAATTAATAGAATTCAAATAACCAGTAATAAATACTTTCAAAAAACAAACATGATTGAAGCTTGCTTGTGCGGCAAAGATGGGAGCGATTCTTCCAATAGAAGGCACGCTGAAAATCCTTTGTCTTTTACACTTTTAAATCTCTTTGTTTTAGTGATGTAGTCTGAATTTCATAAAGGAATTGTGATTTGCTTCCCCCATGGTTGATTGTTCTAATATCACCTGCAGACCTCCCAGGGACAATGGACTCTTCCATCCTCCTGACACTGTCATTTGCAGTCAAAACAATTTTAGCATGATAAAGATGTGTTACAATAACTCCTGATTATAATACATCTTTATTGAGTTAAAATGCTTTGATTTCTAATGACAGAGCAGTGATAGCTCCGAGGTGATTATGGTGAAGGGATTTAACAGCTGGAGGCCCTGAATACCACCTGTCATCACATGATGGACTTCATTGGAGGGAACAGATATTAGACAGGAGGCCAAGATGGCCAGACTATAATGAGAACCCCACTGACAGATCCTTGGGTTGTCTGGAGAGACTATAGATCCTAACCAAGTTGCCAACTTTTAGCCTGGAGCTAAAAAACAGAAACCAAAGCTTCCTCTCACACTCTCCCCCTGCCCCCCAACACCCAACCCACATCTTTATGTTTGAGAGAAAAGATGACTGACTATACAGCATAAATATACATTACTAGTGAAAAACATTTTAGGAACCTCAGACAAGGATCAGCTCTTGGGTGAATCTGTCCTGGGCCAGTAAGGCTGGATCAGGTCTGTACAGTCTCACAGAGAGGAAGCCTGAAAAACCACCTTGAAAATGCCGAATCAAAACAAAACACATCAATGACAATAATCCCAGACAATGAATTAACTTTGACATCTAGAGGAACAGATGGGTTTTTGTTTCTCAAATAAACATGTCATAGTAACAAAGAATATAAAAATCCATCATTGTGATAAAGAACCAGCTTCCGTTTAAATTGAGGAATCAGAGAGTCATTTTCATTGTGTTTATTGTTCTTACCCCGGTGATAAGATTGCTCAGAGGGTATTGATTATCTCTGCTTCCCACGGTACTCCCCCTCTTACTCAGGTGTATCTTTCTTCTAGTCTGTGCTTTTCTCCCCCACAGCAGCCCCTGTGACCACGAGAGTTTTAATCATCACTGATGGGTACCTCTCCTCTGTAGAGAGCAGAAATCTTTCCCTCCTGTTTAATCTTGCCCTGCTCTCCTTGGGCAGAAACAACATTGAGGATGTTCAGGAAGATGCCCTCTACGGCCTTTCCAAGCTGCGGACATTGTTGCTGGAGCACAACCAAATATCCAGCTCCTCCCTTACCGACCACACCTTCAGCAAGCTTCGCAACCTGCAGGTGCTGGTGCTTAGCAATAATGCTCTCCACACCCTGCGAGGGTCCTGGTTCCGAAACACCAGGGGCCTGACCCGGCTCCAGCTGGATGGCAATCAGATCACGAATCTGACAGACAGTTCTTTTGGGGGCACTCATCTGCACAGTCTCAGGCATCTGGATTTATCTAACAATTTTATTTCCTACATTGGGAAAGATGCCTTCCGGCCCTTGCCTCAACTGCAAGAAGTGGATCTTTCCAGAAACAGGTTGGTCCACATGCCAGATGTTTTTACACCACTGAAGCAGTTAAGCCTTCTGAGCTTAGATAAGAACCAGTGGAGCTGCACTTGTGATCTCCACCCACTTGCCCGGTTTTTAAGAAACTACATTAAGTCTTCTGCTCACACGCTCAGGAATGCCAAGGACCTAAATTGTCAGCCATCTACCACAGCTATAGCCACTGCAAAGAGTGTGCTCAGACTTTCTGAGAGCAACTGTGATTCCAAGGCTCCCAATCTCACTCTGGGTCTCAAGGACAGAAGTGCCCTCCTCCCAGGGCAGGATGTGGCCCTGCTGACTGTCCTTGGCTTTGCAGGTATGCCAGGGAGATATGTACCCTCCTCTTCTCCTGTCTCTTGTCCATGTTCTTGAAGAACAATAAATGATGCCTTTCTTAAGCCATCGGGGACATTTGTTAGGGTTTGTGGAAGGAGAGCTTGCCAGTAGATATGGGAGGATGTTATAGATTGCATGGTTTGGCACAGATTGCAAAAATTCCCTGCTGCAAAGGAACTAACAGAGGAAGGGGTATTGGACCAGAAGGACCAAAGTATTTAAAGGCAGTAGTCCTGGTATAACTAGCACTTTGGTCCTGAGTAATTTAACTGGCTAGTTTTTTGTTTGTTTTTTAAAGATTTATTATTTATGCATACAAGGACTGGGGACCAGGGGGTGAGAGGATTCACCAGAGACAGAGTGGGGAACAGAACAGGCAGATTGACAGAAATACACTTCTGAGGATGGCAGCTGGCGAGACAAGGAGAGGTATGCTGTGCCATGTGGATAGCTTCCTTGGCCGGCCAGGGATTAAACTCCTGCTGCAGAGGCTGGGGATAGTTTCATAGTGCTGTGCTTAACCCCTTGCACCACCAGGGAGGCCCAACTGGCTAGTTTTATTGTCTGTCATGCATGAATAGTATCTATATTTCATCAATCATCCATTTGCTGATGGTTGCATTCACTAAGTTGCTAGGAGATAGGGATTAAAAAATTGATGCCACACCATCCCTTTCCTCAGGACACATCTGTGTGTCTCTCCATGGTATAGTAAGAATCAATGAGCTTTACCAAGTGCACAAGAAGATTCTATGATGACAACCACAAGCATCCTACTTCGTAGCGGTACAGTGCAGTGCAGTGACTAAATGTGAGCTCTGCAGTTGGAGCACTCAGGTTTGAATCCTGGCTCTCATCTCCCTTGCTGTGTGAATTTGGGAAAGTTATTTAACCTCCATGCTTTTCTCCTGTTTGGGGGTTTAGGATTCAAAGAATTCAGTTTGTCTAATTCTTCTGCACTTGGCCCATAAGGTCACAGATTGACTAAGGAGAAGATAACATTCAATTCTTTATATTTTCTATGGTATTTAAAAAAATTAAGCTATGTGTCAGCTGTCATATTGCCTCTCAATGAATGAATGATATAAAGTGATGCTTGGTGTTATTAAAGTCCAAATATGTATGAGATTTTTGGAGTTATATACCTCAATGTGTGTCTCCTCCCCCCTCCATGCTGGCAGCACAAGGTGAAATCCTCTCTGCTTGTGGGTAACCATGGTGATAGGAAGTACGCCTTTGTGTGGTGGAGAGAAGTGATGGAGCTCCCCAAAGTTGGGAGACCAGAGGTTTGCAAATAGCATCTTGGACTAAATTGATGTATTTTGAATATGCTCTATAAATAATTATTCCTTAGCATGTTTCCAGTAAATTAATTGAGCATCAGATTTTTAATTCCTAACAGTTATGCTTTTAATCAGGATACATGGAGAAGAATTAGTTATAGAAAATAGAACTACTGCCAGTAGTAATCAAACTCATTTGGAAATGAATTCAAATCCTCTCAGAAAGAAAAATTGTTTTAAAAACTGTATAATGATGTGCTAAGAGAATTTACCATAAAAGACAAAAACAATTGGGCGACAAGGAGTTTTTGGCTGCATGTGCTTCTTAAAATACTAGTCCTAGGGGTTCTTTAATAGATATTCCAGTAATACACACACAGAGCTGCACATCTAAACAATATGTTTGGGGGTTCAAACTGAATTGAGTAATGCTGGATGAAACAAAGTTAACTAGGCATCTTTCCTGCAGCATTTCTCATTGCTTTTCATTTTCTAAGTATTATGAATCTTTTAAGAGGAAGATACAATGTAAAGCATTTCTCAAACTTATTTGACCATAATTCCTTTTTTTCACAGAATATTTTATTGAATTAGTGTTTTGTAGGTCATCATTTTGAAAATGTTCCCACAGGGTAATTTTCAAGGTATCTTTTATATCTATTTTCAGAAAAGATTTTTCTAAGTTAACAGCTCTGCATTAATGTAGATATAGATATGCATTCTGGAGGATTCCAAAGGTTTTGTCAAAATGATAAGAAGCTTATATGAATGGATAAATTTTGACAAATTGTAAAATGTGATTACATACATGTTAGGTAACAGTGTGTGAAATTATGGTAATACATCTGAGTAATTGTTTAAAGTACGGTTTTTAAAAGATTCCTTTATTCCTTCTGAAGTAAAAGTGTGGTCTATTATGTGTACCTATACATAGTGGGAAAAAGACTTAAAGCTATAATTTGGCATCTGAACCCCCTTTTTTCTAGCTATAGATAAATCATCACAATTCGAAGTAATATAAATAATCATATTCAGTGACTTTAAAACTAATAAGTGGTTATTTGATGTCAAGAGGATAAAAAGGGGAAAATTTCATGAAGCCCTAACACGTTTCCATTACTTCAGTGACAGCATATTAATTTTGTTTTTTAAAAATTTTGTTTTTCCAACTCGGAAAGACTGTTTATCACTTTTTAAAAATAGCAACAATGCCCATGGCAATGAAAATTCAACCATCTTCTTAATAGCACGTTCAGTCTGCCTATAAGCTTCATTTGCTGCTTTTGCTCTCTGCACTAATGGAAAGTGACCATACCTGACTGGTAATGCGATACAGTTAGAGCTCAGGCATCAACAGAGAGTGAGTGGTTCCTTGCCATTTACACACAATTAGAGGAGAAACATAATCCCATAATTAGAATATGCCTATTCTTATTTCAATGGCTGGTGCACGTGTTGAAGAAAATTTAGGTCTTTCTTTTATAATTTGGTTAAGTAACTGGATCAGCCCTATAAGTGGCTATTTGGCATAAAAGCCTGACACCTTGATGCTTCCTATCCTGTGACCTAGAGGTAAAAGGGAAAGCTTTCAGGAAGCTCTAACATGTTTCCAGTACTTCAGTTCTCTTGATGATTTTTTATTTTTATTTTTTTGCCCTAGCATCTTTGTTTGTAGGGCCTCACAGTGCAATATAAAACCTAAGCAACAGCAGTAAGCAATCATAATGATAAATACAATGACAATTGTATTGACCAATTATATTGAGGACTAGTGAGGTCACTGGACCTCACTGTATTGGACATGTTATATATATTATTTTACTTACCCTATGATTGGTATTAATTATTCAATTTGGCAGAGGAGGAAAAATAAAGAAAGCTTAGGAAGCTTGCCTAAGATGTATCAAAAAAAAAAAAAAACAACACTTGAATCATGAGTTTTCTTAATCTGCTTAAGAAACAGGGAGTGTTTCTAAATTTTCATGTTTTTAACACTTTAAAACCAAAACCTTTGTTTGGAACAGAACAAACTCTAGGACCTGGCAATAGGTCCTACTTTAGATACTACTTTAAAAATGTTGTATCTGATAGAGACTAAATTATTTCAATATGTTATAGTTTCTTCAACAATGTATTGTGGTAAATAAATTTAAATGAAGTTTATAAGACCTTGAGATCTGGTAATTTATATAAAGTTTGGAGGATTTGTTAATCTTTATTTTTAGTAGAAAAATAAAATAACTATAACATCTTCCCTTTTATTTCAAGTTAAAAAACTATCATGTTCCCAATATAGTTTGTCTGCAACTGAGAAAACCAGGCATAGTGTAGTCAGCCAACGAGCCTAGAACACTGCTTATTTTTCATTCATTGTCCTCATTTCCAGAGTCAGGGAACTGAATTCTCTATGGGAACTGACTTGCCCTAATTCATACAGCAAGTTAGAAGCCGAACAGGACTCAGAACACAGAGATCCTAACAATCTATGCTGAAGCCATGGCTTCCTAATAGACAGCATTGTGGGGATTTTGTAAGACATGACCACTCAGAGCATTTTATTATAAGAATTCATAAACATACTTCCTTCTATTAATTTAAGAATATTCAGTAAACATTTCTGGAGTGCCTCCTGCATGCCAGAGTTGTGGGCGCAGGAAATACAATGTCAAACAACACAGAAAAGGTCCATTTCCTCTTAGTACTTCATTCTAGCAGGAGAAGACAGACAATGAACAAGCAAATGGATAAGTAAACACAATAATTTCATACTGTTAGTAGTACTAATACAAAAAAGAAATCATTGTGATTGAGAAGGAGCTCTTTGTTGAGGTAGGAAATAGTGAGGTTAGGAGTTTAGACTCTGCATTTGAGTTTGAGAAATACTGCCTTTTACAATGTTATGAAGAGGATAAACCCCACCAACATAGAACATGAAATGACAGTACCAGGCGGTCTGAGATTAGATGTCAGTCATTTTATTGTGGGAGTTCACTGAAAGGAATGATCTTTGAAACATGGCAAAAACAGTAAAGATGTTGAGAAACTTGGAGGTATTGACTTATATTCTAATGTATAAATAAAATTCAAATATGTAGAGATAGAGCAAAGTATTCTAGGCATACTGAGAGCATACATGAGAGTTTAGAAGTTACACTTTGAGACTAATTAAAGAGTTTGAAGCATAGTGTTTGAATGTGGAAAGTAATGAAAAACAAGACTAGGAAGGGAGGTTATGGCCAGATTGCACTGTCTTGAATGCCAAGAATTTCGGCCTTTTATGTTAATAGGAAATCAATGACATATTCTCAAGTAAGGGGTGAATCTTTAGGGATGATGAAAATGTGGTAATAGCACATAGAATCAATTTTTCTTTTTGGAAAGGATGTTATAGGGAATTCCAAAGTATATGCTAATTGTGGTCTGTTTTTATTGACTATGAGACTAAAAAATGGAAAATATGGAATTAAAATGGTTTGCTATTGTTTATATTTAATTCAGGAGTTATTTTAGCTTGAATGAATTTCAGTCCATTTTCAGACCATTTTTTCTACCAAAGAGATTCCAGATAATATTGTTTCTTATAGCTTTTTGTAGATACAGAGAAAGATTCAAACTGGAAGACAACAGTATTGATAAAATCAGGCTGGACTGATATTTTTCCACAGACTGATGGGCTTCCCACCCATTTTGATGCCTTTTAAGCCATCAACAAACTTTATATTTATGGATTTCATATTTAGTGATTTATACGTTTCTTCCTATGATGCTATCTTTTAATGGTCTCTCTATTTGTCACAGGAGCGGTTGGTCTCACTTGCCTAGGTCTAGTTGTATTTAACAAGAAACTCCAACAAGGCAAAGCAAATGAACACACATCAGAAAACCTTTGTTGCAGAACCTTCGATGAATCCCTGTGTGCTCATGAAGCAAGAAATTACCACACTCAGGGATACTGTAACTGCCACTTAACTCAGGAAAACGAGATAAAGGTCATGTCCATTGTGGGGTCCAGAAAGGAAATGCCACTTTCACAGGAAAATACCCATCAAGCAGCACCAGCCTCTGAGTCCACAGCCCTTGACAGATCATTTAGAAAACTGAAAGGGAAAGACGATGAGACAGACAGCCCTTTCTTCTGCCTTGGTGGCAAATTGTTGCAGTCCGGATGTTCAGAGCCTCCTGAGAATAAAGTAGCTTTTAATGAAGCTGGCTTATTTACAAGATTTTGTCCAGAAACTGTTGAAAAGATAAGGAATCATGAGCCTGGGGGAGGCCAACCTCAAACTCTGCCTCAGCATGTAACAACAATAGGTGAGTTGTTCCTATTTTAGAAACTC
Organism: Talpa occidentalis; assembly: GCF_014898055.3. NCBI lineage: Eukaryota > Metazoa > Chordata > Mammalia > Eulipotyphla > Talpidae > Talpa > Talpa occidentalis. The sequence continues at coordinate 50,542,514 of NW_023605305.1, forward strand.
TTACTTTGTTGAAATCCTCTGAAAGAGGTAAACTCCTTTAACTTCCTCTATAGAGGAATGCCATAAAAATCTATTCTTCTATAAATACACAGCCTGTGTGTATGTGTGGTGTGTTGACACATATTGATGTAGATGGAGATTGCCCATCCTCAGGCGTATGTCTTAGGCCTGTTGGGAAGTGAATTTTGTGACCCAACACCTAACAATGTTGTGTTTGTTTTTTTTTTTTTAAGAATTCTTTTAAATCAACAAGTAACTATAAACTAGAGACACAATTCGGGGGAGGAGAGGAGGGATTAGGGTCAAAATAAGGGGTATGGGAGTTGTATGGAGACTATAACCTAGATGAAAATGCATACATTGTGCAAAAATGAAAAATGTTGTAAAAAATATATAAAATAAAAAAAAAGAAGAATTCTTTTAAATAGCAATAGTGCTGTTAAGATTTATGGGAGGCTGAGTATTGACTTCCATTCCAGCATCCTTTGAGCTCTAATGCCAATTCTGCAGTAAGCAACCTTCCCACAGCATGACATGTTAGAAGAATGGGTCTTCTAATGCTAGTGATTCATTTCAAGAATGATGTCAAGACACATACTTTACTTGCTGAGCTGTCAGGGATGATAACTTCCCAGTCCAGGGAAAGTCAGGACTTAATTCATTGTCCTAAGTTGGGAGCCAAGTGAATCTGGCCGTGACATCCACCCACTGTACCTGGGCAATGTCAATGTTTAGGTGAAGGCAATGAATTAAATGTCTTCCTTTTTCTTCTTGAATAGTAAGGTGATGTTTTCAGACTCAGCAGTGAAAACTTTGACAGCTGCTCTGAAAAGAGGTACCTGTCACTTATTTGAATTGGTTTACAACAAGCAAAGGCTTCTCTCAGGATTTGAATGACAGAGGTGCAGCACCAAGAAATTCTTACCATGGGGATCTGGCCTTAAGGACGGATTTGGATAAGAATGAAATTATATGTTATTTCATGTGTGGCATAAGGCAGGATATGAGTTTATTCCTTTGCATTCCCCAGACTCTATTTCTTACTAGTTTCCGTGGACTGATGTTTTGACTCAAAAGACGGTGGCCAAGGAAAGAAACATCTGCTATAGAAATCAGATCAGATTGATTTTATTTTATAAAGAAATAAGCAGTTAGACTTTTGATAGAATCATACCTTAAAGATTTCATTTAGCTTCATCCAATGCCTTGACTTCTCTGTGGGGAATTCCTATGCTACAGAGAATGTGGCCTCTTAACCATTTAAAAGCCAGGTCCATCTTTCACACAAAAATCACTAAATGTCAAATCAGTACAATTACTTTTAAAACCTGAAATTCTTCTATATACAAGGTTTTATATTGGAGCTGGAGACTATAGGTGTTTGAGGAGAAAACAACCAAGACTGCAGTTGCTCTAGGATAAAAGTCAGAAAGAGGCACTATCACTCTGATTATGCCCACTAGCTTGGAAACACAGAATTATAGAATTTTAGAGGTAGAGGGGATTTCAGAGATCACCTAGTTCAATAGTTCTTAACATTTGTCTTTGAGTTACAGAACTCTTTGGGTATTTCAGAAAGGCTACAAATTCTTTCCCCAGAAGAAAGGGAGCCCATGTGAAGTTTCCATCTAGACTAATCTTCTGATATCTAAGAGACTAAGTAGTTTCCCCAAGGTCACCTGGAAAGTTGATAACAGATCTTAGATTAGAATGAAATGTTACTCTGGGGCTTAGTTCCCTGATTTCTATCTCTCATTAAACAAAAATACTTCCTCTGGATAACAAAAATTTCACAAAATAAGAGAAAATGCAGTGATAAGATATAATTTTAAATAATATGCATTGCAGCTAAGAATAAGATTTAGTATCAGACAGACTCGGGTTAAGTTTTGTCCACATCGTTTAGTTGATATGTGACTGTAGAAAAGCATTCAGTCTCCTTAAACTTATTTATTCATTTATAAAAGTAACAGAATAATGAAAACTTGTCCAGTGGATCATGTCTCTTGTATTAAATGAGATAATGAAGAATATTTAGCACAATGCCTGAGCATATGCTCAATTATTGGTAAATATTTCTATTAATATTATTTAACATATATCAGACAGATTGCTGAAACATATACCAGGCCATATTCCAATAAACTTATCCATTTAACAAATATTTAATGAAAAGTGTATTGAATGATAGAAAATAAAACAGATCTGACCTTGCTTTGATACACCATTTTTTCTCTGTTGCTGAGGTTATTCTCTGCCTGAAATCCAAGCATTACTCTATATTGTATCATATTTTTCCTAATGTTTAGTGCCAAGTGGAAAAGGAATGCAAAAAACTTACTACAGGAATTTGAAAAAGACTTAGATATTATTTACATTGAAATTTATGCTGATAACAATTTAAGGATATAAAACTATAAACATTTTTATTTCTAATTCTACCACTTTTAAGTCAATATCACAAAATATTAAAATGTAGCCATAAAGAATATCATTGCAGACACATCAACCTGCCAAATATCCTTTGTGGGTTTGTTTAAAAATTAGAAAATATTCAGCAATTTCCACAATCAGTGGAGTCACTTTTGCACCTTTTATAAGGTTTCTAAGCATCTGTTTGGTTGGGCTAATAAAACTCTGCTCAGTGCTAAATTCCTACATTTATTGTTCAGCAGATATCAGCAGTGACACATTTAGTAGAAGATATGCAACATCCGCTTCAGCCTTGGCAAGAGAAAGTCTTGAAAAGCATTTAACAAATGAATCATGGCAGCCTCCAATAGAAAAAGAAGACAATGGCTTACAACCTCACAGGCAGAGACATTTTAGTATAAGCTCATCATCCAAGCCTTGTGAGCTCAAGGAACACTGTGTAGAAAGGATCCTACAAAAACACAGATCAAAATATGATGATCCTTGTGGACTATTAAAACAGAGCAGGCCCAGGTGTTTTCAGCCAAACAATTCTCTTATCTGTAAATATGTGCCCTGTGATCAATTTCCAGATTATGTGAGAGAAAAGAAGCCAAATCATAGAGAACATTCAAAGCCTGAGAATGAGCAAATCCAAATTAACAGCGCAATAGAAAAATTCCTTATGAGGAAGGACAACATGGAGTTATCGAGTTTACCAACAAAAATCAAGAGAACATATACCTTAAAGAGGGTTAGCATCCATGATCCTGATTTAGTAGAAAAAAATAGGTTGGTGATGTCACCCAAAACATCAACCCATTGGAAGCAGCAAAAAAATCAAAGTAAACACCTGACCAATTTGGATCTCAGAAAATGTAACAATCCTCAGGAGAGACACAAAGGAGGAAAATGGTTTGGTTATCCACATATTCTGAAAAAGAAGAGAGCCAACCAATCTGACCTCAAAGGGAAAATTAAAGGAAAAAAATTAAACATAAAATTAAATTTGCATCCTTTGAAAAGATCCAGAGTCCATCCAGAAAAATCCTTGCCAGAACTTTCAAAGAAACACAAACAAGTATTATTATTTCCTAATTCATTACCTACAACTTCTGAGAAAGAAGCCAGAATAAACCTTGAGTCCTCAACAGATTTTCCCCAACATCCAGGGAGTAGCAAATATGTTCAACCCACTTCAAAGAGGCTGACTCTCGAACGTGACCCCAAACAGACTGGACATTTCAAAAAAAACACTAAAAAGGCCCCTTTGCTGAGTGCTAACAACTTGTCTGTGGTCAGCCAGAGCTCTGTGAAAGGTAACGGTTACCGTACAGGTCACATTCCAGATGGAAACCCCCCAACATTACCAGAGCCTGTACCCATCATTGCTGAGTCACACTCTCAACTCTCCATTGAGCAAATTGGAGGGGCAACTGACCTCTTGTTACAAGTTCCTAGTTACTTACCAAGTTCTTGGAAAAATGCAAGAAGTGAGGTTTTGCCATGCCACCATTCTAAGGGGGCTACCGATCAAGGAGCAATGGAGCCCACTGAGCCAGACAAATCCAAGACCAGTGCACTAGACCAGTGTTCTCTGTCTCTGGGGAATCAAATACAAATTCTAGGTGTCCACAAGACTGACACCTACAAGGAATACACTTCAGATCAAAATCAAACTTTACAAAATGTAGAGAAAGACTCAAGACATGACCAACTTGGAAACAAAGAAAAAATATTAATGGCGACACAGAAAATATCACACCAAATTGTGGAAGCTTGCATTGTGGATAAGGGAAGTGATGCAGGAAAAAACCTTCCTGAAACAGAAATTTATGATTCCTCTCTCACTCCCCAGTTACAATCCAAGGACAACCTAATGCACATGAAGCCAAATCCTACTCCATATCAAAATAGAATGGAGCTTTCCAAGGATATCAGTACTTTTTGTACCCAAGCCACTTGGCATCTAACCAACAGTAGTGAAAAAGGAATTGACAGCACAAATGCATTGCCCAGAGATGACAGCACTGAAGCACTAAAGATAAAAATAGTGGGAAAAGAAGAAGGAAAAATGGCTGATAAAAGCAAGGCAGATTCTAGTATGTTAATTCAGACCACAGAGATGACTTTAAAAGACATCACTAAAGAAACACAGAAATCTTGGGAAAATGGAAAAAGTGAAAAAGGTACATTCTACGATTCAAGTTCTGTTGATGCAACTATTGTAGCTAAGGATTTGAGGACTCCAAGTTTCCAAGAAACCAAAAATAGACTGCCTGGTGATGAAATAGATCTTCAAATTAATTATGTGCAAGATTTAAGAGATGTTCAAAATATGCAACCAGATAAAGATAATAATGCCCATGAAGAAGGTGCAGTGACAATGGGGGCACATGAGGCACTTTCCATCTTACCAGAGTTAAAAGACAGTAGTTTTGAGGCAGAAAATGAGATGCCTCTTATTCCTGAGAGAGTAAATGAAGCTGAAAACTGTGCTCCCAAAGCTATCCCATGTCAACCATCTGCTGTGTATGCTAATACATCACCCTCAGAGGCATAAAATAGTGAACAAATTAACTCAAATAATAAGCACTTTTAACTTTAACTTTCTTCAAAAGGACACACAAATACCCCTGATTTTGCATGTATTTCAACTGCACTATTTTAGATCCTCATTAACTCATTAATGAAAATACATGATTAAAAATAATGCAAAGATCAAAGATTAAATGACATATTTTGGACACAATTAATTGACTTTGCTAAGGAATGAGAAAATGGGAAAGAATAGGTTTGTGTAGTCCTGGGAAAGAAAAAAAAATGTTTTTTAAAAAGCCATAAGCAAATGAAAGATTTAAAAAAGAAAAAAGTACTTAAGCCGATTTACACTTGATGTTTATTTTATGGAAATTACCATACACATCTCAATTAGTGATATTACAATACTGCTTTCTACACAGATGATTATATATATGCATTTGTGCCTGATCGGTTTTCTTAGCTATGGTATGAAAGTAAAAATTAAGCTTTGTTAACCATAGTCTAACTGATGTGCATATTGGTATATTTCAACCATTTGTGATTGTTGATGATAGTTATCCTAGATCTAAATTTTAAAAATCTTTAAGAGAAAAAAATAAAGGATTTGCGGCAGTAGTGGACCATTTCCGTAAAATCTGTAAAATTCTATAAATCCACTAGGTGGCAATCTCAGCTTCAATCATTTTAGAAGAACAAATAGGACTTCAAGATCAACACAATGGATTCTGAATTAAAGGAATTTTAAAAAGCCTTATTGCCAGTTGTTATCAACTTAAGATTTTGAAAACTAAATAACCCATCACTATGTAAATTTTCAAAGGTCTGACCTCTTGAGTTTATGATGCCACTATTGTTTGATGTATATTTAGGAATTACATGTGCTTATAAATACCGATTTAAAAGCAATAGCAGAACACATTTCTCACTCAAAGTCACAATTATTTGAAATATAGGTAAACTAAAGACATTTTTAATATTGATATGCCAGTAAAATGTTGGAAACATACCTTCATGGTATAGAATATTAGAATATTTTACATTTCCCAGTGAGATAAAAAGACTGTAAAAGCGAATAACTTCCTCCTTCTATCTCTCTGTATGTCTAGGTCTCTGCATCTTTGTATTCTACATTTGGCACAAGAGACTAAGATTAGAACAGTGTAAATCGTGCTTACATGCCCACCCATCCTCTGTCTTTCTTACTCAGAATTGCCACCAAATGACTTAACCTTCTTATTTTGAAAGTTATACTAACCTATTACCTCTCTATTTTCTGCTTTCTCACTGGATTCAACATGTTTCTTGCTTTTAACTCCAACTCCTCTCCCCTCTGTTTTTGCTCAGCTTCTCTGCTTGAGTTTAAATCTGATATGCCCTGTCCGACTCGCCCTCTCCCACTTCATTTTGCTAAGTTCCTTCCTGGTGAGAAGAGCATTATGGCAACTTCTTGTATAATACATTTATCCTATTCTAATTGACAGCACCTTCAGTTCTGCAGGCCAGTTTACTTTTTTTCCCCCTCTCCATAACTATGTTTCTTTCCCTCTTTTCTATTTTTTAAGCAGCTTTGCCTTACTGCAGAGCCCTTAGCTTTGTTCTCTGACGACTAACAATATGCCTGATGTCAAATAGCCCATCACGTACTCTGGTCACTAGCTGAAGTTCAGAAGGCAGTGATGACAGTTCTCCTGGACATTTTCCTCTCCTATTTTGTAAATCCAGTCTTTCACCTCCCTATGATGTTATGTTTCCTTTGAAGTAGTTCTTAGATTTACCCTTGCTCCTGAGTCCCCATGGTAACCATTGTAGTCTTTGTGTTGTAATCAACTGGATTACTGCAATAGCAGCCTAGCTGGATGCTCTGACTTCAGTGTTTTTTGCTTCCTTTTCAGCCCTCTCATTCTCTGTCTGTATTGGGTACAAATCATCCGTGGTGCTTGTTAAAATGTAAAGTCCATTCCTGAGATTTGATTCAGGAGATTTAGAATAACCCCAAGAATCTTTGTTTAAGCAAACATTCCAGGGTAGTCTGGAACATGTAATATGTAGCCTCCAAACAAAGAAATACTATTTAATTATTCCAGTGCATATGCAAGATAATTCAGTGCCGCCTACATATAATTCTTTAACGTGAATAAATGCTTCATATCAGACTGATGAATTAAAAATATGTTTATCACATCTCTTCACTCTCTTACAGACAAAAATATAATTGCATGTAATTTCATGTCCAATTCCCTATTGTGGTTCCTGAGGCTTTCCAAAATCTGATTCTTTCTTACTGTTAGGACTTTCTCCCACCTCTCACTGTGTTATAAGAAGCACCTGTCATTTCCAACAGACAGGTGTTCTCACTGTCCTCTTCCATCTTCTGTGGATCTTGACCATGTTCTATTCCTTATAGGGCTTGACTAACAAGACACACGTAGGAGATAGTGATGTGTTACAGATTTAAGGAGTGATCAAAGACAGTAGTGAAAGAAAAAAGAATAGTGAAGTCAATAACCTAAAAAATAATAATTAGCAGAGCATGATGTTAGTGTCCTAACATCTAAAGATGAACTTTTTAAAATGATGCCTGATATGGATATTTAACTCCTAAGTGACTATAACATTCAGATAACTAAAATTCAGTCCTTAGTGTCTTTACTCACAATCAATCTGCACATATTCTCTTGGCTTGAACTGTTTCTCTCACCAGCCCCCTTTACTTGACAAACTCCTATTCATGCTTATGATCTCAGCTCAAGTGTCACTTCCTCCAGGAAGCCTTTCCTGATCTACATGATCTCTTTGTCCTCTATTTGTTAGTGTTCCTTTAGTGTACATTCTCATCTAATTCTGTTTCCCCTAATCTGTTACTAAAAACTCAGTAGTGCATTTTTCCTTTTTCAATTAATCTTCATAGGTTCTTAAACCCCATTGAGAGCATAGATCCACTGAATTCTTAACACCTCTTTCTGGGACTCTACAGCAGAGACTCAAAACATAATTGAAATAATGCAAACTAGCCTGTTCTTATTTTTCTCACCACTCAGCTTACTGAGAGTGAGACCTCACTGGCAATGCAATAACTCAGGCATGTCACATACAGAGGCATCTCAACATTATAATGGTGAGTTTTAAGCCAACGTCCACCAGGCTGACAAGACCAGATTTTGCCAGTCAGTCAAAGACTTTATTTTCTGACTATATTTTCTCTGCATCCTCCTCCCTGAATCTTATCCATGTAGTTAGAACCATATGTAGATACACTTCACTGCTTAGAAAAGCCTATTTTATTTTTGACTTCTTAGGTTTTTTTGTTTCATCTGTAATAACACCATAATTTGACCCAATTCTGATTCCCTTTCTCATTTCCTAACTTGTTACTTATGGCATCCATTCTGGCAAGCAAGCAAGAAAGAAAAAGCATACATTTAGAAGTGACTACTGACTTACTTTATCTCCAAATTAAAACTTCCCAATGTCCCTTATCTATAATCAGATTCTACATAAATATATGTAGATTGAGTGGTCAGGAGAAGAGGCTATTTATTACGAGATCCTCAGTCTATGATTTTTTTTCATAAGAGTTTTTGTTTACACTGGTGGGACTGGGTAATGACAGGATCTGAATTTTGACATTAGAAGAATGAGAAACTTGCTTCTTCTTTGCATACATCTGGGCTGATATATTATCCCATTTCTCCTTTGGGGAGATACCTCCTCAGATAACAATGATCTCATTTTATCTACATCCTCACTGAAGACAGGTAACATGCCTGGGAAGGATCAGAGGCAAATATTAAGAAACGGACAATGGCTAGGATGGTTTGGACTGAACCAAATAAGGACAATTATGATTTATGTATGAGGATCTCTACTGTGAAGAATGTACGCTAATTCCCTCAGAACAGAAGAATAATGTGAACTGACATTAAAACACAAATATTTCAATAAACACATGAGCAGGAGAATTCTTAGACACTGTACTAAATTGTATTATCAGGAGAGAAGTTATGAATATCCCCCTTTGTCAATCTGTGAGAAAAATATAAAAAAAAATAAACAACAATCTGTCTGTTCCAGCTAAGAAGAATTTGTTCCTGCAGACAGATGTTCTGGGATTTCATTTTGAAACTGTATGACTGTTACCATCTACACTCTCAGATCTATTATCATATTTAAAAATGTCCTTTTCACTGTTTTACATATCCTACTTTATTTATTTGTTATACAATCTAGATCTCACCATTTGGACTCAAATCTAAGCCCTTAACTACTTTAGCACACAGCTACTCAAAAAGTTAGAGAAAGAATAGGATTGGGTCTTGGCCTCCTTTTGAGCCAGTGCTACTAAAAAGCACTTGTCCCAGAGCGCTTGCCTGCAGGCATGCTGATGGTGAAAAGCCCACACAAATCCATCTTGTGCCAAACTTCTTTCTTCAGAAAATGACTAAGTGTGGCTTAACCATAGTTAATAAAATTGCAGACGAGATGAGACTCTGAGTCATCTGTCATACCCTGGTCTCTTTTTTACTAATCAGTTGTGAGAAACATTTCAAAATCAGAGAGCAGCAGCAGCAAAGAAATATGAGATTCTTGAGGCAATTAGAGTCTAAAAGAGCAGAAGGCAAATCAGTCTTCCCGCCTTGACAGTCTTAAAATACACCCTGAAAGTAGACTTTGGAGTTACACTATTTGTGACAGATTTTGACCATAACACATTTTCTACGAGGAAATAAAAATTACTCACTTCAGGACATGCATTCCACCCTCGCATCAGCAGTGATGATATGGGTTTGGGAATGGAATAGCCAATGGGAGGTCGGATGTGATGGTAAGCCATGTCTGCTGCGGCTGCCGCTGCAAACCAAGTGACCATGTCAGATTAAAAACTCACATATTTAAAGAAACATATGGACAGACAACAAAAAGTCATCAAAAAATCTGTGCAACATCAGCAGAGACTCAATGTGGTGGCCGCTATTTTTTAATGCTTAAACCTACTAGTCGATCATTTGATACCATAAAATTAATTCATTCATTAGGTTTTTCACTCAACAACAGTGAATAAAGTGAATTTACAAAGGTGGAAAAGAACAAACAGTAAGTAGCTTAGTGTGTGTGAAGTGTAGTGTGTATATGTGATATTATAGGAAAAATGAGGCAGATTGAACCAAACACCATTATCAATCCAGGCTAAAGAGCTTATACTTCACAAGACACTGAACTTTGCCCTTCTGAAAGCACCAGTATCACTTGGGCAAAGTAGATTGTTTTTACAACTTAAATCCCCATTACTTGTTATGAGAATGTTGTGTTTTTAATTTTTAATATTTTACAAAGTACCTAATATTTGCTAACCTCTGTTAGATACTTCAAATCCATCATTTCATCTCATGCCACTAATTGAATTCTGTAGTGTTCCCTGCCTGCTTGGATTTCTGAGTATTACTCACCTAAAACCCCCCATCACTGTGATGTAACTCTTGACACTTCATTGTAGATTCCTGATTGCTGAATATTTTCTGTTTGGCAACTAGTAATTTCTATACTCCCTTGACATCAAGTCTATAGTTACTTCTATTCTCTACATCAAGAAACACGGTAAATACATACACACTCTTTCAATTCTCCTAGCAGTCATGTGGATTATTATTTTAATGTGTGTTTGTGTGTGTACTCATGTACAACTGGTTTTTAATTTATAAAAACTTTAAATGTAGGGCCTCCCCGGTGGCGCAGCGGTTGAGCGCTGGGTTATGAAGCTGTCCGCAGCCTCTGCAGCGCCAGTTCGATCCCCGGCTGCTCCCCGGCCACCAGAGGAGGGTCCCACATGGCGCGCAGACCTCTCCTGCCGCCCGCTGCTCCCCTCAGCAGTGTACTTCGGTCCTTCTGCCTGCTCTGCTCCCTGCTCTGACTCTGGTGAATTCTCTCACCCTCCCATTCTTCTGACTGTACCCAGTGCTTGTATAAACAAATAAATAAATAAATCTTTAAAAAAAAAAAAAAAACTTTAAATGTAATTAGTAATTGGTGCAGTCTCTTTTCCAGACTCCATGCTCTCTTCAGCTACTTTATACTGAAAATACTTTGTATAAAACACAGATTATTCCTTGGGGGTAAAAAATGTGCTTCACCAGTATGAGGTTAAAGTTCCAGAACCTTGTTGGTTGCTTCCTATCTTCTAGATAGTGATGTCATAATAATATGTCTATATTTTAAGGACTTTTGAGAAATGACCTACAAGTACAACTTCTCCACCAAAAATTACTCAAATTCTATGCTGTTTTATAGATCTATTTCTAGTAGCACTAGTGAAATTATATGCAATATAACTTAATCAACATTTTGCTTTTTTCAGTTACAATTTATTTTTTGCAAAATGTAAAAATAATAATTGTTCTTTGTTGAAATTTAGAAAGTTAAGAGAATTGCAAAAATAAATTCTTGTCATTCAGGAAGAACAATTTAAAAATATTTTGGGTATTTCTAAAATATTCTTTTTTTTAAGATTTATTTATTCATACAAGAGCTGGGTTATAGGCCAGAGGTGTAGGGGGGTGAGAGGATTCACCTAGACGGCCAGGGAGAAACCTACATGACACAGCAGACCTCTCCTGACTCGCTCGCTGCTCCCCTCAGCAGTGTATTTCGGTCAGCCGGCCTGTTCTGCTCCCCACTCTGTCTCTGGTGAATCCTCTCACCCTCTAGCACATCTGGCCTGTACCTCAGTTCTTGTATGCATGAATAAATAAATCTTTAAAAATACTTTAAAAAATTTATTGCTTTTATTTAAAACCTTAAGTTTATGCCTTTTGTCCCCCTGGCATTTTAAGATTTTCTTGTAACAGTTATTCTAATTGTACAATGTTTCCAGGTTGAAGGCAGAGTCAGGTATTTAATTTCTGCTTATGTACCCAAAAAGCTTTTAGAATATTTGCATTGTTACATATCCAGTCATTTCCAGCCACTATCAGGTAGAGTTATAGTTGTGGACCCTAAGAAAACAAAGAAAGAAAAGACTGCTGGAAACATATTAGCAAACATAAGACTTGAAAAATGTGTCTTTTGTGTCACAAAAAAACTAGGCATATTAGGTTCTTTCTTGGCAGCCATTGACTATGTTCTTTTTAGAAAGAGGTAAATAGGCCCTACCCTGGTGGCACAGGCATTTGAGCGCAGCACTGTGAAGCTGTCCGCAGCCTCTGCAGCTCCGGTTCAATCCCTGCCAGCCAGTGAGGGTCCCACATGGTGCAGCAGACCTCACCTGTTTCGCACACCACTCCCCTCAGCAGTGTATTTCATCAGTCTGCCTGTTCTGTTTTCCGCTCTGTCTCTGGTGAATCCTCTCACCCTCCCTCGAATCTGGCCTGAATGCCAGTTCTTGTATAAATAAATAAATAAATCTTTTTTTTTTTTTTTTTTTTTTTTTTTTTAAAGAAAGAGGTAAATAAACAAACCAATGGTTTTCTAACTTTACTTTTTCTTACTATGGCCATTGGATATTGAGCCGGTGCAACTATAAACACATAAACTACTGTAGTGAACACATTTAAACTAATTATACATAACCTAATGGGTGGGGAGGGACTATTCATAAAGTGAGTTAAACTCAAATGCAGGTGCCAAATGTCTCCCTTTGAAATTCTTTTAGGCTCTGATATCAAGTGCGTAGAGTTACTTGTGTGCTTTTGGCACTGTGTCTGGAAAATCAGTTTAAGATGAATGATATTTAATTCTTCATTATTCAAAGTAGATTCTGCAAGGCCTTGGCATCTCCTTCTCCCCTTTGCTTTATGCACTCTTGGCAGTGATGCCACTCATTAGCACCTCTGCCAGAAAGTGGGCAATGCAACATGAAAGGTCACGGAATTGAAATTTGTCACCTTTGAGATTGCCTTGTCAGGCTTGCCTAAGTGGCCATGCTACACTAACAGCTGGGAAATTTTCTGGTATTCCAGATTCAGGAAAAGACTGTCAGCCCATTAATCAAATTTATACCTTGATTGCTATATAAAATATGCTAAATGATTTATGTAAATGTTGATTTCTACTTTCACAAATGAAACTTTGCTTTTAATAGAGAATAAGGCTAACTTTTAAAATACCAATAATACCCTATTGAGTCCCCTTTATTTCTTCAGCATTACCCTGAGATAATTATCAATAACTGAGTAAAGCTTATCATCTACATTCTAGAGTAGGACTGTCCAATGGAACTTTCTGCAATGATGAAACAGTTCTTCTGCATTATTCTACATGGTAGCAGATGGCTATTGAAAACTTAAAATGTGGCTAGAGTGAGAAAGTAGATTTTTTAATTTAATTTCAATCAACAAATTTATATAGACATGTGTCTCCAGTGGGGTCAATTTTAAGCAGCACAATTCTAGAGCATAGTTATCTCCCATGGCCACTATCCCAAATGAAATGAAAATTAACACACAATTTTGTGGATATGCCTTTACTAGCTACATAACCATAGTGTCAATTTGTAGATTCAAGTTCTAAATTGCTCATCATACTTCATCAAAAAAAGAGACAATAGGAAGATTGTCAGCATTGTCTCTCAAAAGAGACTAGTTAGCTGCAGGGCAGGCATTAATACAACATGTGATAACTTGAATTCATTTGTTCATGTGAACTAAATTGAACATTTTATGTAAGTGATAATAGGCTAAGAAGAGTTATGGTAGATGAATGAGTAATTAATAAAGAAAATAATTACTGGGTTTTTCAGTGCTTTTTAAATAGCTCTTATAAATTCTGAAAAGTGATTTCTTTTGCCTAGATCTTCCCAACCCTCCTTTCCTGTATTATATCAACTGTCAATAAGTGCAGATGAACTCTGTGTGCTCAAAGCAACTCATACTACTATAGTATGTATTATATTATATTTAATTTCCTGTTTACTTGCTTGCTTCTGCAAATAGATCAAAAGCTCTTTGAGGTCAGAAACTGTGTTTTTTTCCACGATTGAATCTCCTATACCTCACATAGCAAAGGTAATTCATAAAGATAAGTACTATGCACACACAAGGGGACTCAATACATAGAAGCTGAATGAATCAATAAATAAGGCAGTTTATATATGCTTTCATGGAAATAATATAAATACTGGAATATAGGACTCAACAAACATTCATTGTACAAATGAATGAAGATGCTGGATTAATGCCAATTAAAATTTTGCTTATTATTATGTTTTAAGGACAAAGCATACTATCTAGTCCTTGACAAACACTGAAGAATGAATATACTTTTTAGTTTAATATTAAATTACAGCATGATCAGGTAGGTTACTGAGCCTTATAAGGATAACATCTTTTGTTCAAAACATTGAGGCTTCAGTAAGCTGAAGCAGTAGGACTACTAAGAAATACCCTTAACAAGAAAATCTGTAGGCCTAATTTTGAGTTTGGCTTTGCTTTTAATTCTTTGGGAGATCCTAATTAACTCAATTTCCCTCTATGTGTATTAATTTCTCTAAATATAAGATGAAGCAAGGAGGAAACAGTGTAGCAGTGACAAGCATGTGCTTTGGAAACAAGGAGTCATGCATTTAAATCTTAGCTGTATTTCTAGAATGTGACATTGAGCATATATTAATTCTTACAGAACCTAAGCAACAGGTATTGTTAACATTAAGAGAGATTCTACACATTCTAAAGTGTCTGGTACATTGTTGGCTTTCAAAGAATGTTAGCTGTCGTTGCTGTAATTATTATCTACAGATATGTGTCTTGCTGATTCCTTTCAGGGAACTAGATATCAAAAACATTGTTGTATATTTTCTGTTCTATATAAATCACAAGTCTTAATTCTTTTGAGGTTTTCCTTGGGTATGAATATCAAATAAACTCTTGTACTGAGTTATTACAAATTGAAGACTATAAACTATCTCATTTGTTATTAGTCTCAGTAGATAATGCAATATGGCCATCATGGAAAGAATAACTGTGTTGCTTTCCATCATGACCTTAAATTGATAGTGGATGCTGAATTTCTAAAGTAACTTGTCACCTTCTTCTTGTTCATAAAACTAAAACTAAGAATTCATAAATTTTAAAAATAGGGCAATCAAAAACAATATTTCATTTGTAATTTTAACTGAGGTAAAATTACCAGATTTTTTTTATTTTCACTGTGTGTATATGTGTTCTAAAAAATATAGTTGATTCTACTACATTGTTTAAAATGGACAGGGATGTAGTGACACAAAGCCAATGTCTTCTAGTATTGCAGTAAGAGCTAAGATATACTCTGTTATACTGACACTTTTCAATGATGTATCACCAGAGCATATAGCATCTGAGAGAGACCATGAGATTGCAATCTTGAGATTGTACTAAGAATGGCTTAATTTTTTAAACCACATCCCACTCTCATTACAGATTGTCAGAAGAATAGATTAATTTGCACCATTGTCTGTTCTTATTGCAATCTTTGTCAGTATAATGAAGTATCTGAATGTTAATATCAGCTATATTCATAGAAATATCACCAACCATTGGACTGATTTGATCTTTCCAGTGATCTGTGTACTGATTGGCTGGCTCTACTCTTCTCAATGATAAACCAATAAGGATTAGCACAGCAAATGCAGAATTTCAGGACTTCAGCTCACTCCTATTTTCCTATCACTTGTCAAAGCAGAGTCCACATCATCAGTGTACTTAAACATTTTGAGGTTATTATATTTAGGATTCTATTCATGCATGGAGAACACAATTTTACATTATTTAAACAGGGCTAGCAAATGCAAATGACTAGAAAGATAAGACCTGTGACATAACTAGGTCTCTAAGTATATTTTAACATTTTGAAAAATCATATGTGAGTCATATTTAGCTCCTGGACTGCTGTTTACAACTTGAGCTAAAGCCACAAAAAGAAGTATTAGCAAACTGTGGCTAGAATAAATTAGCAGATGTTTTGAATTTGCTGCCACCGCTCAGACTTGTTTTTAAATTTGTTTATTTATTTATGCATACAAGAACTGGGGCACAGGCCAGAGGTGTGGGAGGTGAGAGGATTCACCAGAGAGAGTGGGGAGCAGAACAGGTAGATTGACAGAAATACACTGCTGAGGGGAGCAGCGGGCGAGTCAGGAGAGGTCTGCTGTGCCATGTGGGTTGCTCCCTGGCTGGCCGGGAATAGAACTCATGCTGCAGAGGCTGCAGACAGCTTGATAGGTTGTGTCTTAACCTCTTGCACCACCAGGGAGGCCCCACCTCTCAGACTTTGTTAGAGCCTGACATTAAGGAATCCCAGGACACAGGGTGGAATTTCCTTTTGAACCAGCTGACATCACACAGGGAAATAGACTAGCTTCTGAAAGTGATCTGCAAAATTGACATACTTGGTTACAAGGGTATGTGATTGGAAAAATACACAATGATGGATTAAACCTTCCCAGATTTCTTCTTTAGTTTTTCATGATGTATCAGAGGAGACAGGCCCAGGAGAGAAATAAAATTTGGGAAGCAGGTGTTGGTTTCTTTCTTTGAAATCTATCCAGGACAGCTCTTGTTTGCCAGGTCATGCCAGCAACTTTTTCATCTTGCCTAGTTCTTCTCTCTTTGCTTGGCTTCACACCTTGGCTCCTTCTGCTAATCTCATCATTTCTCTCACAAATCTGCTCTCGTTCTGTATCCATCATCCTCCTGCAAGCTAAGCCAGAAGCCTGGAAGTCATCCTTGACTCCCCTCTCCCTTGTGCTCCCAACTCAAACCATCAGCAAGTCCTATTATTGAACTATCTTGAAATCAACCTCTCCTTTCTCTTCCAAAGTCTCTACCCTAGTTAAGATTTTACACATTCTTTTCTAAGCAACTTGATCTCTTTGTGCCTGGTTTCAAACTTCGCCAGTCAAGCCTTTGCTTTGTGGTAAAAGAGAACATTCTAAAATAATAATAACAGCTGTCCTATCGCCCTGCTTAAAACCCTGCAGTGACTTCCACGGCTGACACACAAGGCCCTTTACCATCTGGCTGTAGTTTTACATTTACGGCATATGTCTTGTGACTGGTTCTCATGTAGTTTCTGATACATCCCTGCTGAATTATTTTAGTAATATGGATCTCTGTACCATGCCTCCACATCTTGCTCAAACTGCTTTTTGCCGGGACACTTCTCTATATCCCCACTGTACCTATTTAGTTAGTTCTCATCATTCTAAGATATGGTGCAGGTCATCTACCTGAGAATTCTCTCCCAATATCCTTTTCTCACCATTAATCTGGGCAGGAGACCTCTCCAGGGAGAATCTTCAGACTCTGTAGTCTTTCTCGTTGGTTCTTATTCAGCTGATTGCACTTACTCTCATTCGCCTTCTGTACTCTGCAGGCCTGGGCAATGCCCTGCCTCTCTTTATTTTCATTTTAACTCTAGCACATTTGCTGGCCTAGAGATGCACTCAATGATACCTTGAAAGTAATAATACCTGCTAATATTTATTAAATGCATATTATTATTGCCAGTCACTGTTCCAGCCCTTTGAGGTAGATCCTATTATTATCCCCATTTTAAAAGTAAAGAAAATGAAGTTTTGTTAGGTGAAGTAACTTGCAAAAGGTTATAAGAATCATGTCCTTCACAAGTATTCTGCCAATATAGCTCATATAGTGTAAGCCTGAAAAATGTTTTCTCAAATGCTGAGTTATCAACATTTAAAAACCTTTAGATTTCTAGACAAACACACAAAAACTAGTTGCTATGCTGAGAGGGAGAAGGCATACCTATGCTCCTGCAAAGTGCTATTTGGCTGGAAGTGGGACACACCTGGAGTCAGAGCAGGAAATTTCCTGCTCATCACATTGTCTCACTTCAAGCATCCAGTGGCTTCCCCTGACTCTATGAACATTGATTCTGTGACCCGTGCGATGCTGGCTGGGAGGGTTTTTTTTCAATTCTTTCTAAACCTGAGAGTACATGGTTAACCCAAATATGTACTATGCAAAAGAAGCCCTAACTTCAAGTTTTCTGAATGCACACCCATCACTTGCATAGAAGTCAATGCTAATATTTGTGTTCTACTTTTATATTTCTCTCAGGAGGTAGAATTCTGCTAAATCTGGGACAATGAGCCATGCATAACATTGCAAACGTAATTGATAATGCTGTCCCACATTGTAGTCATGGATTTGTTCCTCATTGTAAATGGCTAATATGTAGCTTATATTGAATCTGATGCCTCACATAATTTATTGCTGAACATATATACTAGATTGTCTAACCACGCAATGATATTAACAGACTCTTTTCTTGATACATGTTCACTGCCCAATTTTTAAAAATTCAGCATCCATCATAAACAATAACATTCTTTCCAATAAAGTACTACAAATTCTAATCTATAGAATATTTGAATCAAGTCATTCTTAGGTAAGAATTTTAAATGTTACATTATATAATATTCTCCCCCCCTAAAAGATAAGGATTCTGGGGATTCAGGAGAGGGTGAATTCTTTATTTTTGAAGGATTTATTGTATAATTAGAAAAACATAGTGGAGTACAGAAAATTGCAAAACTGTATCAATGATAGTATAGACAATGATAAATGATAAATTGGGGCATGGAGGCCTGCACTTAACTCAGTATTAAAGAATTAAGAAAGATGTTTTTAGGAGAAGTAATATTTTAGTAAGATCCAAAAGTAAATTGAAATGCGTATGATTGAAAAAAAAAAAAAAGAAATTTGTATGATGAAAAGTGCAGAAGAG
Organism: Talpa occidentalis; assembly: GCF_014898055.3. Lineage (NCBI taxonomy): Eukaryota > Metazoa > Chordata > Mammalia > Eulipotyphla > Talpidae > Talpa > Talpa occidentalis. Next base: position 50,561,183 of record NW_023605305.1, read on the forward strand.
TGTCCCTGACAAAATGGGTCATATGTTCAAAGACATGGAAGTAACAGAAAAAGATGTCATGTTAAGGAAATGATATAGTTCCCTGTGCCTGAAATGTAGGTAAGAGACTGAAAGTGGCAAGAGAAGGGCGGGAACATAACTATGAGAAACTTTGTTTTAAGCAATTTTGTTTATCTCAGAAGAGCAAAGGAAAGCCACTGGGACGTTATGTAAAGGAAATCCAGTGATTAACCTTGAGATTTTAGAAAGCTAAATCTATTTGCAGTGTGACGATGGAAAAAAGATGGCAAACAATGCTGGAGACAAGTATAACATTTCAGATACTGTGCAGTATTTTACAGGTGAAACAAGGAAGTCTGTGGAGACAGAAATAAGTGGATAGATGTAAAACATAGTCAAAAAGCCAGGATTGGAAAAAGAAAGGAAGGAGGGATGAAAGTAGCAAAAAACAAAGAGGAATCGAGATGACTTTGAAGTTTTTTATATGGATTTTCTGGAGAATGAGTGCACCACTCAAGTACAGAATCATCAGAAACCTTGACCTTGTATTACACTTTGCCCTTATTTTTCATCTTACAGTTTCAGAGAATTTTCAACTTACAAAGTTCAGTCACAAATATCATCTTATTTGATTCTCACAGTAATCTTTGTGGAATCGTCTCTAACTGCATTTACTGAGGAAATTGAGCTTGTGAAAGGGCCTAGAATCATGAAGAAGAAACACAACACATCACAGGAAGTAAAAGAAGCTGGAGTGGCTGGAGCATGGAGACTGAAATGATAGGAACAAGATCAGCAATGAAGATACATGTCCAGTCTGCAGAACAGATTATGAATTTTGCGAATTAATCCCAAGATCATGAGAAACTATAGATTGATTTTAGGCAATAGTGACATAATCAAGTTTATATTTTAAAAATATCCCTCCAGAGCCTCCCTGGTGGAGCAAGGGGCTAAAAGCAACCTAAGAAGCTGTCTGCAGCCACTGCAGCATGAGATTGATTTCCCGCCAGGGAGCTGCCCACATGATGCAGCAGACCTCTCCTGTCTTGACCCCTCAGCAATGCATTTCATTCAGTCTGCCTATTCTATTTCCCACTCTGTTTCTGGTGAATCCTCTCACCCCCTGCACCTCTGGCCTATACCCCAGTTCCTGTATGCATAAATAAATCTTTAAAAGATATATCCCGGGCCTCCCCTGGTGGCGCAGCGGTTGAGTGCTGGGCTGCGAAGATGTCTGCAGCCTCTGCAGCACTGGTTCGATCCCTGCCCACCAGCGAGGGTCCCACATGGCGTGACAGACCTCTCCTGCCATGCCTGCTGCTCCCCTCAGCAGTGTATTTCTTCATCAGTCTGCCTGTTCTGTTCCCCGCTCTGGCTCTGGTGATTTCTCTCACCCTCCTGTGCTTCTGACTGTACCCAGTGCTTGTATAAATAAATAAATAAATCTTTTAAATATATATATATGTATATATCCCTCCAATGGATGTATATGAATTGGTAAGGAAGTGGGCACAAGACAATGGGAGAACACTGCAAAGGCTATTGCAGTAGTTAAAGTGATAAAAATGGCAGTTTGAACTAGGGTGGAAATGGATGAAAACTGGAGAAGCAGACAGATTTGAGGCATATATCTCACCACTTCTATCCAGTTGGAACTCCTTACCTGTATGAGAAGGCAAGGAGAAAAAAGATAAAGGACATACAGAAAAAAAAATCAATTTTTCTTTACTTATAGACAATATAGTCATGTACGTAGGAAATCGCAAATATTATCCCAAAAAGTTGCGTGAACTCATAAGTTAACTTAGCAGATTTTAAGGTTACTAGGTTGTTACTCAAAAATTAATTATAATTCTATTCTAGCAAAGAATCACTGGACATTACATTGCTTTAAAATTACAGTAGGGGGCCTCCCTGGTGGCACATTAGGTCGAGCGCAGCACTGTGAAGCTGTCCGAAGCCTCTGCAGCGCCAGTTCGATTCCTGGCCGGCCAGGGAGATTCCCACATGGTGAGGCAGACCTCTCCTGTCTCACCTGCTGCTCCCCTCAGCAGTGTATTTCAGTCCTTCTGCCTGTTCTGCTACCTGCTCTGTCTCTGGTGAATTCTCGCACCCTCCCACGCCTCTGGCCTGTGCACCAGATCTTGTATAAATAAATAAATCTTAAATAAAATAAAATAAAATTACAGTAGGATCAAGAAACTCATAATATATAGAAGTAAGTTAAAGATATTATGCTGAAAACTATAATCCCATTGGTGGTAGAAATTAGAAAATTTCTCCCTTCACTAACGAAGGGAGAACTATATCATATTTATTGATGGGGAGATTAAATATGCTTAGGTTGTCAATTCATCCCAAATTGATCTAAATGATCTAAAGATCAATCAGTCCTGTCCAATAAAAATTCCAGCAGGATTTTTTTTTTTATTTTAGAACTATACATTCTAAGTTTTATATGGAAAAGCAAAAATCCTAGAATATCTAAAGCAATTTTCATAAAGAACAAAGTTGGAGGATTCATACTGCCTGATTTCGAGACTTACTATAAACTATGAGTATAATGGTATGAGGATAGATATATGTCAGCGCAAGAGAATAAAGTCCAGAATAGATACACACACATATGGTCAATTGATTTTTTCATAATTACCCAAAATAATTTCATAGACAAAGGAGAGTTTGTCAACAAATCATACTGCAAAATATTGGATATTCACATTAAAATACAAACCAATAAATTTACAAAGAAATAACAAACTCAACCCATACTTTGTGCCACTAAAAAAAAAAAAAAGTAAAACAAAAAACTCATATAAAGCTCATAAAACCCAAACCTGCAAGACAGACTTCTATAAGAAGAGCGATTCCTAGAAAGATATCTCTAAGTTTTGTTTGAAGCAAAAAATATTTTTGATAGGATACACAAAACCTTTGGTTTAAAAGTTTGATAAGGTAGACTTCATTGACATTGATAATCTGTGCTTTGAAAGAATTTACTATGAATATGAGAATGAGAGCCATAGACTAGAGAAAAACATTTTCAAAATATACAGCAGATGAAAGACTTCCATCTAGAATCTAAGAACTCTTACAATTAATTATCAATAATACAATTTGAACAAATGCTTCACCAAAGAAATAGATATGAATAGCAAACAAGGATATGAAAAGATTATTAATATCATTAGCATATAAAATAATCACAATGATATGCCATTGTACAAATACTCAAATGGTTAATATTTTATTCTAGATAGAGAATTATAAAGTGTTGACAAGGATGTGGAGCAAGTGAAATTCTCATACTTTACAGATGAGAATACATAATGCTACAAATACCTTGGAAAACCTATTGCCATAATATCTTATAATCATCTCATATGTATTTATCCAAGAATGATAAAACCATCCACAATAAGACCTGAACGATTTTAGAAATTGTAATAGTCCTAATGTGAGGCTGATTTGATCATGAACAAATGAATTAAGGTAGATCAACATGATGAACTATTACAGAGAAATTAAAATGAATGGATTCAGACAAACATGAACCCATTTAAATCACATTCTGGAAAAAGCAAACCTTATGGGACAGAAATCAGATCAGTTGTCAGGTACTAGAGATGGGAAAATTGGACTGACTCCAAAGAGATAGCAAGACACTTTATTTCTTAATTAGAGTTGTGGCTATGAAACTATATACATTTGTTAAAACTTATTGAACCATTAAACTAAAATAACAAATGTTACCGTTCATGTTATATTTCAACAATTCTGCTTGAAAAAACTATTACAGGTGGCAGATAAATCCAAGGTGTATTTAGGATGTAAAATCAAAAAGACTAGGTGAATGGATTGACACAGGAGATGCTGGGGAGGGAGATGTATCAATATCTTATGAGAAATACTTTAGTATGTCTAGAATTATAATAAATGTCTGGAATTTAGTCATCAGTTTTACCAGAATGCAAATTCTGAGAGGTCGGAAGTCTGCAGCATATCAGAACAAGAGGCTATAAATGGCAATACTGTTCAGTTCAAAATAGAGTCCTTGTGTCCACACCATAATAAGGGTTAAATCTCATCATTTAAAAGTAAGAAAAGTATATAGAGAAAGATTATGACAATTAAATAATCATGTACTCAATAACTATGTACAGAGCATATAATTTGTGAAAAACACTCTATTAGACTCTATGCAAAGTATAATTAAAGAAGTTATTATGGGAAAAATACCTTGAAAAGAGAGCATAAAATGTGACTTTTGCTTTATACATGAGTACTAATAATTATTGTGGTCTTGATTTTTAACTTGTAAGTATTCATATTCATAAGCTTTGTCTTTCCCTAACATCCCTTTTGACTTTATCTTTCTGTTATATTATGATAGGGTATCCATTCTTATTTTATAATATAATTGATTCACAATTTATTTATGATTTAATTTGAAAACTACTATTCAAGAATGCTGGGCACTAGGGATATAAAGTCCTTCAGGAGTTTTCAGTCTAAGGATAGGATCCAAGTAAGTAAACAGTGTGACACTAGAGATATAGAGGCTAATAAATATCTACTTTAAGCTTCAAATACCAGCACATTCCCCTGGGATCAGATTCCTCACCTCCACCTTCTACATGCAGAGAAAGAATAGTTTACATTACTGACAAAAATTATTCTCACTAACAAAGCATCATTTTTGGAAGCTATTCATATATGTAATACAAATTATTACAGAAAGTAATTCTGTTTTGTATAACACAAGAGATACAGAAAACAGCCCTGATAGTTTATTTTTTATTTTTATTCAATTGTAACAGGCTTACCTGGTTTGAGATGAGCGAATGGAATTTCACCAGTGAGAAGTTCCCAGAGACACAGAGCATAGCTGAAGACATCAGCCTTGATGGTGTAGCGTGTGCACTGTGTGAACACCTCAGGAGCCATCCAACGGAGGTTCTGTATATTGAGAAACACCCTCCAGTCATTTCCCAAATAATTGTTTTTCCATAGTGGTGAGGATTTAAATGCTCTCCTAATGTTATCAAAAGCTACAAATATAAAATATCATCCATACTACCCTCAATGAATGCAATAAATAAAGGACACTTTAAAAAAATCATTAGAAGGTAATACAATCTATCATTCTTCCAAAAATATTGCAACGATATTAATTATTAAGTAACCCTGCCTCTTATAAAATGATGATCACAGATGCAGTATTTTTGTTTATCAATGAACATCTTTCCATTAGAAACCTTAAAGGCTTCTGAATAGCTGGTCCTGGATTCATCCAGAAACTCTGTGACTCCCTAGGGGTATATCATACCCTGCAGGAGGTACCCTTCCTTCTTTAGATCTTGGTTGCAATTTAGATAGTCACTAAATTAGGGCCATAAATCGTATCTTCATGACTGGGCATAAAATATTTTAGTGGAGTGCCCAGAATATTCCTATGCATTAAATTTCTCATTGGCATGATCAAGTCTGTCTTATCTTCCTTGTTTACTTAGTCATGCTATTTCAGAATGCTGTTTTTGCAGTATTCCAAAAGAAAGATAATAAAATGTTATGTTTCTCTGTAGAAAGTTCTATTCTCATGTTTCAACAGCATTATTTACATTCTTTACTTTTGTAATTATATATTTTTTTCAGTTTTAAGATGTTTTTACTCTGGGATGCAAATGATTTGTAACAAAGAGCACTAATTTTGAGTCAGGAAATGAGAATTTTAGTTGATTCTACCAATCTTTGGGCAGCTCTGACCTTAGATTCCTTAAGGGCAAACAGGAGACAGGCCCTTCCAGCTCTAAAAATCCCATGGTTCCATAATTACATTACTGAACTTTATGAAATACCTTTTTTCTTTATATTTCCACTAAAGGAAACCAGTATTCTTTTATTACTTACTCTTACTAAAACTCTGTGTGTAGTGCTGGCTGCTGAAAATTCTTTTGAAGCATCTACCTTATTTTGAAATCATGCATAATTACAGCTTTCCAAGAATATCTTTATTCTGATTATATTGCTCATATGCAATTCTTCCACATGAGTTTTCATGTTGCAAATAGCCTTCATTTATGTAGCAGATTATGCATTGTGTCACAACATTGCATAGGTGGGAGTAGGCATACAGCATGCCCATTGTTTCACAAGGGGTAATAGAGTAATTAGCAAATTTAAATAAGGTTGCATAACTAATAAGAAACAAAATAGCCTTTGAAATAAAACTAGAGTAGTTTTGTGCTTAAAGACTATTCTGCTAGGATAAAAAAAAGCATTACTTGCTCCTGGCAAAAAAATTAGATAGAATCCCATTCAGCAAGTTTACTGAGTCAGAGGGTCTCAAATGCTGTATTTTAAAAACATGAGGGAACTCTTAAAAGATAAGAGTATCCAAGATCAACCTCCAGCCAATGAAATCCGTATTACTGGTGGTTAGATTTAGATAGTATGCTTTAATTAAATTTCAAAAAATCCTGTCATTTTAACATGGAGCCAAAATGAGACCATTGATTTAGCAATCTCTGTGCCCTAGAAACTAAGTGAGGTCTTGTGTCTTGTCTTCCATCAACCTTAACTCATGTCTTAATATTCTGCTTGCTTAGTCTACTTCAGTCATTCTGAACTCAAATACACAAAGCCCTTTTATACCTCAGGGCCTTTGCACTTACCACCCTCCCTGTTAACTCTGCTTTTCCCTGGACATGTCTGATTCCTGTAACAGGTCTCTTATCAAATGTTATCCTTCTCTCTTGGCCTATCTAAATGATAATCATATCATTTACTCTGCTTTGTTTTTTCCTTGCCATCTGATAAATGTTCTGTTAATTTGTTCAGTGTCTATCTGCTTCAAGAATATTTGCTCCATAGAAACAGAAGCTCTATTGTCCACTGCAATTTACCCAGTTCTCAGAAGAATGTCTGGCACCTAGTAGGTGTTCCATAAATATTTGTTGAGCAATTGAGTGAAATCTAATTGAAGAAAACAGCATTCATAACCTTGCTTACAACACATGTGGTCTTTGGTGTTTCCTGCCTCCTCTCTAAATCATCTCTTTCTTTCTTTTCCATACACAATACATGCCAGCAATGCCAAACGATGTGAAGTTATCCTAGAAAATCTGGTGTTCTTATTGGGGGAACAGTATGTCTTGAATGACCTCTACCCACTGATATGCTCCACCCCCACCTCCATGGCCAAGGGATCCCAGGCACCGAGGACTACAACTCCCATAATACCACGAATCTGCCATGACTATTGACTTCCTGATGGGGGATTGTTGGGAACTAAGGGAGGAGTTTAGTAGCCACACTTGTTATAAAACTGAACACACATTGGCCTGGAGGGAACGTTGCTTTTGCCTGCCTGCAGTGTGCACCCAGGATTTCAACTCAGGCAGTGTTACAGGTGGGATATATTGACCAATTAATCTCTATCTCTCTCTCTGTGCTCCCCTTCTTTTATTTCCCTTGTAAATAAACCTTTTATTAATGTTTCCCTGGGTGCCTGCCCTTGGATCTTGTTCTGACGTTTTTTTTTTTTTTTTTTTTTAAGATTTATTTATTTATGCATACAAGAACTGAGATGTAGGTCAGAGGTGTGGGGGATGAGAGGATTCACCAGAGACAGAGTGGGGAGCAGAACAGGCAGATGGACCAAAGACACTGCTGAGGGGAACAGCGGATGAGGCAGGAGAGGTCTGCTGCGCCATATGGGTAGCTCCCTGGCAGAATGTTGCAGGGGCTGTGGGTAGCTTCACCGTGCTGTGTTTGACCCCTTGTGCCCTCAGGGAGGCCCTGTTCTGAGGTTTTTTAAGCATGTGGGTGAGGACTCACACCCACTCCATCCCATTACCTTTGGGGTTGCCCTGTAATGTTCTCATCTCCCCTGTCCTTTGCTCATGCTGTTGCTCACCCTGCTCAGTCCCCATTTTTCATTCTCTCTGTATCTGATTTACTTCTGTGCTCATTTCACCTGTGCCCCATACTGCTTTGTCACACCTCTATCTCTAACCCTGTATACCAAATTTATCTGCTTATTATTATGTTTTCCCCATTAGATATGACCTCCTTCAGCTCAAGGACCAAACTTTTATTCACATTTTGTATTCCTAGCCCTTTGCATGACACCTGACATGTGGTAGGCCCTTAATAAATGCTTGTTGGATGAATAGAGTACAGACTGGCAGTGCAAAGGGCTACAAAAACACAGATAGAAAAGTATGGAGAAGGGAGAGGGCCAGAGATTAGTTGGAAACTGGATAAAATTTCCATGACCTTGCAAGATGAGTAGACTTCCTTCAGATAGAGTGCAGGGAAGGGCTTTCCAGGCAGAGAATACCATTGGCAGAGTCACAGAGATATGAAAATAAAGCCATGTTTGGGGAATGGCTAGGCAGCTTCTGTGCTGAGCATAGGAATTGGAAACTTATAGGAAAGGACATCCCAGAGGGACCAGGGCCAAATGGGGGGAAAGGAAACTGCCAGGCAAAGGAATTTGGACATAGCCTGTGACAGTAGGTATCATTGATGATTCACAGGAGGAGGTGAATTGTCAGAACACAACACTGATTAATGTTGCAAAGAATGAACTTGAAGAAAGGTCTGCAGTTAAAAATCCTATTGCAATAGTCCAGAAAAGGGATTGTGCTGACCTGGACTGAGGCAGTGGCAAATGAAATGACTTTTCTTTTTTAAAAAAAGAAATAGAGGGCCTCCCGGTGGCGCAGCGGTTGAGAGCTGGGTTGCGAAGCTGCCCGCGGCCTCTGCGACGCCGGTTCTATCCCCGGCTGCTCCCCGGCCACCAGAGGAGGGTCCCACATGGCGCGCAGACCTCTCCTGCCGCCCGCTGCTCCCCTCAGCAGTGTACTTCGGTCCTTCTGCCTGCTCTGCTCCCCGCTCTGCCTCTGGTGAATTCTCTTACCCTCCCGCGCTTCTGACTGTACCCAGTGCATGTATAAACAAACAAACAAATAAATAAATAAATAAAACATGCCTCTATTAAAAAAAAAAATTAAAAAAAAAAAAAAGAAATAGAACCAAACAGAAAATGAGGATTGAGTAATGTGTCAGTGTGAGCAGGTAAAGGAAGAAATAAAAATGTACCCCAAACTCGGATAATTAAATAACACAGATAGTATAGAAAGAGAAGAACACTTTTTGTAGAGAAGTGGGGGTGTAGGTAAGGGACAGATAATGAATTTAATGGCCGATATTTTGAGCACAATTATGCTTACTTCCAATGTTATACTTTATATTTTACTTAAATATTAATGCTTGCTAATAACATTTATTGTCTTATAATATTAAAGCTGAAAATAATGAATTGTTAATAGGTGCGGATGCACTAGAAATTTTATAGTTAGTTACCTACTAAATGTTAACTACACTGCTTAATAAGGATGTAAATATGAGAGGCAATTATCCATGCTCATCATGATTTTTCAGTTATATTCAGAACAAATTCTCTATTATTTTGTCCATAACATTTTCCAAATACATATCTAATCTATTTCTTTAGCCAAGCTTTAAATAGCTGTTTTGGGGGCACACTGAAAATAATAACATAAAACATTATTCTGCCACTGGGGCAATGATATTTCCTCCAGTTAAAACTGTTCTCATTTCACATCCTCTCATGCTGAGTTTATATATTTTAATTGTTTCATAATTATAAGGAACACAAGCAGCAACCAACCCCAGGTTGTTTTGTCATGTTGTCTTCATCCAGAGATTGTAGAAATCTTGATTCTGAGGGAGAAAAAATGAATTCATGTCAAAAGAAATTTCTTAAAACGGAGGTCAAATGTTATAGCTAAAATTCTGAAACCTTAAGAAACCTCTATGTTATTTAAATTCTCACTTCCTTTCCTTTAGTTCAGTATATCAAAGAGGAATAGCTGGTAATAAATGAAAGACTTCTAAAATTCAGGGTCACGGAAATCTGAATGGTTTAGGGAAGTATAAGTTTTCAGTGTAAAATTCATTTTTAGATTCATCATACAGTACCTGGAAAGAAGAAACTATTGTAATTTGGGGTTTTCTGTTCATAGAAATCTCACCTCCAAAGTCTGCTACTACAGCATGCCCATCCTCATAGAGAAGAATATTATGACTGTAAGAAAAAAACAAGTAGACTTTTAATGATCTTTACTATTTCCTAATCCTACTGGCTCTTTAAGGAAGAGGACTTCAGTGAGTGTATGATTGCCTCAGGAGTTAAACAAACCCCAGAAAGCTGACAGATTTCAGGTGAGTGACTGATTTTCTTAGTGCTGCTAATTCAAAAGGAATATTTACAAAATGTGATCATCTTTGAAATATATTAGCATAGACTTATAAAAAATATCTTAAACTTGTTTTATTAACTGAACATGAGTTTTTCAGATTTGTGAGGCTCATTTGCTAACATAATTGTGGTTTTTCAGGCAAAAAATAAAAGATATTTGTAAGCATGGCGAGTCATAGTGGGAGAATCTGCTTCCTGCAATCCCCTGGTGCAAGAACATTTCCAGGCAGGGTCTGATACAGTGAAAAAACAATCAATGGACAATGTCTTGGCTAATATGATCTTGCTTCAGTACCAGGAGGGAGAGTATTGTTAAAGCCTGTGAAATAATGCTAGATAAATAGTTTTAAAGGAAAAGATATAAAGATCACAATGTCTCTCTTCCAAGCCAGACCTGAAGCTAGATTAAAAGCATCCTTCTTTATAAGTAGATCAAGACCTAGATGACCTAAGAGAGGACTTCCACATTTTAGTGAGATGAATTGTGGGATATCTTATGCATAATTTTCTAAGTGACCCACAATTGTCTTTGTTCCTGAATGCCCTTCTTTCTGCTCATTTTACATTTGGCTTGTAAATGATTCTTTTCAACTAGGAGACCTCCCACTGGAATTCTTTTAGTGCCCTAAGGCTGTACTGTATTTACCTCTATCTTTACTTGTTTTGCTTTGTGACAAAAATAAGGAAAATACTATTATTTTCAAGTCCTGAAGTTCAATATGATAAGTTCAATATGATAGTGAATCATTCACATAAATGTTTCCTGGTGTGGACTTGAACTTTATAAGCAAGTTATTTTTAAACTTACCTTGTATTATTAATACATTTTCGTTTTATGGTATAAATTTAATCCTCTTTTCAACAACTAAAAATCTTTGCTTGGAAGTGCCCAGGAGAAAAGTAATAGAGGATCTCTAAACAAACCATTCCTTGCCCACCCCCATATCCCCAGAGGCTTTCTTTAACTATAAATTACCTATTGATACATATGATAAGATTGATACTGTCATGACAAAGAACTCTTTATAACTTCAGGAACTCTCTGCATATTCAACATGCAACAGGAAAAATGCATCTAAATGCTGTGTCATTTAGGTAACTAGAAGGATTTAGGGGAATTTCAGTACCATAATCCCTTGGCCTATCAAAAGATGTTACATTTCATAAAAATAATAAAACACATACTTAGCTTGGATTTATCCATGATATGTATTTATATGTGTGACACCTGGTCAATTACTTTCTTTTTTAATTCCAATTAGTTATTTAGAATGGTGGTTATAAAAAATATCTTAGCAACATATAATCTAATACAGAGTAGATTTCCAAGTAGAGCTTTAGTTAAATACAGGGTAAGGCTCACAGAAACCCTAGTCTTCATCTTTTCCAAAAAAACTATCATTGAGGCAATAAGTTAAAATCATGAGTCTAGAGGAGACCCTACATAAGCTACACTTCTAGGGAATATCTTGTTTATTCATTTATTTTATTATTTATTTTTTGCATTGCTTACTGAGTAATTGGAATAGGGGTGGAATATTTAAGAAAATTTTATTCTTTTAAAAAATGTAAGTGAATTTTGTCCCAGGGTCACCTTACAGATTATGATTATTTTCTAGTAGGAGATCTTGTGGATATCTTGCACAGAATGAGAGACAGGGTGTCTCAGGGTGCAGGAATTGTGCTTATTACTCCAGCATTTCTAGCACTTACTTATTACATAGGCATGTTCAGTAAGAATTTTTTCAATAAATAATACAGTAAAATAAACTGAAAATAGAAAGTAATGAGTTGGGAAAGGTAAAGATGATATTAGTTAATCAGCAAGTACTCATTAAATATCTCTTAAAATCTATGAATAAATATTTACAATCTTTAAAATGCTATAATTTTAAGGTACATTAAAACTAACTTAATTTAACTCTCTTACTTCCTAGAGAAGGAATCCAATTTTCAGGGAATTTAAGTATATCAAGTAGCAAGTATAGTGAAGGTAAATTAGAATCCAATTCAAGTTGGCCACCATTTCAGATTCCAGAACAGTGTCTGATAAACTGTAGGTGACCCGTGAATTTTGAATCATCGTTTTTCCTTACTATAAACCTTCCTCTAAAACATAATATTTACTTTTCTTACATTTTCAAGATACTGTTACAATTACAGTGTGATACAAGTTATGGATTCCAGCATTAAGGACCTTATAATCGACTGATAAAAACAAAGATAAATGTGGCTAGTGTAAGAATTCAGAGAGAACAATATAGGTTAAAAAGGGAATTGACTTTGATGTAGGACTTGAAAGAAAATCAGTAAGTCTACAAATATTGCCTCTTATGTGATCCCATATACTGAGGTACAGGGGTAACCTCACATTCTAGTGAAGAGGAAATGGGACAAAAACAAGTTCAGGAAACAAGGAAATGAGAGAAAACAAGTTCAGGTTGGGTAAAGATCTTGGTAAAGACCAAGAGTTGGAGATGTATGTGGCCTGCCAAAGGAATTACAAGAAGAAGGTACTTGCTAAATTGGAGAGTAGATGCTGAAGAATAATGGGGAGTGGAGGTGGTATTGCATTACAAGGGAGTCTGAAATTTAGGGACAGAATTTTAGACTTGATCTAAGGAGTTGTAATGTTTTTACTGCATAGGAATCAATGCTCTGAAAGCAGAGACCTATATTCAATGATATTTTTAGGCTCTAGTGTTGAAGGATTAAATTAAGAAGGTAGAGTTAAAAAAAAAAAAAGATTTTTTGAATCCATCAGAAAATCTGAGAGAAATGTCCAGAAATAGAAGGTATAGCTTAATAGAGGATAATAGAGAACAATAAAAGCAAGAATTACCTTCAAGATTTTTAGGTTGAAGTTTTTTAGCACAACACAACAAATACTAGTTAGAAAGGATTAGCATGAAAATCCTGCAAATTTTTATGAAAAGGAGAGTAGCCGACTTGGGAGGCTGAGAAACCTGACTAAATCCAATGTGCTGACCACACTCTACTCAACACACAAGTAACTATTATTTTTATCTAATTGAAATAGCATTCAGAGTGAACTCTTATGTCATAAACAGTACTGAATTAAATAGAGGACACAGTGAAGCTTTAGGGACACAGAAAAATGGGAGCTCATGGCAGTAAATGGGGCCAAATGTAAAAAAAGATGTTATGAAAATGACACTGCAGAATGAGTATTTTGGGAAATACTAGGATGGAATGAAATTTTCTATTCACTTCAAGGTAGTTTTTTTGAATTTGTTCATTCTTTTTCTCTAACCACTTAGTAGCGATGAAAATTAATTGTTAGAGCTATCTCTAAGATCCATCTATTAATTTTTCAGTTAACACTAAGCTACATTTCATATGGATTAAAATAAAGTAGGAGGACAGAGCTGAAGCTGACAGAATCTGTCCTAATCAGCAACAGTACCAGGCTTGGAGGGAGTCTCACATCAGAGGCAGAGGTGTCATCAGCTTGGGGGGTTAAGGGTACCCAGGGAAGGGGATGAGCTTGGGGCTGAAGTGAGCAATAGAAGTGGTACCATTATTATTAGTGATGATCTTCAGAGATTATTTTGATATATGTCAAGAACTGTAAGTTTTAAGATGAGTTAGAATAGAGCCTCCCTGGTGGCGTAGGGGTTAAAGGCAGAGCTATCAAGCTATCACCAGCCACTGCAGCATGAGTTCAATCCCCAGCCAGGGAGCTAACCCACATGGCGCAGCAGACCATTCCTGTCTTACCTAATCTCTCAATAGTGTATTTCAGTCAATGTGCCTGTTCTGCTCCCCACTCTGTCTCTGGTGAATCTTCTCACTCTCTGCACCTCTGGCTTACACCCCAGTACTTCTATGCATAAATAAATAAATCCTTTAAAAATAAAAAAATAAATAGATCATGAATGATATTTTTTTAAAAAAATGAGTTAGAATAATGAAAAATGTGGGACCAGTAACATTCAAGAGAGAAGGGAGAAAATACTACATGAGCACCTCCTGTGGGCAGACACCGTCATTTCAGGATTTTTTTTTTTTTTTTTCTCAAGTAGCCACTAAGTGATTGGCATTAGTGTATGTATTCTCAGAACAAATAATTGAAAATCAGTGTGGTTACATCAGATGCCTAGTATCAAGAGTGGTAAACGGTGGAGCCAGCATTCAAGTGTCAGTCTTCAAAGTCTGCCCTTTAACCAGAGGGGTGGGGGGAAATGAAGAGGAGGAGAGAACAAAAAAAGGCAGGGAGCACAAGGGTCTCTGTTGGTGGATTATGGGTTCTTTGGTGGTGGCTGCACCATGGCAACAATTCTTGAAGTGGGGATCCTATACTTCAATAATGGAAACAATGATATAAACCAATATTAACTCAATAAAAAATACTAAAAAATAACAAACACCAAATCTTCCCTTTTTAGGAAAAGCTGACTCCCAAAAGTGATTCCAAAATTCTGTGCTATTTGCTACTTGTCATTTTGTTGTGTTAAGTGAGGCTTCCTTATGTTCAGAAGCTGCTGAGTTGATGAGTATGCTGAGTGACACTTGCAGGGTCAGCCCTCAAAGGGCTACGTGGCTGCGTTTGGTTGTCCTGCATTGCAGGTAGTGTGCTAAGATGGTGTGTGCCAATGGGAATTTGCACAGATTACTCTTCCTGCCGTGAAGGACTAGTTCTATGCTAAAAACTATAGTGCTTGCCTTCAAAGAGACTATAGTTCAACTGAGATTAAAATAGAAAGTCAAGAAATATTATAACACACAAGCTAGAATTTAAAGTGTTATTCACTGTGAGAGACCTAAAGAAGAATGCAATGACTGTAATTCTGAAAAAGGCCATTAACAAAATAGAAAAATGGGTCTTAAGAACTAGAAGAAACAAGAGGAGGTATATAGGATGACAATCTGGTTTTTGCTGTCACTAGTCCTGTGATTTGGGACAAAAGATAATACTTCAACTTTTTTTTTTAAAGATTTATTTATTTATTTATATAAGCACTGGGTACAGTCAGAAGCGTGGAGGGTGAGAGAAATCACCAGAGCCAGAGCAGAGAGCAGAACAGGCAGAGTGATGAAGTACACTGCTGAGGGGAGCAGTGAGCGGCAGGAGAGGCCATGTGGGACTCTCTCCTGGCGGCCGGGGTTTGAACCACCGCTGCAGAGGCTGCGGGTAGCCTCGCAACCAAGCGCTCCACCGCTGCGCCACCTGGGAGGCCCAATACTTCAACTTTTTAAGGCTTCCTTTCTCATCTTTAAAATATGTGACAGGGATAAAGGTAATTTACAAAACACAGTTTTGTAAATTCTGAACTGCTAAGTAGGTATTGCTTATTATTAATACACATAACAGCTTACAGAATATTTGTATGACTTCAATGCAAATGCCCTTTATAAACTATAAATTTGTATACATGTTAGGTAAAAAATCATGAGTTTTGGAAGCAAAGTGATTTCATGAATCAAAATCTCAATTGACAGAGACTTTACTATGAAACATTTCAACTCACTGTTAGCCTGAAAGAGTCTCTTCCATCCAGCTCTAATTCTATAAAACACAGAGCTTTGATTGAAGGACTGCATTTCACCTAGCAGAATCTTTGTTCCCCTTACTGAAATGATACAGCAGTGTTTGGACTTAGCTAAAGCTTTGTCTTCTATCATGAAGCAAATAATTTGGGTCAACTGTTTATGTAACAGAACTAAGTATTTATCTTTGAAGTGTGTCTCTTACAGATCACTTCACAATAAAGTTCTTTTAACCTTAACAATGGATGCACTTAGCAGAATACAAAATATAACTGAGGGCAAGATTTACTTCATCCAAATAAGTGATGCGAATGCAATTTGTGCTCTGACCTTCAGTTCTTTCTTCCACAGTAACATAGTTCACTTTCAGAAAAGAATAAGCTATTTTCAATGTGGGGTGTGTGTGTGTTTATATCTTCTTAATGTTTTCTTTTAAACAAAAGTGAATTGAAGTCAAATTTGGTTGGTTTCTTGCGACAAAGAAAATTCTGTCCAAGCTCAGAACTGAATTAATTTAATGAAGTCATTATGTAAGCATCATGAGTCTTTTCATTTTAATTGCCTGTATTGAAAATTTACCTAACGTGCTCAAATGATTCATAATCAGTTGGTTATGCACTATAGTCCAATATTAATTGTCACTATTAATCAGACTGGCCTGATTATTAGACCATTTTCCAATTCTGACTTTCTTTCAGAGATGGACTGAAGTTCATGGTGGCCACAGGAGAATCAAGGTGACTTGTTACTCTCACTCCACTATTATGAAGAGATTTTTAGTCTTAAAAAATGCATAAATATTAATTTATATTTTTCTGCATTATAGAGCCATATAATTGCCTATGTCATTTGCTACCAACAAACACTAGATTAAGGTACACCCAGTGTCCTTATTTGAAGAGATGACAGCCCCAGAAGTGTAAACCTAATAGCAGCTTCCTAGACTTCTGGTAAGTCACTGTTTCTTTTTTCTTTCTTTCTTTCTTTCTTTTTTTTTTTTTTGATATATGCCTGAAGGTGATTAACTTACATGATTAAAGACACATGGCTATTGGCATGCCTGGAAGAATTCCAAGGGTTAAATCAGTGGAAGCAATTAGGCCTCATTTTCAATCTCATCACACTGTGAAAGTCATTAGTTGACAAACACATCTGCCTGACAAGCAATCATTCAGACCTGATGCTGAGGAGTCCCGGATGTGTCTGTTACCATATTTTACTGAAGGTGCTATGTGATGGCCCAGGGATTTCTTCCTTCTACAGATCTCTCTGGGGAGCACCACCTTTTTGACCTTCAGCACGAGCAAGTAAGTACGTTGTTCCCTCTTCTCCAGCCACCCCTGAAAACCCCTTGAAACCTTTGCAACCTCCAAACTGAATGTGGATTATTTACCCCCCAATGGCTTTCAGTTTGTTTTAAGTACAATGTAAAGTACTAACCAGACACTTGAAATGTAGTGCTATTCATATCTACTTGTTTTAGAGATTTGGACGTTTTCCTAAAAGTATTTCAGGTCATCTAGGAAGCTCACAGATAAATTCTCATATGCCCTTTTTTGAAATCTTTCTGTTCAGATTTTATCTTTCTGTTCTGTTCCTTACATCATTATGTAGCATAAACTAATCAAAAACTCATTTTTGTGAGAAGTGAGAGCTAGAAGCAGTGGTTTTAAGTCCCAGATAATGGAGACAGCACATTTAGGTTCAGCTTAAAACCTTATTATGTAAGTGGGCCTCCCTTCCCCTGGTGGAGCAGCAGTTGAGCGCTGGGCTGCAAGGCTGCCCGCAGCCTCCGCAGCACCGGTTCGTTACCCGGCCGCCGGCGAGGGTCCCACAAAAAAAAAAAAAAAAAAAAATCTTATTATGTAAGTGATGTGGTGACTGAACCTTCAGCAACCACTTGAGGGTCCCTCACAATTTGGGCTATACATAGAACCTGGTAACAATTGTACAGGAATCATATACTTTGCTTCACTGACATATACAGACTCTACTGATATTCTCAACAACTCCTTTGTACCTTGGGAGCACAGCATAAATCATTCCAGGATGCCTACCATCCCAGAAGATTTTGCTATTCTTCTGCAAGAAAAGTGAAGCCTCTAGAATTCTTTTTTTTTTTTTTCTATTCATCAGGGCATTTCTCCATGCCAGAGGCCCAAGAAGAACGAGACTAGACTTCCTTACTAATCCCTTTGATGGCAGTTCTTCACTGAAAATAAGTAATTTTTATTTTTCCATGCTGCCAGGAAGCAGCCCCAATTTGGCTTCATACCGATTAACTAGAGATACCTTGTATCGACCCTGGGTTTTTTGTCAGTCTGGGGAAAAGGCATGTTGACAGCACAATAGCCGCCAAAATTCATTCAGGAATAGCAATATACAGATCTTAAACATAATCTAGGTAAGAGAGAAGGAATTTGCCAAAGCCTCATATCATGAACTTCTAAATACTGAAAGCCTAATTTCAGTGAACTCTTGGAAACCATGGAAACAGAAAACTTCAATAAATGCAAAGGATTGCAGAACCTTGACTTTTCCTAAAACAAACCTCAGTCTGTCAGTAGAAGTATATTTGAGGCTTACCTCTAAAGCTACTGGATTTGTCCCATTGCCAGTGGAATTGAAAAGGTGGATTATAAGATTTGTGTTGTAGTTAAACCCATTTATTGAGGGTAATATGAAAAAACTCCAAATACTTCACTTACTATTTGCTCAGCACTATGAAATACAAGTGGAAGAGTGATAATGACTGAATAAATCTAAACACACACACAACACACTATTGATCGTGAGGTTTCTGAAAGAGATGCCCAAAAATCAACTAGCAAATGTAATTTCCATTTCGATGAAAGGTTACATTTATTGCTTTTCTGTCTTAACAATATAATCTTATGAGGAATCTTAGAGAAGCTAGCTGCAAAATGGGACATTTTTGAATGCTGAACAGTCAAGATAATATCACTGGAGACAACAGCTATACATTCATTATTTTAATTTAAAATTGAGAAAGGGAAGAAATGTATTGAAAACATCATCTTGACTATGTTTTTTCTTACAGAACCTAACATTTTCTAATGCATTGCAAGCATGGACAAATAGAAGATTTTGACTTCAGACTGTTGGTTGTGAATCTTATATTTGGGAATCAAAAGAGGACAGTGAGGGAAAATTTTTACTCACAAAGCACAGTCAAAACTTTGGTGACTAAAGAAAATGGCAAAGTCATGTGACTTACAATTGTGGAAGTAATAATTAACTGATTTGATTACTAGAATAAAGCTACAAAACCAAAGCACCAAAGAAATTTTCAGCATTTTCTCCTCCACTATCACCTAAATTCTGCTTTCCAGTCACTTCTGAACACTAGTTTTAAATAATACTCTATGGTCCTTAGGCAAACCCCACTCTAAGTATGCCCTGAAATGCACTGGACATTTATGTGATGAAAAAACATGAGTCTCTCAACATAACAAGATAATAACAAAGAAGAAAATAATATGAATATCTAGGTAGCAGAAATCTGGGACTTAGACAAAAAGGAGCTACAGCAAGCCCTACTTTAGAATTGGAAAGAATATTAGAGATCTTAAATGATCTCTTTATAATGGGAGAATTTGAAAAACTCTTTTTTGCCAAGGCACCTAACAGATCTTCTGACTAATACCTGTTCTCTTTCCTCTTTTTTATTACCTCCTTTTTGACCAGTCTCTAAAGACCCAATCCTGACTCCAGCCCATATTAAGTGTGGAGATAGAGATGCCAAGGGCACTGACTAATAGGGTACCCACTTGTACCACCAAGCGTCATAGTACTCTTCTCACTTAAGTTTAACAAACCAGATCCACTACTAACTCCTCAGCAGAGTGCATCTATTTAATACTCAAGCATAAAATGACCATTATAAGCCATCCATCTCTTCATGTTAAATCAAATCCTAGACATTGATGGGGAAAAGAAACTAGGTGAGAGAGAGAGAAAAATAAGAGCAGAAATATATGAAAGACACATAAGGGAAGAAAAATCTTGTTAAGTTCACATGGCAGGCACCACTGCTTTTTTTGTGTACCAGTATTCCTATTAAAAGATGCCAAAGGAGGTGTACTTAGTTGAGCAGAGGAGGTCTTAAAAATAACTGAGAGGAGAACTAGGTTTTATCAATAAGTAGGCTTTAACAGCAAATCAAGGAGAGACATGAACTCCTGGGTAACTCAGGGGAGTAGAGGAGGTGGTGCTGTCTCTGCCAAGCAGAGGCTTTGTTCCTGCAGAGCTAGACCTCTAAGGAATGTCTCCTGCTAACCCCTCAGGAGGAGCCATAGATGAGTATTTAAAAAAGTATTGCTTCAAGGGAATTTGTTTGCAACCCTTTGGAAAGCAGAGAATTATAGGTAACTCAGGAAAGGAAACCACCCACTAATGGATTCATCTGAAGCAGTGGCTTTCACGCTGATATCTCCATTCCCATTGTGGGTGCACAGAAAGTAAATGCTCACGTCTCTGCAAAAGGGCAGGTTAAAAAAGTACTTATCCCACATGCCTTCTATCAAGGATACTTAGGAAATTCAAAGAAATGAACTGGTCTATTTTTTTAAAACTCGTTGAACCATTCAGCTTCTCTTCAGTTGCTGAGAAGAAGAGCTGTTGAGTTGTTGTTGTTGGTTTTGTTGTTGTTGTTGTTTGTTTGTTTTTGAGACACCAGATAGTCTCTCCCTGTGGGACAGAAGTATTAGTCACAGGAATGTAAGTTATTAACCATGAGAGTTTGGGGCTATTTTAGTTCTAACCCTTTGTCACTGCTGTATGACTGCCCTCACAATACCCCAGGCTCACAATACCCCAGGATCACAATACCCCAGGCTCACAATACCCCCTCTCTTTCTCCTTCCCTTTGTTCATGTTGTTTCTTCCAAGTCTGAATTTACTTCCAACTTTTCCCAAATAAATATCCCACTTTCAACACCCTGTGCAGTGATTTCTTCTTATGCTCACTTTCCCATCATTAGTTCCTGCTAAGAAAAGTTCCATAGGCACAAGTAGACCCATGAGCCAGAGAAAATAATAGTGATCAATAAACTCTTATTCAATTAAAATTTCTTCTTGATACTGGAAGAGTAAAGGGTAAGAAAGACAGGGAATGAGGGCAGAACTTTCTGGGGTGGTTATATACAGCAGTGACTTTTCCTGAATTTCATAGAATTGAATTCTGTAGCTACTCACACCAAACTGTTGTGCATATTCCCAGCAAAGATGCACATTTTAAACACAAAATAAGCTCCCTGAGATTTAAGGCCTTCATTTCCCCCTTTTAGTCTTATTCCAGGCAAATTCTTTTTTTTTTTTAATATTTATTTATTTATTTATACAAGCACTGGGTACAGTCAGAAGCATGAGAGGATGAGAGAATTCAACAGAGCCAGAGTGGAGAGCAGAGCAGACTGACGAAGCACACTGCTGAGGGGAGCAGCGGGCGGCAGGAGAGGTCTGCGTGCCATATGGGGCCCTCACCCAGCGGTCAGGGATCGAACCGGCACTGCAGAGGCTGCAGGCAGCTTTGCAACCCAGTGCTCAACAACTGTGCCTCCGGGGAGGCCCCAGGCAAATTCTTAACTGTCAGCTTTCTTTTCTACATAGTCACCATTTACCCATCAAATATTTGGCAAATACTTATTTGCCTTGCTGAATATTGTGCATCACCAAGAAAAATCATTAGAACAAACTCATCTTTCCAGTTGCAATACGAAAATCATATGAAAAAAATACTCCTTATTCTACTCCTTAAGTCACTGACTGCCATGCGTACCTTATGCCCCTCTATTTAAAGATCACCCTCTCCAAGTCTTTCCTGAATGCTTACATTCTAGTCCTGCTTCAAGAAAAAGCCTGTCTCCTTTTTGCAATCTTGCCAAAATATTTTAACCCATACAATTGACTGTTAGTAAATGCCTGTAACACTATTTTCAGGTCCATACATTTGGTACTGAATGTATTCCTCTCCTTTCTTATCATTTTATTATTTTTCATTTCCTCAGGAAGATAAAAATCATTCTTAAACCACTTTGTATCCTTTGCCACTTAGGACTTTACAAAGTTTAGCAGCACAAGAAACATTATGGTTCTCAATAATCAATATGGTTATTAATACCCCATCCTGTCTTCTTCAAAGTAATGCTCTGGGTAATATCCTATTTCTCTCCTCTTTATAGTCAATATTCTTTTTTTTTTTTAAGATTTACTTATTTATTTATACAAGCACTGGGTACAGTAAGAAGCACGGGAGGATGAGAGAATTCAACAGAGCCAGAGCAGAACACAGAACAGACAGATTGATGAAATACACTCCTGAGGGGAGGAGCGGGTGCGGCAGGAGAGGTCTATCACGCCATGTGGGACCCTTGCCAGTGGCAACATATCAAACTGGTGCTGCAGAGGGATCGAACTGGTGCTGCAGAGGCTGTGGGCAGCTTCGCAGCCCAGCAGCGCTCAACCACTGCACCACCAGGGGAGGCCCTATAGTCAATATTCTTGAAGGGTTTTCTTACACTGACTGCTTTTACTTCTTCACTCAGTATCCTTTCCTTAATTCACTAGTCTCCTTTTCCCCTGTCACTCCAGTAAACCTTCCCAAAGTCAATTTTGGTAATGCTAAATCCTATTAATTCTTAAGTCCTTATGCCATATAATATCTTGAACCCTCCTTATCCTTAACTAGAGCTTGCTTTTCTTCTCTTAGTGTAGATATCATCAAGAACTGAGTTACCCAAATAAAAAACAGAGAACCACCCTTGATTCCTTCTTCTTCTTCACCTCCTTCATAAAATCAGTCACCATGTGCAATCAATTATACATTTTAATATGTTCTATATTTCTATATAATACTCAATTCATTAGTGAACATGTACCTTTCACAAGTCAATAATCTTGGAATGTCTATTAGTATCCTACTTGTAGAAAATACCTACCTATAGGAGATCTTTCACTGTTAGGCATTGTGTTAAGTATCAGATAATACTAGTATAAAAACTAATACTAATAAGTGACAGTTATGTCACTATCGCCGGGCATACTTCTAAGCAATACATGTTAACCAGTTTAATTGTCACACAACCCAAAGAGGTAGATATAATTATTATATCATTTTATCCATGAAGAAAAAGGATCATAGAAAGCTTGAGTAACTTATCTAAGGTAACATAGCTTAGTACTTTGAACTCTCATTTCATTTATTCTCCACAGTAACCTTAAATGGTGGTATTAATAGTTCACCTTCTAGCCAAGGAATCAAGGCAGAGAAGCTTAAAATATTTTTTCCCTAAGGCCACACATTTGAGAAAGTGTCAGAACTACAATTAGAATCCATATCTTGTTAGCTTCAAAATTCATTTACTTTCTTACACAAATGCTCTGACAGGGTCACACTAAATGGTTTAAAAAATCAAATGAGAAAGTACATACTAAATTTCTAATCTGTCACATAAATTTGGGAACCTTTGTTTTGAAGATTGTTTTTAATGGACACAAAGAGAGTGAATGTCAAAATAGCTAAGTCTGTAAGTTAAAGAAAGTATAACAAAGGACCTAAAAATGACTAAGAAATAAAGTCTGAATCATGAAGAGGGAAGAAAAAAGAAACCAGATAAATAAGAGAAATGAGGTGTGGGAGTAGTGGGGTTGAGAAGTGAGGTGGGTGACAGCAGAGGATAGTGTACCTGTGAGATCTGGAGGAGTTAAGGTGAAGCATAAAAGGATGAATTACCTTGATAGTGTTCAGAAAAACTAATGAGAATGTGTTAATAGAAAATGTGATATGTGACTAAATAGTTCAACAACATGCATATTTCATGATGTTGACTTTATGTGACTTGGTTGCTCATGAACTTATCATGGTTGAAACAAAGGCAAAAGATACCCAGTGATTTTGATCAAGTTTACCCGCAGCAATCCAGACTTTGCATGCAGCATGGAAGTCACAATTGATTAGTATTCTAAAAATGTCTACAGGCTACCCAGCATATTGGGATACTTTGTATTCTGCACTTACCCAGCATGGCAGAACATTTTGTTCCAAAAAGAATTTAGTAGTTTTTTGCTTTTTTTGGTTTTGATTTCTGTACTGCTTGACTATTTTACTCTGTGATGATAGAGACAACAGTAATATAAATATTACTCACATAACCTCAAGACAGGGAAACAAATGCAAACATCAATTTGAGTGTCTGGACTCGAGAAGATGGTGATTTGGAGTGACCCCAAACTCAAGGTTAGAGAGCTCTTATGGAATGAAGAATAAGTGAGTGACTGGGAATTGGAGAATTTGGGTTCAAATACCAGCTCTGTTATTGAACTGAGTGACTTTGTGGAAAGAAATTAATTTGCTGAGCTTAAAAATTCTGTTCCTTAGCTCTGTGACTTTTTTAAAAATGAAGATTAAATGAAATAATACTTTTGGAAAAAAAATACTTTTGGAAAAAATTCATGTCACATAAATCTGACACATAGTGTTTTTGGAATAAAGAAGCAACAACAAAAAGGAAATGAAACACCAGCATCAGAGAATTAATTAGTTGGCTTCTCGTAAGATAGATCAAGGGTGACAACTAAAACAAACAATGATATATTCCTCAGAGAATTTTTTTAAAAATATACCTGCATGTTTTTGATATATAAATGGAAATGTGGGGATAATAGTGAGCAAAAGAACAAATAACCTTAGGTAGAAATCACCTAAAGTTGTTTTAGAAGGTATGCTAACACTTTATAGTTCCAAGGATTATAAATGAATACATAACTCAATAGGGTTAAATTAGCCCTGAAATTTAAAAGTCTTTTTCTTAGGAGGATTAGAAGCTTAAGAAGAAGCAATTGCACTGAATAAGTAAATAAGCACAGCAATCTAGGACTCTTGTTTCTTCCCTGACTTACATGTTATTTTTGATTTTTCAGATTTTGCACTACTGGGAAAGAAATTTTCAGAACAAAAAGTCTGGTGATGAGGAGGACATTCTACTAAGAGTGCCTATAGTGACAGCCTACACAGAGGCCTGAAAAGATGCCAGATGCCTAATTCTAGGATATGACTGTCATCCTTACTCTTGCCAACCTTCCAGGTAATGTCAGTCCTCTTATTTTTTCAGTTAAACCAAATCATCTCCCCTTGTGAAGCCTGTCCCAATTTCTTAATTTTACAATTATCTTTCTAGATGTAAATGCATATGGTAGCTATTGTGCAGTAGAAAGAACAGTGGATTCAGAGAAACAGGAGTAATTCCAGTCTAGCCTATTAATAGTCTTTTTAATCACTCAAATTATTTAGCTCTAAATATGTAACCTGAAATTTTCATATCTTTAAGAGCTATCTTGTCAGGTTTTAAGGATTATGTGAGTCTGTAGGACCTTGATAATTTTCAAAGCACTATATAAATGCAATCATTCATCACTTATGTATACTTCTGCATACTCTAATGAGCTGTAAACACCTTACAAACATGAAGCATCTTTTTATGTCTTTGAACCTTCAGGGATTAGAAGCTGGCAAAGCTTTTGGTTTCTGACATGCTGGACATTCATAGATATGATTCATTTTGGCAGCATTGTGGGTATTGTCAAATATCAGGAAGTACCTTTAAACTTCATAGGAAATCTTTAAAAAACCCTTGTAATTTCTTACCCATCTAGAAGCTAATAGGTAGCTGATAATGACTATGAATGATATGTTCAGGACAATAAAAAGGGCACAACTAATTAAAATTCTGGACAGTACAAGTAAGTCATTTTTTCCTTTTTAAGGTGGCATGTAAATTTGAAGTCAAACAATTACTTTCAAAGATTCATAAAAGTCACATTCCCAACTTGAAAGTGCTACTATGCAATAATGTTTCCTCTGACACTTATTACAGCTATTGCTAAAACTGGCATCTGCGGAACATTACATCTTAATGCCTACATTGCCTTGTTATAGCTTGAGTAGAGGCATTGCAGTTTGACTGCAGCTGCTTTATGACATGATAAAGAATTTTGAAAGCTGCAATGCTGTTTGTGGTGTCCTTTCCTGATAAAGTAATAGTGTGGGAGATGTATGTTGGTATTTGATAATTTTGAAAGCTTTGAGAAAGCTATGAGAGCTTGGCAAAACAGAGCTGGTCAGAAACTTCTTTGAAGTATTTCCTAAGTTCGGAGCCTCTCCTCAAAGCAAAGTGAAAGTCAAGGAAGACACTTCATGGAAGCAAATCCCGGCACCTGCCTCTGGCAGTCTTGCTTGAGTCCTTTATTGTTCTTTTCCTCCTTTTGTTTGAACAATTAGATACATAGAAAGGATCATATGAAATCTAAAATGTTTGTTTTCAAAGAGCAGATTTTAAATGTATAAATTTTAAACATACACAATCACTACCAAATGTTTATTTGTAGTTTTACTCCTCTAACTCTATTAGGATTTCTTCCACATAACTGCTGGTTTACATGTGCACAGATTTCTATGTCTCTGGCAGTTACACATGCATAAAATTACTTGCAAATCTATTCAATCATTGCATACATATGTGGTAATGGATCAAAGTGCACATCTCAATACCAAATGCCGCCGAGAATGTGGAACAACAGGAGCTGTCATTCAATGCTGGGCAAAATGGCACAGTCACTTTGGAAGACAATTTGGCAGTTTTTTACATAACAAATCCTAACTCTTACCAAAAAAAAATTCAGAAATGATACTCCTTCGTATTTATCCAAAGGAGCAGAAAACATATGTCCACACAAAAACCTACACATGGATGTTTATAGTAGCTTTACTGACAATTTCAAAACTTTGAAAGCAACCAAGATGACTTTCAATAGATGCTTAGACAAACTGTGGTTTATCCTGACAATGGAATAATTTCAGTGCTAAAAAGGAATGAGCTCTCAGGCCATACACAGACACGTAGGAAACTGAAGTGCATGATACTAAGTGAAATAAGTTACTCTGAAAAGACTGCAAACTGTATAATTACAACTATGGGATATTTTGGAAAAGGCAAAACTATGGCGAGAGTAACAAGTGGTTGCCAGGATTAAGAAGGAAGGGCAGATGAGCAGGAAGCACAGAGGATTTTTAGGGCAGTGAAATTATTCTGTATGACACTATCGTGGTAGATACCTGTCACAAGCTTGCTCAAATCTGTAGAATTTACAGCACCAAGAGTGAACAACAATGTAAACTATGGATTCTGTGTGATAAGATATGTCAATATAGACACATCAACTATAACAAATGTACCACTAATGTGGGATGCTCTGTGTGCTGGGGAGAGAGGGTGTATATGAGGAATCTCTGTATGTTCCTCTCAGTTTTGCTGTGAACCTAAAACTGCTCTAAAAATACACTATTAGAATTTTTAAATGAACATCTCTCCTAAATTTTTTGTGTTGCATCTATCTTCCTGAATCCCATGCTATTTGATTCTATTCTCTCTTCAGATATTATTTTCTATTATGATGTATAATGATTTATGTTATATCATACCCTTCTATGATATTGTGAAACATCTTAGACTATATATGTCATCATTATCTCTAGAATTACTGAGTGGGTTCAATAATAACATGAATTTAAAAGCAATAGAGGAAGTCAGAGGATGACTCAAAGCTTTAGAGGACCTGGCACTTTCTTGCCGGGGTGGAGGATACATGTGGAACACACGAGAAGCGGGATACAAATGAAGATGAGAAGCCTGGGGGCACAACACCCTCCCCTGGCTGACAGCCAGCAGGAAATCAGGGCCTCAATTGTACAACTGCTAGCAACTAATATATATAAATATATGCATATTTATTTATGGCATATTTATATGTATATACACATGTCATATATATGAACATGTTATATAAATATTCATACACAGTCATTGGCTGGAAGAATCCTATAGCAGGTGTCTTCCTGGCTTGAACATGGGAATAGATCAAAAACAACAATTGGAACAGTCAATGATGCTCTGGAGATCTGAGTGACAGATTTCCATAATTTCTACTACGTTTAATACTTCAGCATATATCTCTTAAGAACAGGGATATTCTCCTACATAATCACAATGCCATTATTATGCCTCTGAAATTTTACATTGACACAATGACTTAATTTGATATATTCTAGGATATCTTTTAAATTTGTAAGTAGATAACCAGTAAGAAGTTAGCTATAAGCTTCTGGAGTTCACTGAGGAGTAAAAAGGTAGAGACAACCAAGCTTTTAAGATCTAAAAGTAATGGAAAGAAATTTTTATGTATTCAAAAGTTCAAGTTATACACACTTATGACTTCTTGTCCAAATATACAAACTAGAAAAATGAATAAAAACAAAAAGAAATGGAGAAACTGTAGTATGATAATTCCAGAGAACATTACTAAAGGTCAAATAAGTAGGTTTTTATAATTGATAGTGGTGATTATTACAAAATTAAGTTCCAATAGTGAAAATTATTCTTGAAAGACAAGATATTTAGTAAGAATAAGAAGTAAGGATTAATAAAAATCTAAATATCTAATTTCAGATCATATTTGAAAATATTAAGGAAAAATAGGGAGCAGAAAATATTAAGGAATAGGGAATAAAAGCATATTAAAGTCTTTGCTTTCAGTCAGGAAAGTCCAAATTTATAATACAGTTCTAAGATCTAACAGTATAAACTATTTTCACACAGCTGCAACTACTAATTGAAGGCCTCTATCTCCTGTAAATGTGTAGTGCAATAATTTCTAGGATGATTACAAGTACATTACCCATGCTAACAAATACTTCTTTTCAGTTGCTCTATGTAATTCAGTAGTGCCTGTTTGGATTCTACTCATTATTTTCCACCACTAGCACAGCCCCTGAGGGTACCACACTACTTCTTTTACCCACCATTACATCCAGGGTTATCACCACCAGAGGTCGCTGTGAATCCATAAGCTGAGAAATTGTTCTTTGAATCTCTTAGGTTTTGAGGGATTATGCAATGTTTCATGTCGAAGCAGGAAAAAATTTCCCTCTCCCCAATTATGTGCCGTATTTGAATACTTAAAAAACAGGCATGCTGTTGTGAAAAGAATAATTGACTTTGTGTATAACCCATCTGCCAAAGACTTCAGACTGAGATTTTGAGTAGGAATCTGGGACAGGCTGAACTTGGGCTAGTCTAGTTCTAAACTACTCTTGATTTTTTTTTGTGGTTCTTTGTCCACAAAAATTCTTATATCAACCATCTTAAGCATAGTCTCTCTGAAAGGCAAAGCAGAAATTACTGCACATTAGTAGTAACCACAGATTGATTA
The DNA here is from genome assembly GCF_014898055.3 of Talpa occidentalis. Classification (NCBI taxonomy): domain Eukaryota; kingdom Metazoa; phylum Chordata; class Mammalia; order Eulipotyphla; family Talpidae; genus Talpa; species Talpa occidentalis. The sequence continues at coordinate 50,590,272 of NW_023605305.1, forward strand.
AAATCTAGAACTCCTGCTACCCTCATAATAAATTGAGAAAATGTTTTAAAAATGATATATAAAAATGTAAAGATGATCACTACCTAGAACCAAGAAGATGTACATTGGTCAAATGATTGGTGAGAAAGAAAGGAAGCTTAGTTTTGATAAAAAAGACAAAGGAAATAGCAATGAAATATTTTTAAAAAAATCAGTAAAATAGAAAAAAGTCTAAATGAGAAAGTAGTAAAACCTAGTAATTATGACAATAAATGTGATTTATTTCAGACTTGCATTAAAATTCAAAGATTTTTACAAGAATATTTTGTTAAGTAAGGAAAAATTCATGAGATAAATATAACAAGCAAAAGCAATGAAGTAGAAGTAGTAGAAGTTAAAAATAATAAGACACTTTCAAGCAATACCTAGCAGTGTACAAAATAGGTAAGCCCCTTCACTCACAGATGAGGTCATATTTGATTTGTGATTTAAGAAATGAAGAAGATAGTCATGTTGATAGGTGGGCGAGAATATTCCAGGCAGATGGAACAGCAGGTACAGAAGTCTGAGGTTAAGCATGCTTGCTATGTTCAAGGAACAGAAAGGAGTCCACTGGGATAGAGATCACGTAAATCAAGATGAGAGTAGCTGGAGTTCATGTCAGAACATTAGCAGAGACTAGATGATGTAAGGCCTTTTAGGTGATTGTATTTTCACTTTACTGCAAGTGATCTGGGAAGCCACTGGAACATTTTGAGAATAGGAGTGACATGATCTGGCTTAAAAAATGTCTCTTGTTGCTTTGTTGAAAAATATAATGAAGGATTGAAGAGAGCAAGAAAGGAAAGAGGAAGATGAATTAGAGATTTACGGTGATAGTCCAGGTGAGAGATACAAGTGCTTTGGCTCAGGGTAGTAGAGGTGCCCATAATGAGAAATGATTCAGTTCTGACCATATATTCAAAAGAGTGTTGACAGAATTTCCTGATTGGTTAGATGCCTTTCATGGCTATCAATTTTTTTATTTTCCCTCCTTATAAGACTTAAAGTTCTACAATAACAGAACACGTATTTTATGCAGTTTAGATCCTTTGTACTAATATAGTATTTGCCCTATAACAAGTAATCAATATTTTTACACCAAATTTAATTTCTATATATAGATATTTAAAAATGGGAATACTGAGGTGGTAATAGAAACAAAACAACAAAAAATATATTCAATATCACTAAAAATATGATCAGCTCATTTATATAATGTAAATTCATGAGCAGAATAACAATTTAAAGTGTAACTGGAAGAAAGGCTAAGATTAGTATGCTAGACCAAATAGGCATATGTTTCTTTCATTGTGATAATTTTTTCATATAAAATTCTATGCATATTTTATTCTTTAAAATGAACTGCTATTAGACTCTTTTATTTTAATGTCAAAATATAAATTTTAGAGAAAATGCATGCTACTTTTGGTAATCTATGATCAAAGTTGTAAAATAACCAGCATACATTGTTATGTTTGATTAGACTATTTTCAAGTAAAAACTATAAAGAACTTTTATTATGGTCAATTCAGATAGTACAAGTACAAAGAAAAATGTGACAACCCAATTAAAAATTATTATTCTTAACATACTCAATGTATTAATTCAAAAATTTTATAGTGAGTTTTGATGAGGGTAAATATTTAATGAATGCTTAGATAGCTACTATATAAATGAAAGAATAAACAGATTAATAAATGAATGAATGAGTTAGCTGACCAGATGATTGATCAAGGTGATATTGTTAACCTGACATCACTGTTTTAACACTTGTTTGAATTGTTTTTCTATCTGGAATGACTGTCTTTCCTGAATTGCCTACATTTCCTTATTTGACCCATTCAGAATCATGGACTATATTTGAGGATTAGGGGATGGAAATTAAAGATGATGAAGGAATAGTGCAAAATAATGTGATCTACTGTTAATAAATCAAGGTGATACAATATATAATAGGAGTCTTGAATATCAATTACATTCAGCATCCCCTAATATCAGCTGCATCTATCTTCTCCTCCCTACTCTTATTGTAGGCTTCTGTTCATGGGAAGGGCAATGTTTCAGAGGGCAAGTCTTGATAAACTAATACTTATCAACCTCTGCTTAAGTCATGCTTGCTGATTTCCCTTTGGCCAAATTTAGTCAGTAGTTCAAGACCTGTGTTGGGGTAAGAGCAAACTACGTGGAAATATATTCAGGAGGCATGATTCATTGGGGTGGGGTAGTGTTGATATAATAATATGCCAGAGAGTATCATAATCAATTATATATTCTGGAATAGTGACACAGATTCAAAGTAGAGAACTGAGTAAAATGAGGAAGACAAAATTTATAGAGTCCTGTTCAAAGCCTACTCAGTCACCAAGAAAGAGGTGTTAGAAGCTTGAACTACAAGTGGTAATGGGATGGAAGGTAGTGGGTAAATTTGAAAGGTATTGATGAGTCAAAATCAAAGGCATTGGTATGATTGGATATGAGAGTGAGAGAGAAGGAATTGTGCAGGATGATTCTGAAATTTCTGTTATTTTATGTATCTTGATAAATTATGGTATATTTCTGAAAAGAGAAACATTGGATGAGGCCAATGCTATGACCACAGATTTGGAGCTGTATGTTTCAAGTTGGAGCTCTCTTTTAGTTATCCAAATAAGAATGCCAATGAAGTAGTTGGATATTTTGGTTAAGTTTACAGAAGAGAGGTCTGTCCCCAAGATAAAAAAATTGGGATCATAATTAAAGTCATGAGGTCACATAGAAAAAAATATTGAAATGGGATCATCAAGGTAGCAATTCAAATTCATGAATATGGCGTAGGGATTGAGAGAAGAAACAGAGATCATAAAGCATCTCCAACTATTGTCAGAAGTTTTCCTTGGATGGGGAGAGACCTACTGGGATGCCTAGAACAAAAAGTAGAATCAACACACTATTTTTCTTTCTCTAAGATGGAAAAATACGAACATTTATAAACTGTTTTAGGCAGAAACTTGAAGAGAAATATATTGAAGATACCAGAACTCCTAGACCCATTTACCTGTCTTATGGCTGAATCCAGTAAATTAATCTTAGTCACCCACCAGCTGTCAATGCATTCAAGAGGTATTTGAACATTAGTAGGAACCAGCTATCTAATTTAACCTAATCTCCTCATACCTGGCAAGCCCTTTCTCTATGTTTCTATAGCTCCAAATCTTCTCTGCCTTTCCAGGGTATATTTAAATACACTCTTTTTTCTCCCCTCGTCCAATACTTATATGTTAATATCTCCCTACTTTATCTGTATTCCTGTGTTCTTCCCTTCCTTTTGAATATCCTTTCCTTACTTACCTGGCTATCTTCTTGAGAGCAATGATTGTTTCTTATTCATTTTTCTATCCCCTCAGGCAAGATATATAATAGGCAATCCAGAAAGCTTTAGTGAATAGATTCACTAGCATAATTTCAGGTAGTAGTCACATAGCTTTAAGGCCGTTATATCTGGACAAGGATGTGCATATGTATGTTTGTGGGGGGAATGGGGGAGAAAACCTCTTTTTAATACACACCATATAGTTTGTTACCTAAATTTGACCTACTCATTAGACCCCTTTTCACTGCATTGTACTAAAATAATTTCTAATTGAGGGTTGTCTCAGGTTGATACCTACAAGAGCCAACAAGTTTTACCCATGGTTATTATCCTCTCTTTTAGCTAAAAAAGATTTTATCTCAAGGTATCTACACTTAGTTGCATCCCAAATGGTTTATAATGATGATAATTAGCATTTAAATAGAACCTTACCTGTTCAGGGGCCTTACAGCCATGCTTATTATTTAATGTAACAGTCACACTATTATCCTTCCTGAGAAATCTTCAAATTAAAAAACCTATGGTATATAGACATCATAAAAGCCTAGGAGCTGATAGTGATGCCATGCATTTATGGAATAAAATTGAAATGTGGAAGACTATTAGTATTTTACCAGTCCAGAAATTTAGCATGCAATATATGCTCTAAGATACAACTACATAAAGACAAAAAAAATTTTCCTTCCACAATAACCTACTGCTTGTCAAGGATAGAAACCCTTTCTTTTCAACAATCTCTTAATCGCCACAGGACATGAGTGAGCACTGAAAGAAATCAGTCTGTTTGAAACTGTTGGTGAGATCATTCAAAACCAGTCTCAGGCTGTGATCACTCATAAGACACTACTGATTTTGAGAGCACCATAAGAGCATAGTTAGACCTTCAAAGAATAAATCTCAATTCAAGATCCCTATTGGCTTCTGACAGTTATCTCATCATCTTGGCTATTATACTACTATATCTTGGAAGGAACACTAGGTTTTCTTTTTTTTTCCATTCTTGTCTTAGAAGTCAAGTTTATTTCTGATCTTTCATGGCTTAATTTTGCAGCTGGTGAGCTCTTAAGAGAAAAATAGGACAGGATCTGAAACAAGGTTAATGAAAGAACTGTAGTATATCTTGAGGTATTTGGTGAAATGCAGATTAAAAATAGAACTTCATTATTTAGTTAGAAATGAAATATACTTTTATGTATCTTAAGACACAAATTTGTATTTTTTCATAAAAATTTGGAAATGTAAAACAAAATTGTCATTTTATTTACTCTTTAAATTACTCCTGCTCTACTATCTTTTTGCTGAGGGCACCTTTCACAGAAGTTAGAAATTGAGGTATTTCCATAGAATCTGTGTTTCCTATTTAGGAATAATCACTGAATCAGTTGAATGTTGGTACAACTTCACTCACTGATGTTCACAATAAAATCACTAAACTATCCAAGTGCCAATAATGAAAGTATAATAAAAATATTTTTCCAATCTCTATATAAGAGTTTGCTTTCAAATTAGAGCTATACATAAATACTATAAGGCTATGGAAGAAAATAGTTTATATATTACAGAACACATAGTTAAAGGTGTCATGCACAGAACCTCAAGAAAAACCAAAGTAATCATAACTCTTCCTTTTATTTATAAATAAAAATTTAAAATGTGACAACATGGATTAGAGCAAAGAACATCAAGAGCAGTTGAATAAGGAAATTTGAATGGCTCTTTGTCATAATAGTGAGGAACTTGGTCTCTAAGTCATATTTGGGTTTGAACACTGACTCTTGGATGTTTTAGTTCTGTGAACTTTGTAAGCAATACACCTCTCTTAGCCTCAATTTATTGATTTATACATCAGTGATAAATGTATCTTTTCTGACTATCTCCTAGGCAGTGAGAAAATTAGGTGAGTAATGGATGGAAAAGTATTTATAAATTGCAATGTGCTGTGCAAATGTAATTTTATGTGAAGGTACAGTTAACTCTAATACTAAGAAGACCCTTTCTTTTTCTGATTATATGGAGGCATTAAATGATTGTCATTTTTCCTGAAGTCTTCTACATCTATATATAATAAAGAGAAATATTTTTTCAATTCAACAGTATATGTGATGAGTTGAATTAGGTTTTTTACAAAAGTGCAATATCACAAAATATTTTATATAGATTTATGTTATGAAACTGTTATGCTGAATGTAAAACTACCATCTTAGCCTAAAAGACTTCAAAAATAAAACAACATGTTGTATTTGGATTTGAAGTAGAGACTTTTGACTTGTTTATCAAGGCACATTAAATAAAAAAGGGTTTAACATTCTGGTCATATTATATGTGACTAACTTGAATTAACTTGATTAATATGGAACACAAAATTAAGGTGTCTATCTTTTCGGAAATTGACTTATGGGAGGGTAAAATGTGTCATGTTTATTTAGATTGCCTGGAGTCTAGAGAGAATGAAAGACTGGGGAAATAAGAATACAAACCTGACAATAGCAAGCAAACAAGGAAGTGTATTTGCTACATAGCCAGCTTTGAATTCGATATTTTAGAACCACATCCTTATTCCTACTTCACAGGAATGCTGTGCAGATGGCAATATTACCTTTAGTTTTTATAGAGAAGAAAGAGAGGGTGAGTAAAATGGAATACTTGATCTAGTCTGTAAGTCACTAAGTGACAGAAGTAAATGAGTTTCAGTGATTACTAAGTCTACAAAGAGGGAATTATATAGCAACACAGACCTATATCAAGAAATGAGAATGATCTCAAATAAATAATTTAACATGTCAACTTAAGGAACTAGAGAAAAAGAACAAATGAAACCAAAAATTAATAGGAGGAAATAAATAGTAAAAATTAGAGAGGAAATAAATGAAATAGAAGTAAAAAAGAGGTTTCAAAAAATCAACCCAAAGGCTGTTTATGTGAGAAAATAAACAAGATATTCAAAACTCTAGCCAGACTAAGAAAAAGGAAAAACAGTAATAAAATAGAATTAGAAGTGAAAGAGAAGTTACAACATCTCAGAAATATTGAAGATCATTAGAGATTACTAGGAACATCTTCATGCCAACAGATTAGAAGATCTAGAAGAAATGGGCCTCCCCGGTGGCGCAGCGGTTAAGCACTGGGTTGCGAAGCTGCCTGCTGCCTCTGCAGCACCGGTTCAATCCCCCGCCACCGGGCGAGGGTCCCAAATGGCGCGCAGACCTCTCCTGCCGCCCGCTGCTCCCCTCAACAGTGTATTTCATCAGTCTGCCTATTCTGTTCCCAGCTCTGGCTCTGGTGAATTCTCTCACCCTCCTGCTCTTCTTACTGTACCCAGTGCTTGTATAAATAAATAAATAAATCTTAAAAAAAAAAAAAAAAAAGATGTAGAAGAAATAGACAAACTCTTAAAATCACAACATTTCAAGCCTGAGTCAGGAAGGAAAAGGAAACCTGAACAGAACAATTACAAGCCGGGAAATCAAAACAGTATTCAAGTCTCCCAAAAAACAAACACCAAGACCAGATGATTTACTAATGAGTTTATCAAGACTTCAAAGTCAAACTAATTACTATCTTTCTCAAATTCTTCCCAAGAAAACAAGAAGGAATGTTCCAAATATAGTTTATGACACCAGCACTATTCTGATACCAAAAGCGGACAAGAACATTAAAAAAAAAAAAAAAAAAAGCAAACAAACAAAAAACTACATACCAAAATCCCTGGTGGAAACCTGTAAAATCCTCAACAAAATCTTAGCACTATTTAAGACAGCCAAGTTAGTGGAATGAAGTCAGTGCCCATGGACAGAGCAGTGGATTAATATGTGGTATACATACATATAGAATAGTACTCGGCTTAGACTTAATACATGGTGTCTCTTTCAGTAGCTTACAAGCAGTCTAGAAAAGTCAAAAGCTCCAAGATTTTTTGGCTTGGATCTAGAAAGAGGTTAATTTTGTGCCATCCTGTATAATGCATTTTACAGAAAAGAGATGGGGAAAAAAAGAGACCATACAGTTGTCAGGTATTAGAAGATAACATCTCCACTGAGGTTATACCATTCTCCATACTTACAACACACTGCTTTTTAATTGGGGAGCAGCATTTTTCATCCTTTTGGTACCTGAAATATTTCTCAGCCACTGACACACAATTTAGGCTTTCAGAGAGAAGAATTTCTTCTTCCTTTCCAGAAATTAAAACAAAAAGAACGGGAAAGAGACCAGCAAAGACAAATTCGGGTAATCATTTGTTTTGCTGAATTCTTCCAAGTCACTGAGGATTGTGGCTTTTGCTTAATCTTTTTTTATAACACCTAAAGAAAGTAACTTATGATGATCCAAGTATTTCAAAATGAAGAACATGGGTAAGTCTGGAGAAGACATAAGGAGACAAACCTAAACTTCACTCCCATCTGTATTTTAGAAAAACAAAATAACAAAACTTGTGATTGCAACAAATGCAAAACTGCAAATATTTAATCATAAGATTAAAAAAATATTCCCGGAACAAAATTTTAGTATAACATAATATTAATTTAATTTCCAATTTATACTCTCATCGCATTTTCTTTTCACATTAGGTACTAGAATTGCATTTTTGTGTATCTGATATTATAGAAATTCCTGCTGGAAGGCAAAGCGGCATATTAACTGTAGTAAAGGATATTACACGATTCTGTCTTCCAAGAAGTTCTGAGCTAATAGTATATTTAGAAATCCCTGGAAGACTTTATATTGTATATTAATCTTATCATCAATAGTTGAATTATTTTTCATGTAATATGGACTTTCAGTGGAAAGGGTTAGCAAAAATGTGAAATGTGAGCAAAATAATCTTCACTGATTCTCCCATTAATGTTGGTTTTCATTGAACAACATACCTTCAAATATATGTGCTAATCTTGCGTGTTTATTAACTTAAGAGTTCCAAGTCAACAACTGATTTATTGTTGGACAGCTTTGACAGAAACAAATTTTAACTGATACCTACTTTGACAATTGGAATGACAGAAGAGGAGAAAGAAAGAAGAAAAGAACAAATCTTTAAGTAGTTAGTATGATGTGGGTTATTTATAAAGGTTCTTCATGCTACATCAGAGCAGAAACAGAGAAATTCTGCAATGACAATCCTAAATGACTGGTCATTCCATATTTGTCATAGTACCAGTTTCCCTATTTGGTATGGTTTGCTAGGCTATTTTGGCAGTGTGGGGATGTTATTATACTTTATACAGAAAAATTTTTGAGCATTCTCAGATCCCCAAAATAACCTAACAAATATCAAATAGGAACAAACTTTCTACTTTTGCATACAAAGGAAACATGTAAATAGAGAGCATTAACTTGAAATGTGGTAGCAGAATGGCTGCCCAAGGATGTCCATACTCTCCTGCAGAACCTGTGGATATATTAACTAAGCATGGGAAATGGGATTTTGCAGATGTAATTAGGTTTTCAGACCTTAAAATATGGAGATTATCCTGAACTGTTTGGGAGGGCTCAATTTAATCATCTGAGCCCCTAATAGCAGAGAATTTCTTGGACTGAAGGCAGAAGATATGTGGCAGAAGTTAGAGAGATTTCAAGCATGAGGATTCAGTGAACCTTGCGAGCCCCAGGATGTACTGATCAATCTAAGGACAGGTGAGGTCTCTAGAGGCTACAGGAAGACCCAATTGATAGCTAATGAGTAAATAGGGATTATATCTGCAAACCAAACTGGAAGACTTTGGAAGTGAGTTCTTCCCAGAATCTCTCAATGCGAGCCTGCAAACTAGCACCTCACTTTTTTGAGGGAAAATACCCAACCAAATCAACCCACATTTTACCACTAGAACTGTGAAATAATATGTTTACATTATTTTAAGCTACTAAATTTGTGTTAAGTTGATAGAGTAGCAACCAATTATCAGAAACTAACATACAAATAACTAGATATAAAGATGTTCACATAGGGAAAGGTCATTGTTCAGTTGCAAAAAATTCAGACTAGTGCTCAATTGACTTTTTTTTAAATCATGAACAATTAATATTATTTCAGATGGCTTATTGTGACATTACTCAAATGTGTTTACAGGGAACCCAGCAGTTAATCACAGGAAATCATATTTCTTTTCATTTTTAGAAAATTTCTTCATTAGCCATCATTCTTTTGTTTAACTAGCCTCTTTAATCTTCCCTTCAGGTGTGCCCATTTGATTCTGCCATAAAGATTGTGAGATAGGGGCCTCCCCGGTGGCGCAGCGGTTGAGCGCTGGGTTGCAAAGCTGCCTGCAGCCTCTGCAGTGCCGGTTCGATCCCCAGCTGCTCCCCGGCCACAAGAGGAGGGTCCCACATGGCGCGCAGACCTCTCCTGCCGCCTGCTGCTCCCCTCAGCAGTGTGCTTCAGTCCTTCTGCCTGCTCTGCTCCCCGCTCTGGCTCTGGTGAATTCTCTCACCCTCCCATTCTTCTGACTGTACCCAGTGCTTGTATAAATAAAAATAAATAAATCTCTAAAAAAAAAAAAAGATTGTGAGATAATCCCTGATGCTTTTTCTGTCACAATGTTCTATAAGTGCTATTTCATAAACAGTTTTTAATAATCAATTACTTGCATATCAGTTTTGACTATTTTGGCTTATTTTCTTACTATCATTTAGATCATTGGTTATTTCCCTTAGAATTATTCATCATTTTTCAATTTAAAATGTTTAAAAAAAATTAACTTATATACCTGCTTAAAATCCTTCCAGGAATCATCGTAACTACATACTCATTTGTTTTGGCTAAACAACCCTTTGTATTCTGGCCCTTGCTTAATTCTTAAGTGTCATGTTCTTTTTAGACTCCTATCATTCTTTGATCAATCACACTGAAATTCCTAAATTCATCACAGTTATTTGCATAATGCTCCACACGATCTGAGTATCTGTCTTTATTCATCAACTAGATAACTCCATCTGGTACTGCAGGGCTCATCTTAGGCACCTTTCTTTGTAGATGCTTTCTCAGATCCTGTGTGGTCAGGGTTATATTTGTCATCTCTGTGCTTCTATAAAACTCAGTGGTTAACACTATCCTATCACTTATTGTATTGTATTACATTATTAGCTTAATAAATAATCTCTCCATCTTAAACTATACACATCTTACTCATAGAAATTGTATTTTTCTCATGTGTAATGACACTGACTATCATATAGTAGGTATTAAATAATTTATGATGAGGATAGATTGAATAAATGAATCAATCAACCAAATCATTTTAGAAAGCTGTGGTTGCTTTTCAGGGTCTGGGAAAACCATAATCAGAACCAGGTTAGTTAGCAAGGAAATAGTGGGTATTAATACCGATATGAATAGAGTCAAAACATAGGGGGTTCTTAGAGGAGTGAACTATAGGAGAATGAACATAGAAAGTATTCAAAGTTTGGAGGAATCCATCTAGGACAGTGCTTCCTCAAAGTGTGGTTCCCAAACCAGCAATATCATTCTTATCTGGAAATTTGTTGAAATGTAAATTTTTAACCCTAACTCAGACTTTGCATTATAAACTCTGATAATAGAGTTCAGAAATCATTTTTTAATGAAACTTCTAGAAAGTACTCAGAGAACTTTGAGAACTTTGAGTATGCTGGCATAAGCTGAGGGAATAGATGGGTGGCCTGGATTTTAGCAGAGGGGCAAAATTATGAGGGACAAAATTATAAAACACTGCATATGAAAAGTTAAGTCCTAAGGACTTGAACAGACAGAGAGAGAGAACAGTGGTTATGGGGGAGAAAAATCAAATAATACTGCAATATTGAGCTGATATTTCCTAAGATGGTAGTTCTCAATAGACTAGAGGATAATGGAATATATGGATCTAATGCATCCTTGGGGGGTGATAAAAGAGATAAGGATACAAATTTATATTTAATAAACCTTTTTCAGGTGATTCAGGTATGCATTACTTCTTGCTCATAGGTGAATTATATTGTCATATTATAGTCCTTACCCAAATATCCTGACATAGAGCCAAAACATAAGAGTTTAAACATAAATAGGTAATAGCCAATTATCTCAAATGGAAGAATTCCGGGGGGTGGGGTAGCCAGTTTCTTAATTGACACAAATTCCTAAATAGATAACAGATAACAAAGACAAAAAGATTCAGTTCTTTATTCCATTTATAGTAATGAGAACCATGTGGGCAATATGAAGAAAAAGAAATAGAACTTTAAAACCAAATAGTTAGCCTATTCTTCATTATCCACAGTAATGTGATTAGTGTGGACTTCAGTCAAGTCCTTCACCTACATCCTCTTTAAGTATGTGTAAGAGTTTTTAACAAGTTAAAAAAAAAAAAAAGAAATCCCTGTGCGATTTGTACATAATGATAAAGATTAATATAAGAATTAAGATCCAACAGGTTACTAAGAAATTTCCCCAAATCTAAATATTTGGCGTTTTATAAACAAAGTAATTGATGTAGTTTCACTTCGCATGTGGATGTTCTTTTTCTTCTATGGCAACTGTTGTCTTGTATCTACTGATTAAATGTCTATTGAATCCCACTATATGTTTGGCAATGTCTAATTAAATTAACAATGAGATATCCGAAGTTTGGCAGTAATACAGAAGAGGAGAGAAACAAATAGTACTTCAGAACCAAACAAATTCAGAGCAAAACATAATCCTATTTGCTATATGGAACAATGTTGAAACAATGTTGACAAATTAAAATCAATTGTAAGAGGATGTCCCCTTCATGTAATAACAGATTAAACTTTACTCTGAGAGGAGTGATACAAATATTATAAAATCTATTTGAAGGCACAAAAAATGCTTTAAAAAAGAATTAAGGGGCTAAAATCAGGAGGAAAAAAGAACTCTATAGGTTGGGGGTAGAAGGAAAAGTCAGTTTCTCCATATGGGAATCTTGCCCCATTTCTAAATAATCAAAAGAAGTGCATACATATGATATCTAAAAGACATGTGAAGAATGTCCAGAGCAGCATATTCTTATTACAGAAAAAAACAAATATCCATCAACAGAACAATGTATTCAAATAGTGGAATGCTATAGTGTTTTACATGGATGCATTCATAAAAGCTGAACAAAAGAAGATATAAAAAATTATCTATGAATCTACACATAAAAAAAGACATGAGTAATCCATTGTGTTTATGTGTCAGCTGTGGGAAGAGGGGGGTGATGATTTGAGATTTGAGTTGGATCTGGTTTGCCATGGTTACTTTTTACTTTTTTTTATTCCATATTAAATTGGTGTGTTATTTTCCTGGATATCAAGCTATATTTGTATAGCCATGAAACTGTGAAATGGTAAATATTCCTCGTATGTGAAAAAGCATGATGCAAAAGTATACAATCGCAATTAAAATGGATGCTTAGTTGTACAGCTATATACACAGGACTTGTCAAAATAAACTGCTTGTAATTATGGATAACTTTGTTCTTTGTTTCTCGTGTTTTCAGTTTCTTATTGTACATTCATTAACTTTATTAAAAAATGTTATTTTGAAAACCTGAAAAAAAAAAGAGTCCCTTAGAATAGGACAAAATGAGTTTTCCAAATGGTGCAGATCAGAAATAAGTTTTTTTGGTGGGTTTTGGGGTCAAATTCTGAGCTAATAATCTATTAATGTTCCTTGCTTTGTCAGAGTTCTCTGTACATAAATTTTCCTCAGATACTTCTAAAGGAAGAACCATATAATCACCATCAAGGCAGGCTTTATCATCCCTGGGTTATCTGATGTTATTGAGCTAACATCTCAATACTGCCCCATTCCATCACTTCCAAAAGTCACATAATTACTGAGAAGAGTTCATATGAGAAGTCAGGTCTTTGATCCAGACTATTATTATTTATCTACACTTGGATAACTAAAATGGAAAAAAAAAAACTTAGCTATTAAAAAGCAAACAATAATAAACAGCACAAAAAATATGCAGGGTGAAAACACCCAATTCATTCCAACCTAGGTTTATCATTCAATGTTCAATATATACCAAATCTTAAGTTTTTATTATTTTTCTGAATACCAATTTAGGATGGCAGTAATAAGAATAAATCTGCAATTGTATTCTTGCCTTTTAAAATAGCACTCTACTCTCCAGATGCAAATACCATAGGTGATCCAAAGCCTAGATGTAATGGCAGACAAATATTAAACTGGAGAACTTTAATTTGAAAAATAAAATAAGCAGAGTTTTAAAATAATTACATAGCAATTTTATTGTTTGATTTTATATGGCAAAGACAGATCTTATCATATTTGACATCTTATTTCTTTTGTTATTTCCTTCTGTGTTAAGCTGTTATTATCTCTCTTAACCTCCTAATGGGAGAATTATATTTGAGCAATTGCCTCTCCAGCAACATTTATGAAAGAGTGCAGTACACTGAAAATACTTCCTTTTGTAGCTCATTAAATGCTGCTTTGTAACTTGTTCACATGGAGTATGGATTATTTAGCTTCCCCATAACTGAACAGAATTTACCAAACATTGGCAAGCTATTCATATATTTTCCTTTTTGTTGCAAGATGCAGACAGGTACATGACTTTTCATTGATAGTGTTATTCAAGTTCAATACCCCTTGTAAAATAACAAACGGTTGTTTTAAAACCAGTAAATAAAAAGTTTAAAAAATGTCTTTCTTCCCAATGTGGAGGCAATAAAAAATCTTTTTTTTTAGCTCATCACAAAGAAATGTACAAAGAAACAGAATTGTTAGACCTAGAAAATCAACCAAAGATGGCATTCAGTATGTCATATGTACCTAGGTATATGGATTTGAATGAATTATAGAAAAAAATATATACAAATAAAAACACCATAGAGGCTATGCTCAATCAATCCACTTGCCAGTACAGAATAGCTAATTTAAAACTGCCTTTAGTGAAAGGCGTATCGCCAACTTTGAAAAGTAAGAAAGTGAATCTTGTATTTAAGACTTTAAAACTTTTCAATATTCTTGACATCCTATTTTAGGTGCTACCAAGTTCAGTGCACTTTAAGACTATAAAAATCACATGAAGCTTTTCTGAGGTTTCCTTTTCTTCTTTCCTTATAAGCCAAGAGGTTGAAATGGTTCATTTCTCTGCTCTCAAAGACATCGCTGCAATAATCTAAATTTCGCCCCATTCCACTTTCTCTCACCAAAAAGTATTACTGGGTCCCTGCTCCCTCCTTTTTTCAATTGGCTTCTCTTCATAAATAGTTCTTGAGAAAAGTTGCATTAACAATCAGGTATCTGACCTTTCCTCTTATCTCCATGCTTTAAACAGATTCCTATCTTCCTCTGCTCCACTTGTGCTGGTGTCTGTGGTATTAGCACCCCAAGGGTTCCCTCAATTCTTCAAAGTACCTTTCTCTCTTAACTCAAATAGCAACAATTGTTTTGGTTTCTCTATCAAGTAAGCACCAAACTAACATGGTTACTTTAGTGACTGTTGTTTTATTATTTGATATTTAAAATAAGCTTTATTATTATTTTTAAAATAAAAAATCTTTTTCTTTTTTTTAAGATTTATTTTTTTTAATACAAGAACTAGGGTACAGGTCAGAGGCACGGCAGGGTGAGAGGATTCACCAGAGAGACAGCAGGGTAACACTGATTTACAACAGTGTAGATGATTTAGGGGAATAGTGTCACACCTCCTCAGATGCATGTTGCCACACCACCCCCATCATCAAAGTACCCATATTTCTTTACTCTAGGTCACTGGGTCACCTCCTCTCTTTGCTCCACCCCCATCTCCTCCTGCTCCAGCAGCCTTAATTATGTAGTCATATTTCCAGGGTTTAGTTTGGTTTAGTTTTGTTGGTTCCTTTTTCCCCTTCTATGTTTCACAGATGAGTGAAATCATCTGCTATTTATCTTCCTGACTTATTTAGCTTAGCATGATCCCTCCAGTTCCATCCATGCTGTCATAAATGGTGAGAGTTATCACTTTTAATAGATAAGTAGGATTCCATTGTGTTGATATACTACATCTTCCTAATTCACTGCTTTTCTTTCTTTTCTTTTTTTTTACATTTTCCCCAACATTTTATTATGAAAATTTTCAAATATACAGAAAAATTGAACAAATTTTATAACAAACACCCATGTCTCTATCCCTGGAGTCAACTGATTCTATTATATTTGCTTTATCAATCCATTCCTGTAACAATTCATTAGTATTTCATTTTAAACTTCTAATTTTGCTTTTCTTTTCCAAAATTTGTTTTGGATATTCTACATCTTTTCTGTTTTTGATTATAAGTTTTTATAATCAGGATGTCAGTTTCTACCAAAAAAAAACCCTGGTATTATGAATGAAAAATTATATTCAATTTATAGACCAATTTAGGGAGAATTCACATGCTAATAATATTAAGTCATCCAATTCATAAACATAGCATATGTCTCCATTGATTTAGGTTGTCTTGAAATTTTCTCAGAATGTTTCATGGTTTTCAGTATAGGGTTCTTTTTTTTTTTTGTATGTTTTATTTTTTTTTAAATAATAAATTTTATTTTTATATTCTGCATACAATTGCAACCCCCCCATTCTGACCCCAATCCCTCCCCTCCCTTTCTGATGCACATTTAGATTGCCCCATAACTCACCTATTGTAAGTAGTGCTACAATAAACATAAGAGTGCATATATCCTTTCAAATTAGTTATTTTATATTCCCTGGGTAGATACTTAGGCGTAGAATTGCTGGATGATATGGTATAAGTATTTTTAATATTTTGAGGAATATCCATACCCTTTTCCCTAAGGGCTGGACAAATCTACATTCTCACGAAGACAAAAGATTCTATACAGTGCAAGAAGCCAAGAAGGTATCTTTTTTTTTTTTTTTTCAAAGAAGACATCCTACTGAATGGGAAAACCTTTTTAAACATCATACATGTGATATAGGGCTAATATCCAAGTTCCACAAAGAGCTCATACAACTTTACAAAAAGATAAAAACCTAATTTAAAAATGGGCAGTAAAGCCAAATAGACACTTCTCCGAAGAAGACACGCACAGACAGCCAAGAGACACATGAAAAAATGCTCATCATTACTTATTATCAGGGAAATGCAATCAGAACCACAATGTGATACTCCTAACTATAGTAAAAATGGCCCACGTAAAAACAAATTAAAAAAAAAAAAAACATAGTAAGTGTTGGAGAGGATATAGAGAAAAAAGGAACACTAACTAGTGCACTTTTGGTGGGGTTGTTTTATTTTTTGTTCTGGCTTTAAATACCTATTTTTTCAGTTCCCAGCTAGATACCACTGTGCTTATGAGTCCTTTCACATTCTCTGTACATAAAAGTTTTGGTCTTCAGCTTCTAATTCTTCATATGCGGTCTTCAGTTTCTAATCCATCTTCAATTAATTTATATTGACTGATTTCATTCATAATAGAATTTTTTCTAATACTTTATAGTATTACCTCTCTAATCTATGAGATATGTTACTGATGTTTTATAATCTTTTTGGACCAAATAATGCCAATTTTTCATCATTCAGTCTAACAGAAACCCAATAAATACTGAATAAATTTATCAATCAGACATTTTTACTGTTTTTATTCTGTAGCTATGTAATACTATTCCAAAAGAAGTAGAAATAGCAATTTTGTATTTGCTATTTGACTCACCTTGTTATCTGTTCAACCTGAAGTGTGTGCTTAGACATAACCTAAAAGATAGAAATTGCCTGGAAAATTAATTTCCATGTTCATTTCCAGGTTTGAAATGAACACCAGTAGCTCTTTATCATTTAAAGCAATTTACTTTCTTTTGTATTTCCATCTTGATGGATGCACCAGGTCTTTGTAAGTTTTATACTTTTTTAATTATGTGTTATGCTGATCCAGAGAAATGCTGGTTTTCTTAAGCTTTCAAACCCTTTCTGTGTTTACTCTTTCCCCATAACCTTTACAATTTTATCTGTATCTCCTTCTAATTGACTATCCCTTTCTCTCCTTGCTGAATTTTAGAAATTTTCCCTACCACTGTCCATCCCCTTCACCTGTACCTACACCCTCCAGCACATCGTGTTCCACTAATCGTCTCAATAACAACCTTGCTGATTATTTATTTGCCGGTTCTGTGAAGACTACATACTGTTTCTTCACCACATCCAGGGTGTGTATGGGACAAAGGAAAACAGCTAGAAGAGATCTGTATTTAATCAAAAAAGTCCACAACATTCTAGGGGCATAATATAGTTTATTCTGAAGACACTTAGGTACTGCCCGAACTTTAATTATACTCCCCAACATTTACACAACTAAAATCTCAAATTAAACATCTCATTAATGTAGCTCCTTTGTAATTCATCCATTTGTTTCAAAAATGATAAAGGGGAAAATTATGCATTTCAGGAGGTTCTTGATCACAATAACAACTCACATTTACTTTAAAGTCTCAGAAAATAGAAACTGCAAAGTCTGCAGTGGGTGGAATGTGGGATACAGGAAATCAACCAAGTGAGTAAACATGAAATGGAGGATTATCCTTATTTGTGAAGAATCCATTCCAGCAAAAAATTGAATCAGGGCTTCTGCATCTAAAACAGTGGGGCTACTGACAGAACCAAAGGGAAGTGACCTTTCAGATGAGAAGTAGACTAGACTAAGGGCTACGAAACAGCACGGTCTAGCAGTCTGAGAACTGAACCAGCAGTCGGATTAGGGGTAAATCTTGGTTCTGTTACTTGCCGGGTTGAAGTCAATTATTATGATTCAGCAGACTCATTTTGAGTCCCCACCTCTGTCATGCCCTGAGCCAAATGCAAGAACTTTGCTCATATAATCAGATGTTTTTCTCCTGCAACATCCGTTTTTTCTCTTACTAGGTTATTCCTTCAGTGTGCACGCTCTCTAGTAACTTCTGTCTTTAAAATTCCTCTCTGACCCCAGAGCTTCCACACTCCCAATATAATCCAATTTCTCAATATCCCACTTCAAAACTTTTTGTATTCCACACTGCCTTGTCTTCCATTACCACCTCCAAGTCACTGTAATCAGATTTTAGAGTACTTACACCATGAAAAAGTAAAAAGACACTGAATCTGGAGTCATCCTGCCTAGACTCAAATCCTAGCATTATCATTTAGTAACCCTGAGGTAGATTATTTGATGATGCCATGCCTCAATTCCCTTAACGGTAAAGTGAAATAAAAATTGCATCTAATGTATAGAGTTGTCATTATGATTAAACATAGACTATGTGAAAAACTTATGTGGAAACTGCCACATTGTGAGCATACTACAAATTCTGACATTTAGAGTTATGGTCACACAACTCAATGACAAACGTCTAGTCATGGTGTCCAGTGACTCCCATCCTGACAAAACCCATGGTCATTCTTTTGTTCTCATCTTACTGAAACTCATTTCCATCAAACAGAAGACTTTACTAATTAATACATACACTTCTCTTGGTCTCTTATAACACCTACATCCTCTTAGGTCCTCTTTTTTTTTTCTTTTTTCTCTCTTTACATGATTTCATCAAATCCATAACTTTAAAAAGCCATCTATTTATTTGCTAAGACTCAAATATATATTTCAAGTATTTATATCTTCCTTCATCTGCATTTCCAACTGCTTTCTTAAGGCTTTTTCTTAAATAGGCACCTCAACTTTAAAATAGTCATAGAAGACCCCTTGGTTTATTTTTCCCAAAAGCTATTTCACAGTTAATATTTCAAAAGAATGACATCTGTGTCTACTAAGATTTTCCTCTTCCCTCATCTCCCCTATATACCCTTCAGTAATCTAGTACACTCTACCTGCAAAAATCCCAATTTATTGA
Organism: Talpa occidentalis; assembly: GCF_014898055.3. Classification (NCBI taxonomy): domain Eukaryota; kingdom Metazoa; phylum Chordata; class Mammalia; order Eulipotyphla; family Talpidae; genus Talpa; species Talpa occidentalis. The sequence goes on from NW_023605305.1 coordinate 50,609,433, forward strand.
CTTTTTTCCATCCCTACTGTTAACATTCTATATCAATTCACTTTTATTTCTCACCTGAAACACCAACACAGACTCTTAATTGTTTCTCTGCTTCCACTCTTGCCCCATATTAATCCATTCTCCACAATATATTCAGAATAGTCTGCATTAAGGCATTAATCTACAAAAATTTACTCTTCACATCTATATATAAAATGAGTTTAATATATACTGTATAATGTATATAATGCATATATAAACTATAAATAGATGTATATACATGTACATGTGTAGATATAATATATGCATAATTATTAAGTTATTATTATTATTAAGTTATGCTTCCTAACTTGTTTTTCTAGAAATATATTCCACCTATACTTTTACCAGGCTGACTCTTTTGATTTACTCTAATCTCAGTTCAATTTACAACCTTCTCACAGAGGTTTTCCATGACCAACAATCAAAATTAATTCCTCTAGCTTCAATACTTTTCTATTGCAATACATAAATAGTGAAAATTGAAAATTATCTCACTTATTTAGTTTGCTGTCTCTCTCCTCCCACCCATCTATCCACATTTACCCATCACTGATCTGTATGCTTCATGAGAATAGAAGCCTTTGCTGTTTTTGTTTAATCCTGCATCCTCAGCACTGATCACAGTGCCTGGTACATACTAAGTATATGTTCACAGAATAAAGGAATGTCAATGTACAATGTTATCACTGTTAATAGATGCACTTCAGTAAAACACAAAGACTATATCACTTCTATTGAGTCATCTGAACCAGGAACATTTTTGACTTAAACATGGACAGTACCTACCATTATTTCTTTTAAAATTAGACAATATAAACTGATTTTCAGCCACAAAATCAAAGCAGCATATTTCAAAATGCATTCCAGGGAACATTGTTTCCCCTGGAATGCTAATAGGTAAGTTATAAGTTGTCAAAGCAGTTGGTGAAATGTTTTGTTGAAATTGAACAATTACTTCAGAACTCCTAAGTTATTTTCTACATTTCTAAAAATGGAAATATTTAACTTTCCCCAACTTCTTTTTGTCAGAATGCCTTTATCCATTGCAAAATTTCACTTCACTAGTATTCTGAAGAACATCCTTCAGCAAAATACTGAATTAAAGAATCCAGTGATTGTAAGGCTCATAACGATGCCCTCAACATTTTTCTTAAATTTGTTCTTTTTGGTTTGAAATAATAATGGACATGCTTTATTTTTATTCTATTAATGCTTTCCACTGTCTGCAGTATTACTTCTGACCTTTCAAAGGTTTCCACTATCATCGTCCTCTCTATATATTCTACACTTTTTGAGGAACCTGACATTTCTGACAGCTGCTTTCTAAAATCTTTTCCTTTTCCATTTGTTTTCCTTGTTATTATTCTTCTTTCCTTTTCTAATATCTTTTCTATCCTGAGCAGTTGCTAGCCCCATTGCTATTTGTATTTGGCTCTTTACAAGGAGTAAAGTTAACTAATCTCATAACCATAGCTACAACTTTTTTGAAAGGTACTAGTCCTTTACAACTTCCAAAGATACCAAAACACTACTAATCATTCAATAGTTTTTGAGTATTTATTATTTACAGGGCTCTCTGCTTGGTGTAATGATATTAAGATGAGCAAAACACTCATGGTTCCTTGCCCAAGCCTATAGACTATAGCATGTTATGATCATCAATGGAGAATTATTTTGAGTGGGAGACTGATAATACAGAGAAATAATTAATAAGTATTCTTCTTTAGATATATTCTTTGCATCCCTTATTCATAACAAAGATATGAGAGTTGGGAATTTGATAAACATGCATGCAAATATATTACAGCTGGAACCATTTTAGTGAAGGGACCAAGAACTAACATTTATAGAATACCTACTATGGGCCATACATCACTATGAGGTAGTTGCCTTCCTATTTTAGAAATGAAGAAAATGATTTTATATATAGCTCATCAATCATTATAGCATTAGGAAGTAGCAGAGCCGGGGTTAAGACTTGGTGTTCTTGACTTGAAAGTAGACAGTTTTTTTGCCACTCCTGGGATACATTTTATCTTTGATAAAACCACTTCTTTTAAAGCTGCCAACTAAATTTGTATTCCTTATATTGTTAGACAAAACCCATAGTAATTTCTTTTCATGAAAATGATATCATAAGCTAGGTGGGCAATCCAAGCCCAGTTTTTGGGAGAACTTAGCTGCACAGTCTCAGATCATCTTTTTGGAACAAATCTAAGTTCTTAGTGTTGACCTCCAGAGCAGAAACTTCTCATATATAAAGTTGTAAACTAGTACATTCTTACTGGTTATACAAATATTTGAATAATCTATGGTTTTAACAGCACTTCATTAATCAAATAAATAAAATAAAAATTTCTATAAAATTAACTAATTTGTTGTTTGTGTCTTTTCATCTACAGTGTGTTCTCTGTTCTCACTAATACAGGGTTTATCTGCCAAAAAAAAAAAAAAAAACCTTCTCCTTAAAATATTCTGAAAAATATGAAGCAAAACAGAGAAAACACAAAACAAGGTATTTATAAGGTCTCAACTAATTGTTGAGATGTTTAAACAAAGATTATGAGGCTATACAACATAGTTTCCTTCATTATTTATTTGTTTTTATAGCCAAATGTATTCAATGTATTTGCTAAATTAGAAGAATACATATAGTGATACATATATTGATGATAAACAAATGGTTTTCTGAAGTGACTAAATCTGACTTCCCCTGAAATTGAGTAGAGCTGCTTAGTATCCAGGTAAGTTAGAAAAATAAGAAAAACACTGTTCAAATGGGAATAATCTTAGTTATGCCTTTCTGAGTGATTTACAGTCACTGAAAAAAAATTCAAATTTTCTAAATAGCTTCCTTGTGTTTATTGTTGAACTTGAACATTTACATTCCTCATTTTCTTCTGCCAACTAATTTTGAATTGTCTACTCCAATTTTCTGATTTTGGGTTAAACTGACCTTCGATCAGAGAACAAATGCAAAGACTGTTCACAAACCAATTATTTGACATGTACTTTTCATTTGTTGAGAATTAGATAGAAGAGCTCTACAACTCTCATTTTGAAGAGGAGGTTTGATTTTACATTTCTTGTACAAGAGTTATATAGTTCATGTAATCTCCCTTCCATGTTCTTGATTCTAAATTAACTAATTAATTGGATCTTCTCTAAATCGCAGCACTGATTTTCATTAGATACCCATAGATGTATTTTCTTGTAAATTATGTTTTGAAAATAGAGCCATTCTAACGCCATCCCCATATTTTAGTTTTATGCTGCATACCTAGCAACATATTGCTTTAATTACTCAGTGATATTAATGTAGTATTTTTGTTTTCAGATGCTATATCCACCAATTTTTAATGATACATAGTCATTTTATGTCTTTTTTGCCACTCATTATATGCACTAAACTTCAGTGTGATATAGATATGTATTTTGTGATGGTTTCTGAGTAAACCTTTTTTCTTCTAATTTAGTTTGTGGATTCTACTCCTTTAGTGAAAATGGTTTTGATGCCTTCAGCGAGGTTATGTGGCAAATGATTTTTTTTTCTTTTTTTAGGTATTAAAAAGGATAAGTCCCCTTTGCTCATGATTAGAATGGGTTTGGGTTAGGTTAGAATTGGCTATAAAAATAAATACTGAGGTACTGCCTGGTGGCGCAGCAGTTGAGCTCTGGGTTGCTAAGCTGCCCGCAGCCTCCAAGGCGCCGGTTCGACCCCCATATGCTCCCCGGCCACCGGAGGAGGGTCCCACATGACGCGCAGACCTCTCCTGCCGCCCGCTGCTCCCCTCAGCAGTGTACTTTGGTCCTTCTGCCTGCTCTGCTCCCCGCTCTGGCTCTGGTGAATTATCTCACCCTCCCGCACTTCTGACTGTATCCACAGTGCTTGTATAAATAAATAAATAAATAAATCTTTTAAAAAAATAAAATAAATAAATACTGAAGGAAGCTAGGTTGTGTAGCTTCATGATTATTGTTCAAATGTCTCAACTTATATTTCTTTGCATCTCTTTTTAAGGATTTCGTTTTTTTTTTTTAATTTTGTTAGATTATTTATTTATATCCACATTAGAAGAACTTAAATATTTGAGGGCTACCATCCAAAGAGGTTTAATGGATACACATGCTTCTGTGAAACCACTGCCTCAATCAAGATACGAACCATTTCTGTCACCCCAGCAGGATCCCTTGCTCCCCTTCCAGTCTATTCCTCCCTTTTTTCCAGATGTAGGAGATCACTGATCGGCTTTTGACATGAGAAATTAGTGTATTTTGTAAAATTGCATATAAATTATATCTTATAGTATGTACTTTTTTCTGTGTCTTCCTTCACATAGTGTATGTTAAATTTAAACAAAGAATGCTGACCGCACTCGAATCCACAGTTGGAATAATTATGCTCAATTAGAAGTGAAAAGTAAGAAGTGGGAAGGGTGTCTTAGACATTTATGTTAAAGAAACTGAAAGAAAATATTATTTTTAATATAAATAGAGGGTACAATATATTCATGTTTTTGAAACCACAAGGAGTAATCAAAAAAAGGAACACAAATCATTGCCAGAGAGTAACTTCTGGGTCATTTGAAAATTAAAACTTTTCCATTAAGACATCTAATAATCACTATATTTAAGAAGTTGAGCATTAACATAAAACAAAGTCGTGAAATGATTAATTTAGACATAAAAATATAACAAGTTCAGGAAATGTCGCCACTGGTTTTTCAGGTTCACATGAATCTGATTTTAGTCCTCACATACTCTTTTTTCAGAGGATATTTAAATAATTTGACTGTGACAAGCCAAACCATTTTGAGACCTCATTGAAAGTCAAATGAAAACATTAATCAAATGCAAAAATATTCTAGTCAGGCACAGAAATGCTGCAGGTTAGAAAATAAAAATGTTGCCCATGAGAAGGAAATCAATCAATTCAGAAAAAGCAGTATTAGTTTAAACCCACATGGTCAGTAGTTACTAGAAATCACTAAAATTTCAGTAGATTGTATTTTTCTTAAGTGTCATCAGATAGTCCATGTCTACATTGCAAAACCAGTTTGTATGGCTAGCTTTTGACCTGAGTAAATTAGAAAATCAGATTAGTCAAACAAGTGATTATATTTCCTTTTCTTACTGTCCTCACTGTTTTGTTTTGATTTTTTTTTGTTGTTGTTTTGGACAGATTTTAATGAGTTGCATGTGAATAATTATCTATAGCACCAAATAACCAGGTAAGTCTTAATTGAACAAGAGAATGACTTTCATATTATTAAATGCCACCAAGGGTTTCAAAATTAATTGAAAACTACTTTCCCATTTCTGCTGATTTCTATAAATGACACCTCCTTTGTAAGGCAAACGGACAAATAATGTTTTGCCATTCAGTCAGAACTGCTCGTGGTTTCTTGGACTAAATGACTATATATCCCTGTATTTGGACTATATGACTACATAATATCAGTAATAATTTTGGTCTGTCATTTACTAGCTGTATAACCTTAATATATCATTTAGTCCCTGTAAGTCTTTCTGTCAGTATTGGTTCAAAAATCTATCACATAGAGTTGTGAGAATTTAATAAACTAATGTCTGTGAAACATGGAGCCCAAATGCCTGGAACAAAGAAACATTAATATATCATATCATTGTATTTCTTGGAATATTATTAACTCATTCATGCATTTGACAAATATTAATTGAATCTTTATTAGGAAACAGTCATTGCACTAAACATTTGATGACAGAATGGTGCAAAATCCATAGCCCCTGTCCTGATTAAGCTTAGTGTGTAGTATGGAATACATTCAAATACATGAACAATTTTATTAGTGTTTATTCTAAGATAAGCAAAAACATAGATATAAGAGGGATTCTAAGAGGAATGGTTAGGCATTAACCAAGAAAAAAGCAATTATTAGAGTAGGGGAAATAAAAGGCACTGAGCAGAAGAAGGGAAGGAGAGAGGGCAGGGATGGAAATTTCCACCAGAATGATCAGCATGTGTTAGGACCTGTATACAATTTATCTTTTCAGATAGAGACTACAGATGTGGTTCAACTGAGAAAGTAAACAACAGAACCTCTACTTTCACTCCAGACCTGTTTTCTTTCTGCTACCTATGGTTTTGGGGAAAAAACTTGTTAAATCACAGTTCTTTAGCTTTATATTTAGGACAAAAAAGGAAGAAACTTTGTTCAACCCAGAAGAGGTTGATAAAAGATCAATGCTAAAATGCCTGCCAATAAGGCCAACCACATCTCAAAAAAAAGAGACAGCTTTCTCATTCTTTGTATGAAATGGGAAAAAAAGAAATTAAAGAAATAGAAAGACATAGAAGAAGCATATAATCGATCCTTTCGATCCAAAGCCCAGCAATTCAGGAACCCAGCCAGCAGCTAAATCTTTCAGGGACCATAGACAGGAAAAAGCCTATTAAAATTGTGCTCTGTTCCTAAAGAAAGGGGTCGCTCAAGATCCTCAGAATAGATTAAGTGAAAGCCAACTGCTATTTGAGAATTTAGAAGGGTATTTCCCTTCAAAAAGAAAAGAAGCCAGACATCATTAATGCCCTAACACTATTTCATCTCTAGCACCAGGCATGCTTTTCACTAACTTCTGCAGATTGCTAAAGTTATTAAATGAGGGTTTAGTGACTGAGCATATAGTTTTTCACCTACAAGGTTTAAAATATAATTGCTACAATGACCAACCCTCCTGGATTAAAGAGTTCTAATCATTCTATTAAGCTTGCAAGCTCTTTTCTCCATGCCAGTTAAGGTAATAATGATTCAGAAAAGGAGTATGCAGTTTCCCATGCCATTCAGTAACCACAACTTCAGTTGAAGGAAGATGATCTGGACTACTAAACCAGCGAATAAAGATATAGCAAGTGGCTATAAAATGAATCTTATTCTAAGACTTTCTGGCAACTCAATACCATGCAATTAATATAAAGGATATACAGGTTTCTCTTCTGAAATGTTTCTCTAAAGGACCCCACGTACCATTGTCTTGCTATCCCTGTTAATAGCAAGGATATCCATGTGGACAGTCAGATAGAGACACCATCATCTCCATTTGCAAATGGGGACCAAGAAGCAGAAAGAAGTCAAGTGGCAACAGTGACACAATAAGGATAGGACTAGAAATGAGAAAAATGATTACCTTTTGGGAATCAAGATGTAATGGGATGAATTCTTCCTTTTCACTGCTTACTGAAAGGACACAGGGCAACCTTCTCAATGCTAATTTTAAAATGCCCCTCCCTGTTCTTTATAGTGAGGACAGGAGCTGGGTGAGCCAATGGAGCAAAGGAAAGGCCAGTTGCCTAACTGTATAGGTGTTCCATATATCCTCTGCAAAATTAGTGCTTCTTTTCCTTGACTTTTTTGTCAAGCATGACTCCTAGGCTGTGTCTCAGAGGACACGTCCTCTTCTCTTTCATATTTGTTCAACAAATACTTTGTGAATGACTGAATGGTTATTATTTAGATTTTGTTTCACTACCCCCAACACACACATATTTTAGAAGGACAGGTTTATTAGGAAAAGGAGAAAGAAAAAGTCACCTCCATGGTGACAAGTGGGCAGGAGAGCTGCCTTTGAAGGAGTCCTAGAAAGAAGAAACACCAAGAAAGACCTTGCAAAATCAAGTAACCTTGTCAATCCAAAGAGATGTCATTACCCAAATTCTGTTCCAGATTTGCATTTATCTAATGGTAATATCAGACTAAATTCTTGCCGCAAGATTGAACATGAAGGCATAGAGAAGTCTCAATGAAGGCAGTAATACAAAGTTAAAATTCCCTGACCCTTCCCAATATATAGTGAGATCCACAGTCAAACAACTTAGTTATCCCCTAGATCATTAGGAGAAGAAGAAATTATCCACCTGAGATATCACAAGGAAACTTTATAGTATTTATAATCAAAAAGAGAGACAAGCCTTTTGAAATAATCCAGTAAAGAACTTGGGTATCAAAGAATATAAAGTAGTGAAATAAAAGTCCAGAAAAATGATAATAATAGCTAATACATATTCTCATTTAAACCTACTTATTACTGCCATCCTACAGATAAAAAAAAAACATTGAAATGTTAAATTGCTCAAGGACATAGGTAAGATGTGACAGAGCTGATATCTGAATTTTCATGTCTTACTCCAGGGTCTGTGTTTTCAATTGATTCATCCTGTGGCCTTCTGGTAGTGCAGTAGCTCATACCATCACCGATTCCCAGAGCTGCCCATGTTGAAATCTCAAGAGAAGACTAACATTATTAAAAAGTTTTTTTTCCACCCAAGTCTGATAACAAGGATTTTGAAGAAGAAAATATTAAACATTGCAAGAAAGTTTACAATGATCTGTGTATCTCTTTTTCTAGGCCAAATTCAAAGTATCACTACTGGAAATTCAATCAAAGGGAAAGGAAATATTCACCTATGAAAGCTGTTCCTCATTTATTAGTTAGAAATTTTGGCGCTGGGTCCCTAGTCAGGTTGCACTCAATTAAACTACAGGATCTTAAGAACACAACAACATAAATGAATCTCCCCAAGCTGGGGTTGAAAATAATGAACTGAGAAACACACGATTACCACAAGGCGGCATTAATATCATTACTGAAAGGTTAGCTGCTCAGGAAATCGACAAGGTGCCAAGAGGAAAACTCAGGGTGCCTCCCAAGAAATGAGAGCAGAGAAGAAACAAGGCCAAACAGAGAAAAGCCTTTGTTGACATTTTCAAAAGCTGACTTTATACAGGCCATATCCCCGAAGAATAGAAAATGGCAAAGTAAGGGACGTTTTACACTAGAAAATTGCAGGCCAGGAAAGTTCACCACCAGTCACGGGAAAGCATTAAAAAGGCTTTAGAGGTTTAAGAAGTCATCGCATCTACTCCTCCAAGCTCAGAGCGAGAGAAGGTAACATGCTACAGGGAAAGCACTCCCGTCTCCCCGGCTTTATGAATTCTCAGGGTGTGGCTGTGCTGCATTAAGGAAAAGGTAATGGAGCAAAGTGCTTCACCGCAAAAAGCACTGGAAGAAGAAATCCTGAAGCTAACTTCCAGTGTGGAGTAGTTGAATTGCTGTGGGAAATAAACATGAATTTTGGTATTAGGATTCTCGTTTTTAATCAAAACCCAAATTTCTGTGCTCTGCTAAGCACACAGGTACAGAATTGCACATACATCTTATCAAATTTTTGAAATGGTAGATAGCAATTTAGGACCTATCTCTAAGATATGAAATTTAGGGTCTTGTCTGACTAGGATCAAAACTGGAGCCCAGAAGCCCAAGCCCAAGGGCTACCAGGTGTGGATCATAGAATGGACTGATCAGGTGAGAGCTATGAACTGATTAGTGCTAAATGGTCCAATCAGCCATGGGACTGAAGAGGGTCCAATCAGACTTGTGGGGGAGGGACCTGAAGGATGCTATAAGGCAGGGCAGGCACCAGCCTGGGAGATTGTGTTTCTACCTCCAAAGACAGAAGAAAGATGAAAGAACAAGCCTCTAGCAGCTGACTGCCAAAGAAAAACGAGAAGCCGAATTGCTTTGCAGAGATGCCAAAGAGCTTTGCAGAGGCTGGGGGCTACCACACTCTGGTTCTGCGTTTGATACTGCTTAAAAAGTTGCACCAAGGGACCTGGTATCTCAAAGAGCTGTGTGGGCAAACACTCAAAAAGAGCCGGATCTACCCAGCACTGTTGACTGGTGACCGACACTGTTTGAGAGCTGTTAACACAGTGTATCTGTTCGGCACCATCTCTTGGTGCTGATGCTTCCTTTGCTGTCAGGTCCAGTGTCCTGTGTTGTCCAGCCCGGCCTGCAGACTGTTGCTGGGCTGCTGTGGCATCATCTCATCGGCCCCACCTGTGAGCACCTCCCGCTGTGGTGAGTTGGATCCTGGCCCACTGCTTGCTGGTGTGCCACACGCTCTAGGCCCTCATTGGTAGCACAGCACCATCTTGAATGAAAGCCCTTTTGTTTGGGACTTCTGGACACAGAGGACACTATCTGGGGTGAGATAAGTGGCCATCTGTGGCCTTAGAAACTTTTTGTTTCCTCTGTTTGTTAAATGAACCCCACTGTTGCTGTGTCCTGAACCTGAGTGGCCTTGCAATTGTGAGCATGAGTGAAAATCACTAACAGTGACCTGTTCTCTATGGGGCACTGTGCTTGGATGGCTATAATCAAGATAGAGCCCCCATTATAGCTCTGTTTCAGGATGACTGGCAAAGAAACTGATGAAGCTGCAGCAAGAGATGGCAGATTTGACTAGGTTTATCTGAACAGCATGACAGTGTGGGCAAAAGGAAAAAGGTTTCCTTCCTCTGACTTAAATATACCTGTTTTAATTTAAAGGACGTATGTGTCTAAGGGAATTTACTTAATGGGGTGTTAAGTAAGGGTACTATTTTTGGAATTAGTGGATCAGCCAAAATTAAATGAGACGTTCTAACAGAGGCAGTTGAGAGAGGAAGAACATTTTAACTGGCCCTGCGAGGAAACTAGCTATTTCCTTTGCAATACAAAGAGGACAACTCAGGACTAAAGGACATTCTAGTGGTGAAATAGGAGATGGTGAGGGGCCTGCTAGTACAGTTCAGGTTGAGGAAGCTGAACCAAAATGAAATGTGATGAGAATGTTTGGGTGATAGCTGGTTCTCTGAACTAGTTGTCATATAATTTCCTCCTAATTTTTTTTTAAAGATTTATTTATTTTATACAAGAACCAGGGTACAGGCCAGATGTGCAGGAGGGTAAGAGGATTCACCAGAGACAGAGCAGGGAGCAGAACAGGCAGACTGACAAAATACACTGCTGACAGGAGCAGTGGTTGTGATAGGAGAGGTCTGCCGCGCCATGTGGGACCCTCACCGGCAGGCGGATAGCTTCACAGCATGGCGCTCAACCACATGCGCCACCAGGGGAGTTCCTAATTTCCTCCTTTTTTGATGCCAGATAAAATGGGAATATTTGGGAATGAAATCACAATGCAGCCCAAGTGTATTGAGAAACACTACCCTGGTTAAGAGGGGTAATTGGCTTCTGTCTGGAAGGTAATTATCAGCTCTACTTATTGGAATCTCTGGAGTAATCCCCAAAAATATGGTACTTTGGCCTCCTCCCTGGACATTTTGATTTAATAGCATCAGGATTTTCTTTAAGTTCTTCCATAAGACTCCAGTGTGCAGTTAAAGTTGAGACCCAGTACATCAGAATAATTATCTTCTCCTTGCTTGATTATAAGAATTAGTTTGTAATTTTCTTTAAAAGTATAGATTATCGGGGGACCTCCGTGGTGGCACAGGGGGTTAAGAGAAAATCTATGTCCGCAGCCACTTCAGCACGAGTTCGATCCCTGGCCAGCCAGGGAGCAACACACAAATCGCAGCAGACCTCTCCTACCTCGCCCACTGCTCCCCCTCAGCAGTATATTTCAGTCAGTCTGCCTGTTCTGTTCCCCACTCTGTCTCTGGTGAATCCTGTCACCCCCCACATCTCTGGCCTACACCCCAGTTCTTGTATGCATAAATACAATAAATCTTTTTTTTTTAAATAAAAGTATAGATTATCAGACCCAATTTAAGATATTCTCAATTTGTGCCTTCAAGAGAGAAGTCTTTGAATTTGTTTTTTTTTGTTTTGTTGTTTGTCTGTTTGTTTGTTTTTAATAATGAAGGCTCCCAGATCATTCTTATGACTGGGAAAATTTGGGAAACAGTTCATTAGTTTCTAAGTTCTGCTAGAAAAAAATTGCTATGGTCTATCATTCTCAGATGTATCCTCAGGCTCAGCTCACATCAATTACTCAAATATTAAATCAGATATATTCATAGATGAAATAAAAGGAAACATTTCTTTACAAAATTTTAAATGCTACACTGACATTAGAAATTACAAAAAGTTTGGAAAGATTTTGGTTTCATTGGGTTCTCTTTCAAAACTTAGTATGTATGTTGTAATGTTATTAATCTGAATTTAGTTTTCAAAATTTTCTGTCCTAAATTCAATTATTTTCCTTTATAGTCACTTGCATATGCTGGAACTCAAAACCAAACAGTTTTGAGTCCTTTTTATTCCTAGACCCCCAAATAAGTTTTTTTTAAAGATTTATTTATCCATACAAGAACTGGGGTACAGGCCAGATTTGCAGGAGGGTGAGAGGATTCACCAGAGACAGAGCAGGGAACAGAACAGGCAGATTGACAAAATACACTGCTGAGGGGAGCATTGGGCGCAACAGGAGAGGTCTACTGTGCCAAGTGGGACCCTTCTCGGCCATCTGGGATCGAACCAGCACTGCAGAGACTGGGAACAGCTTCCCAGCACAGCACTCAACCACCTGCACCACCAGGGGAGGCCCTATTTTTTTTAATAAAAAGAAATATCTGTATGTATGAGAATATTGTAGAATATTTTTTCATTTTTCCATCTGTAACATGTAAGGAAACAAATGCAAAATTAATAATAATAATAATTGACATTTGTATAATTCTTCAGTTTACAAAATGCTTCTATACACATATTTCATGGGAGTGTTGAGGCTACTCTATGATCAAGTCATCACTCTTTCATGACTTATAATGTTACACTATGTACTTATACAGAGAAAAGACCATTCATCTCATCCATATGTTTATGGTGATGTTTTGGCTTCCATGTTGAGCAATTTGGAAAATGTACTTTTCTAAGATAATACTGATAGCTGCTAGTATTAAGCAAAAAGCTTTAAAGCCTTTAGCTATAGACCATGCTTTGCAAGCGCAAATGTCAGAAAATGTATAAAATGAATCAGGCGTAAGTTGGTAGGTGGTGGGATCTATGGGAAATTGGAAAATGCATTACAGCTTGAAGTTTACACATTTTAAAAAGTTACACATACAGAAAACATATCTGTATGCCTCATGCAACCTCTGATCTACACTGGCAGAGCATGAGATATGAAAGAAAAAATAAAGCAGGAACACATAAGCATCCAGAGATTATATAGGGAATGGTTTGGGTCAGGAATTGGCTATTAAGGACAGGCACAAAGAGCAAGGTTGATAATGCTTACCCAATATCAACAGCCTTCTATCTCTCTGTTCTGATTTGGTTTTGTTACTGCTGTTGTTGAGAAAACATAATATAGTGCTAAGAACACTATAAGACAATCTTTGACTTAATATCTTTAATCAGGTTCCTTATCAGTAAAAAAGAGATAAACAATATCCGTATAGAGTTGTTGTGAGATTAAAAGAGAACATACAAGACAAGGAGTTAGCAGAGCTCCTTTTACATTTTTTAAATGTTAAAGAAATAAGAATTATCATTTCTCATCATCATGACTACGAAGAAACACTTCCTCACTCATTCCTTGAACTTCTCTGCATTATATAGTGAAGACTGAAATTACTTTCAGAATTCTATTTTAAGAAACTTGCCGGGGAAAGGGTATGCTTTCCTTTTATTCAAATAAAGCCAAAGATGGAAGTTTTCTTTTTCTGTGGGTTGATCAGTAAGCTCAGATACCCTGTTTCCTTTAAAACTATAAGAGGTATAGGGGAAACTAGTCAATCTCTACCTACAAGTATCCATACTTACACTAAGTTGTTGCTTCCTGAAATGACATTCATAGAAAATCCCCAAGAATTTTGTTCCCTTAAAAATTCATTGATTGGGCATCCCTGTGTGAGACACTATGCTTATTTCTGGGTGTCTAAGATGAAGAGAGCAGGATCTTTGCCCTTGAGGACTTGACATGCCCAGATTAGTGGTGGAGAGAGGAATTAAACTGGTCGTTTTAATACAAATGTAAACATGTGTCTAAGTTCCTCACTCTCTGATGTGCCTCTTTCCCTGTAATTCTTTCAGTGGGCTTTTCTAAGTGCTGCAGAAATGCAAGGATTTGTATGCTGTGAAAAGGCTGAAGAAAGATGCCTGCTTATTTTTCAAAGTCTGGTTTTAGCCCTACATCCCCCAGGAAGATTTCTATTCTACTTTGATCTTTGATTTACTTGAAATCCTTTGTAAATTGCTGCTTAATCATTTGGTTCTTAATCACTTTTCTACCTTAAACAGCAACTAAATTGCTTCCCGCACATATGTCCTATGTACCCAACCAGATTGTAGTAAGCTCTCTGAGGGAAGGAAATTGTATTCTTTTGGGAAATATGCAATATTAGCATTTTGTTGACAGATCAAATATTTTATTATTGCTAGATGAAAGATGAGTAGAAAATAGTCCACAAATTTGGAAATGCAACAATTTGGGACTCTTAACTGAAGGCACCTATGAAACACCAGTTCATAACTTTAAAATCTTTTTGGTATAATTTAAGCACTTAAGTTTGATTAGAGGCAGAAAAGTGGTAAATATAAACTTCTTATATCTGTTATACACTAAAGATTCTATTTGTACTTTTAGTTTTGGTTCTGCTGTATAGCCAGTTGGTAATAACTTCTACTTACATGTCAATAGAACACACATTCAATTGCCCCACAAATGATAACTGGAGAAAGCATTCAATGATCATTCATTTGTTTTACTACCACAAGCAAAGATGGTTGGGATGGCAAAATAATAAAACTCACAAATCACCAGTTTATATTATGCTAACTTCTCACCTAAATCTGTTTCCTATATATTGTTCCAGAAACTCAAAAAAGTTTATTAACATAAATGTTTTTTTAAAAAAAACTAATAGCTAATAGTGAAGAAATGACATAAAACTGATAAATAATTATAAATGTTTACACATAATCTATAAGATTCAACTACTCATGTTTTTTTATCTTTTCTTTCTCATCTGTCTCTTACCTTCACTGCCAGTGATAAAATACACTTTTTTATTTCTTCTCACCTAGATTACTGAAACAACTCCTTCACCAGTTTCTTTACTTCCCCTTTGAGATGATCTTTCATATAGATGCTGTATACTCTTTCCATGTCATGGTTTAAACCCTATGATTCTTTTTTTTTTTTTTTTTATAGAGGCATGCTTTTTATTTATGTATTTATTTGTTTGTTTGTTTGTTGCGTTTATACATGCACTGGGTACAGTCAGAAGCGCAGGAGGGTGAGAGAATTCACCAGAGCCAGAGCGGGGAGCAGAGCAGGCAGAAGGACCGAGGTACACTGCTGAGGGGAGCAGCGGGCGGCAGGAGAGGTCTGCGCGCCATGTGGGACCCTCCGCCGGTGACCGGGGAGCAGCCGGGGATCGAACCGGCGCTGCAGAGGCTGCAGGCAGCTTCGCAACCCAGCGCTCAACCGCTGCGCCACTGGGGAGGCCCTAAACCCTATGATTCTTAGTTTAAACAACCTCAGTGCCTTCTTGCTAGTAGAACAAAATTTAAACTATCTCACTCTGGCATTCATTAACTTCTGGGCTTTGTTTTACTGTATCTTCTGTACTTTTCCAATTGTCTGCTTCAGATACCATATCCTTTTATATATACTCCATCCACTGAAGTAAAACTATTCACTATTCCTATATATATATATCATTAACTTTCTAATCTCTATTTTCTTGATGTCTTCCCTATGTCAAATACACTTCCAAATTCTACTCATTGTTTCAGGTCATGTTTAAATGTCACCTCTTCCATGAGGTTGCCTCTGAATACCTCAGCAGTAGTAGATATTATTCATCTGGAACTTTATGGTAATTTTTCACTATCTCTTTTTTAGAGCTTATTATTCTGTACTACAAATGTACTTAGGTAAGTGTTTTTTTCCTCTACTAGAATATGGCAGCTCTTTGAGAATGTAGTCTGTGGCAGTTTCACTTTGTAAGGTCTATTGTGCCAAGTGTAAAGAGTAAACATTGTAGATACTCAGAGTTGAACAAATGAGTGAATAGAGAAATTAATATTTAGTCATTTGAGAACATGGAATTTACAGAAAGGGCTCTGTGTGGGATCAATATGAACTTTACTAAAAGTCATGACATGAAATGCACTGATTTTTACTAACCTGACTTGCATCTTAAGTGAGATGAGTGATTCCCCAACTATTCTTCCTTGCTTCTTTAGGATTCCACAGAGTTGACCCAAGGATCTCCTTCTTTGCCAGCAGGAAATGGTGAGTGAACAAAATTCTCCATCCTACTCTCTGCCTTTCAACTAAAGTTGGTCCATTTTGTGTGTTGACCTTTCTGTAAGTCTTTGTTTAAAGAAAATTTACTGTTTTTTTTTTTTTTAATATCCCTTGGGGTTCCATTACTGAAACACTAATCTTAAAGTTGTTTCAAGTTTCTATTTTATATGAAAATATCTTCATTAGAAAACTAGGTAAATGAGCTGCGGTACTTGATGCATTTGACTGAATTTATTAAAACAAAAAATATAGAAATAACACAAAAGTAGTGTTTAAGTTAATTTTATATCATGCCATCTTGTAATAACTGACTGTGATAAAACATGCCATTCCGTAATAGTCATTCATCTCCATCTATGATCTGACTGGCCTGACTTGAGAACTACCTAGTTGGTGAATCTTAAAGACATCACTATCTTTCTGGACATATTTTATAGGTTTGCAATATCCCTGAGGGGCAGCTATAGAGCTTTTTATTTTTGCAAAAGGCAGTGACAGAACTTTTTATTGCCTAGGCTTATGGTAGCCTGTCCCCTTACACACAGAGCAGAAAATCTTGATCTGCCATAAATATGAAATGTATTTTCACTGAAATATGACTTCTCCAAGTCAGTTATACAACTGTAAGTTCATCATTTAGGGGGAAAAATACCTGTTTAAGTCACGGTGAATAATTGGCTGTGTCAGATTGTGAAGGTACTCCATACCTTTGGCAACATCTACTGCAATAATTAATTTGGACTGCAAATCAAGAATCCTAGAATTTAAAAATAGATTTAATGAGGATGAAATAGTCAAAGTCAATACCATATCTTTCTAAAAGAAATCAATGATGTGTGTGATTTGTTATTCTCTATAATTTCAGCCTTTTTTTTTTTTTTGCTTTATTGAAGGTTAAGCTTAAAATTCAACAAATCTGGAAAAATAGCTTTTCTACATCAGATAATGTTTAATTATAGATCATTCAGATAACAACCCCCCTTATTTAAAATATTCTATTTGATTTTATATTTGTAATGTTATTATTAATTCCTTTATAGTACAAAAATAGAATCTAATCAATGAATGAAACCACATTCTAATCATTGCATGCATAGACTTAAGGAATAAATTCAAATTAGATTTGTGCAAGAGCATTCTTTTTTAAAACTTTTAATAAATATTCTGACCCTGGTAATTATTTTATCTGAACATACATATATCTGCTTTATTTGTGTGTCAAATTTAGCCTAATTATTATAAGCTTCAGTTACTAAAGTTGAATTACTAAAGTTGAATTATCTTCAACTGAATTCCTATTAAAAAAACATAGGAAAAAAGCATGAAAGTACTTCTACCCACTAGAAAACAATAATTGGGCATAAATTACTAGTCACCTTTAAAATTCTGCATTTCCTAGCACTCAGAGATTTCAGAAGGTAAAGGTTCAGCCAAGCAGAAAACCTCTAAGCGGTTGCAAGGATAATTCCAATGACATGTAAAATAAGTCCAAACAAGAGATCCGTACCTCTTCTGTTCATGAAGCAGCGAGAATAGAGAACCCCCTGATATGTACTGTGTGACAATGGCAAACTGGCTGGGATCATTCAAGCAAGCACCCACAAACTGAATTATACAGGGATGATTGAGCCGGCAGAGAATGGACACCTCTCGGCAAAACATATCCACATCTGACTTGGAGCAGTAGGTGTTGGCTCGATAGCTGGAAATGACAGTAACAGGAAATCCTCAGTCAACACATGGACAGCCCAACAAGGTATTTACCATGCACATGCTTCTCAAAGTTCCTAACTCTATTTAGGTGGCAAATTTTCATTTGCTTACTTACCGTTTTATTGCCACTATTTTATTTCTGCATCGTCCTTTATAGACTTTTCCAAAAGAACCTAAAGTTGTTAAAGAGAAATAAGTGAGCATATATTATCCGAGTTCATTAAACTAAAGTACACCAGTGTAATCTTAGGTTACCTGAGCCGATGATCTCATGGAACTCAATTTCTGAGAGTTGAAGATGGAAATGGGAGGGCAACCCAGCCCGTAGGAGTAGAACTTCTGCCTTCTCTGCAAAGGAATTATTTTATTTTTTAGGATAAAAAGCAAGAGTCTCCCAGTGGCGCAGGGGTTAGGATGCAGCCTGTGAAGCTATCTACAGCCACTGCAGCACTAGTTCAATCCCCGGCCAGGGAGCTACCCACATGGCGCAGCAGACCTCTCCTGACTCGCCTGCTGCTCCCCTCAGCAGTGTGCTTCAGTCTACCTGCCTGTTCTCCCCCCTGCTCTGTCTCTGGTGAATCCTCTCAACCCCCGCCCCTCTGGCCTGTACCCCAGTTCTTGTATGCATAAATAAATAAATCCTTAAAAAAAGATAAAAAGCATGCATGGATGTGTACACAGTGTGTACATATCTACTTTTCTTAACCAAAATGTCATTCCCTGGTAACATTTAATTTTATGACTATAATTAGTTGGAGAAATTAAAATCTTATTCAAATGACCTGTATCTTCCTGCATTAAAAGCACACTAGTTCTCTCTCTTACACATCCTTTGTTATCAGGACTAAAGGTTTATTCCTGACCTGATCAACAGCTAACTTGTCTGCGTGACCTGGCAAACCTGCAATACAGTCCATATTACATCAGGATAGTCTTATGCCACATATTACAACAGGCTCCGACAAATATTTATAAACTAAACCTCAAAAGTGGTGCCAAGTAGATTTCCAGAAATAACATATGAATCATTCAGAGGAAACATCCACAGTGAAAAATTTAGGAGACTTCAAATTCGAAATAAGTATAAATTTACAACCGAATCATATTTTTTACTTTTTTGATTCAATGGTATGAATTTCCGTGTGGAGCATGCATTCAAGAGTTCCCTAAGCGTAACTTATTTGGAACTACTGAAAAACTTTCTTTTTCAAGTGATTTTTTAATGACAAACCTATTCTTAATTCTCCTTAAAGATACTAATATTTGTAATTTAAAGTTCATTAAAAATATGTGTCTGGGATAATTTTGATTTTTGTTTAATACTCATGAAATTTATACTGTTATACCTTCATGAATTGAGAGGGAATATGCAAAAGAGTACAAATGCAAGGAAAGGTTAATTATGGAAAGAATGATCTGTTAATACAGTTGATTCTTACAAAATAGTTATTTGTAATAGGTAAAACAGGTTAGCAAACTATCATTTTTGATACAATATTTCTCCTTAGTAATGAAATACAATGATTGTCTTATATTAAAATACCTTTTGTCATGCTTTTAATCTTCCCCAAGGGGGATGGAACAGACACATAGGAGCCATCTAGAAGTCAAATTACATTATTAAGTTGAAAATAGCAGTCAGTTTTTTCTCACATAAAAGTTAAACATTATAAAAAGAAGCAGTCTACAAAAGAAATTTGCTAAGAAAACCAACTAAGACTATAGCTTAAGCCCAGATCTTTCTCTGGATACTAAAACTGTAGAGCCAACGTTTATTTAGAAAATACACAAAAAAGAACAATAAAAGCTAGAGGTATCACAGATTCCAGCAGACTTAACTTGTGTCTGGATTTGTATTTTCTGTTCTGCCTTAATAGATTACTGAAATGGAAAACGACTGTTCTCAGCTTACTCACCTAGTCATGCACAAAACCTCATAAACAGCCAGTTCAGGGAATGTTAAATTTGGAGAAACTGCAGGTTGGTGAGTTAGAAAATAGCCTAAGTGGAGACTTTTTTACTTTCAGCCTCACTCAGACATAAATTTTCTTATAATAAAGCTAATCTGACATGCTGTAATCTCTAACCCTGGAATGATAGTAATAGAAACACAGGTTGACTTTTAGACATAATAAATCTGAAGAAGAAGAAATCGAAAAGACCATCCCTTTTGTTATTGAAACAAAAAAAAATCAAATATTTGGGAATAAATCTAACAAAAGAGGTAAAGGACCTATACAAAGAAAACTATAAAACACTGTTAAAAGAAATAGAAGAAGACACAAAGAAATGGAGAGACATCCCCTGCTCATGGATTGGAAGAATAAACATTATTAAAATGGCCATCCTTCCAAAAGCAATATACAGATTCAATGCTATTCCAATCAAAATTTCAATGTCATTCTTCAAAGAAATAGAAAAATTATTGATGAAATTCATATGGAATCACAAAAAACCCCGAATAGCCAAAGCTCTCCTGAAAAAAAAAGAAGGGAATGGAGGCATCAGACTCCCAGACTTCAAACTATACTACAAAGCCATAATCATCAAAACTGCATGGTATTGGCACAAGAACAGACATACAGACCAATGGAATCGAATAGAAAATCCAGAAATAAACCCACAGATTTATGGTCAACTAATCTTTGACAAAGGAGCAAAGACTATGCATTGGAGCAAAGAAAGTTTGTTCAATAAATGGTGCTGGGAAAACTGGGTCGCTACATGCAAAAGAATGAAGCTTGACCACCACCTCACACCATACACAAAAATCAACTCAAAATGGATTAAAGAACTAGACATAAGACCTGAAACCATAAAATATATAGAAGGAAATATAGGCGAAACACTACGTGATTTGCACATCAAAGACATCTTTACAGACACATCACCCAAAGCAGTGATAGTGAAGGCAAAGATAAACAGCTGGGACTATATCAAATTAAAGAGCTTTTGCACAGCAAAAGAGACAATAACAAAAACAAAGAGAAACCCCACCAACTGGGAGAACATTTTTGCACCCAACACTAATGATAAAGGACTGATCACAAAAATCTGCAAAGAGCTGATGAGACTCAACAACAACAAAGAAAATAATCCAGTCAAAAAATGGGCAGAAGAGCTTAAAAGAAACTTCTCTGAAGAGGAAATGCAAATGGCCAACAGGCATATGAAAAAATGTTCAACATCACTTGTCATCAGGGAAATGCAAATCAAAACTACCATGAGATACCATCTTACACCAGTGAGAATGGCACATATTAAAAAAACTAGCAACAACAAATGTTGGCGAGGGTGTGGAGAAAAAGGAACTCTTCTGCACTGTTGGTGGGAGTGCAAACTGGTCCAACCTCTGTGGAAAGCTTTGTGGAGATTTCTGGACCTACTAAACATAGAGCTTCCATATGACCCAGCAATTCCACTCCTAGGTATTTACCCAAAGGACACAGAAACATCAATTCCAAAGAACACCTGCACCCCTATGTTTATAGCAGCACTGTTTACAATAGCTAAGCTTTGGAAACAACCCAAATGCCCAAAAATAGATGACTGGATCAAGAAGATGTGGTACATATATACCATGGAATATTACTCAGCATTCAAAAAAGATAAACACATGCAATTTGCTGCAACATGGATGGCGCTGGAAGGGATCATGCTCAGCGAAATAAGCCAAAAAGAAAAAGAAAAATACCGGATGGTCTCACTCATAGCAGGAATCTAGAAAACTTAAATAATGGACCAGGAAAATGAAAAACTATAAGAAAGTGAAAATCAAAATCAACAAAAAACTATGAACCAGAGACACTTTTAGGGGGCGGGGGCGGGAGGGGAGGGATTGGGGTCAGAATGGGGGGCGGCAATTGTATGGGGAATATAACAATAAAATTTATAAAAAAAAAAAAAAAAAAAAAAAAAGAGAAGCACACCAAAAAAAAAAAAAAAAAAAAAAAAAACATTGCAGTAACAGTGAAAACTGAATAAGAAGGGGGGTACCTCCTCCAGGCTGGGAATATTCATTACAGGGCAATTCATCCTGGGGTCTCTTGTAATGTTTCAGGAGTGTGACAATTGCATCATGTCCTTTAAAAATGACAAAAAGGACAAAGGGTGTTCATTTTCATCTGATATATTCAGCTCATTAGCGAATCCAAAAGTAACTACAGGTAATTTGAAACATATGATGCATTTTAAGAGATAATATATTGCAGAAGGACTTTAGTACTTTCATTCACTCACTCATTCACCCAAAATAATTGATTAACACTCTATGTGAGGCACAGTGGTAGGTACTGTTGGATAATGGGTATACAATAGTTCTACACTTCAGAATCTTAGTGTAGTTGAACAAATATGAGTTCATCTATTGTGGTATATGAGAAAACAAATTGATGAACTAAATAAAATAAAAATAAACTTAAGTGGTTACCAGAAGGGAATCAGGAAGGAGAAATGGGCATCTCAGGAAAAAGGGGACAATGTTATGATGGACAGAATTGGACTTTCAGCTATGACTTCATATAATATATACACGTTGATTTTCACTGGTGCACAGCTGTGGCTTATATTCTGCTATATGCAATGTTACTTCAATTCAATAGAGTAACACCAGAACATTTCTTTCCACCTCTTAGAGTCTTGGCTTCATTTTTAAAATGGAAGTGTGTTCAAATTTTTCAGTAGTGGAATATTCTATATAATTTATATATCAGACATAAGTATGCCTGCTTGTGTTGAATCAGAGGGAAGAATTGGGAAGGCACATTGCTCTTAATCCTCCTGGGGTAACCCTTAAGGATCCTCTCTTAAGGACTTTGTGGAATGCATTGGTGCATTTCTCCAATAGTTTGCAGGTATGGCACCAGATTGGGAGGATGGGCACAGGAAGATAGAGAGAAGGAAGAGAAGGAAGCAAGTAAAAAGTGCATTGTCAAGTAAATTAGTATTGTGGGTAACTGGAACTAAATCCCACTGGGATACCTAGAAAGACTATGCGTGCCTCAGACTTAGATCACCCAAGGTATCTAATCCACTTAGTCCCATCAGTCCTTGCTGAGGGCTTCACTGTGCTTCCATACATCCACTCTGCTCTGATTAAGGGGCCACAGAGGTCAACAACAGCACTAGCTGGCAACTGGAAATGTTATGTGCTGAAAGAGTAAGGGATAGGCACTAGCAGGGCCTGTTACAGGGACTAAAAGTTTATTTCATGCATTCTATGTATGAGAACTACTCTGCTCCCAGGACTGTCTACAGGAAAGTAAAAAGACTGCTCTCACAGAGTCTGGCAAGGGAGACAGATGTGCCAAGTGATTCTAGTAGTATAATGACAAATGGTAAAGACAGTGCAGGAGGCATGGGGCCATGCTGGAGCCATGTTTAACACAATGTCGGGAATGGGAGGGATCATGGAAGGCTTTTTATAGAAATGACATCTCAGCTGAAATCTCTGTATTAGTTGCTCATGCCCATTTACGCCCAGATTAGCAAACATCCCATTACATTTCTTCAGAAAAGATTCTTCTGTTAAGGGTTTCATTGTAAACCCTAAAAATTCTTATGTTGAAGGCCTAATTCCTAGCACCTTCAAATGAGTCCTTATTGGGAGATAGATATTTACGAAGGCAACTGAACAACATGAGGTCATTAGGAGACAGGTCCTCACACAGTTTGAGTGGTGTCCTTATAAAGAAAGGAATTTAGGAGACTGACAAACTCATGTGAAGATTGTAGTTATACTACCATAAGCCAAGGAACAATCAGAATACAGGAGAGAGGCTTGGAATAGTGTAGAGTATTTCAGTGTAGAGTATTCAGAATTAAACAATCCTGCTGATACCTTGATTTTGGACTCTGACTTGCAGACAATAAATTTCTGTTGCTTAAGCACTCAAAAAAAAAAAAAAAAAGAATGAGAATTTCTATGAAGAAATACTGAGTATTATTGGAGTATTTAATAAGAACACCATTCAAAGGGTGCAAAGCATACGTAGCAGCCAGGAAAGAGAAACATTTCTTGTGATTGAGCATTACATTTGATTGGCAACTGCAGTATAACTTGACACTAAAATAGCTTACATAGGCTTTTGTGACAGGAGATAGCTGGTTGTCACCTGATATTTATACTCCCCATCCACAAAGTGACTTTGTCCCTGGGAATGGCTGCCCAGCCAGAAGCAACAGTGTTTTGTCCCCCTTACATGCAACTGTGGCCTTGTGGACAAAATTTCACCAAGGAAATACGAGTAAAAGTGATGTAACTTCCACATCTGTGCTCTAAGGAACAGGATCTTTCTCTGCTCTGTGCTAGGTACAGAGGATTATGAGGCCCTTGGGCACAGGAGAAAGTCATCCTAGAAAGTCATACCTAACCTGGACTGTTATACAACCAAGAAATAATTTCTGTGATATTATACAACCAAAATTTGGTGGTTTATTATTTGTAGTAGGAATTTATTGTGAAAGAAAAATTGCTAAATGCTCCTCTGAGTAGACCAATGATTTTCAATTGAGCTAAACTTTGATATTATTTTATGCTTTAATTATAAAAGTAATCCATTAAAGTTAATTTATTCAAGAGGAAAACAAAGTCAACCTTAAAGACCTGTCAAAACACTTGTAAAATACAACAGAACACATTGTAAAATAACAAATTTAGGAATTGAAAAGCATGTTTATATATCCAAAGAGCTATAGTAACACTGGTTCAGATTATACCTAGCTAACATAGAACATTAGCTGAGATTTGTGCCTACTTTTCAAATCATCATTTCAAGAATTAATAGAGCATGCAATATCATAAGATGGAATAATTAATATATGCTTAAATATACACAGTTAACTACTAGTGTTCATTTTCTTATCAGTAGGACAGCATGGCTGGGATATCCCAAATGAGGATAAGATTGTTACTTGAGTTGGTTGGAGAAGCAGGTGAACATACATCAGGTGGAGTCCATTTTAGTGTGTATAAGAATCACCACAGGGCCTTCCTGGTGGCGCAAGGGGTTAAGGAGCAACCTATGAAGCTATCCACAGCCACTGCAGCACGAGTTCGATCCCTGACCAGGGAGCTAGACACATGGTGTAGCAGAACTCTTCTGCCTCGCCAGCTGTGCCCCTCAGCAGTGTATTTCAGTCAGTCTGCCTGTTCTGTTCCCCACTCTGTCTCTGGTGAGTCCTCTTACCCCCTGCGCCTCTGGCCTGAACACCAGTTCTTATATGCATAAATAAATCTTAAAAAAAAAAAGAAGAATCACCACAGACCCCAGAGCCCCACCCTCAAAGATTCTGATGAAAAAGTTCTGTCAGGGACCTGGGAGTTGCTTTTCTAGCAAAGTCCCAGATGAAACTGAATAGCTGTCCATACTTTTTCTTAATTTTTATTTTTTTATTATTTTTTTAAAATTTTCTTGTTATTTACATATTTTTTACATCATTGTTCATTTTTAAACGTTTGCTTCGCCCCCTCCCCCGAGGGTGTAGTCCCCACAGAATTTCCTTCACCAATGCACCCTGGTCCACACTTTGATATTGTTGATGTGGGGCTTTGTAGGTTAAGATAATGAGTTTGGATCTTAATATAGACGAGGGACCCCAGAGGATCTGTGGTTTGTAGAATCTGTGGTTCTTTTGGAGTACTTTATTTTTTTTTAATATTTATTTATGCATACAAGAACTGGGGTATAGGCCAGAGGTGCGGGCAGTGAGAGGATTCACCAGAGAGAGTGGGGAGCAGAACCAGCAAGATCTACTGAAACACACTGCTGAGGGGAGCAGTGGGCGAGGCAGGAGAGGTCTGCTGCGTCATGGTGTCATCTCACTGGCCAGCTGGGGTTGGGACTCGTGATGCAGTGGCTGGTGATAACTTGATACTGCTATATTTAACTCCAGAGACCCCGGAGTTGTTCTTTATCTTAGTCTTTAAGTATTTGGGACCGGGAAACAAAACAAAACTTACTTCTGCTTTTCCTAGAAAAGGCTCCATTGGAGAAGGAAAACAGCCCCAAATCCCAAGCACTTGGCCAAACACAAGAAAGCTTAGTTCACTGAACCCAGTTCCCCACCTTTCTTACACCTCAGTTGGTTGGACTACCTGTGTACCTGTGCGGCGGGCAGCCTAGGGGTCTCCCTAGTGAAGAAGAAAGCCAATCTTGAATGCCTGTGTGAGTCGGTGATCACACCCTTGACGTTACCTTTCATTTCAACAGCTCTCTTGGCTCTACTTGCTCTGAGCAGTTTTAATTTCCTGCCAGCACAGTGGCACAATTTGCTGGCATTTTCTTTGGGATGCCTTTCATCAAGAACCTAATGAGTGCCTGGGTTCTGGCTGATGATAAGCATGCTGTTGCCAGGGAAATGCCAAGAGGCCTCCTCAACTCTGGAAGGCATCACTGCCTGATTTCCCACCTCCTGCTGGCTAACTGTGGGCTGAAAAATGTGGATGGGAAATTCTCTGCTGCTATAACTGCTCTGACAAACTACCAAAGTGTATGAAAAGAAACCTGAAAATCACTAGGGCCCAGCTGCCTGATAGTGACCATAAGGAGTTAAACAGAAAAAACACATTGATGGAATTCATTAAATGGACTTGTTAAGCCAAATTCCTGATAATGGATATACCCACATAACCAAGGCACACTAATGGAACATGTCCAGAGATAATCAAACTTATGCTAATTAAATAAAATGTTCTCCTGTATCTAAGAATTTACTATCTACATCCAAGTATTTTACCCAAATAAGAGGTTGCTGTATGTCATTAGTCTAATGCAGTTATGATAATGATTTATACTTTCAGATTATTAATCAGTGGAGCCCCACAGCATTTTGGCAAATGGACTTGCCTGTCAACTTGAAGCTTCTTTCATTTCCTGCTTCTCATTCTTCATGTCCTGTTTGTATTCCCCAAATTCCATGCTTTCCCTTTAATTTATATTTTTATGTTTCTTTATTCCTTATATTTGGAGTGATTTTTATCCCCTCAAGCTTCTTTGATTTAAACTCCTCAATAGCTTTTATTTGGAAATGTAGATTGTTGTTTATGGCTACAGGTCCATGGAAAGGGCTATGATAAAGAGAGTTTAGCATTTGTATCATTTACATAATAAAGGCTTCATAATTATCAAACAAGCACAAATTTTATTATTTCTTTTAAAGTTGTCTCTCTGTCCTCACCATTTTCTTTGGAATAATGAATAATGTTCACTGCTGGAAGAAATTATTTTAAGAACATAGAACAAATCTTGTTATGAAAAGTATTTTAAGAAATAAGTGTAAAGATTAACAGTAAACGATGCCAGTGCTATGATCTCCCTCCTGACTTTGTGATTCTGAGGCTCTTTGGATCCAAGTTTCAGTAGAAAACATGGAAATTACATGTTTTACTTGTAAATAGGAAACCAAGGAGTTCCTATTGACTTTATATATCTCACATGTCCAGGACATCAAAAGAGCAGTCTGGTTGAGCCTTTGTTAACAACAACCTGAAAGAATGAAACTTTCACAGCAATGATAGAGATGAGACTTTACTTAATATTTAGTCCCTTCCATGCCTATCATGTTAAAACTCACTTTTCAGAAGCATTGAAAAGTGAAACTGAGCATGTCTTCTGATGTTTACTCTTCTATGTCTCAACTTCCTCCTGACAGTCTTGGTCCCACACAGTCAATTAAATCAGAAGCAATGAAAATCCCACACTTGCTGTATCTTCTAGTGACTTAAATCTGAAATACATTTTAATTTTCTATCACAGAGAGAACATATATCCTGTTTTCCTTTCTCTTATTACCAGACTCACAAAAAAAGAAAAAAAAAATGCCAGCAGTATTTCTTCTTGAGATTCATATCTAAAAACATGAGTGCCTTTACCAAAATAACACTGTAACCAAAGTAAGTCATTAAGCATTCTTCTTTCTTCTTTTTCCTCTTCTTCCCACTTGGTCTTTCTTTTCCTTTTACTTTCCTTTGAAAATATTTGTGGATCATATTAATCACCAGCTCAAATAATAACTTCCCCAGTAGACCCTCTGACTTACCAAATTAAACCCTGTCCTTGAGTTCTTTACTCATGACTGTATTTTCTTTTTTATTTTATTTATAACACCGATTTGTTACCTCATAGGTTCTATTTGCTTTCTAACATATAGTTTGTTTCGATCTGCTAGAAATACAAACTTCCTAAGAACAGGGAGACACTGTCCTTCTAACTCACTGTTTTACCTAGTTTCTAGTACAGTTTCTACCATATATTAGTTTTGTAATTAAGTTTTATTGAATGAATGGTACACGATATGAGATATAATTAAAATAAAAATGTTCTTTACTCTTGCAGTGAATGTTGTCTAGCAGAAAAGAAAAAGAGTAATTATATAGATGTTCACTCAAATTTCACTTAGCCAAGCTCTAGGAAGGCAAAGGAGAGAATGCTGTGAATATGTTTGTTAGTGTGACTCCACAACAGGCAGGCAGGGTCAAAAGAGTCCCTTGAGGTACTGTCTTTTCAGCTGAATTTGAAAGATGGGTATGAATTGATTAATCAGCAAAGGCAGAGAAAAGCAGTCCATCCAGAGGGAAAATGTTCATAGTGCCATTGCATAGAATGAGGTTAGTATAGAGCATTTTTTAAAAGCTCTTGCCTATTGAGCATTAGGACTGCATAGTTAATAGAAACATATGGTATTTAAATAAATAACTACTGAGATAATAGAATAATGGTAATTATTATTCTTGAGACCATCAACTGTATTATGACTGACCAGACACTATTTAGTGACTGAAATATTTATTTGTTCTCTGTTATACTTTGACAGACATGCATTGAGCATCTGTTGAGAAGGATCCATTCATATAAGATTCTGGAAGAGAAAGGTTAATAGCTCAAAGACTTGTTCTCAAGAAGTTTACAATTTGGTAGGTTAAGTGAAATCAGAAATTTAAAGAGTGGAGTGGGATGGGGAACAAGAAGGTGTGAGGTCAGAAAGGCATGCATGAGACAAGCTTGAAACATGGAATAATATGAATAGCATAAGGAGAAATAAGTAGGTCTGTATTACTACCATGTGAAAAGATAGGGTGGAATTTGGACTTAGATCCATTTGACTTGAGAGTGAGGTGATATGAGCTTGAACTCTGCAATAAGACAGACCTCTGTTGGTAGCAGATCTCCCACTTAAGAGATATTTTAGGCAAGAGTGGTTAAACAGCTTTAAGCTCCAAGGAAGGTGATACAAATTTTATTATTATTTTGATAACTAAAGTATATATGCATATGTAACACGGGCTTAATACATATAAATTCTCTACTATCCTTTTAGAAGCCACATCGTTCCTTACATAGTTATTACAAAATATTTTTGTGTAATTCAAAGATATAGGATCATACCTCTTCATCATAAAGTTTGATTAATTAGGTAGAAAAAGATTG
Source organism: Talpa occidentalis (assembly GCF_014898055.3). Lineage (NCBI taxonomy): Eukaryota > Metazoa > Chordata > Mammalia > Eulipotyphla > Talpidae > Talpa > Talpa occidentalis. The sequence goes on from NW_023605305.1 coordinate 50,638,677, forward strand.
CTATCCCTCTATAAGAACAAAAGTTTTAATTCTAGTGGGATTTAGTATTATTTTATTTATTTTAAAAGAGATTGACTAAATATGTAGAAAGTTAAGCAGTATACAAAATATCACACATAAATTTTGAGATGCCATAAAAATCTTTTATTCCTTCCTCTACCTCACCCCCCATTCTACTTGAGCAATTTAAAGTAGGTTCACTAAAATAAATTAATTCCAAATAGTAAGAACTCAGTATAGAAGCAGGCTTGGAGCTTATAACACCAATGAAAATTTATTAAAATTTTTCATGAATCCTCCTCCTCTTCCTTCTATGCCTCCCCCACCCTTATTTTTTAGTTATTTTCACTGACTTATACCTGTAGATACTCATGACTGTAAGACTTCATTACTTTTAGAGAATACACTGTAAGTACATTTACTATAAATAATTCACACCATACTACACTTGTCAAAAGGAATGAACAAAGTATATATCATGATACAGGAGCCTTGATTTTTATTGTTTTTGCTCACTTACTCACTAATTCTCCAACTGCAGCTACCTGTCACTGTGAATTAGAGTGGTTCTGCTGTATACAAATATTGTATTCTGAGTAATTAGATATTGGGACAGGAACCTCTGTAAATTACTTTAACTGGTGTCAGTACTGAAGCAAATAAGTTTTTAGTTCTGTTTCTAGTTTTGGGTTATTTTCTGACCCTAAACAGCCTGACATAAAGGAGTACTTTTCTTTGTTAAAGGCAGCCTTTTCAAATCTAACTGCCAGACATACTATTGAGCTATGTGTTCAATTCTAATTGGCTGAGATCTTTTCAATTTGGCAGTTTCATCTTTAATGCAATGGATATAAGATTACGTGTAGGTCTTTTCAATGGGTTTTCCATACTGGTGATTAGGGCAGAGGATTTGAACATAAGCAGGCTGCTGGCTATTTCTTCTGACCTATTTAAATTGATTCATACAAGTCCTTTGTACTCCAGGGAAAGTGCAGACAAATCCAAGTGAGTGAGACAGCTATCGCTACACTTTCAGATGGAATAGTAGAGAAGAAGCAGATGGGGAAGAGAAACACTCTAAATATTGTAAAATAGGAGCTCTTAGCAGTCTGGCAGATAAATATTGAAACTTACCAAAAGGCTTCTGTATAGAATCAAGGTCACCTGGAAAATTATTTCCAATATTGATTTTGATATTTTTAGGTTAAAAGGACTGTGTAAATGGAAAGGATTCTTCATATCTGATCCCATAGGGAGCCACAGTGAGCAAACTTTTTCTGAAAGTATTCCACAAGAAGAGGAAATAGCTCTTTCAGAACTCTAAAGCACCCCTGAATATGCTATATAGGAATAGCAGAGAAGGTCAGCTAAAATTTTTGAGTCAGGTGAGAAATTTATCTTAAAACCATTCAATCAGAGATGGTGTTAGTGAGTTGAAAGAGACTCCCAATTATCTGTTAAGAGGGTAGACTAGTGATTTATTCAACTTGCTCATATCCAAAACAACTCTTTGTCAAATAGACCTTGATTATGAAGCTCACTTCTGGTTTATATCTCCCATAATGGGGCAATCATTTATCAACACTGTTCTATAAAGAAGGAATTCCAAGTGAGGTTTAATGCTTGCTCAACTCCATCTAGAAGTTGCTCAAGAAAATCCTTAGAATGCCATGTCAATTAATTTGATAACTCCTCTGAGGGAGAAAGGAAATCATTTCTTTATCCAAAGAAAATAGAGACTGTGCATATTGACTATTGTTTTTGAATGGTGATTTTCAGTCTTCCCAGATCATAAGAAAACTATACAACATTTTTTAGCAAGAGGAAACAGCAGCACTTTCATTTTGTTGGTTTGACTTGCTTTTCCTAAGAACATATGCAAAACACCCACCTGTCTCCTGAGTACTAACATTCAATTTGTTAAAATTCATAGTAATAATGAAATGCAACACTTAATGCCTGGCACATTAGTTGAACAAATAAGAATAACAAGTATAGCATATGTTACAGAGACCAGCGGGTAAGTCCTCTGAACTAAAGGATTTCTGTTGTCATTTGGTTGGAAATCTAGGAGCTTATACAATGATTCATTGGCTTTTAAAGTGTGAAATTTCATGAAAAATAAAACTAAAACCAGTTTTCAACTATCAGTCACAATCAGCTAAAAACTAACAAAGCCAACTCCTGTGAGGAGCTAGTTGCAACAGCTATTTCTGAGCTGTCTTCTGGAAGACTAATGCTTTGTGAGCAGTCTTACTCTGTAGCTCAAATTTCTTGAGACACTGTCTGAGAATCACTTTCACAAATACAACTAGAATTATGTTTATATAACTAGAATTAGCAAGGGCTCTTGAGGCTTCAGAATTTGTAAAATAATCTAATAAAGAATGACCTAAAAATTTAAGACAAAGTAGAAAGCTATTGTACCTAGCAGAACTGCAATTCATCTATTTATCAAAAGACATGAGCATGGCTATTTATACAACAGTAGACTTAATAACCCCCAATTGAAAATAATCCAAATGCCCACAAACAGTAGAAAGAATGGATTGTGATATAGTTATAAAACTATGCTATAAAGCAAGAATGAATGAATGATCTATAAATACTTGAACAATATGAGTGATTCTCACAAATCACTGGTTAAAAATGCCAGACACAAAGCCATATCCACATTTACATATTTAGTTATTAGATCTTTTTCAGTATGTTCTTCTGGAGTCAAGCATTTTAAAAGAAGAATACTTCTGTACTCACTTAAACATCCTAAAAAGACAATGCAGGCATCAAAGTTATACATTTTTACAATGTTTTACTGTAAATCTTTAATTTTAGTGCTAATAGATAATATTCTATGTCACCTGAAAGTTTGAGTTCTGTAGAAGTTTGTGTGTTATGTAGGGCTCACTTATAAGGTAAAATATATCTTTTTTTTTTCAGATTAATATTTATTTATTTTTTATTTTTTTAAATAATAAATTTTATTTTTATATTCCCCATACAATTGCAGCCCCCCCAATCTCACCTCAATCCCTCCCCTCCCGCCCCCGCCCCCCTAAAAGTGTCTCTGGTTCATAGTTTTTTGTTGATTTTGATTTTCACTTTCTTATAGTTATTCATTTTCCTGGTCCCTTATTTAAGTTTTCTAGATTCCTGCTATGAGTGAGACCATCCGGTATTTTTCTTTTTCTTTTTGGCTTATTTCGCTGAGCATGATCCCTTCCAGCGCCATCCATGTTGCTGCAAATTGCATGTGTTTATCTTTTTTGAATGCTGAGTAATATTCCATGGTGTATATGTACCACATCTTCTTGATCCAGTCATCTATTTTTGGGCATTTGGGTTGTTTCCAAAGCTTAGCTATTGTAAACAGTGCTGCTATAAACATAGGGGTGCAGGTGTTCTTTGGAATTGATGTTTCTGTGTCCTTTGGGTAAATACCTAGGAGTGGAATTGCTGGATCATATGGAAGCTCTATGTTTAGTAGGTCCAGAAATCTCCACACAGCTCTCCACAGTGGTTGGACCAGTTTGCACTCCCACCAACAGTGCAGAAGAGTTCCTTTTTCTCCACACCCTCGCCAACATTTGTTGCTGCTAGTTTTTTTAATATGTGCCATTCTCACTGGTGTAAGATGGTATCTCATGGTAGTTTTGATTTGCATTTCCCTGATGACAAGTGATGTTGAACATTTTTTCATATGCCTGTTGGCCATTTGCAAGGTAAAATATATCTTAATAGCAGTGGCAAAGATGCTATGTCATCTTCTGATTATCTCTAGTTTCCAATCTCTTAAAGAATTCATTATTAATCATCTTATTTCTGAACTACTATTACTACCACTGTTATCATTATTGAAATATCAATTATTAGGTACTTATTTTGTGCCAGCTACTGCTGTAAGCAATTTGCACATATTATTTAATCTTTACAATCTTTTGAAGTAGGAGTTGTTATTATCCTCATTTTTCAGACGAAGAAACTGAAGTTCAGCAAAAATAAATAACTTTCACAAGATCAAAGGACATAACTTGATTTAAATCCAGGTATTCTCACATCGGAGTCTAAGCTCACCACACTGAGCTCAAATAAGTTCATACTTAAGTAATAATCATTTGTTCCCTTACTTCTAGTTTAGGCATTATTAGCAGGGTTAGATCTGACAAAGTCCTTTTTTTGCATTTATTTAATTTTTAAAAATTTGAATAAGCATCAAAATTCCTCTATATAAACAAGAAACATTAGCTCTACATCTTCTGTAAGAAAATAACTATCATTACTATCATACTTATCACAACTTTGTTACTCTAGTACCCAGGAAAGTGACAGCCTTTTTCAGTGGGCAAATACTGAGAATAGCTTCAGCTCCCCTGCAGCCTAGGAATTGCCTTCCCTAGAGATGGTCTTTTGAACTCTTTGATCCAAGTCCCCAGAGATTCAGGTACAATCTACAGAGGAAATGTACTATACAAGTCATGCAAGAAGATAATTATTGATGCACTGTCATAATATATGCACACAGCTCAATGTGTTATTACAGATGGAATGATGAAAATTATACCTTTTTCATAAGCCCACATCAAACATGTCTGCTCATCTTTTTCACCACTAGATCTGCTGGGATCACAAGCTACTAAATTCATATCAGCTCCATTATCCAGTAAGAACTGCACCAAGCGAATGTGACCATGGTAGCAAGCAGAGTGCAATCCTGTAATAAAATAAGATGGAGGTGTGAAAGAAAAAAAGAAAAAAAACTAAACCCTGCTTTTCAAGACAGTCATTACCAAATAATGTTGTTGCCATAGATATAAAACAAAGGTTGATTTATTTGATAATTAATTCTATTACTGAGTAAACAAAATATATTTTAAGCAAAAGAAAGATTCTATTCTAGTCAATCTTTCATATAGACAGACTTTTGTTTAGTATTTCTACATCTGCTGCAATTACAAAGAACAAATGTTAGCTCTTTGTATGAATCAAGGAACAAAGACTCAAAATATGTGCCTTTCTTGAGCAGCCAACTAAGGGCAGGGCAATGTCATCAGTCTGTTCCTGGTGTGGGCACCAGAGATGTATTGTCTGTAGATAGTTTAACACAGTAACAAAACTGACCAAAAGTCAACTTTTTCTTTTTATCACTGTGTACCATCAATTCTAAATGATGCCATTGATAAAATATTCCTCTCGATTTTGGTTAACTGCCCTCTCTGCCCCTTCCTTCTTGAGAAGACCACATCTTGAGTATTTATTTTTCAAGAAATTGGTGATGTTCTCAATGTAGACTTACCTGTATGCCCATCCCTTCCTTGATGGTTGATGCTTACAACGTTCTGATCAAGAAGAAATTTAACCAGGTCAATGTTCTTGCCATAGGTACACGCACTTAAAAAAAAAAAAAAAAGGAGTATAACAGAAAAACCCTATATGGAACTGAATTGTGTGCCCTTCAATTTAATATGTTAAGCCCTAATTCCCATAATCTCACAAAGTTACTGTATTTATAGAGGTAAAATTTATTTATTTTATTATTTTATTTTATATTTTATATAATTCTTACATCATTTTTCATTTTTGCACAATGTGTGCATTTTCATTTTGGTTATATTCCCTATAAAATTCCCACCCCCCCTTATTCTGACCCTAATCCCTCTTCTCCTCCCCCCAACCCCCACCATAGGGTCTCTGGTCTATATTTGCCTGTTGATTTTGATTTTTACTCTATTGTAATTAGTCTTTTTCCTAGTCCCTTATTTAGGTTTTCTAAATTCCTGCTATGAGTGAGACCATCCAGTATTTTTCTTTGTCTTTTTGTCTTATTTAGAGGTAAAATTTGGAGAGGTAATTAAGTTAAAATAAATCATTAGGGCCCTAGTCCAACATAACTGATGTTCTTATAAGAAAGATTAGTACACAGATAATTAGTAAAGAGATGATCACTTGAAGTCACAAGGAGAAGAGGGCTGTCTATAGGCCAAGATGAGAGAGCTGTTGGGTCAGTGGACACATGGAGTTGCTACTAGAATGACCAGCAGGAGTGGGCAGTGAAGTCCCATCCCCCTTCCAGTATTTCCTTCCCTATGTATCTCTTCCTTATGACTGTTCCTGAGTGGTATCCTCTTATAGTAAGCTAGAAATCTAGTAAATAAACTATTTTTCCTGAGTTCTAGGAATGACTCTAGCAAATTATCAAGTTTGAGGAAGGTGTTGTGATAACCTCTAATTTATATAGTTGTATAGGTGACAACCTGGACTTGAGATTGGCATCCAAAGTGGGAGGCAGTCTGATGGAATTGTGCCATTAATCTGTGGGATCTGACACTAACTCTAGGTAGCTAGTGTCCTATTTGAATTGTAGGGCACTCAAAATCACAGAGAGCAGGAGAATTGCTTAGTGTGTGGAAAACCCACAAAACTGGTATCAGCCATATTCTATTGATAGAAATGAAGTATTGAGTGTTACAGGGGCGTATGATAGTGGTTTTTTTTTTTTTTTTTTTTTTTTTTTTCTTTTCAGACTTAGTTCTAGAAGAGGCAGGAGCCAGTTTGCTGGGTTTTACTGTTTTCTCTTCTATGATTGGTTCTGCCCATATCCTCTTACCTTAATGAAATACCATTATTTTTCCTAATTATTTTCTTTAAAGAAATGCCACTATTCATCTAGCTGAACTGTTACTCCTTTCATGAAGCCTTCCGATAAATCAAAAATTGAGTTCATTGCTACCTCCTCAACATCTTTGTCATTTCAGTCTTATGAACTTACCATATTGTGTTATGGTAACAGATACATCACCTTTGTTTACCTTGACATCTTAGCGCTCCTTTAAGGGGGAAGGAGTTGTGTCATTTTAATGTTCCTACTAGCACCAACCAGTATCTTAACAAGCTTTTCTTGAATAACTGAGGAGAAAATGTCACCAACTTTTTGCAAAGATATTACAATGGATTATATCACCATTAACTATTTGCAAGATAAATAAGACCCATAAAAGTACACTTAAAGTGTCTCATTGTTCCTTTTCAAAGCAACTTACTTACAGGGAATGAGGAGTTCTGAATATATATATATGTATGTATAACTGTATAGTATATGTATCTATACATAGATACATATATATGTATATATATGTATAGAAATGTATTGAGTATTTAGTACATATAATGTACTGTTTTATACACAGTAAAATTCATAACCAGAGTAAATTCCTCATGTAAAAGGAGTTTCTTTGATAAGCATGTGCTTAAAATAAATAGAATAAAAATATTAATGTCATTCCTAGTAGCCATAGGCTCACACAAAACAAGTGGATATATACTTTTTGAATTCCCTTTACTGGTCTTCTCATATAGACAATCTTCAGGAGCTAACAATCACCCTCTGATAATAGTTGGTTACAATTTCTGTGCATAGAATAGCAACGGTTTGAGAAGTAGCCTGAGGTGTATGCCATAACAAGCATGCCTACTGGGGAGAAAGGACACCAGTGACCTGTATATAAAATTTCTAGCAATTGTCACTGGTGAGTAATTTCACTGATCCATTCTGACTGAAGGCACAATTTGAAGAGATCTTGCATCTGTCCTATTACTGAGTATGTATGAAAAAAAGACAAAATATTTTGATACTAGATCACGAAGATATGTAAAAAGCAGGATTTGGAACTAGGCAGGCATTTACTACATGATTTTCTAGGCATAAGAATCTTTGGCAAGTTACTTGCCTCCCTGAGTCTCAATTTTCTCATCTGTGGAAGAGGGATAATAAAACCAACTTCATAAAAAGGTTATGAGGGTTAAATGAGTACGGATGCAAATCATCAGGTACATAGTCACAAATCATCTGGTTATGAAGTCATTGGTTCATAAATGGTGGTTTTCTTACTCTCCCTTTTGGCTGACCTCTTTAGTTGATAAGAAAAATCTGGAAATCCACAGAAAACTTGACAGATTGATGCCTCATGCAGAAGCACAAATTTTAGTTCAGTTTGCAAAATAAAAGTCTCCTCATTTCTGTTATGCACCAGTGCGAAACATGATGTAAATAACATATAGGTCCCAAATACATTGTTTTAAAAGTTGCAAAATAATCAAGAAATCTTTAATGTATAGGTAATGATCACATATTCATGGTCTACTAAATTCAAATTTGTTTGAATTTTTATGACAAAAGAGTAAATTATTGCTAAAAAAGAGGTATTAAAATTTTATAAAATAAAATTTATTTTATTTTAAAATAAAATATAAATAAAATAAAATTTTATTTTATTCCTTCTGGACATCTTAGGGATTCATTGTTCTGAGTTACTAGCAAGCCAACCCTTCCCTGCCTCCATCCCTTACTTCATTTCTTCTTTTCTTTTTTTTTTTTAAACAACATTTGCACACACAGCCACTCCTTCAGTGTTATTTTTCTACAACACACTGTGAAGTACTCTCATGAATTCCTAGGAAGGACCTAATGCCTTTCTAGGTATCTCAGTGGCCACCCTGACTAAGCTTTTACAGGCTGACAGATGGATGTCTTACGTAGATCCATTTTCACATACATTTTAAGTAATAGGGGAAATGTAGGGGAAATGTGTCACATTTGATGCTGATGAATTCTGGTAATGAGATTCTTGTCAGAGGAGGATTATGGACACTGCCCCTTTTGGCAGCTTTCTGCAGAATGAAGTGGAATAGAAGCAATATGCTTACAGATGTGGATATGCTTGTTGCCTTGGCAACATCAGTCCTTGTCTTTGTGGCTGCTGCCGGCAATGCAGCATCTGGCTCTGGCCCCATCTGTTCTATTGAATGTAGCATCTGCCTCTACCTTTTCTTCTGTTCATCTAACTTGGACTCCTTGTCCTCCAACCACCCTCTGCTCTTGCTCTCTGATTACAACATCTGCCACTGTTTGTTTTTGCTTTATATATGTAACTTCATGTCACAGGTTATCAGCTAGGTTTAGTGGTCATTGCACTTACCTGTGAAAAGCTGTTTCACTGAAGATGTTTTCCTTAGTCAGACTTTCTATTCCTGATATTTGGATGATTTCCTTGGCAACTTCATATTTTCCATTATAGCATGCTCTAGAGTTAAAGAAAATATTTTGATAATCTTAAAAATTATACATGCAATATACCTGGAACACCTCTGAAATTGTACATTATACTCACAGGTGCAAAGGGGTATCTCCATAGATATTAACCACATGTGGTTGAACTTCCAAATCACTCTGGAGCAGGTACTTCACTATATCATGGTGTCCAAAGCGAGAACAGAAATGGAGTGGGACATGGTCTTCATTGTCCTGAGCATTCACTGTCATTGACCAGAAAAGAAAGGCTCTGTTATTTGGAATACTGTTTCTCAGTCTTCTCGTGTGTAGTGTCAGGGACTTTTTTCAGTGCTTGAGAGACTCCTGGAAATTGCCAATTAGTGATATTAATAAAGGAAAGTAAGTGCAACCAATTAAAGTTATATGCTATTACCTATTAAACAGTCTTTCTTCTAGCTCCTGTAAATTCCATGGAACATATGTAATCAAATCTATCTTGTACAGTGGAATAGTTCAGGAAACAAATAAGCATCCAAAAGGTACTCATGATCTTATTTCCCTAATTGGGTTCTACCATTCAATATGTTGACAATACTGTAGGAGGTTCTGATTTGACAACACTGTAGGAGGTTCTTAACTGAGAATTGTCATCCTATAGTACACAAAACATTTTTCAATGAAAAGACAATGAGCTTTGGAATGAGGCAGATCTCATCATTTGTTTTATCTGTGATAGTTATTTGGTAGTCAAGTGTTCACTCAATTGTTTTGTGTCCTTTTCATTGGACCATTCTGCCTCACACTCAGGTCCAACATTTGGAAAATTCCCTATACTGAAAGACCTGATTAGTGGCCAAGATAATGTTCCATCACAGAAGCCAAAAAATACACTTTCCAAGTCTCCTTTGCAGCTAGGGCACAGGGTTAACAGATGGTGACCATATGTCTCGTTTAGTCTTGCTGTCCTAGCATAATTTTTAATAGTGACTCTTACTCTCAACAGTGCCCTGCCTTGGACACTTACCTATTGGCTCCTCCAATCAAGACATTTTATCAGATGAATGACACAGAAAAGCAGAGCTTGATTTAGCTGGGCAATGTATTTGGTGGTGGAGTACTTCCATCCTGCTTTCAGTGGCAATGACTGCAACCACAGACTCAGGACCCTGCATTGTTGGTGCTAGGAACACAAATATTGGGATGCATCTTACAAGGCAGTGTGTCTTCATAGAACTAGTTTTGGGTTTTGACTATAGACATAGTTCTTTGCTGTCAGGATTCCAATCTTTCTTGACTTTGCACCTTGTTCTAGGGGAGATTCTGTATGCTACTTGATATTCATTATATGTTGCCTTTATGCATAAATTAGCAAGAGATAGTTTCCAATTCTTGCAAATAAGAACACTTGACTGATACATACTTATTTCTCAACAAGTATTAAATGATCACTATACTGCAGGCACTGTGCTAGATGTTGGAGGTACTGATATCTTATCAGTAACAATGGATACTACAGTTGTGCAGAGGTTGAAAGCATTAAAGAAGATAATGATTACAAAAGATCTCTAACATGATGGCCGCCACATGATAGACATTTAAGGATATGTCTGCTCCTCCTTTTATCAATTTCCTTCCTAAAAATTCCTAAGTGCTAAGACCAATAAGCTATAAATAGTCTGCACTGTCAAATAACATAGTCCAGTTGAACAGGCAATAATTACAGACTTGAAATAATAATAACTGAACAGCAAGCTTCTATATTCTAAATCTACTTAAGCACAACTTGAACAACTAAAATAACTAAATCAATTGTTCTATAGTTAATTTGTTTCATTATTTGACTACTTTGTCCATCTATTCTACGTTGGGTGATTTACTCAAAATAGAAAAAACATAGTTCTTAGCAAATCCTATCTATCAATCTATCTATTTATTATTTATCTACCTACCTACTTGTCTACATACCTATCTATCATTAAAAATTCCAATAGAACTAAAAGAGTTAAAGGAAAGGAATTTTATTTAATGATGAAGAAAGAGAACATAATAATTAATTAAAAATGTGCAAGCAGTTTATTATTGTTGTTATAATCCTCATCTAACATTTAATGAACACTGATTTAGACCTTGTAGCTACTGATTTTGTAGACAGTGATTCTCATTGTCTACCAAGATCTTAAGTCAAAGGAAAATCTTTAACAAAGTCACTGAACTCCTCCTTCGAAAGCTGTTATTGAAAAATAAGTCTTTGAATCTTTCTATTAACAAATGGTTCAGAAGGACACCTTTCCTTCAGAAGAATGTTCCTAGTTGTTTTGATTTCTTCCTTTTATGACACTTTTCCTTTGTTCACATTCTGTTGGAAGCCTGGGAAAGTCAATACTGTCAGTCGATGCTTGAGAACAGTCGGGAGTCCAGGGCATTTGGAGGTCACATAAGATTCCTTGAGGTCCAGAGGGTACATTGTAAAGCAGAATCCGCATTATCTTCCATTAATTCATAATTTGTCTTTGGCCATCCCTGGCCACACCCTACGTTATTTGCCTCTAGTTGAATCAATATACTTCAAAGTAGATTATCTAAGTACTTGGCAAATTACCTGCAGTGTCCTAGATTTTCTTCCTATCAAAGAATATATAAATACCAACCAAAGGGACAAGTCAGGAAAAATAGGACACAGTGTATGTATATGCACCTGTATTTCTCCTTTAGTCATTGTGATCTGCTTAGTTTTGTCCTGGACTAATTTGCAAAAGCAAGAATTTTATGTATTATTATATCTTACCTGAGGAAAATTGAATGTTTGAATGATAATTCTATTTACTCTGACCTGCCGTCTTACTGAGAGATTTAAATAAAGGAGAATTTTAAGCAAAGGAATACCATATAAATAGTCATTAAGAAAACAGTACCCAGTCTTCTACTTTGATCAGCAATGTCTTTTGGAAGAAAGATTGAGTGAATGAGTAGGTAAATGGATACCACTTTTTGCTTATTTCTGCTTATTGATGTTAAAGATAAAATAAAAATTTCCATATTAGCTCAGCGATACCAGAACATTCCACTAACTTGAAAACAATTACTAAGCGTATCTTAAGTACATTTTCAACAATAAATCTGAGTAAAAGCTCTCACATATTTTGAGAAATAAAATATTGTTCCTGCCCTAAAAATTCCTGTGGCTTTTAAAAATATCCATTTCCTTGTTAAAAGAGTGATGACATTTAACATTCAAATGACAAAACTAATAAAATCTGAATTTTAAATTTCCTATTTTTAACTTTATTAAAATGATAAATCGTGAGGATTGTATCACTATTTTCTTCTTATGGAGTCCAGCAATATTTTGACCTTTTCAGTCTCATTCAATAAGCATTACATTTCTCCTTTTTCATTGCCCTAAGAGCTATAAGGCAGAAGACTATAGACTTAAAACATATGTGACTGAATAGGTCAGCCTCCCAAACATGCTTAACTGAAGAGGTTGCTTCAGAATTAAATTGTGGCTGATTTTGTAACCTGAATTTATTTTCATTTGTGACATTCTGTTACCATGGAAACATACTGTAAATACCAGATTTCAAGTTGTGCTCCTTTTGGGGGTCATTCATTTAATCTTCTTTTTATGTCCATTTATCATTTATGTCCCTTTTTTTAATGTCCATTTATCATAGGTAAAGTCCAGTTTTAAAATAAATCATCTGGAGGCTGAGCTACATTTTGGAATAAGTGAACTAGCTGATAATAAGAACTATACAGTGTCTGGTCAGCACAATAGATCTTCCGGTTTATTTGCTGCAATTGGTTGAAGTGCAAAAGGGATTTACCATAAAGTATATAGTAGAGAGAAATAACTGAGTCAAAAAACTGAGTCATATCATCTCTTGATTTTTTTAAATGATTGAGTAGGAGGCATGTAATGTTTGTGTGAAACTGAAAGAAAATGTTAAAAATTATATTGATGCTGAGATGGAGGGGGAATTTGGGTGCAGTACACATTTCCATGTGTTTTTGGTAAAAGAACCCTTTGATCCTAGAGACTTGCTGATTGCAAACAACACTCATTTTGACACCACTGAGCTTTGGAGTCGCCCAAAGGAATAAAAAGTTGAAGTTGGCATTGATAATAAAAGGAAAAAGTGATGAAGTTCCTGACCCTTTGGAAAAAAATGAGGCAGTTTCAAAAGCACAATTATCCATTCAGTGATTCACAAAAGTGTTACCTCTGCCTATTCTAAACTAACAGGATCAAACAGACTGCTTGAACAAGGTCCAATGAACAGTATTCCTTGCATTCTGACAACACAGGTTGTTTATGATAATTCTGTAGAAAAGATGCCTGAGTAATTACACACTGGATTGCAGAAAATGACACAAACTGTTTTTGCAAAGTTCACAAAATAAAATAATCCTTGTATCCAAGATGGAAACTGCTCTCCTCACACTTCACCAACATTGTTTCTGGAAGTCTTTGTACTTTCTTTATGAGTAGTTAGAAACATTGATTAGCTTTATTAAATGACTGTTTGTCTGGATTTTGGACAATGGAACTGGCAGTTTTAGAGCTTTGACAACCATGTCCTTTTGGAAATGTGCATCATTTCTGCTGCAAAGGCCAGCAGCTCTTACAGCTGGGCTTTTAATTAGGTCTCTTGGGGGTCATGGAAGGATGTTGGCTATGCCTGAGAGAATTTAATGACAAGATATAACTGAGTAAATTTTTGTCTAAAAATAAAGTTTGTGAGGAATAGAAAAAGATGATTTTTTTCAATACCCTATTATTGAGGTAATATTGCTTGACAAAATTATATATAATTTAGAGGTATGAACCACCCCCATCACATGTATGTTACTACACCACACCCAAAGCCAAGGCACCCATAGTCCTCCACCCCTGTGCATTGTGCCTCCTCTCTACTTTGCTATCTACCTTCTCCCTCCTTTTCTGGTAGCCTCATTCTGTAGTCATATTTCTAGGGTTTGTGATTGGTTTGGTTTTATCTGGTACTTTGTTTTGTTTCTTTATATTCCACATATAAATGATATCATTCAGTATTTTTCTTTCTCCTTCTCACATATTTTGCTTTAGCATTGTTTTCTCCAGTTCTATCCATGTTGTTGCAAATGGCAGGTTTGTCTTTTTTATAGCTGAATAGTATTCCACTGTGTACATAGACCATATTTTTTTCATCTGTTTTTGGGCATTTATGTTGTTTCCATAGTTTGACTACTTAAATAGTGCTTCAATAAACATAAGAGTATGTTATTTTACCTTTAATCAATTTTCCAGAATTTTATAATTAAAAAACTAAAAGTTATGGGAAATATTATTCTATAGTTAAAGTTTTTCTGTGTATTCTAAATCTTTTTTCCCAACCTGATCACACTCTATCGCCATTAAAAATAACAGCAGTCTCAAATATTGGAGCAGAGATAGGGAGGAATTTGCAATCTTATTTATTGCTCTAGGGGTAAAAACAGTGCAAACACTCAGGAAAGTTGTCTAAAATTTCCTAAAAAGCTAAACATATGGATATCTCTTGAACCAGATTTAAGATTTAGAGTCCCCAAATCTAAAGCAATCCCTGAGATAAACACACGTGTACAAAAAAAATTGAACATGAATGTTGACAACAGCAATATCCATAAAAGTCAAACACTAAAAACATAAATGTCCACTAGGGATGCAACGGGCAAACTAATTGTGGTATATTCATGAAATCTTCATCAGTGAAAAAAGAAAGTTATGATTCATGCAGCAGCATGGATAAATGTAAAAATCATCTTGCTGGTCAAAAGAAGACAGCCACAAAATGAGGTTAAATTCAAGAACAGTAAACCCTAACTTATGCAATAGAAGCCAGCATGTTTATTACTTTTGGTGGTGAAAGCTATTTACTGAGAAGGCACAGGAAACTTTCCAGAGTTAACTTTTCAGATGAAAATATTCTATCTTGATCTGCATAGTTTTTGCATAAATCTTTGCATAAGTAAATATTCACTTTAGACTCCAGAATTTTGCTTATGTAAGTTTTACTCATTAAAAATTGATTAGTGAAGGGCTTCCCCGGTGGTGCAGCAGTTGAGCAATGGGCTGCGAAGCTGCCCACAGCCTCTGCAGCGGCGGTTCAATCCCCAGCTGGTAGGCGAGGGTTCCACATGGTGCTCAGACCTCTCCTGCTGCCCGCTGCTCCCCTCAGCAGTGTATTTCGTCAGTCTGCCTGTTCTGTTCCCCGCTCTGGCTCTGGTGAGTTCTCTCACCCTCCCATGCTTCTGTCTATACCCAGTGCTTGTATAAATAAATAAATAAATCTTAAAAAAAAATAAAAAAAAAATGATTAGTGAAAAACACACACAGCTTCCATAGTAGTTGGACCAGTTTGTACTCCCACCAGCAATGCAGGAGAGTTCCTTTTTCTCCACATTTTCACCAACATTTGTTGTTGCTTGTTTTTTAAATATGTGCCATTCTACTGGTGTAAGAGGGTATCTCATTGTAGTTTTGATTTGCATTATAGTAAAATCAAAATCAAAATCAACAAACAACTATAAACCAGAGACACACTTGCGGGGGGAGGGAGAGTAGGATCAAAACAAGGTGGGTGGGAATTGTATGGGGACTATAACCAAGGTGAAAATGCACACATTGTACAAAAATGAAAAATTATGTAAAAATATAAAAAAATTTAAAAAATAATTAGTGAAAAGCAACAAATACAAAAAATATATTTAGGAAAAACTATCCCTTATTATTCCTGGAACACCTAATGTTAAGTGTTAAGGTATGTCAAGAAGACTTCACATATAGATTTAATTAATATATTAAAATAATAAATTATGACTTGAAGAACAAATTATACATGAGTACAGGATTAATTGCCTATAAGATTATTCTTCAAATAAGGAAAGTGAAAGTAAAAAGGTATAAAGTAAAAAATAAGAAGGATCTTCTCAATATACAATCTTACCATCTGCTTTGCTGCCTTCTTCCATCAAGAGTTTTACAATATTAAAGAATCCTTTTGCAGATGCTAGGTGCAGGGGCCTATCTCCAACTTCTCCACTTACATTTACATCAGCACCAAATTTCAAAAGGAGGCGAGTTACCTAAAAGATCCGTTCATTTAAATGTGAAAAGTCAAGCCATAATGCAAAGTTTTCAGCAACATGGAAGAGGACATATAATTAGGACCTCCCCATATGTTAGTTTCATCTGAAAATAGCAGAAAATCTTGACCCAACCAGCCTGAACAGTAAGGAGTTTTTATACCAAGAAATATAAAACTGAAGCAGCTTCAGGGTTGGGTTTTTATTGTACAAAAATAAACCTCTCTAAATTAGTCACCCATAATCATCTTCAAACAATCTTTTCCAAAGTCTCCTGGTCAAAGGCAGCAGTGGTTTCATGGTTGCTGCATGCATAGATTATGGAGAGTCATTTTGCTATTGGAGTTCTGGATGTGTGAATAAAAGGCATTAGTCCTCAGCATCTTCCTCTGCGAGCTAAGCCACCACATCCAAAGGGACAGAGAGAGATCAAGTATTAAATGACTTACAAGTCTTCCAGTGTTGTTTCAGGTAATTTGCGGGATCATTTCAATTCATTTAATCACTTAGAAACCCTCCAAGTAATTTCTCTAGACCTGACACTGCCTCCCATTGGAATTTCAGAAGTCATCACAGCGATCCTAAGTGATAAGGTAGGAGGCATCTGTGTTCTTAAAATACACCCCTTAATTGTCCTGAGCACAGAGATGTGAGTATAAAGTGAATTCAAGCTCTAAAACTAAACCTATCTTTATGGCACCAAATAAATATGTCTTGGACAGAAAACTCTCAAGAGCTTGGTACATATTTGATAGAAACTCTAGGCAAAAAATTAACTCTGTGAGATGTGGGGAAACTTCCTATTGAGTTAGTGGATAATGAACTTGGGTTCTGAATCAGGCTTCTGCTTTTTAAGCTTTGTCACCTCAAACAAATTATTTGACCTTTTGAGACTTGAGTTTCTTCAGCACTACAGATGAGCATAGTTCTACCTTATGAATTGTTGAGAAAATTAAATAAGTAATTACATGTAAAACACTTAGATAAATGCCTGATACTTAGTAAGTGTTGGTAGGTCCAGCAGCACCAAATATGGAACATGTACACATTATTCCTTTGTTGCCTAATGAACAGGCTGATACTTAATTCAGGAGAAATCAGAACAGTAAGAGTTTAGTCTCAAGAGCCTTGCACTCCTAAGCAGATATTTCCACTTACACAGACTCCATAAATTCTGGTTATGTGACTTTTTAATGGACAGATTTAAACTACCTTTGAAATAGATCGTCTATTAAGCACTATTATTACATACCTACAAAATATTGCTCTTGGTATAAAATGGTACAGAACATCTACTCTTCCACTTAAAAATAAGTAAATAAACAAATGGCAAGGAACATGGCACATTAGGCACATTTATATATCGAATGTACCATTCTCCAGTCAGCATATTTTAGCAAATGACAATAGCATCCATAAATTACTTATGTGCTGTTTTTGCACACAGAAAGTGAATAGTACCTTATCATAAAAGGGC
This sequence comes from Talpa occidentalis, assembly GCF_014898055.3. NCBI lineage: Eukaryota > Metazoa > Chordata > Mammalia > Eulipotyphla > Talpidae > Talpa > Talpa occidentalis. Next base: position 50,656,307 of record NW_023605305.1, read on the forward strand.
CATGCTCATTTTAGCATAATTTTATAAGACTGTGACTATATATTCAGGGAAAGTAAACAAATTTAACTCTCCATCCAACATGCATAGGAGCTCTTTATATTTCTATTGGGTGATGAGGTTAAATGCCAAAATGGATGAATCTACAAATGATATGCATTGTGTATATTCTGTCTGTGCTTGAAGTTAGAAAAGTGTGGAATCTTTTTAGCACCTGGGCTTTTGGACTCTGTACTTTCAAAGGCATTTTCAGTGCCCAGCTCTTCAGTGCACACCAGTGCCCTCTAAGCAGCACATTAATGAAATGAGCAATCTTCCCTAGCTATAGGTCATGCTTCACAAGTCTGAGAGTGTCCAAGTATATACCAGCTAGCAAAGAAATAAAGGCAAAATGACTAGGACAGAGCAGACACACAAGTTTACATTTCAACTTGAGATCCTCAGGAGAAACGACATGACCTCCATGAAGGTAAAAATAAAATTTTATTCCATAATTGAGGAAGACTAGAGACACAGAAATACAAAATGTGGAAAAATGAAAACAGGGTATCAAAAAAGCCTATCTGATCATATTCACATTTATGTTACATGTGGGTCTATTTAATTCCTTGAGCTACCTGAGCTGAGAGAGCTTCATCAATATCATTGATAAGAAGAAGCAAATAATAGCTAATTTCAGGTTGTGGCAATTTTTTTCAAAAATCCAGATAGGGCCTCCCCTGGTGGCGCAGCGGTTGAGCGCTGGGCTGCGAGGCTGCCCGCAGCCTCTGCAGCGCTGGTTCGTTCCCTGGCCGCCGGCAAGGGTCCCACAAAAAAATAAATAAATAAAAATAAAAATGTAATAATAAAAATCCAGATAAAGGTATCAATATAGTGTGTGTCCCATAACATGAGTTCACTCAGCTGGTAACACATTAAGTTCATAAGGTTGTCACAAAGGACAAATAATATTATTACTGAATGAGAGTATACTGTAAATTTCAAAGCATGCTATTCATATTTGTGTTATTTTCTTACAAATATAAAATATTAAAAATATGTAACTGTTATATAATTATATATTTAAAGCACATTTAGTTTATCTAGGTTATTCATATATTAGTTTTCTATTGCCACTGGAACAAATTACCACAAATTTATTGGGTTAAAATAGAGATTTATTTTCTTATAGTTTTGATGGTCAGAAGTCTAAAATCAAGGTATCAGCAGGTTTCATTCCTCTAGAGATTTATATTTCTTGCTTTCTCAGCTGCTATAGACTGCGTGCATTCCTTAGGGGCTCTTTCTTTGTATCACTTTAATCATTTGTTTCCATTGTCACATCTCCTATTATTGATTCTGATTTCCTGCTCTCTTTTATAATGACCCTTGTGATTAAATTAGGCCTATCCAGAGGATCTCCCCAACTCAAGATCTTAACTTGATCACATCTGCAAAGTCCCTTTTAAGGTAACATTCACAGATTCTAGAGATTAGAATGTGAACATATTTTAGGAGATATTTTAGAGACACCATATCCTATGACAGTAGAAAAGAGGAAACATCTCTGAAAAACACGTTTGTTTTTTAGATAACTGATGGGACGGCCTTTATATATTGTAATCGTTATTAACATGATCTCAGTGACATTTGTTGAGCATTTGTTAAACACTCTGCTCTCATCCTAACAGCAAACCTATAAGGTAGGTTCTTTTAATATTTTCATCATTTAATCAATGAAGAAACTGGAGATTAGAAAGATTATATAATCTACACATGATCACAAACTAAGGAATATTCAAACTCACTGATTTCTGTGACAGCAGGCCTGCTAATGTGCTCTACCGCCTCCCTTTTATATTGAAATAGTGAAAGGGAATTAAAACAACAATTGCAGTATTTCTAAGGATCTATTAGTTCATCAAGGGTGAAAATGATGACAGAATAGCAAAAATAATTCAAATGCTGTCTAAATATCATTTCCTTTAAGCTAGGGCAGTTCAAAAATTTGCCTACAGGGCCTTCCCCAGTGGCACATCGGTTGGCACAGTACTGTGGGGCTGTCCGCAGCCTCTGCAATGGGTTAGATTGCCGGCAGGGCAGGGAGATTCCCACATGGCACGGCAGACCTCTCCTGCCTGGCCTGCTGCTCCCCTCAGCAGTGTGTCTCAGTCGTCTGCCTGTTTTGCTCCCTGCTCTGTCTCTGGCAAATCCTCTCACCCTCCCACGCTTCTGGCCTGTACTCCAGCTCTTGTATAAATAAAATGAATCTTTAAAAAAAGAAAATTGCCTACAGCATGAAAGTGGTCCCCTACCTATGGAGATCTACTGTCAGACTTACCTGCTCATGCCCATAATATGCTGCAATGTGCAATGGGGTGAAAAAAACAGCATCTTGAATGTTGACATTAGCTCCATGTTGCAGCAGCACATCAGTAGCCTAGATAAGAAAGAGTTTGATTAGGAGCATCATGTGGGTATTTGTTAATCAAAATTAATTTTACAACCACCAAGCATAACTCTTCTTCAAAAGTCACCATCTTAAAACGCATTGCCCTTCTCCAATTATATGGTAAAACAGCGTACTATTTCCTGCTCCTTTGAATCTCTGTTCTCATTATTTTCTTTTTTTTTTTTTTTTAAGATTTATTTATTTATTTACATAAGCACGGGGTATAGTCAGAAGTGCGGGAGGATGAGAGAATTCACCAGAGACACAGCAGAGAGAAGAATAGGCAGACTGACGAGGTACATTGCTGAGGGGAGCAGCGGGCGACAGGAGAGGTCTGCACACCATGTGGGACCCTCCTCCAGTAGCTGGGGAGCAGCCGGGGATCAAACCAGCGCTGCAGAGGCTGCGGGCAGCTACACAACCCAGCGCTCAACCACCATGCCACGGGGGAGGCCTCTGTTCTCATTATTTTCTGATCCAGGAATTCTTTTCTGACCATCTACACATGTTTAAACCCAAATGAAATGCCTTCTTCTCCAAGATTTCTTTGACTTTCCCCCTTCCTTGCCAACTGACTTGTTGAATTTGTTTTCTCTACTCTTAAATCTCATGTAACTTTCTTTCATTCTATTTAAAGTATTTTAAAAATGTATATACATACCTTATTATCCCTCCAAAGATCAAAAATTTAAAAGACAAAATAAGTATAAGATTCATGTTTATATATATTCCTACCTTGGTATGTTGCTAAAAAAATTGTAATCACTCAATAAGCATTTGCTGAATGAATGAGCAAGCAAAAACCATTTCCAGGAGGTAGTGACCAACGGTCTTCAATGGAAGTCATAGACTTCCAACAAATTTGCTGATCTTTCAGGTTGTTTCTCCTCCCAATGTCCTCATCTCTAATTCTTTCTTCTCTGGAAAACTAACTGGAGTCATTTCTTTCAGATATTTATTTTATTGTGGGTTTTCCTAATGCATTATTCTTCAGTTGGTCAAATAGCATACATTTTGAAATTTTAAAAGCTCTATTAAGACTTAGAAGAGAAAACAGAAAGATGGGATCTAAGAGCTCAAAGGAATACCCTGGTTTCTTTTCACATTGTCTAAATCTTTCATCTTTTACTAGGAGCTCAAAGGGACTTTTGCTCCTATAAATAAATTACCACAAAGGTTAAGTTTCCTTGCCTATTTGAATCATAGCCCTCAGAACTGAAGAGAGATCACAGATATTACATAACAAATCCTGTGTTTTCAAGTAGAAGACAGAGAAATAGAGGATTTAGAACACTTCTCCAAATCATGGAGCAAGTCAATTTCAGCAGGAGAGTGAATTTTAATCTCTAGCCTCAAGCTTAGTTTCTGAATGCTCCATAGTTTTAAATAGGTCATTCAATCATCCATTTTTTCATGCATCACAATTTATTGAGCATATATGCATCAAACTGTATGATTTTTACATACTGACTCTTACACTTTATTCAATAACTGCAACAGAATTAGAGCCAATTATAGCTGTCATATGAAAGATGAGGCATTTATTTAGAATTGTTGAAATTCCTTATGTGTACTAATATATAAGTAAGGTGGATAGGCTCCTATATATTCTCAGAACAAATATTTTGCTCGTATTTGAGTATTGCTGACTAATGATCAATAGAATACACACCATGTGCAGAGTTTTTAAAAAAAGGTTAAGTCACAATTAAGATTTATTGATGGAATATTATGTGCCAGGCCCTGAACTAAGTCAATCAATGTAAGTGGAATCTCCTATATTCCTCTCCAAAACAGAGAAAGATAGGTTCTACTCTCCCATTTTAAAGGTGAAGAAACAGCCTCAGGCTAGTGTTACTCATTTGAAGTCATGAAAATATTAAGGGACAGAAATGGTATTCAAATCTAGGTCAATTTGATCAAAGTTTCTTTCCTTCAGGTCCCTCCTGTGACCTTGATCTCATTAACATTAACCTTTAAATAAATGAACTAACTGAATCAGTCTCAGATAAAAGGAAGTTTCTGTCTGCAGAAGCTCTGTAGATTTGGCTTGGAAATGAATGCCAGAGCCATTTATATTAAGTGCCTGGTATCTTAAACTTCATGTGTCTGGAAGTTCAATCTTAGGGACCTTTAAAGCAGGTCACAAATGATCAAGCTAAATGAAGCTTTTTATAATTTCTCTTATTTTAAATATAGCATAAAATAAAGTAGATAGCATGGATTTTTATTGTAAAGAGCATCCATGAATGTTAACATAGAGCGCCAATTTCTTAGGCCTGGTTCCAGAACTAACTTTCATTCTAAAAGATAATAGCTCCTAGGCTTCAATAAATAGTCTAAGGCAATTTTTTTTCCTATTAAGTTTGCATCTATCCAGTTATTCAGAAGGTCAATCTTTTGACTGAACATCATTAATTATGAAATGTTGGCCTTCTGAGAAACTGTCAAAATCTAAGTTTTAATGAAACTGTGCAGTCATATTGAACTGTAATGTTTAGTTTGTTTTAAAATTCAAGAAATATTTATCATTGGGGCAATGTATATTGGAACCATCTGAGTAATTTCACATTATTTATATGAATAGAATGCATTTATTGATTTTTGAAGTCACGGTGGAAAGCGCTTTCCTCTGTAGTCTTATGGGAACATAATACATTGTGATAGAAAAATATGCTTGCCATTTGGCTAAGACATATACACATATTATTCACATTTACAGTGTTATAAACCAATGTTACCTTAATTTAAAAAGAAATAATAGTTAAATGTACTGATAAGAATGTTTAAGAAATATATTTATCAAATTATTTTATACATACTTCCCATCCTCCAGAATCTAAAAAGTTGGCAAATCAACTTTACATTCTTCCTACTTCAGGAAGTGCCATGAAGTCACAGCATGTAACTATTTTATTCACCCAAGTATATGCTAGGCATCCAAATAATTTTTGAACTAGACTATATGTCTAGTAAGAATAAACATTTGGGATATGTACCTATCATCACTCATCAGGAAATTTAAACGTTGTAAATATATGATAGAAATTTTAATTCCATTCAACAAGGATTAATCATTTATTTCAGATTAACCTTCAGTAAACCTCAGCTGCCCGTTACATGCCAGAAACTTTGAGTCTTACATACATTATTTCATTAAGGTTTTGCAGGACATAACTTGTGCTTTTGAAATTTATTTGATAAAGTTTTGATTTTTTCCCTTCAAAATCAATAAAAAACTATTAAATTATAAACTAGACAAAGTTTCCTATCTGAGAAAGGATATATTGATAATCTTTATACTCTTTAAGTAAATAAACTGACATACTAAATTTGTGTGACATGTATATTAGTATTATTACATGAAAGAACCAAGATTCAATTTTTGTCCAATAACTTGGTACCTTTTACTAATGGAAGGATAAGCTCCATAAGTGCTTATGTGGTTGTTATCTGAGCAAATAAAATTGATCAAAATAAGTTATTTTGATATTAAGGGAGTTAATATATAAATTACTATTTACAGATTTTTTTAAGATTCAAGTGGAGTCCTTTTAATTTCCAGGCTGCAATTTAAACACATGTTTATACATTGTGTTCTTTCTTCTTAGAAAGACTCCATTCTATTTCAATATGTGCAGTACACCTAGTCTCAAGGTGAATTTCAGTTCTTGTGTTCTCCATGAGATTCCTTGGCAAACATTTTTCTGTATTGATCATATCTTTCTCGAAATGATTATGTATCCTCACAATTTAATTTTTAAATTATCACTGTAGGTAAACCATTATTACATAAAATTTTAAGCTTTTTTTCATGTTCTAAACTTCTCTCAATAAAAGGTATGAAGTTTTGACTTCAAGTAAAATAACTTTTCATCTGAGACATTGGAATTTAATTAGGCTAACTAAAATAGTCAGACCATATTTAAATTTAGACTCTAAAAGTAATGCCTATAAGAGAAAAGGTACTCTTTGTTCTTGCTTGCAATTGTTTCTTGTACTGTATGACTTAAACTTATTTGTCATAACCCCAGTTTGTCTCTCCCATCCTTCATCTTATTAAAGTCATTGAACAATGATGAATTAAAAATGATCAAGTCAAGAGGAACTAAACATCCGGGGAAGAGAAAGCAGAATAGGGTAAATTCTAGGTGTAACAAATAACAATCACTCTCAGTAGAAAGTGTCAAAATCAAGTACAGTGTCTAATACCTAGTAGACATTCAATGAGTATCTGTACTTTGAAATCAACTTTTCTCTAAGTGGTATCTCATTTTTAATGACTTTTTTGAGTCTTCCTCAAATTTATGCTTATATCAATGCTTTTCTTCAAATTTATAGTTTTTTTCAGGCCAAAATTTTCTCTTCTCTAGGTTTTTATCTAACCTTTATTATTAAAACTTAATAGAAAAAAAATAAAACTTATAGAGAGCAGAACCATGAGGTTATACTGGAATAATAGCTATTTTCATTTAGTGGAAAGTATGAACAGCAAAGCTTAGAGAAAAATATTTCTAAAGTCTTTGTGTCAAGAATTAAAAATGATTCCCAAAACATTAATATGCAAGTTGATTTAGATTTTATAATTTTTCAGTTATTTCCAGTTATAATATTCAGTAATCAGCCAATTGTGTCCCCAAACTATTGTTCTCTCTTCTAAACTTTAGAACCTTCTTTGAAGAGTAGTACGTTTTGTCCACATTTTCTCATCACCTATTCACTCTTCAGCCCACTGGAATTTGACTTCAAACCTCACTATTCCAGGCAAAATTCTTTGGAAAATGATATCAAAGTTTCCCACTTGCCCATTTTTTGGTCTTTACCTTATAGTAATATTTCTGCAACATTGGTTTCTATTTTTCTTCTTTGAAATCCTATGTCCTTTAAATTAATTGACATCCCAATCTTTGAAGTTGCTCCCTACCTCTCTGCCTTATTATTCCTCTTCGGTGGTGCCTGTTCCTCTATTCATCTCTTAAGTGTTTCTTATATTGCTCACTCCTCACTGACACTTGTTTTTCCTCTTTATCTCCTTTGTCTGCTTTATTTATATCAATAAATGCAAAGCATTTAGCAAAATGTTTGATACATAAGAGTAAGTGTTCAGGGCCTCCCCGGTGGCGCAGTGGTTGAGCACTGGGTTGCGAAGCTGCTCGCAGCCTCTGGGGCACCGGTTCGATCCCCGGCTGCTCCCCAGCCAGCGGAGGAGGGTTCCACATGGCGCACAGACCTCTCCTGCCGCCCGCTGCTACCCTCAGCAGTGTACTTCGGTCCTTCTGCCTGTTCTGCTCCCTGCTCTGGCTCTGGTGAATTCTCTCACCCTCCCGCACTTTTGACTGTACCCAGTGCTTGTATAAATAAATAAATTAATTAAAAAAAAAAGTAAGCGTTCAATAAGTGGTACTGAACTATTAGATATATCCTACTCCATTAGTCTCTAGTTGATTTCAACAATTACTACTATTACTATTGTTACTACTTCTGTTGCTCCTGCTGCTTACGACTATTATTACAACACATATGCACAAACATTTTTCTCTTTACTTGCCACTCTGTTTCCCAAATGCCTTTACCTTGGGTTAATAAAATCCCCTGCATTTATCTCATCTTTATCACCTGTCCTTTGATTCCTATTAATGTAAATGAAGCATTAGAAGGCAAAGAGAACTAATATTTCTTGAATGTGTGCTGTGAGAATATCTATGTGACCTAAATAGGAATATGTATCTCATTTATTGCTCACAACAACTTTATGGAATTGTTATTAATAGCCTCATTAAAAAAAATGGAAGGACAATGAAATTCAGATTTATGTAGCTTTTATAAAAAGAGCTAAAGTTTAAATTCAGATCTTTGGGATTCCAAATCATCATAAGAACTCATGCTGTTTTCTTCTTTTGTGTCTTATTATTTGGGGCCAGCTAGCAATTCTTTACCATTGCAACAGTCCTATAGGACATATAGCTCTTGGTTAATGTAAATTTCCAAGGATACCATATTGGTTGCATATTTGTCAGAATAATCCTGACAGTGTAATTGTACCCAGTTGACTGAAAAAAAAATTAAATGAATTCTAAATAGGAGTTGTATGTTAGGAATATTAAAGAATCTTACCATCATAAAAAGTTAAGGATTTTATCTAAAATTTTTCCAGAGTGGCTTACCAAGAGAAGTTTCTTTAAATTTTTATTGATATAACATCATATATGCTTCATATATCAGCATTATTATTTGTAGTGTATCTATATATACTATATAGTATCTATATATACTATATCTATATATCTAGATATACTGTAGTATATCTATATATATGATCACAACAGAAATCTATCATCATACAGTTGATCTTGTTTATGTATTTAACCTAGCCTCCAACCCTCTCTCCTCTGGTAACGACTAATCTGTTCTCTGAATCTAAGAGTTGATTTTTGTTTTGTTTTGTCTCTTTGTTCCCATTGATAATTGAATTGTGAAAGATGTAGTATAGATTTACAATGGAATACTACTCAGCTTTTAATATAAAAATATGAAATCCTGCCATTTGTGACAAGATGACTAAATCTAGATGGCATTATGCTAAATGAATAAGTCAGAAAGAGAAAGAAAAACACCATATATTTTTCCCTATATGGAAGACAAAGCATGTTTTGTCTTTAAAAAGATCCTAGTAATAATATAGCAAATGGATTGAGAAGTAGCCAGGAATGGAAGTAGCATCATCAGTCAGTAGTCAAAGAGAGAGAGATAGGATGTGATGAGTTGAGGTAGTATAATAACTTTGAAGTGGAGAATGTATTTTAGAAATATCAATTGGTAGAGGCATAGGCCTTAGAACATTGGAGAAGTGAGGAGGGAGAAATACGATGATAAGCTACCTACAAATGATTATAAAAAGGAAACTATGAGGGGAGAGGGACATGATGATACAACTGTCTAATTCATGAATTTAGGAAGTAGGGGATATCATTATCAACTACAGTTCTATCTCTCAGATTAATCACTTGTAATAGCTACATTTTCCTAATAGCACTTAGCTGCTTGATGCACATTTATCCAACACCACAAGTTGGTTCCATTGGGGTAAATCACTCAATCAAGATGTGAGCATAATTCTCCAATAACTGTTTAAAGATATGACAAGGATATTGTAGGGGCGGGAATGACACGGAGCAGGTTTTCTATGATCCCATGCAGACTGGGAAAAGGAGGAATCAGAGTCCTGGAGACTTCAGAGGCTTTTGCAGGCTTTTTATTTACATTTACCAGGCGTATGGCAGGCAGGAGTGCTGGGGGGCCAGGAGGCTGGCAGCCCTCCCAGCCCCCAGAAAATCCTCACTCTATCTGGGCTTTCTGGCATTCTCTCTGCTTCTCTTCTCTCAGCTTCTCTGCTCCTGCTGGCGTCCCCGTGACACCAAAGCCCAGTCTAAGCCCAGGTGAATCCCATCTACATAGGCCCATACCCTACTCCAGGTGCCTGCCATCAGGCATGTATTCGTGACCACAGGATTCTGTCATCCATCCTAATGGTGGGAGGACAGAAAGGCCTGATACTTTTTACCTTACCCTACAGATATCAATAATCGCTTAGCCAATTTGTTTTGAAAATGTATATTTCTTAAAATGCATTTTAAGTGATAGCAGCTATTTTAGATTTAATAAGCACTTCTTTTGACTTTATGCTCTAATTTCTGTAGAATTTTGTATTTTTTAAATATATCACTTCTTGGCACCCACTACAAATGTTAGACTAGAACTCTCTATCATGTACTTACAGAGTTTTTCACTTAAAACACTGGCTGAATATTTTTGCTATGCCTTTTTTTTTTTTTGCCAGATATAGCTCTAATTAAATATTTGAGTACAAAACCTATTGGAAAATAGTTTCTTCAGGCTGTCACATAAATGAAGTGCTCTTATGTGATCATTCTCTCATTATCTCAGGTTAAAATTAAATTTGGTCTGAAAATGACTGAGAAAATAATTCCACGTAATAATATTATCAAAGAAATTAAAGAGAAGTTCTGTATTCTCAAATTATAGAAATAAAACTTAGAAATATATTAACTTTATATACAAATAATAAAAAGTGCCATTGATTATATAACTATGACTCCTCAAGAAATGAGAACATAAGTACAAAGCTCATGGATGAACAATAGTGATAAAAATCAGTGAAGTCAAGTTTGGAGGTACAGAAGGTATAATTTTATAGAGGTAATAAATCAAAAGATAACACCCTTTCCATAAAGTAAGAGGAGATATTTATGGGATATTTATAGTAAAATGTGGAAAGGAAAGGAATCAACAAAGGAAAGAGAAGAGTCACTGAAGAAGGAAAAAAGAATAAAGGAATGCTAGTTAAGGAAGCTGATGGAAAAGATATCTTTTAAGATAAGAGGTACAAAATTTTCTGAACCTTCCAGATAACCATCATATTGCTGTACTATTTTTTCCCATATAAATGTATTTCTTCAGCATTTCCTTATGTAAGTGTCTTATTTTAAAATCCCTGGCTGAGAAAACAAGCTTTCAATGTTCACTATGTTACGGATACATCATGTTCTATGCATTTCAAAAGCCACATTTTTTTTTCTTGTGTGATTTATTTATATAGCTTTCCAAAGACACATTTTTCACTATATTGCAATTGTAGAGACTTGAAAGTTGGAGTACATATTACGTTCCCTCTCCCTGATGTTCCTTCCCACAGCCCATACACTCTGTAAATCATAATCATGGAGGAGTGCAAGAACCACCTGACAAATGATTTTGTTATGACTAAGGTTCTCCAGTCCAAATAATCTGTTCCTCCATTTTTTCAAAAGAAGCTCTTCTGCAAAGCATTTTGAAAACAAGCAGTCTGTCTCCCCTTGAACAAACAATTTCTAAAGTATACTTTGAAAGTAATTTGAAGTCAACCAATAGATCAAAAGAAGAGACATGTAAAGATTTTGGCTTTGATAAGACTAAGCAATAAGAAACCTCCTAAAATTTTTTATGGGTGATCAATGAATGTTCAGCAGCTGGAATGTAAAAACAAATGTCAACAGAAAGAATTAAATCTCAGGCTTAAGAGGTAGTCCTTTTACAAATACATATATGAAACATTTCGTGTTCCCCTTTTCTTAGCTTCATCTTTAATTAACCAAGAAAATCCACTATTTGATAAAAGGGAAGACACTACCTTAATTCATTTTAGAACAGCAGATGTAGGTGATCAATTGTATCTTAATTTAATGGAAACTATTGTTCTTTTTGATTGCTGAGTAATATTCCATTGTGTATACGGTCTTTAAGAACTTGGAATAAGTGACACAGTGACATTGGTAAATCCATAGGTACAAAAATGTTTTAACTAATTATGAAATATTATGCATTGCCATGTATAGAAATAAATTATAGCTATCTTGTCCTAGCAAACTTTATTAAAATGAAGAGCACACATTATCCAGTCAGATCTACTATCAGGAAAGAAAACATCAGGCATAAATGGTGGTGAATGTACTCACCACTCTATCAGTCATGACTAAGACACACACACACACACACACACATACATGGTGACTAAAAATAGAAGCCTATAATGAACATAAAAAAGCAGCACAGTATTAAATCTATCCAAGTAATTTTGGTTTTAGAAGGAGAAAGGGTCAAGAATAACCCATGTTGGAACTGAAGTCTTGACTTCTACATCCCTTTGCATGGTGATAGAGATGATGTTATGACAACAAACAAAAGGAGCTATAAATTATGAATTCTATCTGGGGACAATAGAAAAAGCTAGCAAGAGGAATGCAGAAATAGCAACACAAAAATCAAAGTATCTGGAATCCAATTAAAAGTTACTAGAAAATAAAAAGGCGGGGAAATAAGACTTTAAATGAAGAGAAGGGGGAGTAAGGCAAGATAACAAAAGAATGGGGCCTCCCCTCGTAGCGCAGCGGTTGAGCGCTGGGCTACGAGGTTGCCTGTAGCCTCTGCAGTGCCGGTTTGATCCCCAGCCGCTGGGTGAGGGTCCCACATGGTGCACAGACCCCTCCTGCCACCTGCTGTTCCCCTCAGCAGTGTACTTTGTCAGTCTGCCTGTTCTGCTCTCCACTCTGGCTCTGGTGAATTCTCTCACTCTCCCGTGCTTCTGACTGTACCAGTGCTTGTATAAATATAAATAAATAAATCTTTAAAAAAATAAAATATAATAAATAAATAAATCTTTAAAAGATAATAAAAATAAATAAATTTTAAAAAGATAACAAAAGAATGAAGACACTGGGAACAGATTCATCACATACTCATAACTAGACTGCAGTAGAACAAAGGTAATAATTACAGAAAGAAAAGCAGATAATTGGGCCTCTCCAGTGGCACAGAGGTTGAGTGCTGGGTTGCGAGGCTGCACACAGCCTCTGCAGCACCGGTTCAATCCCCAGCTGCTCCCCGGCCGCCAGGGGAGGGTCCCACGTGACGTGCAGAACTCTCCTGCTGCCCCCTGCTCCCCTCAGCAGTGTACTTCGTCAGTCTGCCTGTTCTGTTCCCCGCTCTGGCTCTGGTGAAATCTCTCACCCTCCCATGCTTCTGAATGTACCCAGTGCTTGTATAAATAAATAAATAAATCTTTTTTTTTTTTTTAAAAAAAGCAGATAATTACAGCACATTATAGAAGTAATATCTAGAGGGGCATTCAAATGAGAGTAGAACAGGCCAAGCCTGTAGCCCACCCTGACCAGTGAGGTGTGCCTGGAGAGTTCGGCAAGCAGCAGAGTGGAACTGATAAAGTCCTTGCATGGTAAATCTCAGCAGACCTCAGTGAACCCTGAGGACACAACAGCCTTGGAGGAAACAAAGATTAAACCACATGGACATAATAGAAATTTAAAGGACATTGCACTATGAGGAAAGCAAAAATGAACAAATTCTTAGATATACAACACATGAGACCGAATAGGGAACAAATAGAAAATTTAAGCAAATCGATTTCAAAAAAGGAATTTGAAAGAGTAATCAAAAGTGTATCAAAAAACAGAAGTCCAGGACCAGAAATTTTCAAAAATGAGTTTTACCACAACTTCAAAGATATAGCAACACAAGATAAAGACAACTAAAAAGAAAACTACAGATCAACATTCCAAATCAACATACATGCAAAAATTCTCAATGAAATCTTAGCAAACTGAATTTAACAATGCATTAAAAAGATTATACACATGGCCAAATAGGATTTATTCCAGGGATACATGGAAAGTTCATCACCAAAATTATCAATCAATATAATTCATCACTTCAATAAAAGGAAATATAAAAATCATATGATCTTATCAACAGATGCTGAGAAAGCATTTGGTTACATTCAACATTCATTTGTGATGAAAACCTTAAAACTGGGTGATAGATGGAATATAGCTCAATATAATGAAGACTACATATGACAAACCTACAACTAACATCATTCTCAATGGTGAAAAACTGAATGTTTGAACTTTATGATATGGTAAAAGAAAAGAATATCTGTTTCATCAAAGGAAATTGCAGTTTCAATTTTCCTTGCTTGTAATCCATTCAGGTTTTCTATTTCCTTCTGATTCAGTCTTGGAAGGCTGCATGTTTCTAAGATGTCTATGTCTACCAGATTTTCCAATTTTTCAACATAAAGACATTCATAGTAGTCTCTTATGATCCTCTACATTTCTGAGGTATCTACAGTAACTGCTCTTTCATTTATGATTCTATTTACTAGAGTTTTCTCCCTTTTTAAATTAGTGAATCTGGCTGGAGGTCTGACTGTTTTTTCAGATAATGAGCTCTTGGTTTCATTGATCTTTTGAGGTGTCTTTTTGACTTCTGTTTCTCTCATTTCTGCTCTAATTATTTCACCTTTTTCTAGTTCCTTAAGGTATTATGTTCTATTACCTATTTGAGCTCTTTTTTGCTTCTTGATTTGGGTCTGTATTTGTTGTGTCCCACACAGGGACATATCTCTTCATTTTCATTTCTTGTATGGTAATTTTTAATTGCTTCCTTGATTTTCTCATTAACCCAATAGTCATTCAGTAGTGTGTTGTTTAATCTTTACATATTAGAGGTTTTACCATCTTGTTTATGTGTTTGATTTATAGTTTAATATGATTGTGATCAGAGATACTTGATATGATTTCAGTTTTCATGAATTTATTGATAAATTTAATTGATAAATTGTGATCCAACATGTGGTCTATCCTGATCCTGAAGAGTTCCGCATGCACTTGAGAAGAATGTGTACTCAGCTATGTGGTGTAGTGACCTATAAAATTTTAGTAGTTTCATCAAGTTTAATTCCTCATTTATGGCTATTATTTCCTTATTGATTTTCTGTGTGGTTGACCTGTCCATTGATATAAGTAAGGAGTAAAGTCCCTGTCCACTATTCTGTTGATGCCAATATTTCTTTTTAGATTTGTTAATGGTTATATATTTTGGTTCTCTGCCTTTTGGTTCAGTATATTGATGAGTATTATATCTTCCAATGCATTTATCCCCTTATAATATGTCCACCCTGTCTTTTGTTATCTTTTTACTGAAAGTTTATTTTATCCAGGTATAGTTGTTTCTTCCCTTTTTGAGGGACCTACTGCTTGTAAGATTGTTTTCCAGTCACTTACTTTGAGCATTTGTTTATATTTGGAGCTCAGATAGGTCTCCTGAAGACAACAGAAAGATGGGTTTTGTTTTCAGGTCCAACCTCCTATTTTCTGCCTTCTGTTTGATGAACTCAATTCATTTAAATTTAGACTGATTATAAATATTTGGATATTTGCTACCACATTCTTTAGTTTTTAGGTTCTATTTATTTCCTTATTTTCTGTGACTTTTCTTCGCTTTGATTTAGATAGGAATGCCTCTTCCAACACTTTTTGTGGGGAGGGGAGGTCTAGGGAATGCAAATTCCTTCAGCTTTTCTTTACTGGGAAGGTTTTTTTCCTCCTTCATATCTGAAAGAGAGTATTGCAGGATAGAAAATTCTTGGCTAACAGTTTTTAATCTTTGAATATTTTAACTACATCATTTCATTCTCTCTTTGATGATAGAATTTCTACTTCCAGTATGATATAAGCCTGATGGGAAAATGTTCAATACCTGCTTTTCCCTCCTAGCCCTCTTCAATATTCTTTGTCTTGAACTCTTGCTAGTTTCACTAATAGTTGCCTTGTAGGTCTTATGCATTTAGATAACTAGATGTTGTTTAGCTTCATGGACTGCCATATTTTCCTCACCAGGTATGGGGAATTTTTCTGTATTATTTCCTTGGATAGGGTCTCAGGTCCCTCTCCCTTGCTTCCCATTCTGAGATTTATATTATCCTAATACACATGTAATTGGAAAGGAGTCCAGAAAATACATATTTTTTTATTTTATATATTTTTTACATTGTTCTTAATTTTTTACACAATGTATGCTTTGTCATCTCGGGTATAGTCCCTGTGAAATTCCCACCACCAATTCACCTGTGCACAGTCATCACAGTCTTCTTTGCTCTTCCCACCCCTGTTTTGATCCTACTCCCTTCTCCCCTGCTGCAGAATGTCTTTGGTTCACAGTTGCTTGTTGTTTTTGATTTTCACTTTATTTTTTAAATAATGCTAGATTTTTTTCCAAAATTATAAGCTCACAGATGCATGAAATATAATAGACCTTGAGCACGGAAAGAAGAAAGTTAAAAGTCATGACTAAATTACCTCATGTCAGTGATCATGAGGAAATCTTAAAAACAGAAAAAATACACATTTACTATGGAGAAAATATTGGAAAACAGCAGATTTCTTGTCAGAAATAATGTAAGTGAGCAGATAATGGAGTTGTAGAGTAGGAAAAGAAAAACTGCCGTATTTTAGAATTCAATATCTAGTGAAGATTTATTCAAAACACATTGGTAAAAGAATAATATTGGCAAAAAAATTGAAAAGATTCTCCACAAAAGAAAGTATATAAAATGACAAACAAGAAATGAAAAGATGCTTAATTCACTGACCATGAAAGAAAGCTAAATTATAAGCACAATGAGTATCACTGCATTCCTAGTATGCTGGTTAAAATTAAAATGATTCCTTAAAATTGGAAGACCACTGCATATCCTATTAGGATGGTTAAAATGAAAATTATCCCTTAAAGTTGGAAGATGCAGAGATTAACATGGTCCCTGTGCAAGGATGCCATGCAAATTTTTGATGGAAAATAAAAAAAGACTGAATATATGAAGTATTGGTCAGGGTATAGAGAAATTGGAACTCTTATACATTATTGATGGGATTGTAAATCATATACTATTTGGGGAACAGTTTGTCCATTTATTTAAAAATTATATGCAAACCTAATAAATAATCCACCTATCATACTAAATTATTTGCCTAAAGTAAATAAAAACATATGTCCACACAAAGACGCACAGACATCTTGATTGCACGTTTCCTGTAACTGTTGAAAACTGGAAACAATTCAAATGTCCATGAATAGGTGGATCAATAAACACTGTGGCATATTCAAACAATGGAAAGCTACTATTGACTAGACATCTTATTTGATGATTAATCATGAAATTGACATATTAAATTTTCACATTTATTGATCTTCAATCCTTTACCTCATGGTCTACACACACGTATACACATAATCTTCTCCCATTAGTTCCCATCACGATGAAATAAAAATCTTTTATCTAGTTGCTGATAGAAACTTAGGAGTATTTGTAGACACCATCATTTCCTACCTTCCTCTTATATGTAACTCATTACCAAATTTATTTGATTTTAACTTCTCAATAACTTGCAAATCTGTTCTTGTTTATCCTTCTTTACTAATATCATCCACACTGGGGGATAATTATAGATTATTGCCTCCTAATACAACTCCCTGCATAAATTCTTTTAATTTAGTTTATTTTTAACATTGCAGTCAAAGTTATTTTCTCTGAATGGGAATGTGACAACACCACCCATTCTTATGACTTCTCATTGCACTTAGGAGACAGAACTTTTTAAAATGACTTTATAATTTAACTCATGAAAAATTTGATAGTAAAAGGGGGTTTACCTAATTACAACAGGCATCATAAAGCACTTTCCTGAGAATCAGATAAAAAGTTTCAAAACAGTCCTCCCCAACATGTGCCACTTTGACATATAAACTATTTCAAACTGAAATCAACTGAGCCTTGCAGACATGAGAGAAACTTTTACTACTCCCTTAGTTACCTAGAAAAATGTAAATTGAGGATTTTACCTAGAATTAGGGCTATCACTAGAAAAAATCTTTTTATCTAAATAACATTTATACCAGGAGGAAAACGTCTAATTATTGATTATCTGCTCTTCATTTCATCATTTGAAATTACTCTTTCCCCACTTGAAATCCCAGATCTTTATCTCATTCTTTAACATAAGATGGCATATATACCTCACTTTACCTTTCCATCCTCACATCGCTCATGTCTATGACTGCCCATATGTACAAAGTTGAATTGTTCTTCTGTTAATCTGTATGATGTTAATTTGAATATTCAACCAGCCCAAGAAGAACCAAGGAGTCAGAGGGGTAGAGAAAATTTCCCCTCCCCCCCCCACAGAAATATGTTGTCACTCTACAATTAAGTCTAATTATATTACTTTTCATCGAGGTAATGGAGCAGAGACATCACTATAAAAAGGGTGGGTATCATGTTCCCTGCCACAGCTAAGGAGGAGCAAAGCTGGACAAACAGGTGAAGCAATATAACACAGAAAGGAGGTGAACTCAGGGAGATGCACAGCAGGAGGGGCAGGGAGAGACACATGGAGAAGGATACTTGCTTCTTGGCATTGGACTTATACAAGGGAACTCAGATACTTGGAGGAGATACATGGAGGAAAGATACATGGAGGAGAAAGGCCCATTTTGCTTCTAGGGTCTTGCAGGGCTTGGCATTGCACTAGGGTCTTAGGGGGCTTGGAGGAGACACATATGGAGAAGAGACACATGAGTGAAAGACAGTTGGGTAGGCTGGTAATGGCAGTTGTTATCTTGATTTGTACTTTGATTTTGTACCTTTCATCCCAGATTTACCTGGCCTCTTTCCTTCCCTTTCTTATGGTTCCCTCCAGAAGGTACCTTAGACTTGGGTCAAGCTTTTAGACCTCTGGGACTCTGCTAAAGGCCAAGCCTGTTTGGCTGTGCATCGGTAACTTTGGGTGTTCTATTGGGAAACTATAATCCTTTCTCCTGTCTCTATATGCATTAATTCTATTCAAATTCTTTCACACTAACTATGCTTTATTTCTGTGTGAATGGATGGCTAGACCCTATTAGAACATGCAAGTTTGGGGGTCCTGAGTCACCCCCTCAGTCTGAATGCTAACAGTAATATTAGTTTACACACTGTGCATGAATAATGGGTATCTTTAAGGGTTTAAACCTCTTCATATATATCCCTTTTCTACCACATCCCCAAGCTCTCTTAGCTCTAGTCATGCACACATACTATCTCTTCATTATAATTCCTATAGCCAGAGAACTTTGTATATTTACTCCTTCCTCTGCCTGGAAATTATCTGTGTGTCTCAACTTCTAATCTGTTAAGTGGAAATAATGATTTTACTTACTTTGCATAATTATTTTGAAGACTGAGTTTATATATGTAAACCACTTAGTCTAGCACTACTGTAACTGTTACTACTACACTGCTACTATCATTATTATTTTGCTTTCTCTACTTGATTAGCATCTACTTAGATTCTTGATTTATTACACAAAATATAAGCCACTTATTCTCTCCTAAATCTCTAAGGCTATAGACATATTCAATCAGGAAATATTAATTGTGCATCTACTATGTAGGCCCTGTTGAAGGAACTGTGGATGCTGGAAAGAAAACAACAACAAAGACTTTGTGTTTGTTGAGCTAATATTTTAGCACAGAAGACAGGCAGTAAAGCAAAGCGAATAAACAATAGACAGACTATATAGTGAGTGCTGGAGAAAAATAAATGAGGGAAGAGATTACAGAGTACCAGGGATTTAGTATTACAATTTAAAATTACATTTGAACCAGGACATTAAGATGCTAATGGAGTGAGTTAATAATTCACTAAGAAAGAGCAGCCTGGGTAGAGAAGTGCAGTGTAAAGGCACTGAGACAGGAGCCTGGTATGTTCAAGAAACTTAAAGTTGAAGAATGAATTAAAGTAGGAATTACAGTTAAGAGGAAATGACCAGTTTTGGTCAGATTGATATGATAGGCTTTGGAGCAGAGAGGTGGCATGTTCTGATAATCCATTTTAAAAGGATCACTCAGGCTACCTTGTCAGAATAGACTGAAGGAGAGAAAGTACAGAAGGGAGATGAAATTATTCCCTTTTAAGTACAGCATTACTGTGATCTTCATAACTCTTATCACAGTAAACATTTTATGTTTGATTGTGTGATTATTTGATTGCTTGTCTTTCCCCAGACCATAAGCTTTGTGAGACTAGAAATTGTATATGATTTTTCCATTGTTAAATTAAGAGTGTCAAATATATAACTTCAAATCTGTTAGTTTTTCAGTAAATATTTGTCGAATAATTGAGTGAATGAAAGAAAGGATCTCAGTTATTATATTCCAGTTTCTGATTTTTTTAAGATTGCCAGCTTCTAGGTGGCGTTTATTTATTTATTTTTAATTATTTATTTATACAAGAATCAGGGTACAGGCCAGATGCGCAGAAGAATGAGAGGATTCACCAGAGACAGAGCAGGGAACGGAACGGGAGACTGACGAAATACACTGCTAAGGGGAGCAGCCGGCGGCAGGAGAGGTCTGCTGCGCCATGTGGGATTCTTGCAGGCTCTGCAGAGGCTGCAAACAGCTTCACAGTGCGGTGTTCAACCACCTGCTCCACCAGGGAGGCCCTCCAGGTGGCATTTAAAGCAGTATTTTATACTTTTTTTCAATTTCTACCATAACTAGCCTATGTTCTAGCCTAAGTACTGAATGTAATAGAGTACTCAATGTAATAAACATTGGATAAATTTGGTTTTATGGTCTATTTGGGCATCTTTTACAACATAAATTTCCTTGAAAAAATTTCCAACAAGAAAGAAAACTTCTAAAAGTAAAGATAAGCTTTAAAAATTCTAAACAGAGAACATGAACTCTTAAGGTTTACATATTGCCAGAAACTATGAAACTCACACAAGGGAGAACTAATGATGAAATTTTTTCCTTGTCTTTTGGGAAATAAGACTTGATAATAGAAGTTTATTTATAATCATAGCTGCAGAACTGCCTCTAGGAAAGCAATAATAATGGGACAAGTTATCTTGTTTTCTTTCAGATCCAATTAAAAAAACTAAAACTTGGTCATTTAAAAAAAAAATTGATAGAACCAAAGTTATAGATTTACTAATTAAGTCAACCCAATTTACTAACTACCTGGCATTGTAATATCAAAAACAGGCATTAATTGACTGAACTATGTAGGAATAATATATTTTCATGATTGGAAATGCTCGATAAATTTTAAATACACAATGAATTTATTATTTTCTAGTAGTTATTTGCTGGATTGAATATATAGTTTTTAAAATACCAGATTAAGGAATAATATTAAAACTGACCTCTAATGATTTAGTTTTCTAAAGACATAAAATTGCTGGTGTGAGTTCTCTTTCACTGTGTCAAATTCCTATTTGCTAAATCAAAACATAATTTCTTTCTGTGAATAATCTGTATGCACATCATAAATAATATATGCTATTCATATAACATGTAAAGTTTCTAATATGTTATACTTAATTTCCAGATATATTCTTCAATAGCTTGTGGTTTGGTCACAATTAGTGGAGGTTTAGTAGAAAATATTTTGTGATCCTTACATGATTGTGCAAGCAGTGAGGTGGAGACCAAAACAAATCTTATATCACTTTCCTTCTCTTTGACCTATATCCCAATATAAAGAAAGAATCACCCAAATCATTTCCAAGCTCTAGTAAACTATAACACATTTAGAGGCTGTAGAGTATCATTATTATTATTTAACTATTAAACACATGTATCCCTCTCAATTCATATCAAATTTTGGAAAACAGAAAATTTATATATGTATATGTATGTAATTTGTATACACAAATTTCCACTCTCAGACTTTCACTTAATAGAGATGGATGGCAGGGGGGAAGGGAGGAGTGATAGTGCCTATATTGAATCTTGGAAGACTGCATAGGAACTATCCAAGAAAAAGATCAGAAAAAAAACAAAATATGTAAAAACCAGAGGAATTCCAGGATCTCATCTAATTCTAGGATACTGAAACTTGCTCAATTTCATAGGAATGGGTCAGGTAAAATGTGGCTGAGGCTATTTGAATACTGCCTGCTTATATTCAAATTGGTCCTAAAGGAAAATTGAAATCTTCTTATGAAAGAAAACTGAGGGCCTCCCCTGGTGGCGCAGGCGGTTGAGCGCCTCACTGTGAAGCTCTCCGCAGCCTCTGCTGTGCGGGTTCGATTCCCAGCTGGCCAGGGAGAATCCCACATGGTGAAGCAGACCTCTCCTGTCTCGCCCGCTGCTCCCCTCAGCAGTGTATTTCTTCAGTCTGCCTGTTCTGCTCCCCGCTCTGTCTCTGGTGAATCCTCTCACCCTCCCGCGCATCTGGCCTGCACCCCGATTCTTGTGTATATGAATAAATAAATCTTTATTAAAAAAAGAGAGAACTGAGATGGAAAGCTCAGTTGGCCTATGAAATGAACTAGCAAGACAGAAGCTATGAAACTGCAGCTAGGGGAATAGGAAAATAAATAGAGGACAAAGTAGTAGGGCTGTAAGAAATACGCAAGTAAGTAATCCCTGACTCTCACTTTAGTGCCCCTAAAGGAATCTTTAATAGTAAGCAGTGAAAAAGCCAATGTCTCTTCTTTTCCTAACCCTCCCATCAAGGTGATTATGAAGACAGAAATGGTCAAAGAATAATTTGTTACAGGTTGACATGACATTTTTCCAATAAGAAAATGGTTCAGAATAATTCAGAATTAACCTCTCTTCTGATCTCCTCTTGTTACATGATTTAAATCCTTTGTGTATATTTGTATTGAAAACAAGTAAGACATCATTGCTTACTTCTAGTGTTGTCATAAGTAACCCCAGTAGAAGATATCCTGGTTCTTTTTCCTGATATTACATTTGCCATTAACTCATGCTGCAATTTCATGAACATATTCTGTGTGGGGCCTCCCTGGTGGCTCAAAGGTTAAGACACAACCTATGAAGCTATCAGCAGCCACTGTAGCACGAGTTCACGAGTTCCATCCTTGGCCAGGGAGCTACCCACATGGTGCAACAGAGCTCTCCTGTCTCACCTGCTACTCCCCTCAGCAGCGTATTTCTGTCGATCTGCCTGTTCTGTTCCCCACTCTGTCTTTGGTGAATCCTCTCATCCCCCCACCTCTAGCCTGTACCCCAGTTCTTATATGCATAAATAAATAAATCTTATATGTTCTTATGTGCATAAATAAATAAATCTTAAAAAACATTCTGTGATAAATCCTGTATCATAAACAAATGTGTCACCCTGGACTCAACCACCAAAGCCATACACTGTAGCATATGGACATATCAGAACAGAGCAACAGTGGAAAAACAAAAGACCTTCATCCACTGGCATGTTAGGAGGTGAAAGCTTACAAGTAAAAGTGACAGAGATTCATCCTATTTTAATAATCTCTTAAACAGTGTTTCCACAAGTTCTCTGTATTTACATCTCCCTCCTTTTTTCTGTCAACATAATTCATAAATTAAAAAATAAATGAATAAAGATATGCAAATCTTTAAACAGGAAGCATAATAGTCAAATATACAAGAAAAGCTGTTCATCTTTTAAAAGAGCAAGGGAACATGAACTCACAGAACATCAAGACATACAATAAGAAATGGAGATCAAGAAGTTATCAAAGGCTGTTGATTTTATATAGGTAGAGAGACATAATACAAAGATTCACAGTTTATAATTTAATTACTCATGATTACATTAGAACTCTGTGAAGTTGTAAATTCCTTCATAATACACATCAACACAATATATATTGTCATATTGTCATAATTTAGCAAAGAACTTTATGTAAAAGACGAGATTTTCTACGTATAAATTCTGAGTATTCAGAGGACAAACTTGAACAGGCACCAAAATTTCATTTTTAGACCTGTGGCAAGACTCAGTCCCATTTACATGATAAAATGTCCCCAAGAAAAAAGAAACCTCAATTTGGTCTAGATAACACAAATTTCCTAATTATACTAAAAAACAATTTACTGCTCTTGATACCTTCATAAAATATGCCCTGAGAGTTTATTGTAGAAAGAAAGGTTTGCATCTACTCTTGTCATGTTTCAGGTATTCTTTTATGTTAATATATTTCTAGTTATTTTCATAGAAAAAATTAAGGAGGTGTAACATACCTAATCCTATTTCACTGGAACCAAGGGGACTTATAATTGGACTAATGATTTTTTTTTTTTTACTAAGAGGAAAGCTAATTAAGTGATTTTTTAATAAATTCTATTGTGTATGACAGATTTTTTTTTCCCTGACAGTCAGAAATCTGCAATTTCTGAATTAATTTGTCTAGTTGTAAGAACTGAAAACTTATAACTCACTCTGGACCTAAATTGCTTTACAGTTGTGAAAGAATAATGATTAAAAGTTATGTTTTCAAATATCAAACCTTACCATATAGCATAGTTCAAATGCAATGTGTCTTGAAGCTTGAGAGTAATTATGCAAAAAAAAAATCAGATGAACTTATTCAATGTGTTGATAAAAAGATGGAGTTGAAATATCTATCCTGAAAAGAAATAATGTTTCACTAAGGACCAAGTAATTTAGAGTTGTCTAAAGGTATCCCTGTTTTGTTTGTAAGTCGTTTGTAGGAGGAAAGAGAAATGAGGTAGTAGAGGGTATGGTTTGTACCAAAATTCGTTTGATTTCAGAGCATAGCTACACTTTTAACTAATAGGTAAACAGCTTCATAACTAATGCCTACCAAAAACTGGATAATAATTATGATTAGTTGTGCTCAAATCTACTTCAACAGGCTTTGTAGAAGAATGACCTTTATTAACTTAGAGACCAAAGCTTAGGGCTTAAGATTTTAGAACTCTATGTTCTTCCCCATCTCCTGATTTTCACTTTGCCCCCTGGCAGTTCATGTGTACACTTTAGTCTTCAGCTTCAATACTGAAATGGTAATTCTGTGATTCTACTCAAGCAGTTCCTATCAGAAACAGTAACATTGGCTAGAGGTCAGGAATGAGTTTTGTTTAAAGAATACCCTAAGAAGCTGAGATTCTGATATATTAATTTGAATACACCATGAAATATATGACTTTATGAATGTGCTCTGTCTTTTTAAAGTTAATTTCTCACACAAAACAAATCTTGTGATGCGCCATCTCAATTTAATCCACCTCTGGACACTTAAGTGCTTTTCAGAAATGTTTCTTTTTCTTATTATGTCTCCAGATTCCCAATAGTTACTTAGGTTCCTGCTGCTCTAAAATTATGACACATTCCATTGAATCCTGTCCACACAATTGTTAAGGTGAAGAAGAAATTTCTACATCTAAGAGTGAATTCAAAACGGAAACCAACATATAAAACTCTAAGTTATAAAATTAGTTTGAAATTTTGGAATACCTTTTGAATATTAAGAAAAACAAATCTTTATGTACCAATTGGTGCTTCTTTAATATATTTATTAATATGTCTACAACAGCAAATAATTCAATTAAATACAATATAGCAAATATTGACTTCCCACTCTACTAGATAATGTACAATTCTTTATGACCATACTGCTCCCACCACCTTGACTTTTTCTACATTCTATAGGATGATTTAGTTTCCTCATCTATAAAATGAGGATAATAATATCGCCTATCTTGTGGAGTTACTGAGAATATAGAGATAATCAATTGTAAAATGCTTAGAAAATAATGGAAATATTGAAAACACTCAATAAAAGTTGTTTTCATAGGTGGCTTAATCTGTGCAATATTCTTCTTCCCAGGAATGTAATGTTAGTATGGAAATGTACTGTATCAAAAATGTCTTTCCAGATGACTAAAGTCTACTTGTTTGATACATAATGCTGCAAAATATTGCCTTACATCAGCAACATGTTAAAAATAGGAAGATAAAAAGAATTACACACATATACCTTGGTAAATCATCTAAATAAAATGAAGTTATAAAAAATAAACTTCAATGTTCTGCTATAAAGGCACAAAAGCCAGTAACCATAAGCATCCAAATGTATCAGGTCACCACCTGTCAGCAGGTGAGAGGCTTCTGTGTTTATGGTGACAAATAGTTCAACATGTTTCTCAAAATCAATGATTCAAGAGGTTTTTTTATTTCTGTTTTCTCTCTCTGAAGAACAGGCCTCTGTTTCTTTCCACCTCTGGTATAATTCAGGAAGAATAATATCATGTCTTAATTCAAAATGAATGATGAAGTACAGAGTTTCAAACTATATATCTTTCTAAAGATGTCAGTTTCCTTTCACTACTTGCCTATATTCCAAAACCAAGTTTAAATTAAACACAGATCAACAGTAAATCTGTCAATTGCTATCTTATTTATGGCACTGTTAGAAGAGCTACTGATTTTCTCCTATAAACCAAGATGGATACTTTCTGATTTCTTCAGAATTAAAGCAACTTAAATATTTTATGGTATTTTTATTAGCTTACTTGAGCTGTTCACTATTCTGATGATCTTAGGTACTGCCCATCATGTGTCTGCCATGTAAGGAACAGGGGTATATGTTCTGTACAGAATATGGAAGAACTACAGAACTTGATAAGTATAAAACTATGATGTGATTTTAAGACTCAAAAAGAGAGAAAACTGTAACAGAAGATGATGTAGATAGATATTTTGGAATTTATTGATACATTCCAGATTTATATCTCTGAAAATTCAGATTTAATTCTTAATGTTGAATGACAAAAATTAGCATAATACATAGCATTATAAAAAGTATAATCAATTTGTATTTATATTTAAATACAACACACAGACACAAGCACATCACAATTATTACTTTATAAGGATATACCTTAAAACTTATATAAATGACAACTCATCACAATTATCATTTGTACTATCTGACTATAGGTGGTGTTTAAGTCTTTGTGACACCAAGATCAGGTTATCTGCTGTGTTCCTTCATTTTTCTACTTTTTTTGTTTTTAACGGTAGGTCTATTATGATTATTTATACCTGCTTTCTGATTGTATGCTGGGTGTGTAGGAGGCAGGTAACTTGTCTTTTTAGTTCACAGGGTTTCACATTGAGGAAGTCAGAGTGTAGGAATGGAACACTTAAACCTGATTTATTTGATAAGATCCTGGAATCTGAACATGATGGGTACAGAATGTGATGCTGGAGGAAATTGGAAGGAGTGAGTATGTTTTGAATGTGGGATTAAAGTAAAAAAAAAAAAAAAACAAACACAGTTGAAAAACACAATTACATCAAAAACATCCAAGTTATTGACAGTCTGATTTTAAAATGAAATTCAATAGACCGGAAACAACAAAGAATCTTAAATAAGAAGAAGATTGGTACATTTTTACTCCTGGATATCAAAACTCATTATAAAGCTGCAGCAATGAAGACAGAGTGTTTTTGGCATACAACAAACAAATAGAACAGTAGGAGAAGATAGAAAGTGCAGAAACAGATTGTTGTTTATACAGATGGTTGATTTTGGAATAAAAATGGAAAAAATTTGAAAAAGTATTTTAACTCTAAACATGTAAATACTAAATAATCAAAATAGATTAATTTTAAAAGGATGACTATTTGGGTAGCATAAATTAAAATTCAATTATATACTATTTATAAAAGAGCCTCTAAAATATAACATTTATAAAGGTTTAAAATAAATATTTAGAGAAAATATGCCTAAGAAATTATCAATTTAATATCACTATATTGATATGAGAAAACTTAAACTTCATGAATAAAGTGAAGCATTGCTACAGATAAAGAATTTCAACACATCATAATGAAAGTAACATTTCCTCCAGTAAACTATTTCTGCATATCAAATAGCATATAGTACAGAAGTAAATTAGGCAAAACCATATAGAACTAAAACAAGAAAGAGAGTCCCATAATTATAGTTGGAGATTTTAATACCATAATTGATGGATTGGATAGGATAGAATAGGATAGGAGATAGATGGTAGATCAATAGCTTGATAGATCTATAGATAGAAAGATAATATAAAGGACCCAGTGAAATTCCTAATCTAACTGGGGCATATAAAACATTAGCAAACAATTGCAGAATGCATATACACTTCAAGGACACATGGAACATTCACAAAATTGTTCATGTACTGTCCATATAACAAAATTCAACACATTTTAATTACTGGAAAACCTAATGACAAAGTATTCTGACTATAGTACAACTAAATCAAAAATAAGAAGAGGGGAAATAAAAAATATGAAGTTTGTAAAGTTGGAAATCTACAGTTAAGTAAGTTGTGGGTCAACATATAATTTATAATAGAAGTAAGAAAATATCTTAAACATAATAATAATGAAATATGACATTAAAATTTGAAAAATATATCCAGACTAGAACTTTGAAATGTATAGCCTTAAAAAGTATTAGAAAAGGAGGCTCAAAGTCATTGAGTTAAGCTACACATCCTTCTTAAAAAATTACAAAAGTAGCAATATCTCAAATAAAGGTACAGTTAGATAAGAAGGAAGTTAAGAGCAAAATTTGATGAAAAAGAAGACAAACATAAAACAGAGAAAATCAACAAAATCAAAAATTGTTTCTTTGCCAAGATAGATAATTGCTTAACTTCTGATAAGACTGATAAGAGTGAAAGTAAAATAACTAATACCAGAAATGAAAAAGAATACAACACTATTGATGTTTTGGAAAATTAAATAAAAAATATTAGGAAGATATTGTGAACAATATTATGTAATAAGTTTGAATATTTAGATAGAATGTCTAGTACATATAGCTAGTAATTAGCAGTATGTGATAATGTTGCATGAATAGACAAATAGATGAACTGAACAGAATAAAGTTCTACAAACAAATTCACAGTTAAATGGACAAAATATGTGACAGGCTTGGTATTGTATATAAAGAAGGAAATAATAGGCTTTTCATTAAAAGTTGTGAGTTCATAAAAAGTTCATTTAAAGTTGTTTTATTGAATATAAAAAAATAATTTACTTGGAACCATAACTCACACCATGAACTGGAACCAGTCTTCATGGATACAAATTTAAATACTGAAGACAAGTCACGCAACTTTGAAAAGATAATATAAACAAAAGAGCATCATGAAAGTGGGCTTAAAAGATTCTTAAATACTAAATGAAAGCATCAACCATAAATTAGAAAATATTTGTATCACATATATAAGAGAAAGGAGAGGGAGTTTAAACTGGTGGTAAAGATCAGGGACCAAAAAGTCACACAGTCTAGGGTAGGAAATTTCCCATGTCACTGTATAACCATGTGACCTATGTCAAGTTACTTAACCTTTTTCTATAGCTCATCTTCTAATTTCCAAAACAAGGCTAATAAAGGTATCTACTAATAAGATGAACTAAAGAGAAAACAATGTAATGTAATGATAGAACTTAAATACCACAAACCTTTCACAAGCTCATGAGAGCCTCTTGTACAATGTCACATTTAATGATTTCACAGTGTCCGACAATGCCCATTCCAGTTTTAGTTCAATGAATATTTATTCCTGGACAATTAAATTATTTTACTTATTTTGCATGAGCCCCCCTGAAATTCAAGTTCTTGATATTTCCATAAACTAAATTACTAGAAATGCATTTGTTCCATCTTAAAATGCAGACTTTTAATGCTTTCAACAGCATTACTTCAAAGGTAAATTTATTATTCACATATTGATACTGGGTTTTGTTCAATTACAAATTTTATGTAATCTCTGACAGATTTTGAAAACTGAGTTACTTAGACACAGTCTCCACAATTCCAGAAGCTCCAAAGAACACTCTTTTTATAAGAGATCAAGTAAATGTATAGATTAGCAAATCATCTTGATTAAAGAATGTATGCTACTTATCTCTGTAACCACAAACCTAGTATATTTTCATATGTGGAAGTACTCAAAGAATGATTGCTATGAAAATACTAAGTTTGAGTGATAGGAGATTCTACTTTTCTGGTGATACCCATAAAAGTTAGAAGCAATTGTTTCACAGAAAGAATAAACCATCAAGCTAAATATCCAGAGTATTTTACAATAAATATTATAATTGTGGAGTTTGTTTATTGATTTTCAAGGACTTATGCTATCACTATTGCTCATCTAAACTGTGACTGCTGCCGCGCCGGTTCGGCCGGCGAGGGGCCCACCAAAATAAATAAATAAATAAATAAACTGTGACTGCCCCCTATTGAAAAATATACTTTAACCCCTGTTAGCATCATTCTTGTGAAATTTGTATATTCCATTTGGTACCTACTTTGACTAAAAGACATAAAATCAATTTCCAAAGAGTCTAGACATATAGTAATTCCCTAAATATGAGGTTGAAGGGATGAGGTATAAATAATAATCTGAAGACCTATATTTATCTTAATAGTTCATAAACAAATCAGAAGTCATGAATGCTGAGGCTCTGTGATAGCATAAAACTGTGAGCGCAGTCACTGATTTCATGGCAGGGAGCCCACCTCTCATGATAGATTGGAGATAACATTATTGATTAAACGGAGATTAGAAAAGTTGAACCAAGTCATGCAGAGAGACATGTAGATCTAAAAGACTAATGATGCCCCCCTTATGGGTCTGTTGGAATACCTTTTAGTGAAGAGTTAAATCCAAATTTCTTCTTTATATTTTAAGTAGGTCGAGGTATATTGAATAGAGATAGAAAATATTTTTTTAAAGCAAAAATTTCAAAAAGAAAATCTTATGATGGGGGGAGTATAATGTGATTAATTTGTATGAAGATTTCATAAAATTACTAGTGACTAGTGATTTTATAAGTTATTTTCCTCATAAAAGGTACCATTATAATCTCTTTTGCCTTATGGAAAGGAGAAATAATTTTCTTTAGTCTGTATAATTTCTGAAATAACACTTGAATAATCATTAATTTAGACATTCAGCAAACACTTATTAAAAACCTACTACATCCAAAAGCACAATTTAGTAACCTGTGAGTGCTATAAAGATTCTTAACACACAGTTCCTATACTCAAGATTCATAATTATCAAATACAAGCATGATTATTAAACAGGCAGTGCTTGTTTATAAACAAGCAGTGCTATAAGAAAGACATTGATGATGTATAGTGCTAAGAGCACAGACACACCTCCAACTGGGAGGATTCAGAAGTTTCATGAAGGTGGCATTTCTATTAAATTTTGAGGATGGGCTGGAGAGGCAAACTACAAAGAGATTGTGGGGTGATAAAAAGTACAGGGCATACAAATGGGGAACAGTTAATTTAATTGAGAGCATGGGTCACAAAATGAACAGCATGAAAATCCATGGTTAAAAAGGTAGGTGAGCTGAAACGTGACCTAAATCCTGTGCTGAATATATTTTGGAGTAAGCAAGTTTCTTGGTCAAAGGAATAACCACTGAGGTCATGCCTTACAGAGCCTGGCAAATTTTCAGGAGCATTTGGCATGAAGTGGACTATAGATGATTGAGAGAAAAAGACTTATAAGTCCTTATAAGAAGACTTATAAATTCCAGTCAAAAGAAGATTGAGAAGATTATGACAGTCTGGATGTAGAAAAGATTGAATATGCTTGATGGTTTCAGAACAAAGATGGTTTCTGTTGTCCTTTGATTTTTTTAATTTAGAATCCCCCCACCACCACCAATCTCCTGGATGGATCAGTGCTTACTTTTTTAGGAGGGAGTCATGAAAATGATTCAACTGCTGGCCAGACTTGCCCAGGTGTAGAGAACTGTAGTAATTATAAGACAGCTTAGTTCAGAGCTAAGAGTTACAATAGATAGTAGCCTATGATCTGCTTAGGGAACGCAAGAAAGTAAAAGGACAGCAAGGTTAAAGATGCTTCAAGAGGTTACACCTGAATTGCTTTGCTTTTCAGAGTGACTCTAGAAGGCTTTGTGTGCCTTCCTTGATAGTTCCATGCTTTATAATTGTTATTTATAGTTCTAATATTCACTTGTGCAAGGAACAAGTGATAAGATGAAGAAGTGCACTGAGGTATCTTTGAGGGACACCTCAGAAGAGAGATGCTGTGAGAGAGGGCAGCTATTGAAAGCCAGCTATGCAGACTCTAGCCTCTCATTCCCATTACCCCGACCTCAGCAATTTTCTAAAGGTTATTGGGAGGATCTACCAAAAGGGAGCCATCAAGGAGAACAACTCACACAATACTCAGAGAAGATCAAATACTTAAAAGACTGTATACTCTCTAAATACTATCCTGAAATGAATCATCCCTGAGGGGAAGTAGGTAGCACTTAGTGTCTATTATTGTATTAAAATATCAGATGGAAAAGACTAGTCTTCCAACGTATTCCTAATTGAGGGGAGGGAGAATAATAATTTCCCTCTCTCCTAAGACATAGTTAGATTGGAGGCTCTCAAATTCCAGGAATATGACTTGAGCAAGCTTATAAAAACCTTGATTTATAGGTCAAGCTTCCAGTTCCTGGTAGGAAGTATGACATGAGAAAAAAAAAAGTACAGATGTGTCAAAATGTATAGCTGTTTCTTATCAACTTTCACAAAAACTGAGTTTTTTAATTCTATCCATTCTAATACACACACACACACACACACACACACACACTCCTCTCTTTTTTTTATTGTATATTGTGCCTAGGATGTTGGAATCAAATTCAGGGCATAAAAAGGTTGACATCGAGAAGAAAAATCACACAAACATTGAATGGTTACAAAGGGATTTCTCATTCAGGTTGATTTGATTAGCAATAATCTTTGAGTCTAATTTCTCAGGTAATGTTTCTTTCATCATTTTCAGGATAGCAAGCTGATGAACATCTCATTTACATTTTTATTAGCCTATAAAACTTATCCTTCTATGCTCTTTTACCTCACACTGAAAGCAATACTTAATGTTTAATAATAGCTAATAGAATCTATGACAAAGACGGAGTACAAAAAAAGTGACACTCTAGCTAGTATCCTCTTACATCACTCCTTACAATTGATACATGCTTAAAACACTGCTTCTGAGACCATAAAATTACTGATTATGATGCATGATCTATGATTTTGTCTTGATCTCTAGACCAAATGCCTAGACAGTAGGAGACTGCCTCCCTGCCTTTAATTAAGAGCACTCTGTAACACAGGGCACATTCAGTAATGGGGGCAGAGAGTTTCAGCTCCAAACTTCGGAGAAAAACACTTTTGAATGGCACAGAAGATGTACTTTTCCTAAATCATGTCTCAGCTCTTTAAGACTGTATGTGCAATAAAGATTTGGTTTCAGATTTAAACATTTGACATGAAGATATATCAAACTTCGGCATTACAGAACTTCAAATGACTTCAGACCAAGTTTAATTTTAATTTTTATTCCTTGTTGGGGTTTCATTAGTTTACAACATTGTATATGATTTAAAGGTATAGGATCACGCCTTTCATCTACCACACAACAATCGCCACCAAGGCAGTTAATGCCACAAAATAGTGATTAGAATACCAGTCATGACATTCAGTAGGGTGATATTTAAACAATACTTTATAGTAATATATGTTCACTGGTATATCTGACCCTTTTATGCTTTTGGTGTCTGAACTGGAGTAGCTCACTATGTGCATATTGGTAGACTTGTATGGTGACACTGGCTTTCTTTCTCTGCCCACAAAATTCAGAAAGGGGGGGAAATTGATTTCATACTCTCTACAAATCCAGCATATTTATTTCAAAACCTGAGGGAAAAAATTACTGGTATGGGTTAAACTGTGTCTCTCCCCTCGATTTCAATCTTCTGCAAAAATCAAATATGGAAGGCCTAAACCTCAGTATCTCAAAATATGACTGAATTTTGACATAGGCTCTTTAAAGAGGT
This sequence comes from Talpa occidentalis, assembly GCF_014898055.3. Classification (NCBI taxonomy): domain Eukaryota; kingdom Metazoa; phylum Chordata; class Mammalia; order Eulipotyphla; family Talpidae; genus Talpa; species Talpa occidentalis. Next base: position 50,689,835 of record NW_023605305.1, read on the forward strand.
TTTTAATTTAGGTGGACCCTAATCCAATAGGACTGGTGTTCTTCTGAGGAGATTAGGGCATAGAAAGTGTGAGATACCAGACATGTGCATACACAGCAAGGTGCCATCTACAAGCTAAAGAGAAAAGTTCAATAAGAAAATGGTGGTGCAGTGGTTGAGCACTGGCAGTTTCTGCGGCGCTGGTTCGATTCCCAGCTGCTCCCCGGCCACCGGAGGAGGTTCCCACATGGCGTGCAGACCTCCCCTGCCGCCCGCTGCTCCCCTCAGCAGTGTACTTCGGTCCATCTGCCTACTCTGCTGCCTGCTCTGGCTCTGGTGAATTCTCTCACCCTCCCGTGCTTCTGACTGTACCCAGTTCTTGTATAAATAAATAAATAAAATCTTAAAAAAAAAAAAAAGAAAACAAAGATGCCAACGTTTTGTTCTTGGGCTTTTCGCCTCCTACTGTGAAAACCTAAATTTGATGCTTAAGTTATCTTGCCTAAGGAATTTTGTTATGAAAGTCTACCAGACTAATACATAATATAAAAAGGAAAACTATAGATGAACCTCACTTATTAGTAAAAATCAGTTCAGTAGCAAGAGAACTTAATATGCCATGACCAACTGTGTCATTCTGAGTACAAGATGATTCAACGTAAAAGTGACAATTATTCTGAAAGCATCAGTAATTACAATTAGGAAAGAAAAATCTAAGACACTTAACTATTGGAAAGAAAGCAAGATTATTATAGCCACATCTAGGAAATTTAATTGTAAACTAGGCATATCCAAAAGACTCAAATAAAAATATCTTTTAAAAATAATAAGTTAATCAATAATCAATGTTAACTGTATACAAATATATGTAACAAACAGAAAACAGTGTCATTCAAAAAAGGAAAGTCATTCATATTTGCAACATAAAGAAAAAATACTTTAACAAAACTATAAGAATATTATGCTGAAAGATCTAAAAATAAACAAATGAAAAAATAATATTCTTGAACAATATGATGGGAATATTACTTTTCGTGGATTAATTTATAAATCAGGATTTACCCTAGTCAGTATACCACCACATTTTTCCCATAGGAAAAAAAAAATACAATAAAATCACAAACAGAATAGAACAACAATAGAAAAGATAATTAACTTTCTTAGCACTTGCGTCCTGGGAAGTGTTTAACACATGACATGTATTAAGTCATTTAATATACACACACAGAATCAAAAGGTACATAATAATATAATGTACTTTTAAAAGGAGAAAACTGAGGCCCAGAGAAGATAAATGACTTTCCTAATGTCATGTAATGAGTAAATCATAGATATTTGCTGGAATTTAAATGCACAAAGTCTGGTTTTAGAATAAAGGCCCTTTACTGTTTTACTCTGGTACCTCTTTATGCACTAAAGTTCATATGCAAAAATAAAAAGAGAAGAGTATCCAGCAAAGTTTTCAAAAGGGAAGTGTCAGGAGGGAGTGCTTGCACTTTTAGATATTCAAACATAACCTAAACCCATACTAAATAAAAGAGTTGCATTTGGTATTAGCACAGGAATACACAGATGGACCTAATTAGATGACAGTGGGGAAAATATGGCATATTCAATAAATACTGTTTGAACAACTGGATAACCTTTTGGGGAGAAAAATTAAAATTGGATTACTACTTCCCACCATATACTGAAAGACATTCCAGATACAATCTATAAACAGGAGGAAAATAAATTAAAAAGTACTTCAAGTAAATACTTGCAATTTCTTTTTACACAATTTTGAAAGGAAGAAGGTCTTTTTTAAGCAAAGTTCACAAAGCAAGAACTGACAAATCTGGCTAGATAAATTTGAAACCATTTGTAGAAAATAAAAAAAAAAAATGAAACTAATAAAACTGCAAATAGATCTAATAAAGCCTATTTCCTCAGTATACAAGATCTCTTTTCAGTCAGCATGGGAAAATTTTAAAACAAAAATAGGCAAAAATTAAAAAAAAATCTCCAGCTTAAGGAATACAAAAGGTAAAAACATATCAAATTAAAAAAAGACTTACCCTCCCTTATATTTAACAAGGGTTCATTATTAGTTTAACAAAGACAATAGATATTGATATTTTATGGAAGAAGGTATTCATTACAAAAGCATAAGTAAATCTACCTTTTTTGATAACACTTATCAAAATGTAAAATTCATAATGTGTTTTGCCCAACTACACATATAAACACAAATTGTCACGGATGTTCAAAGATACAGATAATTCTATTGCACCTCATCTACCACAGCAGCACTCATAGGCCAATGGCATTTTGAAATTGATATGTAGCATGTATCACTACTTCATTTCTTTTTATTGCTGAATACATTTCATAGTATGGATATACCAATTTTTTTGCATTTACTCATTAGCTGTACATTTGTTTTCATGTATTGATTTTTATGACTAACATTGTTAAGAACATAAGTTCTTAACTGTACAAGTTTCTGTGTGTCTTGGGTATATACCTAGGAGTGGAATTACTGTGTACCAATAGTAACTCTGTTTTTAACTTCTTGAGGAACTGTCAAATTGTTTTGCAAATCAGCTGTACCATTTTATATTTTCACCAGCAATGTCTGAGGGGTCCAATTTCTCCCAATATTTATGAATACTTGGTATTGCCTAAGATTAGAATTCATATAAAGAGACACTAGAATATCTTAATGTACTTGGTTTTTACATGATTGAGATCTGTGTATAGGATTTTCCTAGCACTTGCTTACATTGTATACTACTATTCACGATTTCCAAAGTCTAAATTTTGGTCAGGTAGGCTGAGAGGTTGTTGTTTGAATTAGGGGGAGGACAGTGCTTTGTGAGTGAGAGCTGGTTCTAATACTAGACAGCGTGGAAACACCTGCTCTACCAATATGAGCCTGACACCACAGACAAGTTACCTAACCTTTCTGTGCCCTAGTTTTCTCATCTGGAAAATGAGGATTAAAAAACTCAAGTGAGAATTAAGTTCATTGCTATGACTGGTACAGTGTTATAATATCAAGAATATAACTATTACTGTATTTTTTTTTGTTTTACTATTCTGATTCCAAATAAAATTCACAAGGGACTATTGCTTATTAAAAAGATTATAGTCATATTGAATAAACAACTTTTATTTATTTTTTTAAAGATTTATTTATTTTATTTATACAAGAACTGGGGTACAGGCCAGAGGTGCAGGAGGGTGAGAGAATTCACCAGAGACAGAGTGGGGAGCAGAACAGGCAGACAGACTGAAAATGGGGAGTAGTAGGTGAGACAGGAGAGGTCTGCCACGCCATGTGGGTATCTCCCTGGCAGTCTGGGAATTGAACCCCGCAGAGGCTGAGGACAGCTTCAAAGCACTGCACTCAACCCTCTGCCCCATCAGGGAGGCCCTGACTGAATACCTTTTAATTATAAAATTCATGAATACATCACCTCTTTTTTGTTTAAGATTTATTTTTTTTATTTATACAAGCACTGGGTTCGGTCAGAAGCGCAGGAGGGTGAGAGAATTCACCAGAGCCAGAGTGGGGAGCAGAACAGGCAGACTGACGAAGTACACTGCTGAGGGGAGCAGCGGGCGGCAGGAGAGGTCTGCGCACCATGTGGGACCCTCCTCTGGTGGCTGGGGAGCAGCCAGGGATCGAACCGGTGCTGTAGAGGCTGTGGGCAGCTTCGCAACCCAGCGCTCAACCGCTGTGCCACCAGGGGAGGCCCAACATCACCTCTTTTAAGAGACAAAGAGGAAGGAAGAGAGAGGGAGAAGAGACAGAGAATATTTTAGAATTCCAAGTATTCACTTGCTTATGCCTTTTAGGAGAAAACTAAAGCTATTATAAAAGAAATAACTTAGAGTCAAAGGTTTCTTGGTAAACAAGACTCTCTCCTGAATCATTTAGATGATTTAGTTAAGAATGAACTGGAACAACATCAATTGCATTTCCTTGAAATCAGAAATAAATTCCAAATAGCTGGGAATCATTTTTGAAGCAATGCTTGGAATAAGTGTTTACATCTGTAAATGGGATAAAGTAGGATGGAACAAATTCAACTCTGAAATAATACTCTTACCTGCAAAAAGTATATATGAAACTATGCCTTTCTGTGAAAAATGAAACACTGCACAACCCTTATGCATTATATATTGCGTCATCTCAGACTTGTTTTCAGTTTGCTACTCAGTTGTTTGCAGTTACAGATAATTGATTCATTTCCTGATAACTGCAGAAACTATGGCATGAAACACCAGTGTATCAGCTTTCTGTAGTTATTTTAGTATAAATTATTTTGTATTTAGTGTGTGTGTGTGTGTGTGTGTGTATGCTATGTGCCCATATGCATGCATTATAGCTCCATGTCTTCTGTTGTCCATACACTAACTGCCAGATAAAGTTCTTCTTAAATCAGTTAATTTTGCATTAATTGTATATGTAGAAATGTATGAACTTTAGATAACATACCCAGTCTATGTTTTGTTTTCTGAATAATTTTTTGGTGTCTTGAGGGTATAAGCCCTGTTTTAACAATGCATACAAGACTCATAAGGGAGTAATTGTTCTTTTATTTACAAGACTACAGACCTAAAGACGGATGACCGGGTTTAAATCCTACCCATCTCATTTATTTATTGTCTGAAAGGCCCTCTGGAAGTCATTTAAATCCTCTAACCCTCAGTTTTCTCACTGGGAAACTGAGTTCAAAGGTAGCTACTTCGCAGGAAAGGAAATGATATATGTGAATGATAAAGCGTTACCAAATGCTAGCTGATATTTTTCACTTTCCATGCTTGAGAGTGCACACGACTCATGTGTTGCAGGATTCAAAGGGGAGAAGAGGGTTTAATGCATGTTTATTGATTGCTGACAGGATCTTAGGTTTTGTATAAACTAGCATATGCGTATGTATTGATAGATGCATAAATCAGTCAGCAAGAAGCATGGAAACTGGGACAACCAATATTTGCCTGCTTTTCAAAGCACAGTAAATCTAAATCTGAGTCTCCAAATGCAGCCAGGATGTCTAGGAATCTGCAGCACATGTTCTCTTCTATTATTGAAGGAGACAGCTGTCTAGTCAATGTAAATTTTATTGTAAGATTGTTTAATAGAATTCACAATTATGGGAGGACAAACACACTTGAGACACTAATGGAGGGTATAAATTTGATATGTGAAGACAAAGAGGCCTGTCAGACTTAGCATCAGTTATTGTCTCATAGAGAAAGGTGGGCAATACACAGGAGTAACTACCAATGAAAGGAAACTCCCACTGATCCATTGCTACTGTCCTTGCTAAGCCAGGGTGAAAATTAGAAGTGGAAAATGCACATAAAATTTTGATATTGTAGGGCCTCCCTTGTGGCACAGGAGGTTGAGCGCAGTGCTGTGAAGCTGTCCACAGTCTCTGCAGTGCGGGTTCAATTCCCGCCGGCCTCGGAGCAACCCACATGGCGAGCAGTCCTCTCCTGTCTCACCCGCTGCTCCCCTCAGCAGTGTATTTTGGTCAGTCTGCCTGTTCTGTTCCCTGCTCTGTCTCTGGTGAATCCTCTCACCCTCCCGTGCATCTGGCCTATACCCCAGTTCTTGTATGAAAATAAATATATCTTTAAAAAAATTGATATTGTAATATTTATTATATATGTGTTTTATTCCATTAGACTAGAATTTTCTGCACCATTTGATATCTGGAATCCTTTTTCTATTGAAAATCTCTATGCCTCCAATTATTCTGATAATACAATATCCTTGTTTCCTCATACCACCTTGACCAATCCTTCTTGTGTCTCCTCAATGGCTATTCAGTAATTCTTCAAATCTCTGTAAATATTCTTTCAGTTTTAGAACTTGGCCATCTGTTCAGCTCAACTAATAAGTTTTCATTATCATTATAGTTTCAGTTGCCACCTCTACAAATATAATTTCCAAAAACTTATATTAACTTTCATCTTCTCAACTAAATGCCAGTAATATATTTCTAAATGATTAATGCACATTTCCACATGAAATTTTGGATGCAATTTGCAAGTCAACATGCCTTGAGCTAACTGAATTTTCCTCCAAATTAAATGCTTTATTCAACTCTTTATCTCTGTTTAATCTTCATATCATCACTCTGGAAACCATGTTAACTAGTGTGGGAAAAGAAATCCTCTTCAAGTCATTATTTATCAAATGTCCAATTATCCTCTTAACTCAAAACTCTCAATGGTTTCCCCATTTAACTTGTATTTATTGAGGTGATGTTGCTATACAACACTGCATATATTTTAGAAGTACAGATTCATGCCTCTACAAATGTATGTTGCCACGCCACATTCATCAGCAAAATAATTCAATGGATTCCTCCCATCTTGCTTCCTGAACCCAACAACTTCTTTTCTGGTAAACTCAGTTTTGCAGTCAGATTTCTAGGGTTGGCTTAGTTTGATTTTGTCTATTCCTTTGCTTTATTTGTATATATTCCACAGATAAGTGAAAACATCTAGTGCTTTTCTTTCCCCATATTACATTTTGTTTAGCATAATACCTTACATTTCCATCCATGTTGCAAGTGGCAAGATCTTTTTTTTTAATAGTCAAGAAGTAATCAATTAAATATCTATTCTATATCTTCTTTATCTACATCTGTCCTTGTATACTTAAGTTGTTTCTATAACTTGGCCCTTATAAATAGTGTTGAAATGAACATAGGAATGTATATATACCTTTAAATAAGTGTTTTTGTATTATTTGGGTAGCTGTCCAGAAGGAGGATACTGGATTATATGGAATTCTGTTTTTACTATTTTGAGAAACTTCAACAGTGTTTACCGTAGGGACAATTCTATTTTCCCATTCACAGTGAGCAAGGGTTCTGTTTTCTCCATATCCTCTCCAGTACTTGTTTCTAGAGTTTTTTTTTTTTTAATTTTTTTTTAAATATGAACCATTCTATGTATATGAGGTAGTATCCCATTGTGGTTTGGATTTGCACTTCCTTGATGATAAGTAATGGTGAGTATTTTTTCATATGCCTGCTGACCACCTATTTATCTTTTCTGGAGCAGTGTCTATTTAGATCTCTCATCATTTTTTGATTGGGTTGCTTTCTTGTTAAGTTGCATGAGTTCTCTGTAGATTTTGTATATTAAGCCCTTGTTAGACCTATTTGGTAGTGTGACTTCTATTTCATTGTGCAGAAGCTTTTTATTTGATAGGGTCCCATTGGCTATAAGTATCTCTAAGGAGGCAGAATATCTGCGTTCCATTAAACTCTTTATCTACCACATTATTTAACCTTGTGTATTACACAATAAACACTTTGAGTCCAGGAAGCACATCAATCCTATGCTCTCATGTGCATTTAATTCAATAAAGGACAAATGCTTACAATTCAATTAAACTTGAGGCTTTTCAGTTGTTTAGTCTGGCCCATTCCCAACACCCAAATTTACCTATTAGAACTTTTTACAATGTACATCACGCTTTTCATTCTATTTGATTTTGTATAAATATGTTCAGTTCATTTTTTCCTTTTTACTTCTTGTATGTAATTATTCTTCATCATCTCGTTCTTATCATTCTAAATTTCAAAATCTTCACGTAAATCCTTCCCTAACACTTTTAGCTCACATTTATCTCTGTTCCCAGTGAACTCCTACACATATAGTTTTGTGTTCTTTGACATTCCTTTCTATGCAATTATATTTCTAATTTTCCTAATTATCAAACCCATTCTGATCGTTGAATCTACTCTCCCCATGTCTTACCACTATATTCTATTTTATTTTTGAATGGCTTATATAATTTTCCTTGTGTATTAATTCTGTTTATCCAGTTACCTATACAATCTTTGCAGGGAAAAGCTGTCATATTTCTCATATTATTCCAATAACCTACAACTGTATTATGGAAAAACTGAAGACTTAAAAATATTTTTCAAATAAATAAGTGCAAGAAAAAAATATTGAAAGTATGTACTTATTAAAATTAATGTTAGAAATTGTATTATATAATTTATAATAGGGATAATAGAAATTTGAAAGAAAAATTCTGAATTTTTCAATATATTACCTTTAGCTTTTTTGGATATAATTTTCCTTTATTATATTATCAGTAACTTAATCAATTCACTAGATAATGAAAAAGGCAAAAGAGAAAAAAGGCAAATTCATATACACATTGTATACACCATCAGTGATTTGCTATGAAATTCATTAAATGTTATACAAGAGCTAACAAGAGAACCCATGAATTGCAATACAATAGTAAAGACCTATTTGGAATCATTTTGGTAAATTTTGCTCTGAGACTAGTCAAATTGATATATTTCCTTCTATGCTGTGATTATAAAGTAAGAAAACTATTATTTGAAACTGAGATGAAGAGACCAAGCTCTTAACAACCTTATGTTTTGACCCTGTTGTAATTCTATCACTCACAAGTATAATCAACTCAGCACTAGACAAAAAGAATTTTGTTTTACAAAACATATTCTGTCACTTTTCTAACATTAAGAAGTCGAATATGTTTCACTGGAACTAATGTCCACATCATCAGTTCTTCCACCTAGACTTCTTAATATTTGCCTTTCATTTATTTTATCATTGGCCTCTATTTTTTTTTCTGGAAAACATTTATATTTAAATGATTCTAATGGGATTTTCTCTCTTCTCATAAGTAAACAAATTTACCTATACTTAGAATAAATAATACCAAAAATATTTATTTTATGGGAAATAAGATAATGTAATAAGGGTGAAAGAATCAACATGAAAGAAACTACTTTGCTCCCGATGAGCAAAGTATTCATTTTTATTGAATGTAAGAGCCCTTTAAAGAGACACAGTTGAGATTAATTACAGCTATTTTATAGGTCTTAAGTATGATCGTATATGCAGACCTATTTGTTCACAGTTGATGTGTGTGTGTGTTTGAAGAAAGTACAACTCAATTTGCAACTGAATGAAAGGGAGAAAGATAACTATTGATATTTATTATAAAGATATGACTTGATAGCTCTGAAAATCCTGAGAGTTTTAAGTAAAAGAATCAGAATTGAAAACAGAAATCTTTTTTCTCAGGCTTTGTAATTTGTAAATAAAATTATTGTAGAAGAACCTTGATTTTATATCTGTCAAATTGCAGTGATAATAAAAAACATTTCTTGAGTGTTTGTAAAGAAATTAAATAATATAAATGAACATATTTTGCATAGTAAGAAGTGAAATTAATATTTTAACATAAAAGACAACAACTTGTATAGTCTATAAAACACTTCATGATTTTGTTTTTGATAATTTCCATTACTCTACCTTCAACTTATACCATACTAATAACTTCAACTCACTCATATCCTTCAAATACACTCAGCACTTTTCTGTCTCAGGGCCTTTGTACATACTATTCCTTAATCCTGAAATGTTCTTGTACCCCCTTTGTTGGCTTAATTTTATTCAGATCTCTGTTCAAATATTACTTCATATGCTTTACTACAAAGCTTATCAAGACAGTACCTACTTCTTCACTTTGTTTTCATTTTATTCCACTTTATTATATTTTCCAGAACTCACACCTACCTGGTATCATATAATATTTACTTTATTGTCTGTCTCATTCTTTACAACTCAACTCCAAGAAAATGGAGATTTCACCTGATTTTCTCGTTACTGTTACCTCAGCAACCAGAACAATTATCTGTGTACAATAGTTGCTTAATAAATCATACAATACATGTGTGAATCAATGAATATTTCATTATATCCTTATATGTAGCAATTCACAAAGCAGGTTAAATAATCATCTGATTTAATCATGATAACAGGCCTCTTAATATTTTTATTTTATAAATGAAGAAAATAGAGACTGACAATATACAGTAGTTTGCCCAAGGTAAACACTGCATTGCTAGAAACAAAGCTGTCTAGTTCAAAAATTTATGCTCTCAATCATGGCTACATAGTTGATGTATTTAGCCATTTTTATATTAACAGATTTTTGATATTACTGCTACAAAATACATTAAATTTACTATCAAAAGCACATTTATGTAAGTTAAATTGATCCCCCACAGAAATGATTGCATTCATTAGCTAAAAAATAAATGGCCCAAATTTCAAAATACAAAAAACAAAAAAAAACAAAAAAACAAAACAAAAAAAAACCCCAGCATTTGAAAACAGTTGAGAATAAGAATTGAAAGAAGGTGATTTATTTTCACAGGTGGTCAACCTATAACTTACCTCCAGGTGACCAGCTATTGCAGCAATATGCAGGGCAGTGAGGCCACCATACCCAACCTGCTGTATGTCAGCTCCACTGTGAAGTAGGGAAGTGATCAATTCAGCACTATCCTGTAAGGAAACACATCTTTAGCGTGACTTTTCTACTAACAGCAGATTTGAACGATGTGCAACAGGATGTATTGATTCTCTGACTGTCAGCCAGTTTAGGTGCTCACAGAAGACTCAAGTGTGATTTCTGGCAGAAGAGCACATGAGAGAGCAGAGAGAAGATCTCAAATGGTTGAAATGTAGGGACAAATGACAGGGGCATTCAGTTACAATCAATTCTCTACTATTTGACCATGGAACGCAGAAAGGACATTTACCTATGGTGAAGCTCTTGCTAACTCAACTAAATCTTACATGTAGGTCACTCCAATAAACAGAATTTCTCCAGCAACTGTAGTATTGAACTGACTACAGTGGACTCCTACTTCATGGTAGTTCAGTAATTGCTTCTTCTCTAATACATTTGTGTCATGAAGCTGGTACATAATTAATGACACAGTGTCATGGGCCCTATCATTATTAATCAGTAGTGTCTTTCTTAACTTGACTCATTTATTTTTTTTTTTTTTTTTTTTTTTTTTTTGTTTATACATGCACTGGGTACAGTCAGAAGCGCAGGAGGGTGAGAGAATTCACCAGAGCCAGAGCGGGGAGCAGAGCAGGCAGAAGGACTGAAGTACACTGCTGAGGGGAGCAGCGGGCGGCAGGAGAGGTCTGCGCGCCATGTGGGACCCTCCTCCTGTGGCCGGGGAGCAGCCGGGGATCGAACCGGCGCTGCAGAGGCCGGTTAGCTTCGCAACCCAGCGCTCAACCGCTGCGCCACCGGGGAGGCCCAACTTGACTCATTTAAACAGTGAAAATGTTTGACATATTATTTAAGCCTTAAGTTAGAATGATTTACTTAATGACCAAAATGATCCTTTTTTCTTCATTCTATTATTTACATTGTATTTCTATTCAGAAACATGGAACTTCCTTAGAATATTAGTAGCAATTAACATTAATTGAAAGTTTTATTATTTAATCATTCATACGCATGAACTGATATAAACCTAACACATGGTATAATTTCAAAAATAGCTGCTGATAAAAATATCAAATACTTCTCAAAAAAAACACTATGAACACTTATGATTATAAGCTTCATTTTATAAGTCAGAACACTCAAAAAAAAAAAAAAATCATGTGGAAGTTCACATTTTCACAAAGCTCCAGATTTGGAAGGGAATGCAAAGATGTTCATGTTTAATGCTCTCCCTCAAAGTAAGAATTCAAAATATAACTTCTATAATATTTGACATATTGATATCTCAAACACATCCAATGTGATAAGAGCCAGGAGTTTTCAGAATAGGCCATTATATTTATGCATATACATAAAATTTCAAATACTTTGGTTATGAAAAACATTCAAAAACAATTAATGCTCTCTATATAATGAAAGTCTAAAACTTATAAAAAATTGAAAAAACTTTGGTAAAACACCTCAAATAGCAAACATAGTTTCCAAAACTTCAACTCCATCTACCTGCTCTAGGAAGAAAGTTAAATAAAGATTTCTGTTTTACTGTTCCATTGGCTCCTTCTGCTCAGTCTATAAACTTCAAACTTTATCCATTCTAAAAAAAAAACCACCATTTTTTCCGCTGAAACTAAGATAATTTTATCTCTATCTTTGCCTTCATTTTCCAAGCTTCTAGAAAAAAAAATTATTGACACTCAGTGCTGACAGCTCTGATTTTGTTTCCTTAGTAATTTCTATACACTCAAATCTTGCATAAATCTCACTAAGTTAACCATACTCTTTAAACATCAAAACTTGCTTTTTCTCATACTATATTAAGGAATATTTAGTGTTCCTTTTTCATTGCCTCATTTTATCAAGAGGTATCACCATGACTGTTTCTTTCACCTGAATCCTAAGGATCTCAACCATTCTACCAAATCTAATGTCAGTCATCTTCCTTACAGTGAAAAACATCTCCCCTTGAAATCCCTGTCTTTTCTGCTCTTCTAAAACTCACATTTCTGTTTTTTTCCACTTGCCTCCTCTTTGTTTTTAACTGTCTCCAAAAAGAAAGTGATTTGGAAGTTTAGCTCTAAGCTACTTTATCATTCTCCATGCTAATTTTCATAATCCTTGTAAGTTCTGATAACTTCATCTTTTTTCCTGTATTCTTTGTCCAATCCAAGCCCCATATATTTTGCTAACCATTGGCATCTTAAATTAAAAATTACTGAGGTAAATATCATTCATAATTTTCTCAGTATTATTTGTCATCTCCTAGCAATCCTTATTTATATTAAAAGCAATTTATTATTCCAAATGACCTAGATTCTTTCAAATCAGCTTCAAAATTCTGCTAGTTTTAACTCAGTTACTTCTGACATTTCTTCTCCTCATTTCCATCACCTTCCATTTTATAAAGTCTCCTAATCAATCTTCTTAACTAAGCCTTTCTCATCGCAGTTCATTCTCCACAGGCACCGATAAATTTTCTTATACACAGTATTTATTATGTCACTCATGTTTTCAATAAACTTTTCATACACTCTACAAATATTTATTGAGAATATATGACTGTAAAACATTGCTCTGAAAAATGGGGGCACTGCAGTTAGGCAGTTACAATTCCTGCTTTCATGGAGCTCACATTTTACTGTATGTATGAGAGAAGAACAAGAAAATAATTATGTTTTAATTATTATACACAGTATATATATATATATATATATATAATATAGTAATATCATAAAGCTCAAAAGCTAAGAGATAAAATAGGCAAGTGACAAGGTGACTATGAGGCTACTTTAAATTGAGCAGTCATGGGAAACTACATTGTGCTGGTGACCTTTGAGATAAATGATAAACACCAAAAACGATCTCTTACTGCTGAGAGCTCTGGTACCATATTCTTAGTATTGTCAAGCTATCTTGCATAAATCACAACTGAGTTCACCACACTTACTAAATATTGAATGTAGTATTTTCTAACACTATCCCTTCTTATGATGGCATATTTATTCTCTCATGTTATTTCCATATATATTTTATTTTTCTATACCTCTCCTATTCTCTCCCCAACCCACAATTATGAGGGCAAAGAATAACTATAGCAAAAGTTGTAAGACAGAAAGTTATATATTTGAAGGTCAGTATTGAGTTAAAGAAAAAAAGAAGGGAGAAGTGATGTTTAAGATAAGAACAAGGTTGTTTGATCTTGGGTCTTGTAAGTCTTGGTATTTAGCATTTGGATTATTTCCAAATGCAAAAGATAACAGTATAAACACATGATAGTAACATCAGCAATAATCAGGATTAAGTAGATTCTGAGGTAGAATTAAATTGTTTTGTTTTTTTCACTTGTCAAGTTTGAGCTACTTACAATGCAGGGATAAGACTGTGGACATGGGAGTTACCTTTTCTAGCAAGAATTCCATCTTTACTTATGACTGGGTGACTGGGCCAAGTTACATAACCTTTTTGTACTCATTTTCTTGGTTCTATAAAAGGAATTCACAATTCAACTGATGTGATTACATATATATTACATGTATAATATATATATATATATATATACATATATATTATATATTATGGCACTAAAAAGGCAGCCAGCACGAGAACACTCAATAAAACTCATCAACATTGGGCACAGAAATCTGGGACTTAGTATAATTCTAAATGGAAATCTGTAAATAAGATAATGACTCCTCTAACTCCTCCCCACATTTCTTATTACCTCCTCCCTACAACTTCACTTCCTCTGCTTCACTAGTTACCCACTAAAACAAAGGAGTAAAACACAGAAAAATCTCTGAACCAGTACTGAGGGTTAGGAAATGTCTACTAGTTCAGTAGTTAATGGGTGACAGAGCTAAGAATTTCTTGTTTAAAGAATTTTCTCTCACCAATAACTTACAAATTTGAATGGTGAGGGTTAAAATAGTGAATTGGCTTTGAAATAGGTAGGAAATATATCACCTCAAGCATTTTCCCCTACAGATAACAAAGCATTAAAATTCAGGGAAATAGAGGGGTATTTTTAAAAATAAAATTATTATTTTAAATAGAGGGGAAATAAGATTTTGAGCAAATGTGAAAGTTAAAAACACAATATTATACAAAATAAAGAGATGCTCATAACATATAAAACTAATAAGTAGTTTATTAATTTCATAAAGAACTCAAAATCAGTAGAAAGATGGATACCCTTTAATTCAACAAGTATTAATAAATATCTACCTATGACAAGCACCTTACTTTGGTAAATTAAAATAAATTACATGTAAATCATGGAGTGTATGAAATATTTATCTATCAGGCAGATTCTAGTAAACACACATCCATCCTTTGCTCAGTTGTCATTGTATTTTCTCCCAATTTAGTCAAAATTTAAGGAATTTAAGAGGAAATATTCCTTCAGAATAGGCAAATGGTGAGGCAAAAGTTGTAAGTACTAAATTACCATTCCACACTTCAGCTATATTTCTCATGTTTGACCTATTATAATATTTACTGAATATTATAAAAGATCTTTTATCCTATTAAAATATGCTAAAAAGAATATAGCAAAACAATCATTGCTACTTATAAATTGCTTACTATTAGTTATACATCAAGTAAAACGTTTTATCTACATAACTTCTTCACATTTCACAACTTATCTATGAGAAAAAAATCATTCCTATTTTATAGCTGATGTCAGGCTCAAAGAATTCAAAGTACTTCATGAACCTTAAGGAGTATGTAAGTGTTGAAGTTAGATGCAAACTCAGATCTAACTCCAAAATCCCCAATTCATTTCTGACTATCCATAGTGCCTTAGCTGGTTTTGGCTTGGTTCCAATCTCAAAGAAAATCTTGAGAGGATATACTTTGTGTTATGTATTTTGTTGTATTTAATTGACAAGTTCTCCCCCGCTCTATAAGAATATTGTGTCCTAATAGAATAATTTTGAAAGTGAGCAATACATCTGAAGAGATGTGATCCTATACTTCTGAATCACAAACCAAATTACTTCAATAAAAATAAATAAAATCAGCAATACAGTGCATGCCTACTAAAAAGGATATTCACATAAAATATAAACAGAAAGTTGGCGGTGAAAGGACTTAACCATTCCACTAAATGTGACTCTCTCTAATACCCTTTTCATTTTGCTCTTGAGTGCCCATTGATCTGTTAGAGATTTCAGGAAGTCTGTATTGTGGTCTGACAGCTCCTCCTGACCTGTCCTTCTTTCTTTCTTGTCCTTTCATAGGTGTCGCTTCCACATAAATCTCCTGTATTCTGAAATCCCTCTCACAATCTACTTTTCAAGAACTCAACTGACAGGCCCGATATAAAACGTTCCCACTAAAATTGAAATTGAACTGGGATTAGAATTTGAATCTTATGTTTTTCTTGACACATCATGTCACCCTCCACCCTCAGCTATGCTCTGCTCTCAATTATTTGCCTTTTGTATGTAAGAACTGACCATGTGCCCTGCTCCTATAAAGGAAAAAAAAAAAGATCAAGTATTTGCTATATCTGTCTTACAAAGGTATAATGAGGATCCAATAACATAATGGGTAAATGTTTATAAACGTAAGTGTAATTTTATCTATATTAAATGATTCACCCCCAAGATCGGTAACTCTGTGAGAATATTCACCTTATGACTGAGTCTATCCTGTCCCTATAGATGTTTAACCTCAATAAAATACCTAAATTTTCTCATCTATAAAATTTCAGAGTTGATCTAATCTGTTTTTCTATAATATCCTACCCTCCTGTAATTGTCTAACGTTCCCTGTATTGTCACATCAAGATGCAAGACAGAGCTGACTTTGCTTTGGAAAGAAGACTGAGCTTCTGTGTGTGTTGGGATGGGGGCATGGAAGGGTGAAGATATATATATCTAGATCTATATATCTATATAGATATATATGCATATATATAAAACATGTTTATATGAGTAGTTTTTCTTCATTAACCCAATTTACTCAGCGTTAATAATTGATACCATCTGTTGATAACAAAAAAGTAATAAAAATGGTTTTGTAGTCTTTAAAGAATATTAAGGTTTCTTCTAGGACAAAGAGCTATGCGGGACCACAGTATGAAATGTATTCAGTTCCAGGCATTAAAATTTAATGAATGAGAGCTGTCTCATATGTCATAGACATCTCCAATAAAGGGTTCCATTAATCAGCATAAAAATAACTGCTCACAAAAGTTCATACCTACACGTCTCCTGTTGAAATAATTCTGAATTTATCTTCACAAAAGTTATCAATTATTAAAGGTTTCACTGTGATGGAAATACTTGCATTTTGTTTGAAATTTTGAGAAAAGAAAGAAAAAAAGAGAAGGAGCGATCTCTTAGACTGAGTAGCTGTAGTTTCCAGGGTATTACCTCCAAATCTGCTTTTGACCTAATTTTTTCTCATTGCTTCTACTGATCCTTCTTTTCCTATTTTCTAGTTTCCTGTAATAACTTTCTTCCTGTGGGCTACTTCCAACTGGCTTTTTTTTTTTTTTTTAAAGATTTATTTATTGATTGATACAAGCACTGGGTACAGTCAGAAGTGTGGAAGGGTGAGAGAATTCACCAGAGCCAGAGCAGGCAGCAGAGTAGGCAGATGAACCGAAGTACACTGCTGAGGGGAGCAGTGGGCAGCAGGAGAGGTCTGCGCGCCATGTGGGACCCTCGCCCGGCAGCCGGGGATCGAACCGGCGCTGCACAGGCTGTGCGCAGCCTCGCAACCCAGCGCTCAACCGCTGCACCACCAAGGAGGCCCTTCCAATTGGCTTTTGAATATACTTGTCTTCTTACTCAATAGTATAGTAATGATTTAATAGGGAGGGACTAATCAGAATTGGCAGTTTGGGGAAATGCAAGCACAAACTTTGAAAAGATAAGTTTTATGTTACATTTTCCTTAATATCTTTACTTACATTTTATTTATTTTTAAATTAAAAAGACGTTTACACAGAGTGAATTTTCTTATGGATAAGACTTTAAAAAGACTGAAAGGTACTTTGTAGAGAACTTCCTGTGATTCTGCCACTCACCCCTCAAGATAATGCTCAATCTCTCACCTTTTGAAGGTGAAATTAATATCCACTGCCTCCATTTTCCTAACTCCATGTATTTGCAACCTGTTTTATATTTTCTTTCTATAAAGTCACTTAGACATCTATTGAAGAGATATCTGACAATTTCTTAATTCTAATGACTAAGGTAGGACAATATTATATTGAATGCTAACATGATTCTTTGTACCTTAAAGTACTTCTTCCTAGATATCACAGAATTTTAACCTCATTCATTTATTCATGTAACACATATTTATTGGTGAATGCCTACCAGGAATTGTTCTGAGAGCTCAAAGAATCTGATAATAAACAATTTAGATCTATTTCTTGCCTCAGTAATACTATACCATAACAAATATTGGAAAAGAATATGAAAAAACTAGAATTCTGATACATCATGATAGAAATGTAAAATGATTTAGCCATTTTGGTAAAGAGTTTGGCAGTCTCGGGCCTCCCCGGTGGCGCAGCGGTTGAGCGCTGGGTTGCGAAGCTGCCCACAGCCTCTGCAGTGCTGGTTCCATCCCCAGCTGCTCCCCAGCCACTAGAAGAGGGTCCCACATGGTGCGCAGATCTCTCCTGCCGCCCGCTGCTCCCCTCAGCAGTGTTCTTGGGTCCTTCTGCCTGCTCTGCTCCCCGCTCTGGCTCTGGTGAATTCTCTCACCCTCCCGCACTTCTGACTGTACCCAGTGCTTGTATAAATAAATAAATAAATAAATAAATAAATAAATAAAAAATCTTAAAAAAAAAAAGTTTGGCAGTCTCTTATAAAGTTAAATATGTAGTTATGATATGCCCCATCAATTCCACTCCTAGGTATTACCCAAGAGAAATAAAAACATGTTCAAACAAAGATTTGTATATGAATGTTAATAGCAACATTATTTATAATAGTCAATATCTGGAAGCAACCTATGCATCCATCAACAAATGAATGGTTAAACAAATTGTATTTAATGGAATATAATTCCACAATAACAATAAATTATTAAACACATAACAACAGTTTGTTTTCAATAGCATTATGATAAATAGGGGAAACATTATATGAAAGAAAACACACCTAATGGAATATATGCATATAATAGTCTAGAAAAGAGAAAATTATTGTGATAGAAAAAGTTATCAGTGATATTCAAAGGTAAAGGTGGGATGGAGGAAATTACTGACTGCAAAAGTTTGTAAGGGAACTTTTGTGTATGATAGAAAAGTCCTACATCATGATTGGGATAATGTTTTATGATGACATACATTTTAAAAGCCCCCTCAAATTATACTCTTAATAAATATCACACCTCAATAAATCTCACCCTTATAAAATCAAACAATTAAAAAAGGAAAATGATGAGTGAGAACCATCCACAAGGCATTATAAAATTGGCTGTCTTCTCCATTTTAACTAATGACAACTGAGATGCTTCTGTTGGTTAAAAAAATAATCCTAAGGCAGGCTGAGCATGCCAGGGTGTCTAACTGAAATAGCTGCTGATGTGGCTAATAAAAAGATGTGAAAATTGCATTATTCATTTTGTGAGTGTTAAGACCAAATAACTGTTCCCTATGCATCTAAATATTGAGAGTAACTTCTTCAGATTAAAGTTTATAAGGACAAAGAAAAATGTCTGAACTGGATTGAATCCTAAATTAGAAAAATATAAAGTTATAAATTACTGAGACAACTAAGCATATTTGAATTTGGACTATAGATTAAAATAAAAGTAATATATACATTTTAAATTCTCTGATTTTGATAATTGTCTTGAGATAAGTTAATTTCCTTTATCTTAGGAAAGGAAAACTATTTAGTGGCAATAGGCCTTGATGTTGTCTTCAATTTACTTTCAAATGGTTCACACACACAAAAGAAGAAAGTGTATAGAGATAGGGGTCTTTTTGGTGGCACAGCGGTTGAGCGCTGGGCTGCGAAGCTGCCCGCAGCCTCTGCAGCGCCAGTTCGATCCCCGGCCACCAGGCGAGGGTCCCAAATGGCGTGCAGACCTCTCCTGCCGCCCGCTGCTCCTCTCAGCAGTGTATTTCATCAATCTGCCTGCTCTGTTCCCTGCTCTGTCTCCTCTGGTGAATTCTCTCACCCTCCCGCGCTTCTGCCTGTACACAGTGCTTGTATGTATGTATGTATGTATAAATAAATAAATAAATAAGAAATTGTATAAAGATAGAACAAAACAAATAATTAGAACATATGGATAAGCTATACATAGGACTTTTGAATATATTCTGGTAATTTTTTTGTTTAAAATAATACTACACTCAAACATGGGGAGCAGAAACTGGAATTTAAAGTTAAGTAAATACTGTAGTTGTTCAGGGAAGGGATAATTAGAACTAATTTAATGCAATGATAATTTGAATAGCTGCTTCATATATTGTTTAAACTTTGTGTTTAAAGTAGAATGGTAAATTCAATTTTTTTTTGCCTTTGTTAAGGAGTCAGTAGAGTAATCATGCATTTTATTATGGTATTCCAAGAAATTCTGCCCACTTTGTGTCCTATAATCCTTAATGTATTTAAACTTACTACAATAAATGTTATAGTCCATAGAGTCTGTAAAATATAAGAAAACAAAAGAGATAGGGCAAAGGAAACTGAAAGAATGGAAATTTTGTTCTGTTTATCCATTGTTTTGATACTAACAGAGATAGGAAAAATATATTCTCTAAAGACTGTAGCACTAAATCTTTAGAGTCCATTGGTAGGGCTGTGTCATGATAAGACTTGGGGAAATGAAAACATATAGAAAGAATATCTCTTCATAGTTTCTCACATTGCTTTGACTATTCACCAGTTTCCTATTCCTGAGGGCTCTTCTACTCTCACTTCTTACCATTCTGTAGAAAAACCAGCATCAGACACTGTTTCCTACATGCTAAACTCTGCTTCCCTGCAAGTTTCACAGGATAACAGTAGGTATTAAAGACAATTTAGCACTTAACTGAAACTTTCTCCCAGAAGAAATCAGAAGAATTGACTAGGCAATGACTGAGCATGAAAAAGAATAAGCATTTGCACCATGAATACAGAAATATGTAAATCTGAATCATGGGAAAATATGGTGCTCCTCCCCCACAGTGCTAACTATCTGGGAGGGATGCTGTGCAAAGTGATCTGGATGTGAGCAAACATTCCCCCCCAACACACACATCTGTACATACAAAGCTAAAATAAAATCTATCACAGATGCACATTAAAATGCAAAGAACAAAATATGCAGTACCACAGTGACAGCCTGGCAGTATGAGCCAATTGTATTTGATTTTAATCAAATTTATTCTAATATTTACTAGAGATCTAATCTTTAGTTTCCTCTTCTGTAAAATAAACCCCAATATTCACCTCAATAAGTTATTTTAATGATTAAAGAAGTAAATATGTAAAATCCAGTGTGATCTTTAGGTCATAAATACAGATTAAGTAGAAACTTGTGATTAGAGGATGAGTAATTTACATATTTAATTTATATATCATATAAATTTATATTTATGATACTCTCAACACTGACCTTTAAGTTTGGGATTTATCCCCAATCCTGTGTATCCCAGTTTTTCCAATCACTTATATTTACTTTATTATCAGTTAGTGAGATTAGGCTGGAACCAGGACTGAAGTATGGAAACAAACAATGGAAGCAAAGATTGGAGAAGTAAAACAACAGAACTCCAGGGAACTCCAGAGATTTCTTTTCCTTATTATCAAGGAAAACACAGAGATAAAGAATGCAACTCAATGTCCTCACATTTTCAAATGCAAATTCATCTTCTGCCATAGGCAGCTGGGTCTCCTTTTAAGGAGCTCTCCTAAGGGAACTGGACTGCTAGATCTTATGTCCAGTCAATCACTGGCTAACCATGTAACCTTGATAATAATAATAGTATTCACTCATGGGGGTGTAGGGTAAATGGTTTTCGGGCTTTTCTGCCCTCCCACCTTTAGCATTGCCCT
Organism: Talpa occidentalis; assembly: GCF_014898055.3. NCBI lineage: Eukaryota > Metazoa > Chordata > Mammalia > Eulipotyphla > Talpidae > Talpa > Talpa occidentalis. The sequence continues at coordinate 50,711,156 of NW_023605305.1, forward strand.
GCCTGATGGGGCACCTGCAGTTGTTACATTGTTGTGTTGTTTACTTCTGTGGGCCATGGGAGGAGTATTGAGATAGTCCCCAAGAGAAGCAGAGGCAGGAAAGAAGTAGGAAAGAGAAGGGGAGAAAGAAAGCTAGGAGAGAGAGAGAAGCCCAGAGTGAAAACTTGAACGTGGCTTGGAGGCCTGTCAGCCTCCTGCTCCACCCCCAACCCCTGACTGCCATGTGCCTGGTACTGCACTACATGTAAAGCTCAATAAAAGCCTGAGAAAGCCACGGAGGGCTCCAAGACTCTCCTTTACCCATCTGCAGGATCATAGATAACCTGTTCTGTGCCCATCCTGGCACTACAGGGAGCCTTAAGAGAATTAAATGATAGTTCATTAAAAAGATTATGCACCTGGTATATGGATGATACCTGCCTAATAAAGAGAAAGAAGTTGATGCACTAATACAACATTCTAGTAATGCTGAATGTTTTCTATGATTTCCAATTCATAGGGGAAAAAAGAGGAAGAAGCCTAAAGATATATCATCCTTGGTTCTAATACATTGTTGTACATTGTGACAAAAATGTACCTTGTAAACTGCCACGTGCAACGCAGTAAATCCATTTCTTGTGAGTCGAGATGGGCGGAGCCCTTTTAACATAAGGGTTCGAATGTGTGACTTGTTGCCTTGAAAAGAAAAGTGAAAAAAGGTTATTGTTATGGAGATAAGATAGATGGCTTTAAAATATCTCTTTGACTCACTGTTAAATGTCACACTGATGTATGACAATGTCAAACTTCTTTTTGACAGGTCATTTGTTAAATTTTCTAATAATTGACGGTCTTACTACTGAACATTTCTTTTACATTTTCAGAACTTTATATCAATGCTGTGTAGTCTAATACATTTGTTGTCCTTTCTTAATTTATTGCTCTAATCATCAGATGTTTTCCAAACACAAAAATATTCTTCTCAGTCAACTGTTAGTGAAAAAGCTTTCATAAAAATCTATTTGTAGAGGACTCCTGAGAAGAACATCATTAGCAGAAGAATTTATTTAGATCAAGGAATATGGAACATATGATTCAGGTTAAGAAGGCATGTTTCGGGCACCTGTTGTTGCAAGGGGTTAGTTAAGAGGCAACCTATGAAGCTATCCGCAGCCACTGCAGCACGAGTTCGATGCCTGGCCAGCGAGCAACCCACATGGCACAGCAGACCTCTTCTGTCTCACCCACTAACTCCCCTCAACAGTGTAAGTCAGTAGATTTGCCTGTGCTATTCACCACTCTGTCTCTGGTGAATACTCTCATGGCACCCAACCCCCATGTCTGGCCTGTATCCCTGTTCTTGTATGTATAAATAAATAAATCTTTAAAAAAAAAAAAGAAGGTATGCTTCAATTTAGGAGGAAGATCTGTTAAATAAAGTTAGCTTAGTTCATTTGGGAGGAATGTTTACAGGATATGGTTAGAGTTGATATTTAGACAACAGTATTCTATTTTAAAAGCTGATTTCAATGAATACTACTTTGTATACACAAAATGAAGATTAACCATTCATTAATTCAATAAACGATTGAAGATTTACTATATGCCAGGGATGATCTTAGGTGCTGGGGATACATTAATGAACAAAATAAGAGCCAAATTAAACTCTCAATCTTACTTTGATCAGTCTTTACTTTGAGATTTTTATCTTTGGCATTTATTACCTTCTGTGTATCTTACTGCAGATTGTGAAGCAATTGCTTGATGATATTTTGGGGAATGCGTTAAGTGCTTCTGAATTTAACCTAATCCCTACTGGCATACTCAATACTGAAAAATGTGTTTTGATTTTCAAGCCAACTAAGTGACTTGGTTCAGGTTAGAAGCACAATGAGACTTAAATTCAGAGCTAAATCAATTGGAATATCAGCTAGTAGTTACAGCTTCAGCTGAAGGTTATCAGAGTTCTAGGGGCAAAGCACAAGAGAAAATTGAGCATGAATAGAATTCTCTTGTAGACTGTTAAACAGTTCAAATCACTGACTACATATACATATAACTAGTTTATAAAATATTGAGTTTAAAGCACTCACCTCCACAAATGCAACATAAATGAAGTAGAGACAGCCCATTTTCTGTCCTGTAATTTAAATTTACTTTACTGAAGGCATCATCAGAGCTGAAAAATAAAAATTTACCAATGATCAAAAACTTCATCTTTTAGGTATTTTCCCTTGATTTAAAAAATTGTAAAAGAAAATCCTATCACAATAAATTCAGAAATACATTTTTCTAAGATTCTTTGTACCTAGGAAAAGAATTCTGAATATCTCTATATGAAGTATAATTAAAATTGAGAGAAAATAATATTGAAATTTCAATAGATCAAGTTTAAATTAAAGGCTAAGCACAATTCTCTTTCCTATGTATAATCTGAACTTTTCAGGGGAATTAAATTTTATTTATAAATAGAAAACATGGACATTTGATAGAATTATTTCTTTCACATTCAAAATTTCACATCATATTTATAGAGAAATTAAAGAAGTTATCTTCAAAGTAAAAATAAAATGTAGCACTTGGTAAGGGATTGTAGTAAGGAATACAATACCAATGTTTTACAAATTCTGCCTGAAGCAACATTTCCTTGTGCTCTGACTGGGTCAAATTTCAAAGAGAAAGAGGGTCTAAACTCTGATAGGATACTATGATACTGTCCCAGGTGAGGAGTAGTGTCAGTGATTCAATTAATGAAATCCTTGGCTTGACTGAACAGAGACCATTGCCTCAGGAGGGCCCTAAAAAATCATAGGTAACCTTTGAAAAGGAATGTAAAGCTAAAATCCTTGACCTCTTAAGGTCATCAGTACTCCTAGGACATTTTTCAGTAGAAATGAGATCAGATGCTTGGCCTCCCAGGTCAATTCAAGCTGCCTCCTGCCTATTTAAATCTCCAGCAGCTCTAGTGATTGCATAGTCTTTGGTGAGTGAGCATTCCATACCATTTGTAAAGGACTTACACTTGAAAGTTAATATAAATTCAGAACACTATTATCAAGGTGCCCAGTTAAGAACTTCAAAAGCTACTGGAATTTAAAAAAAAAAAAAAAAAAAAAAAAAAAAGGCAAGGTGCTATTCCCCAGGGTGTTCCTGGAAAGACAGTCTCAAAAATAGGGATGTTGTATGATCTCAGTGAGAAGCTTTCATGAGCAATGGCAAATCCAGTGTTTTCTTTTTCATAGACGTTTTTTTCACAGACAGAAATTTTCCTCCCTCCTAACCCTTTTTTCTTTCTATTTTCAGCTTCCCAGCAGTAAAGACCATAGATATGCTTACTCATTTGTGAAAACTCAACTCATTTTGGAATGTGGTATGTAAAAGTACAATAGACTCCAAGTAGTTATTTTATATGTTGATAATATAAAATAAGAAGTCATCCTGGATTTCATGAGAAATAGCTAAGAATTTAACTCCTATCTGCATTGCTCCCAGCTCAGCGAATGATGCACAAAGAAATTATTTCCAATGAATATATTGCTATTTTAAATGTCTACCCAAAATGAGCCTAATTCTAAGTAGTATGCCTATTTTATGCAGTAACCTCACAAAATAACATGGTTCTCAGAAGTGTGTGGCCTTTGCCTGAGCCAGGCCTCTAAACTCTCAAAACTAATTGTATTATATATGTCTTGGGGAAATTAAACTAAAAAGATAGAATGGAAAACGTGCACTCAGCAGGAAAGGAAACACTTTCTTAGAAGTTAACTATAATGAACTTAATAGCAAACACTGAAAGGAAAAAAACTTGAGAGCCCCTCTGTGGCAATAAATCTTGAGAAAATTAGTTTTTCCATGTAGATCTCTAATATTACTTAACAATATTTGCCATATTTTGATTTTTCAAAATGGGAAAAATCATTTTGAGCAGTGTAGTTAAGCTTTAAAAGCGTGACTCTTGTGTTTACACTAGATTTAAATCTTATTCTGCTTCTACCTTTTAAGTAGTGTTTTCTCCCCCTAATTTGGGTAAGTTACTAAACTCTTTAAACCTCAATTTATTCAATTATAAAATGGTTAATATAATATATATAACATGTCATTTATAGAACAAATGAGGTTATATGCTTACTATAGTATCTGGCACATGATATGTTATTAGTAAGGAGTAGTTATTTTGTAATTATTGCTATTCCTATCAACTTAATTGTGAATGTACAACTTTCCTTTAGTAGTTGAATGGCAGGTCTTGCTCCTCAATGTTTAGAACAGGCTTTCCCAAGAGTTTATTTGATATAAGAACTATTTTTAGTAGAAATCAATCAAGGCCATGTACACTCGCAAGAAACTTTACCACTCCCTTAACTACCTAGATAAATGTTAATTGCAGGGTTAGGATTATTATCAGAAATATCTATATGAAAAGCATCTATATGGCAAGGCAAAATCTTACTACAAAGCATCAGTTCTTTGCCGTGTGAGTTACACTCACATCCTATGAGTTACCCTCCAATTTCCTTGAAGTCCCAGACCTCTGTCCTATTCCATTTTGCAAGTCCTTCCTCAGATTTCCCATGTCTGTTTATGCTCCAGAATGAAGTTTAAATTTAGTTTTTCCTCCTACCACTTTTGTCAAAGGTCAATTTTATAATTCAACTGGTCCAAGTAAAACTCAGAGGTCAGTGGCAAATTCTCCCTTTACCCCAGCATAGTCTTATTCTTAGTATAATCTTAGCACAATTTTCAAAACAAGATTGATCTTCTTTATTCTCATATTTGACAACCAGTGAAATATACTGATTTTGACAATCATTTCATACACATTTTACGTTCCCATCTTGCTGGACTTCGTGAGCTGCTCAGTTTTGAACATGGAACACTCTGTTGTCATATACTGAGTCAGTTATGGATGATCAACTCCAGTTTCACATTCAATAAGTTAATGTTGAATTAAAAGCCATCAATATAATCCACGTATTCAATTTTACTTATGTGACAATACACATTCATTTTTGTTTCTTTCTAAAAATAAAACAGTAGGCTTTAGTATTTTATATTTTCTGTTAATTGAGTGCTTACTTTCTTTGTAAAGCTAATCAGGGCATTAGGAATCATGACTAATGCTGCAGTTGCTTGTAGAATTCTATCTAATATGAATATTCCTGGGATGGTACATTTAAAGGATTCAGGAAATTTGTAAGTAGTTTTTCTCAAATAGACTGTTGAAAATAACCTGAAGTCAGTCAGAAAAAGACAAATACCAGCTGGTATCACATATATGGAATACAAAGACACCAAACAAAGGGTCAGATAAAGTCAAGCTAAGATTAATCTAGAAAGCTGACTATAGAACTGATGCTACCAGGCCTCCGCAGCACCGGTTCAATTCCCTGCTGGCCAGGGCACGGCAGACCTGTCCTGTCTTGCCCACTGCGCCCCTCAGCAGTGCTTTCAGTCCATCTGCCTGTTCTGCTCCCCGCTTTGTCTCTGGTGAATACTCTCACCCTCCAGCGACTCTGGCTGGTGCCCCAGCTCTTGTATAAATAAAAATAAATATTAAAAAACAAAAAACCGATGCTACCAAAGGAAGGTTGGGGAGAGGCAAAAGCATGGAGGAGAAGGATGAGGGAGGTAGACTATGGATGTGTATGTGGTAGGTGTGGTACAGTAACAATACCTGAATGAGGAGGTGTTCTAAAACACAAATAATGATATAAGTCAATATTACCTCAATATTTAATAAATAAGGAAATAAAGAAAATAAGAAACATTAAAGAAAGCAAATAATAACAAAAAAAAATAGAAAGAAGCAAGAAAGATCGAAAATAAACAACTTAATATTATACCTAAAGCAACTTGAAAATGTGAAACTAATAAGACCTAAAGTGAATAGAAGGAAAGAAATAATGAATAATACAAGTGGAGATAAATAAGAGATGAAAAATAAAGCTTCTTTGAGAAGATAAACAAAACTGGTAAATCTTTACCTAACAAAATAAGCAACAAACCATGAATAAACAGAATTGATATGGCAGAGGAGATATTACCATAGATGGCATAAATATACAAAAGATCACAAGAGATTACTGTGAATAAGTATATACCTATAAATACAGTGACCTGGAACAAATGGAAAATTTTCTAGAACAATATAATTTACCAAGACTAACCAAGGAAGAAACAAAAGAGCTGAATAAACCAATCAGGATCCTAGAAATTGAAACAGTAATCAAAATTCCTCTACAAAATAAAAGGCCTGGGCCAGATGGCTTCATTTTATTAAACCTTTAAAGAAGAGTTTATTCCTATCTTGTTTAAATTATTTATAAAAATTGAAGAGAGCATGTTCCCTAATAAATTTAGAATCAAAAATTACCATAATACCAAAAACAGATATAAATAGCACAAGAAAACTTAAAACCAATACCCCTGATGAACAGATGCAAATGTCTTCAAAACTGTATTAGCAAATCAAATTCAACAATACATTTACAAGGATTAAGCATCCTGATAAGTGGGATTTATCCCAGGGACGCTAGGAATGTTTAATATATGTAAATCAACCAATGTAATACATTATGTTAACAAATGTAAAGATAAAAATCATGATAATGTCAATAGATAGAAAGAAAGCACTTGATAAGATCAGCATCCATTTATGATTTTAAAAAAATACAACCTCCAAACAAGATGGGACTATACAGAACCTACCTCAACATAACAAAGATATATATCATAAACCTGCAGCCTGTAATATACTTAATGGTGAAAACAGAAGCCTTCCTTTTAAGATCAGAAATGAGATAAGGATGTCCACTCTCCCCACTTCTATTTTATATAGTATTGGAAGTATTAACTAGAACAGTCAGAAAAACAGCAGGAAATAAAACCAGTCTTTAAAGAAGTGAACTATTATTATTTGTAGACAATATGAAATATACTGTATATAGAAAACCCTAAAGACTCTGCCAAAAAGCTATTAGAAATTATAAATAAGTATAGCAAAGTGTCATGTTATAAAATCAACATAACAAAAATTGGTTGTGTAACAGGGTGGTCTCCAGGAAAAGGGGAGGTGCCAGGTTTCCTACCCCACCCAAGGGAGGGTGGAGTTCAGCATGGAGAGAAGCTGGAAAGGAGACTGGAGAAGGAAAATGAAAGGACGGAGAGCAAGAAGGAGACCTGGAGGAGGCACATGGAGCAGGGAGACATGTGAAGAAGCTGCACCTGCTTCTTAGTCCTGGACTAGTTGAAACAGATGTGGGTGAGAGACCCATGGAGAGGTTAACAATGGCAGCTTTTATCTTTATTTTGGTTTTGCTCTTTTCCTCCCAGACTTATCTGGCTGTTTCTGACTCTTTTCTATGGATCCCTGCCAGAGGGTGCTTTGGGCTTTTTGGCGGGCTTTTGGGCCGTGCTTTGGGCCAACCCTGTTTGGCTGGACATTTGCCCACAAGGAGAGAGGTAACATTGGGTACTTGATTTGGAAACTATATTCTTTGTCTTTTCTGAATTGCACACTAATTGTATTAAAGTTCCTTTCCATTATAGGTCTTATATGTTTTGTGTTGATGCAGCAGATGGCAGAACTTATTTAGAGCAGTCAAGTTTGGGGTTCTGGGGTGCCCCTCTCCCTTTCCAGTAACAGTTGCATATTTATATACAAACATGAACAAGAAGAAGAACAAATTAAGAAAATAATTCCATTCACAATCATTTCTAAAATAATTGGAAAGCCAGAAATTAATTTAACCATCAAAGAGAAGGACACATGCAATGGAAACTACAAAACGCTATTATTAGGTCATGATAAGGAAATGGACATTCCATACTCATGGATGGTGTAAATCATTTCCATTCAAATGACTGTTCTGCTGTTCCATTATGCACCAAAAGTAGAATATAAATTTAATGCAAACCCCATCAAAGTACCAAAAATATTTTTCAAATAAATTGAACAAAACAAAATTTATTGAAATTTTAATGGAATCATAAAGGTTTTGAATAACAAAACAATCCTGTGAAAAAGGAAGAGAAGTGGAAGAACCATGTTACCTCACTTAATATTATAAAGCAACCATTATTTGGCCTCCCTGGTGGCACAAGTGGTTAAGCACTGCACTATGAAGCAATCCACAGCCTCTGCAGCACGAGTTCAATCCCCCAGTCTACCAGGGAGTAACCCACATGGCGCAGCAGACCTCTCCTCTCTCACCCGCTGCTCCCCTCAGCAGTGTCTTTCAGTCAGTCTGCCTGTTCTGTTCCCCGCTCTGTCTCTGGTGAGTCCTCTCACCCCCTGCATTTCTGGCCTGTACCCCAGCTCTTGTATGCATAAATAAATAAATCTTAAATAAATAAATAAATAAATAAATAACTGGAGACTCAACACCTATGACAAGGAAAATAAAAGAAACAATACACAATTGGGAATACTTCAATTTAAAAGCTTTCACACAGTGAAAGAAAATATAAGTAGACAAAAACAAAGACATTCCACTTCTACTAATGCCAACAAAATGAAGGAACAGAAAATAGACTCCCACAATATAACAGTCAAGTATGACTTTAATAAAACAATTTTTATCTTAACTTTAATAACTGGAATATAGTTTCTGTTAAAATGAGAGTTACTTTGGGGGCTATTTTTGAATCCTAATTCTCATTTCCCATTAACTTCTAGTCAAATGTTTCTGTTTTGATAGATGCAATTAAAATATCAAGATTTTAAGGCAGCCATTCCTGGAGAGATATTTAATTTTCTCTTCTTTTGCCTCTTTTAAAGTAACTGTGTATGTCACACTCACTGACAATTGAGCATCACTTAAGTATTCTAATATCCTAAGCTCAATTTATTTTTTAATTTCCCCTCACATTTTTCATCACCTGCCCTGCCATACTGTAGCTTAACATATCCTAATGAGTTCACAGTGCTTGCTGGGGCATGGATGAAGTTCCTAATTAAAATGAAGTCACTATTATGAATATATTTCTAATAGTAAATTCTGTTCTTAATCATTAAAAGATGGTAGTTCTGTACCCAAAGGTTACTTTCTTTCTTGTAGTATAATGAACTCTTTCCTTAGACTTCACCTTTTATCTAGAAAAGTATGCAGTTTTGTGATCCAATTAAACTTCTCCCTCATGACCTCATCCCTTCAAAAAGATATCTGACATGACCACAGTGGGAACTTTATTAAAAATGGAATATTTAGCCAAAAAAGTAACACACTGTTGTCCAAAATACTCAAATAGATATATTTTTAAATTAATTCATTGGTTGAAATTTAGGAAAAACTCAGAAAGGTAGAAAGAAAGTATTTTTTATGGATCATCTAGTTTCCCATTTTGAAACTTCAGGTTTCAAATGGTTGGTTGTAACTCCTTGTTTATTTCTTTGGGGCTGATGCTGATTCCCCCAACCCCCCACCCCCACAAAATTGAAAGAAAAATGATCAGTAGTTATGTTCCAAGATATATTCTCAAAAACTATACAGAAATGTATTTGTCCTATATCTCTCAGCTCAAATCTGCACTCTAACAACATGAGGTATGGTGATTCATCCATACAATAAATAACTCATACAATAAACATTTAGTGGCAGACAGAGCAAAACCAGCTAAAGACAAAAAATTGGAACAACACTAATTCATATCATAGAGTAAGCAAAAACTGCTATAGTAATTATTTTCATTAAAGCAGGGATATGGATGTTTTCACTTTTTATTGTTTTGCTTTGTACTTGAGAAGGGGAATAGGGAAGGAGGAAGGAGTGTTTGAAGCAGTACTGGATGGGAATGGAAATAAGAGGGTGGATAAAATTGGAGATAAAGAAATGAGAGAACGAGAGGGAGAAGCTGCACCATGAAGTTTTTATAATATATTCCTATTATTATTCTTAGCTTGTTTTATTTTGACAAATAAGAGAAGGGGCAACCTTGGGACAATGTACAATTTTTTTTTTTTTTTTTTGGTTTCAGGTCTTTTGTTGTTGCTCTTTGTTTTTTGTGTAGTTTCTAATTAGCATAATGCACTAACTAAATACACCAAAGAATGCAAATACTACTTTCACTCTATATTAATTTTATAAAATAACATTTCCCCTCTCAATATCCTATTGGCACTTTGATACCCTGATAGAGAATATTACTCTTCTTACACAAGGTCAACTGCAATGGTTCTTCAGCTACTCATTTTACAATAGTTAAATTTTATAATTGCTTATAATTTAGAAAAAGTCCATTTTGGGGAAGATATTTCAGTTAAGGAGTAAGTACAGTGGACTGCAGTTGGTTTAGAGGAACTTTTCAGGCAGAAAATTAGCAGGAAGTTACATTTCAGAAAATTAAAACTGCTTTCATTTTTTTTTCATTTTTTTTTTTATTCTTTCCTCTAAATATTGAGATTGTTTGCCCATGAAACAGAACATTCTTTTGACTATTCTTGTTCACTTATTAGACACACTCAATTTCAAAGTGAGAAATTATTATTGGCCAAAGTGTATCTACTCAATGCCAAAATAGATTTAAAGTGAGAAAAATAAGTTGTCTCGATTATGTTGAAAGGCATGGCATTGAGTTCTCCGAATTCTCTCCATAGTGATTGACATTTCAAATACCAGACTAAACAGATAAATAGTAGACTTGATAACAGCTCTAAAATTTGTAATGACTTAAAACATCAAAACAAAGTAATTTAATTGGAAATCTTTAAATGCCCCATATGGAAACCCATCACATAAATGGTTTTCAAAGTTCACAAAGGGATATATGTGCTACTGGGTTTTGAATGGAAGGATATAAAGGAATAGTCTTCCACTTTCATATTCAGGGACAGTTCTAAAACATAGAATATGACAAAACTGTGGACTGGCATAGGGAAAATAAAATTATATTCAAAGGTAGTTCTGATCCACACATTTCCCCCCCTCTCCCGAATTGAGAACTATGATGGTAAAGACCATACATACTGAAATCAAGCACATTTGGGTGCAATCCCAGCTCAATCATGTAAGTTGTATAAACTAGCTCTAGCCAGTTTAAATTGCTAAGTCTCGTTTTCTTTAGGTATAAAATAGCAATTGCAATTCTTCCCTAAAAGGATTGTATCAATATAAACAATGATGATTACCATTTAACTAACATTTATGAGTTTTTCCATGTGCCAGGCAATGTGCTAAAGCATTTTAAATATATGCATTTAGGATTATATGCGCTAATGCACATTAAAATGCCTAGTAGCATGCCAGTCATATGGTAGGCACTAAATTGTTAGTTTGTTTTCTTTTCAAGTGCCATACAAATAGGTGTCACAAATAAATACAAATATATATAAAGCCAAATTAGACAAAGAAGCTGCCATTAGTAAACTTATATATCAGTGGTCAGACCTGCTAGCGAGTAAAGACAGCACTATGTAGTGCTATTATATTGACAAACGTAAAGATCAGAGACAGTACAGGGGAGTAAATAATCAGATAATGGCACTCCAATGTACCATTTCTGTCTTTCCTTTTACCTTCTCTTTTTCCTCATCACTTCCTGTCTGCCATCCATTACCTCAACATACATCCAAAGAGATGAGTACGTGCAACTTTACAATGGAAGATGAAGGACCATTCCCTCTCCATTTTCCTTCTTTGACTATCAAGTTCTCATTCCAAAGCTGCTAGAAATTGGCAAAAGCAAGATAAAGACTTACTACTTTTAATCTATAGTAAAGTTAGTTTTATACTCTCACTATATATATTTATACACGCACTATATAAAATATACTGTAGAGTATATCGATATATATATAGCACATATACTATATACTATACTATATAAATACTATGCTATACTATGTTATAGCATATACTGTACTATATTATAGTGAAAGGAGACCAGGAAGATTGTGCTGAAAGAAGTCCTGGTGCACTAAATTAAGGAAAATCTATTTTAATGAATGGGATTACATGAATGCCACACAGAAACTTGTCCACAAATGAAAACAACATCAAAAAACTAAAACCTTAGACCAACTTTTATTTACATTTATATCAGGGATGCTTCACCTGTGACTATGCATCTTTTCAGGCAACATACAGTTTACTGCTACCTATATGTTTAGAAAAAGCCTGCTGTCAGACAGGATAACAAATTTGTTCACCACATAAGCACTCATTATATTATAGAAGACATAAAGATAAGAAAAAATTTTCTGACATTTATTATACACCTAAAATTTCCTAGTTATGAAATGAAATGTGATCACATACAATAGTAAATTTAATTTTTCTGACTAACTTTAAAATTTTGCTGTGCAAGTCAATGACTAAGACAATTCATGTTCTTATCACTCCATTCTTTTCCTTCCTTGTCATCCATCATTTTATTCTAAAAAAAAGAAAATCTTCAGGACATTGCCCTTAGCACAATCGACTTTCTCTCTTGGTGATGCTACCTGCTTTGATGGAATCAGACAATGCATAATACCGTCCTATGCTTTTGTTTGTAAATTTGTTTGCTTTCTTGACTCTCTGTAGACCATATTAGTTGCCTATTTTCTATTCCCATGTTCTTCCTTCCTTCACTGTTGTAACCTCAGGCAAAAAGTTCTCAGAGCAAGTTAGATAACTTTCTGGAAGTATAGTTTCTAAACTTTAGCAGAAGTATCATTTTTAGCATGCAAAAGTATTACATGGGGATCTTGTTAAAAATTCAGGTTTCTAGAAGTCATCCCCAGAGATTCTGATTCATATGGTATGAGATGGAATCACAGAATTGTAAAGCGTAGTAAACACTGCAAGCTACTCTACTGTATGATGTCCTTAGCTCTTTGGAAAAATATAGTTCTAGTGTGTGGGTAATCCTCTCCTCCACTTAGTTATTATTACTTCTGGCTACTCGACCATTTCTATAGCTTCCTTAAAGTCTCTAGCACCAGATTACCAATCTTTCACTCCACAAAATATCCTACCATTATTCTCAGGGAATTCGACATTCATTTTGATGAGTTGTCTAATACTGTAGTCTAAAAATATGTCAAGCACATCTCAATCACAATGTTTGAAATTTCTATTTCAGATTTTGGCATTTTCTTGAATTATTCTAACATTTTACATTTTTACTTTTGAAAAAATCCTTTTGATATTAAAACACTTTATCCTAATTCTCTCAATTCTTAAGTTTTTTTCACTTTTAACTCATTTAATAAAGTTGAACTCCAGGTTAGAAATGTTATTTTTGGCATTTGGAGTATAAATTAAAGTCTGCATTTTAAATTATCTAAATATTAAGAATACTTTCTGAAACGGAACTGTATTTATAAGAAACAATTCAACTATGTTCATTAAATTTTGTTTTAAAAATAATATAAACTCTATATTTTGCCCATAAAATGCAGTTTTAAATCAATCGACATCATCTTATTAGATTTTTTCAAACTTCTTTGACTATGATTAGACATACAATTTTGGAGAAACATTGTTAAGAATCAGCATTTAATACCCAAATATATTCATGTAGTTAGCTTATAGTTCCTGATGACTCATTGAAAGCATGAATCTTATTCTACTTTTTTCTTCTATAACTTGGAATCACTGAGAGTTCTTATCTCTATTAGACAGTGAGGGCTATTCCATATTAAATTGTAAATTAGTAGAATGTTGTTTTTATTTGTCTGTGTTGCTTTTCAATGTACTTTTCATAACAGAGATTTGGTGTTATTTAATTTGCAATTTCAATTCCTAACTTTCAACAAACTATTTGTCACTCACAATTGATGATATCTTCAGTCTTTCAAACTACCCTTATCAATCATAAATAGAAACCACCAATTATGCAATGCTTACAGTGTACTAGGCTCTGTACTCAGCATTTAATTGACATCATTTCGCAAATATCCTGTGAGGTTGTTATTATTAACCCTATTTTATATTTGCAAATGAAACTCAAAATTAAGTAATATATCCAAGGATATGTAGTTTGTAAATAGAAGCAATGAATTTAAAATTATGGTTGTATTACTGTAAAATCCTTACAATGACTCACATAATTTTCTTTTTTTTTTTTTTTTTTTTTTTTTTTTTTTTTTTTATAGAGGCATGCTTTATTTATTTGTTTGCTGGTTTGTTTGTTTGTTTTTGTTTATACATGCACTGGGTACAGTCAGAAGTGCGGGAGGGTGAGAGAATTCACCAGAGCCAGAGCGGGGAGCAGAGCAGGCAGAAGGACCGAAGTACACTGCTGAGGGGAGCAGCGGGCGGCAGGAGAGGTCTGCGCGCCATGTGGGACCCTCCTCTGGTGGCCGGGGAGCAGCCGGGGATCGAACCGGCGCCGCAGAGGCCGCGCGCAGCTTCGCAACCCAGCGCTCAACCGCTGCGCCACCGGGGAGGCCCGACTCACATAATTTTCTTTTGCAATTTAGATAAAATGGTCCAGACGATGGTTTTTCTTGCTTCCTCTAGACTTTCCATGGTTTTCCACCATTTTTGCCTGTATCTTAACTATGTCTTTTATCTGGAATGCTTTTCAAATTTACTGAATAAATCAAAGCCCCAAGTCTTCTTTTTTTGTATTTGAAAATCATCTTGTTTTTCCTTCCACTTAGCACTTGTCATAGCTTGTCTTCTCTGAATGTTATTTATATATGTGTTCTCAACCAGACTGTGAACTCTTGAAGCAAGAAGCAGAGTACAGTAGAAAAGCCTTTCTCTATAGAGTCAGGCAGACATTGCTATGAATCACAGTTCTCGCACTGACTGATTTTATGATCTTGACAAGGTATGTTTCTAGTCCTTAGTTTATCATTTACCAAATTAACACTATTACTTTGGGTAATGGTGAAGATGAAATAAGTTTTGCTTAATGTATTTGGAATATTGTGCCAGCTATAGTCCAATAATATAAGTTCTGAACTATAAGAACTTATAGTTCCTATAGTGAATAAGTTCTGAACACAGTAAGTTCTGAACTATACTCCCCCTGACAGAGATTCCCCATCTCACCACCAATACCACTCAGCAAATGTAAGTCACATTTATCACATGTAGTGGAAAAGTCCGGTATATCACCAAGCTGTAGAAATAGCTGTTTGTTGTTGATGTGGTATGAGAAAAACCTACATTTCAAATCCAGTGTTACAATTAATCCTTAAAAGGATATGTCTATTCAAATTAGCCTTGCCATATTTCATAAATTATAAAATAATAATATATGAGGTTTTTGACTTTATAAACTTGAAGATAATCTCTTCAATTTAATCTCATTTCATTCAGCATATTTATTTGATGTTCAGTAAGAGCCTGATGACTTTTTATTAGTTTGACATTTATCTTTTCCAACAAAATAAATATGTACATATATCTATTATATATCTATTATACTAAAGTGCCAGTCACATCTCTACAAGTATGTTTTCATACTTCAGCATGTGATACTACTTGCAAGTCACCACAGGGAGTCTCATCATGAGTATTAATATTAAATTGATCATTTGGAGCCAAATAACACAAAAAAAAATGAATTCTATCAAATCATAAATTGAACATTTCATAATGCCCTTATTAACCCAGTGGCAAATTTCACATAATGTGTATTACAGAGGGATAAATTTGACAGTTATATCAACTTTGTAAGTTTACCATATCTGAATTCTTTTGAAAAATATAATGTCATTTGGTGATTGCTATACATTTGTTCCTCTTCAAATAGAGGTAATTCTTTGTCATGAGGTTCTGCATTACACAAAGACCATACATGATTGGCCTGCATGAACTTTTCCTCAGTGAGGCAACTAAAACTGATATTCCAAAATGCATTCAATTACTCAATGCGAGATTCAATGAAAAATTCAATTTCTCCAGAAAGTTGCTTGTGTATATAAAAAGATCCTGTCCATATTTTGTACCTTCTTAGGTTAACACACTATGCTACATAATTTTTCCCCAGTTATCATGGACAAAACTCACTTAAAGCCTGCAGTCAATTTTATACATTGTTACATGATTGTTAAGGAGCAGAATGATTCACAGTTCCACTAAGGAGCAGCCTTTCAAAGTAAGAGACCAGATTGTTTATTAACATTGGCCTCACCCTAATAGCCCAAAGAGTACAATATTGCTAACATTTTACCACCCTTAGGAGGAGAGATATTTTTGTTGCTGGTATGGTTTAAAAGTAGATCTAATTCTAGTGAAGATTTTTCAGATCAGCAACAACTTGCATTCAAAGTTTAGTGCTTAGGGTTTTTTTCTTTTTAACTTTAACAATGAGAACATACAGCTCATTTTAAGTAGATGAGGTATTTATATGATATGGCTGCATGAATGATCAAGAAGGAATCATCTTATATTCTAAGGCTTAAAACATAATTAGTTCCATATGAGGCTATGTGGGTTTTGTTTTAAAACATAGAGAGATATCTCTAAAGGCAAGATATGCAATGAAGACAATTATACACTATAATAATAATTAACAACTTTACCTGAATATATGCCTTAGTTCTGTAAGCTCTTTTTCTTTGATCTGCAGGTCATCTTCCAATTTTTCTATTATAACAACGTAAGATTCACTGACTTTCTTCTTCCATTCATCTAGTAAAGAAAAACAAATGGAATTGATTCATAGCAGTGCTTTGCAAAATGAAGACCCAGATCAGAACATACAAGTAGTTAAGACTATTTCTTTATTTTGAATTCTACAATACTTAATTTACTGGTTGTGAGTTTAAAATGTAGATGTTTATATTTAAAATGCAATCATATTGAATTGTAATTAAGAAACTGCTTGATATTAGATAATATATTTACATAGAAGACTATATTTGACTTATTTCATTTGATTTTATTGCATTTTAATTATAGCAATCTCTAGTTGCTAGACAAGAAATTTTAGGTTTTAAATACTGGAAACTTAAGACAAAATTATAAAATCCCTATATTCAACATATTCTAAAATATTTTCTGTAACATTATACTTACTAGCAACTAATATACTTTTATAGGAAATTCTGTTTTCTCTAAAGATCTTTCAGAGAAAAAAAATTGAGTTTAGACAATATTCACACCAATTTCATATACTACATTGTTATTCTGTGTAAAAATTAATAAATATTTCTGTAGAATGTTAATTATCTATAACTATTATTGAATCATGTTACATTTGAGGATATAATAATAATTACCAGTGCATGTTTGGGTTGGTCTAGATTTATAATTTCCCATTTGTTAGCAGTTTCTTCTTTTTCACAATGCAGTTCCTCACATTACAAGATTCCAAGTTCAAGTGCAGTGACAGTGCAGTTGAAAAATACTTTGATAGTCTGGCTAAAAATAAGCCTACTGCCAAATGGAATGTCATGCAACAATGACAAAGAACAAAATAGTATGTGCTTTCAAGGGTGAAATCAGAGAGAGAAATAATCAGTCTATTTAAAAGAGCTGTTTTTAAAAAAAATAATGTTTCGATAGGATTATTTGCCTCCATCAATAGATTACCCACAACTTCATGGGCTATTTCTTTAATAGGCGAATCTAGAAAATGGTTCAAGAGCTATTAAAACTATCTACATCTTCTCTCAGGATCATTTCTCTTAAGTAAAATTAAGGGCAGTTGAGAAAAATAATTGGTGATAGACTTTTTCTCCATGTATCAATAATGGAACCCACGTCCTGAATGTAAGTTTTGTCTATGTGAGAGCTACAAAATACTATTTGTAAGAATTTTCAAAATAAACCATGACTAATTTATACTACTTGTTGATAATACTAACCATAGCATCATAGATAAAAATAAAAACACTGAATTACACAAATAGCAATTCACAAAGTAACAATAAGAGCAAGATTATAAACAATAAGAATTGAAAGCTTGCTGTGTGTGCTAGGCATTAGATTAAGTGCTTTTTACACATTTTGTCATATACACCTCATACAGTCCTTCACGGTATATATTGTTTCTATGTTACAGATGAGAAAATCCAGATTGCTAACTGGTGGTGGTGTCTAGAGTCAATTCTGGGTCTGTATGAATACAAGATCCAACCTAAATGTTATTATTGATACAGTTCTCAAAATTCCTCTCAGACAGACACCTTCCATTTACCTTATAAAGACATTTCTCTTGGTATAGGCATATTTCTATTAATACAAATGAACTCAGGGTATAAATGAATTCAGAATATAAAGGAGAATAAATGGAAAACCCAGAAAGTAAAGCTCCTGATTTTAATTATGTATTTCTTTCAAATAATGCAATTGTACTAAAAGATAAATTTCTTTTTTTTAAATAAATTTTATGTTTATATTCCCCATATAATTGCAATCCCCTTATTTTGACCCCAATCCCTCCCCTCCCCACCCCTACCCCCCATAGAGTGTCTCTTGTTCATAGTTGTTTGTTGATTTTGATATTTTCTTTCTTATAGTTATTCTTTTTCCTGGTCCCTTATTTAAGTTTTCTAGATTCCTGCTATGAGGGAGACCATCCGGTATTTTTCTTTTTCTTTCTGACTTATTTTGTTGAGCATGATCCCTTCCAGAGCCATCCATGTTGCTGCAAATTGCATGTGTTTATCTAAAAGATAAATTTCAATCTTAAAATTCACCTCCAGTAGCCATTGTTTTAAACAAACAGGTATGGATTTCATATTTAATGTAGTCCAATGTGAAAAAAAATGCATTTCTTTTTGTAGGAAATGTTTCCATAAATTTAGGAGTCTCCCCTTTTTCTCAGTCGAGGTAATTTAAGTTTCAGAGGGAGAATATCCACATAAATCAGATGTAGTTGGAGAAGTGGGTATCTGATTTCATGAACATATTCATGCACCCCCTTCCCCCCATCCCCTATATATTACTCTCCTCATTTCTCCTCATCAGTATATGCTACCATGGCTCTTCATATCTCTGGTACTTGATCTGTGCATTCTGCATTTCATTGTTTTAAGTCCAGACGTCTTCAGTACCAGCAGACCCCATGATCTTAGGTCAGAAAGCTTTTGCTTTCCACAAACAGCTTGATTTCAGGCACCTGGCTTCCTCTGCCTTTCCCTACCCTGTAGATCACACTGGGTAGTCTTTAAATGCTTATAGCCTCTGCAACATGAGTTTGATCCCCGGCCTCCAGGGAGCAAACCATGTGGTAAAGCAGACCTCTCCTGCATCGCCCGCTGCTCCCCTCAGCAGCCTATTTCAAAGGTGGATCCCCCTGTTCTGTTCCCCACTCTGTCTCTGGTGAGTCCTCTCACCCCCCATATCTCTGGCCTGTACCCCAGTTCTTGTATGCATAAATAAATAATTCTTAAAATAAAAAAACAACAGCAACAACAACACAAAATGCTTGCAACCTGTGCTCGGTTGTCCTAGCGACCCATCTCTTCCTTCAACAGTGTTGGGAAAGAACAGACCTGAGGACACACCTTCTATCATCCTCTTGTAGTAGAGTAACCCCGATACAAAACGGGGTGCCTGATTGTGGGTCCTCACCCGCGCGCTTAAAAGGACTTATCAATGCTCTACTGCAGGCACACGCGAAAGGTTAATAAAAGGTTTATTTACAAGGGAAGGGGAAATGAGGAAATGTACAGCTCAGGGAGAAAAGTGGGAGACAAAGTTTTAAATGAGTCCTACCCGATCTGCCGATCAGGAATTCCAAAATGGCACTCTGAGAGCTGGCCGCCAGCCAGGAGCCGTGAAGCCAGGAGGCGAGCGATAGCGCCCCTCCCCCTCCCCAAGGCCCACATGTTTGGTTTTTATATCCAACCTGGCTGCCCAACTCCACCCTCAGGTCCCAGCCACCTTCCCTTTGGTGGTGATGGGATTTGTCTTTCCCAATGTCTTGATGGCTTTAGTCTGGAGTGGGGGTGGGGTCCACAAAGCCTGTATGGGATTGGCTCAGGACATCATTTCCCCCTAACACTCTGACCAGACTCCAACCATTTTTTCCAGTTCACAACCTGTGGATAACATTCTGTGCTACCCTCTTCTCCAGAGACCAACCAAAACAATTATTTGGACTTAGCTCCATGTTGCCAGACAAACATGAGCCCCAGATTTGTCATAAATATTCCACTAACTGTTATAGGGTAGCCCCAATACAAAACGGGGTGCCTCACTGTGGGTCCTCACCCGCGCACTTAAAAGGACTTATCAATGCTCTACTGCAGGCACACATGAAAGTTTAATAAAGGTTTATTTACAAGGAAGGACAAATGAGGAAATGTACAGCTCAGGGAGAAAAATGGGAGACAAAGTTTTTAATGTGTCCTACCCGATTTGCCGATCTGGAATCCCAAATGGCACTCTGATTGCTGGCCGCGAGCCAGGAGCCGTGATGCCAGGAGGCGAGCGATAGCGAGCGAGACCCCCAAGGCCCACGTGTCTGGTTTTTATACCCAGCCTGGCTGTTTAACTCCATCCTCAGGACCCAGCCACCATCCCTTTGGTGGTGATGGGATTTGTCTTTCCCAATGTCCTGATGGCTTTGGTCTGGAGTGGGGGTGGAGTCCACAAAGCCTGTATGGGATTAGCTCAGGACATCCTTTCCCCCTAACACAACCACCACCTCAACATGCATCTGCAGGATTCCCACCTACCTCTCTCTGAGCTGCATTTCGACAGTGTCATTATTGCTCTGGCTGGTGTGGGCCACTTCTGCAAGTTAGTTGCAGAGCATCCCTCCAAACTGCAAAACCAGTGTGGCAGCCGTGCCTTCTTCCCGACGTCCAGAAGCCCACCCAAGATCAGTGGGGTTAACTCATTCAGGCCATGGAAGCTCTGTCTTCCTGGAGAAGAACCTGAACCAGGCCCTTTGAATTTGCATGTCCTGGGTTCTTGCAGGGACCCTCAGCTCTGTGACTTCCTGGAGAGTCATTTCCATGATAAAGATGTGAAATACCTTAAAAAAAAATGGTGGGGACTGCTTGACTAACCTCTTTGGCCTGGCCCCTAGGGGCTGGGCTGGGTGAGTATCTCAAACCAGCTCCAACCCTCCACAACCCAAAAGGCCTTTGAGGGGCTCAAAAGGCACAGCCCTGGTGTCAAAGACTTCTGCCTTAGCTTCTCCCTGGAGCTCTTCCAAGCCCTGGGCCAAATGCAAACAATAAAGCTTTTTGCAGGAGGGAAAAAAAAAAAAAAAAAAAGACTTGCAACCTCCCAGGTTACACATTGGGAAGTATTGTATAAGCTCTCCTATTCAGATTTCTCTGAAATAATTCATGGTTCCCATACCTTGAGTCACACAGGAACCGGGAGAGGAGGCAAGACTCTTTATCTTCTTGAGAACATCAAAATCTATTTTTCTTGCTCTTCTCTCTTATTGAGAGAGAGAGAGAAAGAGACACAGAGAGAATTGTCTTTGACAATGAAAGAAAAGATAGTCCTTGTAATTTTTCCATTGTCTTTTCAATTCCTATTTAAGATATAAATTTGATGCTATGGTTTTTAGTATATTTCCATTTGATATTCAAATTTTTTTTCTTAAAAATGAAAGCTTGACTTTTAAGGCTACCATTTCTGTTGTGTATTTAAAAATACCAATGAGCATTTAATTTTCCCACAACTTGAAACAATAGATTTTTCTTTAAAAAATTGATAATAGCAACATAAATGCAGAAAATGATAATCTAAATACCTAAAATATTAAATATTACTGAATTATAATAATTTCTGTCTTCTAAAAGAACGATATAAGAGTAATCTCTGAGTGTGTATCTTGGTAATGAGTTGAGGGCAGTGGAGTAAGTCTCTTGGGTACCTTTATGAATCCGAGAGCCAGTTAGGGTAATTAGGCAGTTTTAGGTACATTGCAGGAGGGGACCTCTGAAGAGTTTAGGAAGGCTTCAGAGATAAGGGCAACAAGAGCAATGTAACTAATTCCACTGGGAATAATAAACATCCCAGGACCAAGGACAACATGTTGACACTGGCCTTGGTTTCCCTCAGGTGATAAAGGGAGGTGGAGTTTGGGGAAATGGAGAGTGGTTTAATTTATGGACAAATTAGGAGGGCAGCAGACTCATGTCTGGTAGATCACTGTCCTCCCCTTTGCCAGAGTGCGGGGATATTTATGCAAGGGGGGGATGAGAAGGGGTCAGCACCAGTGGGCGCCAGCCTGTTTTTCTTCAATAGCAGATGTTTAACTTTCTCTTCTCTAAAATGCAGGGGTACTCATCTGGGAGACTGGGCCATAAAGATAAATCTATCAAACAAGGGGGAAGGTGCAACAAATGGGGAAAGACAAACCTGTTAGGTAAGGAATGTGAAGATCCCCTGCTCAGTAGCAGATTAAATGAGACAACCTAGAACTAACCAATCACAGAGAGACTGGTGGAGCTTTAGAATGATGAGGGAAAGAAGGTACATATATTTCCTGAGACATGACTCCGCTTTGGTTTCCTTGCCCCTCCCTGGCCTTGTTTCATGGCCTGGGAGTCCCACTTTATTTCTGTTCCTTTTCTCCTCAATAAGCTTTTTCTTTCTCTAAACAAACCTGCCTCTCCTCGCTTGCTTGCCTGAGAGTCTGCGAAGCTCCTGCTGCGGCTTCGTGAGACACCAACCCGAGGTGGGTGGTCTAGTGGCTGGGGCTCAGTGCTGCCCCTGCAACCTGGGCCCTGTTCCTGGCTGGGAGACTAGGCCTGACAATTCTGGTATCATTTAGAGAGGTGAAGAAAAGTCTGGAATAAGTAAGTGATCCAAGATAATACTCCAGCTTTTCTATCCCCAAGAATACTAGAGAGAACCCACATGGAATTAGAAAATATTTTCCCTGCTATTCAGCACATTTCTGCAAAAATACTTCTATCTTAAATTGGCTGCATTTTCTAGAATTGATCCGAGCTCTTCCTAGTTCCAAAACCTTCAGAAGTGAAGTAACCATATTTTCTCATATATTATCAAAATAAGAAACACAATTACATAAGTAGCCACTTTCTCAGACTTTACCACCTGAGGAGCTTTGTAAAAAAATAAAATAAAATAAAGTAGAGGGCCTCCCTGGTGGTGCAGGAGGTTGAGCAAAGCGCTGTGAAGTTCTCAGCAGCCTCTGCAGTGCCAGTTCGGACCCACCAGCCTTTGAGCAACCCACATGGTGAGCAGACCTTTCCTGTCTTGCCTGCTGCTCCCCTCAGCAGTGTATTTTGGTCAGTCTGCCTGTTCTGTTCCCTGCTCTGTCTCTGGTGAATCCTCTCACACTCCCTCGCATCTGGCCTGTACCCCAGTTCTTGCATAAATAAAATAAATCTTTAAAAAAAAAGAAATCAAGTCTCTTTCTCTAAATATTCTGATTCAGGAGATCAGAATAGGGATTAGGAATCTGACCTTTATCAGGAACTCTTTGTGATTCTAATGTATTTGGGGCATATTTCAAGGAGCACTAATTTTTCTTTTTTAAGTAGCATCAGGTTTACAACACTGTACATGATTCAGAGGGATAGCATCACACCTCCTGAGGTGCATGTCAACACACCACACCCACCACCAGTGTATCAATAGTTTAAGCAGCCACACTTTAAAGTTAGATGCCTACTTCTCTAAAAGTTTTTAATTCTTTAAATTCCATATAAGAGAAAGAGAAGAAAAACCTGCAATTAAAAGGAAGAAGAAGATTCTTTTAGGTTCTCAAAATAGCTTTATATTAAGGCAAGCACTGGAGGAACAGATGTTTGGCTGTGCTTGTACAGTCTCATATCATAAAAGTGAACCACAAAAAGTGGAAGCAGGGGCCTCCCTGGTAGCTGAAGGGTTTAAGTCTCAGCACTATCAAGTTATTCTCAGCCACTGAAGCACAAGTTGGATCCCTGCCAAGGAGATAACCCACATGGTGCAGCAGACCTCTCCTGTCTCCCCTCAGCTGCTCCCCTAGCAGTATGTTTTCAGTCAATCTGCCTGTTCTGCTCCCCACTCTGTCTCTGGTGAATCCTCTCACCCCCCTGCCACACACACACCTCTGACCTACACCCCAGCTCTTGTATGCATAAATAAATAAAAATTATTCTGAAAAAAAGTAGAAGCAACCAAGATGACTTTTCATAGGTGACTGGGAAAACAGATTGTATGTACAGCTACATAATGGAGCATTCATTATTCACCAATAAATAATATGAGTTATAAAGTCAAGAAATGCCATGGAAGAAACTTAAATGACTACTGTACAAGAAAAAAGACAATCAGATAAGGCTACTTACTATGATTCCAACTATATGATATTTTGGATAAGGTGAAACTACAAGGAGAAAAGATCAGTGATTAGGAAAGGGGGGATTCCAGGTTTCCTGCCCAAGGGAGGGTGGAGCTGAGTAGAGAAGAGAATAAGCTGCAGAAGGGATAGACAGACAGAGGAAGGAAGGAAGCAGGATAGAGAGCCAGAAGGAGACCTGGAGGAGGCACCTAGAGCAGAGAGACACATGAAGAAAATGAGCTTGCCTTTTGGTTGTGGACTGATTGAAATAGATGTGGGTGAGACTCGTGGGGAGGTGACAGTGGCGGTTTTTGTCTTTTTTTAAAGTGTTTTTTTTTTAAAGATTTATTTATTTGTTTATACAAGCACAGGGTACAGTCAGAAGCGTGGGAGGGTGAGAGAATTCACCAGAGCCAGAGCGGGAAACAGAACAGGCAGAGTGACAAAGTACACTGCTGAGGGGAGCAGCAGGTGGCAGGAGAGGTCTGCCTGCACTGTGGGACCCTTGCCGGCAGCCAGGGATCGAACCAGCACTGCAGAGGCTGCAGGTAGCTTCGCACCCCAGTGCTCAACTGCTGTGCCACCAAGGGTGGCCCGGTTTTTGTCTTGATTTTGATTTTGCTTTTTTTCCTCCCAGACTTGTCTGTTTTTTTCTGATCCTTTTCTATGGGTCCCCACTGGAAGATGCTTTAGACTTGTGGCAGACTTTCAGGCCTTGCTCTGGGCCAATCCCATTTGAGAGGCTTTTAACCACAAGGGGATGGGTAATTTTGTGTGCTTGATTTAGAAACTATATTCTTTGCCTTTCCTGTATTGTTTACTAATTGTTTTAAAGTTCCTTCCCGTTAAAGTTTTATATGTTTTGTGCTGATGCAGCAGATGGCAGAACCTATTTAGAGAAGGCAGGTTTGCTGGGTCTGGGGTGCCCCTCCCCCTGCCCTGTAACACCAGGAGGAGGGAAGAGGGATGTATGAACAAGTGAATCTTTAGGTTAGCAAATTTATTTTGTATGAAACTGTAATGTGGCTATATGACATTATGCATTTGGACAAATCCATAGGACTGTAAAATACTAACATAAAGCCATGTGCTTTAGTTAATAATAATGCATCAAAATTGGTACATCAATGGTAATAGATTCATCAAAAAAGACCAAAATAGCATTCCTTAACAAGACCACTATAAAGAATATATAACTAATAATATATTTTTTTCTTTTATACTTGTTTGAGTTTTTATTTTTTACATTCAAAATATCAGGGTAGATTTATTAAATATCCTATTTTCTCCATTATTCTTTTGACTAACCATGTTTTATTGAATTGCCTAAATCTAATGTTAATTCTTCCATCTTTTCTACTGATTGCCAGACCACTTCATCACATACATAGATATATTTTAATACTCCTTAAATAAGCCTATTTACATTCTTCCTGAATTCTCTTATTTTGGGCTCATATGATTTATTTATCCCAATCTACACTTGTGCATCTGCTATTTATATATTATTCTAGTCCCTTTATAAATATTTAAAAGGATGCTTTCAAGATGAAGAATATAAAAATTGACCTTGACACTTCTTGTACTTTTATGATGCCAATGGAGAAATTATAAACATGTATTCCATGAAACCAAACTTATACTTGGAACAATTCTTGTCATATTTAGGTTGTGTGTTCATTTACACTTAAAACCTAGATCATTCTATTATATATGAATTCTTATTAATATGGTCCCATGTTTTAGGAAGTTCATATTTTTGATATGTTTTACTGATTAATAAGTAATTATGTCAATCATTGCCTTTAACATAGTAAGCCAGAATTATTCATTGGTATATGTTCAGATTTTTCCCTTTGTTTTTAAATAAATATTAAATGGTATATTGAAACTAAGTTACCTCGAAGAAAAATCAAGCATTATCTAATGTCTATAATTACTTAATTTACATGATTCTTTGGTTAATCCCTTATTAAACACTATATTTTTGCATTTAAGTGGTCATAAGTTGTAAGATACTTACTTGTCAAGCAACTTTCTATTCCACAAGAATCTGTAAATTTATAATGCTAGATAAAACTAAATCATCATTACGAATCTGAACATTGTTGAGTTAATATTTAGATTAATCTTCAAAATGAATAGAACTTGAGTGTCAATGTGAAAATTAAATGTGAAAAAATCAATATCACAGTATTTAAACAGGTGATCCCAGTATCTCAAAGTGGGAGAGTACTGAAGAAAGGGAAAAAACCCACAATATTGCTATATTTGTTTTCAATATACCCCAACTGCAAATCCAAAGACCTTAATCTTTTCTGTGCTTTCCTTTGTTGCTGGAAGAACATGAAACAAAGTTTATTAAAGAATCTAAATTAAACAATGGTGAGTGTCATATCTCCGTGGCTGGCTAAAACTCTTTTACGGATCGGTAGAACTTCTTATAGTCATCATTTCAGCTCTTTATTGGTTGATTCATATATTCTTTAACTGCATCAAGGACTACAGATATCTCATGGTGGCCATGGACAAACAAGTAAACAGAAAACTGCAATAAATACTTGTCCTATGATAGATCTATACATGACTGGTAATGAGAAGGTACATGTCATGCAAACTAGATTCCAATGGAAATCTTGGAAAACATGAAAAACTGAAAACATCAGTAATATAAACTTCAGGAGTTAGGCAACTCCATTCCTCCTTCTTCCTCATTTATCCTCCACTAAGGAAATAATATTGTGTAGTAATTATAGTTTGATCAATAGCTAATTATCATCTTTGGACAAATAACAGTTCCATGCTTGAGGCTTGTCATTTATATGACAAAGAAACAAAAAAATGTGGGGGAGGGAAACAAAAATAGTTTTTACGTTGAATTAATTTTCGTTTACCAATCGTCCACCTGTAACTGATCCTCAAAAAACTCAACTTTTGTCCATTGCCTCACTAATGGATCAATACATTTGGTTCCATGAATCAACAGAAAGAACAAGTTTATATAACATCCATCTGATTTCTTTGTTGTAAGAGTCATTGTTTCTGAAGCTATTACTAGGGAATTTGTTATAGCAAGTAATGTTTGAGTGCAACCCTAATACTAGGCAGATTTTTCTGATAAAACCAAGATAAGTGCCCCAATTTTATATAGTCAACATATGTCCTAACATATGTATATCTTATTTTTAATACAAATAACATACACTTCCCACCCAGTATTCAAATTTAATAATCTAAGTATATGAAAAAATGTTTCAGTTAGAATTTGTGAAAGTTACATATGCTTTCTTTATAATTGTACTCCATTTAATATGTAATATCAAGAATGGACTATAACTGTTGTGAATTTCAAGACAATTTGTTTCTTTTCTATAAAGCATTTTTAGAAGCTACCACTGAATTTGCTAAGAATGTATTATGCTTCCTGGTCTGGTAATATGGAGAGTAATTGTCCACATTTCCCATGGAAAGACATAGTCTTACTTCAGGATGCAATTTAAATGTCAGCACCTCGGAGGAGTTTTTAACCAATTCCATAAACCATTTAGACAACCTTCTCTTATTGTTCTTATTGTATCTAGTACCCTGCTTTGTCTCTTGAATCCATAATGGTGCTCATTTAAGCTTCATTTTAATGGGGAAAGATGCAAATGAGTAGATTTAGCTTAGTCTAAAAACCTTAAAAAACTTTCATGAATACTAATGAGGCTTGTTCTGTTCCATAGAGGAGTAAAATTACACAAGATGTTAGAACCACTTCTGTCCTGTTCATGGATCCTCATTCTTCCCACAGAACTAATCTTACCATTGAAGATCACTACTTACTGAAGTCTAGAAAAAAAAGATGCAAAAAACACTTCTAACTTGGGTGTCTCTAATGCCTAAGTGTATAAAATCATGGCTGAATTTACTGGACTTAACTTCTAAATGGAGTGTAATTGTTTAAGTCAGCTTACTATGTGCTATCGTTTCCTAAATGGTAGCAGTAATTTCCCAAGTTGAAGTTTGTGTTTGAAGACACATTAGTTACTTAAAATTGATCTCATATTTTCTTACTTTATCGATGCAGCCATGGAAGAAATAATGATGCCTGTGAAGAAATGCAACAAAGCATTTGGAATCTGTGAAATGCTTAGGTATATCAGAATGAGAAATGAATGCATATTATCAATTAGGGCTTAACAAATTAGTTCCATCATCTTTCTGAAACTCATTTCCCATTATGCTAAAAGACACCCATCTCATTTAACTTCAGAATAGTTATTAACTAATTGTAATACTTACCCATGCATCTTCTAAAGCACCAATTCTTATCTGTGAACTATTCATTATACTCATTTTTTCTATAGTTTGTACATATACTAATCCACAAAATCATCTAGAGATGATATATTTAGCTTGCATCCTTTAATGCTATTAAGGGTAAGTGTTATACCGGTTCCTTTTTTTTTAAAGATTTATTTATTTATGCATACAAGAACTGGCGTATAGACCAGAGGTGCAGTGTGTGAGAGGATTCACCAGAGAGTAGGGAACAGAACAGGCAGATCTACTGAAATACACTGCTGAGGGGAGCAGTGGGCGAGACAGGAGCGGTCTCTGTGCCATGTGGGTTGCTTCCTGGCCAGCCAGGGATCGAACTCATGTTGCAGTGGCTGGCGATAGCTTGATAGCACTGTCTTTAACCCCTGTGCTACCAGGGAGGCCCCAATTATACCTGTTCCTTCTTGATGGGCAAACATGTTTATATTTGTCATATATTGTACTAAAATTATATATGTGTGTGCATACACATTACATATACATGTACACAAACATATACAAACATGTATATACAAATATATATGTACTATATATGTATATTATAGATCTATATCCTTTATATTACTCTAAGTTAAATCTGTGTGAATGCAACACCTACTTTTATTATAGCATTTATAACACAAGATAGAGTTAATGCCTTTGTATCTCCTGTTAAGTTGTGAGCAACTTAAGAGGAAGACATGTCTTACTTATTTTTCACCCCCATACTCTAATACAGAGCCTGATTAATATGGCTATAAATTTGATTGTTTTGCAGTGAATTGAATTGATGTGAATTGAGCAAAATTGAATTGGAAAGGGAAGAGAAACATGGCAAAGATTTTTTTTTAAAAAATCAAGTGGATATACATGAATCCATGACCAATTATGCTGGTAAAACTGCAATATTTTGAAATTCCATACAAGGATAATTCAAACAATTTTTAACTCTTCATTTTACTCATTTCCCTTTTAAAAAATCACCTAGATTTTAAGAGATTTTTGCATTGATTGGCGCTATTAGCATTATAATTTATACAAGGTTCTAAACAATGATTTCTAAATTAGAATTTCAGGACATTTTTTAAAAACTAAAATTATCAGGGCTTATTACAATCAACTGAATTACAATCTGCAGGGATTAAGCCTTGAATTAGGAAAAAAACCCACAAAACTCCAATAGTGACTTGAGACACAGTTTATAAAGCAAGTGTAAAGCAAGTAATTTATAACCTAATTTGATATTTAAAAATGTAACTTTATAAAGTAGCAGTTGATGAGTGTCAAACAAATGGTGGCGACACATATATAAGTTAAGAGGAAAGAATTACATTGGGTTGGCTATTGAAAGATTTTTGAACATAGCAAGAGGTCTTATGGAGCTTTAAACATTTTAAAGGGAGCAGAAATAACTATGGAATCACAAGCATATGATATATTGAGGGTTTGGCCACTTTCAACATTCATAGAAAGTTTTAAGATGGTGTTCATTAAAATCCCTATTATTGCTCTACACAGTAAAACAAATTAAACAAAACTGATGGGACCAAAGTAATTTAAATTTCATCTTGGATATTTTTTTTGAGACTAATAATTGATGAAATTAAATTAGGCAAAGTCATAAATGCCAAATGACAGAAAAGTTACATAAAGTGGCAGTAATAGAGGAAATATTATCAGGAAAGAGAATAAAAGTTTCAAAAGGAAAAAATAAGTCAAACCAAGAGACCTTAGAAAAGATATGAAAACCATAATTGTCATAGGAGAGAAGCACCTGGGGTGTAGCATACCCCAACGTTCTATCAGTAAGAGGAATATGTAAATTGTAATTGCATTGATGATACATTATGGCAAGAAACACAGTGAGGAAAGTGAGTGCTTCAAACAGAGTCATCATTTTATAAAGAAGATCATAAAACCTATGCTTGCTCTAAATTTATTGAGATTACATTTTAAACGTAGTATTCATTGCTGGACCCCTTCCTCATCATAAAAGAAAGAAATGTCAAAGAAAATTTTATTCGTGGAGATTCAGAAATGGAATATGAAATATATTTGTCCTGGCTAAAGAGAATAATTGCATATATTCTCTCAATGCTTCTTTAATAATTCCATTAACTTTTCTTAGATATCAGAATTGAATAGGCAGCATATTTTTTACCCACCTAGAAGGTATTTTGTTTTATTTTTTAATTTTAATTTCCAAAACCTTTCCAGAAAGTTTGATCAAACCATTTCAAGGTCACATTGTCGAGCAGCCCCTGGTGTTCATATATTTTTACTTTTGGCTTAACACAAATCACAGTGAGTTAATGATGGAGTCTGGGATAGAGCTAAAAGTGTCCAATTTTTATTCTTTGCCCTATGTTGAGCTTTATGTTTAACTAGAAAATTATATTCTGTTTTACTCACTAGAAAACTTGAATATCATCTCATTGCTTTAGTGAATGTATGATTATGGGCTATAAAATATGCATTTATGTAAGCATATTGGTAGTTACTGATGTTATTTTTCTACTAAGAGTCATGAAAGAAAAGGTTTATGCAGTATAGCTAACTATATAAACACATTCTTTTTGCTCTTGAATCAGAGTGATATAATAATATCACAGGAGGTGCTATTTTTATATCAAAAAATGCTGAATTTTTAGTTCAGCACAGATGACAATGAAGTCTTTTTGCAAATACAAAAGGTAACTGTCTAAACAAAAAATATTTCCAGGAAATATATTTTTAAGGAGAATATAAAACATCAGATTAAACAATAAAGTTTTGAAGTCAACTATTTTTTTGTCATGTTCAAAGCTTATAAACGTCTTTACAATATTTGCTTTTTTAAATCAAATTCTATTTGCCATTCATTTATATAACAATAAACATAACATAACTACAATTTTGGGAGTACAACTTCATACCTTAAAATGTGCACATTTTTGCTTTCAATATCAAAGCTCCAGTGTCAATATACTATCACATTACCACTTTCTCCTTCCTCTGTACTTTGTTCATTTGCTGGTGAACTTTCTCTTTTCTTGCTTCAATTCCACACAGTTCAGTATACATTAGTTGTAGTTAAGCAAAGGTATCACATAAACCACAACTTTAATTCACAGTTTCTTGTTAGGAAGTTATCTACACACACACACACACACACACACACACACACACACACACATTCCCTACTACAACACTGTACCACTCTTGTCCTCTGAAAAAGATTATTGATCTTATTTTTGGTATTTGAATTTAGAAGAAGGTTGAATCATCTATATAAAGGACTGTATACATTGACCTAAATTTTAGGCATTTTCTCAAGTCACTCTTAACTTTCAAACACTACACAGTTTCTTTTAGACACTCCTATGAACCAGGCACTCT
Organism: Talpa occidentalis; assembly: GCF_014898055.3. NCBI lineage: Eukaryota > Metazoa > Chordata > Mammalia > Eulipotyphla > Talpidae > Talpa > Talpa occidentalis. The sequence goes on from NW_023605305.1 coordinate 50,742,965, forward strand.
GTTCTACCAATCTTCACAAAAGCTGTTTCTGCTCTCAAAATGTACTCATTTGTTCACTTTCCTTCCACTCCCCTCAAAAACAGGGAAATATACATAAGCCAATTCTTTATCTTAGTCAGGTCTCAGTATAAGCATCACTTCTCCTGACAGACCTTTCCTGATCATCTCCCTTGTCCTGACTGCTTCCATAACACTCTCTGGTTTGCTTATTGTAGCTTTCCTCATGAATTACTACAATTACATTTTTTTCCCCTGTCATTTGGTAGACTGGAAAACTCAGAGACAAAGGCATTTGAAATATATACAGTATCTAGAAGAATCCGTGACATATTATTAACCCTCAATATATGTTTGATAACTTGGAATTAGAGCAGGCATTAGAGTGGTTTATATTGTTTTATTCTAAATGATAACCTTATTTTTGAGGGAATTGTATTGATCGATTTCCTATTTCAAAACAAACATTGAACACAACTTTTGTTTCCTACTCTTTACTCTGACTTTCTCTGAAAAAGATTCAAAGTGGCTTATCATCTGTATAGGAGGCATTATGCCAGGTACTGGAAAGTCGATCTTCATAATTCATTTCAGTGAACTTAATGAGGCAAGGGTCTAAATGTTTACCTTCTCTGATTTTTTTCTTTTTTCCCTTCCTCTCTTTAACATTTCCATGATCATTGCATTCATGACCATAAAATCCATTATAAAAATATATCATTTACCTGTACTATACCTTGTGCTAATATGCTGTGCCTTGTACTAACACAAAATATATAGGGGAAATGTTGAACAGCAAGTCAATAAACTAAGAAAATACAATTTATGTTTCATATAAATGAGAATAGAGGGTTAATTTTTAAATTCTAAATACAGTATAAAAGTCATAATCACAAAAACCATTGAGGAATAAAAGTAGTAACAACATACACAAGCTATTTTAGGGAGATTCTTGAACCTAGAAATTTGGGTGGAATATGAAGTAAGCTTTTGTCATGAAGGATTTGCCAAAAGCACACACTGGGTCTTAGTTCCCAGAGAATTAGTGGATGGCCTAGGGCTTACACAGGTTGGAGAATTTTAGAGAGGATCTTTGACATATTAAGCTGGAAATATTCTAAAAGTATGCCTTCAGGTCAAGGATCAAATAACAGTAAACTTGTCATATTTTACTACAAACTAATGGAATTGTGGAATAGGCTGTTTGGCACTGAACAAAGCAGAAAAAAATAAAAAGAAAGTAAAATAAGGTCCCTAAAGTATTATGGCCATCAAGCTGCTCATTATAGAATTCTTCCTGGATATGAAGAATTAAGTGGGCTCAAGAACTTCTATTGAACTGAGTCTAAGGTTATTTTCAATTGGTAATAATCTCTCCAGTTTCCTGACAGAAAATGCCAAGCCCCTTGTGGAGGGTCCATTCATTTTAGACCATGGTAACCTCTATAGCTTCTTTCCCAAGGACAATAGCCTCCAAACAATCATAATTAATCATACATGCAAGAAAGTGTGGTGACATGAGCTGAAAAATAGACATTAAAAACTGATCACAAGCTGACTTCAGCTTGTGGAATTATCAAATAAAGTAAAAAAAAAAAAACAAAAAACACTGTACTTACCATATTTAAAGTAAAAAAGAGAGTGCAAGAGATAATAATAAATAAATTTCTAGAAAATAGGAAATTCTAAAAAAGGAAAATAGCAAATTTCCATAAGAAAAAACCTATGAATTAAAAAATCAGAAATTTATCATCTCATCTATCCCAAAATATTTTCAAGAAAGTCATTCTGGAAAACATGTGCACCCTAAAAAAATATTGATTAACATGATAAAATATGGTTAGTGATTTTACTGAGTACTAAACATTGGAATTTAGAGAACTAAGTGAATTACTAAAATATCATCTTTATAAAGTTTAACTCTCTTCACCAAATGCTAGTCACTGTTGCTGAAACTTCCTTATTTCAAATTCCTATATTTCAGAGGCTACTAGGAAGTAACTATATTTATTTTGCTCCTAGTCATTCTCATACACACATGGAATCAAAGATGAACCCAAATATGATTAGCATTGGACACTTGTTATTCCTTGATTCCTTTATGAAACAAACTTATTAGGAGTTTCTGCTAAGATGATAGTATATTTTGTGTACTTCTTGGAATAAATAATGTACAGGAATCATTCAAATACATATTCAGTGGGAAGCCATCTGGCTCCATGTGAATTTATGAATATTTTAGCTTGCTCAGCTAGTCAAAAGTAAAATCTGGCACTTGGGATTATCATGTAGATTTGACAGTATTATAAAAAAAATTGCTTCTATAAATCAGTGATTGACACATCTACTAAAGCATAGTTTCTTTTTTTCATCATGGATTGAGTTCACTTAAACTACGTTTGCATGCTTAGTTTGGAAGTCATCATAATTCAACTTAAACTAGAACATGCAATATATTATTAAAATAGTTGCACTAAAAAAGAGAATATTGACATTGCATTGGACTTATCAGTTACAGTAGTGGAGTTTGTGATTTGGCATCAACACAGTTTTTCATTGAAAGTCTTATTACCTCACCTATTGGGAATGTAATAGACAACTTTTTACTGTGAACACCTTTCATGGATTTGCCTGTCTCAGTGAGCTCTCTTCCTAAGGTGCCCATATTGGATGATGATTGATGTGCAATATAAATCATAGCTCCTCAGGTCCAAATTGTGGCAGTAATAAAGTGCCCTTCTAAAATCAGAATTCCTTCTGGGATCAGCCTATTAAAACTCCCATTGGGCCTGCATCAGAAAGAAAGGTAGAATGTCAGAAAGTAGTTTGCATTGTCATCCAAAAGATGGTCTTCAGCGGAACAAAATGAGATATAAACCAGTGATGCAACATTGAGATGGCCACAGTATTCCTTTTCCTCTCGATGGCAATCTTTTAAAATGTATTTGCATTCTCTCTGCAACTTTGCCTTCATGTACAGTTATGATAATCAGATATTAGTTTACCATTATTGTACTTTATTTTTTTAGATTTATTGATTTATACAAGCACTGGGTACAGTCGGAAGTGTGGGAGGGTGAGAGAATTCACCGGAGCCAGAGTGGGGAGCAGAACAGACAGAACAGACAGAACAGCAGTGTAATGAAATACACTGCTGAGGGGAGCAGCGGGCACGGCGGGAGAGGCCTGCACACTATGTGGGACCCTCGCCTGCTGGCCGGGGATAGAACTGGTGCTGCAGAGCTGCGGGCAGCTTCGCAGCCCAGCGCTCAACCACTGGACCACCAGGGAGGCCCTCCATTACTGTACTTTAAAAGGTGTTATATTACATTTCATTAGCCTGGTAAGAGAGGATAGAAGTTTTAATAAGAGTTGAGAGAAGTAGATGGATTTTGCTTGTTTTCGGTTATGTTTTAAACATATAGACTACACCTACTGGAGAATTTTATGAAAAGGATGAGAAATATACTAACCAAATGGGGAGGCTGGAAGTGGGGAGCAAGCAGGGAGGGGACCCCATGGACTATGTTAGAGAATTATTATGTTGGTGGTGGGGGTGGTATGGTAAACGTGCATCTGAAGTGGTATAAACCTACATCCCAAAACATATACAGTGGTGATCCTCAATAAAACCTAGCACAATTTGGAAAAAAAAAAAAGGCTGAGAGAAGCATATGAAGGGTCACGATGACTTCTATGATTTTGCTTTGAGAGATTCAGTGGATAATTGGGATATTGATCTAGATGGAAACGATCATGAGGATTGTAAGGGGGAAGGGAAGAATTTTCTAAATAGAGTTGCCTAGTGGGTTTCTTTCATGTACTTACACAAATGTAGAAATCAGTGCTGCATATATCATGATGGCGAGTGCACACACCATTGCAAGAACAAAACATGAAATAGACTTTTTCTTGATAAAATAATATGACTAAAATTTTGCTTTTGTTTATTTCTTTATATATTGGAAATTGCACCATGTTTGTATTTTAGACATGGAGATAGATTGCAGATAGAAGAAGTACGGAAATTTTACAAATGCTTTTCTATTGAAATCAGGGCAAATCTTTCTTTTGAATTTAAGCATCAACAGTTGTAACAATTTAAAGGGAATTTCTCTAAATCTCTACACATTCTCCCTGCTTTTTCATAGGCTAACTTCCATAGACAGCTTTTGACTGGATAATAGTTAATCACAAATTCTATCAACTCTAACCAATTATAATGAATGATGATCTTTCTTATTAAGCTTCATTAAAAATTGATCTCAGTGATATATAGAGAATTTTATAAGTTAATTTATGACCTTGTCAGTGTGCCTGTACATTTAAAATCTGTACTTGGACCATTTGTTATGATCATAATTATTTCTCTGTAGCAAAAGTTTTCCAGTTCTAGATTTTATTAAAAATGTTTGATGAAACTTCTAAGAAGAACAGCATATTGGTGGATATAATTCTCAGTCCCTAAGGCTAAAAATAATAGGAAAGAAACCAATCATGTAAAACCTGATTGAGTACTACATTTCTCAACCTGCAAATAAATGAACACTTACTTGATTTCTACAGAATTGTGTTTTAAAAGATTTTTGCCGTAAGATGTAAATGCTTTAATCCGTTTCTGGGCAATGTGATATTCTCCTACAAAGAAGTGGTAAATGAAACTAACTTGAACCATCTGACGTTCTGCAGAGAGAGGAGTGGATATTAGGGAAGAAAAGATTTTAAAAATCATTCACATTACTTAGTCACAAAGTAGTGGTTGCAAAAAAAGATTGTAAAAGCCTTGAAGGAGGCTGGGCATTCAACAAGTAGATAAATAACACACCATAAGCCTGTGCTCAAAGAATATAGACATTAAAGCTTAGATTGTTTCAGCAATGCATTGAAGCACAATTGAATGGATATAATTCTGAGACAGAGAGCTGGGAAATGACAGTAGCAGATGGATTGCTACAGTAGTAGCAGTATATAGCAATCAGAGATGAACTGCTCTGTTGAATGGTTGAATGTTATACTTTGCAAGGCTTCTAGATTCCTGTAGCCAGAGGCTTCAAAAGATAGACTATTTGTCCAACCAGTCAGAAGGAAACATTATGCCTGATGCTTTCAATCATTTACTTATGTGAGCCATATGCCCTTATGATGAAATCTCTGGACACAAATGTCAATAATCAAATTGCTTTATAGGGAATGGTAATAGTGACTAATTTACGGGAATATTCCCCCTTCATCTGGTATTCTTACAAGTATAAATAAAATAAGGAATTAGCAGTTTTTATCATCCCTTTATTCCAAAATTTAACTGATTCTATATTGTGGTCATATTAACAAGTTTGAATGTTTAGCAAATTTGGCTTCTTGTTGATCATTAAGATAGTTCTGGCATGGATAGGGACTGGTATTGTTTCACCAGAGATTGGTGTAATTTTCCCCTTATAATTTATTAAGAAAATGTAACCAGACATTTTTGTGAATACAGACAAATGAAGAAAACTAGTGTCTTGTATGGCATTAAGCACAATGGTATGGAAAGAAGGTGAAAGTGCAATAATCTCTCACAAAGTTATGATAAAATAAACCATAATAAATGGAATAAAATATATCAAAATATAATATAAATACTATAATACAATTAACTATGCATAAATAAAAAGTTGTGCTTGTCAATATGATGAAATGGAACTTTTCTAGACACAATTTTACTGGCACAAAGAATTTAGGTTAAACTAAGCAGATTAACAATTGCTTCAATTATTTCTCTTGCACTAAGTGAACAAAAAAGATGTCTTTCAATTAAAAATATCTTTTTTAATAATTTATTTTAATAGATGTAGAGAATGTTTTTATTTATCTGAATAAAAAGAGCACCTGAAAATCCTTTTGGCAGTTTTGAGCAAATTAACTGTTTTTGGCTTTTCTATTTTAATTATGGTAGATGATATGGGTAGCTAAATTCTGGGCTTCCTGTGTGAATAGCATCCTTCATTTTGGGTAGTACATTATTTACCAGCTATAGACAGCCATTCATTCCTTTCAACAAGCAAAGTTTTGATTTTGGCTCTCTGCTAAATTTGGCAATCTTCATATAACATTGGAGTATTGCTTAGTCTCAAAAGATGAATGGATCACTATAGATCGTGGTTAATTCTCGGTCAATCATAAACTCACTAATAAGTTTAAGAAATTTATTTAGTTACAAATAATAGCAGTCCTTATGAAAATTTAGAGTATATAGTACTGTGGTTTTATTAAATGGTAAATCAAGAAGAAATGTCTTATTCACATATTAAATATGAGTATCTCTTGATAGGTACACTGTTGGTACAAATGTGATATTACACACCAATATGTCTCAAAAGGTACATTTCCAAATTTGGAGACAATATTTCAAAGCAACTATAATCCATACCTTGTGCGGGATGGTAAAATGGTGCCCACCAATTTGTCTGAAATCTTCCACTGACCTTGAAGGGAAATCAGCTACCTCCTGCAGACATGTGATTAAACTGAGGCAAAAATGAATTTGAATTTTGTTAAGTAGTAAAGCATCAGCCTCAAGACCGGAACAGGTAACAGTTGTTCATAGCTTGGAGGAAAAGCTGGACAGTGGTGTGTTGGCGGGGATGGGATAGCATGCCTAGAAAATGCAGCTTTACCAATACTTTTGATTGCACAGGAGAGAGTTACAGGTAGAAATACACAGAGACAACTCTTGATTTGAAAAGTCCTTTAGATAAATTTGACTCAAAATGTGGAGTTTTAGAAAGTCTTGACTATATTCCAGTATTTCACTTTTTTCTTCTTTTATATGTTTATGCAAGAGGGCCAAATTACAAAGACTATAATGAAGTATATTTAAATAGCTCTCCAGGGCCTCCCCTGGTGGCACAGCAGTTGAGCGCTGGGCTGGCAGCGCTGGTTCGTTCCCTGGGCACCGGTGAGTGTCCCACAAAAAAAAAAAAAAAAAAAAGTTTAAATAGCTCTCCAATGAAATAATACTAAAGCCTCAAGTAACAAAGAAAGCATTGTGGCATGTTTCATTGGTAGTATTTTCTCTTAGTGAAATATAAAATAATAGTGATTCTTAATAAGTGATGACACTTAAGATTAGGTGAAATACAGTGAACATTTAATGTATGACAAACATACAATATCCTCTGAAAGCTCTGCAAGTAAATCAGCAAATATTAAACAGTTACCATATATCTTTATTTTCTCTTTGGGAAGAATCTCAAAAAAGAAAAAACAATACAAATATCTTGTAATCTAGGGTTACAGAGAAGTCACTTCTGGTTGAATAATTTAATAATTATTAACATGTTAATGCTAATAGTTTAATAATTAACATGTTAATGTTAATAATTTGATAATTGTTAACATGTTAATATATAAGGTAGAATAGACCAGTTCTTCAATTTTTTAATGTTAAAACAAAATTCTATCAAATCTTTTCTTTATTAGTTTGATATGAAGGCATTTTACGTATATATTTGTCATCATAGAAACATAACTTGGGATTCCAATCAATCTTTATTTTCTTGTAATTATTTATCATCTGGGTTTCTTCATTCTATTATTCTGCATCTGTTTGGCTGCCTACCTTATAGTCAATTATTACTTCTTAGTATCACACTAGTGCGTGGACAGAAAATAAGAAATGGAAAACCAAATCAGTCCATCTGGTAATTTAAGTTTTGTTAAAAAGATTAATGATAAGATGAAATTACTTTCCAAAATGCAGTTAAATCATTATCAGAAAATATACCTAACATCTTATTCATACAAAAAGAATATCTGAAAGTACACAAACGTATGTTAAAGTTTACAAGGACAAAACAACAGATACATCCTTGTTTCATTTTCATAAAATCAATAAATGAGACTTATCAATTTCAGAGCTGTTTGTATCATTTATTACTTAATCAAAATATTTTGAGCACTAATTTAATCTGAATCTGCCAGCTATGAATTTGTTTTGGAAAGTATTATTTTTTTGTACCTAAAGTATTCCTACAGTGTCTGAAGACCCTATAGTGTGCCTTTTAATTAATTCATCAGAATAGGACTGTTTGCAAGAATGGCCAATAAATAATTTGAACTTAATAGTAACCAAAGCCCACAATGGAAAAACTCTAAAAGTATGTTTATAAAATTACCTTAAAAAAAAAACCCAACTATTATCATAGTATGTGAAAAACAATGCTCACCAATCCATATTTAAGTAGTAAAATTAAGAGTGGTAAATATTTTTTAAAACTCTCTTTTGTTCTTAATCTTGAAATATTGATTCATCAAAAGTGCTACTAATGTTAAATTACAGCAATGATAATATATTTTTTACTAATTCACTTCCATGAAAATCCCACCCCCCCCAAAAAAAACCCTACAGAAAACTCCTATATTTACAACATTGATCAAACAAGAAAGGCAATATATATAATATTTACAATGTCTCTAAATTACACTGCTTTATTCAAAGAAATTTCTAAAAAAACTTGCTCCCTGTAAGTCATCATGTCTTCTACATCTTTGTAGACAAGCATCTCTTCAATGGACAACAGCTTGTAGTTATTCAGGCTGAATGTTGATTTGTTCTTTACAGCATTTAACATCTTTAGCGATGTTGTAACTGAATCACTCAAAGAAGAACAAACTGGGAAAATGCGAGCAGTCCACAAACTCAAACATGTCTTGTTTCCAGAGAATAGTTCTTCTGTAACTTTCAGATTCCAAGAATCTAAGCATGACAGGAAACATACTCCAAAGAATTGAAGTAACTTTATATCTGACAATGTTTTAACATTTTTTTTCAAGTTGTCTTGCACTCCAAATGTCATAGTTGAATACTTTAAGTGTCCATTCATCTTTAAGCTTAAGGAACACATAAAAGAATATGCAGGCAGAACAGCTGGTGTTATGATAGATGAACCACTAATAATGCAGTTTTCCCCAACTGAAACATCAGGCCCCAATCTGGAATACTCCACAACTGAGCCAGGTGCCACAGAACATTTTGAATCCAGTATACTTTGAATGATACAGGATGTGTTACCAGAGCATTCTGGTATTGTTGGAAAGATGCTAAAAGCAATGGACTGTAAGCCAAGTTCTGCCTTCAAACTGCTATCTGAAGTAAAATGAAACAGATATTCTTCAGTTGTTCCAATGTGATAAAACTTGGAGCTATTAAGAACAACAACATTTAGAGATGTTCCTTTGAGAAGATGAAATATCCTCTGCCTCATATCTACCAATTCTGACTCTTCTTTAGTGACATTTGATGTATTTGTGGTGTACTCCACAGTTGCGCCAGGTCCTAGAGCCTGAAGAAAGTCCCCATAGGCATCTATTTCACAGTTTAGCATGCCTATCTCTTCATAAAAAACAAGTAACTTTCTTGCTGATTTGTAATCCATGTAAAATAGGCTATCAGTATACACATATTCTAGGTCTGGTTTAAGAGATGGAGAGTCACCCCCAGCAAGGTGCTGTTGAAAAAATTTTCTACGTCTACATACAGCATGAAACTGATGCATTTTTTCTATACTGGGCTTATGAAGGAAACGATGGCAAGACCTGTATTCAAGGTCTTTATATTCTAAATCGTTAAAAGGTTCTAAGACAAAGACTCCATGTGTGGTACCTACAGTCAAACTAGAAGGATGAGCTAAAGCAGTAAAGCCAGGTTTATCAAACCTAATAAATTCAGATTCCCCAAGACTATAAAGTTCAATATCATCTGCACAGGTAACCAGAATTCCAGGATTCATATGTGAGGGGAAATCAATGTACATGGCTAGTTTTAATTCCAACATTTGAAAAATGGGATTACCTAAAGGTAAAGCAGTGAAAATTTTCCCCAGAGCACTTGCACTAGGAAGGCGTTGACTGTAGCCACCTATAAATTTAAAAAAACCCAAAAAAACAGCATTAAAATATTTATAAGGTTGTTTATTAAGATTTTTAAAATCCAAGGCCATTAGTTACAACTCAATTTGTTCATAAAGATACTCAAAATATATAATAAATTACCATAACTCAGAAAAGAATAATAAATTCCAGATTACAAGTTTCAAGAACAATCCTTCTATAGTCATTTGATACAATGTAGTTTTTAAAGATTTCTGATTAGGAAAGAATTGTAATATACTTTAGAGTGTGTAAGTTGTTTTGAATCAACTGTATGACTAGAAAAAAGGGCCACAGGCTAAAAATGATCTCATATCTATACTTTAAACAATAAGTTCCAACATTGCTTAAACTTTTACATTAAGAATCCACTTCAGGGCCTCCCTGGTGGAGCAGTAGTTAATATCACAGTCCTATGAAGCTATCACAGTGCTATGAAGCTGTGACTATGAAGCTAGTCACAGCCAGTGCAGGATGAGTTTGATCCTCTCCCAGGGAGCTAACCCACATGGTGTGGCAGACTGCTCCTGTCTATCCCACTGCACCCATCAGCAGTATATTTCAGTAGATCCTTCTTTTCTATTCCCCACTCTGTCTCTGGAGAATCCTCTCACCCCCTGCACCCCTTACCCAAACCCCAGCTCTTATATGCATAAATAAATAAATCTTTAAAAACCCCACTTCATAGGAATTCTTAATGTAATGCATTAATACACCAATTCTAAAAATATAATTATCTATTAAACATTCATTTCCAGATGCAGTCTTTTCTCAAGTGATTACATATACTTAAAGGAAGTAAAGGAACATTTATTTAAAAGCATTTTAAAATTTATACTTTTTAATTTAGACAGGCTTTTCCTTCTATAAGATGAGCCTTGAATTTCTTAATTCATTTCTTTAAATTTTTGTTCATATAAGTATATTAAATAGCTTACATCATTTTTATGTAACTAATAATACCATGAAGCTGCTTTGCATAGTAGAAAGAGTTGGATAAAAATGTGTTTAAATTCTGGTTCACCACTTTTTAATTTTATCTTTGGCTTTACTCCAATTCAGCAACATAGAATGCTACTTGCTTTATCATATTTTATGAGATAAATAAAACATATAAACCACTTGGCAAATAATACATCTTTAAATAAGAGCTAGTGCTTTCTACCCTTTTTCTTTTCCAATGATAGATAGTAAGAAAGACTATATTAAAAGAATTACCAATTTCTTACATCAGATGGAGAAAGACAAATACTCTGTGATTTCATTCATATGTAGAAGAAAGCAAAAGAACAAAAAACCTTCATCTGGTTAGCAAAGAAGAAGGAAGGTGAGGTGAAACCAGTACAGAGGATCAATTTTATGGTGGTGGATAGATCATGATATGATGATTATAATGTAGTATATACAGATGTCAAAATATAGCACTGTACCCTGAAAACTTATATAGTAATATTAACCAATGCTTTTCAATCCATTTTTTAAATTACCTATGTCTAACTATATTTTCTAGTGTCTAATTTTTACTAAATTGGTATAAAATAATACTTGTGCTGGAACAAAACGATGTATTTGAATATTTTCATTTTTTTAGCCTTAAAATCAGAACTGGGATGCTTTATTTGATACCTTTACAAAGAATCATTGTCCTATATATAAATCATAAGAAATGGAAAGTGGCTTGGAAGACGTGTAGGAATGGTTCTAAAATACCCACCTCTGGGCTTAAGCTAGTCCATTACAAAGTTTTTATCAGCCCTTAGTATATACAGAAAAATATAGGGGAAAACCCCCGAGTTTTTCAAGTAATGAAAAACTGCAAATGACTAAATTTCTCCAATTAAAAATCTATCCTTTATTCTGCAATTACCTCTCCTATTTTTTTAAAATTTAAAATGTCCTCTTTGTGAGTGATTTTCCCTGTAACATACTTTCTTGTCAATTCCATGTTTTAGCCACCATCTTTCTTTTTGTTTTTAAACTCTTTTTGAAGATTGTAGCCCAGGGCCTCCCTGGTGGTGCAAGGGGTTAAGCACCACACTATGAAGCAATCGCAGCCTCTGCAGCACGAGTTCAATCCCAGCCAGACATGGAGAAACTCACATGGAGAGGCAGACCTCTCCTATCTTGCCCACTGCTCCCCTCAGCAGGGTACTGTTCCCTGATCTGTCTCTGGTGAATCCTCTCACCCCCTTCATCTCTGGCCTGTACCCCAGCTCTTTTATGCATAAATAAATAAATCTTTTTTTAAAAAAAATAAAGATTGTAGCCCAAAATCAGATAAAATGCATGACAGAAGATTTTGGCAAGTCTGGCAATCACAATGGCAAATGAGACTCTCTTATATATCAAGAAACTCTTTTAAAGTATTGAAAATTGTTCATATTTTGGTGAGTTTATTACAATGAAGTTATTTGCTATATAAATACCAGAAATAATATCCACGAAAAGTGAGGAAACTACAATCTTAAGGATAAATTTTGTAAAAAGCATTATGCTGCTAATAACAACAAAAACACACAAGAAAAAAAAAAAAACCATGAAATATTTGTTTTCAAAGCAGAAAAACTTCAAAAAATGAGAAAAAGGTGGCAAGGAAAGTATTTGCAGGGGAGAAAAAAAAGTCCCTAAGATAGCAAAGGTAAAATACTAAAAAGATAATATAAATTAGTAAAGTTATAATTATACCTGAGTGAATTAACAGGATGGTGAAAGAATTCCATTTATCTCCATATAATTTCTCCAAACATCGAAGGGCACAAAGGGTTGATCCTCCATTTCCTTAAAAATATAGTTAAAAAGCACAATTTCATAGATGCTTACTAAAACTTTATAATATGGCAATTTATGTATTTTTAAGAAATAAGAAGACAGAAAACTAAGGTATGGGGTAAAAATCAAATTAAATATATATTTTCACAGCAATTAAATAATTAGTAATGAAACCTAGCGATCAGCCTTCACTAAAAAATGATGAGTTTTATCTTCTCCTATAAATTGCATTAAACAAAAACAAATGAACAAACAAATAAATAAATAAATAAAAACATGCCTCTATTAAAAAAAAAAAAAAAAAAAAAAAAAAGAAAAGACTGGGGGCCTCCCTGGTGGCACAGGCAGTTGAGCGCCGCACTGTGAAGCTGTTCGCAGCCTCTGCAACATGGGTTCGACCCCGGCCGGCCGTGAGGGTCTCACATGGCACGGCAGACCTCTCCTGTCTCGCCCGCTGCTCCCCTCAGCAGTGTTTTCAGTCAGTCTGCCTGTTCTGCTCCCTGCTCTGTCTCTGGTGAACCCTCTCACCCTCCCTTGCCTCTGGCCTGTACCCCAGCTCTTGTATAAAAATAAATAAATCTTTAAAAAAAAATATGAAGAAAAGACAAATTAGGTAATTTGCAACACTAGAAGACTTAATACAAATTCACTAGAATTTACAAGTTGCAAACCCATTTAAATAATTCTCCCATTTGGCATAATCAAATATGAGTTAAGATTTCCTTTTACAGAAGTTCTTTAGAACTTGATTTTCTAAAAAACACCTTAAATTTAACTCCTATTTGACCTGAGGGTAAATTATTAAACTTCCTGTACCTCAGATTCTCATTTAAATAATGAGAATAATAGAAATACTGACTGCATAGTTGCACAGATTAAAAAAAAAAAGGTTAATTAGAATAATGACAATGTCAGAGAGAAACTATATCTGTATTCACCATCTGAGTAAGCTTTTTAAAAGTAACATAATTCTCTTTTAAATAAGACAACATTCTGGACATTTTTTCATGGTATGTCACAATGTGGAAAAACAATTGCTATACCTTTTATCTTTTTAAAAAAAAACAGTGAATTTACATTAAAATGTCAAAGTTTTTAAAGGCTATGGGTTAAAGACATACAGCTTTTAAACTGTAAGTCACAAGAAAGTTTTTCTTCAACAATTATTTTGTCCAGAACCTAAGCTATAAATATGAACATAAATCCATACCAATTTTGGCTCCAGCAGGATCAACGAAAACATGATATTGAACTCCAAGGGGTAACTCCTTTTTTTTCAGCTTTTCTGATAGCTGTTGGTTATAAGCAAGCTCCTGTTTTATATCAGCTGCTGTTATTGCAACAATGTCCCAGAATTCTCCTGCTGCCACGTGTTTACCTAATCAGGGGGAAAAGGAAATGATAAATATGAAAATTCTCTAGCTGTTACATGTTTACCTATTTAAAAAGAAGAAAAAAGAGGTAATATCACATTTTTTTGAGAATTATTGATAATTAGTGGCTAGTGTGATTTTAAATGGTTCTAATGAGGACTGGTTACTAATTCTTTTTTTCTCTTTTCTACATTACCTGCTCCTTTTACAGTAAAAACATTAGATATTCTGAAAGATATGTTTCTTGATTGACATGCCAGTTTTATCTCAATTCATAAATGAGAAGACAAAAGAATAAATGAATCTTGATTTGAAAATCAATTATTTATCAGAATCACTTCGATTTTTGGCTAAGAAAGCTTCAACATGAGGATCCTTGCCTACAGTGTTGCTATCTATAAATGTGGTTATTTTTCATTAATTTAAAATGAGAGAAACAAATTTACAAAGGCTATTGGAGTATGACACAAAATTCTGGATATAAGAAAAGTTCTCCCTGATAAAGTCATTAAGAGGAAGACTGGGATTGGTAGGGATTTTCATGTTCTTATTAAAAATATACACAGAGATTTTAATTAATTAACAAACAGGACCGGTCAGCGAGAATCTAAAATCCTGAATATTTTACTGTTATCCAAGAATTACTCCTCTATCTCTAAAGTAACTTCATCAAAATATAACCAATTTTATTAGACAACTGTAGAAGGAATGACAGGTGGAATAAACTTTAATTTTTTAATACAAACTTTTCCCTTTTCATTTTCAACAATTCCTACATGTTTTGTTATTTTACTCAGTCGTGGAATACAATGGTGACGTAAGTGGGGGTGGCAGAAGGTTGTAATCAATCTATTTGTGTAGGTCAAAATACTATGCTTTAGATCTTTCCGATTTCTTTAAAATAACCTTTGTTAATGAGCTAACCAAATGCAAAACTTGAATTTTTATCTTCATTTTTTCCTTCTACTTCCTCCTTTTACCATATTTATATAAAGCTTATATGTTACTGAGAATAAGGTCAAAGAAAGAAATGACAGTGGCAAACCCCCCCCCCAGGGTCCTGGGCCTGCAGGGTCCTGGGCCTGCAGGTGAGAAGCAGGTAGGAAGTGACAGCCAAATCGCCAAGCTCGTAAAGCACCCTCCCTCTCACTGTTCTGGAGATCTGGGGTTCTTTCTTTGGTACCTCTCAACTCAGAAAACCTTCGCAACTTTCGCTGGGTGGCTTCTCGGAGAGATTTGTCTGAAAGCGAACTTGCAGCAGCCATAACCCTACTTTCCACAGGCGGAGAGGAGACTTCCAGGTAGTCTGCGCTGCAGCATTGCGCGCATGCGCCTGGAGGGTTATCCGGCTCTGAGTCCGGTTACGCCTCCGCCACGCCCCTTACTACGTCACTCACGTAGCCCCGCCCCCGAAGCGCTCTCCCTGGGAAAACCGTGATGGGCTGAGCGTGGAGTATTGCTGCGTTTCCTTAGCAACGGTTTTGAAGCAGCTGAAAACCTAGCGATTTGGGGGACTTTGCCTGATCCCAAGTCTTAAGAACTTAAAGCCCGGTTGACCCGGTGAGTGTCTCAGATTGGGCCACAGAATTGCTAGAATTGACACACGAAGGGGAAGAGGAAAGTAAAGCGATTTATCCTTCTGATTTGTGGTTTGTCCAAATAACCTATAGGCAGTAAATGATTCCCCCAATATCATTTGAAGCTGTCTTCCTCTAACCCCAGGTCCAGAAACAGTCTGAGCATTTAAAATCATGAAAACCTTATATTTGTGGCTTTTTTGCCCTAGCAGTTCCTAGAGAGTAATCCTGTCCAGCCCTTTCAGTTTTGAATTTAATTCATAGGTTTTTGGAAGTTGTATAAAATTAAATCCACATTTGTGGCGTTTTGATTGCGTCTGTGACTCCTTTTTGTACGTGCACATTAACCTAGAACTTGTAATAACTTTCCCAGGACTTAGTCTCTAGCTTATAGATGTGTTTTGTAGTATCTAGGTATTATTTCTCTTTTAAAGCACTTCGTTTAAGATGGGTTTTACAACTAATCTTTACACTTGAGATCTACAGTACAGAGAGAATAGTGACCTAGTCTCATAACTGGTAAGTAGTAGAAGATTGAAAGAAGATATTTCAATCCCAAGACTCAGAAAGAAATGGTTCCACAACATACAGTTTGATTTATTTGAAAAGTCTGCATCTGGAACATAGGCTTTCAAGGGACTATAAGCTTTTGTCTTAACCTTTAGTCTTTTCTTTTAAAGACTTGACCCTGTTATTTAATTTTCTACTTACAGAGGAAACATTTGAGTGAATAGGAATATTACTTTTTCATAGTTTTGTAGCTTAAAAGTTTCCTTGTTAGTAAAAGCAAATGTTCTTATAAGGAAAATTTTGAAAATACAGAAGACCTGAAAGTCAATAAATGGTCTAAATTCACCAATTAAAACAGATTGTCAGAGGAGATTAAAAAAATAAAAAGATCCAACTATATGTTGTCTATAAGGACAGAATGAGGTGTGAGTAAACAAAACAGAAAGTAGCAAGAGAGGGCAAAGCAGGAACAATGCACAGAGAGAGGGCCTTGTTTTTCACTGAGAGAAGCAAAGTCCTCGGTAGGGTTTTGATGTGACTTCCCTTATATTAAAAAAATCACACAGAAATGTGATAATAGATGATAGTGGAATGTAAGTCAAAGATGACTGCCTGAAGAATAGAGCAAGGTGGATTTCTTATAGATAAGACATGTTGTTCGTTCTTTGGATAGCAAATAATATTCAGTTAAGGAATTTGGTATTTTTTTAAATTAAGGTTGTTTATATACTGACCAATACATTCTATTGATGGTCAGTATTATTGCTACAGAGAACATAAATATAAAATAGAGTAGGCAGTTTTGCTTGCCCCTCTCCCTGCTCTGTAACAGACCCTCAGAACACTTGAGCTCATGCATTCTCTTCTAAACAAATACTGGGTTAACAGTCTTTTATGAAAACTGAAATTCCCCACAGTAAGGGAAGTTTCTTATATTTGAAAAATACCATATGCAATTGTGTGAAAAACTTTTATTCATGTTCTAGATAAATTTTGAACTAATTTTGAACTAAAAGAATTCTAGATCTTAAATGACTATAAAAATAATGTGATAACAAAGATCTCTTTAAAAACCAAATATTTATAACAGTTGAAGTCCTGTATTGTTCCTTAATATCTAGCTGCATTTCTCTCAAAAGTTACCACTTTTCTGACTTGGGGGTTCATCATTCAATGCACTTCATTTTTTTACAAATTTTTGGAGAGTTTTTACTTTTTTAAAAAAATTATTTATTTATTTATTTATTTATACAAGCACTGGGTACAGTCAGAAGAATGGGAGGGTGAGAGAATTCACCAGAGCCAGAGCGGGGAGCAGAGCAGGCAGAAGGACTGAAGTACACTGCTGAGGGGAGCAGCGGGCGGCAGGAGAGGTCTGCGCACCATGTGGGACCCTCCTCCGGTGGCCGGGGAGCAGCCGGGGATCGAACCGGCACTGCAGATGCTGCGGGCAGCTTCCTCAACCCAGCGCTCAACCGCTGTGCCAAGGGGAGGCCCTCAATGCACTTCTTAACAGTTATCTTTTAATCACACTTACTATGCAAGCTATAATGAGGTATTGTTTTCTTTGTTTTACTTGACTTGCCTGGAGGTTATATTTTTATCTCAGCTATTTCACTGAATTCCATGGTCTATAAGTATTAGGAAAAAGGAAGTTTGTCATTTTCTTACTGATTAGTTAATTGATGAGAACAGTGATAACATTTTTCAATTGTAATTATATAATGTTTAAACAGTTGAGATGATCTTGGTCAGAGGTTTTATGGAAATTCGATTTTTTAATTTTAATACTTCACCTTTTTTATTCTGAATATGTATTAGCAAATATATTGTTTTTACATAGTATTGTTTGTTGATGTTGAAAAAATTATTGAAAGCAAGTTCCTGTTTTTCCTAGATGTTTCATGGAACAATCACAAAAGAGCTAACCAGTCATGAAGAATGGCGTCATTATAATGAAAACATTATAGAAGATCAGAAAGATTTTGTTTTTGTGAAGTTCAATGGCCTTCATTTAAAATCTATGGAAAATCTGCAATCTTTTATATCTCTTAGAGTTTGTATCTTCTCAAACAATTTTATTACAGATATTCACCCACTTCAGGGTTGTATAAAATTAGTGAAACTTGATCTCCATGGAAATCAGGTAAGCAAAAGCCACCTCAGAAATTTGCATATAAATGAAATTAAAATTTAGTAAGTGATTGTATGATTAATTCACTGTCTTTTCCAAATAGCCTTTTATCTAGCATATAAACAGAATTTTAAAAAATAAATTAAAATATTAAATAGGTAAACACATAGTTTTAAATGTAAGCAAAATTTTTAAATCAAAAATTATAAACATTGAGAGATTTGGCTTATTTTACTTCTTGCATCCATAGCTGGATTAATAATAAGTTGTGAGGGCCTCCCCTGGTAGCGCAGCCGTAGAGCGCTGGGCTGCAAGGCTGCCCGCAGCCTCTGCAGCGCCGGTTCGTTCCCTGGCCGCCGGAGAGGGTCCCACCAAAAAAAAAATAAAAATAAGTTGTGACTCCTTAATTATCTTTTTCAAATGATATGTATTTGACATGTATTAGTTTCAGGTGTTCAACATGATGATTTGCTATTTGTACATATTGTGAAATAATCATTATAATATTTCTATGTAACATCCATCAAAACAAATTTACAATCTTTTTTTTGTTATGATGAGAACATTTAGAACCTACTGTCTTAGCAATTTCAAGTATATGGTACATTATTACTAGCTCTTGTCACCATACTATACATTATATTGCCAAATCTTATTTTATAACTGGAAATTCCTATCTTTTGACCATTTATACACACCTCCACCATACCTCTGACAACCAACAATCTGTTCATTATCTATGAGTTTGTTAAGGGTTTAGCATTTTGATACTGTGCAGACATGTGAGATCATCTGATATATGCCTTTGACTTATTTCACTTATTGTAATATATTCAAGTTTTATCCATGTTGACGCAGATAACAAAATTTTCTTCTTTTTAAGGTTGAATAATATTCCAGTGTTTTATGTGTGTGTGTTTGTGTGTGTGTGTATGTATCTGAGACATTTTCTATCCATTTATCCATCAATGAACACTTCTTCCATGTTTTAGCATATTGTAAATAATGCAGCAGTGAATCTGGGCTCTATGTATCTTTTTGAATTAATGTATATACTTCTTTAGCACAAATAACCAGAAACAGAATTGCTGGATCATATGTTAGTTTTTATTTTCAACTTTTTGAGAAACCTCCCTACTTTTTTTCGTAGTGGCTGCTCCAATTTGTTTTTTCACCAGTAGTGAACAAGGATTTCCTCTTTTTTTCATCTTTGCCCAAACTAATTTATCTCTTGTGGAATATAGCTATACTTACAGGTATAAGCAATATCTCATTCTGGTTTTGATTTGCATTTACCTGAATAGTGATATTGAATACCTTTGCATGTATCTGTTAGCTATTTCTGTGTTTTGTTTGCAAAAATGGCTACTTAGATTCTCTGCCCATTTTTAATTGTTTTATTTTCTTGCTTTTGAGTTATATGAATTCTCCATTTATTTTGGATATTAAATTCTTATCAGATATTTGATATGCACATATTTTTCCTACTCTGTAGGTTGGTTGATAATTATATTTTTTATTTTGTTGATAGTTTTTTTTTTCTGTACAAAAGCTTTTAAGTTTGATATGTCTTCCTTACTGATTTTTGCTTATGTTACCTTTATCTTTTGTTGTCAAATCCAAAAAGTGATGCTCAAAACTGATGTCAAGGATGAGATCACTATCAAGTTTTACTGTTTTACCTGTGTCTGTCCAGGTTTCCTAGCACATTTTGTTGAAGAGATTATCCTTTTCTCATTGTATATTCTGGTCCCTTTGCCATAAATTAATTGAACATAAGTTTGGGATAATTTCTATATTCTTTATTTTGTTCCATCGAAATGGTTTTTGTTTTATGCCAATACCATGCTACTTTGAT
This sequence comes from Talpa occidentalis, assembly GCF_014898055.3. Taxonomy (NCBI): domain Eukaryota; kingdom Metazoa; phylum Chordata; class Mammalia; order Eulipotyphla; family Talpidae; genus Talpa; species Talpa occidentalis. Next base: position 50,763,092 of record NW_023605305.1, read on the forward strand.
TACTATAGTTTTATAATATAGCTTGAAATCAGGAAATCTGATGGTTCCAGTAATGTTCTTTCTTAAAATTGTTTTGAGTATTCTGGATATTTTGTGGTTCTTTGAACATTTTAGGATTGTTTGTTCTATTTCTGTGAAAAATGACAGAGGAATTTTGTTAAGAATTGTTATTGAATCTTTAAATTGCTTTTGGTGGTATACACATTTTTTTTTTTTTTTTTTTTTATTTATTTTTTTAAATATTAAATTTTATTTTTATATTCCCCCATACAATTGCAAACGCCCCATTCTGACCCCAATCCTTCCCCTCCCGCCCCCCACCCCCAAAAAGTGTCTCTGGTTCATAGTTTTTTGTTGATTTTGATTTTCACTTTCTTATATTCATTTTCCTGGTCCCTTATTTAAGTTTTCTAGATTCCTGCTATGAGTGAGACCATCCGGTATTTTTCTTTTTCTTTTTGGCTTATTTCGCTGAGCATGATCCCTTCCAGTGCCATCCATGTTGCTGCAAATTGCATGTGTTTATCTTTTTTGAATGCTGAGTAATATTCCATGGTATATATGTACCACATCTTCTTGATCCAGTCATCTATTTTTGGGCATTTGGGTTGTTTCCAAAGCTTAGCTATTGTAAACAGTGCTGCTATAAACATAGGAGTGCAGGTGCTCTTTGGAATTGATGTTTCTGTGTCCTTTGGGTAAATACCTAGGAGTGGAATTGCTGGATCATATGGAAGCTCTATGTTTAGTAGGTCCAGAAATCTCCACACAGCTTTCCATAGTGGTTGGACCAGTTTGCACTCCCACCAACAGTGCACAAGAGTTCCTTTTTCTCCACATCCTCGCCAACATTTGTTGTTGCTAGTTTTTTTAATATGTGCCATTCTCACTGGTGTGAGATGGTATCTCATGGTAGTTTTGATTTGCATTTCCCTGATTACAAGTGATGTTGAACATTTTTTCATATGTCTGTTGGCCATTTGCATTTCCTCTTCAGAGAAGTTTCTTTTTAGCTCTTCTGCCCATTTTTTGACTGGATTATTTTCTTTGTTGTTGCTGAGTCTCATCAGCTCTTTGCAGATTTTTGTGATCAGTCCTTTATCATTAGTGTTGGGTGCAAAAATGTTCTCCCAGTTGGTGGGGTTTCTCTTTGTTTTTGTTATTGTCTCTTTTGCTGTGCAGAAGCTCTTTAATTTGATGTAGTCCCAGCTGTTTATCTTTCTCTTCACTATCACTGCTTTGGGTGATGTGTCTGTAAAGATGTCTTTGATGTGCAAATCCCGTAGTGTTTCGCCTATATTTCCTTCTATGTATTTTATGGTTTCAGGTCTTATGTCTAGTTCTTTAATCCATTTTGAGTTGATTTTTGTGTATGGTGTGAGGTAGTGGTCAAGCTTCATTCTTTTGCATGTAGCGACCCAGTTTTCCCAGCACCATTTATTGAACAAACTTTCTTTGCTCCAATGCATAGTCTTCGCTCCTTTGTCAAAGATTAGTTGACCATAAATCTGTGGGTTTATTTCTGGATTTTCTATTCGATTCCATTGGTCTGTATGTCTGTTCTTGTTCCAATACCATGCAGTTTTGATGATTATGGCTTTGTAGTATAGTTTGAAGTCTGGGAGTGTGATGCCTCCATTTCCTTCTTTTTTTTTCAGTAGAGCTTTGGCTATTCGGGGTTTTTGGTGATTCCATATGAATTTCATCAATAATTGTTCTATTTCTTTGAAGAATGCCATTGAGATTTTGATTGGAATAGCATTGAATCTGTATATTGCTTTTGGTAGGATGGCCATTTTAATAATGTTTATTCTTCCAATCCATGAGCAGGGGATGTCTTTCCATTTCTTTGTGTCTTCTTCTATTTCTTTTAACAGTGTTTTATAGTTTTCTTTGTATAGGTCCTTTACCTCTTTTGTTAGATTTATTCCCAAATATTTGATTTTTTTTGTTTCGATAATAAAAGGGGTGGTTTTTTTGATTTCTTCTTCTTCAGATTTATTGTTTGTGTATAGGAAGGCTACTGACTTTTGCGTGTTGATTTTGTATCCTGCCACTTTACTGAATTGATTGATGAGTTGAATTAGTTTTTCTGTGGAGATTTTGGGGTTCTCTATGTATATTATCATATCATCTGCAAATAGTGATAGTTTGACTTCTTCTTTTCCTATTTGGATTCCTTGGATGTCTTTCTCTTGTCTTATTGCTCTGGCTAGGACTTCCAGTATTATATTGAAAAGCAGTGGTGAGAGTGGACGTCCTTGTCTTGTTCCAGATCTTAATGGAATTGCTTTCAGCTTTTCACCATTGAGAATGATACTGGCTGTTGGCTTGTCATAGATGGCCTTTATGATGTTGAGGTATGTTCCTTGTATCCCAAGAATTTCAAGGGCTTTTATCATGAATGGGTGTTGCACTTTGTCGAAAGCTTTCTCAGCATCTATTGATATTATCATATGGTTTTTATATTTCTTTTTGTTGATGTGTTGGATAACGTTGATTGATTTTCGGATGTTAAACCATCCTTGTGCCCCTGGAATGAATCCAACTTGGTCGTGGTGAATTATCTTATGGATACATTGTTGGATTCTGATAGCTAAAATTTTATTGAGGATTTTTGCATCAGTGTTCATTAGGGAGATTGGCCTATAGTTTTCCTTTTTTGTGTTGTCCTTATTCGGTTTTGGTATTAGTGTAATATTGGCTTCATAGAACGTGTTTGGTATTGTCCCTTCCTTCTCAATTTTTTGGAAGAGTTTGTGAAGGATAGGCACTAATTCGTCTCTGAATGTTTGGTAGAATTCATTTGTAAATCCATCAGGTCCTGGGCTTTTGTTTTTGGGGAGGTTTTTAATTACCATTTCAATTTCGCTGCTTGTAATTGGTCTGTTTAGGTGTTCTATTTCTTCTTTATCTAGCTTTGGGTGATTGTAGAGTTGTAGGAATTTGTCCATCTCCTCTAGATTGTTGAACTTGTTTCCATATACTGTTCATAGTAGTTACTGATTATTCTTTTGATTTCTGCTGTGTCCGTTGTGATTTCTCCTCTTTCATTTATGATTCTGTGCATTTGTGCTTTCTCCCTTTTTTCCTTTGTGAGCCTGGCTAGGGGTTTGTCTATTTTATTTATTTTTTCAAAGAACCAGCTCTTGGTTTCATTGATCTTTTGGATTGTTTTTTTAGTTTCAATTTCATTTATTTCTGCTTTGGTTTTTATTATTTCTTTTCTTCTACTGGTTCTGGGGTTTTTTTGTTGTTCTTTTTCTAGATCTTTGAGCTTCGAGATTAGGTTGTTTCTTTGAGTTCTTTCTTGTTTTTTGATGTGAGCTTCTATTGCTATATATTTTCCTCTTATTACTGCTTTTGCTGCATCCCATACATTTAGGATATTGGTGTCCTCCTTGTCATTCAATTCAAAGAATTTTTTAATTTCTTCTTTGATCTCCTCGTTAGTCCAGTGGTCTTCCAGTAGTGTGGCTTTTAATCTCCATGAGGTAGGATAGTTCCTTGCCTTCTTTTTATGATTTATTTCTAGTTTGATGCCTTCGTGGTCAGAAAAGATGGTTGGTATGATTTCAATCTTGGTGTATCTGTTGATGTTTGTCTTGTGCCCCAGTATGTGATCGATCCTGGAGAATGATCCGTGTGCGCTTGAGAAAAATGTGTACTCCGTTTTTTTTGGGTTTAGTGTTCTATAGATGTCTGTTAAGCCCAAATGCTCTAGGTCCTTATTTAGAGCTTTAGTTTCTTTACTTATTTTTTGTCTTGTTGATCTATCCATTGTTGATAGTGGTGTGTTGAAGTCTCCCACTACATATGTGTTTTCTCTGATGTCTGTTTTCAGAGAGGACAACAGTTGTCTGATATATTTTGGTGCTCTTTCGTTTGGTGAGTATATGTTAATGAGTGTTATTTCTTCTTGAAGTATTGTCCCCTTAATCATAATGTAGTGACCATTGGGGTCTCTTTTTATTTTTTTGAGTTTGAAGTCTGTTTTATCTGATATAAGTATAGCTGTTCCTGCTTTCTTTTTTGGCCCATTTGCTTGTAGGATTGTTTTCCATCCTTTGACTTTGAGCCTATTTTTATCTTTTGTAGCTAAATGTGTTTCCTGGAGACAGCAAAAGGTTGGGTTTTGTTTCTTAATCCAGGCTGCAACTCGGTGTCTTTTTATTGAAGAGTTTAGTCCATTTACATTTAGAGTTAATATTGATATGTTAGCATCTGTATTTGCCATTATGTTTGTCTTTCCTTTGATTTTATTTATTTATTCTTTTAATAACTTTTTTTTTTTTTTTGGTCTTCTTTCGTTGTTATTCGTCCCTCTGAGGTTCTGGCTTTAGGATTCCTTGTAGTATTTTTTGGAGTGGGGGTTTAGTCGCAATGAAATTCCGGAGTTTCTCTTTGTCTGGGAAGGTCCATATTCTTTCTTCATGGAGGAAAGAGAGCTTTGCGGGATAGAGTATTCTTGGTTGGCATCTGTTTTCTTGGAGTCTGTTGACTATGTCCCTCCACTCTCTCCTTGCCCGTAGTGTTTCTTCAGAGAAGTCTGATGTCAGCCTGATTGGTTTTCCTTTGAATGTTATCTGTTTCTTCCCTCTTGTCAGCTTCATTATTTTTTCCTTGTCCTGGATTCTTGGGAGCTTTACTATTATGTGTCTTGCTGTGTTTTTCCTTTCGTCGTGGAAGTTTGGTGTTCTTCTTGCTTCTTGTATATCAATTTTCAGCTCCTTCTTCTCATTTGGGAAGTTCTCTTCAATTATATCCATGAATATTTTCTCTGTTCCTACATCTCTCTCCTCTCCTTCTGGAATTCCTATAACTCTTATATTTCCTTTCCTCATGGAGTCAGATAGTTCCCGAAGTCTTTCTTCATTCTTTTTCCTTCGTACTTCTCTTTCCTTTTCTGTTTTGGTTCTTTTTATTTCTGTGTCTTCAAGATTACTTATTCGTTCTTCCATTTCATCTATTCTGCTTTCATTGCTTTTCCCAGAGTTCTTTAGTTCCTCCATTAATTCTTTGATCTCCTGCATTTCTCTTACTTCCCTCTTTAGGGACTCAATTTCCTTCTTCTGATCTATCACTTTTTTAATCATGGCAATTTTAAATTCTCTTTCTGGAAGGCTCAGAAGTTCTTCCAAGTTGCTGTCGTTGCAATCTGGGGAGTGGTTTTCTTTTTGTGGTGTGCTTCTTTCCTGAGGAGTTGTTAGGTTGCGTGTGGTTCTTCTACTCCCTACTGTCTGTTTTCTAATTTGTCGTATGCGTTGGGACACTGTGTTGCTCGGACTGACTGACATCTTGGGTGAACTTCTCCGCTCCCCTCTGGCTCTTCCAGGAGCCATCTCTGTCTTCTGGGGGAGCTTTCTGCTGGTTTTAGGCAGTTTTTACTGAAGAAATGTCCCTGTTCTCAAATGGCGAAGCGGGATGCAGTCCCTGCGCCTCCGGATTCAGGCACACTCTTCTGCGCCCCCGGTCTGCCCCGGACGTGGGTGCCTGCTCCCTCTGTGGGCTCAGACTGCTGGTCGGAAGGGGCCTGGCATGGAATAACTTCCCGGCTGGCCACTGGGTCCTCCAGAAACCTTCTGCCCTTTTCAAGCAGTCTTAAGAAATGTCCTGTTTTATAGGGTGTTAGTGACTTTTTTTTTCCCTGGTCGCTAGGTGGCGCCAGAGATCTCTCCTATTGGCCTTGGGGGGCTGTTTTTCGCCTCCCCCCACCCCGTGGGACAGAGAACAGAGCGGGAATGGTAGGGTACACCTCAACAGCTTTGGGGTGCTGTGTCTGCCTTGTGCCCCACCGTCGTGGAGAACCCACGCCCCGAATTTTCGTGCCCCGGGTCTCAGTTCAAAGCCCTCAGTTCCAGGATGCGGGCTGTAGCCCAGTTCAGTGGCGCGGGAATGGCGCCTTTTGCACCGCTCCCGTGCCTGGGAGCCTGGTTCCTGCTCACTCAGGGAGGGACCTTCACCTCAGTGAGGACCTCCGTGCGTCTCCCCGCAAGCCTAGGTCGCAGGCGCGGGGACCTGGGCAGCCGAGATCCAGGTCTGCACTTGCTTTTCAAGCTCCCCGAGCGCGCCGCGTTTCCGCGCCAGCTTACCGGCAGCCCGGGCTGTGTGTGCGTCTCCCGGAGTCTTTGTTCTTCTCTAATGGCGCCAGGAGCCGTTCCCTCACCGCCGCGGCGGATCCTGCAGGGTTCGCCTCAGCTCCCGTTCACGGGGTGTGGTGGCTGCAATAGTTCCTTTCCACTCCCAGTCCCGCTTGCTGCGTCGTTTGTTCTTGTGGGTCGTTTTGGTTTGTTGTTTCCTCCTCTCTGTCGGTCGGAGAGTGCCGCCTCTGTGGGCGGGGGAGGGGAGCAGGGTTCTGCGCTTCCCTCCCTTCTAGTCCTCTTTTATGGCCACTTTCTTCTTCGGGCAGTTCGCTGGCGTCACCCGTTTATCTTCCGTGTCCCAGTTCTCACTGGGACCTGCCGCTTTTCCTCCCTATTCACTTTTTTTAATGGGAGATCTTACTCGCAGCGTCTCCTCGCCGCCATGTTGCTCCGCCCCCCTCAACCAACTAGCGGTATACACATTTTGACATATTCTTCAACTCCACAAGTATGAAATATCTTTCCATTTCTTTGTGTATTCTTCAATTTCTTTTATCATTGTTTTCTAATGTTCAGTGTACTGATCTTTTACTCCTTTGGTTAATTTTATTGATATTTTATTATTTATTGTGTAAGTATAAATGGCACAGTTTTCTTAACTTTGCTTTATGATAGTTACTGTATATAGAAATGCAACAGATTTTTATATATTGTTATTGTAGCCTGTAATTTACTAACTTTGTTTTATTAGCAATAGGTCATCTGTAAATGGTGACAGTTTTGCTATTTCTTTTCTGATTTCTATGCCTTTTGTTTCTTTTTCTTGCCTGCTTGCTCTGGTTAGGATTTCCAGTGCAATGTTAAATAAATGTTGTGCGGTAGGTACCTTTGTCTTGCTTCTGAGCTTGCAGGAAAAGCTTATAGCTTTTTACTGTTGAATATGATGTTAGCTGGGAGCTTTCATGTATGCCATTTATTTTGTTTAGATATATTTTCTCTATACCAAGTTTTTGAAATTTTTTATAATGAAAGAATATTGAATTTTGTCAAATGTTTTCTCTACTGAGATGATCATATTTATCCTTGATTTGGTAATGATATGTTTCACATTGATTTGACTTCTTTTTATAAGAGGAGTGTTATAGAAAGTTTAAAAAGTCAACTGATTTAAAAGGTATTTTTTGCTGAACAAAAAGTATGTTTATTCACTTAATTATACTTATAAAGACAACAGTTTCTCTGTTCTTTTCCCCAGTAATCATTTGGGTAATTAGAAATTCTGATTTTACTTATTAATGAGAATTTCCCCTATAGGGAAAAAACTGAATTTTAGAAGATATTTAAATAGTCTATTGTACACTCATTCTTTAGGAAGTATTTGAATATAAGGTATTTTTTTGTGATTGATATTTCAGATAAAGAGCCTACCAGATACCACATTTTGGAGTCGATTAAAGAATTTAAAACTCCTCTATCTTCATGACAATGGGTTTGTAAAGTTAAGGAACATATGTACCTTATCTGCCTGTCCAAACCTCATTGCCCTCACAATGTTTGATTGTCCAGTAAGTCTTAAAAAAGGATATAGACATGTTCTTGTTAACAGCATATGGTCTCTTAAAGCGCTGGATAATTATGTGATTTCTGATGAAGAAATAATTCAAAACTGGCGTCTTCCTGAAAGATTCAAAACATGTAATCACCGACTTTACTTTAATTTTTGTCCTCCCTTGAAAAAGGTAATTGACTTCATTAGGGTTTAATTTAATATAAAATTTATGGAAGTGAAATTTTACCTTTTAAATTCTAAAACTTAATATTTTCTTTCACTTATGTAAAATATCATAAGATAGTAAATATATTATTAATATGTTATATCTGAAAACTTATAAAATCTAATGAATAAAAATTGTTAAGCATAAAAATATCAAATTTTATAGAATCAAATATTTAATTTTTTTACTTGAAAGTAGATCTCGATTTTTTTAATTTTTCCCTATTTTCCAACAATTCTATTGGAAATAGACTAATTTTTTAATGACTGGTTGGATAATTTGGATTTTTAAAAAATTTTTATTTTACTTATTTATACAAGCACTGGGTACAGTCAGAAGTGCGGGAGGGTGAGACAATTCACCAGAGCCAGTGCGGAGAGCAGAGCAGAGCAGGCAGACTGACGAAGTACACTGCTGAGGGGAGCAGCAGGCGGCAGGAGAGGTCTTTGTGCCATGTGGGACCCTCGTCCAGCGGCCGGGGATCGAACCGGCACTGCAGAGGCTGCGGGCAGCTTCGCAACCCAGCACTCAACCACTGCACCACCCGGGAGGCCTGATAATTTGGATTATTAATGGATTGGAAAATAATACAACTATTTAAATCCTAAATAATTTTGTGATTACAAAGTTGCAATTGTATGGTGTATTCAAATCATTATTTTAATGTTTTTAAATATTGAAAGAAATAATTGAAAAATGATGTGTGTACTTTTGGGTTACAAAATACTTGAATGGATAGGTAAAAATGTAAGAAAATGTCTCATGATATACCAATATTAGAGGAAATAAACCATATGAGAATTCAAAAGTGGGGGTTAATAATGAAACTCTAAGAAAAATCAGGTACAAGATATGGGAAGTAAAAAAGTATGTTGCAGATCAGCATTTATAATGAGTTCTAAATATATATAAATCTGTACATATATATGTTGAATATTGATGAATAATAGAAAATTATTTGAACAGTGATAACATGTATGCATGTATGTAAACAGTGAACATGCTATTTATTACAGCACAATTTACAATATCCAGAATATTATAGAACATCCCAAATTCTTAATAGTGGATGAGTGGATAAAGAAAATATCTTATAGATAAACAATGACATACCAATCGGTCCTAAAAAGAAAGATAAAACCTTGCCATTTGTGAGAACATGGATGGACCTTGAGGGACTTCTACTAAGGAAAATATGTTAGAATAAGTGAATTAGAATTTCACTGATTTTGCAATATAAATGAAAAGAGCAAACAAAACAACTGTGAGACTTTGACAACTTAAGATTTTTACCAGAGGGAAAGGGAGGGGGTGAGAATGGGTAGAAGGGTTAGATTAGTTGTTGCTGGATGGTGATTGGTATTTGGCAGTGTTGTATAGTTATCCTACCACAAAAAAACAAAAGAAAGAAAAAAAAAAGTATAGAAACTAGAAAAAGGAATTAAAAGTAAAACCTTAAACTATAAAACTTAAAAGAAAAAAACTGAAGGAAATCTTTGGCATCTAGAATTAGGTAAAGTATTCTTAGACTTGGCCAAAAAGCACAATTAAAAAAAAAAAGATCTGTTTTATTTATACAAGAACTGGGGTACAGGTCAGAGGCGCAGTAGGGTGAAAGAATACACCAGAGACAGAGGGGGGGAGAAGTACAAACAGAAGTACACGACCAAAGACACTGCTGAGGGGAGCAGCGGCCAAGACAGGAGAGATCTGCCTTGCCATGTGGGAATCTCCCTGTCCGGCCAGGAATCAAACCCACTCTGCAGAGGTTGCAGACAGCTTCACAGAGCTGTGCTCAACCCACTGTGCCACCATGGCATCCTCAAAAAGCACAATCTTAAAAAAAAAAAAAAAAAACATACGATTTTTAAAAGTTGCTTTGTAAAAGGCTGTATTAAGCAATGAAAATGAAAGTTATGGAATTGGGGAAAGGATTTTGGAATGAATATTTTTTAATGAAAGTGGTTCGTTTTAGTGGTATAAGTTTCAGTAGGGTTTTGTTTTCTTTTCTAAAAATTATATACTGTTATTATTTTTCTACATTTTGAATTTTTAATGGTACTTGACTCAGGTGAAGTTTTTCTTGAACTTGAAAATTGACTATTGTGTGATCCCACAGTATTTATTAGAAATAAAATAATACAGTCTTCCTAGCAGATTTTCACCATTTCATGTTACTAATTAAAGTGACTATAGAATAGTTTCAGTTTATTTTCAGGAATGCAATGTAAAAACAATGTGATTTTACTCTATTTGCCATAAATACTTGTGGGATTATTATGACTTACCTTTTTAAAGTATACTGAGAAAATTACACCAAATTGGGAAATTGTATTGGATAAAAATTCCCATATGGAACAGAAAAAAATGGACTCCAAGGACCGGATACATAAAGAAGTAAAAGCATGGGAATAGGAAAGAACAAAATAAATAAAATACATTTAGAATATCAAATTAATTGGGTATTTCTCTGTGAAACTAGATTTATATATTCTAAATAGTATATAGTTTTAGAATTTGTTTTTTTAAACTACCCTTTCTGTTAGAACACAAATTTCTCTATACCACATGAGTCATACTGGAAACCCTAACTGTTCTTTTGAAGTGCCTCATTATGCATTATGCCAGTTTCCTCTATGTGAGTTCACAGAATACAGTTTCTTTGGATACCTATCCATGACACTGTGTTTCAGAAATCAATGTGATTTATACTATTGGATTAGAGAAGAATCTAGAATGGAGAGTTACCATCATGGACCTTGTATGTTGTGTAGAGAATTGAAATTATTTGGTACTACTAATTCTTTTTTTTTTTTAAAGATTTATTTATTTATATATTTATACAAGCACTGGGTACAGTCAGAAGCGCGGGAGGGTGAGAGAATTCACCAGAGCCAGAGCGGGAGCAGAGCAGGCAGAAAGACCGAAGTACACTGCTGAGGGGAGCAGCAGGCGGCAGGAGAGGTCTGCTGTCATGTGGGAAACCTCCTCCGGTTGCCGGGAGCAGCCGGGGATCGAACCGGCACTGCAGAGGCTGCGGGCAGCTTCGCAACCCAGCACTCAACCGCTGTGCCACCGGGGAGGCCCTGTACTACAAATTCTTGATCTAAAATTATGAAATTCAAGTTTCATAAAAGTAGTTATGAAAACATATTATTTAACTTTTTCCTATAAGATACCTGCAAACATTTTAATAATTTATACCATTAGACTTCAGGTTTAAAATCTTTTGGAGGGGCCTCCCTGGTGGTGCAAGGGGTTCGCCATACTATGAAGCAATTCGCAGCCTCTGCAGCACGAGTTTGATCCCCAGCAGGCCAGGGAGAAACCCACATGGCGAGGCAGACCTCTCCTGTCTCTCCCGCTGCTCCCCTCAGGAGTGTATTTCAGTCAGTTTGCATGTTCTGTTCCCCACTCCATCTCTGGTGAATCCTTTCACCCCCCCACCCCCACATCTCTGTCCTACACCTGCACAAATAAATAAATCTTTAAAAAAATAAAATGCCTTTTGGAAATACTTTAATGAAATACAAATTAAATATATTTTCTTTTTCAGGGATCAACCTATGAGGCTGAACTTAATGATATTAGATATATTATTGCAAAAATTAATGAAATTCTGGCTCATAATTCACCAGTCTTGATTGTTCAAAGATGGACGCGTGGTTTTTTGGTTAGAAAGAAATTGAGGTATGTCTCATTTTCTTTACCATTTGTATATTAAAATAAGATGACATGAAAATCAGTGGTAAAAAGGCAACTCTCCAATAATATACATTTTTCTGTTCCATATCAAAATTGTATTTTATAGATCATTTGAACCAGTTTCAAAGAAAGTGTCAGACTTTAGTAATATACTATTTAGCATAATCGAAATTTGAAACTTTTCTTAAAATTGAACATGAACATACAAAACAATAAAGTTTTTAAATAATCACGTTTGAGTGATTCTAACAGTTTTTTTATTTTACCTTAACAGAATGGGTAAAAAAATATATTGACTTTCTTTCATGTACTATGAACTAATAGAAATATAAGCTGTGCTCTATTTAATGGGATGCAATAGTAATATAAACCATGAAACATACATATGAGGGTTTGATTTATATTTTGCACTTGTATTTCTATTTCTATTTTTTTGGATATGAATATAATTTTGCTGAAACATATGCTATTATATTACTCTACCTTAACTTTTGGTTAATTGTCTTTTCTTCTATCTTTGTTCCTTGCGTTTCTTTCTAGTACCTGACATTTGCAAACAGAGTAATACTCTTCTTGCAAGACTCCTTTAATATTTTACTCAGGGAGATAAGATGGGATTCTCTGTCATCAATTTATTTGTATTATTCATGCCAAACATCAAACATGAAAAAAATAAATGAAAGTTCTCATATATTTTATTCTCAGGTTATTGGTAGAGTTCAGATGATAGAAATAAAATTTGGCTCTGAAATACAGGTAGAATTAAAATAGATGTACGGTGGGGCATGGTCATTTCCTGAGAAGGCAAGATAAGGAAGTTTCACTGAAATGATAGTCACCATTTTATAGTAAGCAGAGAAAATGATCTCCTACATTAGCCAGCATGTGCTAATCATGCATGGCAATAATTCTGATAAAAAGAGATTTGAGAACAAACAGAAAAATTAACCAAATACAATGTTTGTAACTTTTGAAAGAGATTTCATATACTTTCCAGACCAAGACAGAGTGGGCTCACAAGTGGGGACAATTAAATGATCTGGAGTAAAACATTTGAGTAAGGATCAGGCGGTTGCTGTCTTCTTATTTCTGTCTTGTTTGTTCCTTTTAAATTTTGTTTGCATTTATATGAAATAGATGTCTAATTAAAGTGACTTTAATTAGGAATATGTTTTTAATTAGGATTAGGATTGAGTTTTTCTCTCTTAGATTCAAGGTTTTCTCTAATACTCATGCAATATAAGAATTAAAAGCTTGTGCCAGAAACAATCTCTGAAAATTCAGCATGCATGAACAGAATTTGAATGAACTTTGTGTGGAAAGATGTCAGTAATAATAATATAGTGGTCCCAGAAAGATTGGCTTGAATTCCTCTTTGCTTTAAAATGCTGTCCTATTAGGCACATTACTTGACTACTCTGAACCTGAGGGTCTTCATATGTTAAATGCTATAGAGCAGAGGCTAATAGTAGTACTTATTTCAATGCTTGTAGGAGTTGAGATAATTATAAAGGACCATAGTACCTGGCAAATGTGGATATTGCCTTCTTATTATATGCTATATATTTTAAAAATGTATTTTTATTGTTGTTTGACTAATTGTTTCCTCCAATTTCTTGCTCCTTTCTAATTGTTGATATATTTACTGCAGCATGCAGTAATCTTTCAAAAATACATATCTAATTTTATTCGCCAATTGAAATTCTCTAATTGTTCCCAATTTGTTAAAGATAAAAGATGGAAATATTTGCCCCTAAAAGTGCATCATATATTTTCATTATCATAAGTACTTACCATATCGTATTGCAGTTGTCTGTATAATCATATATATCTCTGTTTAATTGAGTACCTGATATATATTAGGTGCTCAAAAAAAATTTCCTGAATTGATAAGTACATCAATAAATGGAGAGACTGTGGAAGTTAGGATCAGAAAAAAATATTTCTGGATTCATCTATGGGAAAGTGAAAACAGAAAGAACTGGGAAACATTCTGAGCTTCCCTGAGAATTGCCTGTCTATTCCCATAACCTAAAGATCCTAGTGACTAGTTCTCTCATATTTCTACTCCTAATCTTGAGTAATGTCTCTCTGAACCCAAATATTTTGCACCTTGCTTGAAATTTATTTACTTAAACTGCTGATATAATATATACATCTTTGAAATATGTGCTGCCTAATTTAAAAAAAAATATTATGATTAATTCATTATCCTTTAAAGTAATAATTTCTATCACGTATGAATGCTATCATACAAAGGAAGTGCACATTTATTCTTAAATGAAATATTGTGATCAGATTGGCAGCTTCCTAAACCTGAGTAGTGACAGGTATAGTGAGGTCATTGATAGAAATTTTGGTTAGGTCAAGGGATTCTAAAAATGTAAAAGAATGGGAAAAATAGGAAATAAACATTTATTGAATATGTAATACACATAAAGTACCATTTACTTTATTTAATAAATATTTTATACTATCTATATCATTTAATGCAGCAGAGCCTTTTATTTTGTCCTATATTTTCTGTTTTATAAGTGGAACATTAAGATTCTAAACATTTTGTGAGGTTACGGTATGTATCAAATGTCAGACAGCTATTATGTATTGGACATTTGTGGTCAGTTCTAAAGAGATGAGACTGTGTATGTTAAATCTGTAAATTTCAGGTCCAGTTGTTTAACGTATTCCAAATTCTGTGCTCTTTTTACTTTTTTTTAATCTACAGCTTTGGAATCAACTATTTTCCAAGAGCCCTGGTCTTTAATTGGGGAATCATATATGGAAACTAAGCTCTAGGAACTAGATACACTCATTGTTACTGTAGTCATTGTTCCAAGGCCATTTCAGCAGACAGAATAAAAACTGGATTACTTTTTCCATGACGAATTTGTATTGATACCTCTAATGGTAACCCAACATAAAGGTTTCTTCTCTGTCTTCCTTCTTTACACATTATAATTCCATTCTTCTTTCATGTGAATTTTGGTTACTTATATTATCACTATGAGTAATTTTACTCATTTAATCCTAATAGCCACACAATAGATTCAGAATTGCTATATATAAGTACTATCAACAATAAATATTTAGAAGTGTTAAAGATTTGTCGCATATTTTAGAATGGAGATACATAACTAAAATAATTTGTTGAATAGATAACTTAGTTTTATCATAGTGTGTTAGTTCCTGACCTAATTATTTTCTTTTCAATTTTTAAATCTTTATTACATTCATATTCTGTGTCTCTAGGGCATTTTCTTTTCCCAGTGCTGTAATTATGTTCCTTCTAATTTAGTATTTATTCCTCGAAGTTGTTTTAAATTTGTGATTCTTTAAGTCTCATCATTGGTTCCCTAAATTTGTGATTCTATTTTATGTGGTCTAATATGCCTTTATCATTTATTCATTTTATAAAAATAAGACTTTATTTTAGAGTGATTTATGTTACACAACAAGATTAAACATAGTGTAGAGAGATTTCCAGCATACCCCCAGTCCTTACCAATGCATTGCTTATCACATTATAAACACCCTCACAAAGTAATACATTTGTAAAAACTGATGAACTTATATTGACACATCATCCCAAACCTATAGTTTATAGTACACTCTTTATGTTGTATATTCTGTGGGTTTGGACAAATGTATAATGGCATGTATCCATCATATCATTTATGTTTACTACACAAAAAAATCATTTGTACTCTTCCGAGCCCCTCTCCCCAGTCCCTGGCAATCAGTGATCTTTTTATTGTCTCCATAGTTTTGCCTATTCCAAAATGTCTTGCAGTTGGAATTATATAGTATATATCTTTATATGTAGCCACTTGTATTTATGATTATTACTCTCAAATTATGTTTTTTTTTTCTTTTGATATGTCTTGTAATTTTTTTAATAGCTTAATATCATGTACTAGATAAAAGGAGCTGTTATAAATAGGTCTTATGAACATGGTGCTGTGGTGTGTGTGTTGGGGTGTAGCATTCTGTACTCTTGTGAGCTTGTTATTTCTCTTCTCCCATGTGAAAGGTCCTTAGCAGTATAGTTTGGTTTTCCCCTATGTCAGTTAGGCACTGGTAACTTCCCAACAGGTTAGGCTCTGGTTAACTAGCTTCATTTGGGGCCAGGCCTTACTAAGAACAAGTGCTCTGGGATATTTCCAAATGGTTATTTTCTCCTTACTTCTGGAAGCTCAAGGGAATTTTTGTCTGACATTTATTGTGGGAACTTGGTTAAGCTTTTGGAGATAAATCTCACAATATTTTAGCAGCCCCCTTAAACACTGGGTACCCCCAGAATTTTTAACTCTCATTGTTGTCGACAGTGAGCCGACAACAGTTTGTCAATTAGGATTCAGATTTTCCTACCCGGGCTGTGGTATCTGTGTCAGTTTCCTCTTGAATGTCTTTGCTCAGATAAGCCATGGTGACTTTGATTATATTTGCTTATTTGTCTCTCAAATCTTCAGGACAACAGTTTGTTCTGATCCTCCATGATCCAAGAAGAGTCATTGATTTTTAAATCTGTTCAGTTTTTTAATTGTTAGAATTACAATGACATTTGCCAAGTTTCTTATATGGAACTGGGTTTAAAATTATTGTGAAATAGTAGATTATAGTTTTTCATTGTTTTTGTTGGCTTGGTTGTATGGGTTGCTTTTATTATTTATAAGGGTGCTGTTTTGCTTCTTGTTCTTTTATAATTTTACAAAAAAAAATCTGTCTGGGAATGGATTGTGATTATTCTGTATTGCCTGTTTTATAAGAAATTAGGTTTTCTAAACTTTTTTTTTTAAAGATTTATTTTTATTTATTTATACAAGCACTGGGTACAGTCAGAAGCGTGGGAGGGTGAGAGAATTTACCAGAGCCAGAGCTGGGAGCAGAGCAGGCAGAAGGACCGAAGTACACTGCTAAGGGGAGCAGCGGGCGGCAGGAGAGGTCTGAGCACCATGTGGGGCCCTCCTCCGGTGGCCGGGGAGCAGCCGGGGATCGAACCGGCGCTGCAGAGGCTGCAGGCTGCTTCGCAACCCAGCGCTCAACAGCTGCGCCACCGGGGAGGCCCAGGTTTTCTAAACTTTAAGAAGATGCTTTTCTCTAGGTTCCAAAGTTTCTTCTGGTGTGTGTGTGTCTGTGTGTGTGTGTGTGTGTGTGTGTGTAATTTCCAAAAATATCACAACTTACATTTGGAGTTCTCTGATTCAGGTGCTCAGCACACTCCTACTAATGTTGACAATTATTTCCCTCTGTCTTTTCCATTTGTTTCTTTCTGCTCACTTTTGATTTTGTCTTCAAAAGTTACTTTACAGTGTTGGACTTTGAACTAAAGGGAAACATTGACTGCTTAGTTCTGGGGTTCATAGTCTGAGAATACTCTCGACCTTTCAGTTCTTACCAGTCATCCCTTGTATTCACACAGCATTAGAGTACACAAAAGCCCTTCAGAATTTAGATTCTGTTCTTAAATTCTCTCTCCAACTTTTCAGGAAGTGCCTTTAACTTGTTTTATTCATAGTTATCAGGTGCTTCTTTCCTTTTATCTGTTCTCTCCTGTATAATTGCTAATACCACTGTGGTCTTATGGATGTCAATGGTTTTTCTCCATTCCTTTACATTTTGTAAAAGGTGAAAGATTTATGTGATCTGAAGAGAAACAGTGTATCCCTTTACATTTTATTTTCTTGAGGATATCTTGTCACATAGTATCATTATAAATAATTAAAACTTTTGCTCTTCAGTTGTTATATCTGTTTTCCTGAGAGAATCTGGATAACCTAATAACACTGTCACTGCCAAAACTACTATCCCACGTGCTCTCACAAAGCATGGGTTTATAAGCATCATTTACTAATTCTAAAAATTCAGACTTATTTCTTGTTTCCCAATAAAAAAATTGTTATGAGGGGGCCTCCCCGCTGGTGCAGCAGTTGAGCGCTGGGTTGCAAAGCTGCCCGCAGCCTCCGCAGCACCGGTTCAATTCCGGGCTGCTCCCCGGCCACCGGAGGAGGGTCCCACATGGCGCGCAGACCTCTCCTGTTACCCGCTGCTCCCCTCAGCAGTGTACTTCGGTCCTTCTGCCTGCTCTGCTCCCCGCTCTGGCTCTGGTGAATTCTCTCACCCTCCTGCGCTTCTGACTGTACCCAGTGCTTGTATAAATAAATAAAAAACAAACAAACAAAAAGAGTTCTCCTTTAAAAAAAAATTGTTATGATTTTCTGAATTGTATGGTTATGAATTTCTTTTGACAAGTAGTTGGAGTTATCTGAATGCCGAGTCAGGGTTTATTATACATAAAATCTAAGGAACCAAGACTGTATTTCCAGTAAATATAATTTACATGTTTGTGTATATATGTATGTGTGTATATATTTATACACACACGTATCTGTATATATTTTATATATACACACATATGTATGTGTGTGTATTTATGTATATATATACTTATATTTATATATAAGTATATACACACATATATATAAATGAACACAATAGGGAAATAATGTGATCCTATTGAGATTGGGAGGAAGATAAGGACTCATAATAATTACTATCATATTATAATTTTCTGAAAGCTTTATCTAATTTGATGATATATTTTAAAAATAAGCGAAATGTATTTGTAGGTTTTAGTCATAATTATATTCATTTCCATTTAACAGACCTCCTAAAATAGCTTAAACTAGGCAAAGGTTTTCTTTTTCTTATTAGAAAAGTCTGTAAGAACTTGAGACCTATGATGCACAAAATATAGGGCCCAAATTTCCTTTAACTTTTCACACTATCTTCCTATCATGTGTGTTCTTCTCAAATTTGTGATTCAAAACAGTTGCTAAAGTTCCTATAATTTTGTTTGTTCACATACTGGGAAGTTCAGGCAATAGCATGTGGCAGAAATGGCATATCTAAAACAAATTTGATCAGTATAATTGGGAACAATTTGCTCTTATATTTCTTGACCACAAATTGGTAATATGGAGCCTCCCCGGTGATATGGGGTTAAATCTCAGTGCCATCACATTATTATTGCTGCAGCTTGAGTTCCATTCTTGGCCAGGGAGCTGCCTACAAATGGCGCAGCAGACCTTTCCTGTCTTGCCCGCTTTTCCACTTACCAGTGTTATTTCAGTAGATCCGCCTGTTCTGCTCCTCCCTCTCGCCCCTCTCACCTCTGGCCTACACCCCAGTTCTTTTATGCATAAATAAATATATATTTAAAAAAAATATAATACGGGCATAATAGCAGCAAGGGATACTAGGAAATAAATTTTTTAACTGGCCATCTTTGCCACCTACATGAAATTTGACTGTTGTTATTAAAGCTAAAAGGGAGACTCTGAATTGGATGGTATCTAGCAATTTCTAACAAAGCATATTTGAAAATAACAAAAAATTGTTGGCTAGTAGCTCCAAATGCATTGAAAGGAGAAAGACAGATCAAGGATCAAGCATCTGTCTCTTGAAGATAGAAAAGTACCAGAAATTATATCCAAAGAGAGTAAAAAGAAGAGAATAAGAAAAATAGTATCAGAAATTGATGAACTAGGAAGCAAGTATACAAAGTGAGTATGTGAAAATAAGCATAAAAATCAATAAAGCCAATAAATAGTTTTTTTCAAATAATGATGCTTCAGCAAGACTGATATATATATATATCAGTCAGAGGAAATGAAGAATGAAAAAAGAGGACATTGCCATAGATCCACAGAAGTTAATGAAAATACAATAAACAATTTTATACCAAATTGACAATTTGGATGAAATGGACAAATTCCTTGAAGAAGCACAGTATTCATACTGACACAATAAGAAATAAAAATGCTGAATAGTTGTCCATTAAAAAAATTGAACCCCTTTTTTTTTAAGATTATTTATTTATACAAGAACAGGGATACAGGCCAGATGTGTGGGAGGGTGAGAAGATTCACCAGAGACAGAGTGGGGTACAGAACAGGCAGAATGACGAAATACAATGCTGAGGCGAGCAGCGGGCATGACAGGAGAGGTCTGCCCCCATGTGGGACCGTTGCCAGGCCGCAGGGATCGAACCAGTGCTGCAGAGGCTGTGGACAGCTTCACAGAGCTGCGCTCAACCACCTGTGCCACCAGGGGAGGCCCTGAACCCATTATTAAAGTCCTTTACACAAAGAAACTTCAGTTCTCGATGACTTTACTGGAGAATTATTCTGTACATTTAAGGATGATATAGCACCATCTTACAAAAATTTCCAGAAAGTAGAAGAGAATATTTTCAGTATTGTTTTGATAGGTCAGCATAAAAAAATTTGTTGCAAAAGGTGAAAAGGACATAAAAAGTAAAATTGTAGGCTAGTTTTACAAATACACTTAAAAATCTTAAATAAGACAGGAAAAATTAGGTCCAGTGATAAAGGGGATAATTCTCTATAGCCAAAATAGGCTTATGCTAGGAATAGAAGATTCATTTAGCATTAGGGAATTGGTCAAATTAACATAATATGAGAGTTGGGGGGAAAGGGGCAAGCAATATACAATTTCCACATTTTGCCTATTAGCAGGTTAACTAAGTGTGTACATATTTTGAACATTTGTACATTGTATTGGGACTTTTTTTTTACAAGAGCACATGAGGGTAATTTTTATAATACCACTTTATCTCCAACCCCAAAGCCATTTTTTTCTTTTTTTCTTTGCATTTGGGTAACCACTAAAGATGTATAACCAGTTTCATGTGTAATTAAATGTGTTCATCTGACTATATTTTTGTATATTTGAAAATAAGCAGAAGTAATAATTATGACTGCTGTTTCAAGTGCTTAAATAATAGTTGTTCCTCTTTATTTTCATGTTTTTCCCTTCTGATGGCCTGGAAATCATCAGTTATTTGGGTCAATGATAATGTCTTTTAGTACAGTGAAACATTGAATAAATTTATGGAATTTATAAATACATGAGTGGAGTTGCCCTTCCAAACTAGACTGGGTTGGGGTTCATAATAAATTAATTTTTGTCTTACTTAACTATCATAAGTTTTATCCTCTCACTCTAGTTTACCCTAACAAATTTGTAGATCATTAATAAAAATTTTGAAAGAATGAATAGATGGAACCCACATAAAAATTTTTGAGAAATGGGAAGATTACTTTTCTGAATAGTGTTATTTTACTTATGTTATTTAATAGTAATGGTAACAGTAAGCTTTCTATCTAGATTATCATTTTAATATAAATGATTTTGCTCTTTCATAATATATAGTGAATGTTATTGGGTTTAGTAAATTGTCTCCAAGATATTGAAGTGTTTATTTGATAACCTATCTTACAAAGATTTTTAACTAAAGTTAGGTTGCAGAATTTCATCCAGTGCTTTTTCTGCTTCTACTTATATAATCATATATTTTCCTTTCATTAATTTGTTTATGTAATGATTTTGCAGTATTTTTTAGTGCTTTTTCTTTGCTTACATTGCTGATCTTATTTCATTAAGATTTTTGCATCTGTATTCAAAGGTGAGATTGGCTTGTAGTTTTGTCTTATTTTCTTATTAGACTGTGTGGGATTTCTAGTACAATGGGGAATAGGTTGGGTGAGAGAGGACATCCTTGCATTGTTTCGATTTTGGAACATATTTAGTATTTTATCTTACAATATTATATTAGCTGGTTGATGCTGGTTATCAGGTGATAATTAGAATATATTGGGTTAAATAAATCAGTATTAAAATTAGTCTCACCTTTTTCTTTTTTATAATATTTTATGATGACTAATAGACATTTTCTTTTGGAGAGTACTTCTCTAGAATAATTTTCCTAAGTGAAAATAAAGTTACTTCTTCATTGAAGAGGAAAAATAAAAAAGAATTCATACTGGTTACCTTATATTTCTAGAGATAATTTGGTTATGTTCTCCCTGCCATTCTATTATAAAATGCATGTCCAAATAGAAGTACAAAATTATTTGTGGATTTATATTATCAAAGATTTCTCAACACACGTTCATCCATCAGTAAATGTTGATAAGCAAACCTTATTGTCTAAATAGTTTCATATGGTAAAAATATAAAGTTAATATTACATTAAATTTGCCAAGTTTTCTAAGATGTAAATATACTCGAGTAATTTTCTCACTCCTTTTGGAAAAAACAAACAAACAAACAAACAACAAACAAACAAAACAAAACAGAATGACAACTTTCCCCCTTTGTATTCAGACCCTTGTTTTCGTATAAAAAACAGCGAGAGAAATTTATGAAAGAAAGTAAAACAAAATGGATTTACCTGCCTAAAGGATATGAAGACAGTTTCTTTAAGGATCTCTTTATTCAGCCTGAAACTAGTATAAAAAGCAAATGTGCATATTGGAGACATGTAAGTATAATTTATTCCTTTTCTTTAAAATAATTTTAGTTAAGATGCTTTAAGTTATAATTTATATAGCATTTTTAAGAATTTCTTCAATTTCTTTAAAATATCTTCTATCACATTGTTCATATTCTGCTTGAGATTTTCCTGATGTGAGAAAAATCATATAACTCTAAAAATCATTTAACTATATAATTTTGTGGTGTAAATTGTTATTACCACAAGCATTTTATAACTTATTTCTTTGTATGTATTTTCTGTTTTAATTATTATAATTAGCACTAATAGCAATATAAAATCTTATTAGTGACTACATATAAAATTTCATGCATTAAAGGCTGATAATTCTCCATATAGCATAATATTCATCCACTGTTTTGTGCTGTAATATATATTGGTTTGAGCACACAGAGGAAATAGAATCTTGTATTTATTGAGTGCCTACTATGTACTAGGCACTGTGCTAGATATTTTACATATGTTACATAAATTATTCTCTACAATACTGTCAGTTAGGTACCTGTTTTTTATGTGTTTTCATTTTTATATTTTTATAAGCATTTGTTATGTTTTTTCATTTTTTATTTTTATAAGTTTCATTTCATTCTTATAAATACACTAAGGTTCAGAGGTAGTTAGTCTACCAAAGTTCACAGTTAAGTGACAATGCTGTAACTTAATTCCAGATCCTCTCATTCTAATGTCTGATCTTTTTTTTTAAATTTGGTAATTTTATTTTGATTTGGAAATTAGGTAATAATCAAATTGAATACTCAGCCTTGTAGTATAATTAACTGGAGTGAATATTTTTCTTCATTTGTAAATCACTGTGTTTGTGATACACTCCTTTATATAGGATCCTGTTTCTGGGTGGCCTGAGCTACAAATGTTTCCATTATTTTAACATGATTAGAAAGGTCCATAAAAGGCGCAGACTGTCATTAGTCTGATTTTAGTAAAATTGAGGACAGATGTCCTAAATTTAGTATAGAAATATCCTCAAGCCCTGAATTCCCATAGAAGTTACTCACTGAGTAAAAAAAATAAGTTTGAAAGGCAAGTGTATCCTATTCAAAATGTTTTCTCACTAGCTCTGAGTGTCAACTCTGTTTATTTGCTTCAGATGATCTTATGCTTTATGAAAATGAAAAGTTCAAGAAGGTGTCTTTTGATCCTCTATGTAGAATATAAACTCACTGATTTAAAAAATGTCATTACATTTTTATATGCTTTATGCATAGGAAACTTTTAGCTAATATTGTATAATGGTAACCTATTTGGATATGATGATAAATAATTTGGATGTATAGATAGGTGGATGCACACACACAGACACACACATATTGACATATATATATACACACATGGTCATATAAGGTATATCTATATATACATGTGCTGATACCTACATATCCATGTATGTATATATGTTGTTATGCCAAGTTAATTTTACATGTGTATAAATAGGCATAAATATTCATATTCCAAAAGTTATTTCATTTCATACTCACAAAGTTATGTATAATTTACCATTATCTGGGCACTGGAAGTCTTCTGAATGTCATGAAATATTTTGTAAAATCATTCATTGTAAGGAGTTTTCTAAAACTTTAATATTATCAAATATGTTGATTATATTGCTATTAATATAATTTATTAAGAACTGTTCTATAAATATATGGTCTCATAATTTTTCATTGTTTATAGTTACCATTCATAAGATATTATAATAGTGGTCTTCAGTGCAATTTCTTAAACTAATTAAATAATTATAGTTGTAAATTTCATCTTTCAATATTTACTTATATATAAAATTGACATCGCATCTTCTGCTGACTGACTTGTAGTCTTTTCTTCAGCTTACTCGGTTCATATGCTGGTCTTATTATGTACTACAATTTATATATTTAGTCTTTAGTGACTTGGAGTTTGCTTTACTGGAAACAATAGTGAGAAAAGTTGAGTACCAGAGTGCTTAAAAAAACAGATGGGCCAAGAAAAATAAATAGGATTAGGGATTTGGGAAAAGAGTGAGAAAATATCAGCATTTAATAGTGTAAGTTCACTAAAGAAAAAAAAAAAAGTAGTTGTGAGTGAAGTGATGGGAAAGATTGGTCAAGAATGGAATTCAAGTTTCAAATTAAAGAGTAATCAATGTTTGAATTTGCTCTAGTTTGAGGACAAAATGTGCTTAGTTTAAAGGGCATAAAACTGGAGCATATTCATGGTAACCTAGGAGGAAAGACTTAGAAGATTGCGTTCAGGTTGCATTTCTTTAAGAAACAACATGCTGCAAAGTCAGAAATCCATATTAACATCCAGAGCTATAAACTAACAATAAAATTTAGTTACAGAACCAAAAATCAGTAGCCATGAGAAAGGAATCTAATTGAAAGTGTGTAAGAGTAAGAAAATTGAGGGTCTGGAACAATCATCTGAACATTTTTTATCCATAGCTTGCAGATATTGGTCAGAAGGTGATACTGGTCTTTGTGATTTGACTTGAGTGGTAAGGGAAACAAAAGCAAAAATAAACAAGTGAGACTCCATGAAACTAAAGTTTCTGCATGCTGAAAGAAACTATCATTGTTTAAAAAATGCGTTCTACTAACCGTGAGAGGATGTTTCCAAAATATACATTTGGCAAAGGGTTAATATCCAAATTACATGAAGAATTCTTAAAACTCGACAAAAATAAAAGACCACTCAATAAAAAAATGGGAAGAGGATCTGACTAGACATTTTCCAAAGAAGACACAGATGGCCAACAGGTGCATAGAAGGATGTTTGATATCTCTTATTAGGGAAATACAAATCCAAATTATGAGATATCACTTCAAACTTGTAAGAATGGCTAATATCCAAAGACAGGAAGCACCACAGTCAGTTGTGCTTTCTCCCTGCCCTTTTTTCACACCCCCCCCCCACTCTTTATCTTCCTCTTGATGTTCTCAGTTGCTCTCAGTTCTGTGGTTAGGTTTCAAGGGTTGCTTTTAAACTTTGTCTTTGAAACTTTGTTTTCTCCATATTCCACAGATAAGTGTCTATATCTGGTATTTATCTTTCTCTTTCTGGCTAATTTTGCTTAGCATAATCCCTTCCTGTTCCACCCATGTTGCCTCAAGTGTCCTAACTTTTATCTTTTTTGATTGCTGAGTGTTATTCTGTTGTTTCATATACCACATCTTCTTGATCTACTCATCTGTGCTGGGGTATTTATGTTGTTTCTATATTTTGGCTATTGTAAATAGTGCTGCAATAAACATAATATTGCAGGTTTACTTTTGAGTTAGAGTTTTTGTATTCTTCAGAAAAGTACCTAGTAGTAGAATTACTGGAACATCTGGAGGATCCATTTATACCTTTTTGAGAAACTTCCATATTGCTTTACATAGGGGCTAGAACAGTCTACATTCCCATTAATAATACAGGAGAGTTCCTTTGTCTCCACATCCTCACTAGTACTTATTGTTTCTGGTCTTCTTGGTATGGGCCAATCCCACTGGTGTGAGATGGTATCTCATTGGGTTTTGCATTGCCCTGATGGTAAGGGATGTTGATTTTTTTTTATTGTGCCTATGGTGGTGGGTGCACTATGGCACTACACCTGAGGGAGAATCCTATACTTGCAAGACAGTAGCAAGGATGTTAACCAATGGTACTTCAATTAAAAATAGTAACAGAAAGTAGGGATGTATTGAGAGGCAGAGAGGGTTAAGAGAGGTAAATTACAAATAATTATCTTGATTGTGGTGATAAATTCAGGAATGAATACATAGGTCAAAATTTTCAGGTAAATGTACAGTTTATTGCATGTTATTTGTACCTCAATAAAACTAAAAACTTTTCAAGCTGTACACATTAAATATAAGAATACTATATATGTCAATTATTTTTCAGTAAGGTTGTTTATAAAAAACAAGAAATAGCAAGTGCTGGAGAGGATGTACAGAGAAGTGAACTCTTGCACACTCTAGGTGTACAAGATGTACAATGTAAATTGGTGTGGCCAGTTATGAAAAGAAGTATAGAAATTCCTAAAAAGTTAAAACTAGAAATTTCATACCATTTGGTTAGAAATTTCATACCATTTCACCTCTGGGTCCCAAATACACAAAAACGCTAAATTGAAGAGATATATTTCCCCATGCACACGGTTATTGCAGAATTATTTACAATAGCCAAAAATTGTAAACAACTAAGTGCCCATTGATAAACTGGTGAATCTGAAGATGTGATATATATAAAGAATGGAATACTACTCAGCTGTAAAAACAAAATGAAATCTGCCATTTGCAACAACATGGATGAACCAGAACATATTACCTATGCTTAGTGAAATTAGCAGAGGTAGAAAAACAGACACTATATGATTTCATTGATATGTGGTATATAAAGATATAAAAAAATAAACTAAATAAAACAAACTTTTGGGCTACTTGCCTAAATTAGTAGTTACCAGAATGGGGTG
This sequence comes from Talpa occidentalis, assembly GCF_014898055.3. Taxonomy (NCBI): domain Eukaryota; kingdom Metazoa; phylum Chordata; class Mammalia; order Eulipotyphla; family Talpidae; genus Talpa; species Talpa occidentalis. The sequence goes on from NW_023605305.1 coordinate 50,789,465, forward strand.
GAGAGAAAAGTTGTGGCAAAAGGGATTAGTTGTATGGCAAAGGATAGAAATGAACTAGATTGAATTTAGAAAAGTCATACAGTACTTTTCCCTTAGATCATAATGGAGTGAAACAAGATATCAATAACAGAAAAAAGCAAGAAAATTCCAAATTTCTTAGAGGTTAAACAACCTGTAACGCTTTCCAATAACTCAAAAAAGCAATTCCAAGAGAAGTTTAACACTACTTTGAGCTAGTTGAAAATAAAAACAACATCAAAATTTGTGGAATTCAAGAGAAAGCAGTGTGAGAGGTAAATTTATAGCATTGAATGCATATATTAGAAAAGAAAAAAATCTAAAGGCAATCATTTAAGTTTATGCTTTTTGGAAACTAGAAAGAGAAGAACAAACTAAATCCAAGGAAGAAGAAAAGTTTTAAAAATTAGAAATGAAATCTATAAAATTGAATATTTCACTCCTTTCAACCAAACTTATTTCCAGTTGGTATATGAGTGCATGTTCAGTCTTCCTCAGTTAAACATTAGGGTGTAGGTAACACTTCATGGTCTAGCAACACATAAATAAAATTTAAAAAAATTCCCGTATCATACTCAGTATAGAAGGTGGTATAAAAATAGAGTAACCAGGGGCCTCCCTGGTGGCGCAAGGGGTTAAGCACCACACTATGAAGCAGTCAGCAGCCTCTGCAGCATGAGTTCGATCCCCAACCTGCCACGGAGAAACCAACACGGTGCAGCAGACCTCTCCTGTCTCACCCGCTGCTCCCCTCAGCAGTGTGTTTCATTTGGTCTGCCTGTTCTGTTCCCCACTTTGTCTGTGGTGAATGCTTTCACCCCCTGCGTCTCTGGCCTGTACCCCAGCTCTTGTATGCACAAATAAATAAATCTTAAAAAAAAAAAAGAGTAGACATAATAAAAACTTCCCATTAGAAAAATAGAATGGAAAAAATTGGCCCCTGCCCCCATAGCAGTTTACCAAATCTATCTGAATGAAATAGTGAACACTTCTTTAACAAGAGAGTTAGCACTCTCTGGAAAATCTTCTGAATCTTCCCTGTGTAAAGATTTTATCTGTCCATTATCATTATGGCCTTTAAGAATAAACTTTAAAGTACTTGTCCTTGAATATTTCTCAGTTTCATAGCATAATAGGTTACAGGTTCTCTGCGTTCCTTTAGAGCTTGAGGAAGCATAGGTATTCTAAAGTCTAACTTAACTTCTTTGGCTGTACATTCTCTTCAAAAACTTGTAGCCTTCTGACTTACCTGATTTCATAGGTTTTATGGTTAAGTAACTACAAAGAACTTGTCAGACTTAGTTTATAATTCTGTCTTTGCCTACAGATATTTATACTTTAGGATATCAATATTATTTCCACTTTGAAATCTCCTATTGAAACTGTTTCAGTTTGAGGACCAGAGTTGTTAACATTTTGCCCATCGAATACTCTATTGCTAGAATCTCAGTAAACTTAAATTGCAGATACCAGATGCTTTCTTCTCTGATTTCATGGTAACATCTAACACTTAAATTCAGAATTTGTTATACAATTGCCTCTAACACCATAACTTAATTGTAAGTGGTCTGCCTTTCAAATGAAACTGTTTTGAGGCAGTAAAACTAGGGTGGCCAGCTTTTCAGCCTACAGTATCTTGAACTCTTGCCACCACTATCTAAAATCCTGTATAAAGGCAGTGCTACTGTATGATTTTTTTTTTTTTTTTAGTGTGTAGCAGAGTCTTTTTCTTCTTTTCTTTAAAATTTATTTATTTATTTATTCATTCATTCATTTATTTGTTTGTTTGTTTATATATTCAAGCACTGGGTACAGTCAGAAGCATGGGAGGGTGAGAGAATTCACCAGAGCCAGAGCGGGGAGCAGAGCAGGCAGATGGACCAAAATACACTGCTGAGGGGAGCAGTGGGCGGCAGGAGAGGTCTGCGGCCATGTGGGACCCACCCTCCTCCGGTGGCCGGGGAGCAGCCAGGGGACCGAACTGGCGTTGTAGAGGCTGTGGGCAGCTTCGCAAACCAGTGCTCAACCGCTGCGCCACCGGGGAGTCCCCTGTATGATTTTTTTTTTTTTTTGCCTTGCACTTCTACCTACCATTTGGTGTCAGTTTAAATTAGATTCAGTTTTTAATAATAGAGATTCAAAATTATGCCACCTTAAACAAGGTAGTAATTTGTACTTTCATGTAAAATTCTAGAAATAAACTATCTAGTATTGATCTGATGACACTATTCCATGAAGGACTTAGTGTCTCACACTCCTTTTGTATCATGCTTCTCTATGTTTGGCTTCTGTTCAGTTCAGGTTCCAAAACAACTCCCTCTGCTTAGCCATCACAGGTACTCTCCAGGCAACATTCACATCACCATACAAATCAAAGAAGGAAGTGATGTAGATGTTTTTTAACTGAAGTTCCTAAATGATATCACACAATATATCTTTAACTAGAATTTAGTCACATTGGCATATTCAGCTGCAAAAAAAAAAAAAAGCTGAAATATGTAGATTTTTCTTTGTGCCATTGGTTCGCAGACAAAACCCATGATTTCTATTATGAAAGTTGGGGAAAATCAACATTGGGGAACAAATGATAGTTTTTGCTATAGAACATGATAGAAAGTAAATGGTAAGGGAATAAATAATAACCAAGAAGTAAAGAAAAATAGTAATATTAGACATATACTATTATGGAACAATATTATAAAATAAAAGTCATAATAATATCAGATGACTTACTATTTTCCATCTGAATTATTAAGATGTTCCCTGGATATAGTTAAATCCAAAGCTAAGTTGCACTGGTGCCAAAAATCTTGTGGTTGATGGTTTGTTATTTATTAGTAATATATTTATGTTCTCTATGGACCTTTTAGCTGGTGTTTAGTTCAGTTTGGGTGTCTCCTTCATGCATTTTGAAATTTTTACTGAGCTACTCTTCTAGTTCACTACTGCTCTTGTTTGCTTTGTCTAATTGTCCATCAGGCTTTCAGTTCTTAGTTGCTATTTCTTTGATTCCCAAGTCTTAACAGATACTTTTGTTCTTTTTTCAAAATTTCCTTTTACTCTTTAATTTCTTTTTCCTGTAGATAGGTCAAACTTGTCCATTCTTTTTTTTTTTTTTTTTTTTTTTTTTCATGTTTTATCAAACTTTACTGAAGCTTTTATTTTCAATTAAATAAATGCCTCCAAGTTTTTAAAATCTAAGGCAAACTTTAGTCAACTGAAAAGTAATTTAATCTCTTCTGAATACACATACAAATTTTCTTTTATTGTTAAACAACTATATTCAAATAGCTTTGGGAATTGTAGAACACTGTACCTTCTCATGATTTTATAAACATTGGAATATTTTTCACTCTTCTACCAGTCCTTCATAGTGTTTTTCTAGTATTTTCTCTATAGCCACTAAATTTACTCCATGCACAAACTATCCAGAACACTCGAAGATTCCATTCTGCTAGTGCAATTATTGTCCCCCACATTTATTTTTTATATCACTGCCAGTTTAAACTCCCTGAATTATATATTTTTTATTATATACTTTCCAACTTAAAGCTTTTGATCTACCTAAAAAGTAAAATGGGCATTTTGAACTTAAAGTTTAGGATCAAAATGCTCTTTATCCTGATATCCTTTTTTACTTTGAATTTATTAAAAAAAATTTTTAAACAAAAACTTAGTGATGATGTTCTTAAAGATTGTAGTTTTCCAATCCTATATATTTTCTGTTTCTCTTTTTTCATTTATAAAGGAAAATACCAAAAGTGTTTTGTTTACTACTCTGTACTAATTCACCTATTATATGAGGTACAATATACGTTTCCAAAGTATTTCTTTTTTTTTTTTTTTTTTTTTTTTAAATATTAAATTTTATTTTTATATTCCCCATACAATTGCAAACGCCCCATTCTGACCCAATCCTTCCCCTCCCGCCCCCCCACCCCCAAAAAGTGTCTCTGGTTCATAGTTTTTTTGTTGATTTTGATTTTCACTTTCTTATATTCATTTTCCTGGTCCCTTATTTAAGTTTTCTAGATTCCTGCTATGAGTGAGACCATCCGGTATTTTTCTTTTTCTTTTTGGCTTATTTCGCTGAGCATGATCCCTTCCAGTGCCATCCATGTTGCTGCAAATTGCATGTGTTTATCTTTTTTGAATGCTGAGTAATATTCCATGGTATATATGTACCACATCTTCTTGATCCAGTCATCTATTTTTGGGCATTTGGGTTGTTTCCAAAGCTTAGCTATTGTAAACAGTGCTGCTATAAACATAGGAGTGCAGGTGCTCTTTGGAATTGATGTTTCTGTGTCCTTTGGGTAAATACCTAGGAGTGGAATTGCTGGATCATATGGAAGCTCTATGTTTAGTAGGTCCAGAAATCTCCACACAGCTCTCCATAGTGGTTGGACCAGTTTGCACTCCCACCAACAGTGCACAAGAGTTCCTTTTTCTCCACATCCTCGCCAACATTTGTTGTTGCTAGTTTTTTTAATATGTGCCATTCTCACTGGTGTGAGATGGTATCTCATGGTAGTTTTGATTTGCATTTCCCTGATTACAAGTGATGTTGAACATTTTTTCATATGTCTGTTGGCCATTTGCATTTCCTCTTCAGAGAAGTTTCTTTTTAGCTCTTCTGCCCATTTTTTGACTGGATTATTTTCTTTGTTGTTGCTGAGTCTTATCAGCTCTTTGCAGATTTTTGTGATCAGTCCTTTATCATTAGTGTTGGGTGCAAAAATGTTCTCCCAGTTGGTGGGGTTTCTCTTTGTTTTTGTTATTGTCTCTTTTGCTGTGCAGAAGCTCTTTAATTTGATGTAGTCCCAGCTGTTTATCTTTCTCTTCACTATCACTGCTTTGGGTGATGTGTCTGTAAAGATGTCTTTGATGTGCAAATCCCGTAGTGTTTCGCCTATATTTCCTTCTATGTATTTTATGGTTTCAGGTCTTATGTCTAGTTCTTTAATCCATTTTGAGTTGATTTTTGTGTATGGTGTGAGGTAGTGGTCAAGCTTCATTCTTTTGCATGTAGCGACCCAGTTTTCCCAGCACCATTTATTGAACAAACTTTCTTTGCTCCAATGCATAGTCTTTGCTCCTTTGTCAAAGATTAGTTGACCATAAATCTGTGGGTTTATTTCTGGATTTTCTATTCGATTCCATTGGTCTGTATGTCTGTTCTTGTTCCAATACCATGCAGTTTTGATGATTATGGCTTTGTAGTATAGTTTGAAGTCTGGGAGTGTGATGCCTCCATTTCCTTCTTTTTTTTTCAGTAGAGCTTTGGCTATTCGGGGTTTTTGGTGATTCCATATGAATTTCATCAATAATTGTTCTATTTCTTTGAAGAATGCCATTGAGATTTTGATTGGAATAGCATTGAATCTGTATATTGCTTTTGGTAGGATGGCCATTTTAATAATGTTTATTCTTCCAATCCATGAGCAGGGGATGTCTTTCCATTTCTTTGTGTCTTCTTCTATTTCTTTTAACAGTGTTTTATAGTTTTCTTTGTATAGGTCCTTTACCTCTTTTGTTAGATTTATTCCAAATATTTGATTTTTTTTGTTTCAATAATAAAAGGGGTGGTTTTTTTGATTTCTTCTTCTTCAGATTTATTGTTTGTGTATAGGAAGGCCACTGACTTTTGCGTGTTGATTTTGTATCCTGCCACTTTACTGAATTGATTGATGAGTTGAATTAGTTTTTCTGTGGAGATTTTGGGGTTCTCTATGTATATTATCATATCATCTGCAAATAGTGATAGTTTGACTTCTTCTTTTCCTATTTGGATTCCTTGGATGTCTTTCTCTTGTCTTATTGCTCTGGCTAGGACTTCCAGTATTATATTGAAAAGCAGTGGTGAGAGTGGACATCCTTGTCTTGTTCCAGATCTTAATGGAATTGCTTTCAGCTTTTCACCATTGAGAATGATACTGGCTGTTGGCTTGTCATAGATGGCCTTTATGATGTTGAGGTATGTTCCTTGTATCCCAAGAATTTCAAGGGCTTTTATCATGAATGGGTGTTGCACTTTGTCGAAAGCTTTCTCAGCATCTATTGATATTATCATATGGTTTTTATATTTCTTTTTGTTGATGTGTTGGGTAACGTTGATTGATTTTCGGATGTTAAACCATCCTTGTGCCCCTGGAATGAATCCAACTTGGTCGTGGTGAATTATCTTATGGATACATTGTTGGATTCTGATAGCTAAAATTTTATTGAGGATTTTTGCATCAGTGTTCATTAGGGAGATTGGCCTATAGTTTTCCTTTTTTGTGTTGTCCTTATTCGGTTTTGGTATTAGTGTAATATTGGCTTCATAGAACGTGTTTGGTATTGTCCCTTCCTTCTCAATTTTTTGGAAGAGTTTGTGAAGGATAGGCACTAATTCGTCTCTGAATGTTTGGTAGAATTCATTTGTAAATCCATCAGGTCCTGGGCTTTTGTTTTTGGGGAGGTTTTTAATTACCATTTCAATTTCGCTGCTTGTAATTGGTCTGTTTAGGTGTTCTATTTCTTCTTTATCTAGCTTTGGGTGATTGTAGAGTTGTAGGAATTTGTCCATCTCCTCTAGATTGTTGAACTTGTTTCCATATAACTGTTCATAGTAGTTACGGATTATTCTTTTGATTTCTGCTGTGTCCGTTGTGATTTCTCCTCTTTCATTTATGATTCTGTGTATTTGTGCTTTCTCCCTTTTTTCCTTTGTGAGCCTGGCTAGGGGTTTGTCTATTTTATTGATTTTTTCAAAGAACCAGCTCTTGGTTTCATTGATCTTTTGGATTGTTTTTTTAGTTTCAATTTCATTTATTTCTGCTTTGGTTTTTATTATTTCTTTTCTTCTACTGGTTCTGGGGTTTTTTTGTTGTTCTTTTTCTAGATCTTTGAGCTTCGAGATTAGGTTGTTTCTTTGAGTTCTTTCTTGTTTTTTGATGTGAGCTTCTATTGCTATATATTTTCCTCTTATTACTGCTTTTGCTGCATCCCATACATTTAGGATATTGGTGTCCTCCTTGTCATTCAATTCAAAGAATTTTTTAATTTCTTCTTTGATCTCCTCGTTAGTCCAGTGGTCTTCCAGTAGTGTGGCTTTTAATCTCCATGAGGTAGGATAGTTCCTTGCCTTCTTTTTATGATTTATTTCTAGTTTGATGCCTTCGTGGTCAGAAAAGATGGTTGGTATGATTTCAATCTTGGTGTATCTGTTGATGTTTGTCTTGTGCCCCAGTATGTGATCGATCCTGGAGAATGATCCGTGTGCGCTTGAGAAAAATGTGTACTCCGTTTTTTTTGGGTTTAGTGTTCTATAGATGTCTGTTAAGCCCAAATGCTCTAGGTCCTTATTTAGAGCTTTAGTTTCTTTACTTATTTTTTGTCTTGTTGATCTATCCATTGTTGATAGTGGTGTGTTGAAGTCTCCCACTACATATGTGTTTTCTCTGATGTCTGTTTTCAGAGAGGACAACAGTTGTCTGATATATTTTGGTGCTCTTTCGTTTGGTGAGTATATGTTAATGAGTGTTATTTCTTCTTGAAGTATTGTCCCCTTAATCATAATGTAGTGACCATTGGGGTCTCTTTTTATTTTTTTGAGTTTGAAGTCTGTTTTATCTGATATAAGTATAGCTGTTCCTGCTTTCTTTTTTGGCCCATTTGCTTGTAGGATTGTTTTCCATCCTTTGACTTTGAGCCTATTTTTATCTTTTGTAGCTAAATGTGTTTCCTGGAGACAGCAAAAGGTTGGGTTTTGTTTCTTAATCCAGGCTGCAACTCGGTGTCTTTTTATTGAAGAGTTTAGTCCATTTACATTTAGAGTTAATATTGATATGTTAGCATCTGTATTTGCCATTATGTTTGTCTTTCCTTTGATTTTATTTATTTATTCTTTTAATAACTTTTTTTTTTTTTGGTCTTCTTTCGTTGTTATTCGTCCCTCTGAGGTTCTGGCTTTAGGATTCCTTGTAGTATTTTTTGGAGTGGGGGTTTAGTCGCAATGAAATTCCGGAGTTTCTCTTTGTCTGGGAAGGTCCATATTCTTTCTTCATGGAGGAAAGAGAGCTTTGCGGGATAGAGTATTCTTGGTTGGCATCTGTTTTCTTGGAGTCTGTTGACTATGTCCCTCCACTCTCTCCTTGCCCGTAGTGTTTCTTCAGAGAAGTCTGATGTCAGCCTGATTGGTTTTCCTTTGAATGTTATCTGTTTCTTCCCTCTTGTCAGCTTCATTATTTTTTCCTTGTCCTGGATTCTTGGGAGCTTTACTATTATGTGTCTTGCTGTGTTTTTCCTTTCGTCGTGGAAGTTTGGTGTTCTTCTTGCTTCTTGTATATCAATTTTCAGCTCCTTCTTCTCATTTGGGAAGTTCTCTTCAATTATATCCATGAATATTTTCTCTGTTCCTACATCTCTCTCCTCTCCTTCTGGAATTCCTATAACTCTTATATTTCCTTTCCTCATGGAGTCAGATAGTTCCCGAAGTCTTTCTTCATTCTTTTTCCTTCGTACTTCTCTTTCCTTTTCTGTTTTGGTTCTTTTTATTTCTGTGTCTTCAAGATTACTTATTCGTTCTTCCATTTCATCTATTCTGCTTTCATTGCTTTTCCCAGAGTTCTTTAGTTCCTCCATTAATTCTTTGATCTCCTGCATTTCTCTTACTTCCCTCTTTAGGGACTCAATTTCCTTCTTCTGATCTATCACTTTTTTAATCATGGCAATTTTAAATTCTCTTTCTGGAAGGCTCAGAAGTTCTTCCAAGTTGCTGTCGTTGCAATCTGGGGAGTGGTTTTCTTTTGTGGTGTGCTTCTTTCCTGAGGAGTTGTTAGGTTGCGTGTGGTTCTTCTACTCCCTACTGTCTGTTTTCTAATTTGTCGTATGCGTTGGGACACTGTGTTGCTCGGACTGACTGACATCTTGGGTGAACTTCTCCGCTCCCCTCTGGCTCTTCCAGGAGCCATCTCTGTCTTCTGGGGGAGCTTTCTGCTGGTTTTAGGCAGTTTTTACTGAAGAAATGTCCCTGTTCTCAAATGGCGAACCGGGATGCAGTCCCTGCGCCTCCGGTTTCAGGCACACTCTTCTGCGCACCCGGTCTGCCCCGGACGTGGGTGCCTGCTCCCTCTGTGGGCTCAGACTGCTGGTCGGAAGGGGCCTGGCGTGGAATAACTTCCCGGCTGGCCACTGGGTCCTCCAGAAACCTTCTGCCCTTTTCAAGCAGTCTTAAGAAATGTCCTGTTTTATAGGGTGTTAGTGACTTTTTTTTTTCCTGGTCGCTAGGTGGCGCCAGAGATCTCTCCTATTGTCCTTGGGGGGCTGTTTTTCGCCTCCCCCAACCCCGTGGGACAGAGAACAGAGCGGGAATGGTAGGGTACACCTCAACAGCTTTGGGGTGCTGTGTCTGCCTTGTGCCCCACCGTCGTGGAGAAACCACGCCCCGAATTTTCGTGCCCCGGGTCTCAGTTCAAAGCCCTCAGTTCCAGGACGCCGGCTGTAGCCCAGTTCAGTGGCGCGGGAATGGCGCCTTTTGCACCGCTCCCGTGCCTGGACGCCTGGATCCTGCTTACTCAGGGAGGGACCTTCACCTCAGTGAGGACCTCCGCGCGTCTCCCCGCAAGCCTAGGTAGTCTCCCCGCAAGCCTAGGTCGCAGGCGCGGGGACCTGGGCAGCCGCGATCCAGGTCTGCACTTGCTTTTCAAGCGCGCCGAGCACTCCGCGTTTCCGCGCCAGCTTACCGGCAGCCCGGGCTGTGTGCGCGTCTCCCGGGGTCTTTGTTCTTCTCTAATGGCGCCCGGAGCCGTTCCAAACTTGTCCATTCTTTCTTTAAGCATAGTAATAAGCAAAGTAGCTCTATAGTCAGTTTCAATTAATTTCAATAATTTGTGTCTTGTGTATTGCTCACTGACTTCAATATATTTTTGTGGAAATTTTGGACTCTAGAATTAAGATAATTTCCTCCATATAGTATTTTGATTTGTTATCACCATACACTAAATAACAAATCATAGCTTGAGATATTATGACTTATATTGGTTTTACTTTAATTAATAGCTGTTCACTTAAGTCTTCATGGTATAGTTTTTTGATTTACTAGTTGAATATGGGTGGTGTCCTATCCTTGATATTGTCTGACTTCCTGAGTCACCAAATTAGTTTATAAGATGTTTCTTCCTCATCTGCAGATATCTCAGAACGATGGTAGCTTTGAGTGTTGACTTTCCTCTCTGAGATTCTGGGTTCATGAAAATTTTGACCTAAAATCTGAATTTTATTTTTATTTTTTATTTTCTTAAGATTTATTTATTAATTTATTTATACAAACACTGGGTACAGTCAGAAGCGTGGGAGGGTGAGAGAATTCACCAGAACCAGAGGGGAGAGTAGAGCAGGCAGATGAAGTACACTGCTGAGGGGAGCAGCGGGTGGCAGGAGAGGCCTGTGCACCATGTGGGACCCTCACTTGGTGGCTGGGGATCAAACCGGTGCTGCAGAGGCTGCGGGCAGCTTCTCAGCCCAGCGCTCAATCGCTGCGCCACCAGGGAGGCCCATAAATCCTAATTTTATTGATCAATCTTTACTGTGTTTCTAAATGCTTAAAAAATAATCTTTCATTTGACTTTTTTTTGAATGTGAGAATTTGTCCAAATTACTCTTCTACCAATTCTAGATATGGATGTCTTCATATTTTATTTCCATTAATAAATAACTACTAGTTTTATTTTAACCTTATAACCATTCTCCATTTCTAGAGTATATTTTGAATCTCAAATCTGATTTACTTTATTTTCATTTTATAAATTAATTTTAAATATTAATGTCATTTTATGGTATTTCTACTTCCTACCACTACAATGAAGATTCTATATGTGGTACATTAATTTTTGAGATTCAAGGCAGTAACTAATCTGTATTGGGAGAATATAGGCCTGGTCATTTTCAGTACTGTATGAGTGGATAATAAAATATGTGGTCTTTTGTGTTTGGCTTCTTTCACTTGACATGTATTCAAGATTCGTCCATGTGCAACATATGTTTGTACTTCAGTTTTATGACTGAATAATATTCCATTTATTAATACACCACATTTTAAATCTTTTCATTAGTTTGGTTGCTTACAATTTATATCTATTATTAATAATGTTGCTATGAACATACATGTACAAATATTAGTGTTGACAATTTTTTCAGGTTTTTTGTTATATGCTAAACAGTGGAATTACTATGCTATGGAATTACTATGGTAATTCTATGTTTAATTTTTTTAGCATATCAGTTTATTAAACTGCAACTTAATATTTTTTAATTTTTTTATATAATTCTTACATCATTTTTCATTTTTGCACAATGTTTGCATTTTCATTTTGGTTATATTCCCCATACAATTGCACCCCCCAGCCTTATTTTGAGCCTAGTCCTTCCTCTTCCCGCCCCTCCCCAGGAACCTGTCCCCCCACCATAGTGTGTCTCTGGTTTATAGTTGCTTGTTGATTTTGCTTTTTACTTTGTATTAATCAGTCTTTTTCCTGGTCCCTTATATTTAGGTTTTCTAAATTCCTGCTATGAGTGAGACCATCCAATATTTTTCTTTTTCTTTCTGACTTATTTCTCTGAGCATGATCCCTTCTAGCTCCATCCATGTTGCTGCAAACTGCATGTGTTTATCTTTTTTGATTGCTGAGTAATATTCCATTGTGTATATGTACCACATCTTCTTGATCCAGTCATCTATTTTTAGGCATTTGGGTTGTTTCCATAGCTCAGCTATTGTAATTATGCTGCTATAAACATTGGGATGCAGGTGCCCTTTGGAATTAATGTTTCTGTGTCCTTTGGGTAAATACCTAGGAGTGGAATTGCTGGATCATATAGTAGGTCAAGTAATCCCCATAGAGCTCTCCGTAGTGGTTGGACCAGTTTGTACTCCCACCAGCAATGCAGGAGAGTTCCTTTTTCTCAACAACCTCGCCAACATTTGTTGTTGCTAGTTTTTTTAATATGTGCCATTCTCACTGGTGTTAGATGGTATCTCATGGTAGTTTTGATTTGCATTTCCCTGATTACAAGTGATGTTGAACATTTTTTCATATGCCTGTGGCCATTTGCATTTCCTCTTTGGAGAAGTTTCTTTTTAGCTCTTCTGCCCATTTTTTGACTGGATTATTTACTTTGTTTTTGTTAAGTCTCTTCAGCTCTTTGTAGATTTTTGTGATCAGTCCTTTATCATTGTAGTGTTGTGTGCAAAAATGTTCTCCCAGTCGGTGGGGTTTCTCTTTGTTTTTGTTATTGTCTCTTTTGCTGTGCAGAAGCTCTTTAATTTGATGTAGTCCCAGCTGTTTATCTTTGGCTTCACTATCACTGCTTTGGGTGGTGTGTCTATAAAGATGTCTTTGAGGTGCATGTCATGTAGTGTTTCGCCTATATTTCCTTCTATGTATTTTATGGTTTCAGATCTTATGTCTAGTTCTTTAATCTATTTTGAATTGGTTTTTGTGCATGGTGTGAGGTAGTAGTCAAGCTTCATTCTTTTGCATGTAGTGATCCAGTTTTCCCAGCACCATTTATTGAACAAACTTTCTTTGCTCCAGTGCATATTCTTTGCTCCTTTGTCAAAGATTAGTTGACCATAAATCTGTGGGTTTATTTCTGGATTTTCTATTCGGTTCCATTGGTCGGTGTGTATGTTCTTGTTCCAATACCATGCGGTTTTGATGATTATGGCTTTGTATTATATTTTGAAGTCTGGGATCTATGTTTAACTTTTTGAGAAACTGTTAAACAATTTTCCATAGCAACTGTACATTTTACATTTACATCATTAATGTATGAGAGTTCTAATTTCCCAAAATTCTCACTAATACTTTTTGTTGTCTGGGTTTTTGATTATAGTTATACTAGCAGGTATAAAATGGTGCTTTATTATGATATTGATTTGCATTTACCTAATGACTAATTAGGCTGAAAATATTTTCATTTATTTATTAGCCATTTATAAATGTTTTCTGACAAAGTGTTTATTCAAATCCTTTGATCAGAGTCGGAGTATTTTTTAGGTATAATTCTGCATATTAATTGTTACTTGCTTTCTTCTAAAAAATTACTTGATCATTTTATAATAAGTTGTCTTTTTATTATTGAATTATAGTTATTGTTTATATATTTTGATAGGTCTCATAGCACATATGTGATTTGAAAATATTTTTCCCATTGTATAGGTTGTCTTCTCATTTTTGTAATGGTATCCTTTGAAGGGCAAACCTTTTAATTTTAATGAAATATAGTTTATTGAATTTTTTGTTACTTAAGTTTTTCATGTTGCATCTAAGAAATCATTGTCTAAACCAAGGTCTCAAAGATGTAGTTCTTTTTTCTACTAAGAATGTTAGAATTTTTTAGCTCTTAAATTTATGTGTGCGATTCATTTTGAGTTAATTTTATAAAGAATGAGATAGAGGTTCAGAATCATTCTTTCATATGTGGCTATAAAGATGTCTAGCACTATTTTTTTTTAAATTACTTTGAATCATTTTAGTTTCCTTTTCAGAACTCAGTTGATGATATGTCACAGTTTATTTCTAGATGTAAGATCTATACATCTATCCCCCACAATAATTTTGGCATTGCAGAATTTTTATATTTAAATAATATGCTACTGAATGAAAAAGTCCAAAGTCTTAAGAATCTTCAATAATATAATTTGTGTTATGCTTAACATTTAAATCCAATCTCCTTTTTTTATTATCATTACATTCAAATTTTGAAATTAATCAACATGTAAATTCCTCCCCATGTGAACAAATGATTTATTATTTATCTCCTGATAATTTTTTAAAAGTCTACAAAATTAAGATTCATGTATGGATCTGTTGTGCAGAAAAAGTTTCTGAAGGTTGACAAGTGGAAAGAATATTCAAAGACTTGTGAGATAACTGATGATATTTCCATCTATAGAAACACTGATTTATCACTTTGATAGAACACATGGTATAGTGCAAATTTCATGGTCTTTATTGTCAGAAAATCATCTTTGCCTGCATATATTAACATTAGTAGAGATATACTCACATAAATTTGTACATATAAATAGGAATAAATATAGATATTTTTACATGTATGTTAAAACTTGGTTTTAATTTTCAAGTTCTATGCTCTAACTTTAGTACTTTTTCACCTCAATATAATATGGCAATTCAAAAAGTGTGAAATTTTTTGTCCTTTAGGAATTTGATGTTTAGATGAAGTAATATAATAAAGACCAATACATCTATATATTTCACCATAATCTAGGTGATAGTGCATAATAGAAGGTGTAGATTTCAAATGGTGAGGACCTTTTATGATTTTCTTTATCTTTTCAATTTTTTCTTCTTACTTTTCTATGGTAAGCAGTACACTTCAACTGGTTCAATGCCTTCAACTTTCCCTTTAGTCTCCTTCTTCATTCATATCTACTCTCTTAATGTTTTATCTATGTATATTAAACTTAATCTGCTTTTCTCACAGCTGCTAAATTCACATTCCTACTTTCTACAGATGCTTTTCAATGAGCTCAACATCCTGAAAACGTTTTCAGGTTTTAACATATCATTCAAATTGTAACTGAAACATACATTTTACCTTGTAATTCATAGGAAATGGTATATTAATTAAGGCAAAATTGGTTAGGCTAAGAAAGAATTTAGACTTGGCCACATCATATAGGAGACAGAATGGTTATAGTGCTAGGAACTAGCAAGGGATAAGTAGTATCATTACCAGTGACTACTATGTGCTTTATTCACTGTCCACCTGGCAACAGTTGATCAATTGGCATGAAAAAGTTAGCAACACTGAAACTGGATCTGCTTGAGATAGAAAGTGATATTAGTGAGCTCTGTCTCCAGATATCAAAGCTTAGTCACTATGCTGAAGTACTGTCTGAAGAAGAAAGCTGTCTCTGAAGAATGGATTGCTAGCATGGAAGCTTGGGAAATGACTGGAGGAAGATATCAAATTACTAGAGGAAAACACAGCAGAGGAAGAAAGGAATGATGCAGGCTAAAGAATGAGATAATAATTACCAGAATTGTGTATTAGGTCATGAGCAAGAGTAAATTAATAGGATACTTTATTGGTCTGGAAAGTCTTGTGTCCTCTCGAATTGGGGAAAAGTGGAGTCTATATGTGGAAGATTTCGTAGTTCCAAAGAATGGAAAAGATCATTACAGAAATAGAGCATTATCAGAGCATTATTTCTTGCCAGTAGCTTTTCCTTGCTATATATTGTGAGAGATTCCAAATTAGAATTCACCTTGTTAGAACTAAACATATTTGGTCTTGGCTGCTATAAATCAGTCAACCAGTTATTGAGAGAAAAGTCCATTCTTTTTTCTTAGACAGGGCTAATCTTTAAAATCATTGCTATGTACCCTCCATCCACCTCTCCTCCATTCCATCACATTGCCTTTTTTCTACAGGCTTCCATCTCATAGTAGGTGCTGAAATATCTTTGTTTACTTTAAGTTTTTGGAACCAAGAAATCTCCTTGCTTTTAAAATTCATGTTTTACTTCCTTTTGTTTAAGAATAAGGTTATCACCATGATTGTACATCTTTGTATGTTCCCCTCTTCATTTTATCTTGCAGCATTAGACACAAGGGTGAAGGCCCTGATGTTACCCAGAACAGTGATTTTTCTTTTAATAAACTCTTAATATTAGGAGGAATTAATTTCTTTGATTTAATCAGACTATCATTACTATGACATGTGTATTTTTCTATTTAAGTTTCTGTTTAAGTTTTACTTTCCTTGCAGGTGGCTATTTTATTCGAATGTATTTTTTCTACAAATATAAGCCACTATGTGGAAAGTCCTATTTTATTTGTTTTTGCCACTCTTTACCTAGCACAGTTATATGCACATAGAAGGCACTCGACAAATATTTATTGATTTAAAATTTGTTGCATTCGAAAGAAATATGATCCAAACTCTACTTATATTAAGTTAAAAGTTATAATTCAATGATTCATTTTAGCATAGTTTCTGAAAATACCAATCCACCCTGCTAATTATGAAAAGAATAGCTAACAGTACTTTGCTTATTATTGATATCATTGTATGAGCAGGGACAATAATTAAGATTATCATTAAAAGGAGATAGATTAAAATAATTTGCAAGTTAAAAGTATAAAAAATCTTATACATTTGTGAACTATGTAAATGAAACATTTTATTTCTAGTTCTGTTATACTAGACTTTAGAATATCCTTCAAAGATGGAGAAGTTAAAGGCAAGTAGTACATACTATGACCATTAAAATAAAACTCATTCTTTCAGAAATGCTATGGACTAAAGATATAAACAGACTAAAATAAATCACATAGGTAATTAATAAATAGCATATCTTTAATAGGTTATTAAATAAAATAAAAATGTTTTTTAGATAGTCTTAACTTTTAGCAGCATATTTCTTTTTGTGAGAGGTAAGATACTTGATATAGGAACTATTACTTTGATTCATTATGTGATGTTATTTATCTCCAAATCTTAGGAATACTAATATACTTTTGAAAATACCAGTGCATAAACACCATTAAAATTTTATATGAGTCATGTTTTTTAAAATTAGTGCATAGTCTTGAGGGAGAAATAATAGATATTCTCAACTACTAAATAGTTTGTATTTAGGAAATGCACACACTCATTTAATTAGACACTCAGTGGAAAGTAGAGGTAGAGTAAAATGCATAAAAATAGCACCTTTCCTTTTTCACTTTTATTTTTCAGTTTATTGATATGTGAAACATCTATCGCTCATGTTTTTAGATTTCTTGCTATGACATCGAGAGCTATGATTATTAGAATTCAGAGCACCTAGACACAAATCTGTAGCTTCCTGACCTCTAGGCAAAATGTAATGTTTGCTAACTATTATTAGTTAATGGTACATCTCAAGAATTTAACTGTATTTTTTTCCATCTTTAAATTTTATTACTGTATTTCTCTTCAGGGTAAAAAAAAAATATGGGTCAATTTTCACTGAAGTGGGCTGGATTTATGTGTTCATCTTTCATCAGTGTCAAAAGGAATTGTGTACATCATTCCCTGGATAACAGGATGAATACCTGTCTCTGGACACTAGGGAGATCAGCTGTATACATAAGATAAGTGTAAAGTTGAAAAGAGAAACACTCTTAGTAATTTATCCAAGCCATCATGTTTTAACAATTTGAAACGTTTATAAAAATGTTCATGATATTATTTACTTCCTCATACAAGAAAGCTAATATTACCACTTTAAAGTCTAATGACACATATTATCAAAAAAAAAAAAGCTTTGCAAAGACTGCTAATACAAAACTTTAAAACTTGTGCATCTTTTTCTAATAAAAAAAAGATAGCAAAATGAATAAAATCACCATTCTTTACCATTTTGTAGAATGAAATTGTATTTGTTCAAGGTAAAAGAGAGTGGCTATTTCTATGTATTTCAATATGGGTCTGAGCCTTGAATGACAAAGATTTGTGATTTATGACTCATCTGGAAATTGACAGCACTAAATTTTCTCAAAACAAATTTAAGCACCTTGACTTGGTGGGAAAATACTAATTTTTGAATTGTACTGCTGTTCTCCGGTCAATTTAAGATAGTTTTAGATATAGTCCATTTAAGCATGGCTTTTTGCTGACCACATTCACCTACAAAGTCTGGAGAGATCCATAGTAAATTGCAGGCTTTACACACACACACACACACACACACACACACACACAAATTTAAGGCTTTGTTTAGCAAGATATACAAGATACAATACCAGTGCTATTACTTTAACAGCTTAAGAACTAAAAATAAGCCTCTTTGTATCTTTGAAAGTTTTGGTAACTACAGTTTTGAGTCATTTTATCCAACTATAGGAATATTGTACTTCATGCACATAATAAGCATTTGGACCATGACTGAAATATTTCCAAAAAGGGCAATAGGGTTGTTAGGAAAGCTGTGCTGAATACACTGGAAAGACAGACAGACAGAGATTTGCACTAAGGCTATAGAACATGCAGGCTGGTCCCCTAGATCAGTGATAGCACTTTACTGAGCCTCTACGTAATAGATATCCTGAGTGTGTGCGTATATACCATATCTATATATCTACATCTATATAGCTATATACAAAGATATATATATACAAAGATATAGCTATATATAGATATGGTAATGTCTACAAAGGTATAGTTATATGATATAGATATATAGATTTGTTATATGTACACATATACCATATTATTATGCAGTATATATGTAAAGTCTATCTTTTGTAGTCTGCAGTTCCTGGCAGTTGGGAGGAAAGCATAATTATACCATAATTATACTAAGTTATTTTAGATCTTGTTATTTTAATAAAAGTTTAATTGAAGTTATAAAGATTCTGTACTCCCCAAATGACCTTATTAGTCCCAGTTGCAGGAGACTAAAACCTCAAATTTAGAAAATATTATCCAAATAATTATTGTTAAGTCAATTTGGTGGTTTATCAATATGAGTTTATAAGGCATATTTAAATTGGGTGTAATATGCTTCACTTCTGAAACATAATTATGAATATGGATATTATGTTAATTTAGTGAGATATTTTCTTGATGGTAAAAAAAGAAAAAAATCCTCAGATTTTAAACCCCAATTTATAACATATAAACTCTAAAATGTAGGATTCACTTACAGTGTTTAAAGAAAAGCAATCTAATTATCAGTAAAACATTGGCAGTCCCATTTGTTGCTCTTTTCCCCTCTTTCATACATGTAGACCTTGTTTAAATATACCAAAAAATATAAACTCATGAATTCTATCATTTATATAAAGAAAAAAAGATTTTTTTTCTTTAGAAACTTCTATTTCATTGCCCATCATGAAATTTTGCACCACCATATGACTTGTCTCATTTGAAATTACTTAACCAGAATTAACTTATGTTACTAATACATATTACATTTTTTCATTCCATATTGATTCTATTTAATAGTTGCAAAATATTATTCTAAACATTGAATTAATACACAAAGGTTAATAAAAATGCAGATTTTTTTCCCCTGGGATGTGTTTAACATTCAGTTTATGCTTTCTTCTGTGTTTCTCACCTTCAACATCTTTATCTTCCTTCTCATGTTTTCTACATCTCCATAGGATTAATAATTAAATTATGAAGTATTTGAAGAAATATGGATGCATATATGCACAAAACAATAATTTCATATCAAATGCCTAGCATGGTATCACGTGTGACTCTCTTACATATGTGTTGATAAACTAATCAAGATTTTCAGTCCTTTTTGCTATGTGTGAATTGATACTGCAGCAGAGATTGAAGAATCCAAATTTATATACTAATTCTCCAGATAAATAAACTACAACTCCAGACCTCAGAGAGAGTAATTAGGAAATATACTTAGTCATGTTATAATGCAGAGCATAATCAGTATTTACGAAGTTATGAACAAAATTTTTTACTATGTAGAGCAGAAAATGTACTTTTGCTATAATGTGATCTATAGATAGACAAAATAGGGGTTATTCTCAATATTTACTATATATTTTGTTGGCTAATAGGCAATGTAATCAATGTATTAGAATAATATTCTGAATAGTACTGTCATATAGATGATAATTCATGAAATAATTTCTTAATAGATTTTTCAAGAAATATAAACCTTTATACTCTGACATTTCCTCATGTCTTTTACATCTCTACCTTGTGTCAATTATCTTTATTCATGAACAAATATTGTGTTTCTCTCAACTTGAAATTATAACCTACTCTAAAATGTCAAGTAAATTTGTATCATCTTTTTTTGTTGGGTTCTACCCTGCTCCTATCAAATGTCCACTGTAAGATGGTAGATGCACAGTGGACTTCAGCAATTTATACATTGCTGCCTCTTATCTTAGTAAGGGCATACCTTAGTCCCTAACCCTTCTAGAACTGAAGGAGCATATCTTTCAATGATTTTTCCCATATATTAATTAACTGGACATTTGTAGTAAAATACAATATTCGGCTACCCTCATTTCCCTTGTATACATTTAGTATACAAGAAAAATGTTACATTTCTTTCTATAGCTACTACATGTCTCCTGTGTTTATTTATTCAGGTCATCCTTTGTTAATTTTCTTCCTCATGTATCAAGAGTACTTCTAGTCTTTTTTCTTAAGATAAAGTATAATTGGGGCCTCCCCGGTGGCGCAGCGGTTGAGCACTGGGTTGCGAAGCTGCCCGCAGCCTCTGCGGCGCCGGTTCAATACCCGGCTGCTCCCCGGCCACAGGAGGAGGGTCCCGCAGGGCGTGCAGACCTCCCCTGCCGCCCGCTGCTCCCCTCAGCAGTGTACTTAGGTCCCTCTGCCTGCTCTGCTCCCCGCTCTGGCTCTGGTGAATTCTCTCACCCTCCCACGCTTCTGACTGTACCCAGTGCTTGTATAAATAAATAAATAAATAAATCTTTAAAAAAAAGGTAAAGTATAATTGGATCAAATTCAAGGTAGTAACAATTTTTCAAATAGCAATTAAATCTGCCATCTGCTTAAAGAGGAATGGATATCTTAAATGTAACCTTTTATAGTAAAATTTTTATTTTAAATCATTCTCCTTTCTACATTTTTTTTTTAAATTAGCCACAATTTATTATTGAAATCAAAGTCCAACTGGCATGCTGTAACTTATCCACTTTGAGAAAAACTCTATTCACTTACCATGCAGAGATCACTCTATATTAACCTCCCCTATGATACAGGTTTTACTTGCTAACTTAATGAGAAACTCTGTAGCCAAAAATGCAGCTAAAATTTTTTGTTCAGGAAAAAAAATGCAACTCTTTTGGTTTGGGTTTTAGCATATATTCATAGTTATCTCATTGACTATTGCATGGAAAACTTAATATATGGAATAGCACTTTTAAAAATGATAGCTGGGAAGAAGGGAGGGGGAAAAATTCCACATGGGGTAGAATACGAAAAGGCTAGTTGCTTGGCTGTGATTTTAAAGAGGTTTTGGTGATGATCCTTGAAATGGAACCTACTAACAGTGAACAATATATGATAGAGATAACGTAAATGCTTGTTCAGAGATAGAATGATGTAAATTGCATAGTATCAGGGTGCAGGGAAAATCATTCATGCTTCTGGTTTCTTCTCAATCTGGATGAATAATCACAGCATCAGGTGGGTTAGCAAAAGAAAAATCAATTTAATAACATATAGATGGAGAACTTACATGGCTTTCAAGTCTAAAATAAAGTGGGTCAAACCAAGGGGTGTGCATTCAGTTCTAAGAGACCTGGGCCATAAGGAGAGGAGAGAGGAGTCTTTACATGCAGAGGGCGTGATTTCATATTTTATTCAGAGTTTAAAAAAAAATGAATTTCACAGAAGGGAGGACAAATTCACTGTTTGACTATGCCTGCCTAGAAGATACCTTTCAAACGGTATTTTTCTAGATCATAAAAAGGGGAAGCAGTGGTCATATTTTCAATTAGGAAAAAGGAAAAAAAAAAGTGTTGAGGGAGTGACTGTCTCTTCAACTAGGAAAGGGCAAAGGACCAAGTCTGGACAAAAGCTTCTGCTTGTTCTATAGGGCCTTAGATGCTGTTAATTCAGAATAATTTGCACTCTTTTAGTAATGGTAATAGATTTCCCAAGGTCTACAGGGTCTAGGTTGACCTTAGTTCCCCACACCATGATATTTATTGAAACAGGCCTATTCTACACATATTGAGAAAAAAACTATTTTATCCTTTTGGAAACACTGGTCCCACAATAGGGATAAATAGATAATATAAAGTGGGTCTTTTTTAACCATCTGCTTTCATAAAAAAACTTTTAATTTCCTTTATAGCCAAAGGGCTCTGATTTGCATAATTAGATAATGTGAAAAGAAAACCACAAACTCTTAGAACACTAAGTTGGGAAACCTAAACCATGAAGGCTTAAAAATTAACCTTGAGTTTCAGAGTCAGGAAAGTTTAGTATGAAATATTTATAGTAAGTGGATATGAAAAAGGTAATTTTTAATATATGATGACTTGTTTTGTTAGGAAGGAGAGCCAGATGTAAATTACCAAAATAAAACAAAATTCATTAGAAGTTGCAAGATACAAAAATGAAGATGAAGATGACTAGTAGATAATTTGATATTGAAAAGTCTTTGGAGTTGATTGTTACAGATTTTATTACAAAATGGAGAGCTCTACTTATTTTTTGTTATATTTTGTTTAATAGAGTTAGGCCCAAATGAAAATAGAAGCAGCATTGCTTAAGATGATATCATGCTTTGATAATGTTTTGATATTTTGAGTTATTATGTCATCATTCTTGGCCATTTAAGGAAAATTTCTAAATATAAAGAGAATATATATGCTCAAAAGCATCTATTTTCTAGCCTAAAGTAGTATTTTGTCATGTATAGGTGTTAGCAGCAGAATGAGGGGCAACCCGGGACCCACAAACCTTGCATGTTATAAATAGGTACTGCCATCCACCACATAAAGGCATGACATAATTTTAGTGCATAAGAACTTCAATAGAAGAGAACCTTAATAGAATTAGTATACAATAGAGAGAAGAGAAAGAACATAGTTTCCCAATGAAACACCCAACGTTACCCATCCCCTCATGGGTAAATGCCCCCCAAAGCAAGGCTGCTGAGGCTGGAAAGCTTGCCACAGTCTAAAGCACCTTCTTTAGAAGGGAACTGTAGGAAAGGGGCAGAAGGGACCAAGCAAGTCTGGATGGAAAGGATCAAAAACAAAGTACAATTCAGGATAAAGGCTGTCATTGTCATCCTTCCCAAGGGTCTCTCACCTACATCTCTTCCAAGTGTCTCTTTCCATGTCCCTTTTAAAAATCTACTTATTATTCCTCTCTCATATATCTGATTCATCTGTACTTTGAAGACAGTAATTCTGGCCCCATATCTTATTCTTTCTATGTTACTAACTTTTAGTCATCTGTGGAATAATTTTGTTCCTCCTTTTCTTACTCTGAATCTTGCTTCGGGCTTTCTGGACAATACTATCTTGTTTCTCTTTGTTTATTTCTTATTTCTACTCCCATCTGGTTCCTCTTCTCATGGCACTTATTTCATTTTCACTTTTTCTGAACTCTTCCTACCACACAGGTTTTTGTTGTTTTTAAATGAAATTCAATCATGAAAATATTTAAGATTTGTGAGTGCCCTTTTGGAACACTAAATTATGAATGAGATAATATTGTTGTCATTACTTTCATTTTGTTTTCATAGAATATGCAAAGTCCTGTTGATTTAAAAAGTTTGACTGAACAGAGAGAACATGTTTTTCCTATTTTATATGAATTTAAAACAAAAGTTCCTGGCAAAAAATCAAAACTACCAAGACATCGCATTCAAAAAGGTTAGTTGTATGAATATTACAAAATATTTAATGAACATATTTTGATAAATAATTAAATTCATTAGAAATTGGGCATGTTAATTTTGAACTATAAGTAGAGCTCCATGAAATATATGTTGAGACTTCTAGATAAAATACCCATATTCATTCAATATTTTATAAATATGCATAGTCAGAAAATCATTTCACCAATACCTAGAACCTGATTTTATTTACAAATTGGGAATTAGGAGAAGCAGGTATTATCAAAAACCATATTGAATTGACAGCTATGTTACTATATGACTAATGCAGAAGTGCTTCCATCAGGACATCGGTGTAGTATCAGATTAATATAAATTATTTCAATTAAATAATGATACTAAATTTCCTTCAGCCTTTGCACATAATTCTTTTTTGTTATAGAAAAATATTTTATCATATTTTTTAAAGATTTATTTATTTATGCATACAAGAACTGGGGTACAGGCCAGAGGTGTAGAGGATGAGAGGATTCACCAGAGACAGAGTGGGGAACAAGACAGGCAGATTGACTGAAATACATTGCTGAAGGGAGCAACAAGTGAGTCAGGAGAGGTCTGCTGCACCATGTGGGCAGCTCCCTGGCAGGGGATCGAACTCGTGCTGCAGTATCTGCAGATAGCTTCATAGATTTCGTCTTAATCCTTGTGCCACCTGGGAGGCCCCTTTATCATACTATACACACAATTTTGTTTATCAAGTGAATACTTGTTTTCCTCGAATTTTTTCTGAATAAGTTGTGTTTTCAGAAGATATTACCTCTGCTTTCACAGGAAAATCATAAAATGACTGTTGTAAAATCATTTGAAGGGATTATTTTCTGAAGGATTTCTTTTTAACCTTTTCTAAATTAGTTTGATGAAATTGCATAACAGCAGACCAACCTCTTTAATAAAATTTCAAGTGTATGATGCAGTATTGTTAACTGTGGGAACGTGGTACAGAAAATCTCTAAAAATTTCTCTCTTGTATTACTGAAATTTTATATCTATTGAATAGCAACTCCCCATTTCTCCCTCACTCTAGTCTTTTAATTCTTAAATATCTAAGTTTTCCTATTTTAAAAAAGCCAGGGTTCTGTCTTTATTCTTACTGATTTTTTCTTTTAAAGATTTATTTATTTATGCATATAAGAACTGGGGTACAGACCAGAGGTGTGGGGGGTGAGAGGATTCACCAGAGACAGAGTGGGGAACAGAACAGGCAGACTGACTGAAATACGCTGCTGAGGGGAGAAGTGGGTGAGACAGGAGAGGTCTCCTGCGCCTTGTGGGTTGCTCTCTGGCCTGTGGGGATCAAACTCATGCTGCAAAGGCTGCAGATAGCTTCAGAGTGCTGTGCTTAACCCCTTGTGCCACTAGGGAGGCCCCTATTCTTACTGATTTTTTTCTTCTTTGTATGTGAACTAACTGTCAGATTCTCATTTGTAAGTGGCTTGTTTATTATTTCATCAGTTCTCCTGTAATTTCCCATGCTTTGTTTTGTAAATCTCTGAATCTTTTAATTAAATGCAATTTTTACTTGCATTGTTTAGTTTCTAGGTTTATAATAAAAATGAAAGGAAAAACCATAGTCCCATGTTTCATACCTCCCTTTTCACTCTTCCTGCTATGCCAAGCAATTTCATTCAATATTTTTAACTGGTTTTTCTTTACCTTACTTTTTATATTTCCAAATGACATCCTTATTCACAAACAATTAGTTATTATCTACACATTGGCATTGTGAAAGATGCATGTTTAATTCTCTTATAAATGCTATCTAGTAACCGTACTACATATCTACATAGCTCCTCCACTTTTCTTCCAATATAATCATATCTTTATTTGGGAGTTAATTAATATTTAATGTTTAAATTATTATTACTATGAAAATATTACTCATAGATGAGTCACACAGTATATTAGGAATATGTTTACTTTCTTTTTATTATTTTTTAATTTTTTTCATCATTGTTCATTTTTATACAATATTTGCTTCCCCTCACCCCCTCAGGTGTAGTCCCCATAGAGTTTTCTTCACCAATGCACCCATGCACCATCACCTCAGTCCCCTGTGCTCCTCCCTCCCTTCCTCTCCTTCCTCCCCTGCATATGTCTCTGACTTATAATTGTCTGTTTTTGCTTTGTCATGTTTTGTACTGTTATTATTTTTTTACACTGAAGTCTTATTTGGTTCCCCTATATTCCTGCTATCAGTGAAACCATCCAATATTTTTCTTTTTCCTTCTGGCTTATTATGCTGGACATAATTCCTTCTAGTCAATCCATGTTGCTGCGAATGGCATGAGTTTATTTTTTTTGATTGCTGAGTAATAATCCATTGTGTGTGTGTGTGTGTATACCACATCTTCTTGAGCCAGTTATCTATTTTGGGGCATTTGGGGTGTTCCAGGTTTTACCTATTGTAAATAGTGCTGCAGTAAGCATTGGTGTGCAGGTGTTCTTTTGAATCCTTGTTTTTGTGTCCTTTGGGTAGATTCCTAGGATTGGAATTGCCGGGTCATATGGTAGCTCCATTTTTAGTAGACTGAAGACTCTCTAGACAGCTTTCCATAGTGGTTGGACCAGTTTGCACTCCTGCCAGCAATATTGGAGAGTTCCTTTTTCACCACATCCTCGCCAACATTTGTTGTTGCTTGTTTTTTTGATATGTGCCATTCTTACTGGTATAAGGTGGTATCTCAGTGTGGTTTTGATTTTCATTTCCCTGATTATAAGGGATGTTGAACATTTTTTCATATGCCTATTGGCCATTTGCATTTTCTCCTAGGAGAAATGTCTTTTAAGTTCTTCTGCCCATTTCTTGACGGGATTCTTCATTTTGTTTTTGTTGAGTTGTGTGAATTTTTTGTATATCTTTGTGATCACTCCATTATCAGTTGACTGGAGTGCAAAGATTTTTTCCCAATCAGTGGTATGGCTCTGTTTTAGTTAATGTCTTTTTTGCTGTACAGAAGCTTTTCAGTTTGATGTAATCCCACGTGTTTATTTTTTCCTTGACCTTCTTTGCTTTGGGTGATGAGTCTTTAAGGATGTTATTGCGACGTATGTCTTATAGTTTTTTACCTATATTTTTTTCTATGTATTTTATGGTTTCAAGTCTTATGTCCAGTTCTTTTATCCACTTTGAGTTGAGTTTTGTGCATGGTGAGAGGTAGTATTCTAGTTTCATTTTTTGCATGTGGTGGTCCTATTTTTCTCAACACCATTTATTGAACAAACTTTCTTTGCTCCATTGAATATTCTTTGCTCCTTTGTCAAAGATTAGTTGACCATAAATCTGTGGGTTTATTTCTGAATTTTCTATTTGGTTTCATTGGTCCATGTGTCTGTTCTTGTTCCAGTATCATGCCATTTTGATTATTATGGCTTTGTAGCATAGTTTGAAATCTGGGAGTGTGATGCCTCCATTCCCTTCTTCTTTTTTTTTTTTTTTTTTTTTTTCAGGAGAGCTTTGGCTATTCAGGGTTTTTGGTTGCTCCATATGAATTTCATCAATATTTGTTCTATTTCTTTGAGGAATGTCATTGAAATTTTTATTGAAATAGCATTGTATCTGTAATTTGCTTTTGGTAGGATGGCCCTTTTGATAATGTCAGTTCTTCCACTCCATGAGCAGGGGATGTCTTTCCATATTTTTGTATCTTCTATTTCTTTTCACAGTGTTTGATAATTTTCTATGTATAGGTCCTTCACCTCTTTTGTTAGGTTTATTCCCAAGTATTTGATTTATTTTTTTTGTTTCAATCAAAAGTGATGATTTTCTTGATTTCTTCTTCTTCAGATTGATTGTATTTAGGAAGGCTACTGACTTTTGTGTGTTGATTTTGTATCCTGCCACTTTACTAAACTGGTTGATTATTTTGAGTAGTTTTTCTGTGGAGTTTTTAGGGTTCTCTATGTATATTATCATATCGTAAGCAAATAGTGATAGTTTTACTTACTTCTTCTTTTTCTATTTGGATTCCTTGTATGTCTTTCTCTTGTCTTATTGCCCTCACTAAGACCTCCAGTATTTTATTGATGAGCAGTGGTGAGAGAGGACATCCTTGTCTTATTCCTGATCTTAAAGAAAAGGCCTCCAGCTTTTTGCCACTGAGAATAGTATCAGCAATGTGTTTGTTGTATATGGCTTTTAACATGTTAAGTTCCTTTTATCCTGAGAATTTCAAGGGCCTTTCTCATAAATGGATGTTGGACTTTGTTGAATGCTTTCTCAGCATCTATTGATATGATAATTTGGTTTTTATTTTTCTTTTTGTTGATGTGTTGGATTACACTGATCAATTTTTGTATGTTGAACCATCCCTGTGCCCTTGGGATGAATCCAACTTGATTATCCCTTTAATTTACTGTTAGATTCTGTTGGCAAGGTTTTCTTTAGGATTTTTTTTTTTTAAAGATTTATTTATTTATTTATACAAGCACTGGGTACAGTCAGAAGCTCGGGAGGGTGAGAGGATTCACCAGAGCCAGAGCGGGGAGCAGGGCAGGCAGAAGGACTGAAGACACTGCTGAGGAGAGCAGCAGGCAGCAGGAGAGGTCTGCGCACCATGTGGGACCCTCACCTGGCCACCGGGGATGGAACCGGCGCTGCACAGGACACGGGCAGCTTCGCAACCCAGCGTTCAACCGCTGCGCCACTGGGGAGGCCCTTCTTTAGGATTTTTGCATCAGTGTTCATTATGGAGATTGGTCTGTAATTTTCTTTTTTTGTGCGTTCTTTTTGTTTGGTTTTGGTATTAGTGTAATGTTGGCTTTGTAGAACGTATATGGTAGTATTCCTTTTTTTCCGATTTTTTGAAAGAGTTTGTATAGAATAAGCACTAATTCACTGCTGAGTGTTTGGTAGAATTCATTTGTGAATCCATCTGGACCTGGGCTTTTGTTTTTGGGGAGTACTTTAATTACTGCCTCAATTTCACTGCTTGTAATTGGTCTGTTTAGGTGTTCTGTTTCTTCTTTGTCCAGCTTTGGATAATTATATCATTCCAGTAATTTGTCCAGCTCATCTAGATTGTTGAATTTTTTTGCATATAGTGTTCATAGTAATCTCTGATTATTCTTTTGATTTCTGCTGAGTCTGTTGTGATTTCTCCTCTTTCATTTATAATCCTATTTATATGTGTTTTCTCCCATTTTTTTTCTTTGTGAGCCTGGCTAAAGGTTTGGTCTATTTTGTTTATTTTTTCAAAGAACCAACTTTTGGTTTCATTGATCTTTTGGATTGTTTTTTTTAATTTCTAATTCATTTATTTCTGCTTTGATTTTTATTATTTCCTTTCTTCTACTGGCTCTAGGGTTATATTTGTTGTTCTTTTTCTAGCTATTTGAGATATGAGAGTAGGTTGTTACTTTGCATTCGTTCTTGTTTCTTGATGTGAGCCTGTATTGCTATATATTTTCCTCTTATTACTGCTTTTGCTACATCCCATACATTCAGGAAAGTTGTGTCCTCCTTGTTGTTCAACTCAAAGTATATTTTAATTTCTTCTTTAATCTCCTTATTAGCCAGTGGTCTTCCAGTAGTATGGATTTCAATCTCCATGAAGTAGGAGGGTTCCTTGTTTTATTTTCATGATTTATTTCTAGTTTGATGCCTGTATGATTGAGAAGATATTTGGAATGATTTTGATCTTCATGTATCTGTTGATGTTTGTCTTGTGGCCCAGAATGTGATCAATTCTGGAGAATGATCCCTGCATGCTTGAGAAAAATGTGTACTCAGATTTTTTTCGGTGGAGTGCCCTATAGATGTCTGTTAAGTCCATGAGTTCTTTGTCTTTATTTTGGGCTCTAGTGTCTTTGTTTATTTTTTGTCTCATTGATCTGTCTATTGGTGCGAGTGGGGTGTTGAAGTCTCCCACTGTATATGTATTTTTTTAATGTCTGTTTTCAGAGCTTATAATTGTCTAATATATTTTGGTGCTCCTTCATTTGGTGAGTATATGCTGATGAGTGTTATTTTTTCCTGGTATATTGTCCCCTTGATCCTAGTGTACTGTCCGTCTTTGTCTCTTTTTACCTTTTTAATTTGAAGTCTATTTCATCTGATATAAGTATAGTTGTTGCTACCTTCTTTTTGGTCCATTTGCTTGTAGGACTGTTTTCCAACCTTTTACTTTCAGACTATGTTTATCTTTTGTGATTAAATGGGTTTCCTGGAAACAGAAGGATGGATTTTGTTTTTTAATCCAGCATGCTACTCTGTGTCTTTTTATTGTTGAGTTTAATCCATTTACATTTAGAGTTAATATTGATATGTTGGCATCTGTATATGCCATTTTGTTTGTCTTTTTATTTTATTTTATTCCTTGCTTTATTCTATTCCTCTTGTTCATTCCTCTGTTGGTTTTGGCTTTAGGATTTCTTGTAGAATTTTTTGGAGTGGGGGTTTAGTTGTAATGAATTTCTGGAGTTTCTGTTTGGCTGAGAAGGCCCATATTTTTTTCTTCATAGAGGAAGGAGAGCTTTGCAGGGTAAAGTATTCTTGGTTGGCTTTGGCTATCTTGAAATTTGCTGCATATGTTACTCCATTCTCTTCTTGCCCATAGATTTTCTTCAGAGAAGTTTGAAGTTAACTTGATTGCTTTTCTCTTATAAGTTATCTGTTTCTTCCCCCTTGCCAGTTTCATTATTTTTTCCTTGTCGTGGACTCTTGCAAGCTTTACTATTATGTGTCTTGCTGTAGTTTTCTTTTCATTGTGGTAATTGGAAGTTCTTGCTTGTATTTCTGTATTTGTCGCCTTTTTCATGCTTGGGAAGTTTTCTTCAATTATCTCCTTGAATAATTTCTCAGTTTACTTCACATAAAGCCAAGAGTTTACATTATGAAATATGCCTGTCTTGATTTTCAGATAGTTGTGTACTCTATATGACATTCTGCAGAGAATTTAACCTCATTTATTTTGTTGCTTAGCTAATACTACCCTACTAAAGACATTCAATAAATAAGATCTCTTCCTTATACAAAATAACAGTTCTCTTTTTTTTTCTAGATTTTCAGTTCACCTGAGGACTATATTAGATCACCTGACTTCTACCCTTTCCCCACAGACATCTACCTTATAAAACAAATGAATATATCACCACTTAGTTGTTTTAACTCTTTCTTCTTACCCCTCTGATAAGCTTTGCAATATAGAGTATTTTATTATACTTTTATTTTTGCTACTAACATTTAGGTTATTGTTCCGTATATATTTTTATTAGCTCTAGGCATTCAAAGTCCAATAGTAAAGAAGGCATATAAAACACTACTTTCATAGAACTAAATGTTAATCATAAAGATAATATTAAATGTTTTAGTTGAACTTTGTAAGATTATGAAGTCAGAAAGTCCTACCTATAACTTGTGAACAAGAATAGGTATCTGGGCATCCCCGGTGGCGCAGCAGGTTGAGCACAGTGCTGTGAAGCTGTCCACAACCTCTAGAGTGTGGGTTTGATTCCCGGCTGGCCAGAACGGTGCCCACATGGTGTGGTGGACCTCTCCTATCTTCCCGCTGCTCCTCTCAGCAGGGTTTTCAGTCTGTCTGCCTGTTCTGCTTCCCACTCTGTCTGTGGTGAATCCACCTGCGTCTCTGGCCTATGCCCCAGTTCTTGTATAAATAAGTAAATCTTAAAAAAAAAAAAAAAAAGGGGCCTCCCTGGTGGCGCAAGGGATTAAGCACCACACTATCAAGCAATCCACAGCCTCTGAAGCACGAGTTTGATCCCCAGCGAGCAGGGAGCAACACACATGGCACAGCAGACCTCTCCTGACTCTCCCACTGCTCCCCTCAGCAGTGTACTTCGGTCAGTCTGCCTGTTCCGTTTCCCACTCTATCTCTGGTGAATCCTCTCACTCCTCCACATCTCTGGCCTGTACCCCAGCTCTTGCATGCATAAATAAATAAATCTTGAAAAAAAATGGAAACTTTAAAAAAAATTAAAATAAATAAATAAAAGAATAGGTATCATCTCATTTATATTATCAAATAAGTCAGTTAATTGAAATATACTTGATCCTTTTTAAAAAAGATTTTGTTTATTTATACAAGAGCTGGGGTATAGGCCAGAGGTGTGGGAGGGTGAGAGGATTCACCAGAGACAGAGTGGGGAATGTAACAGGCAGACCTTTTTTTTAAAAGATTTTATTTATTTATACAAGAACTGGGGTATAGGCTAGAGGCGTGGGAGAGAATTCACCAGAGACAGAGTGGGCAGCAGAACAGGCAGGTGGACCAGAAACACTGCTGATGGGAGCAGCAGGTGAGACAGGAGAGGTCTGCCGCACCATGTGGGTATCTTCCTGGTGGCTGGAATCGAACCCGCACTGCAGAGGCTGCGGACAGCTTCACAGTGCTATGCTCAACCCGCTGTGCCACTGGGGAGACGCTATACCTGATCCTTAATTCTGATTATCTTTGTTGTAAATATTAACTACAATTCATGTTTTACTGATTAGTTATCTTACCATAAATCAATGCTTTTATCTTCTTTAACTTAAGTCACACCTGTTATCATTTCTAGTTTTTATTTTATATTGCCTAAACAAATTCTTTTTTTTTTTTTTTTTTGAGGAGGGAATGATAGATCACTGCAGGTCAGGTGTTTTATTTTTTTAATATTTATTTATGCATACAAGGACTGGGGTACAGGCCAGAGGGGCGGAGGGAGGGAATGAGAGTTCACCACAGACAGAGTGGGGAGCAGAACAGGCAGATTCTTTGAAATACACAGCTGAGGGCAGCAGCGGGCAAGACAGGAGAGGTCTACTGTGCTATATGGGTAGCTCCCTGGCCTACAGGGGATCGAACACATGCTGCAGAGGCTGCATATAGCTTCATAGTGCTATGCTTAACACCTTGTTCCACCAGGGAGCCCTGTTCTTATACTTTAGACAAGTTTCACTGTTGTTTTTTTTTCCTTCTCTCCTAAATTGTTTGCTGGAATGACTACATTATATACCAGGGTATAAAATATTATTTAGCAGATAACTTCAGATGATCAATTAGAATATACTCATGCATATAAGAATAGATGTTTTTGTTGCCAGATTTAAAATAAAAGCAAATAATAAAAAATATTTCATATCAGTATAGTTCAAAATGTTTTTAAAAATATTTTGTTTCCTTATTATTAAGAAATGAGAATTTGAAATGAGAATTCAAGCAGACATGAGTATAACTTGAAGAAGAAAATAGACTTTGAATTGTATATATTTGGATCTACGGATAAACAACATATGTTTCTTATAATCTCTCTTACCAACAACCACATCCAATTAGGTAGAATGTTGTGATAAATTCTGTTCATTTTACTATGAGTGAAAGCAAGTAAGGTTGTCAAGTACATTGACTGCAACACAAAATGGTAGTAGGGGAATTCAGCATCTCACATACAACAATAGATAGATCAACCGGACAGAAAATCAATAAGATAATGATAACCTTAAATGAAGAATTAGTACAGGTGGTCCTGTTAGACATTTATAGGGCACTAGAGGTCCCCCCCACCAAAAAAAAAAGCTTCATATATATTCTTGTCACGTGCACACAGGACATTTTCCAGGGTAGAAACTGTTCTAAACTGATACAACAATGTATTTTTCAAAAAGACTATGATAAATTAAAAAAAAATCAAAATCATATAATGTCTATTGCTCTTAGACTACGGTAGAATTACCACAACAGAAAGATAACTGGAAAATCCCCAAATACTTTAAAACATGTTTTAATAACACATGGATCAAATAATGAATCTCAGAGAAATTTTAAAATATTTTGAGATAAATGAAAATTAAAAATACCAGTTACCAAATTTACTAAGATATGGCAAAAACAGTGTTTGAGGTACACTTGTAGCATTAACTGCATAATTTAGAAAGAAGAAAGTTCTAAAATAGTCATTAATGTTTCTAAACTTAAAAATCTTGAAAAGTAAGACAAATTGAAAGTTAGCAGAATAAAAGATATAATAAAATTGTGAGTCAAAGTTAATGAAATTAAAGACAGGAAATCAATAAAGACATTAAGACAGAAAAATGGGTTTTGTGAAAACAGGGTATAGAGGGTTTCTTGGGCAGTAAAAATATGGTGTATTATAATAAAATGATTGATGCATGTCACTATAAGGTTTGTCTAAACCCAAAGGATGTCTATCTCCAAGAGTGACTCCTGAGGTAAAATATGGACTGTGATAATATTGTATTAATATAGGTTCATTGGTTGTAACTAATATACTATGATAGTAGTTGTGTATCTAGGAGATTTGTATCATTTAGTGTTCTAAATGTGTTAGGACAGAGGATATATGTGGACACTCTTAGGCTCAATTTTGCTATGAACATATAATTGCTGAAAAAAATAGTTCATTTAAAAAAATATAAAATGGGGCCTCCCTGGTGACACAAGGGATTAAGACGCAACCTATGAAGCTCACCGCAGCCACTGCAGCACAAGTTCGAACCCCGGCCAGGGATTTACCCACATGGTGCAGCAGACCTCTCTTGAATCATCTGCTGCTCCCCTTAGCAGTATATTTCAGTCAATCAGCCTGTTCTGTTCCCCATCTGTCTCTGGTGAATCCTCTCTCTCTCTCTCTCTCACACACACACACCCCCACCGCAACTCTGGCCAGTTCTTGTATGTATAAATAAATAAATCTTTAAAAAAAAATTAAAAAAAAATATAAAATAAATAGAACCTCCAAGAATGCCAAGAATGTGGGATTTTTTTAAAATAAATTTTATTTTTATATTCCCCATACAATTGTAACCCCCTTATTTTGACCCCAATCCCTCCCCTCCCCGCACCCCATCCTCCATAGAGTGTCTCTGGTTCATAGTTTTTTGTTGATTTTGATTTTCACTTTCTTATAGTTATTCATTTTCCTGGTCCCTTATTTAAGTTTTCTATATTCCTGCTATGAGTGAGACCATCCGTATTTTTCTTTTTCTTTCTGGCTTATTTCGCTGAGCATGATCCCTTCAGCGCCATCCATGTTGCTGCAAATTGCATGTGTTTATCTTTTTTGAATGCTGAGTAATACTCCATGGTGTATATGTACCAGAATGTGGGATATTACTAAGTGGATGAATATAAGAAAAGTCCTATAATTAGATGTGAGATAGAGGGGACAGAAAAAAATCTTTAAAAATTTCAATGCCTTACTGACAAATGTTGATGAAAAATTCTCATTTTTGTAAGATTCTCAACAAATTACAAGATAAACATAAAAACATCTACATCCAGATACATTATACTTGTAATGTTGAAAAGCACAGATGAAGAGAAAATGTTGCAAGCAGTGGGAGAAAAACAATTTAATATATATGTGAACTCCAATGAGATTAGTTATTGACTGCTCATCAGAAAGAATAGAGATCAGAGGAAGTGGGATGACATACTCAAATTACAAAAGAAAATCTATCAATCAAGAATCTTATATCCAGAAAAACTACCTTTATAAATGAAAGTAAAGACACTCTCAGATGATGAAAATTGAGATAACATTACCAGCAGAAGACAATATACTGAAAGCAAGTCACACTAAACAATATTTAAAATCCACAGGAAAAAAAATGAGCACTAGTGATACTAGTATTATAAAATAGTATCACTGTATAGTTCTTTTTTTTTTTTTAAGATTTATTTATTTATCCATATAAGCACTGGGCATAGTCAGAAGCATGGGAGGGTGAGAGAATTCACCAGAGCCAGAGTGGGGAGCAGAGCAGGCAGAAGGACCAAAGCACACTGCTGAGGGGAGCAGCGGGCACAGCAGGAGAGGTCTGCGCACCATGTGGGACCCTCACAGGTGGGATCGAACCAGTGCTGCAGAGGCTGCGGGCAGCTTCGCAGCCCAGCGCTCAACCGTTGCACCACCAGCGGAGGCCCAACCGTATAATTCTTTCTAAAACTAACTTAGCAGTTGGATGAAACATGCTTTGTTGTACCTATAACACAAGAAATAGAATATATTTGGCAATAATACTATAAAGAGATTACTGGAACAATACTATAACTTGGACAAGGAAATTTTGTGTGAAAGTAACTCATATCCACAAAAAGAAAGTATAAAGAATTAGAAATGGTAAGTAGAAAAACTAATAGAACAATCTTTATGACTATGTTTTCTTTATTTTTTCAACTTCTTTTAAATAATATTATGTAGAGTAATATTTTCAATGATACTAGATTTTTAGCATATATAGACCTATGTAACAGTAATAAAAAGTGTGTGGGGAGGGTAACAGCATTACATAAAACTCCTATAGAGGAGTAATTTTGTATTTCACTGGGTTTGTTTGTATAACTCTAAATATTTTGGCAATTTAAAATATATTTGTGATACCACAATAACTATTGAGAAAGCAGCTAAAAATAATTATTTAAAATAATTCAAAATAAAATAAAATATTCAGTGATGCCATAACAAATATTCAGCTAATGTAAAATAGCAAAAATAAGAGTAAAAGAGGGAGGGGAAAGACATGGGATAAAGAAAACTAAAAAAACAAAAAGGTAGATTAAATACAAATATGTGAAAATAAATTTAATGGGAATCAGTGAATAATATGAGGTTATCAGATTGGAATTAAAAAGCAGTATCCGCTTATATGTTTCCTATAGGATACACAGGCTTAATATCCACACAGTCTAAAATTTTGTTTTGTTTTAGAATAGTCAGGTGTGAGGGATAGTATTATACAGAAATAAGAGCTCAAGAAGGGAATTGTAATTAAAATAAAAGGTTAGGAAAAGCTTGCTATCTCAGATAAAGATAGTAAATGTGTATTGGCTCATTGTCTACTCTGATAAATTGTAGCAGTCTGCCTGGAGTGCTGCTGTTATGTTCTGAGGCAACATCTGGGAGTAAAGAAAGCTCTGGGTAAATTAGAGAAGTCTGCAATTGTCAATGAAATGAGAATTTGTAGAGTCAAAATGAAATTTGAGTGAACTAATAAAATCTAAATTTTAAAACTTCATCCCATGTGCCAAACATTGTTTCACTCAAATTTCAATGCTAGTTTTTAAGATAGGTACTTTCATTTTTCCTGGATGCTGGAATGTGATGTTTCAGAAATCCAACTGATTTTGTTCTTGGTGTTTTTCTGGTACACCCTACCCAATAATGGTTCTAGCTATCCAGTGCCTCAAAATTAACAATGTGAGAATCAAAAGTGTTGTTTCAATCAACATAGAACTAGTACAATTTATGTTGTTAGGGTGGTCCAAATTGAGCTCACAGGTCTGGCACAGAATATTAGATTGGGAAGTTTAGATATTTAAATTAAAATTCTGATGATACAGGGGAAAAGACTTAATCATCATTTTTTTTTTTTTAAGAGAGAGTCTTTTTTTTTAAGATTTATTTATTGATTTATACAAGCACTAGGTACAGTCAGAAGCATGGGAGGGTGAGAGAATTTACCAGAGCCAGAGTGGGGACCAGACCAGGCAGACTGACGAAAAACACTGCTGAGGGGAGCAGCGGGTGGCAAGAGAGGTCTGCTGCGCCATGTGGGACCCTCACGGGCTGGCTGGGATCGAACTGGCACTGCAGAGTCTATGGGTAGCTTCTCAGCCCAGCGCTCACTTGCTGCGTCACTGGGAAGGCCCTGAATCATCATGTTTTTTAGAAGGAAAATACCATCATCAAGATACATAGTAATCAGGAACCTCTAAAAAATTTGATGTTAATATTGAACCAACCTTTGTTGGACAGAAATTCATTATTTTTCACTGTTTATAAACAAACATGGAATTAGTTTGAATAATTTGTTCTAAAATTACCCAGACAAGTAGAACTTCTGGTAGAAGCAGAGCATGTGGAGCTAGAGAAAACTGTATAAAAGGCATACTTTAAAAAGGGAGAAATAATATTCCTTGAAATAATAAAACCCATCACAAAAGCCCACATATTATATACTTGCATTTTTAATAAATGTCCAGAATAGGTAAATCTACAGGCAGAAGGTTGATAGGCCATCGCCTGAGGTTTGAAGGTGGTGGAATTTGAAGGATGGCGAGTGACTCTAATGGTTAAAGCATCTCTTTTGGAGGTGATGAAAATGTTCTAAACCTTGATTATGGTAATAGTTACAGAAGTCTGTGAATATATTAAAAATATTGCATTGTGCACTTTACTGCTTTACTCTTTAATTTTTACTGTATGTTGGAAAAAATCCCATATACACAGTTTTTAAGAACGCTCGATAAATCAGCAATGGCAATATTTATCTTAGATGTTGCTGTTACTAACTGTAAGTGAAACAGTTATTTGTAAGCTACCTTGGTAAGTTGATAACCAAGCACAACATTTTAAGTATTTCACTTGTTAAATGTGAAAGATACATATAAATGTGTTTGCTGATATAATGTTTACTATGTTTTTATTTTTGGAATTAGATAGAATTTTGTGATGAACATGTATTGCAATGCTTCCAATGTAGAGTATAGATAAATAGATTTTGGGCAGCATTTCCATATAGAATATCTAACTTTTAGAAATGTGTGAATGGTTTCAAATGGAAAGCTCCATTCTCTGCATCTTTGTAATTTTAATCTTACTGCAATCAATACCATTATAGCTCTGTTATGAGTGAATGGTACATTTTTTTTGTAATTTATTCTTTATTATGATGACTTCATATCTTCAGCCATTTATGCCACAGTATGTGTGTATATGTAATGGGATGGAAGAGAGGAAGAGCTCAGATTCTTTTGTGGTGGTATTTAGAAAATAAATCTCAAAGGAAGAAAATGGTTACAATGTCACCATAATTTCAGTGACATTTATGCATCTTACAAATCAAGAAAAACTTGGTGCATGACAGAAGGTGACGTGACGTCACTACTTTTTCCTTTATATATTCCTTCCTTAATCTTTCCTTCCTATTCTTTATTTCACCTGAATTCAAAGATGTCTCAAAGCCTGTTCACCACACAAGCCCATATTCTTGTTTAAGATGTCAAGCAGTTTTACTGAAGAGAGCAACAATTTCAGATCCATTTGTGAATATTCAGATCAGAGCTACACTGATTTTAAATAGTGCTAGACCATTTGTTTCTTCACAGATGGCTCATAAATCTGTATACATTTAGAAGAACCATAGAAACTCTGTTGACCACAAATGGTACTGGTTTC
Source organism: Talpa occidentalis (assembly GCF_014898055.3). Lineage (NCBI taxonomy): Eukaryota > Metazoa > Chordata > Mammalia > Eulipotyphla > Talpidae > Talpa > Talpa occidentalis. The sequence continues at coordinate 50,828,025 of NW_023605305.1, forward strand.
TATGTTTTCTGTGAGTTTCAAAAGTTCCATGAGACCATTGAAATTATGTTGAGATTACCAAAATTGATCATGATACAGGGTAGTTGTTTTGTTCTTAAATAGAAAAGTTCATATAAAGCAAGACTATAAGGAGAATTTCATTTTAGCAAACATTTATTTTTCATAGAGTAAACTATATCTGAAAAAAAAAATCATTGTATTGTACTTGTGCTGAAAATTCAGTTTATGGGAATTGTGGCTGAAAAAAAAATGAGAAAAATACACCTCAAAATTATTTGGTAGTGTTAATGAAAAGTACACAACGTTGTCATTTTCCTATTTTTATACTTATCATTAACAGACATATAAATGGAAACAAATAGTATTAATTTGATATGATTTTTTTGTCTTTAGTATAAAATATTTTAAAATTACATTGTATTAATGAAAATTTAAAATTAATTTTAAAGATAAGGAATTTCAATATGAAATTTTAGTTTGTATTTGAATATGAAAGCTATCAGCTTCCAAAACAGAATACCGGGCCTCCATGGTGGTGCAATGGGTTAAGATGCAACTTATAAGGCTAGCCACAGCCACTGCAGCATGAGTTCGATCCCTGGCCAGGGATCTGCCCACATGGTGCAGCAGACCTCTCCTGACTCGCCTACTGCTCCCCTCAGCAGTGTATTTTATTTTATTTTTTTTAAAGATTTATTTGTTTGTTTGTTTATTTATTTATACAAGCACTGGGTACAGTCAGAAACGTGGGAGGGTGAGAGAATTCATCAGAGCCGGAGCAGGAAGCAGAACAGGCAGACTGAGGAAAGAAATACACTGCTGAGGGGAGCAACACCATGTGGGACCCTCGCCGGCCAGCAGGGATCAAACCAGCGCTGCAGAGGCTGCAGACAGCCTCGCAGCGCGGTGCCCAACCGCCTGCACCAACAGGGGAGGCTCTTGCCTGGGTTTCTATAATAGTCTTTAAACCTGTTTCCTTCCTTATACTCTTCTAGTCCATGTTAACATTCATTCCCTTCTTGGCAAATAACATGCTACACCCCCCTCCCCACTAAAATGGCTTCAGACCTCAGAATAAAATCTAAACCTTGTTTTCTGTGGTTTATAATAACCCATGTTGTTATAAACCCTGGCACTTGCTTTGCCTATCTGACCACATTCCATACCTCCTCTTGCTCACTGGGTTCCAGCAAAAATAGCTTTCTCTCTGTACACATATCAAGCTAAATGAGTTCCTGCCTAGTTCCCTTACAGTAGTTTCTCATTTCTCCTGAAATGCTTTCCCCCAAGTTTTCCCCAGTGCTTATTCCTTCTCATCTTTCATCTCTGAAATTAAATAGAATTTCCTTTTAAAAATTTTTCTTGTCTACCCTAATGGGTACTAGACTCACTGTGACTAGTTACTAGACTCACTGTTTTTTTACCCTGACTGATTTCCATCAGTGAATTATTCCTGTTTGATATTTTCTAGTTTATGTGTTTGTTATCTTTCTTCTTCACGGGCATAGCACGACCATAAAACTTGGGATAATATTTTTCATTGTGCCTCATCTCTCTGGTCTACAGAAGTACTTTATCTATAAAAGAATGTTTTGTACTTACATTCACATATTCTTTTTTTTGCTATCTGATACATTTTCATTAAATAGAAATTGCTAATATCATAGATATTATAAAAACCAAGCAATTCTTCTTAAGCAATTAAAAGGAAAAAGTTTAGAGAAAAAAATAAGAACTGAAGGGAGTTTTAACAAGTAACTTCATGGTTGTGATTCCTGAATTTCAATTGAATTTGAAAGTTACTGAAATATGAATGGGTAGATACTAGGATGGATGGATGCATTAATACATAAATAAATCAAAATAATTTTAGGAAGCTAGAAGCTATTTAGTTTTTTATTGAGACCGTATGTAGTTTTAAATAGACATCATTGGAAGAAATTGGTGTCTATTACATTACTAAAAGACTGAAATTGAGAATTGAGATCTAAAACTGGATAAATGCTCATAGAATCTTAGTCATAGTATGTATACTATCCAAAACGAAATCAAAGTAGAAAAATCATTAACACATCAGGATGAATTACAATTGAAATGAAATTAAAATTAATAATTTCGAAGTGAGAAGAGGAGAAAAATGAATTTGAATTTGACCACAAATAGCTATTAAAAATCCTAAATACCTATTTTATAGTTGACTGACTATAGTCTAAGAAGTTAATGCGAATCTTCTGACAATTCTGTTTGTTGATTCTGTCTAGAAGCTTGTATTATTGGGGCTTATAAAATTGTGTCCTATAGAAGCTGATAATCTAAGAACTGTTAAAGGGGCTTAATTAAATAATAGTTAAGATCTAGCTCTTCTAATTGCTGAAATGAAACTTGGCAATATCTTTTGGTTTCTGCATATTTCAGCCAAAGAAAAATACAAAAGAAAGGGTGAAAACAGACCATGAAGAAGTGTATCTCTTGTCATTATTTGTTTCGCAAACATTGTTAAATTTATAGTGGAAGAGGGGGTGCATTTTGTGTGTTAAGTTTAACTGCTTTTTCTTTAAATTGTAATTTGATGTGGTAAGAATACTTAACATGAGATCTCCCCTCTTTAAAAATGTGCAATTCAATATTGTTGGCTATAGATGTAATGTTACACACAGATCTCTTACTAAGTTGATTTTATATGTAATATATCATATACATGTAAAATATCTCCCCAATTTCCCCTCCCACTGCCCTTGGCAACCACATTCCTCTTTTTGAGTCTATAAAGTTGACTTTTTTTTTTAGTTATTTCATATAAATCTAATCATGCAGTATTCATCTTTTTGTGACTAGCTTATTTCACTTAGCATAATGTCCTCAAAGCTCATTTATGTTATCCCATAATGCAGAAGTTGTTTCTTTTTCAAAACTGAAAATATCACATTATATGTATATATCACATTTTCTTTGTCCATCTGTTTATGGACATTTAAGTTGTTTCTGATCCTTAACTGGTGTGAACAGGGATGGAATGAATGCAGTAGCACTAATATCTCTTCTGTGTTCATTTCTTTTTCAAAAATACTCAAAAATAGGTTTCCTGGATCATATAGTAGTTCTACTTTGTATTTTGATAGCAGCTATTTCATTGCTACCAACAACGTTCAAGGTTCCAATTTCTCCATAGCCTTACCTAAAATTTTTGTTTTATTGATAATAGTCATCCTGACAAGTGTAAGCTCATTATCTCATTGTAGCTTTGAACATTTCTTTGTTGATTAGTGACAGTGACCATTTTTTTTTTCATCAATCTGTGGTTCATTTGTGTTTCTTTAGAAAAACATCTATTCAAATCTTTAGTACAGCTTTTAATTGGAATTTTCATTTATTTATTAGTATTAAGTTATAAAATATCTAATATATTCTGAAAGAGTTTTTAAATTCTTTGTGTTTAAGATTTTATTTATTTATGCAAGAACTAGGGTATAGGCCAGATGCGTGGGAGGGTGAGAGGATTCACCAGAGACAGAGCGGGGAACAGAACAGGCAGACTGACGAAATACACTGCTGAGGGGAGCAGCGGGCGAGACAGGAGAGGTCTGCTGCACCATGTGGGACCTTTGTCAGCTGGGATCCAACCAGCGCTATAGAGGCTGTGAGCAGCTTCACAGTGTGGCACTCAACCACCTCCACCACCAGGGGAGGCCCAAGTTTTTAAATTCAGATAGAGAGTTTTAAAATATTTTATCTCATTTTGTAGGTTGCCCATTTTTTTTCTTATTGTTTCCTTTGTTGTGAAGAAACTTTTTAGTTTGATGTATCATACTCATCTATTTTTACTTTTTTTGGCTATGCTTTTTAAAAAATATTTTTATTGATATGAAATTGCTTTATAGCACTGCACATGATTTGGAGGTATAGTTTCACACCTTTTCAAATATATGTCATCACACAACATCACCACCAAAGCATCCATAATCATCCACAGTAATCCTTTGGGTACCCTCCCTCCTTTGCTCCCCAACACCCATCTCCCCATCTGGTAACTTCAAATCTTCAATTAGATGTCTTGGGTTTGTTTGAGCTTAGTTTTGTCTGTTCTTGTTTTGTTTCTCTATATTCTACCTATGAAGTGGAGTCATTTGGTATTTGTCTTTCTCCTTTTGAATTATTTCACTTAGCTAATTCCCTCCAATTCTACCATGTTGTTGCAAATGGCAAGATTTCCTCTTTTTATTTCAATAGCTAAGTAGTATTCCATTGCGAATGCCATATCTTCTTAATCCACTCATCTGTCATTGGATGCTTAGGTTGTTTCCATAATTTGGCTATTATAAATAGTGCTGCAATGAACCTAGGAGTGCATATGTGCCTTTGAATTAGTGTTTTTGTATTCTTTCAGTAGAATTGATGCCTGTGTTTTTAATATATGCATAAAATCAATGCCAAAACCAGAAACATTTTCCCTATATTTAAGAAGTTTTACCATTTCTGGGCTTCATTTGAATTTATAATTCATTCTTAGCTGATTTTGTGTGTATACTGTGATGTAAGTTCTGATTTCATTCTTTTGCATATGAAAATACAGTTTCCCCAGGACCATTTGTTGAGGACACTTTATTTCCCTTTTCTGTATTTTTGGCACAGTTGTCAAAGATCATTTGGCTATATATGCTTGGGTTTATTTGTTTATCTTATTATTATTATTTTTTATTTTTATTTTATTTGTTTATTTCTCTATTCTATTCCATTGGTATATAAGAATTAAACCAAACCAGTAACAAACCCTAGAAATCTGACTGTGGAATCGAGGCTACAAGAGAAGCATGAGGAAACACAGTGGGAAAGGAGGTATCGTGGTCTCTGGTGGACTATGAGTGTTTGGTGGTCAAGTATGCTGTGAGGACATGTATCTGAGGAGGTGTGATCCTATGTCTGAATCACATACAGTTTTTTTTTTAAAGATGTATTTATTTATGCATACAAGAGCTGGGGTACAGGACAAAGGTGCGGGGGTGGTGAGAGGATTCACCAGAGACAGAGCAGGGAACAGAACGGGCAGACTGAAACACACTGCTGAGGGGAGCAGCAGGCGTGACAGGAGAGGTCTGCTGTTCTATGTGAGTTGCTTCCTGGCCGGCCGGGGATAGAACTCGTGCTGCAGAGGCTGCAGATTGCTTCATAGTACTGTGCTTATCTCCTTGTGCCTCCAGGTGGGCCCTCACCTACAGTGTTTTAAACCAATGTTATCCCATTGAAAAGTAAATGTTTCAGTAATAATTTTCCAAAATCACTATTAAATCACAAATTGAAAAAGGTCAATTAGGGAAACTATTTGTTAATAAATGAAATAACAGACTCTTGTCTACTTTATTAAAACAGCTTTCAAAATAATTTAGGCAAAATAAACCATTCTTAGCACTTGTATAATGTATTACATTTGCTGTGTGACATAGGTCAAAAGGATTCTGACAGTGAAATTGAGGATGAAGAATTTGATGCTGGTTTTACGATATCAGTGTTCAAACTACCCATATATACATTTGATTCAGTGAAATATGCTGCAGTATTGAAAGAGAAAGAACAAAGAACTTTACGCCCATATGACCAGGCATTTACTACCACTCATCAAAAGCCAGTGATTGAAAAAAAAGACACTCTGTTGGATAAAAACATGAGAAGACTATTTTTAACTACAAAAATTCCTGGCATAAAACTCCAACCACTTAGTGATGTTGACAAATATTACTCAGGAAAAAAAAAGCAGGAACTCCATCAAAAAAAGGTAGCAGCGGTAGCCATGGCACAGGCAGCCCAAGAAAGAGTTAGCCTAACTGTTCAAGAAACTTTAAATAAGAAGAAATATGCTGCACAGAAACTAATTAGAAAAGATAAAGAAATACTTCAGAATGGTTTACAACAACTTTGGCAGGACAGATTCATCTACCTCGAAAAAGTGAGACAGAGAAGAGCTGCGTTTCTAGAAGAAAAAAATCGAAAGACTGAAGACCGTTTATTAATTCAAAACTTAAATAATGAGCGCATTCATTTGCTGAAAGGAATGAATAAAATTGACAGATGGAAGAAGAATGAGAAAGTCTTAAAAGAGAAAAGCAAGATTGTTAAGCAAAAATGGGAAGCAGAAAAATATCAAAGGAATTTAAATAAACAAATAAACAATGTCAGGTAGGTACAAATTTTGACATAATAGAAACTGTCAAGTCAATTACATGTGAATACTGCATACTAAATATTGAGATTTAATAGGGAGGACTTTATAACATGATATATTCTACTTTGTAAATAGGAATAACAAAAAACAAACTATGTCCTAAATATTACCAAGGATTAGATGCTAAGACAACTCTTATCTTTTCTCAACCCCCATCATCATCCAATAAAACCTGCTTCATGATGGATGGTTGTTCTTATAACAAATGGCATCATCATTAGTCTCTTGACCAGTGCTAAAATCCTGAGTCTTTTATAACTCAGTCTCCATTGTTACCAACCTCTAATATGCTTCCCTATTCATTTTAATTTATAAGCGTCTCAGATTGTCCCTTCCTTTTCACTCCAACTCTCCTAATTCATACTGTCATACTCACTCTAAAAATTCATGTTGTCCTTACAACTGAGAGCTGCATCTCCAACCCTTTTTCTACTCATACTTGTTCTCTAATCTAGAACTTTAACTGTTTCAAAACTTAAATAAAACAATGCCTTGCAGTTTTCCAAAGAATCAGATCTCTTCTGTGCATTGTATTTCAGTCATCATGCTGTTTTCCAGTTTGTCTTACTTCATCTTATTAATCCTTTTGCTATAGTCTCCTTTCTCTTCTAACAGTACTCTTTGCTACATATTAAATTATTCACCACTTTCTACCCAATTTTGTACATTTTATCCCTATGACATTGCTGATATTATACACTTTTTCCTCAAATATACACTTCACAAAAGTGCTACAAGTCCATAATGTTGTGTACAGATTATTATACAGCACAAGTGTCTATGTTATTGGTCATATTAGAGTGTTTTCAAGTGCCCAAATTGGGAGGACAGTGCCTATATGTGGAGGAAAAGGTATTCTTCTCTCCAGGAAGACATATTACTAGTGACTGAAACTTGGCTAAGTGGACTGTATATATTTCACCCCTATAGCCTCCATCATGCAGTACATGAACTGTACAAACAATGAAATAGCACATTCATTTTTCATCTCTCCTCAACTGCTCTTCCAGTTTGAATTAATCCCTTTCATTTGCTGCTGCTCCCATAGAACTTTATTTAAATCTCAATTCTGGCAGTTATCACAAAGATCATATATCAACTTCCCTTGTAAAGTCCTTTATAAGATAATGTGGTCTATCTTTTCCATTTCAGTCCCAGTATAGTAGACAACTAACTCACTTAAATTTTAGTTGACAACATTTATTCAATAATTATTTATTGATGAAAATAGGTTAATAAAATACCATGTATACTAAATACCATGTATACTAAAATCTAGTTGGGACATAAGTCGTCAGGCAGCTTACATATGGAGAATTTTCATGGTTGTAAATTCTAAAGTAAAATGAGGCCGATCAGGGAAATAAAGGGAGGGGGAGACTTCACATGTCAAAGAGGAGATCATCTGATCCTTTTACTCTGAAAATAAGAAAGATGAGTTTCTCAGATAGGGAGTCCATGGTCACTGATAAAAATCACACTTGGATGATGATGCCCTAACTAGATTTTTCTAGATCATGTAAATGGGCAATAGTGTTGGCTGCTTTGATCAGGAAAATGAAAAATGACCTAGACAAGGGCAGAGCTTCTCTCCTGCCTCTAAGGACTTGGCCACTTTTAACTTCGAATAATCCTTAAGTAATGGTAACAGAGTTTCTAAGACCTGCAGGTCTCAATGGACCTTTAGTTCTCCATATCAAGGTGACACATTGGAAGAAGCCTACTATGAGAATATTGAGAAAATTCTATCTAGGATTTTGGGGAGATCAACCCCACAATAACATATCACACCTGTGAACATGCTACCTTACATGGCAAAAGAGATTTCACACATGTAACTAATTAGTTGACTTTAAAATAGGGATATTATGCTGTGTTATCTAGGTGGGCCCTAAGTGTCACTAGTGTTTAAATGTGAGGTAGAAGCAAAAGTCAGACAAAATCAAAGTGTGAAAGGATTTCATATAACATTGCTGACTTGACAATGGAGCAGGCCATGTGAAAAGAATGAGAAAAAAGTGAACTCTGCCAAGTGTCAGCAAACTTCGGGAAAAAATCCTCAAGATATGGATAGAAACAACAGCTCAGACTGTCACCTTGATTTTAGTCTCATGAGAACCTAAGCAGAAAAATCCACGTGAGCCAACCTCTGTCTGGACTTCTGACCCACAGTATCTGTGAGATAACACATGATTATTGCTGAAAGTCAGTACATCTATGGTCTAAATTTTGTTCTTTTTTTCCTATGATGGCTTTGTTAATCCAGAATATTTGCATTTCTGTAACATTTTAAAAATAAAAAAAAATTCAAAATATTTTAAAATATTATATATATTTAAAACAAATTTAAATGTTAATTCTGTCTAAGAGTCTCTTGGCAGAGTAACTGAGATCACTATGAATTGAATCTATAAATTTAGAGATAATTAACATCTTAATAATATCTTCCAATCCATGCACATGGTATTATTCCATTAATTTAGATCTCCTTTAATTTTTTTCAGAAATATTTTATCATTTTAAGTCATAGAGCTTGCATTTTTTGTTAAGCTCATGTTTATAAATTTTATGTTTTTTGATAGTATTAGAAATGGAATTGCTATTTTAATTTCATTTTCTAATTATTTGATCCTGGCATATATAAATAAAACTATGATTTTCAGTCTTCAATTGTTTTAAGTAATTATTTTCATTTTGCACAGCTCATGATTATCTGTAGGAGAGTAATTTTGATACATTTCTTAGACTTTATTAGTAACCTTAATTACATTTGCAAAGTCCCTTTTGCCATTACTTCTATTCTGCTACATGTCCAGACATGAGTACTCTCTTGAGCTCCTGAATCCATAACATTTGTAGTGCATTTTCATTGAGTGATTATTAAATGCCAGACATTCCACTAAGGACTTTAAATATATTAGTTCATTTAGATCTTCCATTCTTATGGGTGAAGAAAATGATGCAGACATAGTTTAAATATGGGTTCCAAACCCAAGCAGAACGACTTCATTACCTGAACTCTTAACTATAAACCATTGCTTCTCTACATTTAGCTTTCTGATTTCATCACATAGATAACCAGACTCTTTAAACTCAGTGTTAACAAAATTGAGCACCAGTCTTTCTGTCCATCTGACTACTCTTCCTACATTTCTTATCTTCATGAATGCCACTGTTATCTCACAGTAAAAGGAATATTCAATGCAGACACTCACCCAAGAATTTTATTTTTTTACGTTTTTTTTAAAGATTTATTTATTTATGCATACAAGATCTGGGGTATAGGCCAGAAGTGTGGGGGGGAAGAAGATTCACCTGAGACAGAGTGGGGAACAGAACAGGCAGACCGACTGAAATACACTGCTGAGGGGAGCAGCAGGCGAATAAGGAGAGTTCTGCTGTGCCATGTGGGTAGCTCCCTGGCTGGGTGCTGCAGTGGCTGTGACTAGCTTCATAGGTTGCGTCTTAACCCCTTGTGTCACCAGGGAGGCCCCAACCCAAGAATTTTAAATGTGTTGACTCACTATGAGTTGGATTATCCTTTTTTAAAGATTGAAAAATGAGGTAGATAAAAACAATTTATCCAAAATCACATTGCCAGTAAATTTCACACTTCCTACACTTAGGCCTTTCTTCTACTCCCTATGTCCAGATTTTTGAGTACACCCATGTAAAATAAAGACTTCTTAATTTGTTTCTCCAGATTTTTCTGTTCCACCCTTCTTACAGAAGTGCATGACCTATACGATTAGAGCGTTGTCACTTGCCAAGCTGTGCTGACCTTTCTAACTATTTTTTAGCTACTCATGCTATATAAACAAATGTGCACAAAGAAAATGCTCTTCCCTCCCTGCCTGGAAAATATACATCTTTTAAGACTAAGTTCAATGATTAATTCAACTCTGAAAACTTTCTTGTTTTCCTTCACTCTGTTCTTCAAGATATGCCTTTCAGTTTTTGTCATGCTTGGCTTTGTCCTGTTACATACTTTGTTCATTGTGAACTAAAATATTTCATTTATATATTCATATGCTTTATTTCTCACTACTTTCTATAAGCTTCTCATAGTTATGTCATATTTATATTTATGTTTCCATTATATAGGGATATTGACAAGCATTATAACATATTATCAATACTAATGAATGAATGAGGATGAATGAATAATTCTCTTCAAGCTTTACACAGGTTTGACAGTGTAACCTGTTTCGCTTCCCTCTGTCTTAGTTACAAACTGTATTAGTCAGCTAGAGTTGCCTTAAAAAAAAAAATCACCAGGGTCTTGGTAGTTTAAACAACAGAAACTTATTTTGTCACAGTTCTTGAAGATGGAAATCCAGGTTGAAGATATTGGCAGGTTTGGTTTCTTCCAAGGCCTTTCTTCATCCTTACAGATGACTGCCTTTTTGCTGGGTCCTCATATAACCCTTGTTCTGTGCATATGCATCCTTGGCACCTCTTCCTCCTCTTATGAGGATACTACTTATAATTGGACTAGGGTCCATCCATATGGCCTCATTTAAACTTAATTACCTCTCAAATTCCTATCTCTAAATGTCCCTTTCTAAGATACTGAAGGTTAGGTTAGGGTTTAAATATATGAATCTGTGGGAGACACAGTTCTGTCCATAGCAGAGTCCTAAAAGAAGTTTGGATTTAGTGAAATGTAAGTAAAAGTTCTACAAATCATGGTATTATATGCTTTAGATGTATATTTGGAAATGTGAGCCCTTGAAATAAAAGGCAGGGTTTGTGAAAACTCTGTTACAGCCAATAGAAATCTTAAAAATATCAGCCCAATATTATCATTTTGAATGATATAATAAAATACTATGCAATACTGAAGTTTTGTGTTTTAGTAATTTTGTATATGTCTGTTTTAGAGATATGTAGTTATTATTAACAGTCTGATTGCTACTTTTTAGTTATTTAAAGTATTTCATTCTATTACCTTTCTTTGTTCCTGTTAGGATTAGAGAAATATGTAAAAGACACCTTGAAGAAAAATTTGTTGCTGATATGTTTGTTTTCCAAAAAAATTGTGAAAGATTACAAGATATTAAAACAAAAGTTGCAATTATGAAAATGAATAAAATTCCCAATGTATTTACATCAGATCATATCCAATGATCATTTTGAAGAATGGCCACTTTTAGTTGAAAGACTTTAATGCTGTAAAAGAAGAAATATCCTGTCGCCATACAGATTTTTATGTAAATCTAAAATATATAAAGAATAGTTAAAATGTTTTTATGTGTCCAATAAACTAATCTGTTAATAAAAGTAAGTGTGTAGCAGTGGGGTCAAAAGTCTCTGTGTGGTTACAGTATTTGTCAGCTACCTGTTTCCTGTGTAAGGTTTGATAGACACTATGAAAGAGTAGAAGGATTTTTTTTGTGAGATATATTTGAATATAATCCCTTCATCATCTAATCATTACATACATTGTATTGATATGCATGTTTGTTGTTTCCTCTGAGGCCCCATTCCGTATTTTGAATATTTACTTCTTTTTTTTGTTTTTGTTTTTGTGGGACCCTCGCGGACGGCCAGGGACGAACCGGCGCTGCAGAGGCTGCAGGCAGCCTTGCAGCCCAGCGCTCAACCGCTGCGCCACCAGGGGACGCTCCATATTTTGAATATTTAATAGTCATCATACAACCTGTAATCACTAGTTTCCTTGACTATTTCCACTCCATTGTGAATTTCTTGAAGGCAAAGACGATTTTGTTCATATCTGTGTTTGTACTAAGGCAGATATAATCTATCACACACAATACTTTTTCTGTTTATAACTCTCTTTTCCTACTTATGTGCTATTACAGGTCAATCTCATGATTTTTACTACCACTTACTGTTTATGTTTTTAAGAATCAAATCTCTATCCCTAGGTTGTATCTATACTTCTAATATGTCTCTTGTATTTCCAAAATTATGCTAAGCTTCTACTTTCAAGGTCTAAAATAATTTTAAAACCGTAAATTAGAATGCAATGTATCATTATTTCGAAACTATTTTCTCCTCCTCCAATCTTGCTTCTCCTTCTGTATTCCCAGACTCACTATATAGACTCCACTATGTAGTTCTTATATAAAAGTTTGGAAGATAGACTTGCTCCCTTTTTTTGGCTCCCTTTTTTTATCCTACCACATTGTAAAAATATGGAGTTTTATAAATTCTATCTGCAGAAGATCTCTGTGATAGATACTGACCAGCTTTTCACCAAAAATATTTTCCATTTCTCCAGGGCACAATTAATCTATATTTCCAAGCTTCCTTTGCAGTTAGTTGAGACTTGGGACTAAATTCTGACCAATGGAGTCTGAATAAAAGTGATTGGCAACACTCCCAGGTATGTTGCATACAATATCCTTCATAAAATTTCCTTTTTTTTCGCCACCTTAGAAAACACATGTGGAAGATGACTAAACCACTAGATGAAAAGAATCTGGGATCCTGTTCACTGCTTTTAGTATGATCAAAAGTATCAGTTTTATTCTTTACATGATCCAAAAGAAATTTTCAGTTACATTAAGTACTTTGCAATCCATAAATTAAATTAGACCAAAGTTAATGATTTAATCAAGAGAGTACTTGGTGCCAAAAGCAAGAGTGTTGTAGTCACAAAACCCAACATATGTACTGTTGTCTTTCATGACTATTGAGAAAATTACTATTGAGAATTAAATTTAGAGATTCAGATCTACTAATGGTGTTGCCCAGGGAATGGTGACATTTTTCTCTAATAGTATTTTAGGTTTTGTGGATCCTGTTTTCTTTGTTGCAACTTCTCAACTCCAATATTATAACATAAATGTGGTCATGAATGGGTTGTAAACAAATAAGTATGACTGCATTGCAATAAAAATGTATGTGCAGAAACAAGAGGCTAGCCCTGGGTCATAGTTTTGTCACTCTCGATTAGATAGTGAGTTTGCAATTTTTTATATCTTGAATACATAAAGGTGTTATTGTCTTGATTTCTAACTCAATAAAAATTTTAATGAACAAATTTATCAAATAATTACAATCTTTCTTATGCTAATAAAACCACCAAAAATACTGTCACAGATTAAAATAAATTTGTTTAGAGATACTAGTAATACTGAAGTATTTCAAAATAAACAAACATAAAAATAATGTAAGTAGTAAAACAAAGTTTGCTTAAAATTGAAAGTGCCATCATCAAGCAACTGTCAACAGGAAAAAATAACATTGTTACAGACATATTTCTGTAAAAAGAGGTAATATTTTCTTCATCCCCGTTTACATAAAGTCACCTTGGATTACAGGTCTCAGTGTGCCATGAGCTGGACTTCCTGAATGAAGGTGCTACAGAGAACTAGAGCTGGAGCTGAGCAGCCAGGTGAAACTATGTAACTTGGAAGGCAGGAGAACCTTGGGGCTCTTGCTTTTTCTGACTTTGACTTGCATTTAGGGACTTGGAGAAGAGATATGGATGGAATGCATGTACAGACACTTGGAAAAGATGTGCAGGTGAGAGACAGGTGGAAAGGGTGTTCCTAGTCCAGTGGCAGTCATTAACATGATTTGTACTGTTTATGTCTATTTTTTCCTTGTCAGCTTATTGATTCCTTGCTTCCTAAATAATGCCTTAGGCAATTCAAGATTTATTTAAATACTCAGACATACTAATATATGTTATATGTGTCAGTCCTATAAAATCAGGCCCCCATCCCCTTCTGACATTTCAATGAAAACACATTCAGCAAAATTCCTAATGATCATCTGTTGATTAAATAAAATGAATATCTTTCAGTATTTATTTTTTAGGATTTTGTGGAAGCATTGAATACTATGATTTCACCCTCTTTGGCACATTTCTTCCCACCTCATAACACATCCTGTTCTTCTCATTCTTCCTTAACCTTCTGATTTTTGAGGCTCCTATTTTTTTTTTTTTTACTTAAATGATGCTATCACTCATGTCCCCACCTATAATCACAATCTATATATATTCCTCTTTGACAATATACGGTTTGTGATATCACTCGTGTTCTGACAGGCCCTAACAGAATCTCCCCTCAGCCTCAGGTACATTTCTAACCACTCACTTCACATGTTTACTTGGATAGCTCCAGTAGCACTCAGATTAAAATTGGTATCAACTATAAACACTACCTTTCCTGTCAAAAAACATCCTGTGATCATCCTAACATCTCTGTTTATTTAATGCCTGATATAATCTTATGTACTTATGTATCTGGTCTCATCCCTCAAAACCTTTTTTTTTTTTAAAGATTTATTTATTTATTTATACATGCACTGGGTACAGTCAGAAGCGTGGGAGGGTGAGAGAATTCACCAGAGCCAGAGCAGGGAGCAGAGCAGGCAGACTGATGAAATACACTGCTGAGGGGAGCAGCGGGCAGCAGGAGAGGTCTGCGCGCCATGTGAGATCCTCACCCGGTGGCCGGGGATTGAACCGGCGCTGCAGAGGCTGTGGGCAGCTTTGCAACCCAGCGCTCAACTGCTGTGCCACCCCACTGGGGAGACCCCCTCAAAACTTTCTTTCTCTGACTCTCCCATGACAATGTTTAGTATAGTTCTTACTATTTCTTTCCTCAAAAATATCCTGTGCATATTTTCAAAATGCAAATTTACTGTTTGGTTGTGTCTCCAGAGCTCTAGGATATAGTCAAAACACTCTATTTAGCTAGAAAAAAATACTTATTTATTTTTTTTTTTTAGTCCCGAATTTTCCAGCTCTCTCCTTTCATTACAACTCTAAATACATTATTCAAGTTATCAACCATTCACAATACTCATATTCCTCTGCTTGGAACACACTTATCCCCCTTGTGCTTGGAATTTCTGATTGATCTTCTAGAGTCAAGAGATATGCTCTGTAGAAGTTTTCTTCCAATGCTCCCATGTTAAATACTTGTTACGTGGCATCACAACAAATTGATTCCACGTTAATTACACAACAATTGATTACACATTGTTCCATCAATTTGACCATGGATTCCCTGTATTTTGTTGATTTTTATACCTATAGTACTAAAAATAGTCAAGAAAGGAGGATATTTTAAAATTTATATATATATATGTATATATACTATATCATCCTTTGAATAGTTTAAAAAATGAAGCCTTACCTTTTAAGATATTTATTTTTACTTAAAATGTTTGGCATATGTAGGGGCAGCAGGGTGATAATTATATTTTATGTACTTATAAAACTGAGATGAAACCGTTCAGTACTACTAAAATTTCAAGAATAAAACTCCCCTCTGCTTTATTCTTTGAATTAACTATCTCAACTGTTCTGCTGAGGAATCAACTTTTAGGTTAAAAACCTAATTTCAAAAACCTCCTACTCTCCCTTCAATTCCCACCTTTAGATGGAAAAAAAAAAAAAAAAAACTTGAAAGCTGACTTTTTAAAAAATAATTTTGCTGCTTCTAAAAATGTGGTTCTTTAGATAAAGAAAAGAGTGATTATGAGAGTTTAAATAAAGAATGGAGTACTTTATCATAGCTTTGGAAAGAGTTCCTAACACGCTACCTGCATGCATAATTGTTAAATATACTTTTCCTGGACTCTTTTCTCCCTTCCTGCTGCCATTCAGCAAGTCAGAATACAGATAGTAGTCAGGGTCCTTATGTAAATGTCAACTGCTCTCACACTACATCCCTCATGAGTCACAAAGTGAAGTACTTTGGAAAAGAGGAAAATTAACTGGTTATCATACAGACATGATTTTCTGACATTTGAAGAGGCAAAATACTATGTGCAGGTTTTAAGTTTTTTAGCGAATTTTCCTCAGAGTAAATGTTACCTTTTAGATAACCAGTCCTCATGAACAGGACTGACCTATGTGTGTAAATAATCTATAGACATTGGCCTTGTTCACCTGATATTGACATATGGTAAAATATCCATTAGAAAGTCATCTTACTATATGGGGAAAAAAACAAAAACATAACACATCATAAAGTATACTTACTGTGATGCTTATAAGTCTGTGGGAATATGCATATTTGTCCATGTGTCTATGCAGGTACCAGTCAGTGTGTGTAAATGAAAACTACTGAAAATGACAAACAATGATTAAACACTAAGCCAATGGAAACAACTCTTGGGTTTAATTTTCTAAATGAAAAAATATATGTGATAATTTCCCAGACCATGAGGAGATAAAGTTTTTTTTCCCTCTAACTTACTTTTGGAGAGTGAGTTAAATAATCGTTATAAAGAGAAAAATAATGACTAGTGACAGGAAAAGATAGTAATAAAAAAAGACCACAAAAGTCTGGATCCAAGTTTTTGTGTACCTGAAGCTTCAACTTGCAAAGATCCTTTTTTGGAACAATCAATCTGAAATTGCAAATATGAAGTTAGGTGGAAGATTTTGAAGGGGACTCTGAAATAAGGTGCATTGAGATTTAAGCTTGTAATCTTTACTATTCCTGCCTGTTTAGCCGGGAAATTTGGAAACTTCTTGAAGAGAAAAAACTCCATGAGAAAATGTGATTTGTCAGAGTTTAGGACCTTCTTTAATTTTCATGAATAAAAGTGCTGGTCAACACCAGGCAAGTACTGAACATTATATCTGTATAATATACAATATTTTGAGTTGATATTCATGGATTCTTCAAGAAATATTTGAATTGATATACTATAGCTTCTATATTTCATATCAACATGTTCTCTTATTTCAGAATAATATTGTGCTTAACAGGCCAAAATAGCCAGCCCAGGGAAAGAGAGCCTCAAATCTTAGTGGCTTAGCC
Organism: Talpa occidentalis; assembly: GCF_014898055.3. Lineage (NCBI taxonomy): Eukaryota > Metazoa > Chordata > Mammalia > Eulipotyphla > Talpidae > Talpa > Talpa occidentalis. The sequence continues at coordinate 50,844,999 of NW_023605305.1, forward strand.
CAAATTAGTTCAATTCTCACTCACACCAGATATTCACTATCTGTTATATGTGCCCTCCAAGACTGCTATAACAAAGATAGAGAACATGGTGATAAAGTGGGGGCCTAGTACCCTTAAGTGCATTGGCTCCAAGATGATATATGTCACATTTTGTGACACCTTGTCCCAAACTTTTTACATATCTGCTCTAGCTTTGGGAAATGCTGAGGAACAGAAAAACATGTTTTGGGCATAGGCACAGTCATACTTAATTGCACTATAAAGAATATATAGGTATTCTCTTTATGCAATCATCAGAGGACTTCATTTCTAATCTTTATACATATATGGAAACTTAAGAGTTATACTATATGTATATCATATATGCTATGTTATAGGATGTATCTCTATGCTAATTATTGCATGTACATATAATATACATATAAATCCAATAATTAACATAGTGATCAGTGTGTAGTGCACCTTTATAAATGTTTGATAAATAAACAAACGAGTGAATTTCGACCATTAACAATGACCCTAGTTTGTGTAAGAAGCAAAATGAAAACATTTGTTCTTAATACATTCAATAAAAAAGCCCAAAAATTATGCTTAACTCTATGTGTTTTTTTCCCCTATGTGTTTTTTCAGTTCTTAGCTGATTGTGGCTTTTACTAAATAAAATTATTTGCATTTCAAAAATCTGTTATTCTGTCAAGTGAACTGGTTTAGCAAAGAATTTGAGTGTAGAATTCTTTCTAGGAATGATATATTTTTAAACATTAAAAAACAAACAAAAAACTTGACCTGGGAAAACTAAATGTAAAGTTATAACCAGAGACAATTTGACTGTCAACTACTGTTTTCCATGACTTGAGCCTAAAAGGAACTGATTTTGCAAGCTAATCACATGGGCTTTTATTTAGGTGTGGGAATTATCTACTTCTAATGACTAAATTTCCAAGATAAGCTTAATAATGATATTTATTTTGGGTAATATTTTGGACTTACTTATTTTTATAATTGTTATTTAAATATATTTTCTCATTCCAGATTTTTAATAATGCCAATATAATTTTAGTCATTAAATGCTACAAGTTTTTACCAAATGAAAAAAAAAAAATTACAAGAATATATCTTATATGATGAGTTGTATAATATTGATTATTCCAGTACATTACTGCAAGATCCAACAGAGTTTACCTGATTTTCCTTTCCCTTCTTCTATAAATTATAATCAACACCCCTGTACTGATGTACTGACTTTTCTATGAAAAGACTAGTTTGCACCCTTATTTCATGGTGTCTGAGTCCATCACCAGCTAAGAGCCTTAAGGGACCATTTCCACTAATGGACTGTGTACTCCCTAGTGTAGTTAATTTCACCCTTGTGGTCACAAAGAGTTAATGTCCTCTGCTTCCAGGGTGTGAGACAGACGCTGGGGAGAAGATGATACCTTGTGTTTTTCCAAAATGGACGTCTTATAAGTCATTAATGATTTTATCTCCTAAAAGTTTTCCCTTAGTTTATTTTTTTTCTCTCCAGAAACTTTGAAGTACTATTGTACAATATGTAGCCATCACTCTTTGAAGAGGGCATTGTACCAGATTTAATTTTTTATGTATTTTTGCCTTTTGAACGACTTGATGAGTTGCTTCATTAATCTCTTGGTCTCCCTGCCTCTCCTCCATCTGGCATCAGTAGCAGAAAGAGGCAAAATTGCTCAGATAAAAACAGACAATACAACTACAAATATATCTCAAATATAGCAAAGATATTTTGTGAGTTTGGGATAGTAAAAATTACATAAACATGTATTATTTCATTTAACTGTTATTAAGCATGTGTTTTCACAGTTTATAATAGGGCACATGAATTGTGTACACAACTGTATACATAAACTGTGATCTCATGATCATGGTTCATATATTTATTCAACATATGTTTGTTGAATACCTACTATGTGCCATGAGAATAATTGGGTATAAAATGGAGTCCAAACTTAAACATAATCTTGTTCTAAAAATATGTAATTATAGTTTCCATGATAGTTTCCATGATAGTTTCCATGATAGTTTCCATGATAGTTTCCATTTTATGTATTTAGGGAATACATAAAAAAAACACCTAGGGGAGAAGGTTTTCATAAATTCACTGTCTATGCATAAAACCTTTGTGAAGCCTTCTCAGGCAAACTTTACTAAGTATGTGTAGGAGGCAAATTATACTACCTGAATATTCCTTTGTCAAGAAATGGAATCTTTACTGAGCTTCCACACATTATGTTGTGCTTGGCCTGTGATGAATGTAAAGGATTACAGGACAGTAACTGTTCTTTGTTCAAGGAATTTAGAAAATAAATAAATAAAACTTGGTCAGATTAAATGTACATATGAAATGACAATAAAAAGAACAGGTAAGAATCCCAGTTTACTCATATGTAAGTATTTAGTAGGCATGTCCATTTGGAAACGTGTAGACACTTCAAACTATAACCAAATATACCCTCATTTCTTCTTCATCCTATAAAAGCTGTTCTTCCCCAGGTTCTGAATGCGGGACAACAACAATCTGCCAACACAAAAATGTCTTTTTGGAAAGAGCTTTATTTCATGGATGAGCTCTAAAGGCAGGTAGAGTTTGTCTTTTTTGAAAGATACATTACATGTATAAAGGAGAAGCTCTCTTAAGTTATCTCCTCACTGTAGCAGAAAGACCTAATCTCATCTTCTTTTCAATGGAGAAGGCAGAACTTAAATTTGCATATTTTTGTTTGCTATACCTTCACTGTTTTTTTTTTTTTTTTTTTTTTATATTCCCCCATACAATTGCAAACGCCCCATTCTGACCCCAATCCTTCCCCTCCCGCCCCCCACCCCCCAAAAAGTGTCTCTGGTTCATAGTTTTTTGTTGATTTTGATTTTCACTTTCTTATATTCATTTTCCTGGTCCCTTATTTAAGTTTTCTAGATTCCTGCTATGAGTGAGACCATCCGGTATTTTTCTTTTTCTTTTTGGCTTATTTCGCTGAGCATGATCCCTTCCAGCGCCATCCATGTTGCTGCAAATTGCATGTGTTTATCTTTTTTGAATGCTGAGTAATATTCCATGGTATATATGTACCACATCTTCTTGATCCAGTCATCTATTTTTGGGCATTTGGGTTGTTTCCAAAGCTTAGCTATTGTAAACAGTGCTGCTATAAACATAAGGGTGCAGGTGCTCTTTGGAATTGATGTTTCTGTGTCCTTTGGGTAAATACCTAGGAGTGGAATTGCTGGATCATATGGAAGCTCTATGTTTAGTAGGTCCAGAAATCTCCACACAGCTCTCCACAGTGGTTGGACCAGTTTGCACTCCCACCAACAGTGCAGGAGAGTTCCTTTTTCTCCACATCCTCGCCAACATTTGTTGTTGCTAGTTTTTTTAATATGTGCCATTCTCACTGGTGTAAGATGGTATCTCATGGTAGTTTTGATTTGCATTTCCCTGATTGCAAGTGATGTTGAACATTTTTTCATATGCCGACCAAGTTGGATTCATTCCAGGGACACAAGGATGGTTTAACATCCGAAAATCATTCAACGTTATCCAACACATCAACAAAAAGAAATATAAAAACCATATGATAATATCAGTAGATGCTGAGAAAGCTTTCGACAAAGTGCAACACCCATTCATGATAAAAGCCCTTGAAATTCTTGGGATACAAGGAACATACCTCAACATCATAAAGGCCATCTATGACAAGCCAACAGCCAGTATCATTCTCAATGGTGAAAAGCTGAGAGCAATTCCATTAAGATCTGGAACAAGACAAGGATGTCCACTCTCACCACTGCTTTTCAGTATAATACTGGAAGTCCTAGCCAGAGCAATAAGACAAGAGAAAGACATCCAAGGAATCCAAATAGGAAAAGAAGAAGTCAAACTATCACTATTTGCAGATGATATGATAATATACATAGAGAACCCCAAAATCTCCACAGAAAAACTAATTCAACTCATCAATCAATTCAGTAAAGTGGCAGGATACAAAATCAACACGCAAAAGTCAGTAGCCTTCCTATACACAAACAACAAATCTGAAGAAGAAGAAATCAAAAAAACCATCCCTTTTATTATCAAAACAAAAAAAATCAAATATTTGGGAATAAATCTAACAAAAGAGGTAAAGGACCTATACAAAGAAAACTATAAAACACTGTTAAAAGAAATAGAAGAAGACACAAAGAAATGGAAAGACATCCCCTGCTCATGGATTGGAAGAATAAACATTATTAAAATGGCCATCCTTCCAAAAGCAATATACAGATTCAATGCTATTCCAATCAAAATTTCAATGTCATTCTTCAAAGAAATAGAACAATTATTGATGAAATTCATATGGAATCACCAAAAACCCCGAATAGCCAAAGCTCTACTGAAAAAAAAAAGAAGGAAATGGAGGCATCACACTCCCAGACTTCAAACTATATACCTTCACTGTTAAACTCCCTTACTGACCTTCCTTTCTCTCTCCTCCAACTTCCCTTAGCTAGGCTATTTAAGATGACATCTAAAGCCATATGGATGAATTCCTCAATTTTATATGCTCTCTCCATATATACAGAAGGTATACATCTTATCATTGTATTTTTTTTAGCCTTTTTTTTTTTTTAAAGATTTATTTATTTATTTATACAAGCACTGGGTACAGTCAGAAGCATGGGAGGGTGAGAGAATTCACCAGAGCCAGAGTGGGGGACAGAACAGGCAGACTGACGAAATACACTGCTGAGGGTAGCAGCGGGCGCTGCAGGAGAGCTTTGCACGCCATGTGGGACCTTTGCTGGCGGCCAGGGCTCGAACTGGTGCTGCAGAGGCCGCAGGCAGCCTCGCAGCCCAGCGCTCAACCGCTGCGCCACCAGGGGAGGCTCTTTATTCAGTCTTTATAATATTTTGATTACTTGCCCTACTAGAAGAACCAAGAGTGGTATGGGTTGATATCCTTTGCAATACAACACCACTACCAAGGAGATACTGAGGCACCATCCTGAGTCCCACTGCTCCACTGGACCCCTGTTTTCCTTTCATTTAAGTAATCTATAGTCCATTGCCATTTAATATCTTTAAAATTTATTAACCCAAAGTAATTTTGTCATCACTAGTTTGGATCCTCATCATCTTTCCCCTGGATACATTGCAATATAGTCACTTAATTCTCCTTCCATTTTTTCTGTATCCATACCTTATACACATTGATCTTTGTAAACTATAAATCTAGACTTGCCATTCCTTAGCTTAAAATTAAAGCCCTAATGCCTCCCCATTGTCTTCAGATTAAAATCCAAGTAACTTAGTATGGTGGAATAAGCATTTTAAAGTTTAGTTCCTCCTTCTTTCATCCTTGCTTGTATCTGGCATTTACTACGCTATATTCCAGCTACTCACACACACACTGAAGATTGTACCTGCCTTTCCTGGTGTCTTCTGCTCTACAACCTATTTGTTTTATCTCTCATATTCATAACTAAGAGGGTGCCTACATATACCTCCTTTGAAAATTTTTCTCTCTCACTTCACCCTTTCCATTCCCTTTCTAAGTCAGAGGTATATCTCTCATATGTGCATATGGCTGATACATACGTGTTATTTTTTATCACATAGTGATATATTTGTCCACTGCCTTTTTTGCCATAGACTTTTATGGTGTCAAGATAGAAACGTGCTCTCTCACCACTTTCTTATCGGCAGCTCACATATTGCCCTGATGTATGATGAACACTTGTTAATCATTTGTTTAATTGAGTCATTAAATACCATAGATGCTTAGGAGAATGAGAAATGACCTTAGATATAAAGATTTACTGGAAATTAAACCAGGTAAGATGCAAAAGAGCCAATAAACTTTGTAAGGCACCGAAGCTTCTCAATTCACACTGGCTCCCTTTCTCCTGAATTGTATCTAAAAACTGATTGTATTACATGAGCAAATATGAAAAAGGTATTTTAGGAGTTAAGGGAGTTTAGCATTGAAAAAAATGTGTGAGGAGTGGAGGGAGGAAAAGTCTTGGAGGTGAAGCTGGAAGATTAGAAAAACTGATGACTGCAGTCAGGACCTGGAGAGGCCAGCATAGTTAGGGAGTTGCTGTATCTATCTAGTGGTGGCAGTGGTGTCATCATCTATTTGATAACACACAGTTCAGCTTAGGAAGAAAGGTGCAAAGTAAAGGAGCAGAGGTAATAATACTTGACTAAGGACAGAGAGCTGGTATAAAGAATATAACAGAGAAATAAATCAGAATACTAAACTGGCCATGTAAAGAAGCTTTAGAGACTGTTTGAAGAAATGGAAAGTTTGAACTTTAGAGTTTGAATAATTTGTTTGCAGTTCCAATCTCTCCCATTACTATCTATATTACATGGCCAAAATATGGAGTCTCTCTAAGCCTCAGTGGACTCATGTAGAAAATGGGAATGAATACCTGTAGGCAGGGTCTTTATAAGGATTAAGTTAAATAACGTGTGGGAGTTCCAGAACTTGGCACTTCTTATTTGACAATCTGCAAAATTTAACTACCATGTTAGTGTTATAGATGCTTGGATCTGTCATGGCCTTTTTGGTTTCTTTTGTTCTTAATATTATTAACAATAGAATGCCAGTGAATGTTTTTGATCAAGAAATAGAGACTGGCGCTCTGACACTTGAGCAGATTGCTCTAAATATTTGTTTGGTTTCTCTAGTGTATCTCATGTTTCCATGAATATGTGATATGTGAATTTCATTTGGTTATACACTGAATGCAGAGGCAAAGTATCCGTCTCCTTACAGCTTTCCAAATTAGCAGATATAAGGATACTGTGCACATATCTGACAATTGATGAATGTTGTTAGCAGCAACTGAATCAATTTATGTCTCATACTACCTATGTTTCCCGAACTAGAAATGAAAAAAAAAAATAAATAGGAAAACACTTTCTGCATTTGATATGTATTGACTACATAATAAAAACAATTAAAATTGGTGAATAATATGGATTAAATTATCAATTCAAGTTTAAAAAGGCAATATTTAAACATATAAAATTCTTGCATTTTACTTTTAACCTTAGCTAAATAACTAGGCTAGAAATTATCACCAGAACATTTTTCAAATGATCATGTCCTACTTTAAACTATAAAAGTATCAATGGAAATTTTCATTTTCAGAAGATCACAGCTGTACATTTTTCATGCAGTTAAAAAAAAATCTTATCGTTCAAGTTAGATCTGTAAATTTCGGATAATGATTTGGTTTTTTGATAAATTGTTTTCTCTCTGTTGTGTACAAAACTAGATCATTCAGAAGGATCTCATTTGTCTTGAACTGTTTGCATAATTGGCCAAATAACAAAAGAAGATTTAACACAGAATTCCAAATGATTTCCAAATGAAAATGTAAAGGTATATCTAAAATGGAATGCCAACAGCACAGTGACATATAGGTTTAGGTTTTTTTTCTCAGTTATAATAATGTGGGAATAGAAAAGGTTTCTATGAATAAATAACTGATTTGTTTGAATGTTGTGCAAAAATATAGGACTGTTTAGAGCTATCAGTCATTAGGGTCACTGAAAATCAGATTAGTCTCTACTACAATGCACTACAACATCCATATTTTTGTTTTTTCATTAAGTGAGTAAATGTGTGTATATCCCAGTGATTCTGCTTTCTTCATTTCTGGTATCTATCTTGAGTTGTAGTTAACTCATTTTAACCCTCACATATCTTTTTCTTTCTATTTTATATCATTGTTCGTTTTTGCACAATGTATGCTTTCTCCTCTTAGGTATATCCCCATAAAATTCCCACCACCAATTCAGCCATGCACCATCACCAAAGTCCCCTGTGCTCTTCCCTTCTCTGTTTTGATCCCTTCCCCTCCTCCCCTATAGAATGTCTGTGATTTATAGTTGCCTTTTAATTTATTTATTTATTATTATTTTTTTCCTGACCCCTTATTTGGTTTCCCTGTATTCCTCCTATAAGTGATATCAAACAGCTATACGAAAAAAATGTTCAACATCACTTACAATCAGGGAAATGCAAATCAAAACCACAATGAGATACCACCTTACACCAGTGAGAATGGCACATATTAAAAACAAAAAAACAAAAAACAAAAAAACTAGCAACAAGAAATGCTGGTGAGGATGTAGAGTAAAAGAAACTCCCCTACACTGGGAATGCAAACTGGCCCAACCAATGTGGAAAACTGTGTGGAGGTTTCTCAAGCAACTAAAAATGGAGCTACTATATGACCCAGATTCCACTCTCAGGAATCTATCCAAAGGACACAAAAACATTAATTCAAAAGGATACCTGTAACCCTCACATATCTTATTGAATATGTAGGTGAGTAGCTTTTACAGATTCAACAGTTTAAGTGACAGAACCATCTGTAGCAGATGCAAGAAAATAAATAAGGCACCAAATTACTTTCTAGGAAGCAGCAAAGAGGAAACATACAACATGAAAATATCAATAAATGTACACTGAATTAGGTGGATAGGTAAAAACAGTACTTAAAAAGTGCTTCTTAATCTTTTAATATTTAGCCACTTTAAAAATCCTTTTTAAATTAAGATAAACTGACACATGCAGACCTTAGCTTCCATGAGATCTTCTCAGCATAGCAGGTGATGCGAGCCCAGTGTAGCAGATGATATTATCTATAGCCGTAAGGGATGTGATTTGGAAAGTAGCAAACATTTTTCTTCTCAACAAACTTCTTTCTTCCCTTAATCTCTAAACTTTGCAACTCCAAGTTAAAAGTGAAATTTTAATAAAGATTTGAAGATTAACCATCATTGAACAGTGGGGGAATAATAGTAAGGAAGATAAGATTATGTGTTCAAATATTGGGTCCACTGCTTGCAGAAGGTAGTCATCAGCACATTACAAAGACCTCTCTTATTTGTCTACCTAGAATACGGAAAATGCCCATGATATACAAAATGCTTTTGAATGACAGTGAGCAAGTATACTTCTTCCTTTGCAAGATGATTATGGCATTCTGTACAGATTTATAACAGTAAATGGGAGGTGTTACTGCCATATGAGGGGTGGTGATCTTCCCCATCATTTACCTAGGAAGACATTCAGAATTATTTTTTTTTTAAAAAATATATATTTATTTATATATACAAGAACTAGGGTACAGGTCAGAGGTGTGGGGGGTGAGAGGATTCACCAGAGGCAGAATGAGGAAAAGAGCAGGCAGACTGACTGAAATACACTGCTGAGGGGAGCAGCGGGTGAGACAGGAGAGGTCTGCTGCACCATGTGGGTTGCTCCCGGCTGGGATCGAACTCATGCTGCAGTGGCTGCGGATTGCTTCATAGGTTGCATCTTAACCCCTTGTGCCACCAGGGAGGCCCGACATTCAGAATTCTTAAAGGAACAAATATTAACTGTTCTTTGAGATTCATTTGTTTTTTAATCAATACTGACTTACACAGATACTACTTACCACTTGGCCCATTCATTAAAGTACCGTAACTTCCATATATTGGGTTCATGTTCCTCAGGATTTATACTGATATGAAGGCTAAAAAAAAACTTGGCAGATTTCAACCATTTTTGGTAAATAAAAGCCTGTGTCCTAGGGGTGATGTTAACTCAGTCTGTTGAATGAGGAGGCATAAAATGGAAACTTTTGAAATCAGTAAATTAACCTTCATGTCCCTAAATTAATAGCCCTATACCCATTCATTGTCCACTAGAAATCCCAGCTATTGAGGATCCCTGAGGGCATTGTTTTTAGGTTATTATAGAATCTGGTCCAGAAAGATGTGCTGATAGTACTCTTTCTTGGGTAGGATATTGTAGTGTGCAGAGAGAAGCTGTTCGTTCAGCCTTTGTTACCCTTTCCTGGCTCTGGGAAGTCATTTAGAGGTACACCGTTTGCTATTGTTATTCAGCTAATCTGATTGGTGTCTATCTTTAATTCCCTTTAACTAATATTATGAAGAAAATTAAGCGGAAATTTCTCCTCTATCGATATGCCTAAAATGTATGAGCACTTCTCTGATGGTGGCAACATTTTCTACTTTCTATTATAGTTATTTGTGAATAACTCTACATTCTTTGTGTGACCACAAATATTATCAAAAAGTATAGTACTATACACAAACATAAAAGTATTTACAAAGTGTAGGCATTTTATGCACCACATGTACTCAGTGAAGGTTAAATTGTATAAATCTTTCATGATCTTTTAAACTTTGCTTCTTCAGAATATACACCCCTCCTACTCTCAGTCAGGTCCTTATTTTGTGTTTTCATAGCACCATTTATTTCTTCATAGACTTTTCACAGTGTTAACTAATTAATCAATCAATTAATTATAGTCTTGTACTTAATAATTTGTTTTCCTACTAGATTCAAAAAGGCATTTACTGTACCTGTCTTATGACCAGTATTCCTGCACATATCATAGTACCATAAGCACTCAAGGGATATTTTGTAAATGAGTAAAAAATGCTTAACTAATTACTATATCCTTCCATAGTTACAGAAATGAAGATTTTATTCCATTGCCCCATAAGACTTGTTCAATTATTCGGTGTATGTCCCATAGCATGTTAGACTCTACATTATTATTTAAACCCAGAAGACAAACTTGCATTTTGTTCAAATGATCCTCTTTTTCTTTTTTTACCTTTATCTCTCTTTTTTTTTTTTTTTTAATAGAGGCATGTTTTTATTTATTTATTTGTTTGTTTGTTTGTTTTGTTTATACATGCACTGGGTACAGTCAGAAGCGCGGGAGGGTGAGAGGATTCACCAGAGCCAGAGCGGGGAGCAGAACAGGCAGAAGGACTGAAGTACACTGCTGAGGGGAGCAGCGGGCGGCAGGAGAGGTCTGCGCGCCATATGGGACCCTCCTCCTGTGGCCGGGGAGCAGCCGGGGATTGAACCGGCGCCGCAGAGGCCGCGGGCAGCTTCGCAACCCAGCGCTCTACCGCTGCGCCACCGGGGAGGCCCTACCTTTATCTCTTAAAGGAATTTTGAGTTCAGCATGCAGTTAACACCTTTTCCATAATCCTTGTTTCTATTTCTTTTTGTTACCTGCCTTCTAATCATTCTCCTGTTTGTCAATATTTCAACTTGAAATGAAGTTGCTTTGTGAAATTTGGTAGTAGAGGTCCAGGCAAGGGAGTAATCTGTAGATTTAGTTATCTCTGGTATTTCCTAAAGTCAGCTATCTTGGATAATCAAAATTGATTATGTATTTGGGAGAATGATTCCAAATGAATCTCATGAGTTTGCCTAATGGCAAACTCAGATTAAGTTAAAAACCTGACAAGTGTAGCCATAAGAGAGATTTGATTCATATAGTTAAATCAATATTTTTCTATTATTGTTACATCTCTACATTGGAAACCAAAATCTAAATTTTAATTTTATCAGGGTTAAATATTTAACTTTAATAGTGTATAAGAAGAAATATTAGGGCCTCCCTCATGGCTCAGCAGGTTGAGCGCAGCGCTGTGAGGCTGTCCGCAGCCTCTGCAGTGCGAGTTCGATTCCCGGCCGGCCAGGGAGATACCCACATGGTGCAGCAGACTTCTCCTGTCTCACCTGCTGCTCCCCTCAGCAGTGTATTTTGGTCTGTCTGCCTGTTCTGCAACCTGCTCTGTCTCTGGTGAATCCTCACACCCTCCCACACCTCTGACTTGTACCCCAGCCTTGTATAAAAATAAATAAATCTTTAAAAAAAGAGAAAGAAATATTAGATAATAGGTTATTCAGAATTCTATTGAAATTGACATACAGTCTATCCATAGAATAAAAATGGATTATAGTAAACATGCTACCTTAACTGAGAATCATTCCCTTTCATCCCACTCAAAACAGAACAGATTTCTTTCTTTGTATTCATTGCAAGAGTCAGAAAGAGAAATGTATCCCCTTAGAAAGCTGAGTTGCTCCAAATGGGAGTTTCTTTATCTTTGTTATCTTTCTACAAGCTGCAAACAATTGGCTTGTTTCTAAGCAATCATGTTGTAATTAGTCAATAATGACAGTAAACAAGGGTCCCACTCTTCAGTATTTCACTCCTCCAATAAAATGATTTGCAGGGTTAGTTTAATGGAGTGCTGTCACCAAATTAATGGCCTCACTTTGAAACTATGTCATCCTGTCACCTGGACATGTTTGTTAGGTGTCCTGGAATATAGTTACAAGGAAGAGCCTATTAGCTTATAGCAATGTTGCATTTCTCTGAAGCATTCAACGTGCATACTTTATTTGCAGTAATACACCAAATTATCATATTTGTGCTGCTTTTGTTCACAAAAATGTGCTAGTTTTTTGTTTGGTTTTATTTTCATCCTTGAAAGGTGACCTAAAGTGTTCTGGAAAGCTGTACACTTTCATGGCTCCAGTTTGGCAAGGTAAGGGAATGACATCATTTAAAATATGTTATTTATCTCTCCTTAAAAAAAAAAAAAATCATTTTCTTTCCAGTTAGTGAGGACATTTGTGTGTGTGTGTGTGGTTTGTTAAAGTAATTCTATTTTATGAACAAAAATTTCATGTCTATACTTAAGTACCTGTTGTCTCTCACATATTTTCCTTGAGGGTCAAGCATATGTGTGTACTGAAGCAAAATATAGAAACATTTTTTTGTACTTAGAAGGCTTACCCTCTGAGAGAGACATCTGTTTCAGTCATGTATTTTTGGCATCCATGTATTTTAAGTCTGGCCTCCATACAATGAAATACTTTGGGGACATCACAGCTAACCTATCTGGATGGAGTCCAACAGGAGATTATCTTACATAAAATAAAATGTTATTTCTTTCTATCTTTAGAACAATAAACCAGTTTATTAAAATTAGCGAAACATTCTTTAAAAATAAGTTTGGGAACAGTTCAATTCACAGAAAAAAAAATAATGCTGGCAACAACCAAACACATATCTTTTTCTCAATAATTTGTTATTTTACTAATTCATGCATTCAGAAAAGAAGAGGACACTGGTTGGCATTTAAAAACAGAATAGTAAATAAGGTAAGAAATGATGCTGACCATCAAGAAATTTAGAGAGTTAGTTGGGAAAACGGGTACACAGGTAATTATAATGGAGTAATAAATACTGTAATGAGAATTAAGTTCTCAGTGCTGTGACAGTATTTGATGGTTGTCGAGGGCACATCTAAACTAGCCCTTCAAGATTCGGGGAAATTTTATTCAAGTATTAAGGTGCTCAGCTGCATTAGCCACATGTAATGCGAGATGATGTGGAAAGAATATTCCAGGCAGAAACAAAAGCAAGAGCAATGGCCTGAAGAACACAAAGATTAGGATGAATTTAAAGAAATGAAATTGATTTAAATTATCTTCTGAAAGGCACTATCAGAACTTGGTACCTTATTCTGACAAGAGTTGCAAGCTAATATAAGGTTTTGAGGGAAGTAGTGCATAATCAAGTAGGTAATACAAAAAGATCTTTCTGAGTCTAAACAATAAACTGGGTTTGAAGGGAACAAGATTAGAGGTAGTAAGCCCATTAAAATGTTAAAATAATCCAGATACAAGGTCCATCCATGTTGTCACAAATGGTAGAAAATACTCCTTTCTCACGACTGAATAATATTCCATTGTATATATGTACTAGATCTTTTTTATCTATTCATCCAGTGACAACAGTGTAGAGTTGCCAGTTTACCACATCTTCACCAGTGCCTGTTGTCTCTTTGATGTGGAGGGAATTATATAAGCTTTGTGTTTAGAACCCTGTGTTTCTCCTTTAATTTATATCCTATTGCTATAGTAATACTATGATTATAAGCATAGCATTTTCAATGGAACTGGAGGGTGGCATGGGGAAATTATAGCCAGCTTTTAAAAGTTGTTGTCTTCCTCAGAAACCCTTAACTTGTGACTAGCATCTGAGGTGAGGGGAATCTTGTTGAAAACTATGCTTTTAGCCTGTGAATTTTATGTAGCATTAAATCATAAAAATTTTAAGTAAGCATTACTTAGAGTTAAGGGTCACAATATAGCATTGGTCAGGAAAATATCAGCTACCAAAGTAACTTTGAAGGATAGGATACAAAAACTGTTAAAACAAGAAATGAAATTTAAATTCATAATCATAATGGGAGATATTAATATTCTTATATAAAATGATGTGTCAGGCAGAGAAAAAAATCACAAAGATGTAGAAAATATGAACAACAATTTTGATTGTTATTATATACTTAGCATTAAGTAACTAAAAAATGCTCATTTTCAAGCATCATGAAACATTTAAAAATTAACCATGTCAGTTAAGGTTATTCTGAAATACTTATAAAGTTAAGCATACTTCTTTGTCAGTTGCCTTATAATCAGATCTTCATTATTATTATTTTAAAGTCTTTTGCTATTTATACATATAACTTATTTTAATATTTCATATTCAGATAAATCACAGGAACAGGACTCTGACAAATACTCTAGAAATACAGGTTTGTCATGGAACCAAAGTTAAAAAATTGCAGAACTAAAGAAAAAAACTAGACATAAAAATTGCTAGCAAGAGATCAAAATTTGCTACATAGAATGAATTGTGAAGGACTAATATAATTTCTAATCACTTTTTAAAATATTATTTTTTAATGTTTTGCTTTTTATAGAAAACTTTGACTTGAACTATGTTCTGTAGCAATTGTAAATTACATCATTTTGTGAAATGATACATTTGTTTTTCTTCTCTCTCTGACACCCCCCAAATGTGAACTAATATTAAGTATTTGTGTTTCTCATGGTTTGCATTTTTTTTAATAAATCCAATAAGATTCCATCTACCCCTCTATGATATATTGTTGTAAGCATGGTTGTATTACTGAGACTTTGATCAGAATGTTATATTTGAGACAGGATTGATTTCAGGAATCCACAGATCTCAATACTTTTAATGAAAAGGCAGCCTGTATGCCTTCCTGTCAGATTCCAAGTCTATTAGGAAATCAGTAAGGAAGGTCAAACTTTGTTTTTTTTTTCCTTCGATTTTTTTTTTTTTTTTTTAATTTATACAAGCACTGGGTACAGTCAGAAGCGTGGGAGGGTGAGAGAATTCAGCAGAGCCAGAGCGGGGAGCAGAGCAGGCAGAAGGACCGAAGTACACTGCTGAGGGGAGCAGCGGGCGGCAGGAGAGGTCTGCGCGCCATGTGGGACCCTCCTCTGGTGGCCGGGGAGCAGCCAGGGATTGAACCGGTGGCGCAGAGGCTGCGGGCAGCTTCGCAACCCAGCGCTCAACCGCTGCGCCACCGGGAGGCCCTAAATGTCAAACTTTGGTAGATCCAGAAACACAAGCAGAGGAACTTATCCAACAATATAGGTAAGATCCGACAGTTAGACCCTGGCATGGTCCTGAGCCTTGAGACTGGTCATTAAGAAAAGAGCTCAATTTGAGATTCATTATGAAAAGTTCCAGCAAAGAAGATTTTTAAAATTATGTGGTTATATTTTGTTCTTATGCTTATTCAAAAAAAAAAAAAAACAACAACAACAAAAAAAAAAAAACTGGCCAAGTTTATTAGAACTAGACTTAATTTACCAATGAATTTAACTACTATTATTTGGTAGAATTGAAGTAGAAATGGAGAAGGAAATATGTTTCAGTAATATCTGTTTTTGGACAACATATTCTGATCTTCTTAAATCATTTTTGAAGTTTTTGCTTTTACATGTAAATTAGACTGGATTCTGAATTTTTCTAAAATTTTGTTATGACTTATCAAAATAACCTTTCCAAATTTTCTCCCAATCTTTTCTTTTTTTAAGATATATTTATTAATTGTACAAGAACTGGGGTACAGGCCAGATGTGCAGGAGGGTGAGCGGATACACAGAGTCAGAGCAGGGAACAGAACAGGCAGACTGGCTGAAATACACTGCTGAGGGGAGCAGTGGGCTAGACAGGAGAGGTCTGCTTGCCATGTGGGTTGCTCTGCAGCCGGTGGGGATCAAACCGGCACTGCAGAGGCTGCAGATAGCCTCACAGAGCTGCGCTCAACTGCCTGCGCCACCAGGGAGGCCCTTTCTCCCAATCTTTTTGACTTTGATTGATTGAAAACTAAAACTGCCTTTTTCTGAAACCATGAATATTGGGAATGTGGAAAGACAACTTCAGAGAGATCACTAAGATGGTTGTAACTAAAAAATGACTGTTACAGCTGATTCCCCTATACCTGATGACCTCAAACTGCAAACAGGGAAACAATTGTCTTGCCCTCACTTCATCTAAAGTTACTTCAACCCTCAATTTGGAACTCTTCATTGGTTTTCCTCAGGAGATGTGAATGGACTTGTAGTTTTCTTCAATCTTCAATTTTTCTATGTTTTCATAGAAATATTTTTTATCATTTTTTAAAAAGATTTATTTATTTATACATAAAGAGCTGGGGTACAGGCCAGAAGTGTGGGGGATGAGAGGATTCACCAGAGACAGAGTGAGGAGCAGAAAAGGCAGACTGACTGAAATACACTGCTGAGGGGAGTAGCAGGCACAACAGGAGAGGTCTGCTGCGCCATGTGGGTAGCTCCCTGGCCAGGGATTGAACTTGTGCTGTGGTATCTGCAGACTGCTTCATAGTGCTGACACTTAACTCCTTGTGCCACTGTTTAATTGACTGAATCATTCTCCAGATAAAGGGACTGAATGCTATGTTTGCAACCTGGACTATTTGTCCAATATTTCACATCTTTTATGGGTTCAGTCATTGTCTGATATGTCATCACCTCTAAACTCATGGCTTGGTTCATGGGGCTGTTGGAATAGAACATGACAGCAAATGTTACTAATCATATTAACCATTACCCTTGGCATAGCATACTATTTTGTTGGATATTTCCTATTGCTTCTGTGATTTTTGTGCAGCTGCTTTTCACTGCTTAATTTCCCAGTCTCCAGTCTATATGGTATGAACATAACCCACTCAAACACTTCTCACATGGGAACTAAAACAAAAACCTTG
This sequence comes from Talpa occidentalis, assembly GCF_014898055.3. Lineage (NCBI taxonomy): Eukaryota > Metazoa > Chordata > Mammalia > Eulipotyphla > Talpidae > Talpa > Talpa occidentalis. Next base: position 50,861,974 of record NW_023605305.1, read on the forward strand.
TCTTTGGGTGGCACTGTTGACCCTTTTCAGCAGAAAGCAGGTTAAAACAACAGACCCATCACCATTTTGATTTTAAGAATAAGATTTTTTTAAAGAAGAGGGGGTATATTGTGGTCCAACCTAAGACAAAAACTGTGATATAATCTCTTCCTTAACATTTAACATAGCAGTTTAGTTAAATGCACTGTGCCACATTCCTCAGGGTAATGGTAATGGGTTTCTTAATACTTAATGATATATTTTATTCCTTCTTTGGATGGTGATAAAATTAGAGCATGAAACACATCAGTGGGCAATTTTAACCTAATAATAACACAGAGGAGTGCAACTGTTTGAAGTCATTGATAATCTTGTGCAAGCATTTTTTTTTCCTTTTTGCAGAGTACTATGAAAATCTACCATTGATCAAGATTCAGCAATTCAAGTGGTCTTTATGTGACTCCAGAGATTGAGCACATCTGCAGTTATTATTGCAGGTATGTTACAGAGAAGAATTGTTACTGAGAGTAATCGCCGTAAAACGGAAAGGTTCAAGGTTCCCTGCCAACTGAAGGACATGTAGATTTGAACAGTGAGAAGATGGAGAGAAGAGACATGGAGGAGGCATGTTGAGAAGAATCATGTGAAGAAGGGCGTGCTTGCTTGTCAGCTTAGGACTTGCACAAGGGACTTGGAAGACATGAAGATGCATGGAGTCAAGATATATGCAGATACTTGGAAAAGATGTGGGTGAGAGACTGTGGAGAGGCTGACAATGGCAGCTGTTACCTTGATTTGTGCTTTAATTTTGCTCTTTTCATCTCAAATTTGCCTGGTCTTTTCTGCCCCATTCCTCTGGTTCCCTGCCAGAAGATGCCTGAGAATTGTGGCAAGTTTGATTCTGCTTTGGGCCAACCCTGTTTGGCTGGGCATTTATCCACAAGGGTAACTTTCTGTGTTTTATTGGGAAACTATTATCCTTTCTTCTCCTATCTCTATGCATGCTAACCTATTAAAGTTCTTTGACCGTAAGAGAATTCTTTGCCCTTATATGGTGGTTGGCAAAGTACATTTATTGTATAAATGTTTTTTTTTAAAGATTTATTTTATTTTATTTTTATTTATTTATACAAGCAGTGGGTACAGCCAGAAGTGCGGGAGGGTGAGAGAATTCACCAGAGCCAGAGCGGGGAGCAGAGCAGGCAGAAGGACCGGAAATACACTGCTGAGGGAAGCAGCGGGCGGCAGGAGAGGTCTGTGTGCCATGTGGGACCCTCCTCTGGTGGCCGGGGAGCAGCCGGGGATTGAACCAGTGCCGCAGAGGCTGCGGGCAGCTTCGCAACCCAGCGCTCAACCGCTGAGCCACAGGGGAGGCCCTATTGTATAAATGTTAAGGAGGATTCCCTAGGGTATCCCTCAGTCTACCTGCTAACAGGTACACATAAAATAAAATCTCATTCCAGTGAAAACTGATCAAGGACCAGACATGTGGATGCTACACAAAAGGAAATCCCAAAGACCTGGGCAACATGGGAAGAGAAAGAACAGTATCAGAGCAGAGACATTTTTCTCATTTGCTTTTGCTATGGTTTGAAAGGGCTAGAAATTAAAATGAGAACCGTACTGACCATGTGCTAGATCATGAAGAAAGTATCAAAAATTTTAAAGAAAATGGTATTATATAGTACAACTTATGAAAAATTGAAACCATGCCCTTTATTCTATATAGTATACAGGTTTTTACAAATTTTTATTTTATGTATTTTTTACATCATTTTTCATTTTCATCACAACGTATGCATTTTCATCCTGGTTATATTCCCCATACAATTCCCACCTCCCTTGTTTTGATCCTACTCCCTCCTTTCCCCCCCGGTAGTGTGTCTCAAAAAAGATAATATACAGTTTTAACTGTGTTCTTTCTCAATTTAGAGGCATCTGGTTCTCTAAGTGAAATTGCTTGAAGAAATGGCACCCCTTCTAACATAGGTAATTATTTCATATGTAGAGGAGGTTTATTTTCATATGTAGAGGAGGTAATTATTTCATATCAGGGAGATGTCAAAGCTTGGTTTCTGTAGACTGTCAACTTCATATTTGTGGGACATTATTCTTGTGTGTGTGTATATATGTGCATGTGCATGTGAATTACTGTCCAAATTGACCTTACTTTCAACTCTCAACTGTCTTTCCCTTGAGTATTGCTTGACCTTCTTGGAAGACTGCTGGCACAAGTGACTCAGTAATTAATCTTATGCAGAATATCATCAATGATGCTGAACAGAATAATGATCTCAATAAGCACAAATGTGTAATATTAACATATAGCTTCAGGGTATTGTTCTTTAATTGTCTTTCTTTAACAGAAGTACAATTTGTTTCAAGATTTCTTCAGTTGATCTTACAGTGATTCAAAATTTTTAATTGCAGGACGAAATCCATTTGAAGATTGAAAAATGAAAAATGATTTTGGGATAATTATAACAATCTTGAGAACGATCCCCTCCCCTTTTTACTTTCCAATAATCTTTGACTAGTATTTTTTTTTTTTTTTACCTATACAAGACGTACCACTGCCTCTCAAACTTAAATCTGCATACATTATCACCTAATGATCTTGGTAAAATGCAAATTCTGTTTAAGTGGGTCTGGGGAGAAGCCTATCATTCTGCTTTTCTCACAAGTTCCCAGATGACACAGGTACTGTTGGTCTGTAGATCACACTTTTTAGTGCACAGAGTGAAACAATACTATTGGTAAAATTTAGTGAACTGTGTTATCCTGTTCAACTTATCCAGTGATTAAACTTGTTCAGCTATTTAACTGAATCAGTTATAAATAGTTTAGCAATTAAAAATGTTTTTGAGAGAATCTGAGACAAAAGGAATATTTAAACATAGTGGACCAATAAGTAAAGAGTATAGAACTTAAATATTTAATACTAGTTCTGTTATATAATTGAGAAGACTATCTTTTCTGCAAATATGTTCACATATTAACAAAGCAGTGCTATTTATTTTAACATGATTTTACCGTTTTTACCAGTAGATGGCAGTAAATATTCAATCTTTTGGGAAGAGAGTTTGTAATAGAGTACTTCTTAAAAATCAGGAAGTCTCTTGAAAGTGCTCCCCAACACCGAAGACAAAATCTAGTCTCCTCATTTGCAAAATCACCTTTATTTGGCATGGGTTCTAAATATTTACCTCTATCCAACTTGGATGTTAATTAGTAATAAACATTCCCATTTCAGGGAATCAGAAAGCCATTCCCTATGAGAGTGATGAAAAAAAGGAGTCTAGGATGAAGTTCACATTTGTATATGGGTGTGTGGTGATAGGAAATAATTCTATTTTAAAAGAACAAATCTTGAAATATGAAGAAAATTTTTAAAAAGGAGTACTGCCTGCTGCTGCACTGTGGGAGGTGGGGAGGAAGATCTATTGTAACAGAGGGAGGGGGAATGAATACTGCAATAAACCTGGAAAGCTGAAAGTTTCTTTTATAGGGAGGAGTAAACAGGCTACAAACTAAAAAATGTGGCTAAGTAGGATGAAAGGGTGAGAATGGAGTCAAATCAGAGAGTATTTTACCCCAGGCCAGCCTATTTTAGAAGGGGCTATTGAGGAATTTTATGGCTTAAGGTAAGGGCGGGTCAAAGTTCAGAGCCTGGGGGAAAGAGATGGTTTAACTAAACTTTGATTAATAGCCATCTATTCTAATTGATCAGTGGGGACAAGCTGCCCAGTAAATCATTAACAAGACAAAGAATAGGAGATACTTAGTCTGATCTTGTCCTAGGTGAAAAAGGGGAGTACCCATGATTCTGAACAAGGGGAGATTGTTCTCTGTAGTGCCATTGCATAGAATGCAAAAGGGTACTTTAAAAAAAAAAACAACAGCATTGCTTTCCAGCATCATTTGGTTTGGGTAAAGTTCAACATTATCGTGGGCTAAAAGTCTTGATAAGGGATTAGAAAAAAACAGAGGATTTATCTTTAGTAGTAATTTATTAATATTTATTGAAAATTCAAACAATGGGTAGGTATGTAACAGGGTGGTCCCCAGGAAAATGGGATGTTCCAGGTTCCCTGCCCCACCTGAAGGAAGGTGGAGCTAAAGAGAAGAAAAGAAGCTGGGGAAGAGAGGGAAGAAGGAAGGAAGCAGGATGGAGAGCCTGAAGGAGCCCTGGAGGAGGCACATGGAGCCGAGAGACGTGAAGAAACTGTGCTTGCATTTTGGTCGTGGACTGGTTGACACAGATGTGGGTGAGACTCCTGGGGAGGTGACAATGTTGGTTTTTGTCTTGATTTTGATTTTGCTCTTTTCCTCCCATACTTGTCTGGCTGTTTCTCATTCTTTTCTGTGGGTCCCCACTGAAGGGTGCTTTGGACCTATGGCAGGCTTTCGGGCCTTGCTCTGGGCCAATCCTGTTTGGGTGGACTTTTACTCATGAGAGGATGGGTAACTGTGGGTGTTTGATTTGAAAACTATATTCTTTGTCTTTTCTGTATTGTTTACTAATTGAGTTAAAGTCCCTTCTCATTAAAGTCTCCCATGTTTTGTGCTGGTGCAGCGGATGGCAGGTTTGGGGGCTCCGGGGTGTCCCTCTCCCTGCCCTGTAACAGGTATAGACTCTATCCTTAAAGGAACTGTTAGTGTGGGGCCTCCCTGGTGGTGCAAGGGCTTAGGTCTCAACACTGTGAAGCTATCAGCAGCCAGTGAATTACTGATTCAATCCAAAGGCCAGGAAGGTGACCCACATGGCCCAGCAGACCTCTCTTGTCTCTCATGCTGCTCCCCTCAGCAGTGACTTCCTGTCAGTCTGCCTGTTCTGCTCCTCATTCTGTCTTTTGTGAATCCCCTCACCCTCCTCACCTCTGGTTTACACCCCAGCTCTTGTATAGATAAATAAATAAATCTTAAAAAAAAAAAAAAAAGGAACTGTTAGTGATCAGAATGAGAGAACCCCAAGAACCCCAAATCTTGCAGGCTCTAAGTGGGTTCTGCCATTCACTGTATAAAATCCAAACATTTTCTTAGTGTGCAAGACCTTCAGTGGAAACAAACTTTCATGGAAGTAGTACACAATAGAAAGAATAGAAAAAGAAAGAATACAGTCTCCAAGTAAAGCACCCAAAGTTACCCATTCCCTCATGAGTAAATGCCCAACCAAAGAGAATTGGTCCAAACTGGGGCCACAAATCTAAGGCACCTTCTGGGAGGGAATCCCCCAAATCCTCTCCTTCCTTCCTCTCCCAAATCCTTACCTAGTCTTTTCTAGCTTCTCACTGCTCATCTCCACTCCTCCCTGGGTGGGTTAGGAAACCTGGAACCTCCTCTTTCTATCGAGATGTTACAGAAACCATAAGTTATAATTCAAAATGTTCCCTGTGGACCTTGCTACATATTCAGTGCAGGGCATTTTTTAATTTTCTAGGTGATTTGAAAAAAATGGTTTGATTTTCCCCCTAATTAATCTAGGTTAAAAAGTTAAAATAGTTAGTAATAAGGGTTTTTGGGATAAATGAGTGAATTCTGCATTAAACATATCATTACTTATTTAAATGTTTAGTCTCAACTAAATAAAATTTGACCAAAAAGTTAATTTTTGAAAAATAATCCATTGTTGATTATGGACAGGTCTTCTCAGGTGTTTTCTCTAAAGTGCAAATAATGTTTATCAGGGTACACATACATCATTTTTTTTTAAGTTTACATAGTCTGTTATCTTTCTAGAAGTACTATGATGAGATGTCCTTTTCACATAAAAACTGAAGATTTATGATCATAAACTGCAAGAATGAAGGAACATTTCAAGATCCTATCCATGATATCAGGTTATTAAAAAAGAACCTTTCCTTCCATCTATTTGTGAAGGGGCTGTGATTTCCAGTGGAGAATAAAGGTCTGGAAATCATCATGTATTTCTAGGCACTAATATATGATTTTTCAAAAAATACCATCAACAACTTGACCAGGTATAAGCAATAACAAAATACCTATAAATGTAAGAATCTTCCACAAATTAACAAAACTAAGAAAACAGAAAAATGACACGGGGAGGGTTTTGAGTAAACTCATTTAGTTAAAAACATTATTGAGTAAATGCTCTGTTCCAGGAATAGGGCTATGTAAACTGAATAAAAAGTTGTTATGTACTTTTTTTTTTAAGAAGAAACTATTCTTTATTTTTTTTTAAGATTCATTTATTTATTTATTTCTAAGTTTTTTTTTTGTTTTTTTTTTTTAAGATTTATTTATTTATACAAGCACTGGGGTACAGGCCAGAGGCACGGGAGGGTGAGATAATTCATCAGAGACAGAGCAGGGAGCAGAACAGGCAGAAGGACCGAAATACACTGCTGAGGGGAGCAGTGGGCGAGACAGGAGAGGTCTGCGCACCATGTGGGAATCTCTCTGGCCAGCCGTTAATCGAACCGGCGCTGCAGAGGCTGTGGACAGCTTCACAGCGCTGCGCTCAACACGCTGCACCACTGGGGAGGCCCCTGTCCCTGTACTTTCGAATCGTTACAACCTAAAGGAATCAAGTGATGCATGTACCATGACAGCATTATGTCTGAGAGCAGGTGAAACAGCAGAGTAGTGGTTAATTCTTCAGAGGAGGAACATGACTATCAAGAAATATAATATGACAGAGAGGACTAGATATTCTCTAAAAATTTAATTCTCTACTTCTACAGTATGACATAGGTGAATCTCCAAATATGGACTGCATTTCCCAGCCCCCCTCACATCCAGATGAGGCCAGATGTTCTCACCATGTTCTCACCTGCTCAACAGGTAAGTAGCAGTGATGAGTGCTACTACTCCACTCCTCCTCCTTTTGATTAAAAGCATAGACTCTCAAGACCTCCAGATGATGGAGTCACTAGGTGAAAGAAATCCTGGGCCCCTGAATCAGTGTGGAAAAAAAGCCATTAGACAGAAATATGGTTATGTGGTTGAAAATCAAAATTATATTATTTTAAACTATTGATATATTGGGGTGTATTTGATACAGTGACCACTATTGGCCTAATTACTATAATGGTTACTCCATTGTTCAGTTATAATAAGTTGATTTATATGAATTAAGTAATTTCAAATTGCAAGGAACCTTACACATCTCTCCCTGTTCTCATTTTATGTACAATAGTAAGATAGATACTAACAGAAGGCATATGGCTACTTAGTAATGAACTTAAGTCTAGAATCTTGGGTTTTCCTACCATGAACTCCTTTTATTTTTCTCTGTTATCTGGGAACAACTAGCCATGGTTTTTCCTGTAGTCACAATTACCTACTCTGTTATTGAAGACAGCTGCTTTTCACCCACATATCTTGGTTTTAAACCAAAATGTATGATTCCTCAAACAATTTCACATTTATCTTATCTGAACTTTCTACTATATCTTTTCTGAAATGAGTTGGTGCCAGAACTTCCTGGTATAAAGAATGTAAGGCTAGGGTCTCCCTGAGGGTTAGCGGGTTGAGCGCAGCACTGTGAAGCTATCCACAGCCTCTGCAGTGCGGGTTCGATTCCCAGCCAGCCAGGCTTCCCTCAGCAGTGCTTTTGGTCCGTCTGCCTGTTCTGCTTCCCACTCTTTGTCTGGTGAATCTTCTCACCCTCCTGTGCCTCTCGCCTGTACCCCAGCTCTTGTATGCTTAAATAAAATCTTAAAAAAAAATAAGGCTAGAGAAAATTATACTCAACAAACATAAGTTTCTGTTAGTTTCTGTTAGTCCTGATCAACTTGCATTTCTAGGATCATAGTAGAATTGCAATTCATGATCTCCTTGTTGGTGAATGGGAACTATGTTACTAGTTTTTGTCTGAGAGAATCAGGTGTAGGCCTGAGGTGCAGGGATGAAAGAATTCACCAGAGACAGAGTGGAGAACAGAACAGATAGATTTATTGAAATACACTGCTAAGGGAGTCAGAGGGCAAGACAGGTGGGGTGGGCTGCACAGAGAGTGAAGGTCTGAAGGCTCTATTTATACTCCAGGCAGTTAGGGTTACTAGTTAAGGTGACTAGTCTTCAGTCTGATGATCTGAATTACCGTAGAGGATCACAAGATTTTCGGATCATCAACTTAATGTCCAGGTTCCCAAGGCAGTTCCATCCACTCCTTTTATCCATTCAAGCCTCCAAAATTGCCTGCTGGACAAGGAATTGGGGCCTTGGTTTTTAATTTTAGCAATGATACCACAGCAGTTTTAAGTTGTGAATGAAAGCAACCTTTGTTACTTTCAGGCCACATCTATCATTGCTACAGTATGCTTCTTTTCAATGGCACAGAGATAAGCAGTATTTAGTACTGACTGTATTGACTTGAGTAAAGATAATGATCCCCGCCCTCCCCTCCCCCCCACATACACACCCCAACACACAGCACAGTAAACATTTGTTGTTTTGGGCTTTTGAAATTTTGAAGTCATTACTGTAACATAATCTACCTATCCTGTCTGAACTAATGGCATTTCTGACATTATGGGTGAAATCTCAGATTTCAAGCCTGCAATTTGGAAATAAACTGTCTAAATTAGATCATGATTTTGGAAAGTACTAGATTAACAGTTCAGAAAGGCTGGATCTACTCTGCTACAACTTGTATAAATTTGGAAATTTATTCCTCCTAATTCATTCACAAAATGCTTTCTCAGCACCTACTCTAAGTACTAGAAGACAAAGTATAAAACTTTTTTTCCTTATAGGAGGGCGCAGGCTGTGAGGGACAGACGAGAAGACCAGGAAAGATTGCTGGATAGCTCTACAGTAATCACAGAGAAGACATTTCAACTTGAGTCTCTCCATTAGAAGTGATTTTTTTTTTTTTTGCAGAAGAAATAATACATGAAAAGGTATGAACATTTTTTTTAAGATTTATTTTATTTATACAATATCTGAGGTACAGGCCAGAGGCATGGGAGGGTGAGAGGACTCACCAGAGACAGAGTGGGTAGCAGAACAGGCAGACGGACCAAAAACACTGCTGAGGGGAGCAGCAGGTGAGACAGAAGAGGTCTGCCGCACCATGTGGGTATCTCTCTGGCTGGCTGGGAATCGAACCTGTTCTGAGAGGCTGTGGACAGCTTCACAGTACTGCGCTCAACCCGCTGCACCACCTGGGAGGCCCAGTATGAACATATTTTAAATAAAAGGGCAATCCCTTTCTTTTCTCTCTAACATCTATTTGTCTAAGTTCTGGGTTTTTAAAATGTTCTAGACAGAATCATGCCTTGGATAATCCTAATAGTTGTGAAGGTTTTAGTGTGCAGACTGAGGGGCACCCCAGAATCCCAAAACTTGCACACTGTAAAAAGGTTCTGCCACATGCTACATAAAGACAAAGCATGCTCTTAGTGTGAAAGTATGTTGATAGGATTAGTATGCATAGAGAGAGAAGGATGGATGATAGTTTCCCAATAAAACACAAAAATTACCCAACCCTTTGGGGGTAAATGCCCAGCCAAACAGGGTTGGCCCAAAGCAGGGTTGCTAAGCCCTAAAAAGTTGCTAAGGCAAGTCTAAGGCATCTTCTGACAGGGAACCATAGGAAAGGGATAGAAGGAGCCAGGCAAGTCTGGGGTGAAAGGAGCAAAATCAAAGTACAAATCAAGGTAATGGTTACCATTGTCAGCCTCCCTACATGTCTTCCCAGTGTCTCCATATATCTTGACTCCATGTGTCCCCTCCTATATCTCCCAAGTCCATGGTGTAAGTCCTAAGTTGAGAAGCAAGCAGGACTTTGTTTTCACTTGTCTCTGTTTGCTCCATGTTCCTCCTTGGAGTCTTCACCCTTCATTAGATGGGGCAGGGAACTTGGAACCATCCCTTTTTATTGAGATTCCTCTCTGTATCAAAGGAATCCTAATGACCCACTTTAAAAATAAAAAGCATTATCTCAGCAGTCACTTGGGATTTATCTGGGACTTTGAAAAAGAAGGTAAGTTTGTACTTATTAAAATAAATATATTTATGTACACTGGCCAGGGAAAATAGTGCAGATTTTTTATATATAGAAAAAAATTGTCTTAAGGTGGTTTTTTGTCATTACTTCTAATATTCTTATAAAACATGGGTGTGTCCTTAATAAAAATACACCTATCTTTATAGTTATATATTTGCATGTATGTAGTAGGGGTGCAAAATAGGCTGCTCCAAAATATAGTTCTCTGGAATATTGATTATTTTGAGTTAAAGTTACATTAGTAACAATAGATACAAAAAGGAAAGTCTGAAACTCCTCCTTCAAAACAGGAGATAAATCCCCCAAGTGAAAGATACCTTCACTATCACCAGAGATACAGAATTTAGGAAAAATTGTATAAACAAACTTTGTTACTTCTTCACAGGCCCAAACCTCTTTGTTTTGTCAACACTACTTTGTTTAAAAAGTATTTAAAAGCTGCCTGCTTTAGTCACTTCCTTGGGCTTTGTATCTTTTGGTCCCCAGTAATGTGAACTTTATTTTTCTTTCGCTAATCTGTTTTTTATTACAGAGAATGTCTCAGTGAAAAACATACTAGGGTAGAGGGAAAGATTATTTTTCTTCCTCTATAGTATGTTTCAATAGTTGCCCATTCCAAAAATACTAGAAGAGCTAAGAGGCATATTGGCACCTCACACTATTATGGAAATCTAAAAAACTCTACATGAAGTGCCAAGACATTTTTGGAGTTTTTAGACTATGCTACCCTAGGCTGCTGAATCCTCATGGTTCCTAAAGAACCATGGTTCTAGAACTACAATGATTAGGGGTAGGTCTCCTGGATGGGTAAAATAAGGTGAATACTCACCCTGGGAGGTATTATAGAATGCAGTTCCTTCATAGGGGGAGAAGGAGAAAAGTCTTTTGTCATGAAAAAATAAGGCTAGGAACAAAAGTATTAATGCTTCCTTTCCTTTGGGCACTAAGAATAATTATATAGAGGAACAGAGAGCCCTGGATTTTGAGAAGGTGCCCAGACAGAGTGAATGATGACCAGAGTTTAATGAGAACTGTAGGGAAAATCATATCTCATGCAGCAGCAATAGCAAAGGGGATGATTAAGGATCAGACAGGAGACATACTTTCCCTTAAATATACTAGAAAAAGGAAGGCTAGCATTCTGTGTGTGCAGTATGAAGGTGCCTGTCATATTTGGGTAAAAGTTAATATTCCTTTTTCAACCTGTCACAGGATCTGTAGGATGGTAGCCAAAGACATGTACAAAGAAGGAAAGGGTCTGAAACAAAGGATGATCATACTAAAAAAAAAAAAAAAAAAAAAACTAATGGGTTTGATTTTAAATCGGTGTCGGTAGTAGAAAACTATTGAAATTTTAAGCAAGTAAGATTTTTGTTTTGTAAAACAATCTCTAGGAAATGTATTGAACATGGATCAAAATAAAGAATAACTGAGAACCTGTAGAACAAACAGAATTCTGTGGTTGTATTTGCAGCATCTGGTGCCGTATGTGTATGACAGAAGTTGCACAGAAATATTTGTTTTGTGAAAGAATGGAAGCAACGATGAGGACCTGAACTACATTAGTTGCTATGAGTTAACAAGATGTATAGAATAAAAATAAATAGCACTTGGATTATTGGATATGGGATAAAAAGAAGAGGAAGTTTAAGATGACCCAGCTTCTTTGTTTGGATGAATTCTGATGTCTTTAAAAAATGAAAATCACAGGGAAAAGAATTTATTTGATTGGTGATTAGCTTCAGTTAATTGGAGTTTGACTTCCTCATTTTTTAAATGAAAAAGACAAACCAGGAAGTCTAAGTTGCCAAGTATATCTAACAGCTTATAATTTAATGATTCTAAGATATTTGTATAAGAAAATAAACTACGGTGAAAGAAGATATTATTATTGCTAAAAGGCTAACTCCCAAAAGTGCAGTATTATACAAGGACCCAGGTAGTGCTGAAGGAAGAAAGATGATTCTTTGTTGACCCTTGCTTGACCTTTTCTCTACTTAAACTTAATCTAATGTCTTGCCCATTGTTTGCTTGTTTTCAGTGAGCATTATACACCTTACATTTCTGCTTAGCTTATGGACGACTCTGATCTCAGTCCATTGTGTCTTTTGTGTTGCCTCATAATGTTTCTCCTTATACTTTTAAAAAATCATTAAGTACACGCTGCTGTTTTGATTCTGATTTTTTTTTCCTCTACTTTTCATTAGTTTTGAATTCTTTACCTACTCTTAAGATAGTAGAAATTCTGCTTGACTTGGCATCATCAGAATATGCAGTGATTTTTGATTTTAAATATATTCTTGAAATCATTAAATGCATCCCTTTCATAATTATTTGAATGTAAAATAATAATAGTAATAATTTTCTTCACACTAAACACAATGTAAAATAAGTAAGAATACGTTTAATATGAAATGTACGTGTATTTTACTTAGAGGCATGAAAGAATGCTTGAGTAAATGAAGCAATATACCATATTTCTGGATGAGAAAACTGAATGTGGTTAAAATGTTCAGCTTGTCTAAGCTAATATTGTAAGTTTAAAGTAATTAAATCAATTTCCAATTAGAATTACTTTTACCGCCACAAAATTCTCTTTTAAAATTTTTGCAAAACTGGGCCTCCCTGGTGGCGCACGGGGTTAGGACACAACGAATGTGGCTGTCCTCAGCCACTGCAGCATGAGTTCGATCCCTGGCCAGGGAGCTGCCCACATGGTGCAGAACTTCTCCTGACTCGCCCTCTGCTCCCCTCAGCAGTGTATTTCTGTCAATCTGCCTGTTCTGTTCCCCACTCTGTCTCTGGTGAGTCTTCTCACCCCCCTCCAACACCTCTGGCCTGTACCCCAGCTCTTGTACATATAAATAAATAAATCTTTTAAAAAAAGTAAAATTCTTGCAAAACAATGCTTAGAAATAGTCAAAAAAAAAAAAAAAAAAAGATCAGAGCTTATAACCAGTGATTATTACCTATGTCACTGGATAAGACTGGAAGGTGTCTTAGTTTAGTGGCTCTAGAGTCAAACCTGTGTAATATTCATGCACAAGTGACTTTTAAAGAGAATGATCTCAGAGGAAACCTTCTATGTCAGGTGTATCTTACTTTCATCATATGAAGAGAAAATGTACCCATTCAACACAAAATTTTAGTTTTGTATTGAGTTAGATTTTATGTGTTAGTAATTTTAAATTGTTCTTTTTTTTTTTTTTTAAAGATTTATTTATTTATTTATACAAGCACTGGGTACAGTCAGAAGCACGGGAGGGTGAGAGAATTCACCAGAGCCAGAGCGGGGAGCAGAGCAGGCAGAAGGACTGAAGTACACTGCTGAGGGGAGCAGCGGGCGGCAGGAGAGGTCTGCGCGCCATGCGGGACCTTCCTCCGGTGGCTGGGGAGCAGCCGGGAATCGAACCAGCGCCGCAGAGGCTGCGGGCAGCTTCGCAACCCAGCGCTCAACCGCTGTGCCACCGGGGAGGCCCTAAAATTGTTCTTAATAAGGTACTTTTATAATAGCCATTTCAAGTCATTTCCTGTGTGAAGAAAGAGTGACTAGTTAATTTTATTTTTCAGTATGGTAAAGAACTTAGAAGCTGATAGCTAAGATTCTTTGAATCAAAGTATAAAGGATGGCATTCTTAGCAAAATATGGCAAAACCCAAGTTCTCAAAGAAATTTAGATCGATGAAAAATACCATATTTTCGAGACTGAGAGTTAATTTGTTTTGCTTCAAAATGAGGTGATAAATAATAGTAGACAGGATTTTTTGATAGACCCTAATGTTTCTAGCAACTGGTTTAAATTCCCTATAAAATTCTCTCTTGAGTGTGGGTAGGATCTAGGAGGATGATGGCGGGTGAGTTTCTCTTGGTTATTGTGTTATATGAGACAATGCTTGCTTTGAAGAAGTAAGCGACAATGTTGTGGCCATTTAACTCACACCTGACAGTGTCCTCATGTAGCTGAGAGAAACCCACAGCTTTTAAGAAATGGAGGTCTTTTTTTAAAGCTGCAAGAAACTGAATTTTTCTAGCAACATGAAAGAGGATCACAAACTACAGATGAGAACATAGCCACAGTTGACCTTGTTTATAGCTTGGTAAGACCTGAGCAGCGTCCTAGTGAACCATGCTCTGACCTCTGACACATGGAAACAAGAATAAATTTGTGTTGTTTTAAACTAATGAATTTATGGTTATGTGGTATACAACAAGGGAAAACTATTATATGGGATACATATAAACATAATATCCTCCATTAAGAAAGAAGACTAGGCCTCCCCAGTGGCACAGTGGTTGAGCATGGGTTGCGAAGATGCCCGCAGCCTCTGCAGTGCCGGTTCGATCCCCGGCTGCCGGACGAGGGTCCCACATGGCGCGCAGACCTCTCCTGCCGCCCGCTGCTCCCCTAAGCAGTGTACTTCCGTCCTTTTGCCTGTTCTGCTCCCTGCTCTGGCTCTGGTGAATTCTCTCACCCTACCGCGCTTCTGACTGTACCCAGTACTTGTATAAAATAAATAAATCTTAAAAAAAAAAAAAAAAGACTGTTGGGCTTCCCTGGTGGCACAAGGGGTTAAGACACAACCTAGGAAGCTTACCGCAGCCACTGCTGCACGAGTTCAATCCCCGGCCAGGGAGCAGCCCACATGGCGCAGCAGACCTCTCCTGACTCGCCCGCTGCTCCCCTCAGCAGTGTATTTCAGTCAGTCTGCCTGTTCTGTTCCCCACTCTGTCTCTGGTGAATCCTCTCACCCTTGCACCTCTGGCCTGTATCCCCATTCTTGTATGCATAAATAAATAAATCTTTAAAAAAAAAAGAAAGAAGACTATTAACCTGGAGTAGTTTGATTAGGGTTCCGGGTCCTATAGTTTCCAGTAGTAGTGGTTGGTAATGTATCTGTATCCAGAGTATCCCACTCTCTAAATTTTTCCTTTTTAGAGTCTTCCTACAAAGGTTGGAGGGAGTAAGAGGAAGTAAGCATTGGGTTCCAGCTGTGTTTTAAGAACTGTAGATATAGGCTTTCTACATTTTCCTTATTTTATTCTCAAAAATTGATGAAGAGATTATCCCTATGGAAAAAAAAAAAACCTCAGAAATATTTACTAACTTTTGCAAAAGGTAAGGTAGGTTATAAAGGGCCTGTCTCTCAGGTCCTCTCTGACTGTCATTGTCTCCTTTCATTTGTAAATGTTACTTTTGCCTTTTTATCAGCACCTGCCTTTAATTCCTCAGTCACCTCTAGAATAAATGACAAATCCATGTGAGGCAGATAAATGGGCAACCCAATTTATTGATAATTATATATTTTTGAGAACAGAGTGAAAAAAACTTATTAACATTTAGGAATAAAATGTATAATTATATATTAAAATAGCTGAGAGGATTTATTTATTTATTTGCAGGGTAAATATTATACTGTTAGACACACTGTTGGTTGGTTGAAAGTGTTTCCAAGTATTAAAAACTAATATGCAGCAACTCAGCACCATGCAAGGCAATTTCCAGCCAGAATCTGCATTCCCTTTTGCCTGGGGATATTGTACTCTTCAACATGTGTTAGATTGTTTACTCTGTCCACTTATGTCTTTTTGAGGATTAATTATTTTGTAATATAAGTAATGCCTAAAAATCATCAGTAAAATTTCAGGGAAGCTCAGATCCACAGGAGCAATTGGAGTCAAGATAAAAGTTATCAATCAGCCCAAATGAAAAGGGATGAAAGATCACAGACATTGGCTCTCTCCTCTTCTTAAAGGGGCCTTCATCAGAACAATACACACGCTGATGCCAAGATTAATGAAATTGCTAAATCTGTTACGTGAAAAAATTTTGAATGCCATCAAATAAAAAGGATGGAGAAAAATATAGCTATTATATATAGACAAATGTTGTCTATTGCTTGATTGAGCATTGTCAGTAACTTATTTCATGAATACATACTTTAGAAACTTTTTTCTATAAACGATTAGTTTTTCTTCCTATTAAATGTAAAATACACATGCCTGACATTTAAAAAAAAAATACTAGAACATAGTTTTTGCTTTTTCTTTATTAAAGTACATTTTATTTTATGCCAGAATTATCTACTGCTTTTCAGGAATTTGTATAAATAATGAAACTCATTTTTGTCCCAGATTCCTTATATAAAGGGATTTCAGGTGTTACATAAGTCAGCCTCTTCCAACTAAATCCCTCACCATCATTATCACCAACCTTAAATATGACTTTTCAAACTCCAACCAGGTGTACTATTTCTCTCCATTCTCAAATTCTTGCAGAACTTTTGAAGAATATACAGTGGAGAATAATAGACCAAATTATGTCAGACCTATCAAGTGGAGAAGAACATGAGACAGTAATCTCCATCATTAGTGACAGTGTTCAGAACTGGACAGTTATGTGACTAGAGAGGCAATATGGCAATAAAAAGTCTGTGTCTAGGAATCAAGATGTCTGGATTTTAGTCTCAATTCTATAACAGCATCAGTAAGTTAAACTGCTGTATCAAGAAAACCAGTGCCTTCAGCAAGATGGAATTGTTTTCCTTTTAATAAGTCATTGGTGAATAGTTGAGAGATGACCATTTGCAATTTTTAACGTATGGCTTCCTATATTGTTCACACTATTGCCATTTTCAAATTATCAGAAATAGAGGAGGAAAAATAAGAGATTATGTTTAAAATTATCTGAAATCATATACATTCTTCCCCTTTATATCCTATTGGCTAAAAGTCATATCGTACAGTTTTCCCATGTTGTATACCTACAAAAAGCATCATTTGCTTTTGCTTTGTGTGTGTATGATGCATGCCGGAATTGTGCACATTGGAAACCTCGACATGACTGCTTTTACTGCAGGAGAGGATAGCAGAACTTTGCCAACAATGTCCTTTGTCCCCTGTTACTTTGATGAATATTTTTCATTATATGCCAAAAGGTTGTAATTAAAGTCACTAATCAGCTGAATTTAAGATAGATAAATCATCTTAGATTATCTTGTTGGGACTAACATAAGGAGCACATAAAAGCAGTTTTCTCTCAGTGGCAGCAGAAGGGAAGCTAGAAATTCAAAGCATTGTAAGTATTCAATGTGCCACTGTCCACTTGAAGATGAAGGGCTACATGTTAAGGAAACAGAAACCGCAATTTTAAATGTAGTGAGAAATGTAATTCCATCAATAATATGATTGAGACTAGAAGCAGATTCTTCCTCATAGTCTCCAGGTAATAGCCCAGCTTACCCACCATCTTAATTTTGGTCTGTGAAGCCTTTAATCAACTGAATTCACTTGTCTAAAGAACTGTGACATAATAAATGGGTACTACTTTAAGCTGAAATTTTTGTATAATTTGTTATGGAAGTAATAGAAAAGCAATTCAGAAAGTTGAAATGTAGTCTTCAGCTATGGGATCAAATACAGTGTGTATTAAGGATAATTAGTAGACTCTATATAATAGTTAATGTTTCCAGATTGTGGCCTCAAGTTACTCATCTGTGGAAGAGGTCAGAAGAAACCTGCAGTTTTTTTTCTGCAATGCAATTTCATGGTTACAGTAAGGATAGAGTAAGGTCATAGTAGCAAGGTCTGTCCTTCTAAGCAGACTGCCCTGTGCAGAAACCTGAGATGTTATCTCAGAAGTCAACACTACATATAAACAAATATAACAACGTCAACATTAACAATAATAATTAAAACAAATGGATGCCTTTCCTGTGCTGAGTTAGTGTAAATTTATGCACTTAGAGTTGCTCCATTTTCAAAGTTGAAAGCAGAATTCTGGATGATATTTATGTATGGAAATCCTGTTAGTAAGTATGGCCTTCATTGTGGATTGCTCACTCACAGGGTAAGGCCACTAGATATTATAGAGGAGGAAGGCAAAACAAAGAGGGTAGCAAGAATGGAAGGAGGAAGAGAAGTTGCTTTAGGCTTTAAATCAATTGTTTCTTGGGCCTCCCCTGTGGCGCAGCGGTTGAGCGCTGGGTTGCTAAGCTGCCCGGCCACCAGAGGAGGGTCCCACATGGCGCGCAGACCTCTCCTGCCACCCGCTGCCCGCTGCTCCCCTCAGCAGTGTGCTTCGGTCCTTCTGCCTGCTCTGCTCCCCGCTCTGGCTCTGGTGGATTCTCTCACCCTCCCGCGCTTCTGACTGTGTTTGTATGAATAAATAAATAAATAAATCCTTAAAATAAATAAATAAATAAATCGTTTCTTCACAAATAGATGGAAAATGTAAAGATGTTTTGCATGTACACAGAAGAGAAGGGTAGAGTTAGTTACCAAGAGAAAAAATGGAATTTGGCTCAATCTCATCCCTTCTTTCCTATACTGCCATGACTGCCATGTTCAGTATTATCATAGGTATGCATGCACAGATTCAATTTAGAGTAACAGGGTATATGGTAAGATTCTCATTGGTTTTGATCAGATCAACACCTAGCTACAAGGCATATGATTCATTGCTTATTTTTCAGACCCCAGCAAGTCTGCTCTCAAAAGCTTAAAGCAGGTTATCTGCATTTGATAACAAATGATTAAGTAATTGTGTCTAAGGTTACAGCCTTCCCCACCACTAGCTTTTGATTTTTGCATTTATTCCCTTCAAGGTCCTGTAAAATCTTAATTTCCTCCAATAAAGGTTTAGTTAAGAAATAAAACTGACTAAACTCTGAAAGGACTCATAAAATTTAGGTGTACCGTCTCTCTGAAATACTAAGTTTCAAGTAATGCAATAAAGTAAAATTAAGATTTTTTTTATTTTCAAATATCTTGGTTTTGACAAGTTTGGAATTTTAGTTTGATCATTGTCCCTAAGAATATGGTGAGTCAGAAATTTCTTTAAGAAAACATGGCCCTCTATAGTTTTAAGCTGAAGTTATTATTTAAGAATTATAGAGAGTCTCAGGCTTAGGAAGTTTAACTTTTTATTATTTTTTAATGTCTCTTTTTAAACAATCACATGGGGCTTAGTTATAAGGTGGAAGAGATAGAAACAATTTTAAAAAATCAATCTCCATGTTTTTAATAGAGTTGGTGCTGAATATCTTTGTAGAAGCTGTGGGTGAGATTTATCCCTCCCCACCCCAAAAGATATTAAAGTCTTTACTCCCAATACCAATAAATGTGACTTTAGTGGAAAGTCATTTTAAGATTGTTACATAAAGAAAGGTTGTAGGTAAAATCTGAACAAGACCCACTTGTCAGATAATTAGGTTATCTAAACTCCTTTGTTGTAGATGATAACGATAAGATTAATATAGGGTATTTCCTATCCAGTATGTCTGGGTCCTTGTAAAGAGAGGATACTTGGACCCAGAGACAGATATGCATAGGGGGGAAGCACAAATGTCATCTATAAGCCAAACAATGCCCAAGGCTATCAGAAACCAGAGAAAGACATAGAATAGTTATACCCTTATAGCTCTTAGAAGAAATCAACCCTGCTAACACCTGGATTTTAGACTTTTAGTCTCCAAAATAAATTCTCATTCTGAGAAAATTTGTATGCGGCCCTGGGAATCTACTGTAGCAAGGTCCAAACTCAACTGCTTCTTCAAGAAAACACTACACTACAGACAAGGAAATCTAATTTACCTCAGTATATACTTTGTTCAATAAAAATACACATAAAAATGGAAAGAATTAATATATTCTTGAAATAGAAATGCTTAAAATATCAATTGTCCCTAAGTTAATGAAAAAATATACTGCAGTTTTTGGAACTATAAAAATAGATTCTTAAAAGTTCATCTGAAAGAAAATCAAGCATCAGTCACCAGGGACAACTCTGATAAAGATTAGCCATGTAACAAATTATCATAAACTTAAAGGCTTAAAACAACACATATGTATAATCTCACAGTTTTTGTATATAAGACCAGCCAAAGCATAACTGGGTTTTCTATTCAGGGTGTCCTGGTTGAAATCCAGGTGCTGGCTTAGCTTCATTACCATCTGGAATTTGTTTTCTTCTAAGCTCCTTCAGGTTGTTAACACAATTCAGTTTCTTACAGTTGTAGCTCTATCATCCCCACTTTCTTGCTGATTGTGGGCTGAGGATTGCTTGTCATGTGTCTTTTTCCATCTTAAAAACTGATCATGGAGAATCTTTTGCTTTGAACTCCATTCTTTAAGAAGGGACCCTTCCTTTGTAGGACCCACCTAGGATAATCTCTTTCTTAAGGTCAACTGCTATATAATATAACCCAACCATGGGAATGATAGCCCATCACATTCACAGGTACCTCCTACATTGAAGGGTTGGAGTCATCTTAGAATTCTGCAACCACAAAGCACTTAGTTATTAATTAGAAAACAGTTTAGAGCATAGGGAATGCAACCATACAAAAGAATACTGTGTTGGTCCAGTGAAAAGCATAAAAACCTTCTGCTACAGATAGACATGTTTATATTTTAGGGAAAAAATGAAAACAGCATAGGACTATGTTTATCTTTATGTAAGCACTGGAGAAAATTGGGTTTGAGATTATTTTACTCCTGTATATATTTGTGTAAAGAAATATTGAAAGGATATTAAAAGAAATGATCAACTGTTGGACATAGGTTGGGGAAGGATTAGGCAATGTATTGTGTAAGCAAAATCAGTGTTTACTCTTTGAATTATTTGATTGTTGAGCAGGTCAAGTATACTATTTACTAATGCTAGAATTTAAGATCAAATAGAATTTATGTAATCTTTTACCTATACCTACTTATATGCAAATTTTTATTTAATTTGCTTTTATATCTATATTCTTCATTTCTGTGTTCTGTGTGCGTTTAGGTCCATGTTGGGAGAATGAGTGAAACACAGTCTCTGTTCTAAAGTAGCAGACAGAGTTCTAGTGATCAAAGGGCAAATCCAAAATTGATTATAATTCAAATAAGGGAGATGCCATCACAGAAAGATAAACAGTTTTGTTGTTTTTAAAGAGGAAAGTGATTGTACCGAGGGCCTGCATGACCTAGTCTTGTTGTCGGATATACCATCCCGATTGCCAGAAAGGACATTTTAGATCATTGTCTATTGATCCATATAACTCAAACTTGCACATTTAAAAAAACTGAAAGAAGCATTACATCCCTCAAATCTCATTAGGAATCATTGGATAATTGATTTGCACATATTGATTAGAAGACAATCTATACAGTTTACATTATTTAAAAAGTGACTTCTTGTAAGACAATAGTCTGTTTGAAAGAGAATTTGGTATGAATTTTCCTCATTTTAAGATTGTTACATAAAGAAAGTTTGTAGGTAAAATCTGAACAAGACCCACTTGTCAGATAATTAGATTATCTAAACTCCTTTTCTACTTTTGATGATCATTAGCATAAGCGGAATTTCTTCTTTAGTTACAGTCCTTGTATTCATGCTTATTGTGAGAAGTTACAAAACAAGTCTACTACATTTTTATGTTACTTGCTTTTACATTTCCCTCAAACCTCTGCTCAAATATCAGCTTCAGTGATGAGACCTTTTCTAAAATAAACACCCCCCCCATGTTTTAACTGTGGACTTGCTATTATTCTTTAAGGCACTTGCCTTTGAAACTTTTACGTATATGTGCTTACTGCCTGTCCAACAGGCAGTAACTGATGTCATTGAACCAAACAGTTACTGCCTGTTGGACAGGCAGTAAGCACATATATATATGGACACTGATATATATATATATCACACAGGGAATATATATATATATATATATATATATATATATATATATATATATATCACAGGGAATGGAGATTGAGTTCAATCATAATTTGCCAGTGATAGAATTAACCATGTCCATGTACAAAACTTCTATTTACTATTAACAATGGACTTCAGGGAATTTTCCAAGTTGGTAAGCACATTGCTGTGCAGGGAGGGTGGTGTATGGAGAGAGTATAGATGCTTTGCACCCCTACCCCTGATACCTTTGAACCCCTACCCCTGATACCTTGATCATCCTGTTCTAGGAGATCATACAGAGAATATGATGCAGATTGATCCACAATCTGGACCCAGGCAATAAAATGTTCCTTACTGTTGCTCCTGAACTTGGGAATAAACAGTGAATGTATTATTCCCATCTTAGCAGTTATTTCAAGGATGTAACCTTGAGAGAGTAAGATATAGCTGGACTGAATATGTGAATGAAGCCAGTGAAGGTCCCCAGTTAAGATTATGACTGATGGGAGTTGAGATCTACCCATCTTGTCTGAATAATAAGAGTCCTGCAATGCTTCACCAGAATTAATAAATAACTTAATGAAATTTTTAGCCTGATTTGTTTTCTAAAAGAAATTGAAGACTAGAGGAAAAGTTTCTTTAATAGCAGTTTCACAGAAGATACAAAAGATAATAATCATAATAACAATTGCCATCAAAGAGTGCTTAACACAATGGAGGCATTTTACAGGGCAATTTACGTACCTGATCACATTTGACTTCTATAGTAACTCTGTGAGGTCGTGGTTATTAAAGCAATGTACAGATGAGATATCACATTTTGTAGTGGTTCATAAAAGTTAGACAATTTCTTCTAGATCACAAGGTTGATAATAATCAGAACTGACTGGGATATAGGATCAGATTGTTTTGACTCTAATGTTCGTGCTATCCACTAATGATTGCCAAATGTCGGTCAGTGACAAAATTGTGAATTTTTCAAAAAACTAATTTAATTTAATTTAATTTGAAGGACTATCCTTTACTCAAAGTTGTGTCCTTTCTGCACTTTGGTCTTCATTTTGAGGTATGAAACATGACAATAGTAATGAAATTTTTTTGTTTTTAAGTGTCCTGACTTGAAATTAAAGTCAGTGTTCTGACTTTAATTTCTAAATTAAAGTATTTTTGATATACAGAAAGTGGTTCATAATTAATAAATACAACTTGATGAGTTTGGAGATAGGTATAATCCTGAAGCCATCACCACAATTTATGCCAGAAACCTATGTATCATGTCCAAAAATCTCTTCCTATCCTCTTATTTTTATTATTGTTATTACTAATTTCCTGATAGGAACACAGCCAATTATTTAGTATGAAATATAGTATAGGTATTATGTTATACAGTAAGTAGGACTAATCACATATAGCTGACACTTTGTACCCTTTGATTAATACTTCCCATTTACAGCCCGCCCCCCCCCAGCCCTAGAAAGCCACCATGTCACTCTACTATGTTTGACTATTTTAGATTAATCATAGAGTGGTATCATAGAGGATTTGTCCTTGTTTTATCTTATTTCACTTACCACAATATAACCTGGTACATCCTTGTTGTCACAGTGGCAGTTTCCTACTTTTTTATGGCCAAATAATATTCCATGGTGTGTGTGTGTGTGTGTGTGTGTGTGTGTGTGTGTATCCATTCTTCCTTAGCTAGACACTTAGCTTGCTCCCTTGTCTTGGCTATTATGAATAATGCTGAAATAAAAATGGGATTGCAGATATGCTTTTTGAAGATCATTTCAATTTCTTTCAAAATACACCCAGAAGTGGAATTGGAGGATCACACAGTCGTTCTATCATAATTTTTTTGAGGTGTCACCATGCTGTTTTTCATAGTGGACAGAACAATTTACTTTCCCACACTGTGAGTGCTCGTTTCTCCACTCACTCACCAATACTTGTCTTTTGTTTTATTGATAATAATCATCCTAACAGATGTGAGATGTTACCTCATTGTGTACTTCTTTGATCATTTGTGATGTTGAAAAGCTTTTTACCTATCTGTTCTCTACTTGCATGTTTTTCAGAGAAATGTCTATATAGTTCCATTATCAATTTTTAATTGTTACTATTTTTCCTATTGTTTTATAGGATTTCCTTATTGATATTAACATTTTATTGGGCATATGGTTAACACATTTCTCCCAGCCTGTAGTTTGCCTTTTCACTTTGTTGATTGTTTTCCTTTGCTGTGCAGAACCTTTATAGTTTGATAAACTCTACTCTGTATTTTTATTTTTAGTATCATATGCAAGAAATCTTTGCCAAGATTCATTGCACATTTATTGAATTCCTCTATTAGTTCTAACAGCTTTTTTTTTTTTTATTGAGTCTTTGGGGTTTTTGTCATATAAGATTATGTTTTCTGCAGAGTTAGTGTTTGATTACTGTAGTTTTGTAATACATTTTGAAATTAGGAAATATGATGCCTCTAACTTTGTACTTCATGCTCAAAATTGTTTTAACTATTAGAGGTATTTTATGGCCATGTATGATTGTAAAATTGTTTTTTTCTGTTTCTGTAAAAAATGGCTTTGGGATTTTAATAGAGATTACATTGAACCTCTAGAATGCTTTGGGTGGTATGGCCATACTAATAACAATTATTTCAATCCATGCACCCAGGATATTCTTTCATTTATTTGTATATGCTTTAATTTCTTTCATCAGTGTTTTATAATTTTCAGTACACATACTACCTTTTTGGTTATTTATTCCTAAGTATTTTATTCACTTTGTGACATTGTAAGTAGGGTTATATTTTAAATTTCATTTCAGATAATTCATTGTTAATATATAGAAATGTAGCTGATTATTAATCATTTTATATCTTGCAACTTTGTTGAATTCATTTATTAGTTCTAAAAACTTTTTTGGTGGAGTCTCTGTATATACATATATGTGTATGTGTGCATGTATATATATATATATCTATATATATATAAAATCTTTCTACACATGCAATCATATCATCTTCAAATAGAAATAATTTAACTTCTTGTCTTATTAGAGTATCTTTATATCCTTTTCTCTGGGTAGGACTTCCAGTATTATGTAAAATAGAAGTGGCTAGAGTTGGCATACTTGCTTAGATCCAGATCTTAGAGAAAAATCTTTTAATTTTTCACTATTGAGTATGATGTTAGCAATGGACTTTATATATGGCCTTTAATGTGCTTAGGTAAGTTTCATTTATACCTAATTTTTAAAGAGTTTTATCATTTTTAAGAGTTTTAATTTTGTCACTTACCCTTCCTATATCTACTGAGATAATCAGGT
This sequence comes from Talpa occidentalis, assembly GCF_014898055.3. NCBI lineage: Eukaryota > Metazoa > Chordata > Mammalia > Eulipotyphla > Talpidae > Talpa > Talpa occidentalis. The sequence goes on from NW_023605305.1 coordinate 50,886,930, forward strand.
GATTTTTATCTTCATTTTGTGAACACAGTGTACCATATTGATTTGTACATGTTGAATCCCATGGATGAATCCCTCTTGTTCATGCTGTATATAGTATTTTTTAATGTGCTGTTGAATTTGAGTTGCTGGAAACTTGTTAAGGATTTTTGCATAAAAGTTTCCTTTGTTGGCTGTAGGTTTTTTTTTTTTTTTTTTTTTTTGTGGTATCTTTGCCTGTCTTTAGTATCAAGGTAATGTTGGCTTTATAAAGTGAGTTTGAAAGTATTTCCAGATGTTCTAATATTTGGATGTGTATTATTTTTTTTCTCAAATGTTTAGTTGAATTCACTGTGATATCATTTGATCCTGGATTTCTTTTATGTAGAAAGTTTTTGACTACTGATTTAATGTCCTTATTTGTTATTTACGGGCCTTTTCAGGCTTTCCATTTCTTCTTGATACATGTTAGTTTGTATGTTTCTATGAATTTATCCATTTTTTTCTTAGATTTTCCAAATTGTTGTCATATAATTGTTCATAATAGTTTGTTGTGGTTTTTTTTTTTAAATTTTGGGGGCATTGGCTATAAAAAATTTTACTTTAAATATTTAAATTTATGTTCATAAGAATCAAATAGACTCCTAGTGGATTCCTTTTCATCTCCCTAGGTGACTACTTTATTTTTTTATTTTTGTTTTTTTTAAAGATTTACACATTTATTTACACAAGCACTGGGTACAGTCAGAAGCACGGGAAGGTGAGAGAATTCACCAGAGCCAGAGCGGGGAACAGAACAGGCAGACTGACGAAATACACTGCTGAGGGGAGCAGCGGGCTGCAGGAGAGGTCGAGACGCCATGTGGGACCCTCACCAGTCGCTGGGGATTGAACGCATGCTGCAGAGGCTGTGGGCAGCTTCGCAGGCCAGTGCTCAACTGCTGCGCCACCGGGGTGCCCTCTAGGTGACTGCTTTATAACTTCAGCCCTTTCCTCAAACATCCCACATTTTCCTTCAGAGATGCGGGGGATGAGAGGATTCACCAGAGACAAAGCGGGAAACAGAACAGGCAGACGGACCTAAGTACACTGCTGAGGGGAGCAGCGGGCGAGACAGGAGAGGTCTGTCCCACCATGTGGGTTTCTCCCTGGCCGGCTGGGAATCGAACTCATGCTGCAGTGGCTGTGGATTACTTCATAGGTTGAGTCTTAACCCCTGCACCACCAGGGAGGCCCCCACTCTCAGTCTTAAGAAATGACTGTCTCATACTTCATGACACAAACAACTCTTAATTCTCAGTACCAATCTCACCAATTTATCTGTGTCTGCTATATATTCTTTCCTTCCCTTCTGTTACAATAGATGAAGTTTCCTTGGTCCAGTAAAAGGTGAGCTTTTCCATATGTGCTCTGGATAGCCCAGCACCTTTTCAAGAATTTGAATTTCCATCTTTGAATTGACTCCTTTCTCCTGAATTGCCTATACCCATTTCCAACTGGAACATTATCATTGCATTCAAGCATGCCATGAAAACACCAATTTTAGAACAACTTCCCTTTGAGGTCAAGTCCCACTTCAACAATATCCTCATTTTCTCTCTTTCTCTCTCTCTCTCTCAAGATTTATTTATTTTTATACAAAAAATGGGGTATAGGGCAGAGGCGCGGGAGGGTGAGAGGATTCAGCAGAGACAGAGCAGGGAGCAGAACAGGCAGACAGACCGAAATACACTGCTGAGGGGAGCAGTTGGCATGACTGCAGAGGTCTGCCGCACCATGTGGATATCTCCCTGGCCTGCCAGGAATCAAACCCGGGCTGCAGAGGCTGTGGACAGCTTCACAGTGCTGCGCTCAACCTGCTGGGCCACCAGAGAGGCCCTCTTTTTTTGTTCTATAGCAAATTTGCTGAGTTACTCATTTAAGCAATCTATGATTTCTCTTCTCTCATCCTTCTCTCAACTCACGTTTATCAGACTTCCCTGGCTACTGCTCTAATAGAACCATTCATTGTCTGATCTCCAATAACCAACATTTTGCCAAAGTCAGTGTTTCAATTTTCTCTCTACATTTTACTAGATTTCAATATATAACAGAGTATGTGACTTCTCTCCTTGAAACATTTTCTTCTGGCTTCCATGGCACTGAATTCTGTGACTTTCATTTTAACTAATTAATTCTGCTTCCCCTTTGCTATAGTCAGCGCCTTTGCACAACCTATAAATATTGATATGCTATAGATTTTGTTTTTTTTGAACTCTTTTTTCTTTTTTAAGTCTCTGTTATTTCATTAGCTAATTTTTACCAGTTTCATGTCTTCAAATTTAACCTCTCTGCTGGTGAATCCTAACTCAATTATTTCCACCTCAGTCTGGACCAAGTTCATTGGCACACCTTTCTGTGACTTACACATATAGATACTTAATAAGTATCTATTTCTAAGTTTTCAAAACATGTTTGGTCCTCTATCCCAACTTATTCTTTCATCTTTTCCATCAGAGTGAAGGTCATTACTGTTCAGCAGCTGAACCTCAAAACATCAGCTCCAATCTTTGTATTCTTTTTTCCTTGAAGTTTAATAGCATCTTTTTTTCAAAATGTCCTAAAATTATTCATTCTTTTCCATATCTAATCCTATCACTTAGTTTCATGTTGACCACTGCAATGGCCTCTTATGTGATTTAAGCCTTTCTATTCTGTTTCTTTCCTTTCATCCTGTGCCTCTGCTAAGCCAGTATGTGTGTAGTATGTGTAGGAACTTTGGTATCACATCATGTCTCTCATTTCCTTAAAAATCTTTATAGATACACAATTGCATTTAGAATAAAATCCAAATTCTTAGCTTATAAAGGCATACATCATATGAGCCCTGCTCTCTCTTACCTCATTTTATGAATCCTTTATTATCCAGGATTAGAAGCTAGTTATTTTCTCTGCCTGGAATGTTTTTCCTACAGATTTGAATAACTTTCTTCTCCTTACTAATTAATCTTGATTTATATACCTCTTCCTCAAAAAGAGTTTTTTGATTATGCAAATTGAAATAACTCCATGTCACATCATGTTCTTATTTTCATGAGAGAGCCCATGTCACTTCTTCATTTTAACCTATTTACTTATTTATTATCTGTCTCCATTGTAATATAAGCTCCATGAGAAAAATGGATCATTTGTTCCTTGCTTTAAATACAGTGCTTACAAGGGGACTTGGAAAATAGTAGGCTCTTAATAAATGCTCATTGAACAAGTAAAGAAATGACTGTGTTAATGATTACCCTTCATGTGTGTTATACATAAAAGATTGAGAACAACTTGAACTGGATAGAATAGCTTGAATTAAGTAAAAGTTTAAATTATACTTTTTAAAATGAGCTTCATTTCTTTTAGTTAACCTGATCTAGATTAAGAAAGAATTATACAGAAAACCTGCTAAAGAACCTTCTTTAAAGAAAGAAGACAATGAATTACAATTATACTATTGATTACTTTTATGTAGATAAATACTTCTAATGGGCTTTTAAATAATTCTTTTAAATTAAATAAATATTTCCCTGCAATCAGTTTATGTATTCTTTGGCTTTGAAAACTCGATTTTCCTTTTTATCCACAAAATTTTCATGTTAAATTTCACCCTATTTTATGACTGAATAATTATACATTTTTAATTAGTAGAATATGAAGTCATGTAATAAAAGAAATTTTAAAATAGCATTTAGAAAAAACTATTATCTATGTCTCCCTGGTGGTGCAAGGGGTTAAGCCTCAGCACCATGAATCTATCAGCAGCCACTGCAGGACTAGTCTGAACCCCCCTCCCTTCCCCTTAGCAGTGTTTTTCTGTCAATCTGCCTGTTCTGCTCCCCACTCTGTCTCTGGTGAACCCTCTCACCCCTCTGCACCTCTGGCCTGCATCCCAGTTCTTGTATGCATAAATAAATATAGCTTTTTAAAAAATTAAAAAAATAAAAACTATTGTCTTAGTATCTAATTTCACATTATGGCATGTCTCTTAATATTTTAAATGTGTGTATTAGGTATGGAATGTTAAAAAGGATTTTAAAAAGGTAAATGTTATTTGATCTGGAAATAAAGCAAATCTTTAAGGTCTGGTCACAGATATCCAGTACTATGTTTGGTATCAGCATGGTATTCTTACAGTTCATAATCTGTTGATGATACTATAAATCTCCCTTATCTCTTGAATATATTAATTAATATAAAATCAGAATATCTTCCTGTTTTCATTGCAAAAAAATATTGATTGCTAGTGATGTTATCAGGCACTAGGTTTGATACTGTAAATATAATGATGAATTATAGAGTCCTTGAGATTAAAAAATAAATACTCTAGTTGGGGCATCAGAATAAGTAACAAGAAATAACTAGTATGATGAAAAGTCTAGCAGACTTAAGTAAAGGCACTGTACATAAAAGGGTTTCCTTGAGCCACAGGAGAAAGATAAATACTGAATAGTTTTACTTATATGTGGAATCTAGAGATACCAAACAAAGGATCTGATAAAGACAAATGGTAATACACCCTTGAAAACAGACCATAGATCTGAGACATTCAGGAGTGAATAGGGAAGTGGCATAGAGGAAGAGAACAGAAAACAGGGGTGCAGGAGAGCACAATGGACTATGATAGAGGACTATGGGTGCTTTAGTGGTGGGAAATCTATGGTAACCACACATGAGTGGAGAAATACTATATTGTGAAAAAATAAACAAGGATGTTTAAAAAATAAAAATAAATAAAAAAGAGTTTCTACTCTTGAGGGAGAAGTTATTATCCTAGAAGGAATGACACTAATTTTGAGACTTTTAATATTGTCAAATAAATGTTTTCCAGGTAATATGGAAGGGGAGGAATATATTTGTCAGATGGTTCAAAGCTCAAAGGATTAAAAATCAGAGAGAAAGAATAATATAACTTGAACATCCGGAAAACTTAGGGCAATTTATCACAGCTACAGTAAGTAGTCATGAGGGTAGACATCCTTGTCTTATTGCTGATTTTAATAGAAAAACTTTTAGTTCTTTGCTGTTGAGTGTGATCTTGGCTATGGGTTTGTCATCTATGGCCTTTCTTATGTTGAATTACATTCCTTCTATACACATCTTGTTGGGGGATTTATAAAAGTATGTTAAACCTTGTTAAATACAACTTTTATTCTTAGTTTCTTTAAAATGAGTGCAAACTTTAGAGACTTGTGAAGCAGTCTTCTACCACATTCTTTCTCGATTTGTATTGTTCCCAGAACTTTACAGTGACTGTATAAACATAATTCAACAACATTTCTTTTTATTGACCTATATTTATTCATCTCCCCAAATATTCTACTTAATGTTTATAGAAAATAAGTTACTTTAGAAATTTCTGTCTTATTGGCTTATATTTAAGCAATATAATTTCAAAACAATGATAGCTGAGATTAAGGATCCAACCAAACTCATTGTTGGTAGCATAAAACTCAAAATTTGGATAGATAAATGAACACTTTTCAGTATCCATTAGTATTAAAAAATAGCTTGGTTGTTACAAGTGTTGAATGTATGATGAGCATTGCTCAGCATGTTTCACTGAAGGGGTGGAGAATAATCAATTCTCCCAGGGAGTGCTTTAGGTGAAAGATGTTTCAGAGCATTCTTTGTAACAGCATCTACTTTGTAAAGTTTATGGAAGACTTTAATGAGATTGCATGAAAACACCTAACAGAATGTCAGGTGCATAATACATATTTAAGAGTACATTGTTTCCACTTCATATTTAGTATTATTTATCCTTATCAGGTATTTGTTTCTGGTCCATCTTAGCTCTTATAATGCCTCTGTCGGAATTAACTCTGTCAGAGCAGGTGAAGTCCTTCAGGCTCATGGTTTATGAAAGAGCACTTCTGTGTGATTTAGAACATTTTACTTATTTGAGAAGAATATCTTGTCATCTGGACTGTGGAGTGCTTATCAGTGCTTCTTGTACTTTTAACTGGATATTACGTGGGTAAAAATAGCTTGCATTGCAGTTCTGGATCACAGCTTCTTGTTGACATGAAGGCATTTGTGTTTCAGGGCATTTCATGGTTTGTGAACTGATCTCCTGAGGTCAAGGTGATCTGGGCTCTCCTAGATCCAGAAAGAGAAATTCTCACTCCCTTCAGGTAATCAAATATATAATTATTTTTTAAGATTTATTTATACAAGCACTGGATATAGTCAGAAGTGCGGAAGAGTGAGAGAATTGACCAGAGCCAGAGCAGGGAACAGAACAGGCAGACCGATGAAGCACACTGCTGAAGGGAGCAGTGGGCATGGCGGGAGAGGTCTGGGCGCCATGTGGGACCCTCGCCAGCGGCTGGGGATCGAACCGGTGCTGCAGAGGCTGCGGGCAGCTTCGCAGCCCAGCGCTCAATTGCTGCGCCACCGGGGAGGCCCCATTATTTTCTTCTCACGTCTGTGTAATTAGTGTGTATATTTCCATTAGCATACCCAGTGAGAGTTCACATTGGTAAAGAGACTCATATTTCTGTCTAGGATGGAAGGGCTGGGGATTGGATGTTTGTGAGGGAAGACTCTCTAGCAAAAAAAAAAAAAAAGTATATCCATAATGTATGATGTGTTTCTTTCAAACAGGATGGCAAAAGAAAAGGAAAATGTGGACTAAATATCAGTTTTCTGTATTTCTCTAATTTGGATAAAGGACTGAACAGTTCTATTCTCTTGTGTTTATTTCATGAGTTTACATATAAACCAAAGCAGAATTTACTTCAGCTTGGAGGAAACAATCCATCCTTTTGGTTTCACAAATGTCCCAGATTTCATGATGTAAAGGACACTTAATTTACCATAACTGAAACTTAGGGATTCAGCTATCTTCCACCTTGGATTTCCTGCTAATATTCAATGTAAATTTATAAAATATCAAGTAAGATTTTTATCAGTTGGTGTAGTAGCAGGAAGGGCACAGTGCAGGATCTCAATGATCCTAGGTAGATGTGTAAAGGAGAAGTCCTGGAGCCCTCCGTGGCTTTGTCAGGCTTTTACTGAGCTTTTGCTAGGTACACAGCAGGCAAGGGAGCCAGGGGGCCTGGAGGCTGGCACGCCTCCCAGCCTCCAGTGAATCTTCACTGTCTCTGTGCTCTCTGGCATTCTCTCGTGGCCTCTGCTTCTCTGCTGGTTCCATTCTGCTTTCTTGCTTGTTCGCCTTCAGGTGGTTCTTCTGTTTCCATGACAGTGCCCTTTTAAGCCCAGTCTCAGCCCAGATGCACCCACCTGTGTAAGCCCACACACTCTACTCCAGGTGCCCGCCATCAGGCATGCATTTAATGGCGTGAGGGCAGAAAAGCCTGATATGTTTTTATTTACCCTACACTTGGAAACTACATACACATGAAATGTCAGGTTAGTTAAATTCTCACTTGAATTTATTTTATTTTTTTTAAGATTTATTTATTTATGCATACAAGAGCTAGAGTACAGGCCAGAGTATTGGGGGGGTGGGGTGAGAGGATTCACCAGAGACGGAGTGGGGAACAGAACAGGGAGAATGACTGAAGTACACTGCTGAGGGGCGCAGCGGGCGAGTCAGGAGAGGTCTGCTGTGCCATGTGGGTTGTTCCCTGGCCAGCCAGGGAATCAAACTCATGCTGCAGTGGCTGTGGACAGCTTCAAAAGTTGTGTCTTAACCTCTTTTGCCACCAGGTAGGGCCTCTCATTTGAATTTAAATGACTTTTCCCTCTAGTATTTTGGGTATAAACAAGTGTCCTTTAATGACAGACTTACCTTCCCTCCTTGAACTCTTGCTGAATACATTTTGATTCTTAGTGGGATTTTGTTCATGACCAGAACATGTGAAGATTTAGCAGTTATTTGTTTTGCAAAATTTTCAAGGAATTGGATATTCTAACAAGTTCTATGAATCCTGGTAAAGGCCTGAGATACATTGAGTCAGATCAAGCTGTCTTATTTTGTGACTATGAGGAAACTTCTGATTAGATTAGGGAAGGCTGTGAGTAGATAAAAATAACATGGGATTTGCTGACACATTTAGGGTCACTAAGATAACTGAAGCAATCATTAAAACCAAAAGGAACATATATTGTAGCTGGATTTAAAAGATAATATTTAATTTAAAAAATGCCAAGAAAAAAATTATACTGCATTTCATTTTTCAGTTTTTAATTTGATCTTGTTTCCAATTTATCTTTTCTATATTTCTCATAATTCCAATTATATACTTTTTTCAAGATATTTCCTAATCTGTTTACCCAGAAAAATAATATTTTGGATTCTGAATGCTTTCTGTTAATATGGGTATATTTTCTTCCTTAATTAGATCACTTTGTGTGTGTGTATGTGTGTCTCTGTGTGTATTAGCTTTTCTAAGTTGTGACATTCTTGAAGGAAAACTAGAGCCTCACAAAGATAATACCTTTGGAGACTGTTGCACAAAAGTGGGAGTATAAATGAATGAATGAATATCTCTGTCGTGGAATGTGGTCACAGCATTTTAGATCCAGCTCCTGAGAGCTATGAAAATAAAGATATGACACACTTGCTCCAGGGCAAGAGTGTCATATCTGACATAAAATTTTAGGAAACCTTAAAAATGTCATTAGAAAGCAGTGCTGATAAATAGAACATAAGGTTTGTGTTTTAACAAAATGTGATGACAACTGAAATGCATTAAGCTCAATGTCAGTGAGCAATGACAGAACTTGGGAAGCACTATTAAGTCAGCCCTTCATTAAGATGTTTACAATATTTTAGCCCCTAGCAGGAGGTAGAGATGAGTTGGTAAACTGTAGGAGAGAACACAGAAATATATTACAGGTACATAGCAATCAATTTTATTTGTAGACTGCTAAAATGAAGGGTTGACCAAAGTTTATTAATGCTGTTTTACAAGGAATGTATATGTCATTCGAAATGGGTAGGAGACAAAGTGTCTACATCTCTTTGATCATTTATGGTCAGGAATAATCTTATTTTTCACATTATTAAAATTTGCAGTTCAGTCATCTATGTATCACCATTGTCGGTCAGACAACTTTTATAGGAGGCTAAGAAATTCTCTCCTGTCAGTTTCATGTTAGTAATTCAATTGGCTTGTCCAGAAAACTAACAAATGATGGAAAGGTTTAACTCAGTTTCATTCTCATGAAGGCTACTTTTGCAAAAAGAGAAACAAGTCAAACTAGTGTGAAAAAGGAAGAGAAGATGGTGGTTAACTGGACACAGGTGGGCCCCATGGAACACAATGGCAAAACGTGCTCTAGAGACTCCAAGAATGGAAACATGATTGGCAGCTCCAAGGTAGCTACTGTCCTGACCCTTCTTTTTTATAGAATTTGTGGTCTCTCATCTTGGCTTTGCCTTTAAAGTCTGGCTTTTCTCTATATCCTTCCTGGGTATAGAATGGAAGACCATTTCCTGACAGCTGCCAAATTTAGTTGTTCTCAATTAAATCAAACAGCAGAAACCAACATCTATCTCTCATATGATCAAACTTCTAGGAGAGATTATGTTAATAGTTGAGTCCAGTGGATGCCTTGTCCATTGAATTATAGTTAAATAGTATCACGTAATGCAAAGTTGGTTGTCATGGCTTGTCCTTTTGGAGAGAAGTTGTTAGTGAAGGTGGCAGGAGAATGGTTCAAGAGAGACTTTAACAAGTATTTCCCACTCCCAATCCTCTTCTTAGGAGGGCACCATCAAATAGGGAAACAATCACAAGTAAGTCAATAGAACAGAAAGTTAATTGTCACTATAAACTATTCCCAAATGCATTATATTTGAGTATTTGGGGAATGTACAATGTTTCCTGACATTTCACAGACATTTCAGAAATGTGATAGAATATTCCTCAGCTTGCAAAATCTAAGTTTCAACTGACCTCCTTTGACTCAGGTGAAACCAACTTCAAGTGAAAGTGATCAGAGATGCAGACACATTTGAGAACATCACTTAATGATGGAGGCAGAATTTGAAGTGCTAAGCTTTATCCCAAGGAATGATAAATGTACCTAGAAGCTAGAAAGGTGAAAGGGAGGATTCTTCTCTATAGATTTCAGAAAAATCACAGCCCTGCCAACATTTTGATTTTGGACTTCTAGCCTCCACACTGTGAGACAATAAATTTATGTTGTTCTATGCTAGTCAATTTGGGGTACTTTGTTATAGCAACCCTAGGAAACTAATATTTATCAGAAAGACTATAATCTCGAAGTCATTGCTGGCTCCATGTAACCATTTGTTAGATGTATATCTTGAAAGATGGCTTTGAACATACTATTTCTCACAGAATGGAATAATTTACATCAAAGTTAGTAATCTGGGAGAATTAGATGAGAAAAAAGATAGGAAATTGAAGGGAGTGAAATATCAAAATGGTAAAATATTGAGGGAATTAGGTAGGGATGGGGTTGGGGAGAAAGCAAGAGAATGTTGGTCACAATTTTAGTGTAAGCAGTGTTTAATAGAGTTGGTATTCAACATTCATGGACTCTATATTTTCAAATTGCCTACATTTTAGAATTTATTCATAACCCTAAAACAAATATTTGCAGTGGTGTTCTGGTCATTCCAGAAATGCCAGAGTAGCAGAATCTTTGAATCTTGGAAAGAGCCAATTCATACATGAGGTCAATGAATATGGAGATACTCTGCTGCCTTGTTTTTAGTTATCATACAGTAAACACATGTTATATATTTAATGTCACATCCTTTTCTTTTTTTGTTAAATTTTCTGTTTAAATTAGGCTCTATACATAGTGCTGAAATGCTATGTGGTGCTGCTAAGCTCAAGACTAATACAGAGAAAATATGAAAATGTGTGTTTTAGATAAACTTCATTCAGGCAAGATTTATAATGCTGTTGGCGCTGAATTCAACCCTAATGAATCAATGATATAAAATAAGGTGCCTTTAAACATAAACATAGATGGAACATGGGTAATTGGCTGATGAAAATGTTTTAACCAGAGATTCAGAGCAAGCTAACCCTACTTTACCTAGGAATAATTGTTCAGTATTTCCTAATTCAGTGTTTGTGGAGACTTTATAAAACATATGTACTGAAAATAACGAGAAACAACTATATATGATTTAAATGTATATGTACTGTGGTGTGATGCTGTAACTTCATTGTAATTCACAAATCTTCAATGAAAATTCCATGTAGATGTGTATGTATGTTTTGTGTTGATGGATGACAAAAATGGGTGGGGACAAGACAGAGTCCCAGGTTTGGCATTTGTCAGATCTCAGATAAAGAAAAGGAAGAAAGAAGAGGAGTAAAAAAATCGAGAATTTTCTTAACCTCTGAGCTGAAGTTTGGCTGTCTAAGTCCCTTAGAAGTTCATAGATATTTTGATGAGAATATGGATTTCTATAATGTCAAATGTGGATTTGAGGTATTTGCTGTTATGAGATGTTAACTGGAAGACTTTTTAAAAAATATTTTATTTATTTTTGCATAGAATAATTGGGTGTAGGCCAGAGGTGGGGGGTGAGAGGATTTATCAGAGATAGAGTGGGGAGCAGAACAGGCAGATTTACTGAAATATGCTGCTAAGGGGTGCAGCATGTGAGTCAGGAGAGGTCTGCTGCCTCATATGTGGGTGAGCTCTGTGGGTGGGGATCAAACTCAGGCCATCTGCCATAGCACTGAGACTTAACCCTTAGGCCACCAGGTAGGCCCTGGAAGACATTTTGATAACAGATTTGGCTTAATTCCTGTGGCTTGATTCTAAACCACTTTGAACTGGCTTAATCTTAAGATTCACCTTGAAAACAGCACAGGGCATTGATGATGTCTAAAGTCTTTTCTGTCTGGTTTACTATAATTTGGATTGTTGACATGTCACCACACTATCTAATACTTCTTGTGTATAGGTGTGATTTTTATATTTAAACCATGAATAACTTGACAAGAATTATGACAATCTACCTTTTTATCTCTACCACCTAAATATGTTCTTGGGCATAGAGAAGTAATTAAATGAAATCTCTCTTTTTTTTTTTTCCTTTCTTGCACCATGTACTTACTCACATGATCCTTTAACAATATATTTATTATTATGAAGGGAATGAGTGTAGTATTTAAAATCTTGGATCTGGCAGAATGGTAGAGAGTAAAGATGCTGGGCTTATCCTCCTCCTGATACTCACGACTAAATTTCTGTAAGGCAAAGCCAAAAAACCTAACAGTAAAAACAACCACAGCACACACTGGAAGTGAGGTTCTGGTGGAAAGGGGTAGGAAACGTTTAAGTGAGTTTTTATAAGTGGTAATGGGGCATACAACCCCAAAAAGGAGACACGGTGTAGGGTAAGGAAAAATGTCAGGCTTTTCTGCCCTCCCGCCATCAGGATAGATGACGGGTCCTTGCGGTCCTGAATGCATGCCTGATGGCGGGCACCTGGAGTAGGGTGTGGGCATAGGTAGATGGGATTCACCTGGGCTGAGACTGGGCTTTTAAGGGTGGTGTCATGGGGGTGCCAGTAGAAGCCAAAGCAGAAGCCAAGAGAGAAGCCAAAAGAGAAGCAGAAGCGGAAAGGCCGGAGAGCCCATAGAGTGAAGACCTGCTGGGGGCTGGGAGGCCTGCCAGCCTCCCAGCCCCTCAGCACCCCAGCACCCCTGCCTGTCGTGTACCTGGTAATCCCAAGTCCATGTATTGATTTTTGTGTCAATACCATATTGTTTTGAATATTGTTGATTTTAGGAAAGTATGAAGTCAAGTAACATGATATTGTTACTTCTTCTTTTCTCAATTTCTCTTCTTTTTCCTCAGGAGAAAATTTTTGCAATTCAAGACCTTTTATGGATCCATCTTTTGATGTGTTTAATATTCTATTCTTGTCCTTGTTTCTTAATAGCTTTATTATAATGTGTCATTGTGTGTCTATCTGGTATCATTTTTCTTGGAACAATTTGAGACTTTGGGATCACAATGCTGATTTGTTTTCCAGATTGATATGTTTTTCCATGCCTTTCTTTCTCTTTTTTTCTTCTGAATATTCCATGATATGGATGTTACTTTTCATTTATGATAAAATTGATTTCCTTACACATCACTTTGCTTAAAGTTGTAATATCTAATTCTCTAGTAATAAGGATGTTAAGTGAGGACTTACTGTACAAGGAATTGGCAAGGAGAGAAACTAAAGCAAAAGTCCTATTGGAAGGTCATGGGTAGTTAAGGGTTCCTGATGTTGCAAGATCTGAGCAAGGTGGGATTCACTCCAAATGCTTTAGAGGAGAATTAACTTGGTATATTCCAGGAACAAAGGGAAGGACAGTGTGGCTACAGTGTAAGGAAGAAGGGACAGAGTTTAAGTAGAAATTTAAGTCAAAGAAGTAGTGAGAAAAATGAAAAGAAATATTGTTTATATTAAGGGTATAGGTAGCTATTGAATGAAAGTAAAAAGATAAAACTTGATATAAAAACTCAATTTGGTTTGCTTTGTGGATAATAGGTTGTGGGGGCAAGAATAGTGAGAAAAATCATTGGAAGTTATTGCATCTATCCAGGACTGTCGTGGCAGGAAGGGCCACTGAGCAGGTTTTCTGATCCCATGCAAACCGGGTAATGGAGGAGTCAGAATCCTTAGTGGTTTTGCAGGCTTTTATTGGAATTACCAGCTACACAGCAGGCAGGGGTGCTGGGGGGCCGGGAGACTGGCAGTCTTCCCAGCCCCCAGCAAATCCGCACTCTCTCTGGGCTCTCTGGCGTTCTCTGCTTCTGCTTCTGCTTCTTTGCTTCTCTCTTGGCTTCTCTTCGGCTTCTGCTGGTGTCCCTGTGACGCCGCCCTTAAAAGCACAGTCTTAGCTCAGCTGAATCCCATCTACCTATGCCCACACCCTACTCCAGGTGCCCGCCATCAGGCATGCATTCAGGACCGCAGGGTTCCCTCATCTATCCTAATGGCGGGAGGGCAGAAAAGCTTGATACCTTTTACCTTACCCTACAATGGGTAAAGAATATAGATATGCAAAGATATATTTTTTTAAAGATCACTTAAGCTTGTTTTTTTTTTAAAGATTTATTTATTTATTTATATAAGCACTGGGTACAATCAGAAGCACGGGAGGATGAGAGAATTCACCAGAGCCAGAGGGGAGAGCAGAGCAGGCAGACTGATGAAATACACTGCTGAGGGGAGCAGCGGGTGGCAGGAGAGGTCTGCGTGCCATGTGGGACCCTCGCCCGGCGGCCGGGGATCGAACCAGCGCTGCAGAGGCTGTGGGAAGCTTTGCAACCCAGCGCTCAACCGCTGTGCCACCGGGGAGGCCCTGCAAAGATATTTTTTATAGGTGCTAACAGAGTGAGCATTCAGGAATCTAACCTCTAATGTCTTGTGTCTGGGGAATTCCCATGGAGTCAGGTCTGAGTACCTAAGTTACGTGCTAAGACCCTGAATGAATGGAGCACAATATGCGTCTCAACAGAAATCATTTCTCAAAATGTATGATCCAAAAATAACCTCTTTGTGTGATCACATAGAATATGAACTGTGAGAATGCATAGGGTTCTGTCTGGATCTAACCAATTTTGAATAGTTGAATGATATTCCGGTGTTAGTTGTATATGGGACCTCTTGTTTTGTAGAAGGTTAAGCCACAAAAGTTGACAGTGTTTGTTAGAAATGTACAACTTACCAAAAACATTCCTCAGCCATCCTTGTTAGCTGGACCCCTGTTTGTAAATTACCTCCTACTGGATAATTATTGTATAGGCCGGAAGTGCTTTCCTCAGCCTCAATGGTGTTCCAAAGCCTGAATAGTAGGAATGAACTTCAGGAGCTCTCCTAGGGTGAAGAGAGCATAACTCTCTCAAATTCTAAGGAATAAATATGTTCTATATTCTCTCTTTCTCTCTCACTCTCTCTGACACACACACACACACACACACAGACACCATGCCCAATCCTCAATCACCAAAACAACTACTCTGAAGTTCAAGTTGATAAAAATAAATAAATAAATAAAGTTCAAGTTGATAATTTTTCTTGATGGGTTTGTTTTTACTCACCTTTTTCTTTTCTCCTCCTCTTTATTCTTTCATTTCTTCCTCAATACAATTTCAATTTATTCCTTCTCCAACTCATCCTCTTTGTCCTTTTTTCTGCTTTACTCTCTTTCAATGTGCTAGATGGGTCTCAGCTGTGGTCACAGGACTTAAATTGATCACATATCCCATTGGTCACTTTTACTTTCTCAAGTAGCAAATCAGAGATTTCTGCTCTCAAATAGGGCTGCTGGCTGCATATACATTCTACAGCTCTCAGGTTCTCAGACACACTGTTGAAATTGTTTAGCCGCAGTTGTATCTACAGCTGTTCAATTGAAATTTTGAGGGTCACTCAGTCATGATATGTTAGGCCTGGTGAGTGGGGCAGAAGGAGTTGCATTCAAGACATTAACTCTAAAAGGTGACTCATTGATTTCCAGAAGCTCAATGACTTCAGGAGGGCACGCCATCTGTATACCCTCCAGTGTCGATTCTGAGTCTCCCATGGAGGCATATTTCAGAGCATGCAGCGTGTTCTTACGGGTATATTCTATAAGACACAACTCTGTGGTCAATGCCTTTGGAGAAGGCTAGGTTAAATGAGTTTCTCTACTGTGAATTATCTAAGCTTTGAAGAGCTAAAGCACTTCTTTAATTTCCAAGTTTGTAGAATTCCCATTTTATAAGGAAGATGACCATAAAACCCCTTAAGAAATATTTCATGGGGAAAACATTCTCTTCCCTGCTGTTCCACAATTATCGAGTCACCTATGTCTTTTGGGAGAACTAGCTTTGAGGGTACTCAAAAGAGCAGCAGTGAGGTCAATAAAAGCAACTTAGCCAATTGATGACTGTCTTCCCTGTGGGTAGACACAATGGGTTCAAAATGTAAGAGTCTCTCCCTAGAGGTACATTATTTTACTTAAGTCTATTTTTGAAAGAGGTTTAACAAGAAGGGGTTCCCCAAATAGAAAAATGTAACCTTGAATGGGAAAAGGTTTATGGGCTGTTGGTAACTGCCCAAGCTTTGAACTCTGACTATAGTTCCTTTTCATTTCAGAATGTTACTCTCTTATAGCAGGAAAAAAAAAAATGACCCAATTTCTTTAGCCTTTTTGTTTCTAATAAATTTGTTATGAGGATAGTGAGAAATATTCTCTTTAGGATAGGTTGAAAATTAAACCTCTTGCAAGAGGTTGTCCAGAAGCAAAATTTCAACCTTTATAAAGTTTGTACTGGTTGTGGCCTATAGGCTGTGGCTTATTCTGGTCACTATTTTATTATATTATGCTACAAAATTTCTTGTGCCCAAGGGCCAACTGCTGATAAACTACAGGAGCAAAACCAAATATGCACTGTAGCCATGTAAAGGAAGAGAATAGAACTAATAATCTTATGGATTTTCAAAAAGAATACTTATAGAATAAAGCCCTAGGTAATGGGAAATATAATAATAAGGAATAAAACTGTCCTGATACTGACTTTACAATGATTGCTTGCCCTACAAAGCTGCTTCTTCGCCTATGACTCAGGGGTTCTGTTGGATCTGGATGATACCATGACTCTTCTTAGCTGATATATTTCTCACCCAGGAATACTGAAACTCCTTCTTAGCTGGTATGTTTCTCACCCAGGAATACTGAAACCCCTGTAGACAATCATGAACTTTATTTGACTTTATCAGCCATTGTCAGATTGTCTTGAGACAATTGGATTTACTGCACATAATATCTAGTCAGAAAGCTTTTGTGTTCTAGAAATTTCTGGAAGTTGCAAATTATCAGAGAAAGCATTTTTTCATTTTTAAAGTTACCCAAAAAACACTAAGTGTCTCTGTATGCAGGCATTGTTCTAGCTCCTTGGAATTGAAAAGTCAGGTATTTTTCAATTTCATTTTCTGACCTCATAATGCTACTGCACAAATAGTGTAGGTTTATGCTGTGGAATTTATTCAAAGTCTCATTAAAACAACTGACCTCAAAATGGCTAAGTGATAAGAAAAATCTAATGCTTTAATTTCAGTTATTTTAGAGGCTTTGTGATATATAATAATTATTTGCTCGATTTTGCACTTGGATGTGGCTTCTTAAACAGAATGTTACTTTCAGGTTCTCATCACTAACTTAATACATGAACAAATCCCTGAACTCTATGGTTAATATTTAGTTATGTCATTAACTGGTGAACATAGGAGCTACCTCTTGGAATTATTTGGCCATTACTGATTCTCTTTCTAGATTATGTGACTATGACCTACTGGCCAAAGTTCATTGACCCAACAGAAGACATTCCATCCAAGGAGCTATGTCAAATCATGGTAGTGATTTAGGTCCATGAATCTTTGCTCTCACGGTTTTAGAAACTGCCTGCTGCCTCATATCCAGAACCTACATACTCAGCTCTTTCTTTTATTATAATAATACTATGTTATATTATTAAATACTTGAATGTTCATATTTATGTTTGCTTTGTATACCCAAGACTTTTTCTTTTTTTATCCTATATGCCTTCACAAAACTATCTGTGACAAAAGCCCATCTGCCCTCCAGACTTCATCCCCTCTACCTTATCCCCTGTTCCTTCTGGTAACCATTATCTTCTTTTTTGACAAATTCAATTTTTTATTTCTACTATTGTTTGTGTATAATTCTTTTCGGGTATTTATATTCTGCATATGAGTGAAACCATTCCAAATCTGTCTTTAACTTTTTGGCCAATTTCACAAGCATAATAAAAGTCTGTCCATATTGTGCTAAATGCCACATCATCTTCACAGCTTTATAATATTCCATTGAATATATGCTCCACAGTTTATCTATTCATATGTTGAAAGACAATTGGATTGGTTCCACGATTTGGCGATTATAAACAGTGCTGCTATGTACACAGGTGTAGATAGACCTTTTTGTGTTATTTGGGTAGACACCTAGTAGAGGTATTGCTGGTTCAAATGGAATTTCCATTTTTATTTTCTTGACACATAGCCATACCATTTTCCAAAGTCTGTACCAGTTTGCATTCCCATCAACAGTGGATGAGCATTTCTTTTTCACTGCAACCTAAACAACATTTTTTAATTCCTTTCTTTTTTATATGGGCTGTTCTCTCAGGGGTGAGTATGTATCTCAGGGTTTTTTTTAAATTTGCATTTTACTTATAATAAGTGATATTGAACATTTCATGTCTATAGACCATCTAAATGTTTTCTTTAGAGATGTGTCTATTGAGGTGTTTCCCCTGTATATTCTTTCAAGTACTTTATGGTTTCAGTTCTTATATCCAAATCTTTAATTCATTTTAAGTGAATTTTCATATATGGCATAAATATTAGTCTTGTTTTTTTTTTTTTTTTTTGCTGGTGGCTATTCATGTTTGCTAGCACCATTTTATTAAAAAAATCTATCTTTTCTCTACTGCATGGTGGTTATTCCTTTGTCAAAAATTAGTTGTTCATATTTATATGGATTTATCTCTTGGTTTTCAAATCTCTTCTGAGATTTTCTTTCTTGAAATAAGGAAAATTCTTAACAGGTCAATAAATGTTACAGAAAGTTATCTAACCAAATCCTCTAACCTTAAACTGGTTCAATACACTCTCAATAAATACATTATTGATGACATTTCAGTTTCATTCAAGAGACCCAGGTGCTCCTTATGTTGCTTCTGTCCTCTCATTTTTTCTCATTAGAACTGGCAACTTAATATTGCCTTGGCATATTGTTTTTGACCCTGAATCTGTTCTTTGCCTTTGTTGACTGACCCTGCTTTTCTGTATTTGCCTTCATGCTATAGTTCACAACCTACTATGACTATCTCCACTCTTGGTCAGATCCTCTATAATCAATTACTCCAGCTTAAATGCTTTTGAACCTAAACTCCGACTTCGATCTGCTGGTCAGTGGAACAAATGCTCTCACTCTGGTTTTCTGAAGACAAAATCTAGGGGGATACTTCATCTGATAGTAAAGGATCAATAACAAAATGTTATGGTTTGGGAGTTCAATCTTGATAGCACTTTTTCGTTTTTTTCCAATATACTCAAACCAGTTTAAATTACAAGTCATTATGTTCAAACTTAGAGGCTGTTTTTTTTGAACATTAATTTGACCTGAAATATGGGGCAGTGAAATAGCCAATAACAAAGGCCTTTATTAAATTCTACTTTATTAAATTCTACTTTATTAAATTCTACAGACACAATGTACACAATTAAATTAGGAATAGGACAATTAGTAGTTCATTTTATTCTCCTAAGCTTTAGTTTTTTTTCAAGTTTGAACATTTATTCATCTTTTAAGTTTATTTTTTGTGTTGCCTTTCTGTAAAACTTTTTCTAACAGCTCAGGTAGAATTATCACTACAACCCTGTCCCAAAAAGTATTTGGAAATTTCTTCCATCTCATCACTTCTGAAACTCTTCAGAACATATTTATTAACTGCCTGGGCCTCCCTGGTGGCGCAAGGGGTTAAGCACCGTACTATGAAGCAATCCACATCCTCTGCAGCACGAGTCCGATCCCTGGCCTGCCAGGGAGAAACCCACATGGGGAGGCAGACCTCTCCTGTCTCGCCCGCTGCTCCCCTCAGCAGTGTATTTCAGTCGGTCTGCCTGTTCTGTTCCCCATTCTGTCTCTGATGAACCCTCTCACCCCCCCGCACCTCTGGACTGTACCCCAGCTCTTGTATGCGTAAATAAATAAATCTTTAAAAAAAAAATGCCTGCCACTCATTCCACTCCAAGTAATCTTTGAATCAGTGACTATTTGTGATATGTTTCTCTATCATGAGGGTCTGATACAAAAGACAACCCTTAATAAATTTTAAAAAAATGATAATTTTGGAATGTTTTGGAAGACCAATCAGAAAAATTTTGTATATTAATTTGACCTTTTCAAGCTCTCAATCACACCCTAGTTGACCAATAAATCAGCTCACCATTATGAAATTTCTGATTTTACTATTATTCTCCCATTCATATCTGTTCTATATCTATGCTCCTTTCAGTCTGATAAGATTTAGAATTTATATTAGCTCTCTTAGTAATTTGAATTTTTCTTCATAAATTAAAGTCTGAGATGTAAATATATAGCATTTTTAGATAATGCTATATTTCAATATTTAGGTTTTTCAAATATTAGGTATTTCAAATATTTAGATATTTCAAAATTAACCATGAGGAAGATGGTGCTACAATTTAGAACTGAGATTTAATATGGTTCAAGTATTGGCTTTGAGCTTTGAAAAAAATTGCAGTAGGTTTGATTTAGAAAAGTAATTCTTTTCTATCAAGTCTTGAGAAGTAAATTCCTTATATACAAATGAATGCACTTAAAAACATGGCCCAAAGCTGAAAATATTAGTTCATATGATGAATGGCATAATTTGTTAGGCGAAAACTACTGGTTCAATAAGAGCAAGAGATGACTTTTCAAGAATAATTATAGTTTCCACAAGCACAGTTTTGGGAAAAATGATTTCATATCAGTCTATTAAAAACCTGAAAAATTGTATTAATAGAAAGTGGTAACAAGACTGATAAAATATCTGTTATGGCCACAAGTTACACTTTGATAATAAAATGTGATTTTAAGGTCAAGCATTTCATTGCCAAGAGAGATTCTTCATATCTCTTTCTGTCTTCAACAATGACCAATCATGTTTCAAACTGTGTTTGCTATGTTAGCCTGCCCCAAAGTGAAGACAGGTGGAACAGAGCTGCTGCTGATCCTTGGTGGAAATGTAGCATTAGCTTTGCTTGGTATTTGAGCAGAACCTGTTCTCACAGATACTGCAAGAATGTAGCACAGGCAGTATTTTGAATAGAAATGAAAATTTTTGTCTGGAATAAGTGCAATTTATTTATATTTGGAGATATGGTCAGATCATAATTCTCTAGTAAATGTGACACCAATCATTTATGGAATTTTTCATTTTTAATTTCAGTTTGCCCAAAAATAGATTTGTTAAAATGGATCTGAATTTGCTTGTCTTCACTGAAACTATTTGATACTGATAATGAGCATCTCAATTTTACATTTATGTCTCTGTTGTATAATTTCAGCGTGTGCATGAATTCAATCACATGTGTATAGATACACTGTCAGCTCAAAACATTTCCAAGGAATCCTTCAATGCTTTTATGCAATAGGTTTTTGGAAATAGTTTTCGAGTTCAGTTGTTTGATACTCTGTTCACAAGTAATTGGTTGATACTTGTTTGTTGGATGACAGAGTATGAAGGGAAGCTTTTATTGAGTTCAATGACAGTTTGATAAAATATCTAATTGATGCATTGACTCTGAACACTTTCTGGAAAGTGGAGAGATACCATGGAGTTGTTCAGATATAAAGTTTGATAAATAGGATCTAATGTGGAAAAACTGAACTCTAGAATCTGCAAAAAAGCATATGAATATTTTGGTGGGTTAATTCGCAAGTGCACACAACAAGGTATTTAGGGGTCTCTCAGCTTACCCTAATACAGTAAATGTCTCACTGCATTTTCTCTTTGTACCCAAAGTGTCAACAGGTCTCTTCTCCATCCTTCCATCATACTGGGCACTGACATTTCTACTCCTGTGTTTATGCTGTTACCTTGCTTAGTAGCATTATTTCCTTTTCCTCTTCTCAACTCTTATTCATCTTTCTGACTCTGCTCAAAAATTTTGCTCTTTCATGTTTAGGCTAATGTCTCAAGGAACTTTCCATTTGCACAGTGTTTCTTTTATTTAATTTTTAAGTTTCTTTGAATTTAGAAACTCCTTTGAATATAGGAGTTCCACCTTTATATTCTGTTTCTAATTAGTGCCATTGTAATGTTTTATACATACGTAGAGATACTCATACTCCATAATTGTTTATTAAGTTTAAATGTAGTCATCACAAAATTTAAAATCTCTTATCCTTCAATACATCTTTCGTATATGGAACCAGGACCTCGACTGCTTTTGTACATCCTTTGTACTCAATGTCCTTCATCACCTTGGTCTTCACATGTTATCATGTGAGATTATAGGATGCACTTCTTTTTTTTTTTCATATCTGAGATGGGAGGGGCAAGTGTTATTACTCCTGGGTGTGAGATGAGAAAAATGGCTGCTCATGTTCTCACTGAAGGCCATGTCAGATTCAAACTCTGGTTTGGTCTTGTGACTGGTGCTGTTCTGTCTTTTGTGCTTCCCTTTGTCACAGTTAACTCCTTGATGTTCCAGCATACTCCCAGGCTAAGAGGGTCTTTCTAGTCTACCTAGGTTTACCTGGCAGAATGAATCATCCTATATCTGATCTGTGGCTCCAGAGAGAGACTCTCCTAACAACTTTGTTGATTCGTATTGTTTCTCTTTTCAAAATTATGACTGTTGGGCCTCCTTGGTGGCGCAGGTGGTTGAGCACAGCGCTGTGAAGCTGTCCGTAGCCTCTATAATGCCTGTCCGATCCCTGCTGGCCACAGAGATACCTACATGGCAAGGATACCTCTCCTGTCTCACCTGCTGCTCCCCTCTGTAGTCTGTTTTGGTCAGTCTGCCTGTTCTGTTCCCTGCTCTGTCTCTGGTGAATTCTCTCACCTACCCGCACATCTGACCTGTACCCCGGTTCTTACAAAAATAAATAAATCTTAAAAAAATTATTTGCTCTTAAAAAAAAAAATTATGACTGTTGGTTTTGCATGCCAATACACAGGGGCGACCCGCTGTATTGTCCCCAAAAGTGTTTTTTCAGCATAATTTATAAACTACTACATTATACTAACTCTATTATATTTACTAAACAAATGCAAACTAGAAAGAATCACAAGTGCATCCCGCTAACTCCACTGGCATTTTTGTTGTTTGCTCATGATTAATAGCTCATATTGGTGAAACATCTTCATTTTATCTTAGAGTCACTAGGAAATTTTCCATCCCAGACCACTTGTTTGACAGCCAAGTGGCACAAATGAATAATAATAAAAAAAATTTGAATAAACTGCTAAACTTTGGGTGCCATGTTTAGTAATACCTAATGAAATGTGGCATAGCTAATTGAACACTGCTTAATACATTCAAATGTAAATGAGATACTCTTTTTAAAAATGGGAGTAGAAACAGGTTGAAAGCAGAATTATAGCTAACAAAATTCTGAAGTTTTCTAAAAATTAGTACATATTAGTAAAATCTATAATTTTGTACTTATAAAACTAAATGAAATCTTTTGTTCCCAAAAGTTTTTCTTCAGGTAATTTATTAGCTACTACATTATACTTACTCTATTATATATACTAAACAAATGCAAGCTAGAGTCACAAGTACATTCCACCAACTCCATTGACATTTTTGTTGATTATTCATGCATAGAGGTACTGCTGAATCTTTAATCAGAGTTGGCTATGCCAGGGTAACTTCTTTGAATAACTTTGATGAAGAGTTCAATTTTATTGCTAGAAAACAGAAGTTATCAATTATCCAAGTTTTATTTTAACTCTTGGAATATTTCCTAGGCAGACTATCAGTTGGTCTGTAATGAACAGGATAAAGAGATTCATAGATTTACTGTACAAATTAAATTAATCATGATCAGGTATCTGCTTTGATATGTGATAAATTATGTCTGAATAGGTATATTTATGTGTGGAATGTCTTATACATATGGCTAATTGATTGAACATCTAATGAAATGTATGTTTAGGAAAAGTTGAGGAAAAGATTGACACAGGATCGCATCAAAAGTTGCAGAAATAAACACCCAATCATGTGGGGGATTAGCTACTATTAAACAAGAAAGCATCAGGAATATATTTGAGACTCCTTTCAAAAATGCCATCAGCTTTTAAATTCACAGTTATTTATAATGAATCTACACATACACTGGTCTGTTAGAGTCTCAGAACTGAGCAAAACAACTAATATGTTTTCCCACTTATTAATGTGGAAAATTCAAGTTTTGAAAGGTTGAATAATTCTTCAGCTTATTCAAATCTGAGACCATTTTCATGTTTCCCTGTCCCGGCTTTCTAAACACATCGTGCAGCCCTAAGTGAGTATCTATTAGTTAATGTATATTGGGATACCAAGTATATCATTTCATATGACTTAAGAATTTATAATCAAGCTGGAAGAAATGCATAACAAACACATGTGTTTACAAAGTCTTTGGCACATGGGAAGCAATAAATGTGTGAGTATAGGAAAGAGTTACGTGTTCAATTTAAAAAAGATGAAAAATGACATGAATTCAGGAGACAGAAACATCACCAAGGCAAGGCAATCAGAAATATCTTGAAGGATAGGAATGGGAAAACAGGATATAAACAGTTTGGGTGTGTATGAAAGGAGGGAAGGATCTACACACTTGTGAAACTCATATCCTGATGATATAGAATGGTTCCATTACAATTGCATGTTCACAAAATAAACCATGGATTCTAATTTAATTCCATCATTTTTTGTGTGTGTTACAAATTATATTTCCTTTTCTTTGTATTTTCAGTTTTGCCCTTTATTGAGGTAACATTGTTTTACAGCACTGTATGATTTAGGGGAACAGCTTCACCCCTTATCAGAGTTATGTTACCACCCCACCTCCACCATAAAGCACTCAGACTCCTTTAACATAGTAAAAGTTGAGGAAAAGATTGACGCAGGATTACACCAAAATCTGCAGAACTAAACATCCAATCATGTGGGGGATTAGCTACTTTTGAACAAGAAAGCATCAGGAATATTGTGTCTCCTCTCACCTTTGTTCCCACCCCAGCATTTACCCCCACCTTTTTTTCCCCAGTATTTATTTATGCTACAAGAGCTGGGATACAGACCAGAGATGAGGGGAGCAGCAGGCGAGTCAGGAGAGGTCTGCTGCACCATGTGGGTAGCTCCCTGCCTGGCTGGGGATGGAACTGGTGCTGCAGAAGCTGTGGATTGCTTCATAGAGCGGTGCTTAACCTCTTGGGCCATCAGGGAGGCCCTACTCCCACCTTTTAGCCTCAATTCTGCAGTCACATTTCTAGGGTTTATTTTGGTTTATTTTTGTCTGTTCCTTTGTTGTTGCTGTTGATTTTTTTCCCTGTATTCCACATATAAGTAAAATTATTTGGTATTTGTCATTCTCCTCATTACTTATTTCATTCAGCATATTTCTTTCCAGTTCCATCCATGTAATTGCAAACAGCAAGAATTTGTCCTTTTTATAGCTAAATAGCATTCAATTGTGTATATATATCATATCATGTTTTCACTGCTCTGATGATGGGCATTTATATTTTTCCATAATGTGGCTATTGTAAATAGTGCTTCATGAGCATAGGAGTGAATATATTGCTTCAACTTAGTGATTTTGTATACTTTGGATAGATAACTATGAGTGGAATTGCTGGGTTATATGGTAGGTCTATTTTTAATATTTTGAGGAATCTCCGTAATGTTTTCCAGAGGGACTGGACCTATCTACATTCACCAACTATGTAAGAGGATTCCTTTTTTTCCACTCCCTCACCAACATTTATTATTTCTGATCTTTTTGATATGGACCATTTTCACAGGTGTGAAGGGGTATCTCATTGTGGTTTTCATTTGTATGTCTCTAAAATAGGTGATGTTGAACATTTTTTTTTTAATTTTTATTTATTTATTTATTTTTAATAGAGGCATGTTTTTATTTATTTATTTGTTTGTTTGTTTCTTTTGTTTATACATGCACTGGGTACAGTCAGAAGTGTGGGAGGGTGAGAAAATTCACCAGAGCCAGAGCGGGGAGCAGAGCAGGCAGAAGGACCAAAGTACACTGCTGAGGGGAGCAGCGGGCAGCAGGAGAGGTCTGCGCCATGTGGGACCCTCCTCTGGTGGCCGGGGAGCAGCCGGGGATCGAACCGGTGCCGCAGAGGCGGCGGGCAGCTTTGCAACCCAGTGCTCAACCACTGCACCACCGGGGAGGCCCTTGAACATTTTTTTCATGGGCCTCTTGGCCCTCTGTATGTCTTTTTGGAAGAGTGCCAATTTAGCTCTTAGGTCTATGTTTTGATTGGATTATTTGTTTTCTTTTTCTTTAATGCATGTAATGCCATCACTTTTTAGTTGTTTGATTATCCATTTGTCATTTATCTTTTCCAAATTTTAATAAACTATACAACTATCAGTATTTTTTTTTGTGTTGGAAAGTTAGACAGTGAAAGTACAAATCACTAGAAAATTATCAGGTGCAATATAAGTGTAAGGCCTTTTATTCTAAGATATATACATTTACAGGAAGACTAATAGCACTGCAGAATGTAGGATAGACTCAGAGAAATTGGGACTAGGAATAACATCAGCAAAAGTACTATCACAAGTGTGATGCAATTCGCGCAGGTGTAGATCCTTGATATGAAGATAAAGAGCTGAACAGACTTATTCATGGTTTCTAGACTTTCTTACTCTTTTCTTCCATTCTTTCAGTTTGTGCCTCAGCAAACTCCAAGATTACTTCAGGTCAGAAATCAATTGACATACACCCAATTAGACAAAAAATAGTATCTAATTCATGAATACAGACAGTCAATGTGCACCAAATCCAGTCCATCACCCTGTTCCTGAAGGATTTTTCTATAACATAATCTATACTCTTTACTCCCTAGATTAAAACCTTTTAATGGTGCCACATGATATTTATATTAAATCAAAGCTCCTTAGTATGATGGATAAGAAAACTGAAAATCTGATATTTGTCTATTTTTTTTTTTGTGATTGTACAATCATTTTTTTTATAAAAAAATTTATTTTTATATTCCCCATACAATTGCAACCCCCCCATTCTGACCCCAATCCCTCCCCTCCCACCACCCACCCCCCAAAAAGTGTCTCTGGTTCATAGTTTTTTGTTGATTTTGATTTTCACTTTCTTATAGTTATTCATTTTCCTGGTCCCTTATTTAAGTTTTCTAGATTCCTGCTATGAGTGAGACCATCCAGTATTTTTCTTTTTCTTTCTGGCTTATTTCGCTGAGCATGATCCCTTCCAGTGCCATCCATGTTGCTGCCAATTGCATGTGTTTATCTTTTTTGAATGCTGAGTAATATTCCATGGTATATATGTACCACATCTTCTTGATCCAGTCATCTATTTTTGGGCATTTGGGCTGTTTCCAAAGCTTAGCTATTGTAAACAGTGCTGCTATAAACATAGGGGTGCAGGTGCTCTTTGGAATTGATGTTTCTGTGTCCTTTGGGTAAATACCTAGGAGTGGAATTGCTGGATCCTATGGAAGCTCTATGTTTAGTAGGTCCAGAAATCTCCACACAGCTCTCCATAGTGGTTGGACCAGTTTGCACTCCCACCAGCAGGGCAGGAGAGTTCCTTTTTCTCCACACCCTCGCCAACATTTGTTGTTGCTAGTTTTTTTAATATGTGCCATTCTCACTGGTGTAAGATGGTATCTCATGGTAGTTTTGATTTGCATTTCCCTGATTACAAGTGATGTTAACATTTTTTCATATGCCTGTTGGCCATTTGCATTTCCTCTTCAGAGAAGTTTCTTTTTAGCTCTTCTGCCCAGTTTTTGACTGGATTATTTTCTTTGTTGTTGTTGAGTCTCATCAGCTCTTTGCAGATTTTTGTGATCAATCCTTTATCATTAGTGTTGTGTGCAAAAATGTTCTCCCAGTTGGTGGGGTTTCTCTTTGTTTTTGTTATTGTCTCTTTTGCTGTGCAGAAGCTCTTTAATTTGATGTAGTCCCAGCTGTTTATCTTTGCCTTCACTATCACTGCTTTGGGTGATGTGTCTGTAAAGATGTCTTTGATGTGCAAATCACGTAGTGTTTCGCCTATATTTCCTTCTATGTATTTTATGGTTTCAGGTTTTATGTCTAGTTCTTTAATCCATTTTGAGTTGGTTTTTGTGTATGCTGTGTGGTAGTAGTCAAGCTTCATTCTTTTGCATGTAGCGGCCCAGTTTTCCCAGCACCATTTATTGAACAGACTTTCTTTGCTCCAATGCATATTCTTTGCTCCTTTGTCATATTACTTGACCATAAATCTGTGGGTTTATTTCTGGATTTTCTATTCGATTCCATTGGTCTGTGTGTCTGTTCTTGTTCCAATACCATGCATTTTTGATGATTATGGCTTTGTAGTATCGCCTGAAATCTGGGAGTGTGATGCCTCCATTCCCTTCTTTTTTTTTCAGGAGAGCTTTGGCTATTCGGGGTTTTTGGTGATTCCATATGAATTTCATCAATAATTGTTCTATTTCTTTGAAGAATAACATTGAAATTTTTATTGGAATAACATTGAATCGGTATATTGCTTTTGGTAGGATGGCCATTTTAATAATGTTTATTCTTCCAATCCATGAGCAGGGGATGTCTTTCCATTTCTTTGTATCTTCTTCTATTTCTTTTAACAGTGTTTTATAGTATTCTTTGTAAAGGTCCTTTACCTCTTTTGTTAGATTTATTCCCAAGTATTTGATTTTTTTTTGTTTCGATAATAAAGGGGATTTTTTTTTTCATTTCTTCTTCTTCAGATTTATTGTTAGTGTATAGGAAGGCTTCTGACTTTTGCATGTTGATTTTGTATCCTGCCACTTTGCTGAACTTATTGATGAGTTCAATTAGTTTTTCTTTGGAGTTTTTGGGGTTCTCTATGTATATTATCATATCATCTGCAAATAGTGATAGTTTGACTTCTTCTTTTCCTATTTGGATCCTTGTATGTCTTTCTCTTGTCTTATTGCTCTGGCTAGGACTTCCAGTATTATATTGAAAAGCAGTGGTGAGAGTGGACATCCTTGTCTTGTTCCAGATCTTAATGGAAATGCTTTCAGCTTTTCACCATTGAGAATGATACTAGCTGTTGGCTTGTCGTATATGGCCTTTATGATGTTGAAGTATGTTCCTTGTATCCCAAGAATTTCAAGGGCTTTTATCATGAATGGGTGTTACACTTTGTTGAAAGCTTTCTTGGCATCTATTGATATTATCATATGGTTTTTATATTTCTTTTTGTTGATGTGTTGGATAACGTTGATTGATTTTGGGATGTTGAACCATCCTTGTGTCCCTGGAATGAATCCTACTTGGTCGTGGTGAATTACCTTATGGATACACTGTTGGATTCTGATAGCTAAAATTTTATTGAGGATTTTTGCATCAGTGTTCATTAGGGAGATTGGCCTATAGTTTTCTTTTTTTGTGTTGTCCTTTTTCGGTTTTGGTATGAGTGTAATGTTGGCTTCATAGAATGTGTTAGGTAGTATACCTTCCTTCTCAATTTTTTGGAAGAGTTTGTGAAGGATAGGCACTAATTCATCTCTGAATGTTTGGTAGAATTCATTTGTAAATCCATCAGGTCCTGGGCTTTTGTTTTTGGGGAGGTTTTTGATTACCATTTCAATTTCGCTGCTTGTAATTGGTCTGTTTAGGTGTTCTATTTCTTCTTTATCTAGCTTTGGGTGATTGTAGAGTTGTAGGAATTTGTCCATCTCCTCTAGATTGTTGAACTTGTTTCCATATAACTGTTCATAGTAGTTATTAATTATTCTTTTGATTTCTGCTGTGTCCGTTGTGATTTCTCCTCTTTCATTTATTATCCTATTTATTTGTGCTTTCTCCCTTTTTGCCCTTGTGAGCCTGGCTAGGGGTTTATCTATTTTATTTATTTTTTCAAAGAACCAGCTCTTGGTTTCATTGATGTTTTGGATTGTTTTTTTAGTTTCGATTTCATTTATTTCTGCATTGGTTTTTATTATTTCTTCTTCTTCTACTGGTTTTGGGGTTTTTTTGTTCTTTTTCTAGATCTTTGAGCTTCAAGATTAGGTTGTTTCTTTGAGTTCTTTCTTGTTTCTTGATGTGAGCATCTATTGCTATATATTTTCCTCTTATTACTGCTTTTGCTGCATCCCATACATTTAGGATATTGGTGTCCTCCTTGTCATTCAATTCAAAGAATTTTTTAATTTCTTCTTTTATCTCCTCGTTAGTCCAGTGGACTTCCAGTAGTGTGGGTTTCAATCTCCACGAGGTAGGAGAGTACCTTGCCTTCTTTTTATGGTTTATTTCTAGTTTGATGCCTTCATGGTCAGAAAAGATGGTTGGTATGATTTCAATCTTGGTGTATCTGTTGATGTTTGTCTTGTGCCCCAGTATATGATCGATCCTAGAGAATGATCCATGTGCGCTTGAGAAAAATGTATACTCAGATTTTTTTGGGTTTAGTGTGTTCTATACATGTCTGTTAAGCCCAAGCACTCTAGATCCTTATTTAGAGCTTTAGTGTCTTTACTTATTTTTTGTCTTGTTGATCTATCCATTGTTGATAGTGGTGTGTTGAAGTCTCCCACTACGTATGTGTTTTCTCTGATGTCTGTTTTCAGAGATGCCAATAGTTGTCTGATATATTTTGGTGCTCCTTCGTTTGGTGAATATATGTTAATGAGTTTTATTTCTTCTTGAAGTATTGTCCCCTTGATCATAATGTAATGACCACTGGGGTCTCTTTTTATCTTTTTAAGTTTGAAATCTGTTTTATCTGATATGAGTATAGCTGTTCCTGCCTTCTTTTTTGGTCCATTTGTTTGTAGAATTGTTTTCCATCCTTTAACTTTGAGTCTATTTTTATCTTTTGCAGCTAAATGTGTTTCCTGGAGACAGCAAAAGGTTGGGTTTTGTTTCTTAATCCAGGCTGCTACTCTGTGTCTTTTTATTGAAGAGTTTAGTC
Source organism: Talpa occidentalis (assembly GCF_014898055.3). NCBI lineage: Eukaryota > Metazoa > Chordata > Mammalia > Eulipotyphla > Talpidae > Talpa > Talpa occidentalis. The sequence continues at coordinate 50,917,580 of NW_023605305.1, forward strand.
CATTTACATTTAGAGTTAGTATTGATATGTTAGCATCTGTATTTGCCATTATGTTTGTCTTTCCTTTGATTTTATTTATTTATTCTTTTAATAACTTTCTTTGGCCTTTTTTTGTTGTTATTCGTCCCTCTGAGGTTCTGGCTTTAGGACTCCTTGTAGTATTTTTTGGAGTGGGGGTTTAGTCGTAATAAAATTCCAGAGTTTCTGTTTGTCTGGGAAGGTCCTTATTCTTTCTTCAAAGAGGAAGGAGAGCTTTGCGGGATAGAGTATTCTTGGTTGGCATCTGTTTTCTTGGAGTCTGTTGACTATGTCCCTCCACTCTCTCCTTGCCCATAGTGTTTCTTCAGAGAAGTCTGATGTCAGTCTGATTGGTTTCCCTTTGAATGTTATCTGTTTCTTCCCTCTTGTTAGTTTCATTATTTTTTCCTTGTCTTGGATTCTTGGGAGCTTTACTATTATGTGTCTTGCTGTATTTTTCCTTTCGTCATGGAAGTTTGGTGTTCTTCTTGCTTCTTGTATATCAATTTTCAGCTCCTTCTTCGCGTTTGGGAAGTTTTCTTCAATTATATCCATGAATATTTTCTCTGTTCCTATATCTCTCTCCTCTCCTTCTGGGATTCCTATAACTCTTATATTTCCTTTCCTCATGGAGTCAGATAGTTCCCGAAGTCTTTCTTCGGTCTTTTTCCTTCGTACTTCTCCTTCCTTTTCTGTTTTAGTTCTTTTTATTTCTGTGTCTTCAAGAGTACTTATTTGTTCTTCCATTTCATCTATTCTGCTTTCATTGCTTTTCCCAGAGTTCTTTAGCATCTCCATTAATTCTTTGATCTCCTGCATTTCTTTTGCTTCCCTCTTTAGGGACTCAATTTCATTCTTCTGGTCATTAATTATTTTCCCCTTATCATTGTTTTCCTTTATGACTTCTGTCAGTTTTTTAATCACAGCAATTTTAAATTCTCTATCTGGAAGGCCCAGAAGTTCTTCCAAGTTACTGTCATTGCAATCTGGTAGATGGTTTTCTTTGTGCGGTGTGCTTTTTTGCTGAGGAGTTGCTGGGTTGCATGTGGTTTTTCTACTCCCTACTGCCTGTTTTCTAATTTGCCGTATTCCTTGTGACACTGTGTTGCTGGTACTGGCCGGCATCTTGGGAGACCTTCCCAGCTCACCACTGGCTCCTCTGGGGAACTTCTGCTGGGTTCACAAGTCTCCAGCAAAGAAAGGTCCCTGCTGCAAAATGGCGATGCGGGAATGTGCTCCCCTGCACGCCCGGTCTGCCCCAGTGGTGGGTGCTGCTCCCCTCTGGGCTGGAACTGCAGGCTAGAAGGTGCCCAGCATGGGCAAGCCTCCCAGCTTACCTCTGGCTCCTCGGTGAGCCTTCTGCTGGGTTCACACAGTCTCCAGCAAGAAAGGTCCCTGCTGCAAAATGCCAGTGCAGGGGACGCGCTCCCCTGCACGCCTGGTCTGCCCCAGCAGTGGGTGCTGCTCCCCTCTGGGCTGGAACTGCAGGCTAGAAGGCGCCCAGCATGGGCAAGCCTCCCAGCTTACCTCTGGCTCCTCGGTGAGCCTTCTGCTGGGTTCACACAGTCTCCAGCAAGAAAGGTCCCTGCTGCAAAATGCCAGTGCAGGGGACGCGCTCCCCTGCACTCCCCGTCTGCCCCAGCGGTGGGTGCTGCTCCCCTCTGGGCTGGAACTGCAGGCTAGAAGGCGCCCTGCATGGGCAAGCCTCCCAGCTTACCTCTGGCTCCTCAGTGAGCCTTCTGCTGGGTTCACACAGTCTCCAGCAAGAAGGGTCCCTGCTGCAAAATGCTGGTGCCGGGGACGCGCTCCCCTGCACGCCTGGTCTGCCCCAGCGGTGGGTGCTGCTCCCTGTTTGTCTATTTCTTAACACTCCTCTGTCATTTTGTTTATCATGTCACCTAGTCTATGTGTCATAACTTTTGTTCTTCCTCCATCATACCTTGCAAACTCTAATAATATTTAATACCATCCCTAACTGAGCTACACTTAGGATGGTTCTCAGATCGTTAGTATATATAGTTCCATTAGAATTAGATGCATGGACTTTGGAAATGGAAGGCTATGATATTGACTATTTCCCCATCTTTCTCTAACTGTGGAGCTTGTTAACCAATCTCAGTAAGCCTTAATTTCCTTATTTGTAAAATGAAAATGAGGATAATAGTTTTAACTTCCTGGGTTTCCTATGAAATTTGAGATGGCAAAATATCTAAGAACATGGAACCTGGACCAAGTCAGCTTTGCTTTTATTCTAGCTCTACGACATATGAGCTGTTGAATGAAGCTGGAAAAGTTACTTAATTTAGCTGTGCTTCAGTTACCTTTACATAAAAGGGGATAGGGCCTATTTAACAGGATTTTTGTTAATACTGAATTAATGAACACAGATAAAACACGAAGAAGAATACCTTACAGCATTTGGTAAGTATAATCTATAATTATTACCATTATATTTCATTGTAATAGAAATAAAAATATCAATGTCTAACTAATCACAAATTATCTCTCCTGCTCCAAGTCTCCTTCAGAGGAATAAAGTTTTTGCATATTCTATAAAATAAGACTTCATTTGTGCTGTGAAAAATCTGGGTGATGGATTCGTTACTGTTAGGAGAGCAAAGTGAGAGATAAAAATCACTGTCCAGATCTCTGCATTTTTCTCAGCAAAAAAGAACAAAGGGTCAATTATGGGACTGTGGAATCAAGAGATTCTGCAGTGCTCTTGAATGAGGTTATTCAATGACTCATCAAATTCTATTTTCTTGTTTTCAGAAAGAATGTAGACAGTGTCCCAAAGGCAGTAATATATTATTTATTTATCTATTCATTTATTTATGGTTAATCATGTAAAAAATGCACTTTGGAGTGAGTTAGTAGGGCAGCTATATAAATCATCCTTATTGGATGATCTTCTGACTGTAGTAATTGTGTAAGTATGAGGTCCTATAGTGCTTTTAAAGGATCTGGGTGAGCAGCCAGGTGATAATTGGGGTCCAGGTGGCTACTTGTTACCCCAGTCTTTTTCTGGAATGACACAGAGAGACAGAGATGGAGGAAGGAATAACATGGATGGTGAAACAGCCACAGAGATCAAATGAGGAGAAAATTCATAGCTTGCAAGATTGGGAACTATTGTGTAGCAGGAGTACCACAAGGAGAGCTAAAAGATTCATAAAAAACTCCTATGAGGTGCTATATATAAAACTGCCTTGCCTCTCCAATAAAGAAAACTTCAGGAAATATCTGCATCATTCTTCAAAATTTCTGCAGTTGGACTATTATTCTATAAACAGGTTATAGTACAGAATCTGGTCCATGTTGAGTGGTTGAAATGAGTTTAATACAATTCCTGGAATAATGTATGCACTTGACAAATGATAGTAATCATTATTATTGATAGACATTGAATTAGTAATATTTCCTGAAATTTGATGTTGCTTCCTAGTTATCGTTACACATTTCATTCCTTCTGTTTATGCATGTCGTAGTCATTCAACTAATTCTTTAGGACCGAACCAAAGCAGCTCCACCTCATTGGAATTGATTAGTTCCTTCTTTGTCCCACAACATAATTCTTATATACTCTCTCTTAATCAGCATCACTATAATTCACTGCAGCCATGAATACCATTCTTGCTCAACTATATGAAACACTTGTGTCCATTATGGGAAGAGCCGCCTCTAATTGATTGATCCTTCTAATGACTCATTTCCTTTCTGCAGTGGATAACTAGACTCGCAGGCTGTTTCTTTTATGTGGTTGAGTATCTTTCCCCAGCAGTTTCAGATTTATAATGGCTGTGGTCTGGGAGCCATTCCTAACAGTCTGGTTTAATCCTGTGCATCAGGAGTAATTCTGAACAAGCACCTTCTTTGACTATATCATTTTATTGTTTTAGCTTTTATTTATTTTCTTTGCATTTTTTTAAATTTTATACATATTTTACATCATTTTTCCTTTTTTTAAAAAGATTTATGTATGTATACAAGAACTGGGGTACAGGTCAGAGGTGTGGGGGGGTGAGAGGATTCACCTCAGACAGAGTGGGGAACAGAACAGGCAGACTGACTGAAATACACTGCTGAGGGGAACAGTGGGAGAGACAGGAAAGGTCTGCTGCACATGTGGGTAGCTCTCTGGCCAGCGAGGGGATCGAACCCACGCCGCCGCAGAGGTTGTGGACAGCTTCACAGCACTGTGCTCAACCCCTTGCGCCACCAAGGAGGTGAACTGCATGCTTTGTCTTTGGTGTAGTCCCCATATACCACCCCCAATTCACCTGTGCACCATCACCATAGTCCCTTGTGCTCTTCCCTTTCATTTAGGAAATAAATGATATAGTTATCTTCTATATAGATCAACACCATGATAAGGAAGATACTTAGCCTCCTCTATGTGGGGAAATGATTGTCTTAGTTGCCTAAATAAGCACTGGGCATCTCTTCTATTGTTTTGGTCTTGGCCCCCCTAGCTTTGGGATCAGTCACAGGCGTTATTATATATTTCTTTTTCCTATTGATTGGCTTTACTGTCATCAAGGATATTTTAAGCAAGATTAGCAAATAGCATCATAGGCTTAATGGACAAACATTGTTTCAGTGGTTGAGAAGCCAGGCCATAATACATGAAAAGGAATAACCTGAGAAATAGGGCAATAATGTATGAAACTAATTCTCTTTGACTTGGCCTCCTGTAGACGGTGTTACTCTTCTGTGAAATCAAAAGATAAAGCATTAAAACAATTCTTGGAGAGGCGGTGTCACCACCAGCATGCCATATAGTTTCTCTGTTGCTGAAGAAAATCCTTTAAATCTCTTGGTACTGTCAGGAGAAATATTGGTACTCACCCAGAAATTAATATAGAGAGCGGGAAATACAATATAGAGTGGAAATTCAAGTTTCTTCCATGTCTTGCAATGCTATAACCACAAGTCTTGAAACCCAGTTCCTGATCATAACAGAAGAACTAGTTTATCTCCTATTGTGAAGCTTGGCCTAAACCAAAGGCCAGGTTCCCTTTACCATAGTCTGATGCCTGGACTGTTGGATACCTGTCTTTCAAGGCTATATTTGACATACATCTGATTCAGATGGCCTTTTAATGCTGATCAGCACAAGAAGAGCCAGTCTATCTTCCTCCGTCTTCCTCTAGATTCCCAAAGACTGTACATTTCTAACATCACTCTTTTCAACTCCTGAGACTTTTAAGATTTTTTCTCTGCTCTTTTCAGTGCCCTTCAAAGAAATCTCCTCTGTCCTCACCTTCTTCTGATTCAAATCTAACTCTTACCTGAGGATGCTGCTTTCCTTAAAACCATTTCAAGTGGTTGTCCTTTCCACTGTCCTTGTAATGTTTTGTCTGAAGGAGACTATAGAGTATGGTTGTCATTCTTGTCTCCTAACTGCTTTCAGTTTATTCTCTCTCCCTCTTGCCTAAACCTTCAACTTTGATCCTCATGCTATAAAATTGTACCAACCACACACTTTTTTGTTATCATCTAATCCTCTTACTTAAAGACATTATCTACAGGCTCAGTTTCTTTCTTAAAAACACCATTATCAAAATTTGTGAGGACATCAATATCCATGTAGATTTTCCTTTCAGTACTTCAGACTTTCATTTCTTTGAACTTCTCTCTTCTAATTTTCTTAATTTTCACCTACCTTAGATATTCACTCTTGTGGCCAGAACCTAGACCTGTCATAACATGACTTCAATTCCAAGCATTTAATTCTCTGTTCATGTACACTTATCCTTTCATCCAAAATTCCTTCTAGTACTCTAAATCCAGCAATAATTTTACATCACAAGGATATAGAACTCATTGATTTTGTCACTTTTTCTCTGCTCCTTATTACCTCATGGCTTGACTACCATCTGTTTAGAATTAAAATACCATGAACAATCACTATAATCATTCTCTTGTATGTACTCCTGAATTTCTTGCCCCTTTGTTGTCTCATCATATTCACTTATCAAAATTACAACCTTCCTTAATTGCTAATTGCTATTCTATAACTGAACATTGCAGGAGAAAACACACAACCATGCTGAATGGTTTCACTCTAAATTCAGGATCACTAACCTAAAGTGAACTCTTAATGCTGACAATTATGCTAGATTTTTCTAGTTTTTTCACCCTTCAGCTCTCTTCTATAATTATTTCACATAATGTCCTCTCTTAAGCTATTAAAACACATTCCTTCATCCTCAATCTCAGATTAAATTCTTGTTACTTATTTAAGTAAATTTAATTGGAAGAGAATTTCAGCAAATTCCTGCCACCACAACAAACTGTCCATCTGCGTCAACCTTCTTTAAATGTTGAAATGCCTGTGCTCCGAGAAAAGGCCAATCTCTCTACCTAGAGGGTAAATTTCTTTTAATCTATGTTGGTCTAATTAAGGATATTGTTCCACCATTTCCCCTCTCTCCTGAATAGTCATCCTTCTCACCATCTTCCCCTCACTTATCACATCTTTCTGTATGCACAAATGCTTTGTTACTTCTCCAAACTTCCTCTTTTAACCTATATATATCTCAGTTACTTCTCCAATGTTTCCCCTTTATAGCAGAATTATTCATATGAGTTTTGTATCTTCATGCTCTCTGGTTACTTTCCAGCCATTATTACTTGAACCTACTTCAGTAAGTCTTCTGTCCTTCCACTGAAATTGCTTTTGTCAAGGTCATTAAAGGCCTCCACATAGCTAAAAACACAGCATCAGTTCTCAGCCATGAGTTCTGAAATTGAATGAGTTCTCATTCAATTTAACTCTACCAATATTTGGTGCATTTGATCACTCCTTTCTCTGTTAAATATTTTACTCATGTGACTTCTAATATCACTTTCACTATTAATTTTCATTCTACTTCATTGGTTGTTTTTTTATTAATCATGGTTTATAAAGCCTACAATAAAATATAAACTATGTTAATAAAATTTTAGGTTTTTATTTACTAATGCTTTATTCTAAATCTATGTATGTATGGGAGTGGCAAGGATGAAAAGTAGCAGGTATCATTTGCTGTAACTGTAAACCTTTTTAGAAGTAGGAGTAATAGCTGAAGTCTAAACTTTCAGTGTCTGAATAGTGAGTTCTAATGGAAAATTTATTTCCCAGCTGGATTCAAATGACTAGAAAGAAAATGGGAACCTTTCTAAAACAAGAGTTGAATCTCTTCAACACTACCTAAGCTACTCTAAAATTTGAATTGAAAATAAACAGCTCCTAATATAATAGTTTGTAACTGATGCAAGGAAAAGACACAAAGCACATTTATACCTGCAGTAACATTAATGCATTCCAAAACCACCCAAAAGTTTACCTAAAAGATGAATGGGCTTTATTGGAACCAAATTGTTAAGAATCAGATTAAATGTAAAGCCTCTTAACAGGACAGTGGGTACTAGAAAGATTCCATAGTGGTGAGTCATATTTAGGATAGTATGGATGTTTAAGAATTTTTTTTCATAGCTGTAATCCATTAATAGTATTAGTAAATTTACATTTCATTACATTTTATGCAAAAATAATAAAATACCTACCCTTTCCTTTCTAGTGTTTTTTTTTTTTAAAGTAGAAGAAAATTTGGTGAGGCTTCTATAGAAGCAGAATGACATGATTTTGTGCTTAGCTGTATCCTTATGCTTCGTTCAGGAGAGAAGGCAAATTCTGCTTTATGTTCCTTTTTTTTTAAAAAAAAAAAAAAAAAGATTTATTTATTTATTTATACAAGCACTGGGTGCAGTCAGAAGTGCGGGAGAATTCACCAGAGCCAGAGCAGGCCCAGGGAGCAGAATAGGCAGACCGAGGAAGTACGCTGCTGAGGGGAGCAGCGGGCAGTAGGAGAGATCTGTGTGCTATGTGGGACCCTCTCCAGTGGCCTGGGATCGAACAGCACTGCAGAGGCTGCGGGCAATTTTGCAGCCCAGCACTCAACTGCTGCGCCACCGGGGAGGCCCCTGCTTTATGTTCTTAAAGGAAGATAAACACAAGAATATTGGCTAATGCCTATGCCTTAGTTACTTAGGGACTTAATAAATTAGGCTCCTTGGGACACACTGGATCTCTTCTCTCTCTGATTTTTTTTTAAAGATTTATTTATTTATTTATACACGCACTGGGTACAGTCAGAAGCACGGGTGGGTGAGAGAATTCACCAGAGCCAGAGTGGGGAACAGAACAGGCAGACGGACGAAACACACTGCTGAGGGGAGCAGCGGGCACGGCAGGAGAGGGCTGCATGCCATGTGGGATCCTCGCCTGGCGGTCAGGGATGGAACCAGCACTGCAGAGGCTGCGGGCAGCTTCGCAGCCCAGCGCCCAACCGCTGTGCCACCTGGGAGGTCCTCTCTTTCTGATTTTTTAACAACCTTCCTTTACATAGTCTAACCAAAACCTTTCCATGTTTCAGGCAAATGTCATGGTACCTTAACTGTTCCCCTTCTCTGGCCTGGAATTTTCTCCTTTTGTGCTCCCATAGCAACTGGCTTGTTCCCCAGCACATGAAAGGTATTTTTACTTGTCTGTGTCTCACCAGTCTATGAATTTTGTGAAGAACCAACTTACTGATCTTTGGATTCTTAAATAGCAAAGTACTTGAGTCATTTTACAGTGATTGCTTATTTTCCTCTTACTATGTGTCTGACACTGGGCTAAGTATTTTACATGCATTATTTTATTTGATAGTCACAATAACCTTGGGAAGTAATTTTTAGTATAATGTTCATTTTAAAGACAAAGAAGACTGAGATTTAGAGATTTTGAATGATTTGGCCAAAACACATATGCAGTGACAAGACAAATACTAAATTTCAAATCATTCAGAAAGTCGTAGGGTACTCTTTAACTACTTTGCTGCATTCAAATCTTCACTGTATATACATTTCAATTGGGAAGGTGGCAGAAATTTGGGACCCATAGGCTATAGATCTCATTCCCATTTATCTCTGAATCTTAGGTTACCAATTCCCTGGAGTGTATTAAAGTTGTTCATTGGATGGGAATGTTGGGAGGATTCTTAGTAATGAGTTTTTTTTTTTTTTTTTCCACTCTATAACTTGTGGCCTAAAGTGGGAGAAAGGAGACTCCTAGTCAAGTTGTCTAATCAAAAGTATCCAGAAGAAAAATATATTTTCCTTTTTGGAATAAAATTGTCAGTCCCAAAGCAAAAAGGAACAACAAATTGCATCTATAAGAAGGTGAACTTCAGTTTCCAAACTCTGCTTTCTTAGTGGATAAAAAGGAATGAAACATAAAGCTATATCTCATGTTTTCAAGTCTTATGGATAATAAAAATCAAATGAAACTCTGCCAAATGGGTGAGTGGGAGTCAGATGTATAATTAAACCTCCTTCTGGAATATGTGTCATTCAGAGATCAAATGGCTACCATCAAATTGGTCTTTCAAAGTATACTATTGAGTCATGGAAAGCTGTCAATAGTTTTTCACCATGGAAATTTTTTAAGAAGTAGGTTTTTTAAAACAAATGATCTAACTTGCTTAAGAATATAAGCACCCATTTACAGAAAGAGAAAAATGAATAACTTATTATAAATTATGGTTAGTACAGTTGTGTCTGAATTTATGCAGATTACATTTTGGGTTTATTTTAGATTTAATGTCACATGAGTTATTCCTAAGGTTTTTCTTCTGAGACCTCTCTCAATAATGATTTGAAATAAATGGATGGGTATAACCATGTGATGAATGACATTTTATATGAAAACACTGGATATTTGAGTTTGCCCTTTCATGACATCTAAGAAAAAAAGAGTGGGGATGGTGGTGTCAGGAGATATTCACAGCCAGAATAGAGGAAATGAAAATCCAGCATTACCTTTAAATACCACTCCTGTAGACAGCTTAGTCTGTTAGGAAGAGGTAAATAACATTTCAATTACAGGAAAAAAAAATGTTTGTGCAAGCACTCCTTCTACTCTGAAGCCCCAAACAGATGCCATTTTACAAGATTTTATCTTTAGTAATGTTTATAATTAATTAGATATCATTAAATAGCTATTCAAAAAATCAATGTACTAAAAATAAATACAATATTTTAAATGCTATACATGTTTATGGCATTTTCTAATCAAGAGCTTTAAAAAAGAAGGCTTGCTTGAGTGCTACAGATTGTTATTTCTTCTTTGAAAGTAATAGGTTGCAATTGATCTTTTCCAGTCTGGTTAGTGAGCAAAGGCATTTCCATGGGTACCATGAAGAGGAGAACCTGTTCTACTTTTGCTATCTTATGTGACCACTTGGACTTTCCTGTTTCCTTTATATATTTTTAAATTTTCTAATTATATTTGATTTAATTATACATGGTTATTATTTTTCACAATTTAATGTATCAATGCATGCAATTTTAGCATAACAATTTTAAAGTATAACTGCCAATTAGAGAATTTTATATGCCCCCTTTTCTTGTCTTACTTTTTTAAATTGAAATATGTTGGTTTACAACATTATTTATCAACTAGAGGCATAACATCTCACCTTTTCAGATGCATGTCCTGACCCACACCCACTGCCAAGATACCCATAGTCCTCCATGGACAGGGCAGTATTCTCTATGTTTAACAAAGCACACAGATGTTATTTTATTCTGAATCTGGTTACACTTCTTTGTTGTTCACTCTATTAGTAGATGAAGTCAAATGTAATCTTGTAGCCTGGGTAAACATAGCCTGCCTCAATAGGTGGTACTAATCTAAAGAAATGGTAAATGAATCCCTCTATGCTAAAAGGAATAACTATTTGTGCATTAATTGTTTTTTGGAAGTAAGACTGAACCTAGTTCCTATGTTTCTGGGAGACCTGCTCCCCACTTTTCAATGTTACCCTCTACTGATGTTCTTGCAGTACTAATGTATCAAGAGTTTCACCTCCCTTTGAGCTCTCAACTGTGAGAGGGGTTATTTCTTTGGCTTCAAAACCATTCAGGATTACTGCTACTGCATGCTGAGTACATTTGCAATAGTTGTCTCCCTGGAGGTCCATAGTGGTTAAAGGGATCTTAGGGCAGAACTTAAAGCTCATTTTGGACATGGAGATCTTTGGATGTCTTCAGGTTGATAGGTTTTGCATAAGAGAAAATTTGTTCCCTCTACTAAGCAATGATCATTAGCAGTATCATGGGGGAGAGATCATGTGGTTCTGCTCTCTGAATCTTTCCTCTGAATAAAGGAGAGATACTCAGAGTACAGTTAAATATGTGGGATATGGAGTTTGAGAATTCAGCTATTTCATTTCTGTCATTAACATGCATAGGACAGCCACTGAACTTTGCTTAGACTGTAAATATTCAGGGTTTCTTATGGAAGAAATTATACATAGCTTAAAACAAAAGTTTTTTTTTGTAATTGTGTCTTTAAGTTACAACTATCTCATTTTCTTCAGTAATATTAATATTCATATAGAAGTAGTTTAAGAGTATTAAGTAAGTTATGTAACTACTGTTACATGAAACACTAGTAACTTTAGAGGTATGGGTTATCTTTTGTCATGAGGGGGCATATATTTGGTTCCCATTAATAAGCGCAATAGCAAAAGCAGTAATAAAAACAAAAACAATTATTAGTTGGGAGTTCAATACAAATGGACTATTTTACCCAGTCAATTTTAAAATACCAGGATGTTTGGCACAATGTTTAGAGTTGTGACACAGTTGGAAAAAGTTAATTCCTTTTGACTTCTGCCAGTTAGTATTAAACTTATGAGGCATGAAATCATCTAATTCTCGATAATAGGTTTTCTATAGAGTTCCCAGTAGAAAACATTTATGCTTGAAACATATGTGCCTAGATCTCACAAACCACAGGAACATTTATTTACAAAAATGCAGACTATCTTCCCCTTTCAGTGCTCAGAAACGAAATAATTTTTTAAAAGACGGAGGGAAATGGGTCATAAATTTGCCCATATCTTTTGTGAAGGCTCAACAAATCAACTGAGTTAAAGTCTAGGATATATTACATTTGCATATTTATATATTCAAACTTTTGGCAATTGCTACTTTTTCCTCATCTCCATTTTATTCCAGTTTTTTTTTTCCCTTTTTTTTCTATTGGAGTGGTATGTTTTATTTTTGTCCTCAATTGGAGAGGTAAAGATATGCCTGATATGATCAAACTGAGATGAAAAATTATCCCATTTCATGGTATGAAAAGATCAATTTTAACATTAAGTTTCATGAAAGACAGGGGAAATAAATTCTTATTAGACACTGACCTGTCACTAACTTGTTCTCGATCTTACTTTCACCTGGTATTTCACAGTATAGTTAGATCCTTGTGGCAACATTTTGGGTTTAAATCTTGAACCATTTAGAGTCAAAGGAAAGTATATCACTCCATTTATCCCACTTCCTGATCTTTTTAGATCTTTTAACCCATTCATGGTCGGTCACTTACAGAGAATAGTAAGTTTTCAGTGTCTTCTTTTTCTTCAGGTACCAAAATATATCATTTTACTTTCCAGAGATTATTCTGTTTTCATGAATCTCTAATATTTGGTAGTTTCTACTCTGAGCATCTGCATTTGTCTGAATTTCTATGTAGTAATGTTTATTTGCTGTCTCAAATTTTAGAAGATATATATTTAACTGCAGAAAGTTTAGATAAACAAAAAATTACAAAGGATAAAATAAAAAGCATTTATTCTCCCCCAAATCCTGTAATTACCATGATGTTTGTGTCCTTCTTTCTACCTTTTAGTGCATATACACATACTCACACACCATATACACAGGCATAAATATAAAAATAAATTATGTGATTGAGGCTATTCATATTTTTTGTCAACATCCACTGAACAATGCAAATGTTTTCTATAAATCCTTCCTGTACATTAGAATTACCTGAGGAAATGTTAAAAAAGCAAGAAATATCTACATTTCAGCATCAGAAATTTTGATTTAATTGAGCTAGTTTCATTTATAAGTATTTTTTTTTTTAAGATTTATTTATTTTTTTATACAAGCACTGGGTACAGTCAGAAGTATGGGAGGGTGAGAGAATTCACCAGAGCCAGAGCAGGGAGCAGAACAGGAAGACTGATGAAGTTCACTGCTGAGAGGAGCAGTGGGCAGAAGGAGAGGTCTGTGTGCTATGTGGGACCCTCGCCCGGCGGCTGGGGATTGAACCAGTGCTGCAGAGGCTGCGGGCAGCTTCGCAACCCAGCGCTCAACCACAGCGCCACCGGGGAGGCCCCACAAGTATTTCTTTTTTTTTTTTTGGGGTTTTTGCAGGTCTTTTATTGGGGTTCAGTGGGTACGTGGCAGGCAGGGGTGCTGGGGGGCACAGTATTTCTTAAGAGAGCATATATTTCTATTTCTCCAAAAAATAAAGTAGATAATCAGTGCTATAGGGGATTCTTTTGGAGATGAGTTTGCACCTTTATATTCCAATAAACTCTTATCAGTCTAGATCTTCTGCTATTTGGAATCTTGACAGTTGATCACATTCTTCTGTTGTGCTTTGGATTGTTGTTTTCAATTCTTTACTGTATCCATATTATAGAACTACAAATCCTTAATGCCATTTTCCAGATGACTTTGCAAAACATCCATTGCTATAGTCGGTGGAATGTGTATCTCTGATCCTTTGTTATAGGACTTGTTTTAGTCAATAGGATATTAATAGATATGAGATAAGCAAAGGCTTTAAATATAAATGGCTCCTCATGCCTTCCTTACCTGCCATTAAACATGCCACTTAGTGGTGGTCTGGAAAAACTAGGAAACACATAGAAAACACCTGAAATCAACCTGTACCTCGAATCAAGTACAGCTTGCTCAAAGCATGAAGCAGAGCTGCTCTTGCTGATCCATAAATCAATATACAAGAAAAATTGATATTTTGTTGTAAGCACTAGTATATTTTTTACATAGCATCAGTTGAGAAAATAGAACCTGACTGGTTCACCCTTCTTTTGATCTTCTATTTGTTTCTATGACAGTATATTCTGCTTCTCTGTATAGTTCTGACAAGTCCTTCTTAAAATACTTTACTGGCCTCTCTCCACATCTCCTAAACACAATGTTACCTCTGAACTCCATTCTCAGTCTTTGTTTGTTCTTATTCAGTAATTTCTCCCTGGCCAGTCTTTTTTTGTTACTATTATTTCAGTATCACTTGTATCTTGATTAATAGCTCCAGAATTTAAACAGGAAGTTCTGTATTATCCAACCTCAAATTCAGTGATATAGAAATTGAACTCATTATTCTCTCTTTCAAATGTGCTACTCTGCATCAACTGTCTTTACTCTTTAAGGTTGCTACCTACATTGTCACTTCAATTAAAAGAAAAAAAGGAAGGAATAAAAGAAAGTCGCTTTAGACTTCTATTTTCTTAAAATCCCACAGCTAATTGGTTTCCTCTCAAACTTTTTGAAATATATCCTCGTGACTCATTTTATGAAACATTTTTTGACTGCTCCTAATTGCTAAATAATTGGTTATTCTAAACTGTGTGTTACCACTTCACATTAAAGCTTGCATTTAATTTTTTTCTCATTTCTTTCTCTTAACTCATTTGTATCAGGACTTTGCTGTCTTCATGATTGGCGTTATAGTGACCAACATAGTGCTAACAAGTATCCAGAAAATATTTGTTGAGTGCATTGTGTCAGAAAGTATCAGAGGCTGAATCAATAATATGACCATTTTCAAAACTGGCAGTATGACCAAGGACAAATTACTTCATGTTTATTTTCAGTTTCCAATGTCTATCAATTGAGAATGTGCTCTATTATTTATCTTCAGCAAAGAGATATTGAAGGATTAGCAAATAAAGTCTTTTAAAACAAAAATGAAGTGCTGGAGAAATGATAATGAATTTTATTAGATTATGAACTTGGCTCATTTTGTTATTAGTATTCTGCCTGTCTATTGAAATCACATTGCCAAATGATGACCTAATTATCTCCCATTTGCCAGATGGTTAATTGTGGCAAGCAAAGAACATTTGCAGTTATTGTAAATATTGTCTTTTGATAGTAAAACATTTTCTAGAATTACTAATTTATCTTTTAAAATGATCATTTTCACCTTGCAACTTTGGAAACCTGAGTATTACCAACTTTAATAAGTTATTTTAAAAATACGGAGAAAGGCTGATGATTCAAAATGGTCTATGCTCTTATATAGTAAGCAGTGCAATGTAATTTAGAATAGTTTGGTTTTCTTTACAATGTTAGGTCAGATTTTGTTTCAAGAGGTAGGATAATATAATATGAGCTCATCAAACATTTTCCAACTGTATCTCCTAGTCTTTACTCCTAATAGCCTCAGGGTGTGACATGAGGCAGTGTATGTCCAAATTCCAATAAACACTTCTATCAGCCTTGTGAAAAAAAGACTATGTGGCTCAGGTACCATTTCATCATTTTAGTATATGGAGTTTTATCTTACTCTTTAGGGCCAAGGCAGCTCTTTTTCGTTACTGAAATGTCAGTCCTTAGCAAGACTTTTAAAGCACTATAAATTATGTTACATCCTAGCCAGACACTGTCTGGTATAATTCAAAGCGAAATCATTCAAAATAATCAAATACGTTTAGTAGGACACCTAATATAGTTTTGATATTCGTCATAGCTAATTCTATTCCTTTCATAAATTAGAAAATTTTCCCAAAAATGGTTTTGTTGCTTTGCTTTGTTCATTCCTTTAGATTTCTGGTCTGCCTATTGGGCAATACAGATGTAATCCAGAAGTTTTCTGATTTGTCATTATCCATTTGCTTCCTTCTGATATCTGATATAGTCAGGAAATGTTAGCACTCAAGTCAAATACAGAAATAAAGGTAGATCTTAGTCTTTAAAATATCAACAAAATTTGTTTTAAAGAAACTAGTTTTCTATCAAACTGTTGCTAAAAAGAGAGTTAATAAATATAGAGCAAACAAAAGACAACAAATTTTATGTAGATCACATGAACTCATATTGCACATTATGTAATTTTACTTTCAGAAACGTTTGACTATACTTCATATTGTTATTTATTTGTTGGTTTCAGGCAAATGTATAGTAGCCCACCTCCCTTTGTCTGCAATTTTGCCTTCTGTGGTTTTAGCTACCTTGAGCCAAGTATGATTCAAAAATATTGGTACAAAAGATATTTTCAGAGAGAAAAGAAAGAGACCACATTCATGTAAGTTACATTGCACTTTACTGTTGTTATTTTTTAATTTTATTCTTAGTTACTATTAACCTCTTACTGTGTCTAATTTATAAATTAACTTGAGCATAGGTATGTATTTGTAAGAAAAAAACATAGTTTATGTTGGGTTCTGTACTATCATTATAGTCCCTGGTTTTAGGCATCCACTGGGTTCTTGAGATGTCCCCCCTCAGAACAAAGGGGACTGCTGCACTGGTACACATGTCATAGCTTATAAGTACTAATGCTCCATAACATTCATTTCTTATCCCTACCATA
The DNA here is from genome assembly GCF_014898055.3 of Talpa occidentalis. NCBI lineage: Eukaryota > Metazoa > Chordata > Mammalia > Eulipotyphla > Talpidae > Talpa > Talpa occidentalis. The sequence goes on from NW_023605305.1 coordinate 50,934,045, forward strand.
GTTCAATAAATTAAAAAAGTAAAATGTATTTATTATGTTGTATTCATTAAGGTCCAACATTGATCTTATCTGTACCTAATCACAGTGATTGTTACAATCACCTTAATTGTAAAATGAATTGCTTAGTCACATCTTTAATAATGAATAGAATTGGCCTCCATAACCACTTTTCTATTGTTATCAATCAGCTATTTGCATAGTCATCAGGGAAACCATATCATTATTCACTGTGAGACAGAGTAACAAACATCAAATTTAATTGCCCTACTAGGAACTGGAGTCATAATCTTTACATAACACTTAATGTTTTCATTACTTATCAATTCACTTATAATTATGCTATGTTCACAAAAGTTAAGCAGCTAGTAAACAGTAGATCTTTTATTGCTCTTTATGCAAAGATAAACAAATAGATGCAAAATGTGTTAGAGTGAATATATTAACTAAAATGATTATATAGAATGTCAGTTGTTCCACTTTAGCTTTACTAATATTGCTAAAACAGATTGTCAGATGTGCTTACCTTTTATGGGTAAATGTTTTACATCCTTTTATTGACTTTAATTTTTTTTTATGTTTCTTTCCTGAGACTTTTTCAGTGTTTGTGACTGCCACCCACCAACTCCTTTTTTTCTAAGGAAGTTATTCTGAGAGACAGGATGACTATAATATATAGTATCATTCATGTATTTATTCATTTCTTACACTGCTCTTTTTAACTGTACTAAACTCTGGGACTATAGGAGATGATAAAGACTAAATGTTATGTCATCCCAATGCCTTGGGTCTTGCAAAGATACACAGCTAAATTCTGGATTAAAGTATATATACTGCTTCTGAAAGATCTCTATTTAAGAGAGAATGGGGATCAGGGAAAATAGCCTAAATTCTTGGTCTTTATATCAATTTTTTTTAATTTCAAAAAGAATGCAAAGCTTTCATTTTATTCCAGTAGATTTCAGATCCCTTTTACACACTAAACCCTTCTTGCAAAAGACAATAGGTAATACATATAAACTGCATGAAAATACGCACCCCCAATCTATTCAGTGATGTTTCTACTAGAGAGGGAGGATTCTTAAGATTATCTTGAGTTTTCTCTATCTATATTTGTTATATATAAATATATCTACACAAATGCTTCTATAAGTTAGGCTACATTTATCTCATAGCTTTGTTTACCCATGTGGGATAACTGAATACATCCACAGATATGCACCTTGATTGAGAATCACAGTAGTTTCAGTCTTATTAGAAGTATAATATATTTAAGGACAGGATACTTGAGACACAAAGGAGAGATATAGTCATCAGAAGCAGAAGGAGTAAATGAGGACATATCCATATGGTTTCCCACGAAAATTATTGATAAATCATTATACTTATTGGTCACTTTGGGTACTATAAAATGTGACTGAAAGAACATATAGATCCTGTTCTCATGAAGATTATAATCTACCAGTGTTTGGCAAGGAATTTTCTAAAGTTGATCAAAAATATCAAGTCATTCATTTAAGAAGCCTTATGAACCCCAGGAAATAATAAAAATAAATTTCACATTATTAAAGCATAGTAAGTCTAAAGTTGAAAACAAAAAAAAAAAAAAAGAAAAAGAAAAATCTGAAACAGCCAGAGGAAAAAAAGACATTTTCCAGAGAAATAACAGATTGAAAATTGATTTAGTAATAGGGGCCTCCCTGGTGGTGCAAGGAGTTAAGAAGCAACGTATGAAGTTATCCACAGCCACAGCAGCATGAGTTCAATCCCTGGCCAGGGAGCCTCCCTCATTGCACAGCAGACCTCTCCTGACTCGCTCACTGATCTCCTCAGCAGTGTTTTTCAGTAGATCTGCCTGTTCTGTTCCCCACTCTGTCTCTGGTGAATCCTCTCACTCCCGACACCTCTGGCCTACACCCCAATTCTTGTATGCATAAATAAATCTTTTAAAAAATTGATTTAGTAATAGTAACAATGGAATATGGAAGACAAAGATAATATATATATAAAATAAAGTTTTGAAGTACAATAGCTCCTAACCAAAGTTCTAAACCTAATAAAAAATATTCTATATGAATAAGGATGGAAAATAGACATTTCAGAAGAACAAAAACTGAGAAGATGTATGTAGTGTCAGAAAGGCCACAGAGCAGATTTTCTATGATTTGAGCAGACGGCAGGTAAAGGAGAGTCCTGGAGCCATTGGTGGTTTTCTCAGGCTTTTATTGAGCTTTTATGTGTAGTGCGGCAACTGGGTACACAACAGGCAGGGGTGCTGGGGTCCAGGAGGCCATGAGGCCTCCAAGCCCCCTCAAGTCTTTACTGTGTCTCTCTGGCTTTCTTTCTTTCTTTCTTTTTTTAATTTATTTTTTTATTTTTATATTCCCCGTACAATTGCAACCCCCTGATTTTGACCCCAATCCCTCCTTTCCCCCGCCCCCCCCCCAAAGTGTGTCTTTGGTTCATAGTTGTTTGTTGATTTTGATTTTTTTCTTTCTTATAGTTATTCTTTTTCCTGGTCCCTTATTTAGGTTTTCTAGTTTCCTGCTATGAGTGAGAACATCCGATATTTTTCTTTTTCTTTCTGGCTTATTTCGCTGAACATGATCCCTTCTAGCGCCATCCATGTTGCTGCAAATTGCATGTGTTTATCTTTTTTTGAATGCTCATAACATTCCATTGTGTATATGTACCACATCTTCTTGATCCAGTCATCTATTTTTGGGGCATTTGGGTTGTTTTCAAAACTTAGCTATTGTAAATAGTGCTGCTATAAACACAGGGGTGCAGGTGCTCTTTTGAATTCATGTTTCTGTGTCCTTTGGGTAAATACCTAGGAGTAGAATTGCTGCATCATATGGAAGCTCTATCTTTAGCAGGCTGAGGAATCTCCACACAGCTTTCCATAGTGGTTGGACCAGTTTGCACTCCCACCAGCAGTGCAGGAGAGTTCCTTTCTCTCCACATCCTCATCTCTGGCATTCTTTCTCCCCTTCTTTCTCTTTCTCTCTCCTGCCTCTGCTTCTTTTGGCAAATATATCAATACTGCAGCCATGGCCCACAGAAGTAAATAACACAACTGAACATAACAATGTAAGAAAATGCAGGTGCCCCATCAGGAAGGGCAAGCCTAATGATGGGAGGGTAGAAAAGCCTGAAAATCACACACCCTTCAACGTATTACTAGCAAATTTATATTTAAGGAAATAATATAAAATATGCTTCACACAGGTAATCAGTCCAGATATATATGTTAGTCACCTCTGGCTGCCACAACAATCACCATAGACAAAATGCTTCTTAAACAATTTTCTCTTAAACAAAAGAAATGTATTTCTCAATGTTTTGGAGGCTGGAAGACCAAGATCAAGGTGGTAGATTATTTGGTTCCTGGTGAAATTTCTTGAGCTGGGCCATGTAGGTGGTATCGCCTGCCTTTGTGCTCTCCTCTCTTCTCCTCAGTGTGTTCCTATGGGAAGTGGGCAAGATTGCTGGTGTCCCTCCTTTAGTGACATTTCTTCTATCATGAGGCCCTCCCCTATGACTTCATCTCAACACAAATGTCATAATGGGGACCAGGGATCAATAGTTGAATTTGGGGTAGACACAACCATACTGCCTACAGGAAGATGGGCAATTAGAAATGTAGGCAACAATGAAGCATTAGGAAAATTTAGATATCTTGCTATTGACCATATCAATCAATAACAGAAATAACTTGAATGTTCTAAATTATATGTGGAACTAAAATAAATGATTCTAATAATATAAAAGCCTGATAAGATGTAGAATTCAAATGTTCAAAGGTCTTTGCATTGTCTGGAAAAAAGATAAAAATGCCAATTAGCCTTATGCTTTGATAAATCAAAATTTATGTTCTATTCTTCAGTGTAATTACTAAGAAAAAACTAAAGGAATGTATGATTTCCAAGAAATAGAAGAAATAATGCAATAATAAGTAATAATAATTCAAGGTAAAAAATAAGAAAAAAAGAATATAGAACAGGTAAGGCAAGTAGAAAACAATTCATTTAATTATATCTTAAATATTTATTTATTTATTTATTTATTTATTTATTTATTTATTTTAAAGATTTATTTATTTATGCATATAAGAGCTGGGGTACGGGTCAGAGTGGGGGGGCATGAGAGCCTTCACCAGAGACAGAGTGGGGAACAGAACAAGCAGACTGACTGAAGTACACTGCTGAGGGGAACAGCAGGTGAGTCAGGAGAGGTCTGCTCTGCCATGTGTGTTGCTCCCTGGCTGGCCTGGGATCGAACTTGTGCTGCAAAGGCTGTGAATTGCCTCATCGTGCTGTGCTCAATCCCCTGCACCACCAGGGAGGCCCTGTATCTTAAATATTTAAACACATATTTTAGTAACTAAGTTAAATGTAAACTTATTAACTCCACTTAAAACACAAATATTGACAGAGCTCCCCACCAAAAGAAAAAACCCAAAGTAATCATATGCTATTTTTTTTTATTTTTAATATAGCTCTTCTTTTTTTTTATTTAAATAATAAATTTTATTGTTATATTCCCCATACAATGGCAGCACCCCCCATTCTGACCCCAATCCCTCTCCTCCCGACCCTGCCCCCCTAAAAGTGTCTCTGGTTCATAGTTTTTTGTTGATTTTGATTTTCACTTTCTTATAGTTATTCATTTTCCTGGTCCCTTATTTAAGTTTTCTAGATTCCTGCTATGAGTGAGACCATCCGGTATTTTTCTTTTTCTTTTTGGCTTATTTCGCTGAGCATGATCCCTTCCAGCACCATCCATGTTGCTGCAAATTGCATGTGTTTATCTTTTTTGAATGCTGAGTAATATTCCATGGTATATATGTACCACATCTTCTTGATCCAGTCATCTATTTTTGGGCATTTGGGTTGTTTCCAAAGCTTAGCTATGGTAAACAGTGCTGCTATAAACATAGGAGTGCAGGTGCTCTTTGGAATTGATGTTTCTGTGTCCTTTGGGTAAATACCTAGGAGTGGAATTGCTGGATCATATGGAAGCTCTATGTTTAGTAGGTCCAGAAATCTCCACACAGCTCTCCACAGTGGTTGGATCAGTTTGCACTCCCACCAACAGTGCAGAAGAGTTCCTTTTTCTCCACACCCTCGCCAACATTTGTTGTTGCTAGTTTTTTTTAATATGTGCCATTCTCACTGGTATAAGATGGTATCTCATGGTAGTTTTGATTTGCATTTCCCTGATGACAAGTGATGTTAACATTTTTTCATATGCCTGTTGGCCATTTGCATTTCCTCTTCAGAGAAGTTTCTTTTTAGCTCTTCTGCCCATTTTTTGACTGGATTATTTTCTTTGTTGTTGTTGAGTCTCATCAGCTCTTTGCAGATTTTTGTGATCAGACCTTTATCATTAGTGTTGGGTGCAAAAATGTTCTCCCAGTTGGTGGGGTTTCTCTTTGTTTTTGTTATTGTCTCTTTTGCTGTGCAGAAGCTCTTTAATTTGATGTAGTCCCAGCTGTTTATCTTTGCCTTCACTATCACTGCTTTGGGTGATGTGTTTGTAAAGATGTCTTTGATGTGCAAATCACGTAGTGTTTCGCCTATATTTCCTTCTATATATTTTATGGTTTCAGGTCTTATGTCTAGTTCTTTAATCCATTTTGAGTTGATTTTTGTGTATGGTGTGAGGTAGTGGTCAAGCTTCATGCTTTTGCATGTAGCGACCCAGTTTTCCCAGCACCATTTATTGAACAAACTTTCTTTGCTCCAATGCATATTCTTTGCTCCTTTGTCAAAGATTAGTTGACCATAAATCTGTGGGTTTATTTCTGGATTTTCTATTCGATTCCATTGGTCTGTATGTCTGTTCTTGTTCCAATACCATGCAGTTTTGATGATTATGGCTTTGTAGTATAGTTTGAATTCATATGCTATTTTTAAGGGATTCATACAAAACATAAGGATGTAGAAAAATAAAAATACAATATGGATAAAGTTGTATTAGTCAACATGAAAATTATGCAAATGAAATATTGGTTTAGCTTCTTTAATATTAGACCAAGTAGACTTGGAGATAAACAAAATGACTTAATAGAAACAAACAGAAAAACTTAATAATGATAAAGTTTCACTTTACCTAAAAATCCATATTTCTTTATATCCTGTATACACTATAACATAGCTTTAAGATACATAACACAAAGATTCATGGAACTACAAGGGAAAAATAGATAAATCTACAGTTGTAATGGGATAATCACACTCTCTAATTGTAGTAGAATATACAGTGAGGGTTAGATTTACAAATGGCAATTAATAAACTTGCCATAACAGGTTTAGTATAAAATACCTAAAACTGAAGAATACACATTGTTTTCAAATGCATATGAAACTCAAAAATCAATCATGTAAGTCTCATATATTCAAAGGACCATAATTATTCTGTATGTATTCACTGTTCAAAATTCAATTAACCTAGAAATCAATAGAAGATTAGGACAAAATTATTCCTAGGTGAAGAAGCAATAATGACATTTTTTAGCCAAACAATAAAATTAACATATATCAAAACTTGAGAAATTAGACTAAGGAATAGAGACTTCAAAAATCAATGACCAAACAGAAAAAGAACAGAGAGTAATATTGGAATAAAATACATAAAATTAAAAAAAATAATAATCATAAATGTGAACATAGAAAATAGTAACCAGCCTATAAAATAAACACATAATAGAGGGGTTGATAAATCCCAGAGTTTTTTCTGAAACACTAATAACACTGACAGATTCTGAGAAGGCTAATGAAAGAAAATACACCCACACATAAATAATAAAGGGACTGAAAAGTAGAACATTATTGCAGACCCTAATGGGATTAAAATGATATATAATATGTAAAGCTTTTGCTAGTTCACATTTTTCTAAAGTTAAAGAAATCCAATTTACAACAACTGACACAGTATATAAAGATAATGGAAATTAGATTTATAGCTAAAATATAAAATTTATCCAAAAAGGAAACTCAAAAGAGGACAAAGATGTCAGTTTCTGCATGCAAAATTCTATCGACATGTTTAGAGGGTTACAAGAGTGATCTCTTTGTGATAAGTCATTGAACTGTCTATTGTTTTTTGCTGCATTTCTGTGTTATTTTATATTTATATTTTTATACTTCATGGTAAAAATATTAAAATGGAATATACCCAGACTGAAGCACATAAAAATATGCGCTAGGGCCTCCCCAGTGGCACATCGGGTTGAGCGCAGTGCTGTGAAGCTGTCCGCAGCCTCTGCAGCTGAGGTTTAATTCCTGGCCAGCCAGGGAGATACCCACATGGCGTGGCAGACCTCTCCTACTTTGCCCACTGCTACCCTCAGCAGTGTCTTTTGTCCATCTGTCTGTTCTGCTCTCCGCTCTGTCTCTGGTGAATCTTCTCACCCCGCCCCCCCCACACACCTCTGGCCTGTACTCCAGTTCTTGTATAAATAAAAATAAATCTTTTTAAAAAAGAAAGAAAATAATATTAGACTATTACATGATTTAACAGTGAAATGAAGTCAATCTTGAACTTTGAAGGGAGAGTACAAAATAAATAAGGTAATCGGGAGTCTAGACAATGGAAAAATCATTCCAGACTGAAAAAGAGCCTATGTAAAATTTAAAACTCCAGTAGTGTGAGAGAACATGGTCATTTTAGGAATTCAATAAACCTAAGCCTGGAGCATGGAGAAGTGCAAGAGTATTATAAGTTGAAGTTTTCATGGTTGACCAAACTATAGAGAGATTTATATGTCAAGTTAATCGTATGAGCAATGGGTAGTTAGAAAGGTTTAGAATGGATCCAATTAAGAATAATATAATCAGGTTTGAATTTGAAAATGTTGACTCTGGTACAGTGTAAAGAATGGTTCAAAAGCTCATAGATTATATTCCTGGGTCCATGAGTTCTTAAAAGCTGTCTAGGTGAGCATAGACAGGATATTAGCCTGTGGTTGTGGCAGCGAGATGGTAAATGGTAGATAAGAGAGGAAATTCTATGGGGACTTAATCTGAGGGGGTGGGGGGAAGCAAATATTGTCTAAAAAAAGTAAAAAAATGATAAATGTTAAAATAAAAAAAATTAAAAAAAAGATATGTGGCAGTTTTAAGTTTGAGGAAAAAGAAGCTATTGAAACATGATTGCTTTGTTGGCAAAATAATGCCGGGTGAATGATAGGTCTCCCCAAGATATTTAGGATAGGCTTTCCCAAGATGTTTAGAACTAGTCTCTCTAAGACATGCTATGTTGACAGGTAGATTATTTCTAACTTAGATCAATCAGGCTTATAAGCTCATGTGAAATCATGGGAGTGATTAATTTCACTCTCCTTTAACTCAGTTTTATTCCTTTTTTACTTACTGTATTTCAGTAAAAGCACCCTTTAAAGCTGAATATACATACATGTTTGTTTAAAATGTATTTGTTCAGACTCCAATGTACTTACACAGTTTTAATAGAGTATAACATCAAATTGTCAGTATACTTATGATGCTATAATACTATCCCAAATTTTCAACCTCATTTACTTTGTAGCATTGTTTGTTTTGTAATTATAATATGATGGTAGTGGGTAGCTTATGGGTAACCCATTTCCATCCTGGGAATTTTAAACACCATTTACTTAAAATTTAAAAATCAGTCATTCATAAAAAATGTGAAATAAGGTTTTATCTTTTGTGTAAGTTCTCTGTTGGAGACTATAGAGGAGCAAAAATCTGCCACCTCAGAATAGATCTTTTGGCAAGATACTCTGAAGTCTGGATGGAAGTTGATTTTGATATTTATGTGTAAACTTATCTCCGTAAGGGTCTCTCCCAGGAAGACCTTATCTTTTTTTTTTTTTTTTTTAAGATTTTATTTATTTATACAAGCACCGGGTACAGTCAGAAGCCTGAGAGGGTGAGAGAATTCACCAGAGCCAGAGCAGGGAGCAGAACAGGCAGAAGGACCGAAGTACACTGCTGAGGGGAGCAGCGGGCAGCAGGAGAGGTCTGCACGCCATGTGGGACCCTCGCGCGGAGGCCAGGGATGGAACCAGCGCTGCAGAGACTGTGGGCAGCTTCGCAACCCAGCCCTCAACCGCTGCGCCATCGGAGAGGCCCCTAGACCTTATCTCTTTATTGAGTTTCACTGGAGAAGTCAGAACTTAAATCTACACATCGTGTTTGCAGTATACCTTCCCCTTTTAACTGAGTTTCTCCTTTTTTCTCCCAAACTTATTTGTTTGAGCAAAGCTATCTAAGATGGTGTCTAAATCCACTTGGGTGAGATACAAGGTCATTCTGGGGCGCTCCCATTTTGCACATGATACTATTGCACATGTTATTATTAAACTTCTTTTTCACTTTATCTCTTATCAATCTATTTTATGCATCTTTGATTATTTGCCATCTTCAAATAATCCAGGGGGCAGGGCATAATTTCCTTTGCATCCCACCAGTATGAAAATGATTACATTGTTATGTTTTATTTTTCCTCTCTTCCTATGGCTATAACTGAAATGATTTTATAATATTAAGATTTATATCAATTTTGTAACTTTCCTGTTTGTACTTCTTGATTTAATAACTGACCAGTTTTATAAATATAGATGAAGAACCTGTAATTTCTAAAGAAGACACAGTATCATGAATCATGAAATGATATTCTACGTTTTCCCAGATATTTTTTCACCCTTAAATTTAATTCAGCCTTGAATTTAGACAAAACCCTGGGGCTATTAGGTGCAGATTTTAATTGAATATAGCAAAGGTTTAAAAGATGAGAAATCATTATTACATTACCAGTAGAACAACTGATTTAAAGATTTTATTTTCCCGTAAGAGTAATACTGAATATTTGAAATCTCAAAATAGGAAATTCAAAAGTTTATCCTTTACACTTCTGTTTCAGTGGTACAACCACAATCCTCAATAATTGTTTTGTTTATTTATTTCAAATTTCTTTTCATATTCAGCAGTTAATGTAAACAGCATTACAATGACTCCTTTTCTCCTGAGTAGGCACAGAAATGAAAAAAATATCTTGGCCTGAGGAAGGGATGATTTCAGGTGGGTAGCAATAAGAAATGCACTTCCTTCAAAAATAAATTTTAGCTAGGGAGTTAAATTTGTGCTTATGTGCTCAATTTCATTCTTCTTATTGGAGTCAGTGACTGCCTCCCACTCTGAGCAGTCTTTCCATTTTTGCTTTCTTTAAATGGAAGGTTCATGGGCAAAGACAGTATATATGGATGATTTATTATGGCCTATTATTAAGAAGTTTCAACTAATGTTCAGAATAACCATTTAAGAATTTGATTTTGCCAACCTTTTAAAGACTACTTATTTCAAGAAGGACATGCTTTTATTTCTACTTATTTGCATACAAAGTTTTGGTATCCATGAACTCAATTTTTGGTTCAAGATTTAGATTCTGTATTTGTACTTTCAATTTTCAAATGCTCTGTTTTGTGTTTTTTATGTTCTGACTAATTTGACTTGAACTTTTTAACATCAAGATATACATCTCTGCCAGTTCCTCTCTTCCCATTTTTTCTGCCAGAGACTTCTGGATCCAGTCATGGTCATTCACAGAATTTTCCTAGCAGACTGGTTACCATTGTCCTTCAAGAAGGGATGCTAATTTTAATACATGCTTTGGAATTTAAAAAAATATATATGTATTTTTTAATCTTTTCAGCTTAATTGTGAAAACAATAACAGCACTGTGTATGTTTAATATATACAGCATGGTTTGAATTATATCTAAAAAAGGAAAAGAAAAAAAGATATTTTTTCTTTATGATAAGAACCCTTAGAATTTACTGTCAGCTTTCCACTACACTATACAGCAGTGTCAACTATCATCATCATGATCTAAATTATATCCCTAGTACTTATCTATCTTATAACTGCAAGTTTATACCTTTTAACCACCTTCATCAAATTCAGTGCTTTTGTTTATTGCTGTTCCCATTTGAGGGAATATCATTTATATGAATAACTTCCAAAGAAATATATTTCTTTAATAATTCACAGTTATTAATTCCATGGCTGATACATTGTACTTTCTCTTTCAAGTTGACTTGAATTATTCTCTTTATTGACTATTCTTTTACCTTCCTATTGCCAATGATATAACAAACATGATATGTAGTAAGTTTACCATGAAACACCTTGTTTAAAATATTGTTTTGATTAAACAATGCATCGATATAAATTATACATGTCACAAATACAGAACTAGTAAGAGAATTTTAAGGGGAAATGTAAATAGTAATTCAATACTACCTTTGTCTTTGTGTTATGAAGGACATATTTGTGAACTCAAAAATGTTGGAGAGAAGAGATTTATGATCTGTAACAGTATCTTCCAATGGTGTTTATTTTTAAAGAGTTTGAAAAATCACACACTTTAGATGTTAAGAGCCCTTTGGAGCCTGTGTATTAGGCAGTTCAAATAGTTTGCCTTAGTCAGATCTGGACCTCGGAAGTAGGGATTGTAGAGGTCATCTCTCACTCATATTAGACTCACCCAGCTGTTACCTTTTTGATTTTTTATCACAAGTCATCATTCTTGGTACCATCTGTTCTGGGCTTGCATAAGTCTGACCTTATAAGAGAAAAGGCTTCCAATGTGTCCCAGATAATATGTCTTAAATTTGGTTTCAGGTGACTGGAGAAACACTGAACACATTTCCCCCAAATCTCAAATAACAATTTGTGGCTACTGTGCTCTAATGTGTTATTGGAGAGAGCCCTTGATCCAGCCCTAAACCACCGACAAGATGGTCTTGTGCCCTTGCAGTCAAGTGAAAGTGGAATCTCTGTCAATGTGAATCAGACTCACTTCTTAGCAACACAGCAGCCTGCAGTCTTTGCTGATGGTTCCTTCTGAGCTGTGCAGGGCACCCATGCAGAAAAAAGCAAAATCCCACCTTTAGCTGGGGAGTTTATGAATGTTGCACAGCCAGTCTCTGTGATTTCCTATGGATGAAATAAACCAGGAGACAGTGCTTGCTGTTGATAGGTAGTCTCATTTAGAGACCTTGCTTTTCCTGTGCTGATAATTTTTGCAAAGCATGAAGCCAGGCATCCTTTGGATACAAATGATTTATGAAGGTTAATTCTTTGGAGGAGGGCGTATTCCATAGTGTGTTTTGTGCGAGGTCACTCACCATCCTTTGAATTCTATGTGTGTGTTAATTGCAGCAATTTGAATTATTTTATTTAAATTGCCAATGAAATTGTAGCAATTATAACAGCATGAACTGTTTCTGTTTGCTTTTTTTTTTTTTTTCTCTGCTGCACATTCCATTTTGGACTCTACCAGGTTAACTTTATTAGTGCTATAATTTACTCCTCAACTTTTATATCTGTGGGTTTTGCAAAGGATGGTGTCAGCAACATGAAATTGACTTTTTTGAGGGGCAAATAACTTAGAAGATATTACATTAAGTCACAGCTATCTTCAAAAAGCAGTTTTCTTTCAGTGATCATGTTTTAAATTTCCTGTTTTATATCATTAATGTTAATGAATGCCATGAGACTTAAGCAGTAATTCTGTAGATCCCAAATCTGAGTCTCTCATGAATAGCTCCCCTTGCTATGCAAAAGACTCTCTGAAAAGCTCTCTAAGAAATTGCTTGTTTTTCCTAGAAAAATATTAGAGACTATTGTGACTTATCACTTTCTTCCTAATAGCAGATTTGCAAATGAGTGTTAGTACAACTGTTTATCTTCCTTATCTTTCCCATTCCCTAACAATAGAGTTAGCAAGAAGGACCTCCTATAGGTATTTCTGCCTTCCTACTTGAAGGACTAATTTTTTTTTTCATCCTGAAATGTGAAAGTTCTTTCCCACATGATGATCAAAAAGTTGACTAAATGAAGACTCAAAAAGAATTCCATCTCCATTGCTGGTTCTTTATATTAACAACAAATCCTAATGTTCTTTGAATAAGTTAGATGAAAGTAGACTATGCATGGTCAAAGGCAAACAGTGAATTCTTTTAAGGATGCAAGGGGTCTGTCATGCCATTTGGTCTTTTTCATCCGTGTATTCTTTGATTTTTTTTTTATGATTATTTATGCATACAAGAATGGGGGTACAGGACAGAGGTGTAGGGGTTGAGAGGATTCACCAGAGACAGAGTGGGGAACAGAACAGGCAGAATGACTGAAATACACTGCTGAGGGGAGCAGCGGGCGAGTCAGGAGAGGTCTGCTGTGCCATGTGGGTTGCTCCCTGGGCGGGGATCAAACTTGTGCTGCAGTGGCTGTGGATAGATAGCTTCATAGGTTGCGTCTTATTTTTTTTTTTGGGGGGGGTGTGTGGATTTTTTTCTTTTTTCTTTATAAAGACATTATGTGGCAACTAACAGAATTTGAGTATAGGTATTCTGCAGTTTCCAAGTTGATTTATGCCTCTTTGCTTTTATTATTTTTAAAAGTTTTTTTTTAAATTTTTTAAAATTTTATATATTTTTACATCATTTTTCATTTTTTGCACAATGTATACACTTTCATCTTGGTTATATTACCCATACAATTCCCACCCCCATTATTTTGACCATAATCCCTCCTCCTCCCACCCCCCACCCCTGTGTGTCTCTGGTTTATAGTTGCTTGTTGATTTTGATTTTTACTTTATTATAATTAGTCTTTTTCCTGGCCTCTTATTTAGGTTTCCTAAATTCCTGCTATGAGTGAGACCACCCAGTATTTTTCTTCTTTCTGGCTTATTTCACTGAGCGTGATCCCTCTATCTCCATCCATGTTGCTGCAAACCGCATGTGTTTATCTTTTTTGATTGCTGAGTAATATTCCATGGTGTATATGTACCACATCTTCTTGATCCAGTCATCTATTTTTGGGCATTTGGGTTGCTTCCATAGCTGAGCTATTGTAAATAGTGCTGCTATAAACATAGGGCTTCAGGTGCCCTTTTGAATTAATGTTTCAGTGTCCTTTGGAAAAATATCTAGGAGTGGAATTGCTGGATCATATGGAAGCTCCATCGTTAGCAGGCTGAGGAATCTGCACACAGCTTTCCATAGTGGTTGGACCAGTTTGCACTCCCACCAGCAGTGCAGGAGAGTTCCCTTTTCTCCACATCCTTGCCAACATTTGTTGTTGCTAGTTTTTTTAATATGTACCATTCTCACTGGTGTAAGTTGATATCTCATTGTAATTTTGATTTGCATTTCCCTGATTACAAGTGATGTTGAACATTTTTTCATATGCCTGTTGGCCATTTGCCTTTCCTCTTTGGAGAAGTTTCTTTTTACCTCTTCAGACCATTTTTTGACTGGATTATTTTCTTTGTTGTTGTTGAGTCTCATCAGCTCTTTGTAGATTTTTGTGATCAGTCCTTTATCATTAGTGTTGTGTGCAAAAATTTTCTCCCAGTCGGTGGGGTGTCTCTGTTTTGGTTACTGTCTCTTTTGCTATACAGAAGCTCTTTAATTTGATGTAGTCCCAGCTATTTATCTTTGCCTTTGCTATCACTGCTTTGGGTGATGAATCTTTAAAGATGTTGCTGAGGTATATGTCATGTAGTGTTTTGCCTATATTTCCTTCTGTGTATTTTATGGTTTCAGGTCTTATGTCTTATTCTTTAATCCATTTTGAGTTGGGTTTTGTGCATAGTGTGAGGTAGTAGTCAAGCTTCATTCTTTTGCATGAAGCAACTCAGTTTTCCCAGCACCATGTATTGAACAAACTTTCTTTGCTCCTTGCATATTCTTTGCTCCTTTGTCAAAGATTAGTTGACTGTAAATCTGTGGGTTTATTTCTCCATTTTCTAGTCAATTCTTTTGGTCTGTGAGTCTGTTTTTGTTCCAATACCATGCAGTTTTGATTATTATGGCTTTGAAGTATAGCTTGAAATCTGGGAGTGTGATGCCTCCATTCCCTTTTTTTTTTTTTAAGGAGAGCTTTTGCTATTAGTGGTTTTTGGTGCTTTCATATGAATTTAATCAATAATTGTTCTATTTCTTTGAAGATTGTCATTGAAATTTTTATTGGAATAGCATTGAATCTGTATATTGCTTTGGGTAGGATGGCCATTTTAATAATGCTAATTCTTCCAATCCATGAGCAGGGGATGTCTTTTCATTTCTTTGTGTCTTTTTCTATTTCTTTTAACAGTGTTTTATAGTTTTCTTTTTTTTTTTTAACAGTGTTTTATAGTTTTCTTTGTATAGGTCCTTTACTTCTTTTGTTAGGTTTATTCCTAAGTATTTGATTTTTTTTTTGTTTCAATAATAAAAGGGATGGTTTTCGTGATTTCTTATTCTTCAGATTTATTGTTTGTGTATAGAAAGGCTACTGATTTTTTTTGTTAATTTTGTATCCTGCTACTTTACTAAACTAATTGATTAGTTTAATTAGTTTTTCTGTGGAGTTTTTGGGGTTCTCTATGTATATTATCACATCATTTGCAAATAGTGATAGATTGACTTCTTCCTTTCCTATTTGGATTCCTTGTATGTCTTTCTCTTGTCTTATTGCTCTGGCTAGGACTCCCAGTATTATATTGAAAAGCAGTGGTAAGAGTGGACATCCTTGTCTTGTTCAGATTTTAATGGAATTGCTTTTAGCTTTTCACCATTGAGAATAATGTTGGCTATGGGCTTGTCATATATGGCCTTTATGATGTTGAAGTATGTTCCTTGTATCCCAGGAATTTCAAGGGCCTTTATCATAAATGGGTGTTGTACTTTGTTGAAAGCTTTCTCGGCATCTATTGATATGATCATGTGTTTTTTTATATTTCTTTTTGTTGATGTGTTGGATTACATTGTTTTTCGGATGTTGAACTATTCTTGTGTCCCCAGAATAAATCCTACTTGGTCATGGTGAATTATCTTATGGATATATTGTTGGATTCTGGTAGCTAAGATTTTATTGAGGATTTTTGCATCAGTGTTCATTAAAGAGATTGGCCCATAGTTTTCTTTTTTTGTGTTGTCCTTGTTTGGTTTTGGTATTAGTGTAATGTTGGCTTCATAGAACGTGTTTGGTATTATCCCTTCCTTCTCAATTTTTTGAAAGAGTGTATGAAAGATAGGCACTAATTCGTTTCTGAATGTTTGGTAGAATTCATTTGTAAATCCATCTGGTCCTGGGCTTTTGTTTTTGGGGAGGGTTTTGATTACTATGTCAATTTCGCTCCTTGTAATTATTCTGTTTAGGTGTTTATTTCTTCTTTATCTAGCTTTGGGTGATTGTAGAGCTGTAGGAATTTGTCCTTTTCTTCTAGATTGTTGAGTTTCTTTGCTTATAACTGTTCATAGTAGTTTCTGACTATTTTTTTGATTTCTGCTGTGTCTGTTTTGATTTCTCCATTTTCATTTGTGATCCTATTTATTTGTGCTTTCTCCCATTTTTCCTTTGTGAGCCTGGCTAGGGGTTTGTCTATTTTATTTTTTTGAAGAACCAACTTTTGGTTTCATTGATCTTTTGGATTTTTTAAAATTTCTATTTCATTTATTTCTGCTTTGATTTTTATTCCTTTCTTCTAGTTGATTTAGGGATTTTGTTCTTTTTCTAGCTCTTTGAGATTTGTGATTAGGTTGTTTCTTTGAGTTCTTTCTTGTTTGTTGATGTGAGCCTGCATTGCTATATATTTTCCTCTTATTACTGCTTTTGCTGCATCCCATACATTCAGGAAAATGGTGTCCTCCTTGTCATTCAACTGAAAGTATTTTTTATTTTCTTCTTTTATCTCCTCATTAGTCCAGTGGTGCTCCAGTAGTGTGGGCTTCAATCTCCATGAGTTAGGAGGGTTCCTTCCCTTCTTTTTATGGTTTATTTCTAGTTTGATGCCTTCATGGTCAGAGAAGATGGTTGGTATGATTTCAATCTTGGTGTACCTATTGATGTTTGTCTTGGGTCACAGTATGTGATTGATCCTAGAGAATGATCTGTGTGTGCTTGAGAAAAATGTATACTCAGATTTTTTTGGGTTTAGTGTTCTATAGATGTCTGTTAAGCCCATGAGCCCTAGATCCTTACTTAGAGCTTTAGTGTCCTGATTTTTTGTCTCATTGATCTATCCATTGTTGATAGTCATCTGCTGAAGTCTCTCCTACTACATATTTGTTTTCTCTGATGTCTGTTTTCAGAGATGATAATAGTTGTCTGATATATTTTTGTGCTCCTTCATTGGGTGAGTATATGTTAATGAGTTTTATTTCTTCTTGAAGTATTGTCCCCTTGATCATGATGTAGTGACCCTGGGTCTCTTTTTACCTTTTTGAGTTTGAAATCTGTTTTATCTGATATAAGTATAATTGTTCCTGCCTTATTTTATGGCCCATTTTCTTGTAGGATTGCTTTCCATCCTTTTACTTTCAGTATATTTTTATCTTTTGTAGTTAAATGTGTTTCCTTGAAACAGCAAAAGACTGGGTTTTGTTTCTTAATCCAGCCTGAGAGTCTGTGTCTTTTTATTGAAGAGGTTAATCTGTTTACATTTAGAGTTAATATTGATATGTTAGTGTCTGTATTTGCCATTTTGTTTGTCTTTTCTCTGGTTTTATTATTTATTTATTTATTTATTGGTCTTGTTCCATTCCTATTCATCCCTCTGTTGTTTCTGGCTTTAGAACTCCTTGTAGTATTTTTTGGAGTGGGGGTTTAGTTGTAATGAAATTCAGAGTTTTTCTTTAGCTGGGAAGGTCTTTATTCTTTCTTCATAGAGGAGGGAAAGCTTTGTGGGATAGAGTATTCTTGGTTGGCATTTGTTATTTTGGAGTTTGTTGACCTTGTCCCTCCACCCTCTTCTTGCCTGTAGTGTTTCTTCAGAGAAATCTGATGTCAGTCTGATTGGTTTTCCTTTGTATGTTATCTGTTTCTTCCCTCTTGTCAGCTTCATTATTTTTCCCTTGTCTTTGATTCTTGGGAGCTTTACTATTATGTGCCTTGCTGTATTTTTCCTTTCATCATGGAAGTTTGGTGTTCTTCTTGCTTCTTGTATGTCTTCCTGTTTGGGAAGTTCTCTTCAATTATTTCCTTGAATATTTTCTCTGTTCCTAGGTCTCTCTCCTCTCCTTCTGGGATTCCTATAGCTCTTATATTTCCATTCCTTATGGAGTCAGACAGTTCCCGAAGTCTTTCTTCATTCTTTTCCCTTCGTACTCCCTTTCCTTTTTTGTTTGTACTTTTTATTTCTGTGTCTTCAAGAGTGCTTATTTGTTCTTCCATTTCATCTATTCTGCTTTCGCTGCTTTTCCTAGAGTTCTTTAGCTCCTCCATTAATCCTTTGATCTCCTGCATTTCTTTCATTGCACTCTTTAGGGACTCAATTTCATTCTTCTGATTGTTGATTATTTTTCCCTTATCATTGTTTCCCTTTATGACGTCTTTCAGTTTTTTAATCATGGCAATTTTAAATTCTCTATCTGGAAGGCTCAGAAGTTCTTCCCAGTCACTGTTGTTGCATTCTGGTGGGTGGTTTTCTTTTTGTGGTGTGTCTTTTCCTTGAGGACTTGCTTGGTTGTTTGTAGTTTTTCTTCTCCCGGCAGCCTGCTTTCTAATTTGTCCTATGTGTTGGGACACTGTGTCACTGGTACTGGCTGGCATCTTTTTGGTGTGCTCTTTCTGGGATGTCGGAAACTGGTGGACCAAATGAGTCAAAAACTCTTATGCCAGAAGTCCAGTAGGGCAGTGGTACTATGAATATGTTAGTGGTCGCTCTCACAGAAAATCTCCTCCTTCTGTATTTGTTTAATTCCAGAGGTGTGTCTTGTAGTCCCACAGACTGCCCTGGCCATGGCTGGATGGCCCACTTGGCTCCAAATCACTTGATCCCCCTTGCCTCTGACTAGCAGCCATTTGGGGACTGGCTTGCGGGGCTTCTCAGCTCACCTCTGGCTGTGGGGTCAGCCTTTTCCCAGTTCCTCGCAGTCTAGGAGGATTCTGGACGCAAAGATACCTGGTCTAAAATGGCGAGTCAAGAGGGCACTTCCCTGCGCCTGCAGTCTGCCCGAATTTCACCCATGTATTCTTCATGGCATCTTAAATCTTCAATTTTTCCCCTCATAATCTTCTTTTATCTGTAAAACTTTTAGATAAAGAATATCCCTAAAAAATGTATTGCCTTTTTAAGTTTAAGAATATTTTTAAAACACTTAGGACATTTGATATTTAAAGCTAGTAGGCAAATAAATTTTTCTGAGATTATAACCTTTGAAATCCCACCCTAAATAGTAAACGTGATTATATTACAAACGTGCCAATAGAATCTAACCTGTTGGCGTAGTCACTCTCCCACCTCTGTCAAACTTGTTGGTTCCATCTATTATAATCTATTTAATTACTTTGGTTACTTAGAAACATCAAAATATCCTAGATAAGAAATCTTGGTCAAGGCTTTTTTTGTAAGGAGATACACATTTAATTCTTGTGCCATTTTTCCTAATATCAAGATTATTGCCATTGAAATCACTACCAAACTTTCTGTAGCAACAGGGTGGGCACAACTCAGAGGACCCAATCTGTAAAATGAGTCACTTGTTGCTAATCACAGTCTGACACTCTAAAGATTAGTTTACTATGAAAAATGAACCTCAGGAGACTAGACCAGACAGAGAATGATTCATGGATGCAAAATGAAATGCCACATTGTTTCAGGGATTGTAATTAACTTTTTCATGGTGCCAAGTACAATAGTATTTGAGATTCCATGATACTAGCTTCCTTGATTTAGTTGATTGTGGTTAGGGATAACAAAGTCCCTCTAATTTTTTTAGATCACACATATCTTTAACCTAGAGGACTTTGAAGAGAACTTTTTGTAACCATGAAAGTCTGGAGGTGATTTTTCTTAAAAAAAGGAGATCTGTATCAAGGCTTTGGGTCAAAGAAGTGACTATGTTTTTATTTCTTGTTGGTGACTTTTGTTTACAACTCTGCTCATTTGTTTTCTAATACCTGCTTGCATCCTTGATCATAGAGTAAAACTAAGTTGAGCCCATGTGAGATACTCTTACTGCTACAGATCTGAGTAATTAAGGAAGTTAATTAAATATGCTGTGGCCATTTTTCATGTGATGATCTTGCTAGATTTGATCGAGGGCAAGCACAAGAAACTGGTGTTCTCTGCACTTCAATTTATGACTACCTTTTCTTTTTACTAAACCAATCAAATGATATTCTATTCTTTTTAATTTTCTCCTTGCTAAAAATTTTGCTGTCCTTAAGATGAGAAATAATGGTGCATCCTGAAAAAACAGCAGCTTCTTGGTATACTTATTGAGACTGACAAATCTAAGAAATGCTCTTCTTCTTTACTTTTATACTGGAAAAATTCATTCCTTACTCTTTTATATAATTTCATAAAGATTTTCTAATTCATAATATACATTTTAGCACTTGAATATATGCTGCATGTTTTAGTTGTTTATGTGGTGGTACTTAATTAAAATAGGGACTGACACAGAGGATTCTTTCCAAATAGCCACTGCACCTTTCCTTCTTCCTGGAACCTCAGTGTCCACTTAATACTTGATGATTGTAAGTAATATTTGATGATTTTCAACACAAACTCTTATTATTTCCCTGATTGAGATATAAATCATTCCTATTCCTACTACTACTATTATCACCACCACCATCACTATTGCAACACAGAGGTATAGTTAAAAGAATAAAAAAAATGCATGGGGATATTTTTATTTTATATAAGTGTTTATTAATAAACATACAAATATCTGACACTTACCTGTCAGTAGATAAATTACATGACCTATTAAAAGAGGAAGAGAAAGAATGATGCCATTTTTCATTTGAGAACATCTCTGACAGCTGAGTGCTGGTTTCTTCTAGGGAGAAGTACTGTTTTCACTTGAAAAATCAGTCAACCAGAGGCAAATCCTTAAGTAATAGGTTTTGAAGTTAGGCAGAGCTGGGTTTAAGTCCCTGTTCAGTTCCTTACTATCTTTGTGACCTTGTAAAAGTTATTTATTTATTCTTTGCTTGAACATCATTCTCTTTTCATGTGAAAAGAAAAAAAAAAAGCTGCTGCTTTGAGTAGCTAAGCAGGTTCAGTGCATAAATGTATGTGAAAATATTTCTCACAGAGCCTGGTGTCTAACAGGGGCTCAGTGAGTTTCTTTACTGATTAGAGAATTCTCAAGGACACAGAGAAAGAGAATGTAACCTAATATATGTTATCATTTTGTAGACAATGGGGAGAATTCATAAGTTTGACATTAAGTAATTTTTTTTTATTTGCACTGTGATATTCTGTTTACTTGGTGATTCCTAGAAACATGTAGGCTATAGAAAGCTGAGACTTTATGAAATTTTGCATAGAAAATTCCCAAGACAACTTTCAACTGAAACAACTTTCCATAGAAAATAACATTTTTAAATAGTGCCCTTTAAAAAAAAGAAAAATGGAAAAAATAGAGAAAGAAAAAGAATATGATTACTTCCTTATACAATATTTCAACGTTAGAATTACTCATTGAACATGATGTATTAAAGTTTCAATGGCCAATTATTTTTAAAATTTTATAAATTACTGTCATTTCAATGAATAACTATTTTTAATGTTTAATCTCATGAGCTGGCACTCCATAATATATTGAATTTCTAAGTACAAAACTGTACCCTCTCATAATATGAATCAGAAAATTATTATCCATAAGATGCTCCTTCACCTCATTCTTACCTTAATGTGTTTACTCGTGTCTCTGTCTACTGGGAGAAAGTGGAATGGGTACCATAGCAGTGTCCATGGTCATGTCTTAGTATAGAGATATGACAAACATGGTTTACAAAAGTCATGTTTTCACACCCTAGGCATAGAAAATATAAAGAACAATATGCTAGAGTTATGGTTCAGGAAAAAAAGTCCTTAAATAAATACTATGATCCCTCCTTTTTGTTTCCCCCAGGATTTCTCAGTACCATTGTCTTTGAAATGATCTAGTCTCATGATAGATCAAGGTATCTACACACAGAAGTTGTATATTGACATAAAAATGGGCACCTAATAAAATTGTAATTTCTAGATATATTCAGGGAGATATATAGATTTGAATAAATATGTTTTCTATTAATTTATTTTTACATTTTATTAATACAGTCACAGTTGTTTTATTGAACTAGTGTTTGACATTTTTTAAAATGAAGGACACTGCAGTTGTTCATCTGTGGAAGACATTCCTTCATGAAAATGTGATTGGTTTTGAAGAGAAAAGCATAAAGTCTGGTAATGAAAATTCAGTAAATAGAGACAAACAATTTGTTTCTCTAGTTTTGAATTTTGTATATACTTTATTCTACAGGGATCATACTCTCAAATTACATGGTGATAACTGCCAAAAGTTATTTTTAGTTAGCTCATTTCTTACATGTAAGAAATGTAATAATAATCAAAACACTTTTGTATACTTTTTAATAGCTCTACATAAACAAATGAATGAGTAAATAAATAACACAGAGGAAAAAAAAAAAAGGAGGGATTTAGAAAATGTCATATTCCAGGAATCACTAATGCCCAGAGTGTTAGATACTGTCAGTAGGAAGCCTTGGGTGACATGTTCATGCTTAGGGCCTGAATGGTTAAGGCCCCCAAACTCTATGGGAAAGAGGCAGAATAGTGTTTGTTAGAGGGAAATCGGGGGGATATACTCACACAAGGGGATCCTGTGAGCCAAGGAAAGCACACAAAGATTGTAGGTTCAAGTACTCATTAACAATAATGTGGACGGATTGTCTGTTCTGTCTTTGTAACTAGGGAGATGGTTCTGATTCTTAATTGAAAAATATTAGTGTAATGCCTTAGTTATAGATAAAGGACACCCTTATATTCTTTCTGTCATGACTCCCACCCATTTGCCAGGTGTCAAATAGGTATCTCCAAAAAGGTCAGATAGACTTTTCCCAGAAAGTTTTACCTTGATTTGTGCAACTAAGGCCTTGCATGACTTAATTAGAAATTAAATAATGTAAGATTACTTTCAATTGAGAGCAAGGAAGATACTGGAGTCTAAGGAGGAGCTCTTATATTTCCCTCAGTCCTTTTGCCTTTCTCCTAATCAAAGAAGAGATATTTACTTTTTAAGTTTTTCTCCTTTTCTCTAGTTGAAGAAATAGCCACTGCTCCCCTTTTCATGACCTAGAAGAATGTAGTCTGGGGTATTACTATACAGGTGCAGATTTATCTGTAAACATTCAGAATAAGATGAAGTCATCCTCGTTCTTGTGGGAAGTCTCCCCCTTTCCTCTACTTCACATCTCAGGCTCATTGAGGATTTGTTCCCCTTCCTCTCTAGCTATAAGCAGAACCTAAACAATCACTATAGCTTCCCCAGTGCACATGTTATTAAATTGCTTTTTCCTTCGCCAACATATCTGTTGTTGTTTTTCTTATCTAGCCCAAGAAGAGTGCAAGAGGTGGGGGATTTTCCCCAACACAAGCAAACCAGTGTTGCAATTTCAAGTTGCCACATTATGGTTGTGCTCGGTGGTCTGAAGTCTAGCCAGTCTCTTGCAGGCACTGAGTGAAATGACCACAATGCATGCATGAATACATATTCAGGAATTGTAAGGTCACAATCAGAGCATTTCCTTTCCCACCAACCGCATAACTCATTCTCATATTCATCTCAGAGGATATCTGCAACAAGGTTCATTCAGTTCTGGGTCCTTCCTTTGACAGAAAAAATTGAATATTCTTTTCTCTGGGAATTTGTATGTGTGGAAGATGGTAGTAGTTTGAGATCCTTTGCCCTTTTAGACTAGAAGAATTGAAAATGGAATTATAGAGATGTTAGTACAATACAAAGGGAAGAAGAACAGTGAGTGGGGGAAGATAGAAGCAAAATTATGGATGAGTTTTTGAAGTGTGTTTTCATTTCACAATAGCAATAATAGTCTCTCTATACAGTTTTTATTTTATACTGTATTGCCATAAGATAGAATTAATACATTTAAGTGCATTGTGACAAATATGTGTGATATAAGATTATTTGATTGTTCATTATGGAACTATAGGAGAAAATAGAACCTAATAGAAGTTCAATGAAAACATGGCAATCAGGCATTTCCTATCATCAGTACCATCTGAATAAATGTAGCTTTTTCTTTTTCAGATAATACTAGAATTGTTTTTTTTTTTTTTTAGGATTTATTTATTTATGTATATAAGAACTGGGGTAAGGCCAGAGGTGTGGGGGGTGAGAGGATTCACCAGAGACAGAGTGGAGAACAGAACAGACAGATTGACTGAAATACACTGCTGAGGAGAGCAGCAGGCAAGTCAGGAGAGGTCTGCTGCTCATGTGGGTAATTCCCTTGCTGGGGATCGAGCTTGTACTGCAGAAGCTGTGGACAGCTTCACAGTGCTGTGCTGAACCTGGTGCGCCACCAGGGAGACCCAAATTGTTTTATAATTAATGACTTTGACAATAATTTTAATGGAAATTTCCCCAAATCAGCATTGTAATATTTTCTATCTTCTTAAGTAAATATACCAAATGTTTATAAAACATTTTTTTCTTCTCCAGGATCACCTACAACTTGCTGTGATTAAACAAGACCCAGCAAGATACATACATACATACATACATACAGCTCGTTTCTCAGACCTCTGGATTTTTATATTTTGGTGATGATGATTGCATCTTATTTGCTCTTTTTTTTTTTTTTTTTTTTTTTGCTTCAGCTTCATGATAAATCAGTGTTTCTAATTTATTTAATTTTTATTTTTATTAAGACAACAGTGGCTTACAACACTGTATATGATTCAGAGGTATAGGGTCACACCTTTTCAGATGTTATGTTCTCCCACCACACCCACCATGAAGCAAACTTTTTCCTCCTTTGCTATCAGAATATCAGTTGCTCCTTTATCTCATACCTTCTGTGCTTCAGCGCTATATTCAAAGCATGTAGTAAGTAATGAAAAATTAGTGATTTGAGCATTATGGAAAATCAAGCTGTTCTTTCTTATACCAATTTTCCACTTTTAAATGCTAAAGATTTTTTAAAAATCAAATATTCAAAAATAATTGCTTGCAAGTGAAATTTAATAGTTTTTGCATGAGACTCACAGAATCCCGTAAGGATTTCTATCAGAAATGTGATATGTAGGTTTTGAAAACAGGTTATGTTTGTGTGCTATGTGGCACTTTACCTTCTCTGTGTATGTTGTACTATCTTGATACTGAATTAGGCAGGATAGGAATATTATCACCATTTTACAAGGAAAATTGGGTCTTGGTTAAATGAATTGTCCAAAGTGAGTCAGGTAGGTATTCTCTTATTCCATAGCTGGTGATATTCCCATTACTAGCTGCTCTGGCCAATATTCAGGTCATCTGAAGTACCACATTGTTTGGTTGCTAGCTAGATCAATAGTTTTATTCTATTTATTCCCTTATGGAAACATCAAATGACAATCACTAGCAATTCCAAGTCTAATTTGTGTAACTTTTGTCCCTATTCCTATTCTGATTCTAAGATATCTATGGAAATTTTTCTGAGGACATAAGTGTGTTTGCTTTAGTTATCAGCATCTTTTTAGCCCACTCTCTGAAAAGTACAGTCAAAGGTGAGAATGAGGCAACAGTCTTCCAGAGGAAACTCTATAACTGACATTAAGTCTTCAGTCTTCCCATAATTCTGTGAAGGAATCTTCACCCTCTCTTCTTTATTCCAACCCTCTCTTCCTCTTTAGCTCTGACAGAAATACTGACATGTCTAGGACAAGACAGGAATTACCTTTGGAAAATTAGAGACTGAGAAACTAGGTATAAGTTATGATTCACAGACATTCCAATAAAAATATAATTCTTTAGTTAATTTTTAATGCAGTGGTCACTATGCAGAGTTGATGTGGCCCCTCACCCAAAATATGGTTTGGGTGTCAAACACTGGTGATACCATACATTCAGGGGATATAAATAATGAGATTTTCTAAAAAGAGCAATAAAGGCTCCTAAGTAGGTCCATGTATGTCTTCAGAGAGTAGGAAGTAGCAACTAGCTTGGGGCTTTATGTTGGATAGGGAGTCAGCCTAGGATGAGGATTTCCCCATATGGCCACGGTCCTACAGGGTTTCAACTTTCACCAATGCCAAAAAGCCCATCTGACTTCTTAGTTTGCTCAGATGTGAGGAAGAAGGGGAAGAGAGTTGTGAGGCTTGAAAACTCTTAGCAATTAAACATTAGAAATGGTGTCAAACTCTTATTATTGCCAATAAACATTTTGGCACTTAATTGATAGAGGGAGACACTTGTTCTAGCCATCAAGCTTTATTTGTAAATTCTATCTTTACATTATGCCCACTCCTTCCATGATGAGTGATTTGGGCTTTTGGGGTGTTGCTGGTGCTCAAATGGGAGTAAACGTTTTATCCAAATTTTCTACTGAATAAGATAAAACTAATCAATAAAAAAAAATGGCTGCACAAAAAGGAACCTACCTCTTCAGTCACATAGTTCTTTGCATATCGCCTTTTCACAAAAACTTTGGCTGCTCAGGGGGTCCTGTACCCTAAACTGTGCTGTCAGTACTTTCTGAAAATTAAACAGTTGTGATCAACTGGCCTTCTGCGGGGAAGGCACAGAGCAGCAATCTGGCCGCTTAACTGAATGACCATCAACAAGATTTGCTTCCTTTCATCTCATTCAGCTATGTAGCAGAGTGCTTGAAGTGTCCCCAGGAAGTTCTTTTATCCTTGGCAGAAGGGGTTTGTGAGTCTTGATTTCAGTGCCCATTTATGCTACTCACTGTCAAAGGGATGCTGTGCAAAGAGTGAATCTGTAACAGAATGTCTGCCTCTACAGTCTTAGAGTCAATATCAAAAATATTAGTGAACAATTTAGTAGACTTTCAAGCACATGAATAGACTAGATTTTTTTACCATGGATCAGCCATCTAGGTGGGAAGTTGTACCTCTGTCTTTTAAGTTAGAAGTCCTATATTTAACTGCAAATGATTTTACCTTTGCTTAGTCACTGACTGCTCCCAGCTAACAGATTCTGTATCAATTAATATTTAATTTGCCTTAAACTGAGAGCACTGACTTTAGTTTCATTTCTCACTAACACAGAAGTCATTGCCTATCGTATCACTATGTTCAAGCTTTCTTGGCCTTTGCAGACCATCTTTGTTACTTCCTGGAGCACTGAGAATAAATGCATACATACAGAAAAATTTCCCCATTCCCTCCTGAAACAAAAGAAATCTGGATTAGATGATGGATATTCAAATGTCAATGGAAATAGTTGTAATTTGCATATGAAATGTCAGTTGTAACAAAATAAGGAATGGCCAAAGTGTATACTCTAAAGATTTTCAAATTCTAATTCATTTTTCAGCCACAGTGGTGATGAGAAAATGATGGTCACCATGCCTAAGGGGAAAAAGCCTATATTATGAAGAAACAAACAAAAGATGCAAAATAAGGGTACCTCTATAATTTAGAGAAATAAGTAAATTCCTAATTTAAACATTCCAATCACTGGCTTAATCTCCTAACCTTCAAGTAGTATAAACAAAGTACTTCCTTCCTTCTTCCTCCTTTATTCAATCCTTTGTTTCATCTATGTTTTATCTGTCAGAACTCTCACCTCATCGCTATCTTTATTTCATATCTTATTCATATTGGACTTCAAGTTACCATTTCATTCATAACTCTCCTAGCAATATTTCCAGCTCTGTTACCTGATTTGCTGTTGAACTTGCACAGGGAAAACATCTTGATTAATCTTGCCTTTACATTTCAGGTGCTTAACACCGCTGAAGGATTCAGAGTTGTGTATTTTGGTTGAACATAAATTCATGTCATTGGCTTCCACTGTGCACTGAAAATTGCTTTTCAATTTTCCCATATTTTTCTACACAATTCTCTCTTATTTTGTGCATCTCAGAAGACCTGATTTACTAATTTTTCCTCTCTCACATAACCTTGCCTCTGCCTCCCTGTTGATTCTTTTCCATAAGCAGTGGAAAAAGCTTTTGTTGCTATGCAAATAAATTAAACACACACACCAAAAAGGCAAAAGAAAAAACTACATGTAATAACCTCTGTAGATGCTATAGTTTCTTCTTTCTTCTACAAAGACCTGATAAAGAGTGCTGTATTTTTCCTGCTTTCTTGTCACTCATTGTCCCAGTACTTTCCTCTTATTGCTGTTGCCAAGGTTATCATTACTGATAAATAACAAACAGCTTTAGCCCATATCTTCCTGAACATTTTATTTTTTTTATTTTTTAAATATTTTATTATTTATGCATACAATACGTGGGGTACAGGCCAGAGGTGCAGGGCATAAGAGGATTCACTAGAGACGGAGCAGGGAGCAGAACAAGCAGATCTACTGAAATGCACTACTGAGGGGAGCAGCGGGTTAGACTGGAGAGGTCTATTGTTTCATGTGGGTTTCTCCCTGGCCAGGGATCAAACTTGTGCTGCAGAAGCTGCAGATTGCTTCACGTACTGACGCTTAACCCCTTGCACCCCCAGGGAGGCCCCATTCCTTCCTGAACATTTTAAACACATATGACACTCTTGGTCTTCCTGTTCTTGAAGAATATTTCTTCTGTTTTTATACCAACTCTCTTGGGTTTTCTATTACTACTGTGTCTGCTGCTTCTCAGTTTCATTCCTTTTGGGACCTACCTTTTAGTTTTAGTATATTATACTATACTCTCTTCACTTATTTCCCTATTAAGTCACTTATATGCTTCATTTATCATCAACAAGGTGAAAACTCCAAATTTTGTATTCAATCTATATATTACATATTTGCTCTATAACTTATGTACCATTGTGAGCCAGACATTTCCTTTTAGTGGTCCTTGAGACACTTAAATCTAAACATTCCCAAACAGAATTCATTACCTCCCTTCTGCTTAAGTCTCTTCTCAGTCTATCTCTTTTCCTATATCTGTGAATGGCACCATCTTTCACACAGTTGCCAACCTGGAAACTTGGGCACCATGTTCTCCCTCCATTATTCTTCATACAGAGCAAACTATTTCTTGCCGGATTTACCCATTATATTGAGCTACAGTTTTGTAAAAGTTTACAAAAAAGGTTTCATTAAGATTGTATTATAGGGAAATATAATTTATGTTCTGCAGTTCAAAGAGAGCAGCTATATAAGCAGATAGCTAAAAATGGCTGACAGTTATCCAGGTATGGAGAGTGAGAGTAGCAATGAGGTAGAGAGCCCTTTGGGAAGGAACAGCTTATGGAAAGCACTCGACTCAGAGTTTGGAAGGATCAAGACACAGGAAAAGATCATAGAAACAAGTATACACACACACACAAGTTTATATACAGAATACAGGAGAGAATGGGGAAAATGAGGTCATATGGAAAGTGAGGGCTCATTT
This sequence comes from Talpa occidentalis, assembly GCF_014898055.3. Taxonomy (NCBI): domain Eukaryota; kingdom Metazoa; phylum Chordata; class Mammalia; order Eulipotyphla; family Talpidae; genus Talpa; species Talpa occidentalis. The sequence goes on from NW_023605305.1 coordinate 50,963,408, forward strand.
ATGCAGCATTCTGTGTCTTTTATCAAGAATTTGAAACTTTAGGGCCTCCCTGGTGGCGCAGGTGGTTGAGCGCCATACTGTGAGGCTGTCTACAGCCTCTGCAGCATGGGTTTGATCCCAGCCGGCCGGCTGGCGAGAATCCCACATGGCGTAGCAGACCTCTCCTGTCTCACCCACTGCTCCCCTCAGCAGTGTATTTCGTCAGTCTGCCTGTTCTGTTCCCTACTCTGTCTCTGGTGAATCCTCTCACCCTCCTGTGCATCTGGCCTGTACCCCAGTTCTCGTATAAAAATAAATAAATCTTTAAACAAAAAAAAATTTGAAACTTTATTTTATTTTTATTTAGTTTTTTTTTTTTTTTAAATAGAGGCATGTTTATTTATTTATTTATTTATTATATTTGTTTGTTTGTTTTGTTTATACATGCACTGGGTACAGTCAGAAGCGCGGGAGGGTGAGAGAATTTACCAGAGCCAGAGTGGGGAGCAGAGCAGGCAGAAGGACCGAAGTAAACTGCTGAGGGGAGCAGCGGGCGGCAGGAGAGGTCTGCGCGCCATGTGGGATCCTCCTCCAGTGGCCGGGGAGCAGCCGGGGATCGAACCAGCGCCGCAGAGGCCGCGGGCAGCTTCGCAACCCAGCGCTCAACCGCTGCGCCACCGGGGAGGCCCCTGAAACTTTATTTTAATCATAAGGGTAAACTACTGATAAGTTCTAAGCAGAAAGGTGACATGGTAATATTTTAGTGTCTAGATCAAGGGGAGTGACTGACTTCATAGTATGATTTTCATATATGTGCATACATGTATGTATTACAGAAAGTAATTCAGTAACTTGAACTTTCTTTCCTTAATTCTTAGTCTTTCTTTTTGTTCTGCTGTGTCACCCTAAATAGCTTGCCTGTTTCACCTAACAACAGACTCCTGATGAAAGGAAATTTCCTAATAACCCAGTCAGTCAGTTCTTCCTTGGAAAGATTTGATTTATGCTATAAGACATATTATTCTGAAAATTATTAACTACGTGTATATATTTCCATAAATTTCATAGATTTCTTTTCATAGGACCACTTGCATCCCACTATGTGGTTCAAGACAGTGACTATTTTAAGTTCTGTTCACCTCAAACTAAAAGGTTATTTAAAAAAATACTGTTAGTGGCTTGGGGATTTTTTTCTGATTTAACAAATAATGAATAGTTTTGTTTGAAAGCACTTTTTCAGATTCAGCTGTGTAAAAAATCCACCACAAAGAGAGCTCGATTTTATTTATCATTAATTTTGACATGTTTCCACAGATGTTTTCTGGGAACTATTGTAACCTGCTAAATTTGTCTCTGTGTAATGGGAAGCAGATAGCCTCAATTAACGTACTGATTAGTAAGTTCTTTAATGAGTTTCAGTAGTTTTACTCATTATTGCTGATACAGTACACTAAATCCTGGAAGCTGGGATTTGAACATTATTGGAACATAAAACCTGAACCATTGCAGAATTGCATTTCTATGGAATATTTGGTGTTTACTAATTACTTCTCTCTTGTGTGCATGCGTAAGTGAGGAGGACATTGAAACCATATGGAAATAAATCCATAGACTTGTGGAGTTTACAGATTTGTGCATGAGTCTATGTTTAGCCACACATAATGGGCATTGGCTGGTCTCAACTCCTGGTGACTGCAGAATTAGGATACAGTAGAAAGGCATGGCTGATACTAACAATGAAAGCAGACTGAAGCCTCACTTCCTATTTTGGATGACTATATGGGTAATTGTAACACATTGTTCATTGGGTGCTCCTTCCTACAAGCAAAAAAAAAAATGTCTTATCCTTGGGAACTAGCTTAACTCTTTGAGGAGACAATTTAACCGCAGTAGCAGCAGAGTTTATGGAGAGACATTAGAAAATTACTTTTGCCCTGAGAAGGGAGTAGTAAACATCCACTGTTTATACATCACTAAGAAAATAGATAAGCTCTCTCCTCTAGTTCAGCACCTTAGTCTTCTAAAAAAGAGGATTTAAGACCTGCGGGGTCTTCTAAATAGCACAGGTACTTGGATAGTAATGACCTTTTTTGTTGGAACAAGAAAATAGAAATCATGGTCAAAACATCAGGCTTTCTCCTATGAAAGTTTACAGCCAATTTTTCTTTTGTTTCTATTAGGGGCATTTATTGTTATAGCCGTGATGTGCCAGATTAAGCAAAGACCAGAGTATCCTGCAAATGCCTGTTAGAGAACCTCCCTTCTATAGAAAGGTGCTTCCTTGTTGCCACATTTTATGGTAACATAAAGTTTCATGACATTTATGGAAGTGTGTGTCATGAAGCAGATGGCTTGTTAGCCTGTTTTAGTAAGCTCATTTATATCCATACAATATTAAAACTTTTCCAAGCTTATGAATTATAAAAGAACACTAGATGCTGTGTAGTCCAAAGAGTCCTTTAATTATTAAAATTAGATATGCCAAAGGATTCAAACCTGAGTGGAAGTTAAAGATGGGCTTTGAATCAAGATAAGGATGCTGAATTTGATTCCTGCAAAATTACTTCTCTTCAGGAGGTACTGGATTTCTATGAGTATTACAAGTACTAATTCAGTTTTATCTCTTATTACTTCCTGACATAAAGTCTTTGTGAGAGCTAAACTTGTATTACAAGGACTGTTCGCTTCTGTGGGAGCAAGAAACATCCTCACTTAACTCAGTGCTTTTGCACATGCTGTTGTTGGGGTACAAAAGACATCATCCTGCACCCCTCTGAGTTCTTCTCAGGCTGGATAAGTGTCAAAACAGCATCATTCAGGTTATCGAAGGAAACACAATAACATACCTAAATACATATGGAGAATTCACATGTTTGTGAATTCTAAAGAATAATGGAGCAGATCAGGAATAGTTATCCTGTGGTTTAGGATCTGAGACAGCAAGGACAGAGATACCTGACAGATAAGGAGGGTGATCTCATTCTTCTCTGAGATTAAAGATGAGATTCCTAGATAGACAGATCATGTTTACTGATAAATCTAGATTTGAATGTGACCACCCACAACTACATTCTTCTTGGTCATGGAAGGGGGAGTAATGATTGCTTTTTCACTTAGGAAGGGTCAGAAGCTCGGAGGTGATGATCTCATCTTCAATTAGGGAAGGACAAAGGACTTAAGAACAGAAGCTTCTCCAGCTTCAGAGCCCAGCTGCTCCTGCTCAAGGCAATCTACATTCTTTAAGTAATGACAATAGATCTGAAACTAACAGGGCCTTGCTCAAGCTCTCCTTCTTTTATCAAGGTGACTAGAGACCTTCTCTGGCCCCAGTGATAAAAGTCTATCTGACTTGGGGAACTGACCCACACTGTCTTTATGTAGGAAAAGTTTCCCCTACTTTTCATGCCTAGCTTTGAAGAAACTACCCAAATGTCAAGCTCCATCTCAAAGTGTTCCTTTAATGTGTGTATGATTTCTTCTGGGAAGGCTTCTGATATGACCTTCTTCCTCTGATTTCAGTATTTCCTCTGTGCCTCTCAATATCCTGTCCTTAAATCATTACACTGTACTTCTTGTTATGCTGAAATCACAGTACTTTCTTGACCAAGGCACACATCTGTGGGTGTATTCGTTATTGATGGTAAACAAAGCCAGGGTATAAATGTGGCCCAACTTATGGAAGCATTTGGATAGATATTTTAAAAATATTATCAGCAATTCACCTAGGTAATTTTAAACATTTTTATACTTTTTAATACAGGTGGAGTAGAAACAGGATGGTCTTAAAAATTCTTTCTCTGCTGCAGAGCCACCTCTGAAAATAGTATGTACATGTCTCATGCATTTTATATGTATTACCTATCAACTTTGGATTGAATTTTCTTTTACTTAAAGGGTTCAGCATGTGAAAAGGGTGTGAAATCTACTAGAATATTATGCAAACATTGCATTCTTTTTAAAATTAAAAAATAATAATATAAATCCCAGGAATTCAAACTGTATTTCCAGATTCCTGTTCTCTCTTAAATAGAGATCTTTCACAAGCACTGTGTGATTACTCCCTCCTCTATATCACATCATATTCATTTGAGGTTCATTACAATGCATCCTGGGTTATTTTTATTATTTTTATGTTCATGTATGTGTTTGTTCAGTAATTGTTGAATAATCATTTTTAAGCTGATTTATCTTTTTCTTTATCTCTAATCTCACATTGTTTAGCAAAATGATGTAAAGTAATAATTGCTTTGTGGATATTTATTGAATTTTATCTTTTAAAGTTTCTTATAAGAATATTCTAAAATATTTTTGCAGTAAGTTCTAATGATCCTATATATTTCTACTGCATCTGTTGTAATTTTGCTTTTATCATTTCTGATTCTATTTTTTGGGTTATCTTTCTTCCTTTCTTCAGAAGCTTTGCTAAGGGCTTGTCAATTTTGTTTATATTCTTAAAGAACCAGCTCTTGGTTTTACTGAGCCTCTGGACTGTCTTATTTTGTTTTCTACTTCATTTATTTCACCTTTAATTTTTATTATTTCCCCTTCTATTGATTGTGTGAGTCATTTGTTCTTTTTCTAATTCTTTCACCTGCAGAGTTTGTTTATTTGAAATTTTTCTTTTCCCTTTTTGTAAATGTGGGTCTGTGTTGCTATTAACTTTCTATGCAGTAGTACTTTTAGAACATGCCATAGGGTAGCTTGTCTCTCCATTTTCATTAGTCTCCAGATACTTTCTGAATTCTTCTTTGATCTGGAGTTGTTCAGAAGCATTTCGTTTATTCTTCACATATTTTGATTTATTCCTGGACTCTAGTTAATTTCTAGATTTATGCCACTGTGACCTGTGAAGATGCTTGATATAATTTCTATTTTCATGTATTTTCTGAAACATGTTTCATCCCACCAGTATACAATATATTCTTGAGAATGTGCCATATGCATTTGAGGAGACAGAGTATTCATTTCTTTTGGGGATATATAGAGCTCTACAAATGTTCATAATCTCCAACTGGCCTAATACTTCTTTTCAGATGAAAATTTGAGCTTGACACTATTGCAACATTTTCTGGCAATCATATTCAAGATTATCTTAGATGAGATTGAGTATTCAGGATGGTATGGCTATAGACAAAAATTTTCTTTTTTATTTCTTTGTTTTTTTTTTTTTTAAGATTTGTTTATTTATTTATACAAGCACTGGGTACAGTCAGAAGCGCAGGAGGATGAGAGAATTCACCAGAGTCAGAGCAGGGAACAGAACAGGCAGACTGACAAAGTTCACTGCTGAGGGGAGCAGCGGGCGTGGCATGAGAGGTCTGCGCGCCATGTGGGACCCTCACTGGGAGCCAGGGATCGAACTGGTGCTGCAGAGGCTGCGGACAGCTTCGCAGCCCAGCGCTCAACCGCTGCGCCACCAGGGGAGGCCCTATTTCTTTGTTAATTTACTTTATGGATGATCTATCCCTTTGTATCAATGGTATGTTGATGTCTCCAATAATAATTGAATCTTTGTCTATATGTTGTTTTAGGTCTGTTAATAGTTCCTTTACATAATAAGGAGCCCTTGTGTTAGGTGCATAAATATTAATAACAATAATAACATTTTTTTTAAGATTTATTTATTTATGCATACAAAAGCTGGGGCACAGGCCAGAGATGTGGGAAGATGAGAGGATTCACCAGAGATAGAGAGGGGAACAGAACAGGCAGACTAATGAAATACACTGCTAAGGGGAGCAGCAGACGAGACAGGAGAGGTGCCTCGCCATGTGGGTCTTTCCCCGGCTGGCCAGGGATTGAACTAGTGCTGCAGAGGCTGCAGACTGCTTCATAGTGTGGTGCTTAACCCCTTGCACCATCAGGGAGGCCCATATCTTGATGTCATCCCCTAGATCATTATATAGTGTCCATTTGTCCCTGATTACTTTTTTTTTTCCAGCTGAAAATCTAGTTTCTCTGATATGAGAATAACAGTTTCTGCTTTTCCCTTTGCATTATTAGCTTGTAAAACCTTTTACCTCCAGTTTGTTTCTATCTTTAGGTTTTAAGTGTGTCTTTTATACACAAAGTATTGATAACTGAAATTTTTAACCCACCTTTTCATTCTGTGCCTTTTGATTGGTAAGTTAGGGGCATTCACAATTAGGGTGATCATTGATATATACTGTTTATTTTTACTCATTTTGTTTTATGATTTGTCTTTTTTTTTTTTCTGTTGTTTCTTTTTCCATTTCTCTCCTCTCTCTCTGGATGACTTTCTCTAGTGACTCTGTCAATCTCTTTGTTTCTTTGTCTTTGAGCCTCTTTTCTGATTTTTTGGTTCGTGGTTACCATGGGAGTTTGGCTTAAATTCCTATGTCTTAAGTCCTTTGTGAGCCTGTGCCTCCTCTCCAACATTTAACTATCTATTTTCTGTTCGTTTCTTTTACCCATTCAGTGTTTTGTTGTTCTCTCATAATATTCTTGCTCATGCTTCTGGTTTTGTATTGCTATTGTCATTCTTCTCAGGATTTTGTGTTTTGACTTTTCTTTTCTTGTAGAACACCTTTCAACATTGCTTGTCTATAGCCATACCATCCTGAATGCCCAATCTCATCTAAGATAATCTTGAATATGATTGCCAGAAAATGTTGCAATATTGTCAAGCTCAAAGGACAAAACATTAGGTTTAACTGTGAGCTTCCTGATCTTGACTTTTTCTTTCTTGAAACTTAGCTACAATAGATTCAATGATTATTAACAAGTGAAGGACAGAGGTTAGAAATAATATGAAAATGTTATTTTTTCATCATAGCTTACATCAGGCTTCAGTTTTTCAAATTGAGAGGTTTAAGATTTATTCTGAAATAGTTCATTGAATAGTTTTGTTTCCTAATTAGTGCTGTGGAAAGAACATAAACTTAAGAATTGGTGCTTACTATGAGTTCAAATTCTAACTCAGAGTGTTTAACTCCCACCAAACTGTGATTGCCTAGAAACTTTTAGCCTCTGGTATGTTATCAACAAAATGAAAAGATTTTTGGGCTCCAAAATTTTATACTGCTACATGTTTAATTTAAGGGATCCTGCATGCAAAAATTAACTAACAAGTAATTAAAGATAACTTCATTAATTAAAATAATTTGTATTCTTTCCCTTATCTCAGTTAACATGAGATCTTCACTAAATTTGCTGCATTAAAAAAAGTCCTGAATATAAATATCTTTCCTACAACTTTATGACAATAAAAGAGAAAAAAAGTACATTTGATCGCTGCAGCTTGGCAGCCAATAATGCGATTGATCACTTTGAAAATTCACTGTTGGCCAATTAGTGATAGCCAGTACATTTAAAATATGAATTCTAGGTGACTAATTTTACAGAAAATTACATACAAAAGTCACATAATTATAACCCCATTTGTAAAAGGATTATTTTTTTTCCCCAAATTACAAGCAAGCAAAGCGAAGCATGTTTTTCTTCTCATTTAAATCATTTCTAAAACCAGTATCTGATGTTATACAGGTAGTGAAAAGCAAACAGACAGCAAAAGCAGTGCTGTACATGCCCACACAGTATTTAGGATCTACCGTGAGTGCCTCTCATTCCCATCATTATCAAACCCCCACCTCTACTTTACAAAATTATAGCCAACGCCTAGGTGATCTCTTCTAATCAGCAGTCATGAAAATAATCATGGCATATTTATGAAAAAAAAAAAAATTAAATGTCCTTTTGAAATTTGACTGGGACAACTACATTGTTCTTTACTATAAAATCAAAAGGTTGTGCAGTACCCTTCACATCCTGACCTCTCTGAGTCAAACCAATTACCAGCCAATTTTTGATAATGAGCAATCATATAATCATAAGATTGGAAGAGACCTTGAGAGGGCAGATGGTACACCCTCCCATTGCAGTTGGGGCTGCACTGAAATCATCTTGGAAAGTAATTCTCTACCCTTTTTTCTGACATTTTTAAACCAAAGAATCCACAGTAGAGACCGCAGAGAGCTCCATTTAGCCACAGTAGTAATTTGCCGAATCATGCACCTTTGTTGAATTTGTTATCTTCCCTGTCTCATTCCCCACTTCTCTATTGCCATTTCCTGTAATCAGCTCCCAAGTAAACTACTTGCACTCCGTCCTCATCTCGGGGTTCACTTTTACGGGAACTCAATTACACACTCTGATGATAGTCCTTAATAAGGACAAAAGTCAACAATTAAATAAAGAAAACATTACATTGGTTATATTAATGTCAACTCAAACAGAATCTCTTGATTTGCATACTGTTACTAAAACCCAGGTGCCAAAGCATAAATCTCACACTGTCAAAACATGACCCAGGCTGTGAAACAGTGGTACTTCAATAAAAACAAAATCCTTCACATAAGACAGTTTCTTGTATTACTTACTATTGCTGTTTCTAAAATCTGATTTGTTTATTGTTTAATTTCCATAATAGCAATAGATACCTATCCAAATCAATAATAATGCATATTAATGATCTTCCGCAAGGCAGTCATTTCATTAAAGAATAGCTGGAACCCAATTTTTGTAATAATTCTGGGATGTCGAAAAGCTTTTAAAGGAACATCTTAATATATCTGTCAAAAAAAATTTCAGTCTCATCCTACTTTTATTTTTCAGATGTAGATAATATATATAGGGAGGAAAAATAATATAATTTAAAACTGTTAGAGCTATATTTTAAGTAATATGTACACAGGTCTAAAACATCAGATTTTAGCTCATGTGATTAGAATTAATATAGAGTGCTGTTGAGAGTTCAAAATGTCACTAAGAATACATAGCATAGCTGGAGGCCACATATACTCAGTCCTCACTCTCCATCCTGTAATCCAAGGAGTATATAGAAAATGATAGACTATAGAGAGACCATCCAAAGGGTGACCTTAAATTATATTCTGTCTTCAATTCCCTGTGTCTATATCCAGGGTGAATCTTTGGGACAGACATGAAAACAGTAAGTCTCTAATTCCTTCCCCTTTTATTTCTTTGCCCTTTCCATCATTTTATGAGAATAAGTGAATAGATAATAAAGTTACACCTTCCAATCCTTTTTATTTCCGCCTTCTTTTTGAGTGGTAAATGTAGTTAGGTATACCACTGACCTGAGAGATAGTCAGTCCTTAGCCCAGACAGCCCAAATTTGGTTGAGAATCAAGACAGAAGCCCTAGAAGACTACGTTCTCTAGTCCATTTCTAGGCAGGACATCAGGATGCTTAGTCTCCAAGAAAACTGGGTCTTGCATTCACTTTCTTGTCTTTGTTATTTTAGACTTCCTATTTAATGCAGTATTCCTTTCAAACTCTCAGTGTGAAATACAAGTCAATTGGACTCAGATTCTGATTATGTTCTCCTCCAGTGGGAAGGGAAATTTGTTGTTATTCAATCTACATGTTTATGGTAGGCATTTTATCTAGCTCTTCTCCACCTCTTTAGTAAAAGAAAGGTTCTCATTTTGAGATTATGGAGATGGTCAAGAAGACATCTAACCCGCAGTAATTTGACTGATGAGTTTATTTAGACACATGCTCACAGTCTCAGGAAAGGAGGCTACTGCATGCAATGCAGAGTCACAGAGAAGTTGCATTTGAGACTAGGGTGCACAACAATCATGGGGTGTAGGCGTTGTAGCACCAGGGATGTGGTGATAAACCCTGGTTTCTGTGGTAGGATAACACTGGTTTGTTTTAACAATGTCATGGGCTGGCAGAAAAAGTGAAACCCATTAAGTTGAAGACAGTGAGAATAGCTGGTATGACACCCAAGGAACTGGCTAGATGGGAGTCTTCCCCACTGGCTAGGTGGGGGCAGATCTGGTGAGAGCAGGGCAATCAGGTCTTTGGGATCCAATGAGGTTCAAGGATGTCAAGGCAGCACCTGAAATTGTAGGTCTTGCAATACAGTAGTTTTTTTGTTTTTTTTTTTTAATCTGGGGATTGACAATCAGCTACTTTCCCTGTTGCCCTAGTCATTCTCTGGGACTAAATAGGATCACTCTTGCTATTAAAAAGCTTTCTATTCATTTCAAGTTTTCCAGTTTGGAGTAGACTTGGGTTCACCACCGTTCTTGTAACTTGTGGATTTTATGATACTTTTCTAGGCAAGCTGAGCTGCCAAATCTAATTTTCTTCCAAGTTATCCCTGCGTATTTCCATCCTTCCGAAATCTCACCATGCAACAGGCTTTCAAATCTTCTATGCCCAGTGCATCAATGTTCTCTAATAATAATTTTAAAATTGGTCTTTATATCAACCCTATTTCAATTTGTAATAAAAATGAAAACAATAATGGTGATGATAAACGATACTATTACTTATTCATTATGATGTGTCAGTTGATTTGCTGAGTTCTTTATACACATATTCTCAGTTAATTCTCACAATTTCAATTTAGAAGTGAGGAAAGTTATACTCAGTGATTTTATGCACTTTTCCATGATAAAGCAGTTAGTGAATGGCAAAGTCAGAATTTAAATCTGAGTCTATCTTGACTCTAAGGGTTTGCTACACCTATTAGAAAACTCATAAAACATTTAAGTGATGTGATTAAGCATTTCAGAATTTCCAAATGAAGGCTATGAATTTATGAAGATTTAGGAAGTCTTGACATTTATTTAGAAACCCTTGGGTCTGTCCAGGACAAGTGCCCAGCACCCTGCTTCTGGATGTCCTGCCAGCATTAGACCTGTGTTGCCAGCCCTTATCTCACCTGCTAACATGTACGGCTCGAGGCAACGGGCAGAGATCCTTGGGGAGAAACATCTAAGTGTGGGGAAGAGATTTTTAATGCAAAAGTCATATCTTTGAGCTGGGCAGCAGACCTTAAAATGAAGCTATTAGAGTTGCACATTATGGGAAGCAATGCCAGGGGTTAGCAGGAAGGGGATGTGCTTATAGTGGCAAATTAAATCTTTCTTGTCCTTTGGGATATTGTACCGATGATTTACAGGGTTCAGTGATAGTATCTACCTTTCCCTCCCAGCCCCCATCCAGCTTGCCTTTGTGGCCAGAACAGTTAAAGAGCAATTTGATATTCCTCATAATTATAATGTGTATCTCACCTTACTGCTGCATGGCAACTTCGAGGGAAGAAAAAGAAAACAGACTGATTTTTCTGAAGGATTTATAGCCTTGGCATCACCATCTGGGAGGGATCTTGGTACCCCATAGGAGCACAGTAATGGAAATTTTCCATGTTCAGGGTTGATTTGAGTTTGCCTATCTGGTCAGTGCCAACTTATTCTGTGGGCAGCATGTGTGAATCCCAAGATATTTTAGTTTTGTTAATCTGATCAGTGCCAGTCCATTTCTGGCTTTCCTGTCCACCTGCTGACTCCCTGGCGTTGGCTTCCTGCTGCTCTGTCCATCTGTTAAGAATTTATTTACAAAACACACTAAATGCAAACTGCACCAGGGTGGGACTTAGCTTCTCCCTGCCCAGGAAATGGCATTATGCCAAAGCATAATTTCCAATTGTTACTAAGCTTGAGTACAAGAAATTGGTAAATTCAAGGGACTCTTCCTTCCGCTTGAAATCCCTCAGGCAAAATGGCAATTAAATAAATCTTTATTTCCATCCAAGGAGGTAATGCTTACCCTACATGGAGATGTAAGGTCTAATTTCAAAGTGGTTTTTGGAGAGAACATTGGATTGGTAAGCAAAATTCTATGATTATAATACAGGATGTCTTATTACCTGCTCATATGTCTCTAGTCAGTTTCACTTTTAGACAAGGTTGTATTAGTTAATATCTTAAGTTCACTCCAGTGTAAAATCGGGATTTTTCTCATTTCACGTGAATGCACATATGTGTACACATGAAACACATGGATATAATATGTATGAAAGTATATAGAAAACATATGGAAGTTCTAGTAACTTGACTGATGTCACATGTGGAGAGCAGGATGTTTTTATGAGATAATAGGTTGCCATAGAGGAGGGGCAAAGGTACGTTTCTGACTGATGAAGTAGTGAGTCAATCTGGAGGTAAAACAATTCAAATAATTCAAAAACTAGAAAAATAAAGATATTCATGGAGGGAAAAAGAAATTAGCAGAGGGAGAAAGAATCTGCAGGCTTTTTCCCCATTTGTCTTTATCTTAGCTAGGCACATATGAGTGGGAGTGTGGGGAGACTCCTTTTTAAAATTAAATGCAAATTTTTTTTTAAGAATTTCAAGCTACATATTTTGAATTTTTAGAATGGAAATAGAACCATTTTGGAATTGGAGAAATAGCATAGATGAACACTGATATCCCTTGAAATGCCAAGATTATTAAGAAAATAATTCCTTTGCAAACTATCTACTCCACATGTATAGCAAAACAAAATAGTATCTACCCCTTCACTTTGGCAAAGTAGTGGTTTTGCTACTTCTTTTTCATTAAAAATGGAACTCTATGATTAGATTAAAAACTTTGAATTTCAGAAAAAGGTGTGTTCAAATGAGCTGTGGATATTCTTCATTGCTGAATATGGAGCTGAGGATTGGATCTAGAGAGTAGGAAATGGAGATTTAGCCAAATTTTCAATTACAGTTCTGGGGTCAGTGAGCGAATCATATTAGAAGGCTCTCAGAGGAGTCCCTCAGGGAAGTTGGATTAAAAAGATTCCCCAAAACTTAAACAATCAAAAATAAGATATATAAAATTAGAGTAGTAACTTAAGGAATTTTCATCTTTTGCACGTCAAGCACTGACTTCATGGTCATTGCATAGTTTCCTGTTAAACATCTTTACCCTTTACTTGAGTCAAGTAGTTTGGCAGGATTATGTCTTTCTATGTGTCAGGTATGTTAATATTCTCAGAGGGATATGGGGCTATCTTAAGGGGACTCAAAAATGGTAAGGGTAAGGACCCTAAAGAAGGAAACATTTTATGACCTCTTACATGGGGTTTCCTGAATAGGGTAAAATAATATTAATGTTACATTTGGGAATTATTGATTTATTCAGCAGGTATTTATTTACCAACCATTGGAGCTCTGATCCATATGGAGCTTACAATCCAGAAGGTGAGAGAGGTATTTTTGTTGTTGTTGTTGAGGTAAAATTGACATGTGACATTAAATTAGTTTCAGGTATAAAGCAATGATTCATTGTTAAATATATTTTGAAATGACCACCATCATAAGTCTAATTGTATATAGTTAATTATATATTTAATATACTTTTAAAATGATCTTTAATTTTTATTATAGTTTTTGGATTAAAGGAAAATTGTACATAAAATATAGAGTGCTCATGTATCCTTCCCAACTCTTTCCACCAGTTTCCCTTATTATTAACATGTTGGATTGTTCAATACATTTGTTATGATTAGTGAAACAACATTGATGCATTGTAATGAAAGTGCATAATTTATAATTCATTCTTGTGTTGTACATTTCTTTGGACATTGACAGATGTATTTCATGTTTCCAACATTATCTTATCATATAGAATAATTTTACTGTCCTAAAAATGTCCTGTGTTTCATCTGTTTATCACTTTAATCCCATCCTAAGCCTCTGGCAACCACCAATCTTTTGAACTTATCTACATTTTTTCTATTTCCAGTATGTCATATAGTTGGAATCATACAGTATCTAGCCTTTTCAGACTGGCTTCTTTTACTTAGAAATATGGCTTTAAGTTTCTTTCAGATCATTTTCAGACCATTCTGTGACCTGATAGCCTTTTTTTTTTCCTTTTTACTATTCAATAATATTCCATTGTATGGATGTACCACAGTGTGTTTATCCATTTACATTTTGAAAGACATCTAAGTTGCTTCTAATTTTTGGAAACTGTGAATAAAACTAATGGAAAAATTCATGTGCAGATTTCCATGTAGTCATAACTGTTCAACTTACTTTGATATACCTCTTAGAGCACCTTTGCTAGATTAAATGCTAAGCATATGTTTAACTTTGTAAGAAACTTCCAAAGTGGCTTTGTTATTTTGCATTATTACTAGCAATGGATTGTATTCCTACTGCCCCATATCCACCAACATTTGGTGTTGTCACTTTTCTGAATTTTAGCCATACCATTCGGTGTGTGGTGCTGTCTCATAGTGGTTTTTTGATTCACAATTCCCTAACAGCAATAAGATTGGACATCTTTTCATGTCCTTAATGGCTATCTATCTTCTCTGATTAGTTATCTGTTCATATTGTTAAATTGCCTTGTCTGTTACTTTTTTACCTCCATGAATATCTTTATTTTTGAAATATTTGAATTGTTTTACTTCCAGATTGTGTTCTTGGGGAACTCTTTACTTCATCAGTCAAGAATTTGCCTTTCCCCCTCCTCCATGACAACCAGTATCTCATAAGAATATCCTGCCCTCATTGTGTGTCATCAGTCAACTTAGCAAACCTCCATGTTTTCTGTATACTCTAAATGCTCTTTTCTTAGCATATCTATTACACTTATTTTAAAATATTATTTAATATGTACCATATATGTTTACAACTAATCTAAGTCTACTTTAAAATAACAGTGGGGCCTCCCTCATGGCACAGGCGATTGAGCGCAGCACTGTGAAGCTGTCCACAGACTTCGCAGCGCGGGTTCGATTCCTGGCCGGCCAGGGAGCAACCCACATGGTACAGCAGACTCTCCTGACTCGTCCACTGCTCCCCTTAGCATGTATTTCACTCAATCTGCCTGTTCTGCACCCCACTCTGTCCCTGGTGTGCCCTCTCACTCTCCTGCGCATCCAGCCTGTACCCCGGTTCTTGTATGCATAAATAAATAATCTTTAAAAAAAATTAAATAACAGTGTACTGCTCATGGGTAGTAAAGTTTCCATTCTTAACTATGACTTAGATACTTGGTAAGCCAGGTAGTATTTTATAATTGGACTCCAAAATTAGCATGATATGAAATCTCATATTTTTATGTTATGGCTTAATCATGCTGATTTGAATATAATAATAATATTGGGTAGAATGCAGATTATCTTTACTCTCCTATAATAAATGTATTGTACTGCATAACTTCATGGTGGTTGATGTTGAGAGATTAAATTCTACCTAGCTAAATTCATGGATTGCTCTTTTTTTTTTTTTCCACATTCTGGGACTTCTGATTTGTTTGAATAGTGAGTAGCTCTGAAAAGAACAAATAAATCTCTACCGAGATTTAAAGACATATGTCCCCAAAGCTATCCCAGGGTTAAATGCAGTGGACATGAAAGACTCGGAGTGAATAACTTTCACTACATATGCATTTTTAGGAATATATTTTAAACTAATTGGATCTAGTTTACAGAATTTTGAGCTGTATGGAAAAATGAAACAGAAAACATCCAGGCAAAACAGGGTGTAAGGCCTCTGCTAGTACAGAAAGCACCTTTGGACATCCACACATCCATTCCTCAAGACATTTTACTTCCATCTGTTGGAAAATTGTTGTGATATACTGATTTTGCTGGAACACGACACTGCCATCTGCCAGTAAATTGTTGTCATAAATAAACAAATGAATGTGGTTGATCATGTGAACGACTCCTTTTCAAATGTGATATTGTCTGCAGGGCACAAACTGTACACCATATGGGGTAGACTTGAGTGGAAGAAAACGTTTCTCAGAAATTTCACCCTGTAGAAAAGGATCCTAACCTGGAAGTCTATGCCAAATATCAGGGCTTTTAGAACTTCACAGTTCTGTGAAGATTGATAAAACCTTAAGTAATTTTCATGGGATGGAGCTGAGGCAAAGAAAAGGAATACCTGTTTGTTGAATACATACCTACAACCTACTAGATGTAGATATCTCATTTAGTTCTTCCACTAATATTTGGAGTTAGGTCATATTATGTGTTACAAGGATGAGCAAACTAAGGCTTGAGTGTACAAATGTTACCAACTAGCAAGGAGTAGAGGTGAGATATGAGCAAAAGGTGGTCTATTCCAAGGCTACAACATTTTCCCTGACAAAATCTGCTCTCACACTTGAACTTTTGTCACCATGTTGATATAAGAAGGTTGAGAGGGAATCATATACTTCATACATCTATGAATCATATGCCTGTGCTTCACTACCTAGAAAACACAAATTATCACCTTTTCAGTGATATAAAAATATTTCATTGACTAATAAATCAATCTTTTCCTGCTTTTATTCACTACTACTATCATCCCTAGGGAACTCTTGGGGAGAAGTATCCTTAACCAGGACTCACAATGTGATGGAGTATACAGAACATTTCAGGTTACCTATGTCAGCAATTTGGGGTTGTAGAAAACTTGTCTAGAATTGTAAAAACTATACTATAGCTTTTTTCCCCACTGTGTCAGATTTGTGTTCTTAATGTTTCCTATCTTCTTATTTATTTGTTTTGAGAAATTGAAGTGTGTAGGCTTATGTCCCAGAAGTTAGGATACTTGATGTTAAATTATGGTTCTGTTTAGGAAAGATATTCTATTCATGTATGTTCTCAAGTAAAACATAAATGTAATAAACATGATGAGAATGACATGGCGTGAATAAATATATTAATATTAACGATTAATATATTAATATTAATTAATATACACTATCAATAATTATATATTTCATTTTATGTTATATGTTATATATAATTATTAATAATTAAAATATATTAATATTAATATTTAATGATATATTAAATATATTAATATATCTTATTTGTAACAATTTTTATTTGTTTGCATTTTTCTCTTTCTATTTTTGTCTTCCATTATTTTTCTGTCTTCTCTGATTTTAACTGAATATATTTCAGGGACATATGGGTTTCCTTGTCTTTGTCATCCAAAAGGCAGTGGCCACAGAGTCCATATCTTTAGGATGACTATCTTAAGCTGAACCGATTTAATAGAACTTATTTCTAAACCTGATATGATGACTTCACTTGCTCATCAGTCCCTGACTTCTAGACATTCTCTGCTGGTGTCACCAATGACTTTCACATTGAGCTTTTCTCAATTTATGACCAAACTAATCATGAAAGACCATCTATTAGAGATCATCATTTTCACCTGATCCCCTGGGATGTAGAACTTATTTTGCTGTTTTTGATCTGATTTTATTCCAAGCACCTATGAATTCAGCAAATTGTAGCCTGCCCTTTATTTTTTATCTCTTTCTCTCTCTCTCTGCACCTGGGAAAAGTCCACTTTGCCAAAGTCATTTAACCTCACACCTGTTTATCTGCTGATCTATTTGTTTAATGAACTCTTTATTTAAAATTTAACCCACTTTGCCAATTCTCTCTTGCCCATTCCTATCTTTTGCCTCTTCATCAAGGTGTCATCCTTGGACTTTTAACTTGGTTCTTGAATGTGCTACCTAAGTTTTCCGCTGGTACCACAGCCCCATTCTCACCTTCATACATTGGCTGTGATTGGACGCCCTTCATAGTTTTTTTTCCCCTAGATTCTATTTGTTCTGATCCCTCTAGCTCTTGGCTGATGCACTGCTCTGAATGTACTAAGAACTTGAAATCTAGCCAGAGCTGCACATCTGTGTTAATATTACCCACTGCTTGGATTTTCCCTGACCAAGTTCACCTATTGCAATGAATCTTTGGAATTGGACTCTTCCAAACTAAGGCTGAATCTACCATCTC
Organism: Talpa occidentalis; assembly: GCF_014898055.3. Lineage (NCBI taxonomy): Eukaryota > Metazoa > Chordata > Mammalia > Eulipotyphla > Talpidae > Talpa > Talpa occidentalis. Next base: position 50,980,983 of record NW_023605305.1, read on the forward strand.
ATTTATGACTCTGCCCAGTACATTAGGCTTTTAGTTACCTCCAGGGGAAGGTTTATAGGCAGATCCATTCCTCAGCCTGTGCTTTTTCTTCCTAAGTTGCTGAAGTTTTATTATAACTCATGCATCCACATCCAGTGCTTATACTATCAGATTAGACCCTAAAAAACTTTATTTTCTTCTGTTTGTTCATTTCTTTTATCCTACCCATTGTTATTTTGGTTCCCTTATAACAAAATAGATTGAGCAGAGACTCCTTAAAATCAGGCCTGAGTAGGAAGTCAAGAATCTATGACTCCTAGAGGCCAGTTTTCCTCTTTCAGCACAGGCTGTTAAATAATGCTGGGCAGTCATGTATTTCTTACAAAATTCAACATAACATTTTTTTTCAGAAATCCCTGCCAGTAAAGAGGTAAACAAGCATACAAATAGAAATGGACATCTGACAAAACTGCAGTGTAAAGGGAAAGTGGTAAATTCAAGCACGGCCTTCCCACTCCTCAATATATGTAGCTATATCTATATATATTTAAAAAAAAAAAAAACAACTCTCTAAGCATGTTGGACCAAAGTAGTATCAAACATCTTATTTGGAATCAATTCTGTCAGAATCACACTGTAAGGGTTTGTTCAGTGTGATCTGTAGAGACACATTATTAAAGTGCCCTGTTCCAAAATATAAAGTCAGATCCTCATTAGCTGGGACAAAGAATGTTGGCTTCAAGCTCAAGAAAGGAAGGAAAATCCCTATCTCCAAATGACAGATGTGGGTGTTAGCAGCGTTGTCGCATAACCCTGGGAATTCATTAAAAGTGTCAGGCTGTGTCACAAGGGCACTTTGCGTTGACAGCCCCAGTGGAAAAAAACTGTGATAACTGCTTTCATTCCTTGCTTACCTTTCACCTTAGCAAGGAAATACGATTGTAAATAAATAACCCAAAGTTGACGTATCACAAGCTTTGTGCAGAAGACTACTCTGTGAAATGTGCATCTCAAGGACTGCAGGGCACTTTTCATAAGAGAACTAATAGAATATATTCTGCTGACTTTACTTAAGTGAAAACTGAATTCCTGTTTCTTAACCAAAACTAGGTTATTTACTAATTCCGGTCTTCTTGAGACAAAAGACAGTGTAACCAATGATAAAGAGGAAGACATAGTAAAGAGTAAAAGAGAAAACAAGCAAGGAAAGAAGTGTGAGTGTGTGTGTGTGTGCATCTGTGTGTGTATGTGAAAGAGAGAGACACAGAGAGAAGAAAGCTGGGGAAGGAAGAAGAAAAACAGAAGGGAAAGAGAAGGGGAAGGGAGAAAGGATTTGGTATTAGAGGCAGCCATGCATGTGCTATGAAGCTCTTACTAATACTCTTGCTAGTGTAAGTAAGAAGGGAGATTATTATAAAACACACTCTTGATGTTAGTTCACAAAACACACACAAGGAATCCAGAAAAATGGACAGTATTTTCTTTTTCTGGTTTGGGGTACAACTTTCTATTCATAAGAAATTTTTAGGGAATTTTTAAGATGGTTTTTCTATCCAATTTTCATCTTAATTATTTTTATGAGTCCTTCAGTCTTCAAACTTGGTGCCAGGTCTGTAAGGGGTTCAATCAACTGGACCTCCTCTCTATTTTTCCATTAATTCCTCTGCTATGATTCCCTAGACTGCTTCAACCTTCAGCTACTAGAATAGCTCTATGACACAGTAGAGCAATTTTCAGCAACTACCAGGCTGCTACGGCCCTAAGTTAAAGATGAGACTATCTAGAATATTTTTAATTTCTCATGTGCAAGATAACTTGATTTTTAATCTTGCCATGTTCCCTGCTACCTACCCACTGTTGTGCCAAAAAGTCTATGGTTATTATACTGAAAATGATTTGGTGATTTCCCCTACCTTGAATCTCAGTATCAACTGCCTCCTTGCAAGTCTTGTCTTTTTTTAAGTTATAAACAATATCCTAGTAAGACGAAATGTGATGATATCAGGTTTTAAAAATATGATAAAGATCCATTGAGTCTTTCAATTTTATAAATATACATATTCATGACTTTTTTAAAAAATATATTTATTTATTTATACAAGAACTGGGGTACAGAACAGAGGCACAGGAGGGTGAGAGAATTCACCAGAGACAGAGCAGGGAGCAGAACAGGCAGACAACCGAAAACACTGCTGAGATGAGCAGTGGGCGAGAGGAGAAGTCTGCCTAGCTGTGTGGGTATCTCCTTGGCAGCCGGGAATTGAACCCGTGCTGCAGAGGCTGCAGACAGCTCCACACTGTTGTGCTCAACCTGCTGCACCACCAGGGAGGCCCTTCATGACATTATTTTAAAGATAAAGTACATGCTCAAAAACATTTGGAATTTAATGTATATAGAATTAGTGGCAGCTGCTTAGTGTTAAGGCCTACACTGCTAAAGAGGATCTGATCAATAATGGCTGGCTGGGGTAGGTTGAACAAATGGACATGCCTTTGTCATTGTTATCAAATGTTCTATTTGAAAAAGAAGATATTTTCTTGATGGGATTGAATGATAAGTGAGTTCTAGGACAACAAAAACAGCTCATTCAAGGAAATATTTTTGCATCCAGTACTTAATCCAAACTCAGGATCACATTAATAGCATAGAGAACTAGATTTAACTATTGTCTTCAGACCATACATCATACACAATGAATAAGAAAATCAAGGAGATGATGTGGGGTGTGGGAGGGTAGAATTCTCAAGAGTCCCTATTTTCTTGAAGTACTGGGTTTTGATAAAGTTCAAGTTGTCAGTCTCCTCTTTTATTCAGGGAACTATCATTTATTGCCAAAAAATTCAGTGCTTGGAGCACTCTTTTAGTGTAGTGCCATTGTAAAAACAGGAGCATTTTTTATAGGAGCACTGCTCCTGTAAAAACAGTTGAACCATTTGTTGAGAGGTGGTGGGAAAGATCCTGTTTTGGGCAGTTCAGATAGCTTAGAAGATGGATGCCAAAAAATAAAAAAGAGACATATTAACACTAAATAGTATATTAAAGAGTTAGGTGTTAAATCCTGATACTGTATTTATCAGGTGCCCAGAGACACCAAACTCTTAAGGGGAAAAATTCATGTTCATTCTAAGGGTTAATGCCCAGCTGTACATCAATCAAACTCTCATGGGCTCAGATTTTTAATTGGTGAGACATTTACAGGGAATAGAGAGAAGGAAAAGAGGAGTAGGTAAAAGAAATTTAACATATGAACTCCTAATCAAACTTCAAAATCAACTGCCCTGTCCATTCAATGGCAAACACTCAGTCAAACAGGCAGAGTCCAAAGTAGAATGGCCAAGGTCCAAAAACTGAGCTGCCAAGAGAATGAATCCAAGACAGCCTTGGATGCAGCAAGAAACACAATGAGAGTTTGGATAGGGCCCAAAGGACTATGAGAAAAGGAGTGGACCAAAGTTCAAAATGTACCATAAAATTTAGACTCCAGAAGATGCCAAGCTGAATCCTCCAAGGGGTCAGGATGGTGGCAGCCAGTCTCTCAAGAGAGTGGGATCACGCCATCTGCCAAAAAGCTGAAGTGGGAAAATAACCATAGGAAGGAGCTGGTTGAAGGACCACGCACAGGACCTGAGCAGAAGCAGGAGCCCTCCCAAGAAAGGCAGTTGAGCCAAAGTGAGGGTGGAAGTGGGAGGCTCCACAGAAGTGGGAGACCCCCTCGTCTGCCGACTCTGTTTTTTTTTTTTTATTTTATATATTTTTACATCATTTTTCATTTTTGCACAATGGATGCATTTTCATCTTGGTTAGAGTCCCCATACAATTCCCATGCCCCCTTGTTTTGATCCCACTCCCTCCTCCCACCCTGTAGTGTGTCTCTGTTTTATAGTTGCTTGTTGATTTTGATTTTTACCTTGTTATAATTAGTCTTTTTCCTGGTCCCTTATTTAGGCTTTCTAATTTTTTTTTAAAGATTTATTTATTTATGCACCCAAGAACTGGGGTGCAGGCCATATGTGCTGGGGGTGGGGGAGGTAAGAAGATTCACCAGAGACAGAATGGGGGACAGAATAGGCAGATCTACTGCAATACACTGCTGAGGGGAGCAGCGGGCGAGACAGGAGAGGTCTGTTGCACCATGTGGGTAGCTCCCTGGGTGGCTGGGTATCAAACTTGTGCTGCAGTGATTGCATATTGCTTCATAGTACTGTGCTTAACCCCTTGCACCACCAGGGAGGTCCATGCAGACTCTGTCTTAAATACTACCTTTGTCTTTTAAAGTCTTTTCTTCCCCTTGGTTCCTGTTGTCCCCATTAAAAAATTCAGGGGGTGGGCCTCCCCTGGTGGCGCAGTGGTTGAGCGCTGGGCTGCGAAGCTGCCCGCAGCCTCTGCAGCACTGGTTCCACCCCTGGGGCCTGCCAATGAGGGTCCCACCTGGCGTGCAGATCTCTCCTGCCGTGCCTGCTGTTCCCCTCAGCAGTGTACTTCCGTCCTTCTGCCTGTTCTTTAATTCTCTTACCCTCCCATGCTTCTTACTGTACCCAGTGCTTGTATAAATAAATAAATAAATAAATAAATCTTTAAAAAAAAAATTCAGGGGGTGCATGAATGGCAAGACTCATGACTCTCACAGCTCTTTCATTCCCCCAGTTGCCTTCGTTCAGGAAGTCACGGGGGTGGAGTGGTGAGATGCATGGGTCTCTAATAAATCTAGTGAATTAAAAGATATAGGTGGAGAAAAAAATCCATTGGTTAAATGATATCATTATTCAATTTCTTCAAACTCCCAAACCATTATGTTAAAGCTTTCAGTGAAGTTATTTATAGTCTTTGTTAACTCTTATATATAAGGACATGCATCATCTGGGCATTTCACTACATTTTCCTAGTTTCCTAGAACAATTTTTCCAGGGAACACTTCAGTCCATACATTGTTTGTGGCAGTGACAAGGCCATCAACATCATCAGGTTTTAGCTCACATGGCTTAATGCAATCCTGAAGAAATGGGCCACTGGATGACAACAGAGTCCCAATGGGATCTGGGCAGCCAGACTTTTCTCAGTGAAACTGAGGAAAGTGAGTGGAAGAAAAATTGGCAAAGTTAGTTTGAAGGGTTGTCACCAGATATTGAAAGAAGCTGGAATAATAGAAAAGTTGCCAAAGATTAACAATTTGGAGGCAGTTGCTCAGTGATTTCCAGAGATGGGGGTTGGATAAGGAAATCAATGAAATTTCTGACACAAACAAATGCATTGACTTCTCAACAACCTTGTCTTTGAAAATATAATTACCTAGAAATATCTAATTAGTATTTTTCTGTTAAAAAAAAAAGATGTTTTGTTTCAAAATAAATTATGTTTAAAGTAAACGAATGAAATGTTTGTGAAAATGTTTCAACTAAATAGAGTATAACGTTCTGGTTTGTATAATAGCAGTGAAGTCAAAATTAAAGGGTTAACTTGTTCACAGATCATAGAGCACAAAAAAAAAAAATAGAAATCTAAACTTTTTCTTTGAGGGTTGCTGTCATAAACAGCAGATCCTGGACATTTATGAGCGGATGACATGGCTTGAACATGCTTCAGACCTATTAGCATGAGCATCAGCTGAGGCTTGCTGACAGTGCAGGGGAGCTGCCCAGGCAGAAGGCCTTCAGTAGAAATTTAAAATTACAGTTATCTGAATCAAGTCTCTTCACACTTCTCCATGTATGACTGCCCTGTAACGAAACAATGAACTTCAGCCAAGTCCACATTTCTTTGCACTTACCTCATTCCTTAGCCAATAAAATTTGACTCCTTTATTATCAAACTCACTTTCCAAAACCAATATAAATTTCTTTCCCTATCTAAAGGGAGGTAAATTTGATATTTCTTTCTCCTACCTCCCTGTTCATCAACTTTCAATAAACTGTTTCTTCTCTCAAAACATGGTGCAATCATCAACTCATGCATAACAGGCAACAAGACCATTGCTTGGGAATAGTGGTCAAATAAATGGATTACATCTTTAGGGATTTCATCATAATTACTGAATATTGTTAGAGAAGAGCCATAATTTGCCCAATTCCTGTATTGGAGAGTATAGAAATGATTGTTAAGAGGAAAGGAAATAATAGCATATAGACCTCAGTCTCACTCTGATATATTTGTGTGTGTGTGTGACTGTATTAAGATACGTATGTACACACATTTACAGACATACCCACATAGAGATTACATTTATGTAAAATTAAATAGCAGTGATTTTACGCTGCATGTTCATATTATCAATAATTTATAGTTTTCTCTTTGTACATCATTTTCTACAAAAAATGTATTATGTAAAAAGTATACAAAAGAAGAGTAATACAATAATGTGAGCAAAATAAGTCTCATTAATTATGGAAATTAACTAAACTTGGGGAGTCATAAAACATATACAACATAAATAGATAAAATATTTAATAATAAAATATAGTTGTATATTAAATCATCCATGTTTCTTTTTTTAAAAAATATTTATCTTTATTTATTTTTCAAAAATTTATTTATGCATATGAGAGCTGGGGTACAGGCCAGAGATGTGGGGGATGAGAGGAATCACCAGAGACAGAGCTGGGAACAGAACAGGCAGACTGACTGAAATACACTGCTGAGGGGAGCAGTGGGTGAGACAGGAGAGTTCTGCCTGGCCAGCCAGTCATCAAATTTGTGCTGCAGGGGCTGCAGATTGCTTCATAGTGTGGTGCTTAACCTCTTGTGTCACCAGGGAGGCCCCCTAAAAAAAGATTTATTTTATTTATTTATGCATACAAGAGCTGGGGTGAGGGCCAGAGATGCAGGGTTGGCAGGGAGCGTGAGAGGATTCACCAGAGACAAAGTGGACAATTGTCTGAAATATACTGCTGAGGGGAGCCTCAGGCAAGACAGGAGAGGTCTACTGGGCCATGTGGGTTAGCAACCTGGCCAGGGATGAAACTTGTGCTGCAGTGGCTGCGGATAGCTTCATAGTGCTGAGACTTCACCCATTGCACCACCAGGGAGGCCCCCTCCATGTTTCTATTTAGTTAATGATGGGTAAGAATAGCATCTATGTACCATTCAGAGTAAGAAATGCTGGTAGGGAACTTCCTACATTTCCTAAAATGTAAATATTAAAAGACATAGTATCATTGTCAGTTCTCAAGTTGGTATAAAATAATGCAAATGACAAATCATTTTCTAGACTTGATATTTAAAAATTAACGTTTATACTCATCTATCAGCTAGTTGAGATAGATTTTGATACTGATTCCTGATCTTCTGAAATCAATCATATATGTGTTATTCTTTAGCTAAAACTCAAGTCTCAATATTCTTTTAAGCATGAACAGGAAAAAAATTATTTGAAATTACATTTATTGTATCAGTAAATTCATGTTGTTATAAAGCCAAATTTGTCAGGGTAGAATAAAACCTCTTTTAATAAAAAGAGATAAATGGAATTCTCTAGAATTAAAAATTAACTGTTCCCGGAAAACAACAAAGTAACTAATAGACTATATTTTTTAATATTGAAATGTCAGGGTGAAGCAAATTAGATTAAAGTGAGTAATGAGAATTACCTTTAAAAATTGTCACAAACATTTAAAGCCACTGTCAGCAGGACTTGTGACATAATATTTGACTTAAATGGAAAACAGTCAAATGAGTTATTTGGTATTGGGTTTAGTTGGGGAGGGCTTCTGAGTGAAGATTCAAACAATACAATTATGTCTTTGGAATAGAGTCTGAAAGGTAAATCCAACTATGGACTTACATGATATCTTGAAAATCATTACAGTAAAAATGTAACTTGGTTATCAGGGTAAATACGGGTGCAAGTGAAACACCTCTGTACTATCTCACCCAAAGTCCTGAAGGCTTAATCTGCTTTCACCCTGTCTTGTCTACACTTCTCAATTTTCCCATCATCCATTTTGGGGTATTTAAGAATATGTTGTACCAAGGGAGACTGTGTTTGCTTGGGGCATAACAAAACTTAGGTACTATAGGGGCCTTCCTGGTGGCGCAGATGGTTGAGCACAGCACTATGAAGCTGTCCACAGTCTCTGCAGTGCCGGTTTGATCCCGCCAGCCGAAGAGATAACCACACGTCGAGTAGACCTCTCCTGTCATGCCCACTGTTCCCTTCAGCAGTGTATTTCAGTTGGTCTGCCTGTTCTGTTCCCCATTCTGTCTCTGGTGAATCCTCTTACCCTCCCGCACATCTGTCCTGTACCCCGATTCTTGTATAAATAAATAAATCTAAAAAAAAAAAAATCTTAGGTACTATAACTCTCATCTCTCCTGTCTGATGCATAGATAATACCTGACAGGTATGGATGGTTATGCTCACAGACAAGAGTAAGGATGTGTTTTTGACTAACCCCAAAAATGATGTGAGGGTGGAAGTTTGTGGTTTGGTGCTTAATCAGATCTATCATTTTCCTATAACGTAAACTCCACTCTTGACTTCCCATTGAGCCAACGCCATTGGTTTCCTCATAGCCTCATTTGGAAGCAAATAAACAACTGACTTTTTTTTCTCAATCCTTCTATAATAATCCTAATTCTTCTTTAAGCATTGTGAATGGATTCCTGCCTAGAAGGGTCACAATTAAGAAATAACAAAAAAGTTAAAATGTATGTTTATGTTTTTTTTTTTTATTAAATAATAAATTTTATTTTTATATTCCCCCATACAACTGCACATGCCCCATTCTGACCCCAATCCCTCCCTCCCGGTCCCCACCCCTCAAAAAGTGTCTCTGGTTCATAGTTTTTTGTTGATTTTGATTTTCACTTTCTTATAGTTATTCATTTTCCTGATCCCTTATTTAAGTTTTCTAGATTCCTGCTATGAGTGAGACCATCCGGTATTTTTCTTTTTCTTTTTGGCTTATTTCACTGAGCATGATCGCTTCCAGCGCCATCCATGTTGCTGCAAATTGCATGTGTTTATCTTTTTTGAATGCTGAGTAATATTCCATGGTATATATGTACCACATCTTCTTGATCCAGTCATCTATTTTTGGGCATTTGGGCTGTTTCCAAAGCTTAGCTATTGTAAATAGTGCTGCTATAAACATAGGGGTGCAGGTGTTCTTTGGAATTGATGTTTCTGTGTCTTTTGGGTAAAGACCTAGGAGTGGAATTGCTGGATCCTATGGAAGCTCTATGTTTAGTAGGTCCAGAAATCTCCACACAGCTCTCCATAGTGGTTGGACCAGTTTGCACTCCCACCAACAGTGCAGGAGAGTTCCTTTTTCTCCACAACCTCGCCAACATTTGTTGTTGCTAGTTTTTTTAATATGTGCCATTCTCACTGGTGTAAGATGGTATCTCATGGTAGTTTTGATTTGCATTTCCCTGATTACAAGTGATGTTGAACATTTTTTCATATGCCTGTTGGCCATTTGCATTTCCTCTTCAGAGAAGTTTCTTTTTAGCTCTTCTGCCCATTTTTTGACTGGGTTATTTTCTTTGTTGTTGTTGAGTCTCATCAGCTCTTTGCAGATTTTTGTGATCAGACCTTTATCATTAGTGTTGGGTGCAAAAATGTTCTCCCAGTTGGTGGGGTTTCTCTTTGTTTTTGTTATTGTCTCTTTTGCTGTGCAGAAGCTCTTTAATTTGATGTAGTCCCAGCTGTTTATCTTTGCCTTCACTATCACTGCTTTGGGTGATGTGTCTGTAAAGATGTCTTTGATATGCAAATCACGTAGGGTTTCGCCTATATTTCCTTCTATGTATTTTATGGTTTCAGGTGTTATGTCTAGTTCTTTAATCCATTTTGAGTTGGTTTTTGTGTATGGTGTGAGGTAGTGTTCAAGCTTCATTCTTTTGCATGTAGCAACCCAGTTTTCCCAGCACCATTTATTGAACAAACTTTCTTTGCTCCAATGCATAGTCTTTGCTCCTTTGTCAAAGATTAGTTGACCATAAATATGTGGGTTTATTTCTGGATTTTCTATTCGATTCCATTGGTCTGTATGTCTGTTCTTGTTCCAATACCATACAGTTTTGATGATTATGGCTTTGTAGTATAGTTTGAAGTCTGGGAGTGTGATGCCTCCATTTCCTTCTTTTTTTTTCAGTAGAGCTTTGGCTATTCGGGGTTTTTGGTGATTCCATATGAATTTCATCAATAATTGTTCTATTTCTTTGAAGAATGACATTGAAATTTTGATTGGAATAGCATTGAATCGGTATATTGCTTTTGGTAGGATGGCCATTTTAATAAATGTATGTTTATGTTTAAAAGATTAAGATTATTATAGATTAATAAGGATTTCCAGTCTTCAGAAAACACCTTCTTCACTAACCAACAGAGGGAAGATAAATGCTGGTGCTTGAATAGGATACCCAAAATTTATTTTCCTCTGTTCTACCAAAACATATTTTTACTTTCAACCAAGTTCCATGCTCTTAAATTTTTTAAAAACTATTTATTTATTTATGCATACAAGAACTAAGGTGTAAGCTAGAGACATGGGGAGGGGTGAGAAGATTCACCAGAGAGATTGGGGAGCAGAACAGGCAAATCTATTGAAATATACTGCTAAGGGGAGCACTGTGCAAGACAGGAGAGGTCTGTTGAGCCATGTAGGTTGCTCCCTAGCCAGGGATTGAACTGGAGCTGCAATTGGCTAGTGATAGCTTGATAACGCTGTCTTTAACCCCTATGCCACCAGGGAGGCCCATGCTCTCAAATATTTACTTCAGATTGATGAAGATCACCACTCCAAATTTTATCTGTTTTTCTTTTCATTGTCAGTTTACTAGAGTGCTCTGAGAAATGCATTTAAAATCAGATAAGGAATTACATTAATATATAGGCATCATTCTTTCTATCTGCTATCTATCTAATATTCATTCTTTTTTACTACAGAAAATACAGTGTACTTAATAACATCAATAAAAATAATAATGTATATCATTTTATTCTTTCTCCTATGGTAAAGAAAAAGCTACTCTGATACCAAAGGCAAAAACATGTTATGCAAAAAACCCTTAAACACAAATTTTCTACCTTAGGCATACCAACTTGCATTCAAATTAAAAATACTTGAATTCTCAGTTACTACAACTATGAATTTTCAGCCTGTTATTGATTCTTTGAGCCTCAATTTCTCAATGAAAAGATCTTCCTCCTTGTATATTATTATGAAAATTAAGTGAATTAAAGAAGCAAATTTTGAATATATTCTTTATGTTTTACTTTGTAGATAGCATGCAAAAGCATGCAATAGAAAAGATTAGTTTCCTTTAAAATATCCGAGTACAAGTAATTGTGAGGTCATCAAGGAAATCCTGGTATGTAAGTAAGGACGTAAGAAGGATAGGGAAGATATTCAGAAAAGTGTGTTATCAAACAGGTCATTACTGTGAACAACTGATCCTCTATTCTGGAGGAATAGAGCTCTCGTAGACATTACAGAATACTCCAGGGATGTCACAATTGGTGGTTAGTGGAGGATGACGTCCATCTTTAGTTGCCTTAGTCCTGCTCCAAGGAAATGTATCTGTATGGCCCTCCCAGTCCATCCTGTATATGGGTAGAAGTCACAGTTGTTTGTAATAGGATGATGTTGCTATGAATCCGTACTTTTACTACTGGTGGTTAATAACAGTTGAATTTACATGAACTGTGTTTGATGGTGGGTTTTTCAAAGCCAAAAACACACTAAATTACAATTAACAATTATAAATTAAATATTAATGCTATGGTTTTCCAGACTTATCTGAATTGCATGCAAAGGAAGCAACATGACTTGGCCTTCACATACTTACTTGTTTTTTAATTAACGAATGGGCTCTTGATTGTGTGTTTAATACTTAACTCCATGGATCTGAAAGCTGTATGATGACTTGGACTAGGCTGATCTTTTATTTTTGCTCCAAAATTAATTATTTACTAATTGCTATTGCCCATATTTTTGCTCAGTATTGCTTCAGATTAATATATGAAAATATCTAAAAAAATATACAAATATACACTCTGCTTCTATATTATGTTATTTACAAATGAAGAGATATTACAGAAAATCTATGTGTGACATTCTTTGAAATGCAGCCTAGCATATATTTGTTTTTTTTTTATAGAGGCATGTTTTATTTATTTATTTGTTTGTTTGTTTATACACGCACTGGGTACAGTCAGAAGCGCTGGAGGGTGAGAGAATTCACCAGAGTCTGAGCGGGGAGCAGAGCAGGCAGAAGGACCGAAGTACACTGCTCAGGGGAGCAGCGGGCGGCAGGAGAGGTCTGCGTGCCATGTGGGACCCTCCTCTGGTGGCCGGGATGCAGCCGGGGATTGAACCGGTGCCGCAGAGGTCGCGGGCAGCTTCGCAACCCAGTGCTCAACCGCTGCGCCACCAGGGAGGCCCCCTAGCATATATTTGTTAATGAGTTTACCACATTATGTGATTATATCAGGTGAAAGGCTGTCACTTCTGTGCAGATGTCAATAAAGTGTTGAAAACAAAACCTCGGTTGTGTAACCTTCCCACTTGATTTACCCCATTTTCTCAGATTACATGATATTTAATTAATACTGTGCATCAATTTTGTCTAAAAACATCTTGATCCTTTTTTTCCAAAACAGTATTAGAATGTACTTATAAATAAGATTCAGTGGATTGTTTTCACATGGGTATTTATGCTATATGATAGAGAAATTATTTTCTTAATACTGTAATTGGAGAAACTTTACCCATTATACTTTCTTTTTAAGAGGTTACGTTCTTGTGTTATTTGTTACCTTCTCTTTCTCAATGAAGTTGAGACTGGTCTTGGGCACAGTGGTAATGGTCTAATAGAAGCTATTTGAGATACTGCTTGTTGATTGGCAGGATCATAGACATTGAAATAGGATATTAACAGTAAAATATTTTTGTCTCATTGTTTGGTTAAGACCCTAAAAGTCTGAAGACAAAATAATAGTGGCAAGTACTTTAATTTCTCTAGTGAGGTATTGACTGTCTTTTCAGTAATTGTGCTGAGATGTCAAAATGCCCAAGTTACCACAGATTGTATTTGAATGGGAATAGGGTTAAAAATATGCCTCTTCTGGTGACATCCTATAAATCTCACTCAGCTCACCTTACAATTACAGAATTAAATATCTTTCCTATTACTTGCATGCTATTTTATTTAACAAATATGGAAACTTAGAGTTTAAAAGATTAAGGAACTTACAAATTTCCCAAATAATAATCATAAATATTACTACAATAAGGCTCTTCTATGCATATTACTATTCAAAGGAGAATTATGCCATTTTATAGTCTTGTATTAACTTTTCTTTCTCATAATGAATTTGTTAAAAAAAGAAAAATGTTTTTAATAATCCTTAGTAACTCAATGATGCTGCTATAACCTACGAGCTGAGATTAAGTGGATTATTTTATGGCATGTGCACTGAACCTGACCATAAGTGCCCTCAGACATAGAAAAAAAGAGGTTTATATTTCATTTAATAGATAACATACACAGGACACGTGTACTGTTTATAATAAATTTGTGGGATTTATCACAAGACACCCAAGCCTGTTAAGACCTACTAAATATAACTTTAGAGTAATGCTAATTCTGGAGAGGGGAACATATGCATCATCTGTGGACAATTTGATAGCCTGTGATATGTGTAACCAATTGTTCTTATTTACATTAATTTGCATTGTGAAAAGCAATTTTACAGTTTCAGTCAGACTTAATAGGCAATTTGCAGCTGAGTGCCTAATGGCATAGTTACTTAAGCCTGCCCCAGGGGGGCTTTCTAGAACTGATATGAGACTAAACCTTTTAAATGTTCAATTGAACATCTTAAAAAGTCAAAAAGTCTTTAGCTATTAGACCCAGTTTGGAATTGCTTTGTCATATTGAATACTGGTGTTGAAGATACCTGCATTCAAATGTTTTTCACTGTAGGCAAGAGATTAGAGACTCTAAAATATTGTAGCATAAACCAGGTGAGTTTTTCTATACAACAATACTTAAAAACAATGCAAATTCCAGGTAGGTCTCAAACGTAGGAAACATTCCTTTGGTGCATAAGTCTTGACATAATTTTTCCTTGAATAGGGTATGTATTAATATGCTTAAAATTGCATTTCCTTTAGGATTAACAAAATAAAGCTATTGCAGAAATTACCTTTTATTTTTCCAAATCTTTCTCATTTATTTTTTTCAGTATCTTATTTAATCATTTTTATGTCTTCATTTGTGATTTTTATTGTCTCCATTTTTTCCTATTGTGCCTAGCAAATTTCCAGACACATAGTAGGCATTCATTGCATATTTATCAGAGTTTTGAATTACTAAGAGTTAAAACAGATATTGTGCAAAATAATGTCTTGAAGAATAGAAAATGCTGTTAAATATTGACTGGATTTGCACTCTGTGACATTAAATAAACTTAATTGGTGCTTTATACACAATGGGGGGGTCATCTTCATGAAGACTGTACATTACAAGCTTTTTGTGCATATGTCACCGTAGTAATGGAAACAATTAAGGTACCTGAGTTCAGGTGAAGACAGGTCATTCTGTGTTCGGCTCTTTTATGGAGAGCAAATGGAGAACTTGATAGAATATTCTAGCACCATAATTTTCAAAGCTATATAATTATCATTCCAGAAATTTACATAATATTTTCAGAAAATTCTCATAAATGGACTAGGTAATTTGTACTGACTAGGCAATTCTTGTGGGCACTGTTTAATGAAGAACTTTGATGGGAAAGAGAAGGATCACAAGGTTTGAGTAGGATTCACTAGCAAAGATACTGATATGCTCCAAAAAGGAGATGCTCTTAAGAAGAATGGAGAGAATGAAATCCCTGGACTTACTTTTGGGTACAGAGCTCCAAGAAAAAATTGGGCCACTTCAGATTGCTAGGAGCACAAGCAACTTGAGTTTAGTACTTTTCTTTGTAACTCTTGAAGTAACCCTGCACAATGTTTTTGCACAAGCTGCCATGGATGCCACAATTCTTCCAAATTAGTAAATTGTCTCTTTGAAAGAATATAGGTTTTAAGAAGATTGTTCTGATTTCAAAGATACAAATAAGAGTTTACATTTTGCCGCTATGGAGAAGTTGATCTTGAGACTGGCGTTTTCCTTGATAAACCTGTACCTCAGCTGCAAGATGATGATGTTTACATCTATTCTATGAGGATACATGAGGATTAAGTGAGGTCTATGCAACAGCACTTAGTGAGCAATGCAAAGGAAACCTCTACCTTTCTGTAATACCTAACATTGTCCCCCTGTATAAAGTCAGGCTTTTTATAAGTGTTTGATAAATAAATGAAAACATGAAAGGAAAGACAAAGTTTTCTTCTCCTGTACTTTACATAAGTAGAAAAGATTTGTGAAATATCAGTTTAGGGATTAAGACTGATAACTATAGGAATACAATTAGAATTAGAAGAACAGTTATGTGTTACTAATGCTGGGATAGTCCTGGACTTATGGGTAGGATGGCAGTTACAGGTGTTACTGAATCAGACTTTCTTAAATAATTCACTGCCTATTGTAGTTGTGCCTCATATTTAACTAAAAGAAATGTGGGAATCTTTAAACTTATACAGAATTTTAAATTGGGCTCTGTTAGTTAAGAATTATGAAGTATAAAGAATAATTTTTTTTCAAAATAATATTTACGGAAATAAGTTTCCCCTGACAGTTGAAAAAGTGATTGTATGGTCATTGAAATGGGTCAGGGCTGAGTGGGTAGGTACAGTAGAAACTTGTCCTTGAATCTGCCTCTGGAATCTCTTTTAGAATATCTTTGCAGGCTCACAGGAACCTAGCATTTGCCCTAGGTGGATCAGTACCTTTAATAATCCACATTACTCCTGGAGAGGCCATTTCTTCTAAGTCCTACATACACATAGCCCACCAGAGCATTTCTGTGTCCCTGTGTTTTCTGCTAGATGTGTTTGTAGATCATTTGTTTCTGAGTAAGATTGTTTTTGTAGCTCTTTAGAACATGGCAGTGACACAACTGGAGTTTGGATGGCAGCAGTTTTCTTGATGTCCCTTCTGGGTCATTCTTTCGTACAGGGTTTCTAAGACTTGGATGTGGACCAAATTTTGTCATGTGACTGATTTGATATCAGTTTTATATTCATAGAATATAGTCGAATTAAACACATGATACATGATATTCAAAACACATTGTTTCCTTTTTTCTGGAGGGCAAATGAGTTCTAGAGAGAAGAACTAGTTTAAAACTAAATTAAATTAAGTATCACAAAAATTTCAGTAAATGAAAAGTAAATGCCAATAGTCATATGGAAGAAATTACCTATTTATTGACATAAGTCATCTTAAATTAGATGATCTAATGTAATCGGATTTTTTTTTTGTGATGATATCCCTAACTCTTCAAATGTAGTTCCAAGAGCAATACCATTGGAGCACCCCAGAAGTTTAACTTTAACCCCCCATCCCAGAAAATTTAAATCAGGATGTGCATTTTATTTTATTTATTTTTTTAAAAAGATTTATTTATTTATTTATGCAAGCACTGGGTACAGTCGGAAGTGCTGGAGGGTGAGCGAATTCACCAGAGCCACAGCGGGGAGCAGAGCAGGCAGAAGGACCGAAGTACACTGCTGAGGGGAGCAGCGGGCGGCAGGAGAGGTCTGCGCGCCATGTGGGATCCTCCTCCGGTGGCCAGGGAGCAGCGGGGGATCGAACCGGCACTGCAGAGGCTGCGGGCAGCTTCTCAACCCAGTGTTCAACCGCTGCGCCACCGGGGAGGCCCTCCAATAAGTCTTTTTTATCTTCTTTTTTTTTTTTTTTAAATAGAGGCATGTTTTATTTATTTATTTGTTTGTTTTGTTTTATACGTGCACTGGGTACAGTCACAAGCGCGGGAGGGTGAGAGAATTCACCAGAGCAGAGCGGGGGAGCAGAGCAGGCAGAAAGACCGAAGTACACTGCTGAGGGGAGCAGCGGGCGGCAGGAGAGGTCTGTGCGCCATGTGGGACCCTCCTCTGGTGGCCGGGGAGCAGCTGGGGATCGAACCGGAGCTGCAGAGGCCGCGGGCAGCTTCTCAAGCCAGTGCTCAACCGCTGTGCCACCGGGGAGGCTCAAGATGTGCACTTTAATAAGATCCCTATGAGATATACATGCACGTAAAATTTGCTGACCTTGTAGACCAACCCTTCTTACTTTACATGTTATGAAACTGAGTCCTAGAAAAGTGAAACTGCACTCTGAAGGTCATCGCTGATTAGTGCCATAAATTGAACAAGCTAGGGCCCAGATTTTTTTTTTTTTCTTTTATACCCATTGACAATTCAGTGGGTGTATACTACCACAGAATATACTAGAAGTAAACACATGATGCATGATGTGCTCCATTGTCCTGTGTCAGAAGTCCTGGTAGTGGGTTGAAAATATAGAGACAACTTAATTCTATGAACCAGAGAGAGGAATTTGCTATTCCAATCAGCTTTGATGCATTTTTCCAGAGGAAATGAGTAGCAAATTCAAGCAGTCTGCAACAGTAAGATTTAAGGCAAGTGTTGTAGTGATATAAAAGCACCATGTTGATGGAATTCAAAGCAGAGTACCCCTAGTTGCATAAAAAAAAAAAAATAGCAGATCTTTCAAAGAGGCTCAAGGTGGTGAGTTGTGGTTGACTTTTTCAATATTTTCCTTTGCAGTGAGTGTCATTCAGTGAGAGAAACAAGGGATTTCAGT
Organism: Talpa occidentalis; assembly: GCF_014898055.3. NCBI lineage: Eukaryota > Metazoa > Chordata > Mammalia > Eulipotyphla > Talpidae > Talpa > Talpa occidentalis. The sequence continues at coordinate 50,998,678 of NW_023605305.1, forward strand.
CGGTATCCACAGAGCTAAACCTTCTTCTCTACTGAGTGATTAGAGAGCAGTGTGGGACTGCTTACTTTAAATACCTTAATAGAATGAAATCAGGTTGTCATTCCTCTTTTTAAAATGCTCATATCCATAGAGAGATGTAAATCTAATATTTTGACATATTGAAATTAACAGCTACAATGGTTATTCACTGGTTATTTGCATATGACTATTTCATGTCCTGGGACCTTATTAAAAGCTCAACATATTTCTTGAGGAAAATTGAAAATCTGAGTAAATGGAATTTGGGAAATAGATGAGTTTGCCCTTGTGTTTTACTGCTTTTTGCTGTAGAATAAGAGAATTTACTTTCAGAAAATGGTATTGCATTTACAATTAATTAATTCGTACATTCATTTATTTTCACCTCACAGTTTTTCTCCAAAGAATTTTAGGCAGTTTCCAAGTAAAATTAATTAAAAGATAATAAATAAAATAATTAAGGAAATGGTATCATAAAAAAAAAAAAATGAAGGTGGCAAAGTGAAATAAAGTAGGGATGGGGCAATCCCCAAAATGTTTACTTTAAAGTATTGTACATTTGATAGAATTGAGAGGTAAATGTGTTTTTAAGCTCCTTGTAATCACGAAATAAGGTATACATGGTAAGCGGATTTAAGGTGCCTATAGTAAACAAAACGCTGTACACTTAAAAAAGCTTTTCCTGGGCCTCCCCTGGTGGCGCAGTGGTTGAGTGCGGGGCTGCGAGGAAAAAAAACTTTTCCTGATCATGTAACTTTGATATCAAATATTGTATCCTATGTCACACAACTCTTTGAATAGGAAGATTTCATAGAATTCATTAGCATTTTAGAATTCACCATAAAATAAAATTTAGACTTGAAAATGATGACAGAAGAAAAGTTGTGCGTTAGGCTGTGTAAAGAGCAGGACTGGACCAGGGCAGGTTTTCGGATCCCATGCAGACCAGGTAAAGGAGGAGTCAGAGACCTCAGTAGTTTTGCAGATTTTTTTATTTGGGGTTCACCAGACATATGGCAGGCAGGGGTGCTGGCTGGGGGGCTGGGAGGTTGGCAGGCCTCCCAGCCCCCAGCAAATCTTCACTCTATCTGGACTCTCTGGCGTTTGTTCTGCTGCTTCTTGGCTTCTGCTTCAGCTTCTGCTGCTGCTTTGGCTTCTACTGCTGCTTCTACTGCTACTGCTACTGCTGCTGCTGGCGTCCCCCCGTGATGCCGCCCTTAAAAGCACAATCTTAGCTCAGCTGAATCCCATCTACCTATGCCCACACCCTATTCCAGGTGCCCGCCATCAGGCATGCATTCAGGACAAGGATCCATCATCTATCCTGATGGTGGAAGGGCAGAAAAGCCTGACATTTTCTTTACCCTACAGGCTGATATAATTTTTGAAGTGCCAGGAACTTTGATTTGTGTAGGTAGAATTTTCACTACTTAACATAAAAAATAAATGCTAATTTACATATTAGCTATGAGGAGCTACTGATGTGTGGTTAATAGACTGTAAAAAAAGGAAAAATATATATGGCAATGAGCAAAACAGGTATAAACTAATATCTCAGACTTAACTACTGAAGCAACGTGGACAATTATTCTGCAGGGCACTTAGGTGACATGTAGCCATTAATTGGCTAGTTGGCTTTCACATGCTGTCAATTAATCTTTAAAACCATTAAGGCCTGGCATGACATTGGAGGAAAGCAATCACAGTAATCATTCAAACTGGGAAACAAAGATTATTCTACTAATTAGTATCTTCTCCTAGCTGAAAGCAATTGAAATCTTTATGCTGGAGTAAGGATGCAAATTTTAGCAACTCTTTTTAATTCTAAATTTCTTTTCTTAATCTTTACCTCTTCCTATTCTTTGATCTTTTCTTAAAATTCATTTTTTTGGTTGCAGTGTTAGACATAGTATTTTTTTAGCTGGACAGAAATTTGATGATCATTAGAGATACTGAAAATCCTATACTTGCATGCATTTTATAAACATAGAAATTTCCTATAAAATTCTTCAGTATAATACCCATGCTACTTCATTTTGTAAACATTGATTCCATCTATATTATGTTCTAAACACAAAAGTAAGTACAGACAGATGTGGTCATTCTCTTAATTTCTAGCTGAGGATGTTGGCATGAAACAAGTGATTATTTAACTATGAGTATAATGGATGTAGAGAAGGTGAAGGTTAAATGCTATGGGAATATGAAGTAAAGGGAAACTAGGGAGTCTTTCCTTAGGAAGTGGGTTTTGATCCAGGTTCTGTGAATGAATAGGCATTAACTTGGGGAAAGACTATGAGAGGGAACAGAGAGAGAGAAGTGTGTGTGTGTGTTGGGGGGGTGTAGGGTGAGTGAAAAGGTATCAGGCTTTTCTGTCCTCCCTCCATTAGGATTGATGATGGATCCTTGTGGTCTGAATGCTGTCTGATGGCAGGCACCTGGAATAAGGTGTGGGCATATGTAGATGGGATTCACCTGGGCAAGACTGGGCTTCTAAGAACCAGGAAAGAAGAACGAACAGGAGAGCAGAGAGCAGAACCATGAGAGGAGAGCAGAAGCAGAACCACGAGAGAAGCAGAGAGAATGTGAGAAGAGGCCGGAGAGCCCAGAAGGAGTAAAGACTTGCTGGGGGCTGGGAGGCCTCCCGGCCCTCCAGGACCCCTGCCTGCCATGTGCCTGGTAAATCCCAATAAAAGCCTGCAAAGCCACTGAGGGCTCCAGGACTCTCCAGGACTTCTCCTTACCCCATCTGCTGGAATCATAGAAAACTTGCACCGGAGCTTCCTGCCTCCTACAGGGGGACAGCTGTTAAATGATGCAGTATCACTTAAGACTGATGTGGGGATAAACATTTCATGTTGAAAAGTCAGAAGGAAGCCAACTTGGACTGTAGATCCAGTAATAAAAAATACAGAAGTCATCTCACTAAAGCCAAACCTGCTCCTTGTAGATTCTCCATTAAAGCAAAGTGAGAACAAGTGAGAAGTGCTTTTCTGGCCTGCACACAGCTAGCCACTGCCTGACAAGACCTCTGGCCAGGAATTTCCAACCCCTATGCATGTACTTGTGCTATTCTATGTGGTCTACCCATAGCTGCTCCTTCAAATTCCAAAATATTTTTTTCTTCTCCCCTCTTACTACACAGGGAACAACATCAACCATCTAATGTAAAATGTTAATTAGATGTATAGTAACTGACTCAATGAACATAAGCACACTTGACCCAGTAAGAAGTACGTGAACAGAGAAGTGTTCTACTTATTGCAGTATTTTCTGTTTCTGTAAAGAGAGTACTTCGGGGGAGAGAAAAGGGACTAAGTGCTAAGGGGTCTGTCCTGCTTTCAATAACGATAGTCAGTATAATAGACTGTAAAATCTCAATTAGCAAAATGAGACAGAGAGAAACGCTAATCAATTCTATCAAAGGGCCTGGTGGGACATTGTTTTGCATCCGAGATTAGCAAGATTAGCTCTCCAATAACTCTCCAATAGCAGAGACTTAAGATTCTGTGGATTCAGGCCACTAAATCACATTGCCCATTGGCACATAAAATAATCTGGGACTGATTCTGAACTGGCAGAAGGTTAGTGCTGCTCTTTAATGCCTGTTATTTCAAAAATAGCAGTTCACAGTTCTATACTCATAAATACAATGCCTACAAACTATAAACTTTCATGGAATGGGATACATTTAAAAAAAGAAGAAAGAAAAGAAAATCCAGCTATTTAAGCCTGAAGTCTCTTTTCAGGAAGTAGAGACTACAAAAGTAGCCAGTTTTATTCTCCCCTAAGAAAAGTCAAGGTAATGTTAAAATTGTTGAATCATATAAAATTGATTTATGTCTTTTTGTTGTTTTTTTCTTTCATTTGTGGTTGGTGGTATTTTCATGAAAGGGAGATACAATGAACAGTCTTTTTTCTACTTGAAATTCTATGGGGATATTTTGTGGAGTGTGAATAAGTATGTCTTACTTACATAATTGTTGAGAGTCAGTTAATATTTGGCTGGAAGATCTTATCCCAGGAGCTATTTCCTATTGAATACTGAAGTTATTAAGGGTGATTTATTGAACTTAAAGATTACTTTAGGAGTAATATAAAAAAAATGAAAGTGAAATCAAGTCACACACTGGAATATTACACTTCAGTCAAAACGAATGAATTACAGTACATGCAATTGGATGAATTTTCACAATATAATAATAAATGAAAAAAACTTCTGAATGATTAAATTAAAAATAATGACAATAAGATACATATGTATATATGTGTATATACATGTGTATATATATATATATGTGTGTGTGTATATATGTATATATGTATACATATATACACACACACACACATATATATATATATATATAATAAAAATATATACAAATAGATGCCAGGGAAAAATGAAAATGAGATTCAGTGTGATGGTTCCTTTGGTTTGGGAATGGCAATGATATGTTGAATATGTATATGTATGTGTGTGTGTGTGTGCACTCGCGCGCACATGCGTGAGTGTGAGATTTATTATATATAATTGTGTTATTTTTATTGAGATATAGCATTGGTTTAAAACACTATATATATAAATATATATGTGTGTTTATGTATTTAGAAGTATAGATTCACCCCTCCTCACATGTATATTACCACACCACACGACACCCACCACAAAAGCACCAATAATCCTTCACTGTAGTCCATGGGGGCCCTTCCCTCACTTGCTCACAATTTCCCAGTATCCTCACCTGATAGTAGTTGGATTTTCAGAGTTTATTTTGGTTTAGCTTTCTCTACTCTTTCCTTTTGTTTCTTTTTATTCCACATGAGTGAAATCACTTGGTATTTGTCTTTCTTCTTCTGACTTACCCTTTCCAGTTCCTAATTCCATGTTGTCACAAATGGCAAGGTTTCATTTTCTTTATAGCTCTATGGTATTCTATTGTGTGTATATCTATAACATCTTAATCCACTCATCTGTTGTGAACCATATTGTTAGATTATAGGTTGTTGCTAGAGTTGTAGTGCTTCCTTTGGTTGGGGAATTCTTGGATATTTATTTCATTTTAAAAAATAATCAAATAACAGTAGTAAATTGATTGAAAACATGGCATTCATCCTTTCCATCTCTACATTCATGCCTCGTGCACTGTAATTCTAGAAAGCTTTCTGCTCTCCATATATTTCCTCTTGCAGCTGATTTAATATCTTTCTTCCATGGTACCAACCAACCGGTGCTTTCACCATCGGTATCTTTTTTTTTCAGCAATACTCATATAATTTTGATGTTTAGGGATATGTGTTTAACATATTAAACTTAACAGGGACATGTGCATTTTACTAAGAAATATTTGAACAATAATAATGAAATGTCAGAGATATTGGCAGTATGATAGGGGATATTTTAAATAGAAATATCTCATGTTCTTAAAGTACACTGAATGTAGGTGGATGCATATCTTATGTCTGAGGTCAGTCTGAAAACTGGTTTGGGCAATACTATTTTAGCTGGGGTGTTTAAAAGTCATATTGTTATGATTTGTATTAAAGTAGTATTAGTGGTATCACTTCTGAAATGAAGTATGGCTTTTTTTTTTTAAGATTTATTTATTTATACAAGCACTGGGTACAGTCAGAAACATGGGAGGGTGAGAGAATTCACCAGAGCCAGAGCAGGGAACAGAACAGGCACTGCTGAGGGGAGCAGCAGGCACGCAGGAGAGGTCTGCCGCACCATGTGGGACACTACCTGGCAGCGGGGGATCGAACTGGCACTGCAGAAGCTGCGGGCAGCTTCACAGACCAGTGCTCAACTGCTGCGCCACAAGGGGAGGCCCAATGAAGTATGGCATTTTTATTTTATTATTTAAACCAGACTCAGAAACCTACTTTTCAATAAAAAAGGCAGGGGATCAGTGCATTATTTTGGCAAGGATCCAGAGAGAAAGGTAATACTTCATTCTGTTAGATCCCTATTGCTGTTTCAACCAAACATGAAGTCAGCTCAATTACCTATGTGATTAGGGAGAAAAGTGACTTATGTTATCAAAAACTAGAAAAAAAAATAATGGATTGCTTTGATAATATAGAGATGATCTTTCTAAAAGAAAATATAAAAATTACCCTACTTATTTTTTCCAAAAATTTAACTTTGCTTTCCTCTCCTTTTAAGTGTTTTGGATGGGGAAGTAAGTATAATGCAAAATTTAAAATAATATTATAAAAATTTAAAATCACTAATATTTAGCATCTATTAAACACCTGTCAGATATATAGTAGAAAAAAGATCTGGTGGTTTCTACTTCATTTCTTCAATATGTGGATATGTGACTATTCTACTAAAGTAAGAGCTAACAAATTTATCCAAATTAAAAGTTTAAACATAGTCATTTCATTGAATAACTACATTTTCTGCAGTAAATTAATTTATCCATACCCTATTGAAAGATTATAATAAAAGAGTAAAATATTATTAATATTAATAATAACATAGTATTATTAACAAAATAATAATAATATATAATAATACAGTCTAATATATAATAATAATATTAATATTAAAAGATTATAATAATGGGCTAAAATAAATTTTTAAGAATGCATAGTCACCTTCCCTCCTCTTTCTACTATTCTAGAGCCCTTTTCTACAGATAAAGCTACTTGATAATCTTTTAGATATTTCTTTCAGTATTTATACTAACAAAATATTTTAAATTAAAATTGCACTGCTCTTTTGAATTTCTATTATTGAAAATTATATTTTTGCATTGTTACTTTCTATATTAGTTATCTATTACTTTGTAACAAGCTATGCCAAAACTGAGTAGCCTAAACCAACAAATATTTTATTCAGTTTTTGAAGGTCAGGTATCTGGGGACCACAGGCTGGTTGATTTTGGCTCAGGATCTCTCATGAAGCTGTTCTTGAAGTACTAACTGGGGATGTATCATTTGATTGGGTCTGGGTGATGTGATTCCAAGAAGGATCATTCACTGGGAGGTTGAAACCAAATTTCAGTTCTTTGCCACATGGGCTCAGAAGACACTGAAGCAAGACATGGCATGCTGCTACTCTCAGAACACATATTTGGGCATAGTTGTTCTTGGGTTATACAAACACTTACCTTTTTGTAATTTACATTCCTCCTCTATGAAATGGATAACAATAATACTTAGTTCATAGATAGATTGCATGGATTAAATTAAATTATGCAAAATACAAGATGAAAGATAAATCACAATCATTGTGTTCCTTTCTATTTAGAAACAGGTCTTTGGAAAAACATTATTTTTTGGATGAGTCCACAAAGTAAGATAATCTTTTCAAGTTCAACTTCTCTTGTCACATAGATTCCAAATAGCCTATGGTCAAAAGTATGATTTGAAAGATGTACAAATATGTACATTGTATTTATATAACTTGCGGTGTAAAATTTGAAAACAGCCTAGAAACAATGTCTTTGATTCTGAATTGTGATCACTCACTTATACATTAGAAAAAAATTTATTGGTACCAATTAGATGTCTGGCATAAGCTAGTGTTTGAGCAAAAAGCTGTGAAGAAGAGAGACATGCACTAATAAACACATAACAAAACTCTGTTTCCCATTAATTCTAGTTGTACTAAATATTGTTCTTCCTGCCCCTATTCCCAACACGTTGAGAATAATTTCTCTATTCTTCATATTTCTTCCTTTAATTATTTTATTGCTTCATGTGTTCATTTCATTTGATAATCATCTATACCTTGTTTTTTTTTTATTTTAGAACTTTTGAAGTTCTAAACAATTGTCTTACTGGAAGCCACAGAAAATTGGATTCATAGATCAAGGAGTATATCACTGCTGCTTCTTTAGTTTCTATTACATTTAAAACACATTGAGTTCTAAGGGCCTTCTGGAGTAAGTTTGAAGCAAAAAGAGAAACATTGCTTCCATAAAATCTTAAACACTTCTCACTTCACTTTTAGCTAACCCCTCCTGTGTCTTATTGTATCAAGAGGTGTATGATCACCCCAGATAAAGACTCAGAAAACAGTTTCATCTCAGGTGTGCCATGCTGTGTCTGAAAGATGTTTATCATTGCATTCGGAAATCCTGGTGCTTGGAGTGGTGAGGGAAAATGTTGGTATCAGATATTGTTTCAGCACTAATTGCATCATTTTCTCTAAAACAATGCACTTTCTCTAGGTGTTATTGTTTTACAAGCCTTTTTCTCTGCACAAATTCTTTATACTTCGTTCATCTCAAAGTTGTTTTTAATCAATATTCCATAATGATCAAATGAGCATATAATGCTTTTCCATGCAGTAAATATTTCTGAAGGAACTAGAAACCATGCCACTAAGAAAAAAATGTATTAAGTTATATTATTTTTAAGTTATTATTGTAGCAGTATAGATACTGTATCACTTATGTGTTTTGTGGAATGGGTAATAGATGTGCATTTCATATTAAAGGGTACAACACCCCTAGTTGTATTTTCTACTGCATTTTTAGTGCTAGTAAATGTTTATGCTCAGTGTTTTCCGACTTCCTCTTTCTTCTTTAGTTTGGTAAACTTTACTTTGATTGGGATAACACAAGAAGAGATACTTAGGAACAAACATTAGATAAATCAACAACTGTCATTACAAAGATATTCCTGCCCACATTTATATATTTCCCATTTATGTGTCTTGTGTCAAAAGCAGTAGATTGAAAATGATAGTTCTATTTTAATTAAAATAAAACAAGATTTAAAGAGGAAAATATCAACAATGTTCAATAATTTTTATCTTTTGGAGTGCTTCTCAAGTGATCTTTCAATGTTCTCTTTCATTTTGATTCCAGTATCCACATCACCAATTTTGAAGATGGGCCTTTCATTGAAGGAGTGGGGAGGGAGGAGAGGAATCACAAAACAAGAAAACAAGGCCTCCCCGATGGCGCGGCGATTGAGCGCTGGGTTGTGAAGCTGCCCGCAGCCTCTGCGGCGCTGGTTCCATCCCCAGCTGTTCCCCAGCCACCGGAGGAGGGTCCCGCATGGCCCGCAGACCTCTCCTGCCTCCCGCTGCTCCCCTCAGCAGTGTACTTCGGTCCTTCTGCCTGCTCTGCTCCCTGCTCTGGCTCTGGTGAATTCTCTCACCCTCCCGCGCTTCTGACTGTACCCAGTGCTTCTACAAATAAATAAATCTTTAAAAAAAAAAAAAGAAAACAAAAAAGTCCCAAAACCCAAAGCACATGGACATGGGTCACAGAGACCTTAAAAATCTTACAGATTTTTAAAAAAATCTGTAAGTCAAGGGTCATTCTTAGCAAAATGCAGACTAATATGACTGGCATAGAGTACATGCTCAGGAAAAGTTTTCCATTTCACAACTAATAGGATTCAACCTACACTAAGAGGCCAAATGATGTCCTGTTAACTTAATTGGGTTTTTCCTAACACTAGCTTTCCTTAAGGTGATTGATAGGTTTGATCCACATGTCAAAAAAGTAACTCCAATGAATCTATTCAATTTATTTATTTATTTATTTTTTGGTTGAGTAACAGAGCATTCATGGCAACAAGGGAAGTTTCCGGGCCTCCCCTGGTGGAATAGCGGTTGAGCGCTCGGCTGCGAAGCTTCCCGCAGCCTCTGCAGCGCTGGTTCGATCCCCGGCTGCCGGCGAGGGCCCCACATGGCGCGACAGACCTCTCCTGTCTGGCCCACTATTCCCCTCAGCAGTGTTTTTCGTCATTCTGCCTGTTCTGTTCCCCACTCTGGCTCTGGTGAATTCTCTCACCCTCCTGCTCTTCTGACTGTACCCAGTGTTTGTATAAATAAATAAATAAATCTAAAAAAAAAAAAAAAAACAAGGGGAGTTTCCTAGAGCTGATAACAACAGCAATAAAAAATACAAAAAATAAATAAGGTAGAGGGAGACCACAGGAGAATGAATCACCATAGTGTTGATACGTGCTATGAGAGAGATGTATGGTACAATAAGGGGATAATGAAAGAAGAGAGTATGTTAAATCAGGAAGAGATAAAATTACAATTTATATTTTATTCAGGCATTACAGATTTAAATTCATGGGCATAGAGTAGTATTTGCCGTAGAATGGGCAACATGAGCAATGTCTGGAAACTAATTGTGGGACAAATTAAGACAGCAGGCAACGGTTTTATATGTGATACTTGTGTGATATAAGCTTGCAAGCAAGTTCCATCCAGTTTGCTTATCTTGAATCCCAGTAAACTATAGATTATGGGGATACAGTAAGGATTTCTGAGAAAGAGAATGGGAACCTCTTAAAAGAATAGTTATTCTTTCATCTTTAAGTCTTTTGTCCCATAGAACAAAACTAACTCATGTTAGTGAGTTTTCAGAATTTTTCAGTTAATTCACTTGACTACAAACTACTTGAAAACAGAGACTACTATGTTCTATTGTTCTTCGTAGTTTCAAAATAGCTAACATTTTTTAAATTTATCATATTTGCCAGACACTATTCTAAGTACTTTATAGGCATGACCCTATGAGATAAGTCTATACCTGAGAGGAGAAAGCATGCTTTGTACAAAAAGAAAGAATGATGTATATATATATATATATATATATATATATATATATATATCTCATATATATATGATAATAATAATAATAAAATAATTGCAGTTTGGTGTTTCAAAATGATTGGGATGTATTAACAAGATAATTAAAGCTGTTTGTTGTTACTGAGATTGTTTCTGTTTGATGTTGGGAAAAGGCTGAAGGATTAAAAGGAATATAGTACCTAACATATATATTATGCAGTTCTTTATTCCTGCATGCATTTAGCACCTGCTGTGTATCAGCATTTTGCTATTGAAAATTGACTAAAACCTGATGCTATGTTGGAAAGTGACATATGAATAGATATTTAGTGTATGCTAGGGTAATTATTTGGAACTTAGCAGGTGCTTTAAATCATTTTTTATATGAAAGAATCAGGGGTTATAATAATGTGGAAAAGGGGGAAGCCCTCATTATTAATATGATTTTAGTATAAAAACTGTAGATACATATGTATTTTAAATTACTTAAATATATCTATAAAGAGCTCTGGCTTTTCCGGAGGAGAAGTTTATGAAAACAATGTCAAACATGGATCGAACAACTAGTTTAACTGGATCAAGAAATGAAAACTGTGTGAGTTAATGTAAATCATGTTTGAGAATCAGATAATGTGTATTTGTTCCAGGGATGTGGATAGTCTGTCTATTCTACTTAAAGGACAAATGGTTTTGTGAGAATGGAAGAGATACCTATTTTCTCTTACCGAGGTAAGAAAAATAATCTTGCATGTGTACATGCAGTCAAAATCTATGGTTGACATACAGCTTCATCTAGCTGAGAAGTGAACCCCAAACTTATTAAGAAAGAAAACTCCAAATTTCATTGATAATAAAATGAAATTGCTAGAAAACACACAGTTATGTCTTTTGTGAATCATATTTAATCTTGGGAATATTTTAAATTAAATTTCAGAAGCTGATTAGATAAATCAAATCCATAGTATTCATAGTTTTGTGTTATATTTGGAAATAATCTTTGCATGTTTGGTATTTTCAATACTTTTAACATTGAAGAAAAGTTGGCATTTAAAAATATAATTTGGCAATTTAAAGTTTCTTACAGATAATGTGTGATTCCAATTAAAAATCTTACAGTAAGTATTTGTGATTTTTTATAACAGGATATTCCTAAATTCATAAAAAGTAGTGGTATTTTAATGAGAAATTAAGATAAAAATTTTAATTGCAAAATTATGTGAATGTGCTTTTTAAAAAAGAAAAACAAAGTTATTATGAAGACTTTTGTGTACTTGTAACATTTAAGGGAATTTCGCATTTATTCTATCATAAATTTAAATTTTGATATTATTTTATTTTAAAAATTGACTCATTTGAGATATACTTAAGGTAGGTATATTTAGTGTTTATTTTTTAATTGCAAAATTTTGTGAATGTGCTTTTCGAAAAGACAAAATAAGTTATTTATGGAAATAAATGCTGTAAGAGTTAAGGCAAAATTTAAAGCGTGACCAAGAATGATTTTACTACTAAGAGAAAGAATAAAACTCTATAGTACTATAAGTGACTATTTACAGCATTTTTTTTTTTACTCTTATATAAGAGGATTTGCTAGTTCAGAGAATATATACCTTTAAAGTTTCAGTAGGACTTGTCAAATTGCTCTCCTAAATGGTGATGTGTTAAATTAAATCAACATTGTCCTTTTTATATGTCTTGTAGAATTGAAGGCTTGTTTTCTCATATGTGATTATAGAGTTTTTTTTCTTTTTGTAGTTTAGCAATTTTTACCCCCCTCTTTCCACAATTATTTTTCCCACCACTAACCCTTGTACCTCTTTGACTTTTCTCTCTCCCCTCTCTCTTTACTTTAGAAACCTCCCCTGTTTACTAGTGTCTGATAGCTTTTATAAAAATTTTGCTTTGTGAAATCATGAATAATCTGCTTTATCAATGGCCAATAGTTGTCTTTTTCATTCTGTTTTGCTTTATTAAGCACAATGCCCTAAACTCCTTCCATTTTACTTTAAATGGAAACATTCTGTCCTTCCATATGGCTGAATGTATTTTTTCATTGTAAGGATAGACTCATCTTCATACTTTGATCCACTCAATTTGGGGTTTTTCAGGTTGGTTCCATATTCTAGCTTTTGTAAACAATACTGTAATAAACAGTATATGGCATATCATCTTTTGAACTTATGGTTTCATATTCTTTGGTTAGATGCCCAAAATAGACTTGCTGGGTCGTATCAGTATTTTTATGTTAAATTTTTTGAAGGCAAATCCAGATACTTTCAAAAATGGCTGCACTGATTTTCATTCTGACCAAGAGAGTAATATTGTAATAGTGTAGTCATCCTCTCCAGCACTTACTGTTGGCAGTCTTTTTAATATGTGCCTTTCCTTTGGGTATTGAATGAATAGCTCATTGTGGTTTTTACCTACTTTCTCCTTCTTACAGTGATGATAATTTTTTTTCCATGTCTTTGTTGATCTTCTGGACATCCTCTTTGGTGACTTGTCTGTTTTGATCTGGTACCCATTTATTAATTGTTTTTTATTGCTAAATTAAATAAGATTTTTTGTAACTTTTAGATGTTAACTCCATGTTGGCTGTAGAGTCTATAAATATTTTTTCTCATTCAGCAGGGTGTCTCTTTACTCTATTTGTATTTTACTTTATTGTTTTAATTTGAGATATTCCCATTTGCTTATTTCCTTTGCTATATGAGTTAAGTCTCCAAAATCATCATTATGATTGATATCATGAAGTGTATTGTCAATATTTTATTTTCTTATTTCAGGTCTTTAATCCACTTTGAGTTTATATATTTTTTTATTTATTTATGCATACAAGAGCTGGGGTAGAAGCCAGAGATGTGGGGGGTGAGAGGATTCACCAGAGACAGAGTGGGGAACAGAACAGGCAGACTGACTGAAACACATTGATGAAGGGAGCAGCGGGCGAGGCAGGAGAGTTCTGCTGCGCCCTGTGTGTTGCTCCCTGGGCAGCCGGGGATTGAACTCGTGCTGCAGAGGCTGCAGACAGCTTCATAGTGCGTTGCTTTACCCCTTGCGCCACCAGGGAGGCCCTGAGTTTATATTTTTGTGTTAGAGAATTAGAGTTATCCAACTTCTTTCTTTTACATGTGGCTGTTAAGCTTTTCCAGCACCATTTGTGTGTTTTTTTTTTTTCCCAAAGATTTATTTATTTATGCTACAAGAGCTGGGGTACAGGCCAGAGATGTGGGGGGTGAGAGGATTCACCACAGACAGAGTGGGAAACAGAACAGGCAGATTGACCGAAGAGCACTGCTGAGGGGAGCAGCAGGCAAGTCAGGAGTGGCCTGCTGTGCCATGTGGGCCTCTCCCTGGTAGGCCTGGGATGGGACTCATGCTGCAGAGGCCACAGATTGATCCACAGTGCTGTGTTTAATCCCTTGCACCACCAGGGAGGCCCCCTCCAGCACCATTTGTTAAAGAAACTCTTCTTTTTTTTTTTTTTTTTTGAGTACTTGTAACATTTAAAGGAATTTGGCATTTAAGAATGTAATTTGGCAATTTAAAGTTCCTCACAGACTAGACTTGTTTCCCATTAAAAATTTCTCACTGAGCATTTACAAATTTTATGTAAGAGGATTTATCTAAAATTGTAAAAAGTAGTGATATTTTCATGAGAAAATAACATTGATTATATTACAAATTATTATTTTTTATTTTTAAGAGCTACCTACTTGGAAAGATTTATTATTGATATGATTCCATATTTTTCCTTTATTATATTGATATTTTATATTGTATTAGTTGAATTTGGTATAGAAAATAATCCTTGTATTCTTGTGATATATGACACTTGACTATGGTACCTAATGATTGGATAGAAAAAGGGAACCCCCATATATCTTGGCTGCATTTTTCTGGAATTTAGCCTCAGTAATATGTTTGGGTTAATGAGAAATCCTGGAGGCTTCCCCATCCTGTGGAGACCTGTCACTGTGACTTGGGATAGAGGGAGCATCATCTTGGTCCCACCTGCCAAGATTGGAGCTTCCATCATACTGATGGGACCAGAGAGGGAGGAGATATTAGCTCATGTGCAGTAGACTCTTACCAATCTTACTGAGATTAGTATTTTTTCTTGAATATTTATTTCTTAATATAATTTTTCCAATTATGATTGTTTTACTACATAATTTATTCATAAAGCACCTTATATTGTCATTCTGAAAATGACCAGTAACAGTGATTTTAATTTCCCTAAGGAATTTACACTCAACCAGATAGCTTTAGAAAATAAAAAAGTCAAAATGTCTTCCTTTATTACATATGCTTCTATAAATGTAGCATTACCAAATTGTCCATTCTATCATTGACCATGCTAGGTTGGTTTGTCTCTGGTAGACACTGGATGACAAGTTTACTGCATTTTCAACAGATTCAAAGTAAGATTATTTTATCAACTAAGAGCATGAGGGATCTCAGAACATACCCATTTTTTTTCTTTTGGGTGGGTCATTAATTCATTTTCTAACCTAAGCTGGGTGGTGGTGGCGGAGTAGAAATCTTGCAGATAGAGATTGAGGTTATGTGTGGAAAAAATGAGGAGGAACAAGAGATCGTGACTATCTTGATGGAAAGCAGAAGGAGTTAACAGTATGTCTAAGTGAGCACATGGATTTGAAGAATTGCAAGAAGCTTATTGTAACTGGAATATAAGTTGGAAGATGAAATGTAGCAAGATATTCGGTAATAGATTTAGAAAGGGCTAGAACATGAAAGCAAATTAAGTCAAGTTTAACATTCTCAATTAAATAGTAGTGCCACTGGGCCTCAGTTACAAGAATAGTAGTATTATAGTGCATTTTAAAATCACTTTCTCTTATGGGTCACTATTTGTTTTTATTTGAACTGAATTTTCTCTATTTTTCAAGAAACAATTTTACTCAGGGCTTGATGAGGTAGAATGTGATATATCTGAGAGTGTTTAAAAAATTTTCCAAGCAAAATTGGAGGACATGAATGTATCCAAAAGCATCCTTTATTCTCCTGACATCATAAGATCAGATGAACAATTACTAAATCATGGAAAACTCAGCATCTAAATCATAGCAGGACTGAAAAATGGCATTGTCAAAACAGCTACAGCTATATTATGCTGTCCACTTTAACCAGATCACACACTCAATTGGATTAGTAATAGTTCTAGGTCATCCATGTCAAAATTGGATAGAACCAAAATAGGTTCATAAGACTTTAGGTCTTTTGGATATGGCAGTAAACCACCTCGGGAAAAGATGAAATCCACAGTTTATATTCCAATGGGCTATTTATTCATTATCAGACTAAACAGGATTTGTAAAATTGGTTATTTATGTTTAAAATTTTGTAAATTGTTCCCTCAGTCTTAAATTCCCACAGTTCTATTTACATAATTACATTTACAACATAGTTATTTCTGATAATTTTAAGCAAGTGAAAGATTTTATGCTCCTATGCCCATGTCAGGCATGTAACTCAGTAGATGTAACTTGACTTTCTTGGGAATGAAGGCAGCTAGTTGATCAATTTGCCTCATGGTCCCTCTTTTAAATTGAACCCGGTGTGGATTCTGTCACATGAAAACTCAGCAATTATTGCTTTTAATCATGTTGAAATTAGTTGAGAGTTTGCTCTTATTCTGTACCTGATGTGTTTCTTGAAAGAGTAAGCTTCCAATGAATAAGGAAGAATAAGCGTCCAATGAATATCCCTAATCTCTTAAATAATCTCTTTGGTAGTTCACTTCAAAAGATCAGGATGTAGTCCTTAACCCATTGCTCATGAGGTAAACATTATTTATTGAGGTAACATTTGTTTACAATCTTGTTTGTATTTTAGCGGTATAGGATCTCTCCCTTCAGGTGTTGTTACTACACCACATCACCACCAAATCACCCAGAGTCTACCACCATAGTTCATTGTACGCCCTCCCCAATTTTTTTTTAAAGATTTATTTATTTATACAAGAACTGAGGTACAGGGCCTCCCTGGTGGCACAGCAGTTGAGCACTGGGTTGCGAAGCTGCCTGCAGCCTCTGCACCGCCGGTTCCATCCCTGGCCGCCCGGCAAGGGTCCCACATGACGCGCAGACTTCTCCTGCTGCCTGCTGCTCCCCTCAGCAGTGTACTTCCATCCTTCTGCCTGTTCTGCTTTTTGCTCTGGCTCTGGTGAATTCTCTCACCCTCCCACGCTTCTGACTGTACCCAGTGCTTGTATAAATAAATAAATAAATAAATAAATAAATAAATAAATAAATAAATATTTAAAAAAAAAAAAAAAAAGAACTGAGGTACAGGCGAGAGGCACAGAATTCACCAGAGACAGAGTGGGGAGCAGAACAGGCAGACAGACTGAAAACAATGCTGAGGGGAGCAGCGGGCGAGACAGGAGAGGTCTGCCACACCATGTGGATATCTCCCTGGCCAGTGGGGAATCAAACCTGCACTGCAGAGGCTGTGGACAGCTTCACAGTGCTGTGCTCAACCCACTGTGCCACCAGGGAGGCCTCTCCCTCACCAATTTTTTCTCATTCTGTAAAGGCTGGACTGGACACAGTGCAGGTTTTCTGATCCCATGCAGACCGGGTAAAGGAGGAGTCAGAGTCCTCAGTAGTTTTGCAGGTTTTTTATTTGGGGTTCACCAGGCATATGGCAGGCAGGGGTGCTGGGGGGCCGGGAGGCTGGCAGGCCTCCCAGCCCTCAGCAAATCCTCACTCTATCTGGGCTCTCTGGTGATCTCGGCTTCCCTTCGGCTTCTGCTTTTGCTTTCTCGGCTTCTATTATTGCTGCTGCTTCTGCTGCTGCTGGCATCCCCCTGTGACGCTGCCCTTAAAAAAGCACAGTCTTAGCTCAGCTGAATCCCATCTACCTATGCCCACACCCTATTCCAGGTGCCCGCCATCAGGCATGCATTCAGGACAAGGATCCATCATCTATCCTGATGGCGGAAGGGCAGAAAAGCCTGACATTTTCTTTACCCTACACATTCCTTCCCCTTGTCCTTATTCCCTTCTAGTAGCTTCAGTTCTACAGTCAGTTTTCAAAGGTTTTCTATTAGTTTGGCTTTATCTGATTCTTTCTTTCCCTTTATATTCCACATGTAAGTCATACCAGCTGATATTAATCTTTCTCCTTCTGGCTTGTTTCACTTAGAATAATCTGTTCCAGTTCCATCCATGTTTTCTAAAATGACAAGAGCTTATTTCCTTTAATAGCTGAATAGTATTCCTCTGTGTATGTGTGTGTGTGTATGTGCGTGTGTGCGTGTGTGTACTTCTGTTCCATTCATCTATTTTGGGGCAAGTAGGTTGTTTTCATAGCTGGGCTATTTTAAATAGGAGTAGTGTAGTGTATTTCCCTTCATTTTAGTTTTTTTTTCATATTCTTTGGGTAGATAACTAGGAATGGAATTGAAGGTCATATGGTAGATCCATTTTAAGTTTCAGAAACCTCCACACTGTTTTCCATAGGGGTTGAACCAGTCTGCATTCCCACCAACAGTGTAAGAGTACTCCACATCCTCACCAATACTTGTTGATTTTGATCTTTTTGATATGAGTCTTCTTACAACTGTGAGGTGGTATTTCATTGTGGATTTGATTTGCATTTCCCTGATAATAACTGATAAGAATTTTTTCATGCACCTGTTGGCCTTCTGTTTGTCTTCTTTGGAGAAGTGCCTACTTAGCTATTCTGCCCACCGTTTGGCTGGCTTATTTATTTTCTTTTTGTTGAGTTGTAAGATTTCTTTATAGATATTGGATATTAGCACTTTTGTCAGATATGTGGTATTCAAATATCTTTTCCCATTCAGTTCTGTGTCTTTTTGTTTTAGTGACAGTTTATTTCACTGTGTAGAAACTTTTTAGTCTGATGTAGTCTCAATTGTTTATATTCTCTTTTTTTCCCCTTGCAATTAGAAATGAAACCAGAAAGACATCTCTGAAGCTTGTGTTATGGAGTTTTTTGCATAAGTATTCTTCTATGTATTTTATGGTTTCAAGTCTTACATCCAAGTCTTTATATTCATTTTGAGTTATTTTTAGTATGTTATGAGAGAGCAGGCTTCTTTCTTTCTTTCTTTTTTTCTTTTGCATATGGCTGTCCTGTTTTCCTAACATCATTTATTGAAGAGGCTTTCCCTGCTCCAGTGTATGTTCTTGGCTCCTTTGTTGTAGATTCACTGTCTATATAAGTGTGGCCTTATTTCTCAACTCTATTTAATTGGTCTGTGCATCTGATTTTGTTCCAGTACCATACTGTTTTACTATAATTTGATAGACTAGTTTGAAGTCTGGGAATACTATACCACTATACTTCCTCTTTTTGTCAGGATTGTTATGGATATTGGGAGTATTTTAAGGTTCCATAATACATTTAGTATTGTTTGTTCTATTTCTTTTAAGAATGTTATCGAAACTTTGATAGGTTTTGCAATGAATCTATATCTTACTTTGGCTAAGAGGGTCATTTTGACAATGTTAATTCTTCCAATTCATGAGCAGGGAATATCTTTCCATTTTTTGTGTCTTTTTCTATTACTTTTAAAAATGTCTTACAGTTTTCTTTATATAGCTCCTTCACCTTTATTAATGTAATACTATGTATTTAATTATTTTTGAAGCAATTATAAATGACATCATTTTCCTGAGTTTTTTCTCCTTCTAGGCCATTGTTTACATACAGGAATTCAGCTGATTTATATATATTGATTTTGTAACTTGCCACTTGGCTGAACTGATTTATTTTGTCAATTGATATTTTTGGTTGAGTCTTTAGGGTTTTCTATTTATAGTGTTATGTCATTGACAAATAATGATAGTTTTACTTCTACCAATTTGCATTCATTTTATATTTTTCTCTTTTGTAATTGCTCTAGTTAGGACATTCAATGATATGTTGAATGCTCTGCATTAAAATCTATGCTTTGGTTTCAATGTTAATTTCCGGTACAGTATTGGCCAGTGTCCCAACTTCATCAGTGTTGTATCTTCTGCTTTAATCATCTAAATTTAATAGCATTGTTTAAAGGACATCTCTGGTTAGTTACAATGATATTTTATGTTTCTCACATCTAGCATCCATATTTGATGGTACTGCACACATTTAGTACCTGTATGTTCACACTGAGCAGTGTTGTAACTAAAATGAGACTTTTAATGATGATGCTTTCAGTAAATTGGAAAATGCTAGTATAATTAGGCTTACTAAAGTGTGAGTGTAGACACATTTTTGTAGTAATCAAAGGTGCAATGTCAGGAAATTAAGCAAATCTGTGTTTCCACAGAAAAATGGAAGCAAATCCCTTGACTTCATGGCACATTATTATAAAAAACTTAAAGATAAATTTCCCTTATGCTATCATATCAAAATGCAGTTGGTTAGCTGCATATCAAAATGCTGCATATCAAAATGCAGTTGTCAGTTGCAGTGTTTCAGTGGTTTCAAACTATATTGCAAAGCTCAGTACATCCTGATCTGTAGTGTACCTTGCTACATGCCATCTTATTGGCTAGCAGCTCTTGTAATCTTGTTTAAAGTTATCCAGTAACAGTAGCTGTTCAATGGCTTGATACCATATTATAATATTCACATATTGCTGTATACATGAAGGCTAAGTAGATCAACTTTATGTGATTATTTTTAGCCTTTTCAAAGGAGTTGAGAATGCAATAAATTTTCTACATTCTGTTATTTATGGGACAAATGACTTACATTTGATGATAGTTTACTCTGATGATATTTAGAGAAAATTGGCAAAGTTTTGAGTTTTAAATTTTTTTCCCAATGGACTTCTGTTTCTAACACTATGCTTTTAAAAAACACCATGCTGCCACTGTGCATAATAAATTCATCACACCATGATCTAGCAGCAAGCTAACTTGGGAAAAAATAACCTGTGCTCTTTGTCTGAACTTCAAATTGTATTCTAGAAGTGATGGACTAGTGAATCTTAAACCTGAAGTCTCAGGAGTGGTGAAAGCTGTATGGCCTAAAAGTCTAAGGAAAATGGATAGAGAAGTGCATCTGGCCCTTTTTGGCATCTACTATCACATTCAGTTTGAGTCACTGTGGAAATGTGAATAGATCCTCTGGAGTGAGGGACTGATTTGATATTTCAAGCTAAGTTAATAGGCCGTCATTTTAGTTTGGCAGGATATTTACTATTAGAAAGTGGAATTGTTTCTGTTTAGTTCAACGATCAAAATGAGGATGACGCCTGTTGGTATCAGAAATGAGGATCCCTATTAGGTCTCAGAAATATATATAAGTACAGTGGAATACAATTCCCTGCCCTGTGGAGATTTGTAGTGTGATGGGCAAAACACTTACATGAGTATGGGTAATGTCATGTAGTAAATGCTGTCTATGACATGGAAAAAGAATGAGATCTGGAAGGAGTGTATGCTTGAGAATCAAAGTAATACTAAGGTTGAATTGCATGTTTTTTCCATGCTGAGAATGAGTTCTGGGGTTTTATGCTGCTAGCCATAAAACTGGCCCCTTTGTGGGCTGGCAGTGCTTCTGAATCTCATCACGGTCATCCAAGGTCATGAAAGTTTATCAAAGAGTATAGTAGTGTCTGGGCCTCCCCGGTGGCGCAGCGGTTGAGCGCTGGGCTGCGAAGCTGCCTGCAGCCTGTGCAGTGCTGGTTCGATCCCTGGCTGCCGGTGAGGGGCCCATATGGCATGCAGACCTCTCCTGCTGTGCTCACTGCTCCCCTCAGCAGTGTATTTCGTCAGTCTGCCAGTTCTGCTCCCCGCTCTGGTTCTGGTGAATTCTCTCACCCTCCTTCACTTCTGACTGTACCCAGTGCTTGTATGATTATAAATCTTTAAAAAAAAAGAGTATAGTAGTGTCTGCTCTAGGTTGTATTAACTTCCCCTGACTCACCCAAAACAAAATGTGCCTTTTTAAAGAAGTCATAGTTATGTGCTAAGTATATAATTAGTAAACAGTTGTTCTTGAAGAAGACTCACTAAGATTGATGCACAGAAAAAATAAATGTGTCTAATATGTAAGGAGAAGCCAAGTTATATTATGTATATGCCATGGCTTGTGTGTGCTATTTTATTTGTCTATCAAGCTTTTATTTATACTTTAGTGATACCTGCTCAGGTACCACCTTTTTTTTTGAGGCTTTTTGTACCCTTTGCTTTAAATATGTGATAAACAGACCCAACTCTATTCCTCTGTCTTGACATGTATCACATTTTATTCTGGCTTTATAACTTCGCTGTGTGAATATTGGCAAGCAATTTAACTTCTGTTTCCTCAGTTTCTTTATTTGTAAAATAGAAATAATGACCCCTAACTCGTAACTGCTCTGAGGGTTAATTGAACTTTGCATGTGAAATGCCTGGAACAGTATCTGACACATGGTGATTTATGATCATTGTTGTGTTTAGTCCTGCTATAAGACTGCACTTCCTGATGTCAGGAATGGCACCTGCATACAGTGGTATCTCTATAAATCTTGGCTTAATTATGTCTCAGTCCTTCTAGATCTTAATATATTTTAGTTTAAAATGGTGGCTAAATGTTCTATTGCTTAAACTAATCTATCAGAGGCAACCCCTTTTTAACTCAGAAATTTCTTAAGTTGGATGATCCTAAAGGAGTGATATAAAAGTAGGTATTAAGATCCTTTTCTAGGACTCGGGAGCTCTTACGACCCTACCTCATGTTCTCAATTACATATCTACTTATAATTCTGAAAGCAGAGGTATTACCAGAAAAGATAGAAGGCATTGTGTAATGCCCTTTTCAGAGAGAATATACAAAAGAAGTGGTTCATAAATTATGCAGCCTATACAAGGATAGAAAGACAGCACAGAAAACAATATGCACTATAGGCTGCACTTAATGAAAAAAAAAAAGTTTAATTTTGAATGAGGAGTCAGTTTGAATCACATTCCAATGCCTACCTGTTCTGGGCAAGTACTTTATTTTAGGGTTCAAGGTTACCATCAATAAAATAAGGTTAATAGTTTCAACTCTAGGGATTAGTATGAAAATTAAACATTTTACATATAAAAGTATGAATTGCTATACCGTCTTATCATTAGATATTTTGATGACTGCTAGCAAGTTTTCCCAAAAACTGTAGGGTTTCTCCCCTCAGGTGTGGTCAACATAGTTCTCCCACACGAAAGCATCCATAGTCCATCACCGTTGTCCATTGTGCTTTTCCCCAGCCTGTTTTCATCCTTCTCCCTCCCTCCCCCTCCTGGATGCCTCCGATCTATGGTCAGATTTCAAGGTTTTCCTTTGTCTGACCCTTTGTTTGGTTTCTTTATAATCCACATGTAAGTGAAACCATCTGATATTTTTCTTTCTTCTTTTGACTTATTTCTGTGAATATAATCCCTCCTAGCTCCATCCATGTTGCCATAAATGGCATGAGTTTCTTTTATTTTTGTTGTTGGGTAGTATGCTATTGTGTATATATTATTTTAAATAAGCCCTAATTTTCTTGCTAGAGCTTTAAATTAAAATATTAATTCTAAATTTGTAAAAAAGTTAATATTTTTATCAGAGATTATAAAATTTGGCATGCCTTTATGTCTTGCTTCTGAGGTGATTCAAGGAATCAGTGGAATCTGGATTAAATTTATAGGTTCAACCTTGTCTTGATACTGAAAAAGAAAATGATGCCTTAACCTTAACCATGTTGTCAAATGGATACTATTTCAATTAGTGACATGTTTTTGTACTTTTAATGTATTTTCTGTATTTTTTTAATTCTCCTCAATTTTTAAAAAAATCAGAAGTCTTTGAAATTCTTAGTTTCAGTCTTGTGTCTGGCACCTGGGATCACACAACACTGTCACTTGGGGTAACTTCATGTGTCCTGGTGCTGTCCATGAAGCAGCATTGATATGGACCGGGGTGTGGGGTGGTTTGAAAAGTGATTGTTCTGAAAGAACCAAGCAGAAGCTGCATGACCTTTCCCATGTACTGTTAGACATCATTTTCATCATATTCTGTTGGTTACAAGAGAGTCATCAAGCTAGCCAAAATTCAGTAGGAGGGAAATAAGACTCCATTGACTTACTTGAAGTGTGACATCACACTGTGAAAGAGAATGTTAAATGGAATATATTGTGCCCATCATTAGGAAAAAAAAAAATGCCACAAGGCAAAATAGATTTTGGCCCATGACAAGTAAACTCAACCATAATCGTCATTTAATGACAAGTAAACAGAACATATACATGAAACCAAATTGCAAGTAACCAACCAATGCATCAGAAACCGAAACAAGTTGAAGCATATCATTGTGCTTTGTAATCTACATTCTGTTTGGAAAGCTTCTCTGAGTTTTCCAAAATAAGACGTTCTCTCTAAGTCTTTTCTTTTCCTCATGTAGTCTCTCAGTTTGAAATTTTCTTCCCTACATTATCCACTGAAATCCTTCAAAAGAGACTTAAATACTATCTCCTTAGAATAGCTGTCACTGATACTGATCTCTCCAATTGTAATTAATTCCGGTCCCTTTCTGATTGCTACAGTACAGTGCAGCAACTTCTACTTAGCACTTACTCTATTCTAACTTTTATTATGACTAGATATTTATAGATGCAATTTCCTCACCACTCTGTATGGTCCTCAGGAGATACATGCCTTATCTGTGTTCACTTTTCTTTCCTCATAAGGCTTTGATTACAACAGACTGTTCTATTGATTAAATAATTGAGATGCAAATGTTAAATAAACATATTTTGTGCATTAATCCTTTAGTAGTTCTAATTCTAATTTATGTGTGATTTCCTTATTATTGGAGGTTAGGGATGGATACAAGGAAATAAACTAAGGGATATTTAGAAATGAAGGGGATTCCAATGTAGATATATTTTATCATACTCTAAGTGGTAGCTGGGTATATTTTTCTTCTGTTACAATCAACTTCAATATTAATGACAACAATATTTTATAAAAGCTTCCCTATAAGTCCTATTCAGTCTTGTCTGTTTAGTGATTAGAAAGCTAATAGCTTCTTTGCTACATCTGGAAATTCAAAAAAGAATTAAACCTTTGTCCTCATTAGATTTTTATGTTCTCAGGTGCTATGGTGTTTCCTGGTAGTGTACTTCTAACTTTAGATACAAGCCAAGGCCTTTGCTAACATAGCTTTCTTCTGGAATCTCTATTGAAGCTTTACTTCACTTTGTGAATTATAACCCAAATGTTCTTCTTTGCGTCAGGTTGATTTACTATATCTTCTCCCATTACTATCTGTCAGATTGGGCTACAGTGAAGCGGTAACAACTTCTGGTTAATGTCACCCTGGAGTCAGGATGAACCAAGCTCAGATAAAAGACACAAACTTCTTTGTTAATTTTATCTCTATCTGTGGTCCCTGGGAAATAGTCAATTATTAAATCTTTTCTTCCTGTATAAACCAGAGATAAATGCATTGATTCATATCTCAGGGGTGTTGAATAGTTTACTAGGACTATAAGGGATATAAAAATGTAATTTGTTGTTATATTATGTGCAGTTAGCAACATATTGCTAATTCCATGAGTCATCACATCCCCCCATACATCTTAGATAATCTTTGCCTGGATAATGATATTTTTCCACACCCATATTGAGTTCAATTTTAGAATTTTCATGCCTGTTCACAGTGACCATATGTTTTTCTTTAGTTGATAATGAAATAGATGACTCCCATAAGAAATTTTAACAATTATTCATCTCAGTTATGCCATAAAATACATTTTTTGAGATAACATTGGTTTGCAACATTGTAAACAAACTTTTGATAAAAATGAATTGATTTAAAAGATTATAAAGCTTATGCTTATAATTTTTAAAATAAAAGGCAACATTGTATCTCTCTGTTAAGATATTGAAGTAAATTCTACACATTGAATAAATGTTACAAATATATTATGACTTTTGATAAATGCTTAAATAGGCATTATTTTCTGTTATTAAAAATTGTTTTTTCCTAGTACATTCTAAACTTGACTTTTTCTTTTTAAATTTCTGTCTGTTATACTTCCTCATAATTTGCCTTGGGACTTGAATATATATAATCTAGCTTTTTAAAAAAAAGATGTATTTATTTATACCTACAAGAACCGGGGTACAGGCCAGAGTTTTGGGGGGTGAGAAGATTCACTAGAGACAGAGTGGGAAACAGAGCAGGCAGATCGACTGAAATACACTGCTAAGGGGAGCAGCAGGTGAGTCAGGAGAGGTCTGCTGCACCATGTGGGTCACCTCCCTGGCCAGGGATTGAACTTGTGCTGTAGTAGCTGCGGTGAGCTTCATAGGTTGCGTCTTAACACCTTGCGCCACCAGGGAGGCCCCTATATAATCTAGCTTTATAAATTCTGAGAATCACATCTGAATTTGAGATGTATGTTATAATCTGTTATTTTTCAATTGCCGTTGACCAGTTGACAGCTGTGATATAGTATATTAATTTGAACATATTTGTTCATAATGTTATTATGTAAATTGAGTTTGTACATTTTTAACAATAATCTTAAAAATGTAACAACTAACCTTGTTTGGAGGTTAGCTGACATATCATATAACTTAAGACAGTTACACTATGACACAATATTTTAACAAAAATTTATTTTATACAGACAATTCCAGGAAGAATATAATATTATTATTTTGATATGATTGCAAGAAATATTTGTCTTTAGAGAAATCACCACAATTCTATAATTTCTTACAAGGAACCATACAAATGCTTTAAAATACCCAAGAAAAGAAAAGATTTTAGATATCTTTTTTACTCATTTTATCTTTATTGCTATATAGTTGACAGGTAACATTGTATTCATTTTAACTGTACACTATTATGTACAGTTATGATTTGATATATGTATTTTTAAATGATCCCCACACTAAGCTTAGTTAATATTAATTGCCACACATATTGCAATTTTTTCTTGTGGTAAGAACTTTAAAGATTGACTCTATTAATAAATTTCAAATATACAATATAGTATTGTTAACTGTAGCCACTATGCTATACATTATATCCACATGGCTCATTTATCTTGACTGAAGTTTTTAATTTTGATCATTTTTACCCATTTTGCTATCATCCATCCCAACCCTGCCTCTGACAATCACCGATCTGTTCTCTGCATCTATGACTTTTATTGTTTTCTTTAGATTACCACATATAAGTGAGGTCATACGGTATTTGACTTTCTCTGTCTGACTTACCTCACTTAGTATAATGCCTTCAAGGTCCATCCTTGTCATAAATGGCAGGATTTTCTTCCTTTTAGGGCTGAGTTATTTTCTTTGTCAACTTATCTATCAATAGACACATTATTTTCTTTGTTAATTTTATCCCCAGATACTTATTTATTTTTGATGTGATTGTAAACAGGACTCTTTGAGTCTGTTGTTTGTGTATAAAAGTGTAATAGATTTTTCTAATGTTGATTTTGTAGCCTGTCACATTACTATTCTGCTTTCTTGTTTAATAATTTTTCAGTGGAACCTTTAGGATTTTCACGTCATATGCAGATAGTAATAGTTCTACTTCTTTTCTAATTTAGATTCCTTTAATTTCTTGCTTGGTTGTTCTAGCTTCAAATAATATGTTCAATAGTAATGGCAAGCGTAGATATCTTTGTCTTATATCTGATCATAGTAAAAGTTGAAAAACTTATGTTATCTGGAATCAGAGTATTATATACCTGATCTTAGAAGAAAAACTTTCCATTTGATTTTAGGTTGGTTTGTCATATATGGCCTTTATTATGTGGAGGTATATGTTTTCTGTCCCTATTTTATAGAGAGTTTTTATCATAAATGGTGATTGAATCTTTTTGAGTCTTTTTTTCATTGATTGATATATAATGTTTTCATGCTTCTGTTTTTGGATGTGGTATTACATAAACTAATTCACATATATTGAGCCAAACTTGCATCCCTGGAATAAATCCCAATTTGTCATGATGTATATTCCTTTTATGTATTGCAAAATTCTGTTAAGATTTTATAGATCTACGTTCATCGGGGATATAGGTCTGTAGTTTTCTTTGTGATGACCTTGTCTATTTTGGGCATTAGGGAATGTTGGCCTCAAAGTTTGCTTAGAAGCATCTTCCATCCTTCAGTATTTTGGAAGAGCTTGAGAAATACAGATGTTAGGTCTTATTTGAAAGGTTGGTAGAACTTACTAATGAAACCACCTGGTCCTCGTCTTTTATTTTGGGGGGATTTTGATTGTAATTACAATAGTCTTACTTGCGTTAGGTCTCTTTGGGTTTTTTATTCTTTCCTGATATTCTTAGCATCTCAAAGCATAGTATGCCTCAATCCAGTAATCTTAAAAAGAGAAATAGTTTGTTCCTTTTAAGAAAAAAACAAAATTTTAAAAATTGACAAAAATGTGATTTTTAGAATAGCTCTTAATTATTTTGTATTTCAGTTACAATGCAATTTTGTAAAGTTATATTAAACAAAAACATATGGCTATTTTCCTTAGGCACTTTCTTATTATAGTAATAGATTATTTCCTGTAAGTGTCCTATTAATATAATGAAGAAGAAATATTATGTTTATGGATAATGAAGTTATCTTAAACCCTCTTCATTAAGAGTAAAAATGTTTGCCAGTTGATGTTCCCCCACTACAATATACGTAGTTTTTAAGTTTTCACAAATGAGAACTTTTGAACTATAACACATCAAAAATGCTATTTAAAATATCATGCTTCTCTCTTTGAAGTACTGTCCTTTTTATTGCATATATTATGTGTGACATTAAAATCTGCTCATGATTTCAAATATATCTATTTGGTGTATAATTCTAAGGCATTAAAAACATAAATATAATTGTCCATTTTTATCTCGTTGTGTTTTGTACTGTTATTATTTTTCTACACTGATGTCTTATTTGGTTCCCCTACATTCCCTCTATAAGTGAAACCATCTGATGTTTTTCTTTTTCCTTCTGGCTTATTTCACTGAGTATACATCAGAGACATACTGCAGGGGAGGAGGAGGAAGAGGGTTTGCAGGAAGCGAGGGAGGAGCACAGGGGAGTGAGGTGATGGTGCACGGGTGCATTGGTGGGGGAAACTCTATGGGGACTACACCTGAAGGGGTGGGGGAAAGCAAATATTGCTTAAAAATAAACAATGATGTAAATATATATATGTATATATGTATAAAATAAAAATGAGAGATTCAACTTAAAGAAACATAAATATATGCATTTGCTTAGCAATTGAAGCATGTCAATTAAGTACCATTATTTGGTGAAGACACACATTTTTAAAAATACCCAAGACAAAATAGCCAGTAAATACTTAAGTTTAATTGATTTATGCCTTCTAGACATGGAAAGTGATGTAAGAAAAGAAGAAATAATAAAGACAGGAAGAATATAATTTTCCTTGTGAAAAGTTCACAATGTATATGCATTGCAGAAATATCTCCTTACACAGTACAGAAAATATACATGTAAAGTAAACATTAAAGATATTAATTACCAAGATGACATATTAATGATTCAATACACAGTCCATGTACTAATATTAGAGCTTGGATATAAGATATACATTTGTAGACTTCAGGGGAAAAAGTCAGAAACATCATAATGAATTCATTACTCTAGTCAATATTGCATGTCCTGTAGCAGGAAAGAACATTTTAACAAAGGCTTTTAAGATTTAAAATTGCATATGAATGATAATTATTTTCATGGTCACACTAATCAAGAGTAGATTAGTATGGTCATTAGAGTAAAATGTGTCCAGAACAGAAAATTATTCTAAAAGTCATCATTTGAACATATGAGGTACTTTTTTCTTTTCTCTTAGTTCTTTCCATCTTCCAGGTGAAGGATTATACTAATTATATTCTGGAGATCATTTATTCCCTAAGTTTGAGTATTACTAGTGGGTATTTTTTCCCTTGACCCAAGTACCTCATTTTTCAGCAGACTTAAAAGATAATAGGAAGGTTTTCCCAAGGTTAGACTCAATAATAATATAATGAGAAAACACATTTTTGACTCTATCATATATTAGGACCATTTTGCTACTCTTGGGATAGCTTTCCATTCCATTAAAAGTATTCTGTAAATAAAAAGACATATAACATATTATCCCAGACATGAACAGCCCTTCCATGGTCTGTAACATTGTACAAAAGACAAAGTTTTAAAGGTATCTTTGATCTGAAAAGCTATTATTCTACAATTTACTCTCAAAGTACACAAAACATGATGTTTATCAGAGAGAAACTTTGAGATAATGGCTGTCTTGTAAGTCCCCCCAAAAGAGAATGGAATTTTGAAACATGATGAGAAATTTCTTGGGCCTTTATCTATACATTAATGGGTACCTTTGTGGTTGCATATCTGATTCACAGGATATGATGTATAATCAATTAGCAATAGTTACAGAATAATCCCTTTTCTCTTTTGTTCTTCTTACCTCCTCCCTCCTTTCCATCCTTCTTCTCTTGCTTTAATTCCAGTTGGCATCATCATTCATTTTTTCTTTCTTTTATCAATGTTATATTAATATTATTAGAATATACTTTGAGGGCATAGGGATTAAATCTCAGCACTATCACTGCTATGGCCTGAGTTCCATCCCAGATAGGGAGCTAACCCATATATGGCTCAGCAGACCTTTCCTGTCTCAACTACTGCTCCCTTTGGCAGTGTGTTTCAGTAGATCTGACTGTTCTGCTCCCCACTCTGTCTCTGGTGAATCCTCTCACCCCCCAAAAAATATATACTTTAGGATTCATAATGTGTGTGTGTGTATACATATAAAGATTTATTATTTATTTATTCATCCACAGAAGAACTGGAGTGTAGGCCAGAGGTGTGGGGGTGAGAGGTTTCACCAGAGACAGATTGGGGAACAGAACAGGCAGATTCTGAATTACACTGCTGAAGGAGCAGTAGGTGAAACAGGAGAGGTCTGCTGTGCCATATGTGGCTTAGCTCTCTGGCTGGTATTGAACTCAGGCAATAGCAGTGATAGTGCTAATAGTTAACCCGTATGCCACCAGGGAGGCCCTATAGTGTATTTTCAGTTAATTCTTTATTGCAAAATAACATGAATTTTTCCTACATGCAGACATAATTTTAATCCTTTCCAAATCTTTCATTCATTGCTCCTAGTTCATGATGAGTTACTGACACACAACATTTAATTAAGAAGGCACAAAGCACTCGCCAATAATATAGTTATTTCCTTGTTAGGTTGGATGAAACTGCCTAATGCACCTTAAGTACTAGCTATTCTACTTTGGCCATGATAAGTAATTCCTAATTCTAATGCCTCATTGCTGGCAAATGTCAGGCCTATAAGCTTGTTTTCACATGGCATTTGGGATATTTTCTTTTCTTCAAAGTGGTAGATTTTCCAGTCATACTACACCAGTGAGAGCTTTGCAAAACTTCTTGGCAGCACTGCCTCTCTCATAATTGGACTTTCTTGTTACTAGATGTTTTTGATCCATGTTTGGGATTTATCAGTTTAATTAATCTAACCTCAACATTAACATCCATACCAACTGAAATGATCTTTAACAATGTTTTGTTGATCCTTGTAATCACTGAATGAGAATAAAGATGCTGGAGCATAGACAGCATTCCTTATTCCTTATTCCTCTAGGAAGATCTCATTTTGAGCCTGAGATCACCCCTCCAGCATCTTTTCCCCATTCCATTTTAATTGGAGCTATATTTTGCCTCTCTGTTAAGGTCCGTTTTGCATGTTTCCTCCTTGATAAGACTATGTTTAAATGATGCAGAAAAATCATTTTGGCTATTATGGACTTCTGCAATATGGACAGCTTTGTCTTTTAAAACAGATGATCGGACTCATAATACTTGAAACTGACAGGGTGTGACTAAACTTAATCCAAGGGAATCACCCCTGGAAATTCAGATGCCCTTGGAGCTAAGGGAGAGGCTCACTGCCCCAAATGTCCGCAATGATAGATGCATTTTTCCATATAATGCTATGCTAATACAGTGTGTTACTGCAGCTCAGGAAACAAGCATAATGATCTCCTTAAAAGCTTCTTGCCTTTTGTTTTCTATACAAGACTTCCAATTATCTAGACAAGAAAATGAATTTCTCCATAGTGTTTTCCCCCTTTTCAATAAAAAAGTGACCTTCCTTTTGTATGACCTGCTTGATGTTACTGTAGTGCTTGAAAATATCACTACTTCCTTTCCAGAGAAAAGGTCAATTACTCATAACATCTTCCTTTCTTTAAAATGTCTTTCAGACTGTTTACATAGCAAAAAGTCAAGTGGGGAGTCAATGTACCTGCTTTGTTGAATTGATATTCAGACAGACAAAAAAGATAATTCATAATCTAACTTTGCTTTTTTAACTAGCATGTGTTTGTTTGTTTATTCATTCATTTGCTGTTAAAATGATTTTTGGAAATTCTGCTCTCAAACTGTCTTCTAGCCTTTTTGGTCATTTTCTGCCACATTTATTATGTTTTCATAGCTATGTGGATCTGTTTCTGAGTTATATCTTTTGATTTAGTAGTGTATTTGTTATCATTGTGCTGGACCACAGTTTATAATAGCTTTTAAAAATAACTTTAGATTGCTTATAGGAAGATCCTCTATATTACTTCCTCTAGAGTGATGTGTCTGTTCTTGATCCTTTGCTATTTAATATAAATTTAAAAATTAACATACCAAGTTCCCCAAACCTTCTGTTGAGATATTCTTTGGTGTTTTGTTTAGGTTTTGTTTGGTATAATATTTTGGGATAAATGAGATCTCTATAATATTGAGTCTTTTCATAAGGATGTCATAGCTTTAAAATTTTTATGTAACATATATTTTCCTCTATTATTTTCTATAATATATATTTTATGTAAAATACAGTGGTCTTTTATTTTTTATTACATTTATTCATCAGAGACCTGTGACTATTATAAATGGCATCTTCATATGATTGTGTTTTACATTTTTTCTATTACTTATAAATTTTACTTAGGACTTGGTCTCTAAATACATAAGTGAAATTGGTTTGTATTTCCCCTACCCCTTTATTTTTTTAAATTTTTAATTGACAATTTATTTGATATATATGTACTTCTTTTTTTTTTTAAAGATTAATTTATTTATTTATGCAAGCACTGGGTACAATCAGAAGTGTGGGAGGGTGAGAGAATTCACCAGAGCTAAAGCAGGGAACAGAACAGGCAGACGAAGTACACTGCTGAGGGGAGCAGCGGGCGGTAGGAGAGGTCTGCGCATCATGTGGGGCCCTCACCAGGCAGCCGGGGATCGAACAGGTAATGCAGAGGCTGTGGGCAGCTTCGCAACCCAGCGCTCAACCGCTGCGCCACCGGGGAGGCCCTCCCTTACCCCTTTATATGTATTCTGAACATGGTAAGGTTATGTTAACCTTATAAAATAAAGGAGATGTGGTTGGGTTTTTTTTTTATTATTTTTTGGGGGGGAACAATTTGTATATATCAAAATTGGTTTGGTGAAAATTTTATGTACAACTACTTGGGTACATTTTTAATGATTCCATCAAGTTCCTTATTGGTCTTATAGATCTCTTCAATTTTGCCCTGAGTCAGTTATAAGTTACAATTTTCTATGTTTTTTATTTCCTTAAAATTCCAAATGTACTCTCCTAATTTTGTTTATATATTTATCATAGGATACGACCACACTTATTGTAAACTTTAAATCATGTAAAGGTATGACAAAGATTTACATAGGGATGACATTGTAATCAATCACTTATGTAGTAATAACTCAATCCTCAAACATTGACTAGGCATTCGTCCAACTAAATGACATGAAAAGTAGTAGATTTCTGGATTGATCTTCTCACACTTGATAGATTTCCCACTCAATCAGTGCAGGTGCTTTAGTCATATTCTAGAGGAATTAGAAAAAATTTGAGGTGCATCTACTATGCCCTTATAACTCTTTGCATTCCATTTTTTTAATCTGATAATAAAATAAAAGTAACTTAATATAGCTATGAGTTACCATTCTTATCAGTAATCATAACTGGAAATGAAACTTGTATTTTTACTCAGTCAATATTACTCTCTATTTATCATATAACTTTTCTTAATTTCTTGATATTTGTTTTCCTTTTGCCCCCTGTTCTATTCTTCCAGAGAATTGAATGTTTCACAAAACTTTGGGAAATGATACTCTGACTTTGTTGACTCTTTTAGTGTAGCTTTACTGCCAATTTTATTTTTTGCTTTTTAAATCAATTTTGTTTTACTCTTTGATATTGTTTCCTTTGTTTCCTAACTTCTTAAAGTCTTACCCTATTATTTTCAGTCTTTCTTTCTGTCTAACATAAGCCTTTTAGATTTTAAATTTTCTTCTAATGTATATATTAATTGTATGGCCAAATTTCAATGTTTAATTTTATAGGTTCTAAGTACTTTTTATTTCCAATATTTTTTCTTCTGTGATTTAGAAGTCATTAAATTTTATTTCCTAAATGTTCCAAGTTCTATTTTATATTTTAGTCACTATTATTTATTTATTTATTTATATTTATTTTTATATTTATTTATTTTTTTAAATAATAAATTTTATTTTTATATTCCCCATACAATTGCAACCCCCCCATTCTGACCCCAATCCCTCCCCTCCCGGCCCCCACCCCCCAAAAAGTGTCTCTGGTTCATAGTTTTTTGTTGATTTTGATTTTCACTTTCTTATAGTTATTCATTTTCCTGGTCCCTTATTTAAGTTTTCTAGATTCCTGCTATGAGTGAGACCATCCAGTATTTTTCTTTTTCTTTCTGGCTTATTTCGCTGAGCATGATCCCTTCCAGTGCCATCCATGTTGCTGCAAATTGCATGCGTTTATCTTTTTTGAATCCTGAGTAATATTCCATGGTATATATGTACCACATTCTTTTTGTCACTATTTTTAATGCAATTACATGTGGTAAGAAAAGATACTGTTTGAAACCAGATTTTGAAAATGAGCTTCAGATTTCTTTAAAGTTTTATATGTAATGTAGTCATACATGTTTGTGTGATGTGTGTTTGTGTTGTGGGGTTGTAATAGTATTTCAAGTCTTTGGTACCAAGAAGAATATGTTATGCTCTGGGATCATAAAATTCCTGGAATCTACTTAGTGAATTTAATTGATAGCACAAAGCTATGAAAATTCTTTCAGGGTGTACTTATTTTTTTATTCTGTAGAATTATTTAGGTATATATACTGTTTTCATGATAGAAGAAAAAATTAGAGAAACCTGAAAAGGAAATCTGGATATTGACAATGATTTTTATCTGAGAATTAGCAATTAATTTTTAAGATTGTTAATTCAGCCTTAGTTTTTCCTTTAAATATTGAAATAAATACAAAAGAAGAAAATTTGTAAAAGGATAAAGTTTATAAGCAAATGACAATGAATAGAATATTCACTAATATTAAACAACAAAAGATGTTTAGGGAGAATGAATAATGCATTTCTTATTTTAGTTGCCAAAGTAATAAGCATAACTTGTAATAAAGTTCAAAATTCTAAACCATTAAAAAATATGGACGATGGTTGTAGGCTTTCTGTGTTATGGTGGTGAATCTGTGTGGTAACAACACCTGACGGGTATAATGCTCTAAATCAAATACAATAGAAAAATATATTTTATAATATACTATAATGAAAAATGTCAAATACTAATATCATATTTTGTTGTCAATGTGTTTTAATAAAAGATAGAAATAAGTAAAAAGCATGTTGAAGATATCTTAAAACAATATGTGTTATAAGCTGGGCTAGTACCAAAATGTTGTAGCTCACATTATTGGAGAAATATTTATTTTTCTACTTCCAGGACAAACAATGTCTTATCAGGTTCCCTGTAGAAGGCAGACCAAAGAGAGAGTTCCAGTCATGTGTTCTTAACAATAGAACATTGAGCTAGCTGAATAAAGTCAAGGATAGAATCAAAACAGCCTAGTTGAAAAATTATTGTTGATATATATTGCTTGCAACATGCCAGACATTGAATACCTTACATTTATTTTCATTTAATCTGTGTAGTATCCACAGAGTACTATTATTTTTTCCACTTTGTGGATGGAATAGTTGAGGCAGAGCAGGAAAAGTTTGTTCATGATCACTCAGCTAACATGTGATGAAGCCATATTTTTGACCTGAGCAATATGACTTCAAAGTCCACCTGGTGTTTGGAGGATTACACAATAAGATCCATTCATACCATGACTGATAAAAATACATTTTTTTTTTCTGAAATTCACCAGTTACTCCATTTGGTTTAGGTCCCTGAAAAAAAAAATCCATTTAATACTCTTTTTCTCCTGGTGTTAACTATCAGAAACACCAAACTTTACTCATATTTAGGGAAAATAGGAAATAAAGAGAAATAATGAAGGGAAATTTCTTTTACTCTTTTAGGGTCCCTGACTGGGTCTGAATATTACACTGACATGGAAAGATGAGCAAAGAAGAACATGCAATTTATTTAATGTAAGTTTTATATAACAGAGTTCATAAGGAAATGATGATCTGAAGAAACAGTTAAACCTGAGTATTTTTATGCTAGATTTGATGAGGATCGGATGGCTCTTAATAAGTCAAGGAGTGTAGGGTGAGTGCATTAAGCTCCAGAAAAATTAAGAAGGCCTATTTTTTTCAGATTCTTCTTCATGTGCCTGTGTCTTCATAGATAAGGATGCCCCATTCCTTGGAGTCTAGGGGTGGGAGTGCTTCTCATGTAAGGATTTTATGACCTCTTGCAGGGAAGAAGTGTGGAGTAAGGAAAGATCAGAGTGATCTTCCTATTCTTGCTGTTTTCTCAAACTCCTTTAACTTCAAATATTCTGTATACAAATGCATAACTTGGGGATCTTTAACCCTATCAAGGACTTATAATGAGATTGATAAAATCACCTATATTGTCCTAAAAATATAAAACACTTATAAAGGGGCAATATATACATATATATATTTTTTGAAGTTTATTTATTTATACATACAAGAATTGGGGTTCAGGCCAGAGTTGTGGGTGTTAAGAGGATTCACCAAAGATGGAGTGGGGAACAGAACAGGCAGATTGACTGAAATAAATTGCTGAAGGGAGCAGTGGGCAAGTCAGGAGAGGTCTGCTGCACCATGTAGGTAGCTCCCTGGTCTGGGGATCAAACTCATGCTACAGTGACTGCGGCTAGCTTCATAGGTTGCATCTTAAGCTCTTGTACCACGAGGGAGACCATATATTTTGTTTACTTTAAAGAAGATAACCTTAATTTATGGAGAGATAAATTATTAATGTTGATTGAGTCCTCAGTCTTTAAAGTCTTCCATTAGACTCATTCTCTGGTATGACCATAACTGATTTGTTCTCTAAAATCCATCCTCTTTTTTGAAAATGGGTATCAAGAGCAACAAGTATTCACATTTTCATTAACTGTCCCTTCAAACCAAGGCTAGTCAATCTAGAAAAACCCCACCTGGAGAGGGAAAAACATAACTAGAGCTCATAGATCATAAGTTGACTGTCAGAACAGACATTCTACATATCCACATTGAAGCTCTATAATGCTTGATAGAAAACCACCAGAAAAGCCATCCACTCACTGACGTACTATAAAATATCCCTTGTCCTAGGAAAAGAGATAGTTTTATTTTCACTTATATGATGGATTAGGTGATTTGTTAACATAATATATTTGAAAGCCTTTTTAAAATGGGATTATATATATATATATATACACACACACACACACGCACATATATATATATATATATATACATATATATGATATACGCAACATATCAAAACAATTCTGGACTTTTTAGAGGTTTCTGAGTTCCCAGCACCACCTTCAAAACATATATAGCTCTACCTGTCTGTCATATTATTTATTTTTCTTAACTTTGAAAAGTTAAAGAAAAAAAGGCCAACTGCAGTTTAAGTACACATGGCACAGGCACTTGTAGAAAATCTGTGGTTGCTTGGCAACTGGAGGGTGCCTATTTGGAGAGCTCAGAGAAATACACGATGTGACTTCAGGATGGATAAAGGGCAGCAGGAGACATGGAGTATACTGAAATGATTCAGAACATGGAAGCAATATTCAAATAACACACATCTCGGTGTGTGATTATTCCCAAACAATAATAATGTTGCTGCTCAGCTCCCCTTATTAGATATAATAAGAATCAGAGGACTTCAAAAATTCAAAAATCTTAGTTTTTGAATTTTACTTATAGGAATATGCCTTGTCCAGTCAGGCTTTTGTGTTGATAATAATGAAGTAACATGCTAATAGAGTAGTTATCACTGCCTCCTCGGTCACTTGACATATTAGTTAAAAATATTTGATTTTGAAAAAGTTTCACCATACTTAATAAAGATCAGCAATCATTAAAATTAACCACATGCTGATTTAATCAACATATAGCTTTGTTAATTACTAGTTCTTGCTTCATGTCCATCTGTTTTTAAGATTTTAGTGAACCTGGGCCAGATGTTCATGTAAATATAATAGGCTGGTTGCCATGTAAATATAACATTTCAAGTGTGTTGTGTAACAGCCCTTTAATTTATGCATACTGTTGTCTGTGTTTTGTCTGTAGTGGTTTAAATACAAAACTGATAACTTTGTTAAAGGCCCCATTAGGCACAGTTTCTATTCGAAGTTGCTGAAGCTCTGTATGTGTGTGTTTGTGCGTGTGTGCATGTGCATATGTGTGTATTGGTTTGTTCCTGTTCAGTTACTGTGCATTGTGTTTGGTGTTCAGGGTATTCTGGGAATGGCGGCAAAAAGTTAAATAACAATTCTATTCACACTCAATTTGATTATGTGATAAAACAATTATCAAATGTATAGTATGATCCTTTCATTTGAATGGGAAAATTGTGAAGAGAATCATGTAGGTAGATGCCTAGTTTTGTGACTTGCAAGACCATCCCAATCTGCAGTCTATCCAGAAAACTCATTTGATGAATTGGAGGGTGGACACAATGTGTTTTCACATTTTTACATAAGGGATTCCTGAAATTAATAAAACTGAAGAATGATGAAATTGGTCAACAGAGAGAGTGTAAGAATTAAATAAGGGCAAATTTAGGTCTTTGAAGAAGAAAATGCATTTTAGAATCCTCCCCTGCACATAAGATTTAAAAGTGTTTCATTATTTTATAGCAACTAAAATGTTTGAACCAAGGTGGCTATGGATATAGCAATCAGGAAGAATCTAAATCACAATGCAACATTGAAAAGGAAATCAATTTAAGAAGATTCAGATCAAAGGCAAATGGTAAAATGAGTATTAATCCCTAAAACTGTTGACATTTTACCTGAATCTTAGAGGTTGGTAAATTAAATTCACTAATACAATCTAGTAGCAATATATTTTCTGAATAACCAAGGAAAATAGAAGAAAACCAGTCTGAATAAAAAAAAATTTCTAAAAGAAAAATAAAATATACGGGGCAAGAAGAGGGGACTGTCCCTTTGTGACATCATAAGAAGGAACAATGCAAATCACACTAAAATTCTTGCCAGTGTCTCTAGAGCAAACTATAAAAAAACTGATTTGAAATAGTGAATTGTTTTTATGTTTCTGATACCAAATGACAGGTTTTCTTTTCCTCCCTACCCAAACATGTATGCCTTTTCCAATACCACTTCTACAACACCTCTGATACCCAACAATCCAATTTTGATACTATCTACCTGGAGTTAGCGTCAAATCTTGTAAGGTAAAGAGTTCAGTGCTGCAAGATTGCCCCCACTTGAGAAGTCATGGCAAGCTATGGGTCACCTGTACTTCTGTATGACCGACTGTAGATTGACAGTTCCTACAACCCCATGTCAGGTTCAGTAATCACAATAATCAGAGTGACTCACAGAATTCAGGAAAACAATTTACTTTCCTTATTTAATATAAAAGACACCACTCAGAAAACAACCAAATGAAAGAGATATGTGGGCAGTGGTCAGGAGATGTTGTTAGTGCACAGAACTTCCATCCCCTTTCTGGGAGAATCACCCTTCCAGTATCTCATCGTGCTCAGTGGCTGGGAGGTTGGGGAGTGGGGTTAATCAAGGCTTAGTCATTCTGGCAGCCTGGCCCTTGCTTGAAGCTACCCAGAGTCCCTGCCATCAATCAACTCATTTAAATAAAGGAGAAAAAAGTTACTCCAGTGACAGTTCTCACTCATGAAATTCCAATGGCTTTAGGAACTCTGTGCCAGGAATCAGAAGCAAAGACCAAATCTGTCCCTCTGACACCCCAGATGGCTTTAGGCAATTTTTATGGAATCATTAGGGAAGACACCAAAAGTCTATTTCTCTGTTTTGTCTCATATTTCAAATTTTAGATTTTCAAGATGTTTTTGTACATTTGGAGAAAAATATTTGCATCATTAACTCATTAATTAATCTCTTAGAATATACACTTTTATTTAAAAAACGAATAGATTTTATTCTATTTTATATTGAGGCAAGGTGGCCAAAAATGAAGACAAAATATAATAAAATACATGAATGTTAACTTCTGGTCATGTTCATAAAGTACAGAGATAAGATTTGGTTTTATATTTCTTTTTTTTTAAAGATTTATTTATTTATGCATACAAGAGCTGGGGTACAGGCCAGAGATGTGGGAGGTGAGAGGATTCACCAGAGACAGAGCGGGGAACAGAACAGGCAGACTGACTGAAATACACTGCTGAGGGGAGCAGTGGGTGAGATGGGAGAGGTCTGCCTCACCCTGCGGGCTGCTCCCTGGCTGGCCTGGGATCCAACTCGTGCTGCAGAGGCTGCGATTGCTTCAGAGTGTGGTGCTTAACTCCTTGCAACACTAGGGAGGCCCTGCTTTTATATTTCTAAAGTTTACACTTTATGAAAGGAGTGTTTGAGATGAAATTTGCTCAATTATATATCTATGAAATAATCTTAAGTTAGTAATATCTCTGTGTGTCAGACTGAACAGGACAAGTTCACATGGGTGAACTGGCACATGTTTACATAGTAAGAAAACACAGAGAGTTGAAATCAAATCCTAAACAAGACATTCTTTTAAAATTCAATTTATCAAATTGGAATACTTGAGAAGAAACTAATTTATTAACCTCACCTAACCACTTATGAGTGTATAACTGGCCATGTCAAATTCTACAGCCTCTTACCCAGCTGTTTGATAATTTATGAGCAAGCACAAAAAGGAAACTTGCACAAATCCATGATCAAGGTGGGCAGATTTCAACATCCTGGAAAATAACATGGAAGGATATATATTGACATTATGCTGAGAGATCACTTTAAAATGATAAAAATTATGAATTCACTTGCTGCTAGAAATATTAAAGCAGGCCTGTCTTAACCTCAGTGTCCTGTGTAAACAAGTTTTTCTATTTAAATGACCTTGTGTGGTATATTGTGTTTATATACAAAATGAGTTAAAGTAGGATAACTTTAGTAGTCCTATAGGACTTTCACTATTCCTGGAGAACCTATCTTAATGAAACTATAAACTGCAGGAGCTCTCAACCACAGAAATAATCTGCAGGATCTCAGAGATAATTAGGAAAATATTACTGTCACACCTAGTATTCAGAGGCCAGTATGAAAATGCCATTATTTAAGTCAAGGAGTACTTATGTCTTTATCAATCTTTGTTTTGATTGCTTTCGGGAAACTCTCCCTTTGCTTATGCATCTAAAGGTTTATTCAGCCTTAAGAAATGATGAATAGAAAACCCAATGGTTATAGTTGACCTTTCATGATCCTTACCAGTTATAATAGATCCTAAATGTAATGCTCACTCTGTAACTTCATGGTGAGAATAAAACTACAATGATGTAGATTAGAAGTCAAAAACTTGTAACTAAAGGAAATTTATCTATTGGCATATTTAATGTATTTTTAAATTTGAATAGTTTTTCAAAAGACATGTCCTCTTATATCCCTAGCAGATGGAAGTCAAATTGTATATGTGATGTTGACAATGGGCATTAATTAAATAATAAATTCTTCAGGATCTCTCCATCCTGGTACAGTAAAGATTATTTTGGGGGCATGGGAGCACTTAAGAATTGTATACAAAGGACATTCTTAGGTCTGACTAAAAGCAAAGGAAGTGAGATGTGGGTAGTCTTGTATTATTCCTCCTTGACTTCTTTGACATTATTTTTTTTCACTCATCCATGGACCCAAACTTTATTTGTTCAGGCTAGAGGAAAAAGTTGTAACTGTGAAAGCAGAATTCAGATTAGTTTTCCAAATTTTCTTTTGTATTTCCCAACCTTCATTGCCTCATTTTCCAGTATGTACTAGAGTGCAAACTGCATATACTAAAAAAAAAAAAAAAAGGATAGTCTCATTCAGTGTCATTTAACCACTAACTTTTGACTTCTGTTAATAGGATTATACATATTTGTTGTCTTCAATTATATATTTATTTTACATGTGCTCTTAGTGAAATAAGAGGGACACTGAGGTCAGCTTCAATCTTAGCCATTTCAGTAATGGTAAATTATCTGGAATTGAAAAATAAAATACTAATCATAGATAATATAAGACCATATTTAAAGCAGCATTCTTTGATTATCTATATATAGCTGTATCTTAACATTACCTAGCAATCTGGGCTTGCATTTTATTAACATTTATTCTGAACACATTCTTCCCTCAAATATGAATTTGTTGAGCACCAGCAAAGGTTCCCTTTTCTTGCTGTCACACTGAGATGAAGCTTACTGTGATGAATTATTAGGACAATGAAAATTAAGCAAGAGTGAAGGCTGTAATTTGAGAAGGAAATAAATCTGCAACTTGCAGAAAGAATAGTAGCTTGGAAGATTTATTCTCTCTTTTAAAGTTGCCTGTCACAATATGGTAACACTAGGCATCAGGATTTGAAAGATGGTTTCAAAATCTCTTCATTGACAACATTTCTAAGAGACCAACTTTTCAAGTGTCACGGTGGGGAGTCTCAGTGCTTATCTTTTATCTTTGCCATGATTTGAAGGAACCACACATGGTAATTACTAACTGTGAAGGTAGGAATAGGCTCTTTTGCAAACCAGATGATTATATGGTTAAGTAAAATCTGTGAAATAAACACTAGGTACATACTATTGTAAGTTCGTGCTGGCATATGGAACAATGGCAGGCAATGATGGGAAGAAATTCCATGTTCCTTATCAATAAGGCCTATACAATTAACTATTTTATAGTTTATGCTCATATTTCATATTGGGGTTAGATCATAATTTCCCATGAAATTTAAAATTTCAAAATGCAAAGAATTAAACAAAGATATGCATATCTTAGTCGATGTTTCTCTGTTTGTTAATGGTTTCTGATGTATCAGCATACAGTTATGAAATTTCTGTCCTATGTTTTACCCCATGGGCTGTATAAAGTAGTACAAGACTAAGACTTAGTCTTTATATAAATGAGAGAGGAAGACACTGACATTGACGGTGTACCTTCTAAATGGTCAATTGATATCCTAGTTTATTTTTGTAACAAAGATATTTGAACCCCATTTTATAGATGAGAAAACATAGACTTTGAGAGCTTAGATAATATGACAAGTCAGGCAACAAATAAAAGATATTGATACAGCAACAGACAAAACATTGATGAAAAGATTCCTGATGTTTTTTTTTTTTTATGGAGGCATGCTTTATTTATTTGTTTGCTGGTTTCTTTGTTTGTTTTTTGTTTATACATGCACTGGGTACAGTCAGAAGCGCGGGAGGGCGAGAGAATTCACTAGAGCCAGAGCGGGGAGCAGAGCAGGCAGAAGGACCGAAGTACACTGCTGAGGGGAGCAGCGGGCGGCAGGAGAGGTCTGCGCGCCATGTGGGACCCTCCTCCGGTGGCCGGGGAGCAGCCGGGGATCGAACCGGCGCCGCAGAGGCCGCGCGCAGCTTCGCAACCCAGCGCTCAACCGCTGCGCCACCGGGGAGGCCCGATTCCTGATGTTTGAAGATGAAAAGAGATTTCTAGTTGCAGAGAGTTGGTAACAACTCCTCTAGATGAGGTTACAAAACTGCAATTTACTTAACATTCTAACTAAGCATAGTATAAAGAAAACAAGCTACCATGACTTTATATCTACTCCAGGGGAAAAAAGGAATTTGTTTCAGAGATTTTGTATCTCTTACAGGGAATCTCAAGTAAAAGGAAGACTCATGAGAATATTATTTATTGGGCACTCATATTTACAACAGTATTCCAGAGTTTATTTACTGCTGGGAATAACTGTGAATTTGGTAGGAACATGCTTTCACAATTAGAGCCAAAAATTATTTTTTTTTCAGTGCAAGAGATCAATCATTTTATTTAAGTGATGACCACAAAACAAGATTTTTAAACTTTTTATCTGCATTTCATGTAGAGCATTAGGAACTAAATTAAATTCAGTCAGTGTTTACTAAGGTGTTATCCCTGACCTAAATGATTTTGCAATCTAGTATGGAGAAAAAAAACATGTGTTACAAAATTACTGTAACAAAATGCATGAAGTGACAAGTGTCAAAAGTTAAGTATAAACACAGTGTAAGGAGTCCCACAGAAGGTGTGATTAATTCCTGCTTCTGGTGAATGAGGACTTCAGAGGGGAAATATCACATTTTTGCTATATTTTTTGGCTATATTTTGAAGGAAGAGCAACATTTACAAAGGGCAGACAAGGATGTAACAAAAGAGGATACTTGGAAAATATTCTAGGGTGAGAAGAGACAGGGATGAAAACCAGAGGCAGACAAGTACAGGTTAGTTCAGGGACTTGAAAATAGGACCAGTCATATGGTTGGACCATAGTTATCTTTGGCAGAGTTGTGAGATTGTAAAGGAGTGCCTGGGACACAGATTATTGCTTAAATTATACATTGCTGAAGAGGAGAGATATGGCTGGCATGAAAAGATAAAAGCTTTTTTTGTACTGTTGAAGGAATATGATAAAGCTCTTTTCTTAATGAACATGTACTATGGGCATTTTGAGTCTCTGATGTTAGAAGTTCTTGTTTTGAAATAAACATGGGTGTGACTCAGTAGCAGAATGTCTGTTGTTGGTATAAACCTTTTACTACATCCTACTCTTGATTGATACTTTTGGAGACTGTTGTGAGACATATATTTAGAAGTAATCCAAGATGTTTACTAAAAGCATAGATAAACTTAAGAAATCATTATCAATTATTTTCTCAAATGGATTGGAGTCTTAAGAATTATAATACCATCTATGATTAAAAAAGTAGGCTTTGGATCTTTTCTTATAAACATAAATGCTATAATTTAACTTAATCATATATGTCTATATAGGCATTAATTTCAGAAATCTTTAGCATCTGTCAAAAGTAGTTACTATTTTAATATCT
This sequence comes from Talpa occidentalis, assembly GCF_014898055.3. Lineage (NCBI taxonomy): Eukaryota > Metazoa > Chordata > Mammalia > Eulipotyphla > Talpidae > Talpa > Talpa occidentalis. The sequence continues at coordinate 51,043,629 of NW_023605305.1, forward strand.
TATATTTTTCAAAGTTTAAAAATTTGTGATTTTATTCTAAAGTTCTTCATGTGTTCAATGATATTTAATGTGCTTATAAAATCAATTCTTTTAATTTTTTGTTTGGTGGGTTATTAAAGTTTTTATTATGGCATATATAGATGTGTGGGGCCTTGTCATTTATAAATAAATGGAAATAGCTAGAAATGTGAACTTCAGGATTATCCAATAAATTTGTTAGAGGATATGGAGCAGCAGAATGCTCTGGACCTGACTCCGCATCTCTGTGCCACTAACATCTCAGGCCCCAGTACTACAACTCCCAGCATGCTGTGAACTACACTTCCCGAATCAGGGAATTCTGGCATGGAGGAATGAGTGGCCAGGCTTTGTTGCATGGGGAGAAGGAACAAAGACATGCTGGTGGAGGCTTCTCCAGGTCTTTAGTTTCTTTCACTGCTTTCATGCTTTGGCAGGTGCGACAACTGGCTCTCTTGAGAGATTATGACAGCTGCTACATTGACCTTCTGGTAGACTCAGTTTATGTGGCAAATTTTGACTTTCTCTCTAGCCCGCTGAGTCCTGTGTAAATCCTTGCTTGTATTTTCCACCAGGAAGTGCCTTGGAATCCTTCTTTTGGCAGCTAGCTTTTGGGCCTAGGCCACCCCAATTTGCGCCTTTCCTATTTGCCTAAACTGGTGAGCACAAAAGGATGGGCAATTTTAGAGTATGATCAGGAGTCTGTATTTTGGAATCCTTTTCTCCTTTTCTCTGATCGCTTCCCTTTGAATGTCTCACAGATGAAACATCTTTGTGCAGGTGGCATGAACTCTTAGAATAGGCAACATGGGTTTTTCCCTGGGCACACCACTGTTTTGCCCAATATCAAAATACATATATTATTGACTCTATTGACATTTTTTAATCCATCATACACTCTAATCACATTAATATTCAGAACAGTTACGATATAATCTTTTGTTCAAAATGTGCAAAACAGTCAACCCTCAATGCCTCACAGTAAGAGAAATATCACAGTAAAAAGAATATTTTCATTCTAGGACTGAGATTTTAAAGAACAAGAATGTTAATGTTTGCACTGGTGTTAGTTCATGAGCATTTCTGTGTGGCCCAATAATATTTTTACTTTCTGATGAAAAATGAAATATATGAAACTGTAGTACTTTCTGATAATCCTAGCTACTAGGTAGCTTTCAGAATTACAGAGTGCAGAAAGGGAACAGTGCAGAGAACTCATAACTTATTTTGTTTTTCCCAAAGATTTATTTATTTATGAATACAAGAACTGGGATACAGGGCCTCCCTGGTGGCGCAGCAGTTGAGTGCTGGGTTGCAAAGTCGCCCTCAGCCTCTGCAGCGACGGTTCGATCCCCGGCCACCAGGCGAGGGTCCCACATGGCGCACAGACCTCTCCTGCCTCCCGCTGCTCCCCTCAGCAGTGTACTTCATCACTCTGCCTGCTCTGCTTTCCACTCTGACTCTGGTGAATTCTCTCACCCTCCCACACTTCTGACTGTACCCAGTGCTTGTATAAATAAATAAATAAATATTTTAAAAAAAAAAGTACACCAACATTACATTACCCACACAAACACATTTAAAAAAAAAAAAGAACTGGGATACAGGCCAGCGATGCCGGTGGTGAGAGGATTCACCAGAGATAGAGTGGGGGACAGAACAGGCAGACTGACTGAAATTCACTGCTGAGGGGAGCAGCAGCAGAGACAGGAGAGGTCTGCTGCACCATGTGGGTTGCTCCCTAGTGGGCAGGTGATCAAACTCGTGCTGCAGAGGCTGCAGATTGCTTCACAGTGCGGTGCTTAATCCCTTACGTCACCAGGGAGGCCCAGACTCATAACTTCTTTTGTTCCCAGAGATTCTTTCCATTGGTGAAAGTGTTTGGTGTGTATTTAGATAAGAAATAAGTGAGGTAGAAATGGAAGTTTCTGGGGCTTCCTTGGTGGTGCAGGCGGTTGAGCGCAGCACTGAATCTGTCCCCAGCCTCTCCAGTGTGGGTTCGATCCCAGCAGGCCTGGGAGATGCCCACATGGCGCAGCAGACCTCTCTGTCTTGCCCACTGCTCCTCTCAGCAGTGTGTTTCAGCCAGTCTGCATGTTCTGTTTCCTACTCTGTCTCTGGTGAATCCTCTCACCCTCCCGCACGTCCGGCCTATGCCCTGGTTCTTGTATGCATGAATGAATAAATCTTAAAAAAAAAAAAAAAAAAAGAAAGTTTCTGCCCTATAATAATCTGCTCTGGTGTGCTGCTGAATGATATCCATTATCTATCCAAATGCTTTAACCAAAGGCATATAAGACCCATTGCCTGAAATTGCAGTATATTAATCTACTTCCATTCTCTTATGTGATTTTTAATAAATGATTCCCACTCCTCCTCCAGTCAGAACTTTGATATTTGTACCACCCTGCCCTTTGTACTGTAATGCCAGCTGATGAAAAACTGTGATTTTATTAGTCCCACATGGAGAAATTTTCTTCGGGGAATAGATTGTTTTTTATGACATTTATTATTGTGGAGTAATCCTCTTTTGACTTTTACCAATAATGAGTGCCCATTCTGGTGGTTAAAACCCAGTCACTCTTGAGCTAAACCAAATGAAAACAGATACAAAGAACTAAAAAAAGTTGCTAACAGTAAAATCAAAGTATTTGTACAGGCTTACTCTCCTTTGATTAAAGTTCCCCAGAAACCTACTTATATGAGAGAAACTAAATTACTATAATTAGTGCTGAGATTTGCTAAGTGATTTTACCTGACTAAACTAAGAACTTTAAGCCTTTAAGTGATTGTAATTTTTTTCTTACTTATAGAAAAATATATTTACTGGCTACACACTTTCCCTTTTCAGTATGTGACAGTTACACTGTAGGTTAGGGCAGAATGTGATTGAATTCAGAACACATGTTTGCATCTATGAAGCCAACACAGACTTTCTCAGTTCCAAAGGCCATATCTTACTTCTTAAGTCAAACTGTCTCTGCCCAGCAGAGTCAGGGAAATCACTAGTCTGAGTGAAAGAAAATAGTGGGTATCAGTGTTCACCTCCAGATTTGGAAGGATAACACTGTTCCTTTTGAAAGTAAATCTGTGGAGAAGATATATTCTTGCTCTCATGACCGAAAGCAACAGGCCAACTTTCAACTATTTCTTGAATGATTATTATGTGTCATGTATTTTATGTTTATTGTTCCTAATTCTCTTACCAAAACTGCAAGATAGTTATTATTATTGTCATTTTTATACATGAGAAAATGGAAGTTTGGTACAATTAAGTAATGTTAATTGAATAGTTAATACTGATTGACCTATGCTTTTATTTTTTTGTATTTGACTTTATGTTGTCACATCAAGAAAATTTATTAGAATTACAAACTGTAGAACTATATTAGTTTTCTGTTGGAGTGTAACAAATTATCACAAAATGATAGCTTAAAACAAGACAGAATGATTTCACAGGCTTATATCTATAGTGTAACTAATAAACAATTATAATTTGTAATAATTGATATATTTAACTTTATAATTTACATTAACATATAAAATATTTATATATTTATTCTGATACTTTATATATATGTGTATACCTGTATACATTTCTAATAATACAATGAATGGGAGTGACATCTTATCACATCTGGCATACTTTACTGGTTAGATGTGACTCAAGGGAGGGCATTATATAAAGTCATGGGCCATAAGAGGTCACCCTTATCTTGTCTGCCACATGTACCTATAAGAATAAAAGATGGGCCTCCCCGGTGGCGCAGCGGTTGAGCGCTGGGTTGCGAAGCTGCCCGCAGCCTCTGCGGCGCCGGTTCGATTCCCGGCTGCTCCCCGGCCACCAGAGGAGGGTCCCACATGGTGCGCAGACCTCTCCTGCCACCCGCTGCTCCCCTCAGCAGTGTACTTCGGTCCTTCTGCCTGCTCTGCTCCCTGCTCTGGCTCTGGTGAATTCTCTCACCCTCCCGCGCTTCTGACTGTACCCAGTGCATGTATAAACGAAACAAACGAACAAATAAATAAAAACATGCCTCTATAAAAAAAAAAAAAAAAAAGAATAAAAGACAGTTGTTAACATATTTTTCCACGCTTTACCCCTTTCTCCTGTTCATCTTTTTAGACAATTTTATTATACTAGTTTTATTTGAATATTCTTGATGGCCTTGCTACTTATAACAAACATTGAAGAAAACTAAGAGCAATTTTGATGTTCTTGCCTTTTATCTCAATGTTTTGAATGATTTATTTGCATGGAGAAAATTATTCATGTTTATTTGCCTGTGGTTGCTCATGTAAAATATGGGAAAAATAGCAATATTCTAGTACAAAATTATTCAAGGATCTTGAAAAAAAGACTAAAGAGCATTGAAGATTATGAGTGCTCTGACCACGGAAATTTCAACTGATTACTCTGCCTTAGTAAGACATGGAGAAAAGTTTTATTCCAAATGTTAAAGTCCAAAATTTTCTTTTCTCATTTCCTTCTTTTTTTTTCTCCTTCTCTTGTCTATCCTTCCCTCTCATCTCCATTTTTCATTTTTTAGCTATTTATGTAATGATGTAATTGGAAAATAAAAGCCTCAGGATCTGTTTTATTTCCAGCTCTACCACTAACTATCCTTAATGCATATTAGGCTTCTTTTATTTATCCATAAAATATGGTACTTAGCTAAACTAAGATGCTGCTGCCAGGAAACATATATAGAGAGGTTTCTGGTAGCTTCCACAGTTATGTGTTTCTTGTTAGCTACAATATAATGTTATGTGATTTATTTCTTTTAATTTTTTTTAATATTCTTTTGCCCTTTATTTTTTTTTTTATATTTTTTACATCAGTTTTCATTTTTGCACAACATGTGTATTTTCATCTTGGTTATAGTCCCCTTACAATTCCTACCCCCCTTGACCTGATCCCAGTCCCTCCTCCCCCTCTGCAGTGTGTCTCTGGTTTATAGTTGCTTGTAGATTTTGACTTTTACTTTATTATAATTAGTCTTTTTCCTGGTCCCTTATTTAGGTTTTCTAAATTCCTGCTATGAGTGAGACCATCCGGTGTTTTTTCTTTTTCTTTCTGGTTTATTTTGCTGAGCATGATCCCTTCCAGCTCCATCCATGTTGCTGCCAATTGCATGAGTTTATCTTTTTTGATTGCTGAGTAATATTCCATTGTGTATATATACCACCTCTTCTTGATCCAGTCATCTATTTTTGGACATTTGAGATGTTTCCATAGCTAATGTAAATAGTGCTGCTATAAACATAGGGGTGCAGGTGTCCTTTTGAATTAATGTTTCTGTGTCCTTTGGGTAAATACCTATGAGTGGAATTGCTAGATCATATAATAACTCCATTTTCAGTAGTTTTCCACACAGCTTTCCATAGTGGTTGGACCAGTTTGCACTCCCTCCAGCAATGCAGGAGAGTTTTTTCCACATCCTTGCCAACATTTGTTGTTGCTAGTTTTCTTAATATGTGTCATTCTCACTGGTGTCAGATGGTATCTCATTGTAGTTTTGATCTGCATTTCCCTGATTACAAGTGATGTTGAACATTTTTTTCATATGCCTGTTGGCCATTTGCATTTCCTCTTTGGAGAAGTTTCTTTTTAGCTCTTCTGCCCATTTTTTGACCTGGTTATTTACTTTGTTTTTGTTGAATCTCATCAGCTCTTTGTAGATTTTTGTGATTAGTCCTTTATCATTAGTGTTGTGTGCAAAATTTTTCGCCCAATCAATGGTGTATCTCTTTTGTTTTTTTTGGTTACTGTCTCTTTTGCTGTACAGAAGCTCTTTAATTTGATGTAGTCCCAGCTATTTATCTTTGTTTTCACTATCACTGCTTTGGGTAATGTGTCTTTAAAGATGTTACTGAGGTGTATGTCATATAGTGTTTTGCCTATATTTCCTTCTGTATATTTTATGGTTTCAGGTCTTATGTCTAGTTCTTTAATCAAAAAATGCCATGAGATTTAATTCTCACACTTTATCACTAATAAATTACTAAAGCTACCTACATATACATATGACATATGTAAATAAGAATGCCAATATAGTCCCATGGCACTTAGGCACAATCAGACTAATCAAATCTCTACTAGTCATTCCTGGTGAGTAAATGTATTCCATCAGTAGAAAGGGTGAGGATTTAGAAAGAATGAGAAAGTAAGGAGGACTCTTTCCATGATCCTTGGGAAGCTTCATACAGCAGAAACCTACAGGCCAGGGACATGGTGACACTATATTGTTGTTGGATTGACACTGACTGATCCTTACCTTTTGGCATCTACTTTCCATCCTCCATGCAGACCACAGCCCTTCTGTTAGGTGGTCCTTTTGCTGTATATTAGGTTGTTATTTTGTACAAACTTGTTTTAAGAAACCCCCATGCTTCTTTGGATTCAGAAGGCATTTTCTTTACAACATCATATGGATCATTGTAATATAATGTACTTCACATTTTTTATAAAGATTTATTTTATTTTTATGCATACAAGAGTCGGGGTACAGGCCAGAATTGCAGGGGGTGAAGGGTGGTGAGAGGATTCACCAGAGACAGAGTGGGGAACAGAACAGGCAGACTGACTGAAATACTCTGCTGAGGGGAGCAGCGGGCAAGTCAGGAGAGGTCTGTTGCACCATGTAGGTTGCTCCCTGGCCAGGGATCGAACTCATGCTGCAGTGGCTGCTGTTAGCTTCATAGGTTGTGTCTTAACCCCTTGTGCTACCAGGGAGGACCAGTACTTTACATTTTTAGAATCTCGTAGATTTAGACTTTTCTAAAACAAGATTTGATTTTTAATCATTTCCATTTCTGCAGGAAGGAACTTTTATCTGCATTTGCACCCCTGTATACATCCATGACTTCTTTTTAAATTGTTGGTCTCTGGGAACATTAATCAATTTTTTTATGGATGACTCTAGTTTGATTTGGTGAGAGGTCAGACTTAGCATGCAACAAGGACAGAGAAGTCCACTTGATCCCTTTTTTTGGTGGATAAGCACTTCTTTGTTTCTAATTATCATATTATTTTCTATCTCTGCCACAAAGGAGGTAATTTAGGTAAGATCAAGGATCAGCCTCTGTTTACTTTTAAGATCTCACTACTATAGGACCTCCCCAGTGGCACAGCGGTTGAGCACTGGCTTGCGAAGCTGCCTGCAGCCTTTACAGCGCCGGTTCGATTCCAGGCCGCTGGTGAGGGTCCCACATGGTGCGCAGACCTCTCCTGCCACCCGCTGCTCCCCTCAGCAGTGCTTTTCGTCAGTCTGCCTGTTCTGTTCCCCGCTCTGGCTCTGGTGAATTCTCTCACCCTCTCGCACTTCTGACTGTACCCAGTGCTTGTATAAATAAATAAATAAATCTTAAAAAAAACCTCACTATTATAATCACGCAATCTTGTTTACTTAGTGCCACTTTGTATTCCACAAAAGAGTTTTATTATTTCCCTTGACTCTAATAGAAATCTAGCAATGAAAACATAGATTATTCTTTGTGATTTATGGATTATGAAATTATATCTGAGGGCCTCCCCGGTGGCGCAGCGGTTGAGCACTGGGTTGCGAAGCTGCCCGCAGCCTCCACAGCTCTGTTTCGATCCCCGGCCGCCGGGCGAGGGTCCCACATGGCGCGCAGACCTCTCCTGCTGCCCGCTGCTCCCCTCAGCAGTGTACTTCGTCAGTCTGCCTGTTCTGTTCCCCGCTCTGGCTCTGGTGAATTCTCTCACCCTCCCACGCTTCTGACCGTACCCAGTGCTTGTATAAATAAATAAATAAATAAATCTTTAAAAAAAATTATACCTGAGACAGGTTTAGTAAGTTATAAAATAATAACTAACATTTTGTGAATACCTATTATGCTTCAGACACTGCATTAAGCACTTTATAAGCATATAATATTTTATTGCATATTGTTGCCATTTTTATAGATGAGGAAACTGACTCTTAGGAAAATTAAGAGGCATGCCCAGACTCACAGTGGGCATTTGTGAACAGAACTGCAGAACCATGCTGGATACTGTGCTTCCTAGTGGTCAGTAAGCAGCAATCCTGTGACTTAAATGTGTACTTTTAGTAATTTGTGTCCTACTAACTTCAAAGAATGGTTTTCATAAAAAAAAAAAAAATCTTAAACCCCTTGGTGTAAAAACAACTTGACATTTCTTTTAACAGTAACACAAGCACCTTTCAGTTTTGAGAACTATGTGTTCAAGAGGGAATGAGGTGCAAGTGCCTTGCTCCCCCTTTACTCCTGGAGAGTTTTCTCTAGTTAGTGTGAAGATGGAAATAAAGTTCAGCACTGAGAGCTGACAAGAGTAAATTGTTGGTCTCTGGGAAGAGTAATAACTAAAGTGTTGCTTAGTGTATTCAAAAAAATTTTGAAATTTTAAATACAAGAGAGATAATAGTGTTTTGGAGAAAGCTGAAATTAGTCTTACACTTGAAAAACAATTAACATGATCAACCTACCCTTCAAACAATACTCTCTAAGATATAATATATTTTTAGTGGTTGCACAAACTGTGTAATGCAGTTAACAGAGAATATTGTTGCCAGGATTCAAATGGCAAAAACCAAAGTGACTGTGGTAGGAATCTACTTTGGGTTTCCTATTCTAATTGTCAAACACATTCTCTAATTGCTTCTCTCTTTAGCCAGTGGAAATTGTCAAGGGAGTTTATTCTATAGTCTTGTAACTTTCTTCTACCTGAATAATAGAGGAGGCTTTTTACTTTCAGTGTAACAATTGGACTTGGAAGTGGAAAACACGAGAGCTCATACCTTAATTCTGCCAATAGAAATAGAGTAACGGGATAGCTCTTTCATCTTTTTTTTTAGATCACAGTGCTGCTGTGAACACAGATGAACAAGCCACAGATAACCCAACCAGACCTGAAAGAAGGCAAGACTCAAAAAGCTGCTGAGTGTGCTTGCTTATCTAGTCTATCAGTATTGGGCATAAGAATTTTTATTGCAATAATTAAATTATAAGTATAGTTGGATACTATCTTAACATCTGACTTTATGAAGTTATTAAAGATTATTTGAGAATGATTTTCTAATTTGTTCTCACTAAGTAATGAAATTATCTTTTTTCCCTTTTCTCTCTTTTTTGCCAAAAAATTATTCTGTTCCAGTTCTGACTAGATTTCTTAAATTATCCAAATTTTGCTTATTTTTATTCACCTGTCTTAATTTTTACCTATGTTAATGTATGTTGTGGACATTTGTTAGTTTGCATGTTCTATCTCTCCTTCTACTGTTTAGAAGACAGTGGTGGGCCTCCCTCATGGCACAGGTTGTTGAGCTCAGTGCTGTGAAGCTTTCCACCACCTCTGCAGTGTAGGTTAGATCCTGACCATCCAGGGAGAGACCCACATGGCGCGGCAGACCTCTTCTGTCTCGCCCGCTGCTACCCTCAGCAGTGAATTTCAGTCTGCCTGTTTTGTTCCCTACTCTGTCTCTGGTGAATCCTCTCACCCTTCTGCACATCTGACCTGTACCCCATCTCTTGTATGCATGAATAAATAAATCTTTTTTTTTAAAAAAAGAAGATAGTGGTTTTGCTTTGGGAGACTTAGTTCATTGGATCTGATGCAGTGGTAACCATGGCCTGACCTTCTCCAAAGGGCAAGTGGTCCAAATTAAGCCAGCTACATTGTCTTTCCCTAGAATTTGATTCCAAACCTGAGAACCAAAAAGAAAAAAAAGTATGCTTGGAACTAACTGATCCTGTTGGTGGAACCACAGAAACTTCTCATTAGTTCCTGATTGCAGATTCCTGAACATTTAATCCTTGAAACCCCATTTTTTAAATACTGTTTAGCTGGTTTTAAAAAGTTGTTTCCTTTAATTCTGTGTTCTACCATATATCCATCATCTAAAGACTTTTAGCCTGCATAAATTTCAGTTGCCTTCCAAATATTTTAATTGCTTTAAGAATGCAATTTAATTGTTCATCTACATTTTACCTATAATGGGGTAGATCATAAGTGTATTTAACAGAATACTCTTTCCACTTTTATGTCTGTCTATTCCTGTCTCTGTTCTGTTTTTGTTCTGTCTCTGCGCTGTTTTTGGAAGAAGAGTATATCAGTTTGTTGCTGTGTCTATATTAAAACAAATTCTTTTATTGGACAGAAAAGTAGATGCAATTTATTTTCTATTAATCATCTAAGTTGTCATCTTATCCAGGCTGATTGTTTATATGTTTTTCTCCTGTTACCTTATGGACTGTAAGGTGCTTGTAACACTAGTACTGGTGAGACTAGTCAAGCTATCATAAATACTCATTATCTCACAATCACTTTGAGAGGTCTGACAAATTATTAAGATATTTAAGTCAAGATTACAGACAAGAAGTTCACTAAAGAAGTGGCACAGTTGACTTTAGATGCTTTGAGTGTCTGTTGATGCTTTGAGCGTCTTTGAGGCCATGTTATCCTTGTTTCTGTGGGACAAATAGTAATAGATGAAAGATGTTTTCATAATTATATCAGGGATCTGCATAGATTGTCCAGTGTGGTACATTGAAGTAAGAAGATTCTACTTAGAGACATGAAATGTTGGTACACTGAGGAGGAACTTCAAATAATGCAAAAAAAAAAAAAAAAGATGTTTTTAAAAAGACATGTCAGATTTCACTAATATAGCAAGGATCAAAAGTGAAAGTTTCCAACTGCAGAAAAGAACATTAGACTATAAATGGAAATTATATAAAAATGACTATTAAAAAACTTTCTTTTTAGTCATAATCACTTACCCAGAAAGCCACAGTTATCTTTGACAAACACTTGAGCATGTATAACATGGGTTTAAGCATGCACATATATGCAATGATTTCCCTGAACATACTTTAATAGTCATTATTTAAACAGTTAATGTTAATACTTTAAGTCTTAGGAATTGCCATATCTTCTCCACTAACTTCAAAATTCACCTTACCATTGTATATTGCATAATAGATATAATGACACTGCTTACTTTTATTCATTTATTAAAATTCCTCACACATTAAATGGCTTCAGGCAGAAAATCATATTTAAGAAATACACAGCACACATTCCTTTAATACAGAACATCTCGCTTTTTCTGATATGAGATGCCTGGGTTTTCTTATTTTAAATCACTTCTTTATTCTCTGGGAAGGGAATACTAGGTAATCTCTTGTATGCTGAATTTCTGAATTCCTCTAACATCTTGTAAAAAAATTCTCTTTTGTTCAGAATTATATGTAACAAATTCTCAGAGAGATAAATTCAGAACTATAACCATAATTCATATATATTTAGACAATATATATTGATATATATATCTAAATATATAGCTCTGTATCTATATATATTGAGACAAAATCTATAGATCTATATCTACATCTATATATTTAGACAAAGTACTGGTATGATAACCCCACTTGGGGTTGACGTGTACAGGAACATCATGAATAGAATCAATTTTACAAACTATACTATGGTGTTGTCATTTTTTTCTAAAAAATACTTTTATCACTATCATTTAAAGCATCTTGTTGATTTTCTCTTTTGCAATTGTTTACTGGTATAAATCAGCCTGATCTTCATATGGCTTTGCTTGTGATTCTAGCAGTTGCTTTAAGATCTCTTATGGTAATGCTAAAAATTTTGTTCTTTTTTCAATATTTTAATTAAACACATTTGTGTTTTGTATTTAGATGATTTTCATTTTTTAAATGAACCAGAAGATAATATTATCTAAAAGAAAAGGGCCTGTACTTTATTAAGAATGATAGAGATATGAATCTTTTTTCTTCCTCTGGGAACTAGAAACTGTAGAGACAAAGATAATAAATAGAAAATTCTCCACTTAACACATCAAGAAGGTACTCCGGACTTAGTTTGGAATTGCCTTGAATTATCAACTGATACTTGAAATTGGTCAAAGGAATTAATAGTTCATGAACTGAATTTTCTAGTCATTCTTTGCCATTGTGGATAAATCTGAGTATCAGTAAAAGCACAAATACCTACAGCAGCCTCATCATATCATAGAACCTAAAAATGAATTTGCAAAATCATTACTAATTTTTGCTTCTAATTTTCAGTACTATCTCATCTTATGATTTTTCTTTAGATGCCTCAGCTGTCACTGAAAACCTCTGGCTATAGAATCTCATGATCTGACTTCCTCACATGTAGACTTTTATGTCATGGATTGATTTCTAACCACTATTTGAGTAGGATGAAAGAAGAAAATAAATAAGCAATCTTTTGGAATATGTGGCACAGCTCAGAAAAAATAGCTGCTCTCCTACATATTGATTTCTGATAAACCTTTTGTCTGGTACTAACCATTAAATAGTCAGCCTAATGTTAGGGAAAACATGTTCTATCCTATACTTTGAGAATCAGTGACTGGTTACACATTTAACTGTTTACACATTTAGTCCAATAAATATACTGAATTTTGGTTTAATTAGAGCTTTGTACCTAAAGTGCTAGATATCATGATCAGCCTCTATAAATTCTAATGGAAAGGACTGGAGAAGTAGATGAGTATAATATATAATTGATATTGTCGTCACTTTTTTTCTTTTCTAAAGAAGGCATTATGTTTTTTCTCTCTTCTCCCTATTTTACTCACTCAAACATAACTTCCACCTTCTTTCTCTTTTTCTTCTGCATTTTCTACCTTTGCATCATCTGCTCCCCTTTATTTTGTTTCCTCCAGATTTGAATTTCCTTTTCTTTAGTTATTATTGTTATTTCAGTGATCATCAGTACTATCTCCAGAGTTGTTCATTTGCAGTAAGGTCTAATACTCCCAGGGGTTTGCTAACATATTTACATTTATTCCTTCCAACAACCATATATTTTGGCCACTGTGATCCTCATCCCCATTTTATAAGCAAGAAACTCGGGCACTAAAAACTAGGTCTTAAAGTACCTAACCCAGCAACCTGGCTGCAGTCTGTAACAATTATGCTATGCATTCTTTAATAGATTAATAAACATAAAATGACTACTCTTCCCAAAGTTCTTGCAATGTAATAAATATATATAGTACTTTCATAAATTTCAGAAAATTAGAAAATGTTTGTCAATATGTTTCTGTGGCTTCCTTTGCTCTTTGAAAACAACAGCAAAGGTATTTGTATTTATTCATTTAATAGTAAGAGTCTCTGTAAACTCCTTAAGGGAATTTTCAAACCAGTCATTTCATTTATGTTTACAAAAAGTGCAGCTGAGAAATCTATGTATATAATTACTGTTTTTTCCCTAACTAAGCCTTCCATTATTCCTCTGGAATTTCTCTTTTCCAAGTAATGGCTCGTTTGTTGGTGAGATATTCCTGAGTTATTCATTAACAGCTGCGAAACTGCTTTACCAAGTTAAAAATAAAATCTGTGTTTCAAAGGTTCTTGTTTGTTAAACGTGAGATGATTTACTTAGTTGCTTGTTTATAGCAGTTCTAGGGAGATGTCACTTTAGGAACATGCTTTTATCTGTAACACTATTAAGACTTCATTATATTCTTCCATGTTTGAGACTTTATTCTCTCATTTTTGTAAATCCTCTGCAATTAAATACTGACAAAATGGACTCACTTTTTACTTTTGTTTTACCCCTCTATTGATGTCATCTAGATAGATAATCAGATGACATGATCTATTAAACACCAATTAAGAGCAGAAAACAATAAATAGTGGTTAAACCCTTCAACTTAGCATTCAACAAAGTTGATATCACTGCTGTATCTCTCCTGACTTGTCCAGTTTCCTATTTCTTTTCAAAATAAGTTATATTACTATAATATTCATCATTACCTTCTTAGAGCTCAGTTGAACCTAAAGAGAGCTATATCTGATAAAACAATTCATACATGATCAAACTAATGAATGAAATACTCAATTATTGTCTTGTTTTGTACAAGGCATTTATCCTTTGAAAGGACATTTTTTGCTTGTTTGTTTAAGCTACTTCCAAAACTTCTTTCCTATTCTCTTTCATTCTTCCAGTTGTAGCTGGAATAAACTACACAGTATAATATATGATAAATGAGCATATTCAAATTATCTCTGAAATATTAGCATGTCTTGTTCATTTTCTATATTTTTTTAAAGTTTCAGATATAATGCTGAATGAATATAATGCTGGTATTCTTGAGAGAGCAGCATATATTTGATCTAGATAAAAACAGATTAGAGAATGTCTAAGAAAATTTGGTCCAACATATGTCACTGTGACAGACTCAGAGTTTTATACAACCCTAAATAATACATAAAATTTCAAAAATAGTTACACCCTCTTACCACATGTCCTTGTCAAAATTTAGAGTAGTTTTCACAAGATATTTTTTTCTGGTTTTAAAAATATGTATTTATGGAAAAACCACACTACACTGAAGTTTAGGGAAAATTTGGCCCTGAGCTAAGATCTCTGAGTAATCCCTTTATTCTCTGGGCTCTAGTTACCCACAAAAACAGCCAAAGCATTATGGCAGATGGTCTCCTGGGTGCTGGAAGGAGAACTAGGAAGGGAATAGGGGACTGCCAGTCCAATATGTTTGTATAATGTAGTTAGTTGACTGGCCTGTCTTAGGTCACTAATTTTAGACAGTGAGGGAGTGTAGGGTGATCAGTAATCTAAAGTGCCCTACGTGTGTGCATTATGATTTGTTGAATCTGTTGGTATTCTAGAACATCCTGAGTCTCTAGGCCATCATTATAAGCAGAATGTCTGGTGCTTTGATAGCCTGACTCTCAGTGTGTCCTTACCAATCTTTTTTGGGCCAGAGTTTGACTGGATTTGCTGAGTTTATCTCTAAAGATTGTTAGCCTGGCAAATTTGTTTTGAACTGATTGGTATGTTAGCCAAACCAAAGTTTTAAAATATTCTTCTTTATACCTGGATAAAATACTGTTCTTCCAAAGGAATGACATTAGAGTAAATGATGCCCTGGTAAATAAAGGTAGAGGTGTTTATGTATGAGAAAAGACCAAAGCAAGTTTCTGGGTCTCCAAGTCTACCTTCCTGTAGAGCTGCTTGATCCTTTCTAATAGCACTTCAGCAATGCAGTAGAGGAACTCTAAACCCCATCCATGTAACCTCTCTACCTGAGGATGGGGGCAGGAATAGGTCAAGGCAAAGGTGAAACCACAGCTATATCTCAGGTTGTCTGTGTGGTAAGATCTTCATTTACCCTTCTCAAGCCCCACCTTCCCCATCTCTGAACATGACAACCATATCTGCAGATGTGACCTTGCTTTTGTGATCCCAAATTTTTCTCTCTTCTACCTTCTTGTACTTGATACAAAAGTTGATGTGAGAAAATATAGTCTATTTAACAAGTTGCTTCCAAGTTAGAACCAGCTAAACTTCGTTCTAATCTTTGCACCTTGCTATCTAATTAATGTAGTAAAAAGGATATACAATATCTTAAGCTGAATTTTCTTTTCTGTTGAGAGGGGATAGTAGAAGTTCTGGGTAAATCATAGTTTAGATTCCTCCTAGAACTCTTGCATTTCTTAGTATGTATACATTTCTCTGCAGCTGGCAGCAAGGCTTGAGGGGCAGGTAGTACTAGTAAGTCCAGTTTTTGTCTTGTTCATAGAAAGAGCTGGTAGAAGAGTTATTCCCCAATGGGAGAGGATCTTTGGGGGAGCAACATAATAAGAACCTTGAAAGTGAATATTGGTACATGGAACATTCTAAATATAAGCTGGACTACAGGGTTCTCAAATTGTCTGGGATGGTAGTGAAAGGTTGGCATTATGTATTTGTGTTTTTAGCCCTTATAGTATATTGAGAGTTAAGAAGGCACTAACAAAAAAGGCACTAACAAAAATGGGCTGAGTTCACGTTTCTCTGAGGGAGACAAGGAATTTGAGAGGAACCAAGACTTTTCTGCTTGGTAACAACTGGGGACTGATAAATTTATGCCTTATACCTGCCAGCTCACAAAGGTAGAGATGTTTACTTTCCATAATTGATGAAGACTGCTTACTTAAGATGTCCTGGAAATCTAATAAGCAGTCAAATGAAAATAACACATACAGAGATCCAGTAACCAATGAGAAAAAGCAGCAAATGGATTCTAATGATTGGAGCTATGATAGAAAAAATATGGAAATTTGAACCAAATTTAAAGAAATGATAGTTATGAAAACGCATAGGGAGATTGAGGCAGAACTAATTAAATATTTTTGTATTCTACTTTTTAGTTAGTTCTAGTTAATAGATCATAAATGGGAATGATTGTCATTTCTGGGCTAAGATAATGAAGAGTTGATAAATCACTTTTATCTTGCTCTTTTACTGCCACAGTAGATACCATTTACTCTGGATGGAAACCCTTTAAAACAGAGGAAGATGGCCAGACCAATATTGAGTTATAACAGTGTGTGACAAAAAACAAAATTCAAAACTGAAACTTCTGTTGTATTAAGTCATGAAGATTTTGAGCTTGTCTATTACCATGACATAGCCCAGGGTTACCCTGTCAAATATTGACATTTCTTTGCATTTGTACAATGCCACTATGTGATCTATTCTTTAACTCCAAGTTACTTGAACACCAGGCAATTAAATCCATAGATGATTGAGGGATCAAAATATTTAGGATGATATATAGATTCTCTTTCTTTGAAGGCAAATTTTAGGGCATTGTTTCTCAAACTTTAGTGTGTACATGAATTAAATAGGCATGTTGTTAATCATCAGATTCTCACTCAATACACCTTGCTTTCTCCTAGTGATTCTGCATAATTCCAGCAACCTCCCAGCAATGCTAATGCTGCTGATCAATATGTGATACTTTGAGCAGCAAAGTGTGAAGAGGTATTTTAGAAAGGTCTTCTAACCTGGCCTTTCAAAACCTTGACAAAGTCAAAACTTAGAACTGTAAAAATTCAGGTAGCAAGGTTTGGGCTGGTACCACTGCAATAGATCCATTTGTGTATAATTAGACTTAATGTGAAAGCAATCACTTCTTCCTCCACTTATTTTTAAAAATAATTTTAATAGTTGGAAGACATTGGAAATAAGATGGCAGTGTGTTCTAAGTTAGCTGGGCTCAGGGAACTCCACCAAATCCTGTCACAAACTGCTCTTAAGGTTGGTGCTTCTGAGGCAGAAGTTCTCCAAGGCAGCATCATTGAACTAAATATTATATGTGAAGGATAACTGATCTGCTCTTTTTTAAAATTTTTTTAAAAGATTTATTTATTTATTTTTATACAAGAACCGGGGTACAGGACACATGTGCGGGAGGGTGAGAGGATTCACAAGAGACAGAGCAGGGAGCAGAACAGGCAGAATGATGAAATACACTGCTAAGGGGAGCAGTGGGCAAGACAGGAAAGGTCTGTTTCGCCATGTGGGATTCTCATTGGCCGGTTGGGATTGAACCTGCACTGCAGAGGCAGCGGACAGCTTCACAGTGCGGCACTCAACCGCCTGCGCCACCAGGGAAGCCCTGATCTTCCCTTAACCATTTCAGGAACCTATTCCAGTATACTCATACTTAATGTTTGATCTTTAGGAACAGCTACAGTATAAGAAAAAGAGACATTCTGTTGTTTTCTATCATTTCCAAGCCCCAGAGAGTTACCATTGCTGCAGTAATGTCATATTTAATATACACTTAGTCTTCTTCTGTGGCAGCCATTTTATTTCTAAGCACCTTCTTACTTTGAGTTAATTAGTCACTTTTTGATAGGCAAAATAACTTTCCCTACTGCCTATCCAAAACTTGGTATTAAGTCTGGAATTAGGGAAGCATGGGTGTATTTTGTTAGAATGGTTCAGAACTAAGTATTATGTGTCCCTCTATTACAGCTAGAAGCAAATTCAAGTGGAAAGCTAGAAAGCTGGAAAGCAAATGTCACTTTAAAGCTCTATCCTTTAAAGGAAAATTGATATTTTCAAAAAACTAAAAAAGAATTATTCACACATTTTTTCATTTAGAAAAATTTTCCTTTATCACCCTATGTCTTCTCAAGGATTTTAAACATTTTGACATATTTTTGCAAACTCAGATTCATTATAGTCTACTTATATTCATCGTCACCAGTGACTTTTGAGAGTTCAATTCACCTTTGCACAGCACATCTCTCTGATGTTATTGCTGTTTTAAATTTTCACTTGCCACATCTGAGTTCAAAAAATGTCACATTGATTAATATTTGTGTAGGCCAAATTAAATATGATTGTGAAACTCTCCAACTTTTAGGGTGGTGAGAATTTCAAACTTGTATATGGAGTGAGCTCTCTTTCTTCCTAGTATTGCATTGATCTCTCTTTCTTCCTAGTATTGAATGAAGGTACTCAGTAAATGGGAGAAAAAACATGACATTTAGTTTATCTTTGTCTCTGTGATGCCTATGTTTTAAGACTGTACATTTGAAAGAGGAAACTTCAAAATGTCCATGCCTTCTTGGATGTGGATATTCTTGAGTAATTCAGAGACTTGATTCAGTTACTATGCAGAATTTTTTCTCTGAAGTTATGGACCACTTCAAAATTTAATGAGGAATGACACTGGTAAACTTTATATAGGAATCCAGAATTCATTACAGAATTAGGAAGCCCAAGGAATTCCTAGCAAAATAAGTACAATAGAATCCATATCTAACCATAAAATTGTGAAAGTATACAAATGGAAAATCCACTTCTGAAAAATAATAGCAACTGATTTATTTTTCACATCAAGAAAACCAGAAGCTAAGAAAATTATACACTGAAAGAAAATAACTTTAAACTTAAAGTCCACAACTAGAAAAAATAAAGGCAAATTAAAGACATTTTAGAATAAGAAAAGTAAGAAATTATCACCACCAGACTCTGAATATATGAAACTCTAAAATGTGTTTTCAGTCAGAAGGAAAAAAGAAAATTTCCCTAAATGGTGAAAGAGAGAATAAAGAAGAAAAGTGGTAAAAATAATGGTGGTAAACTGTAAAACAACTATGGTATTTTGCAAGATTCAGTGCACATAGAAGAATAAAGTATATAATAATAAAAGAACATAATGTAGAAAAGAAAAAAAAAAAAAAGTGGAGTTAAAGAGGAGAAGGAAAATAAAACTCCACTTCAATTCTAAAAGTTTTCAGTCAAGGATACATCTAATTTTTCTGGCAATTAGAAAAGACCTAACAAGAAAAAAAGATTAGAGAAACAATGTTTAATAAATTTGAAACAAGAACTGAAAAATATAGAAAACAGAGTAGATGGGATAAGAATAAATATATAGCCAAATATTTAAACTCAATATGCTGTTATTACATTTCATGTAGGTAGAAAAGCTATTTCTGATAAAGATTGTTAGACCACTTTAAAAGCACAATTTTTTTTATAAGATATATTAAAACATAAGGCATCTGTGATGTTGAAAGTAAGGACCTAAGAAGTATTACCATGCAAAAACTAACAAAGAAAACAATATTTTTTTAAAGATTTATGTATTTACGCATACAGGAACTGGGGTGCAGGTCTTGCTTGTCTGTAATCTCTCGGGACAAGTACTCTATACTCACATTTGAAATCATAGCATCAAATCCCATAATTGGTAAGAATCAGCTCTAAAAAAAATAAACATTAAATGCAGAAATACAAAAGCATAATGGATTTTCTGAGTTGAACCTACTCTGGGCTATCCGTATTTTATGTGAATTTCCTAGTCAATGTGCTATACTTTTTATGGTTTTTGAAAGATTATCTTTTTTCTTAAAGATTTATTTTTATTTATTTATTTATACAAGCACTGGGTACAGTCAGAAGCGCGGGAGGGTGAGAGAATTCACCAGAGCCAGAGCGGGGAACAGAACAGGCCGACTGACGAAATACATTGCTGAGGGGAGCAGTGGGTGGCAGGAGAGGTCTGCGCGCCATGCGGGACCCTCCTCAGGTGGCCGGGGAGCAGCCGGGGATTGAACCGGCGCTGCAGAGGCTGCGGGCAGCTCCGCAACCGGCGCTCAACTGCTGCGCCATCGGGGAAGCCCTGAAAGATTATCTTTTGATTGAGGTAACTTTGGTTTGCAATTTTCTGTTTAGAGGTACAGAATTTTTTCTATATCATGAAACTTTATTTTAAAGAATATATTATGTATAATTTTAATTTTAGAGTATTTATTTTTAGTGTTTGCTTTGGCAGCACATATGCTAGAGTATTTATTTTTATTTTTTAGTGTATTTGTAAATAAATCTTCTGTGTCTGTCTATGTGTGTGTGTGTATGTCCATACATTTGATACACTTGGTCCGCACATTACATTTCATACACCAAGGTGTTAACAGTATTTCTCTCTCATTGGTGGAATTACAGGCTTTGTAATTCTCCTTTTTAGTAACTAAAAATTTCTAAAGTTATATTTACTGTTAAAATACATTTATATCCATACCAGTGTTCAAAGGTTTGTCTTCTTTCTTTTTTTTTTTTTATTTGAGCTAATATTCATTTACAGTTTTGTTTGTGTTTTAGAGGTATAACATTTCTTTTTCATATGATGTAACTTTCATTTGGAAGACCAACATTTGCTGTCCATATATATCTTAGCATGTAAAGCAAATAAGAATGAAAATTACTGTTTTGACCTATAAAATATTTTTGAATTGCATATTGAGTTAACTCAGAATGTTATTATAATGACAGAATCCATTTTTTTTTTTTTTTTTGCTTTTTTCCTTAAATGAAAAATTTTTTTCTCTGGCTGTTTCTCAGGGAGAACTTTCCTAATAAAGATAACATTAAAAGGGCCTCACAAATTTCCAAACCTAGTAAAAGGTTGCTACAAATATCGAGCTGAATAAAGTACATACTCCAGCTAAAGTGTCCTTTGCTATATCAATAAAAAAATACCAACTTTCCCATATCATGGTCCATTTAGAAAAGTATCAATTAGTTTTCTCTTTGCTAAGGAAAACTAATATTCAGAATATTTCTATAATTTTAGATCACACCTAAGAGGTTCAAGTTACTTATGCTGCTCTGAAAACAATGTTTTGTTGATTGATATTAATCATTTCAGCTTTTCTTGTCATTCTTTCTAACTTTCTACTTTGTTCATAAAATTTTAGCTGTATTTCACTTTAAATGATGAGTTTGAATATTATTCAATATAAGTAACTTAAACCTTCTTTAATATGACATTTAATAACGGAATAAATGCTTTGAAGATGGAAAGACCTGCCCTAGAAATGGATGCAGAATGTTTAAAGAGGCTGGAGATATGAGTACGTTAAAATGTCAGAGAGAACAAATGAACCAGAGGCAAGAGATGATTTTTTAAAGAGGTGATTAAATCACATCTTTCTTGGAAAACAAATGCATATTTTATATTCTTATAGAATATGCATTTAAATAAAATTTATCTCAGTATCAAAGTCTCCTTTTTCTTATTTAGGTAGCTTTAGTCTAAAAAACATTGCTATATTAGAGAACAAATACCACTTGCCAATAATCTTATTTATTGATCTCAATCTCTCTAACAAAGAATATAAATTAAAATATGCTAGCATTCATACACATAACATAAGGTATATATAATTTTACTACTGTTTTAAAAGTATAAACTAATTTCTGTAAGACAGAAATCATATTATGTGGTTCATCATTGCCAGTTAACATTTCTTAGTTTCCATTCTTTTTGGGTTCAGCAGATTTGAGCTACATTAATTTTACAGAAAAGTGCAACTGTATGAACATAGACATTGCCTATAAAGTCTTTCACATATGAATGATTCTGCTTCAGATTATAAGGAATGAAAATATTGCTGATATGGTCAGTCATGCTAAATAAACTATAACATTTTATTTTCTATAGTAGACTTTCTAGGCATTATTGTTCTGTCATTTTAGTCCTTTAAGAGTCTGAAAAATGGAAATGTGTTCTCTGTCTTGGAAAACTTATGTTCTGCATCATTCTAAGTCCTAGGTGCCCAACTGATAAGTTTCATAGGTGTGTGGAATCTAAGTTTTTTCCAATATCCCTATCTTTGAATTCTTAACTGTTTAAAGAAGTTATTCTTAGAACTGTGGCCACTCTCATGGGTCAAAAGATTTGATAAGACTAAGAATCAAGCTGGTTAGTGCTCTAGGATTTGTGATGAACTCTCCGCTCAAATCACTAAATGATAGGGGAAGAAGGTACATTTAACATAAGTTGTGCATTTTTTTGGGAACCATTTTGTTTTATTTTGCTTTTGATCCAAGTTGGATAAGACAGCAGCAGAAAAAACAAAATCTGAATACCTAATTTCTCTCAATCTAGTATACTTCCTAATTCATATAGGAATCATTGTGTGGTCTCTTTAAGTAGACTGAACATGTCTATTTTGGGGCATCATTTTTACATTTTGGTACCATCAATAGCTAGATCTGTTCCCCAGGATGTGTCTCTAGGGTGTATTCTTATTCACCTAACAAGTGAGAACATTAATGGCAGCTTTTCTGATTCTATATTAAAAGGAGACATTGTTTCTAGAAGAATGCAATATTTTGTAAATAATACTTTAAAAGATTACATCCTTGGCCAAAATACTGCAAATTAAAACACAACTACCTGATCTTTAAAGTTCTCTGGAACTTTAATTGTTTTTTGTACAGCAATTTATGGTTCACAGCAAATTGATGGGAAATACATATGCATATTTGCATGGTCTCCTCACCATTAATAATCCTACATATTATGAAACTTCATGGAAATATTAACTTTCAAAATCCTTAACTTACATTAGGGTTCACTCTTTTTGTTTCACATTTGTTAGTTAAACATATGTTTAATCACCTGCACCCATCATTATAATGCTATATATTTTCACTGCCACAAAATCTGTTTAGACTATTTTTCATGTCTTCTTCCCTCTCTACTCCCAGCAATCACTGATCTTCCAACTGTCTCCAAAAATTTTCTCAATTTTCGTTTCTCTGAGAAAATCCTATTTCTCCTTCAATTTTGGTTGACAATTTTGCAGGATACTGAGTTCTATTGATAGCTTAACATTTTTTTTTAATTAAACACCCTAAAAATCACTTTATTGTCCTTCCTTCTGTGGTTTCTGATAAAAAAATAAAATATTATGCTTATCTGTGGTCCTCTGTAGGTCCTTTTAACCCACCATACATACTGGTTTCTTTCATGATTTTTTTTTTTTCTTTAGCTTTGATTGTCTATAGCTTGAGAAAAATATCCTATGTGCAATTTGGAGTCGGGGGCAGGCATTTGCCCTATTGTTAGTTTTCTAGATCTGAAATTTGGTCTGACATTAATTTGGGGAAATTATCAGTCATTATTTCACATATTTCTTCTGCTACTTTCTTCTCTTTTCTGGTGGTAATTTTATTAATTGAGGGAACTTGCACATAAGGCTTGTTTTGGGTGTCCATATGAAGAGTAGATCTCTGTACCCTCATGCCAGCCGAAAGTTTTTATAAAATACATAACTGGGTTCAGTGTATAGACAAATACAGAGTGTCAACAACTCATTACTACCTCAAGCCTGTATTCTTGAGGTAATTTCTTGCTCACATAAGGCAAATAGAAAACATATTCTAAGGATGGGAATGAAGTGAGGAATCGTAGCTCTTGGGTCTAGCTCAAGGGACAACTGGTATTCAGATTCTCTTGATGATGTCCTGCAACACACCCATGGTCTTTCTACACTTTGCAATAATTAGGAGAGCATTCTTTTGTAATGCTGAATTTACATGTTATGTAGGGGCTTGTACCTTAGGAAATGTTATTAATTTCTCCCCCTCTCTCTTCTCCAGGATATTGCAACTCCCTGTGTTTATCACAGTCTCAGAGATGTCTCTCCATCATTTTATTATTTAGTTGACAGAAAGTTTTTCTCTCACTAGGTCTTTCTTTTTTACCTCCTCTATGCTCTCCAGGTTGTAGTTGTAAAAAATTCTTAACTATTTACTACTGTTTCCCACATCCTCCATATCACATACGTCCCTGAGATAATGAAGAAACAATCCTGTTGCCTATTTGAACCTGGAACAGTTGTAACATATACTCAAAACAATGCAATAAAGGTATTTTTTTCTCATTTTTACAAATTACAAAACTGATGAAAAGCCTAATATACTTATCTATTAAATGAATGACATGGTGAAAGTAAGTAATCCCAGAATGATGAATTGCAGAGGGTCAACATTGAAAATTATTAGATAAATTGAATTAGGCTGTGCTTGTATTAATGGATGGTATCACTTGCAAGATAGACATTTTAAGACTTAAATTTTAGAGAAAAATTAGCTTCCAAAGCACGGGGTTGCAGACTACACTTGATTTTGGAATTCTGTGCAGAACACATGCTGTCACTTGAACAGAATGTGGTAACAGATGCCTTTACTTACTTCTAGTGGGAATTGAGAACTTTGATTCATAAATACAAGGCTACTTGCCAGTATACCTAATGAGATTTCACATTCTCCCTCTCTGATACTTTGTGATCAGACTGTATGAACTTGTTTTATTACTTTGAACACTATGGACTACTTTATCTGATAATCAGGGAATTAGTATATAACTTACTGGGTCAGTGGTCACTCCCTTCATGAAACATAAGGGAAAGCAAAAGCAGAAGGGAAAAGATTAGATAAATGATAGATGATAGAAGATAGATAGATAGATAGATAGATAGATAGATAGAATGATAGACATAAATGAGACAACAAAATACAGATACAATTAAGGACTTAGACGCATGTCACAAAAATGTAAACCAGTTTGTAAGTTCACTTACTAAAATCTGAAGGTAATGTAATTGTTAACTCTAATAGTATTTTTAGGCCCAAAATCTTCTGCCTCCTTTTAAAATCTAAATGTTTACGAAAGTAGCAGATTTAGTTTTTTATTTTTTTTCAAAAACATTTTTTTACATTGCAGAATTAAATTTTTAATTAAATATTTTTATTTTTGAATTTTTGTACATTTATTCAGAGTTTGTACAAAATTTACCTTTGTAAGAAAAAAAAACAATTCATTATATGAAAAATTATGGTTGAGAAATATCTATAAATATCAACATATTGTTACGGGAGGTAACATACAGTTTTTAAACTTTAGAAATTGTCATGTAATTACAATATAAGCATTCAAGTTATATTTATGCAAAGTAAAAATTACTCTTATCCAGGTTTTTTTGATGTATTTTTAAAGATGAATTTTAGAATAGTTTTGGGTTCATAGAAAAATTGAGAGGAACGTACAGACATCCCATATACCATGTCCTCACAAATACACAGACTTTCCTTATTATCATCATCTCCTACAAGGGTGATACTGTTTAACAACCACTTATTTTACTTTGACATAATTATCCAGAAGTCCACAATTTGCATTATTCACTCTTGTTGCCTTTCTGTGAGTTTGGACATAAAATGTATAATGCTATAAATCTATCATTAGTATTATAGAGAATATCTCTTATTTCTTTTATAAAACTTCTTTTAGCCTAATTTGAGCTACTTATGTATCTGAAATGCATAATTTTAAACTATTTTTAAAATCAAATCAATACACAGTTATAACCAATATGTTTAATTAAAAACAATTGTATTAGTTTTTGCGGTTCTTTAAATATGTGGATTTACTCTAAATTATGCTATTAAGTAGGTTTTCAATATTTATTTTTATAATTTACTTTAGTTGATTCCTTAGAAATACTTGAAATTAATAAAACAAAAATTTAGAGTAAAAATGTCAACATGGAAATTTTAATTTTAAAGCTCTGTGGAGAAAAGCAAAATTGAATTAAATTTTATGACTAAAGTCAGGTATTTTTAGGTATTTTAGTTTCATTTATGCTCTCAATTTTAAATCTGACCCTGCTGCCATCCAGTAATAGGGCAAAGCAATGAACTAAATATTTTTATCTGAAGAGAAGCAGCATACCTTTATTTAGAAGCATACATTTATTTAGGAAGTAAAAATATATTCTGACAGTAAAATAATCAGAAAACAGACTTTCTCCTGGGTCTATTACTTAAGACATGGAATAGATAATGGTCTATACAAAGAATCAAAACCATGCCTCATGTAATGACATTTACCATTATTTAACAAGAAATAAAGACAGATTCAGATAAGGTGCAGGGGAAAATGGAGCCCACGGGAATGGGATTACAGGGGTAGAGTTAGAGTGTTCTAAGATTTTACATTTAGGATTTACAGTTGATTGTGTGCAGCATTTTCAGTTTTGCTATCGTGTTTCAACTGAGGTAATCCTAACAGAATTGTGGTGCAATCACTCCAATTAGTTCAAAACAGTGAATTGGAACTTTTTAGCAATCAAACAAAAAGATAAGTGACAATTATGGTCAGAATTGGGGGCCAGAGGAAAAAAAATACATTACCATTATCATCAATTGTGCAACTACAAGTGGATAGAAAAATGTGGGGTGCAGTAATAGCCATTGAGGAGATTTTCACTGCCAGAATGGAAGAATAAAAAGTGTAAATTGTACCATGTGAAATTGCAAATATTTAATATTTGTTTACCTACAAAATAACAACTTTATATGATTCAAATTAATAATTCAGCAGTAGTGAAGAAAAAGTTTAGAATCAAAGGAGGGAGGGTATAAAGGAACAAAGTTGGTGGTGCTTGAATTGTAGCCTGAGTGAGGAAAATACATACATTTAGAATTCAATACAAATGGAGGATATGATCTGAATTCCGAAGATGTGTAATATATACACAATGGAATATTATTCAGCAATCTAAAAAGAGAAACTCATGCCATTCCCAGCAATGTGGATGGAGCTAGAAGGAATTATGAATTCCTTGGGTTTCTTAAGAGATGATTCTGCATTAGTCAGACTAAGTATGTTTCCAGTTTCTTCGTTTAGTTCTAGACCAATTGTCTGCAAATAGTTTTGTGAGAAAAACAGTTCATGAGCTCTTATTTTTAAATGATATATAAAAATCTCTGTGGCTACATTTGGAGAATGAGCCAGAGATAAACCTGAGAAGAAAAACCTATTTTTCATTTTATATTCTATTATTACATTTAGTTTTTGCCATGTACTGGTTTACTTTTGAAATGGAATATTAAACTTTAAGAAAATATAATATACTGAAATAAAATCTGGCTCAAATACCCAATCCACACATATGGTAACATATATACATAATATATACATATATTGCACAAAGAAACAACTGGACAATCACTATATGACAATCTATGCCATGATGCATTTGATGCACTTATAGCAAGAATATTTCCTAGAATCTTTCCATCTCAAATAATAAGTATTTCTTCTACATATAAATGTGACAATTAAGGAAGGCAGTGATCTTGGAAGGGCAGTCAAATTCCCAGAAATAAACTAGTAGAAATACAGCTGGGACTTTAGAGACTGGAAGGAGGTTTAGCAATGTAAATGTTGTTACACATTCAAAAAACTAGCAATGGGGTAATATGCTTTTTCAGCTCAGCAGCTGAAATGTACTGATTTCTATTATTCATTATGAGATTTATCTACCCACTCCAACAGAGTGAATGGATGACTGGTTTGAGCAGTTCTTTTACTAATGAGCAACTCCTAGGCCACTATATAATGTAAATCAACAATCTCCGTTCTAATCTCTTCCCACCCCTACCTAGGGGTCCAGAGTTGTGCCAGGGTGGTCATATCATATGACATCAAACTGGCATGAAGACAGACATGAAAGAAACTTTGTAGAAAGAGCTTGTTGTTTGAGAAATTCCAAGCCTTGACTGCCTTGGGATATAATCAGAGGAAAAACAGTATTTCCAATCTTTGAATGTCATCTTTGAGTGCCAACCTACCAGTTATTAGTATATCGCATGTTAATTATTTGGCATATGAATTTTGAATTCTGGATTAATTTTTTCCATGTTCAGAACATATACAATTTTTTCAGAAAATACATAATTTCCCCATGTTCAGAAAATACACAAGCAATGAACTTGTTAAAGTAAGTCACCATACTCATTTAGAAAAAAGACAGTAAAAAATTACAATGTAATATCTGATATATGTGCAAATAGTTATAACATACTTAATATAAATAATATAAAATAAATAAATGGATGATTATATATGCTTACGCATTTCTGACTTTGTATGTTTAAAAGTATAATAATGAAAACAAACATAGTTCTTGAAAATAAATTGATGGAAATATGTTTATGAAAAAGTATAAAAGATAATTTTTTTACCATTCTATAAAATAGGGAAGTAAATGTGGTTTTTAGAGGACATTTTAAATGATAATATTAAGAGTAAATACATGTCTCTCTTTATGGAGAGGACAATAAAGTGTGGTTAAAGATTTGAAAACTGCTTTAAAAATTGGGCCTCCCCAGTGGCGCAGTGGGCTGAGCACAGCGCTGTGAAGCTGTAGGCAGCCTCTGCAGCATGGGTTCGATTCCCGGCCTGCCAGAGAGATACCCAGATAGTGTGGCAGACCTCTCCTGTTGTGCCGGCTGCTCCCCTCAGCAGTGCTTTTGGTCTGTCTGCCTGTTCTGCTCTCTACTCTGTCTCTGGTGAATCTTCTCACCCTCCTGCACCTGTGGCCCGTACCCAAGCTATTGTATTAAAAAAAAGAAAGAAAGAAAACTGCTTTAAAAATCCATATTTCCTCTGAATTGGAGGATTGGAAACCAGTAAGGAGAATAGAACAATTAAAAGATAAGGAATATCTCTTTGAAGCTATGCTCATTCCCTCCACTGATGAAAAATAGCACCCCCAAGGTTTGTGCTGGAAGAGATGTGAACAATTCCATTGTTTTTCTTAAGCCTGGAGTAAGGTGTTAGAGACAGGAAAAATCTCTTCTCAGCAATTATGTTAGCTGAAAATGAGTGACAAAGACAGTTAGATATAAAAACAAAAACATAGGATCTTAGCATAATAATAAACCCTAAGCCTTTGGGAACATGATCCCACTAAGTCTGCAAATTAAATTGCAACTAAATCTCAACTAAAGTTACAAAATTGCTTTGAAATATGCACAACAAATCAACATAGAAAGACCTTACTTTTATGAGTACAGATAGTTCTATACCTCCACAGGTGTAGGAATTGTACAGTTTTTGAACAAAGGTATACAGAAAGGACATAAATTTAAGCCTCTGCTCTCCTCAGGTAGTTGATGACAGACATGCATTTTCAATCTTTCTCTGCTGACTTTGCAGAGAAACTTGTTCTACTTCTAGGTCCTTGAGGACATCTCCATGCTCTTGTGAGTATGTTTCTTTATGGAAATGATCTATTCTGTTTGTGCCCAGTCACTAAGTAGAATCCTTATTGAAAATGGACTCATTATTTAACAATCATAGATATCAATCTCAAAATAAGATTTTTTGGAAGCCTTCCCTATTATCAGGCATGCAGTTCCTTGTGGATATTTACCAGAACACTAACCCCTTCTTGAGTACATTTTCTGACTCTCTTCGGAAAATGTTTATTTTGTAAACCCTCTAAACCTTACAACTCTCAGTGCCAGTTTGTTTTTCAGCTCTATGGACCCTAATTTCATCATTATGAATAAATTATAACTAATACTTAGGGTACTTGGTAATTTTTTACATGTATTCTCCCAACACCTTACATACCTTCATTCATTTAATCTTACCAAAAAAAAAATCTATTTATGCATTTCTCGCTGGTAGTTATTTCAAAGTGATATTGGTTCATTCCTTCCTTCGTTTATTCTATCCTTCCTTCATTTGTTCATTTAATAAGAATTTACCAAGCATTTTATTATATGCCAGTTATGTGTGTGATACTAACATATGTCAGTGACCAAAAATGATCTGATATTTTCATTTTGGAGTCTTATTCCATGCCCATATTTCGTGAAGTCATTCACGATAGATTGATATTGTTTTACTTATTTTAGTCAAAAATGGCAGAGAATTGTGTATATCTATCCAAGTTTGGGGGGTATACTGGGCCAAACAGAACTCAAACAGTTTCTTAAGTATAAGATTTTCTGAATCTTATATATTCTGAGTATACTAAAAATACCAAAACTATTTTGAGTACTCCCGCAACATTATTGACAACTTTAACATATCAACACATTCCTGGCTCAACCAACACTAAACAAAATCTGATCCATGTAAACATCTCATTTTTTTGTCCCATATCTCTATTTTTCAATAAAATACAAACCCATTTTTATCCCACTTTATCATTACTCATTGCATTAAGAAATTGTTGTGCATTCTTCTGATGAACTTTTTCTCCTCTGCAGAATCCTCGAGTTTCTTAGCTGATATTTCCATTGTATACTATTTTAGGGATTTCTTTTTATCATTTTTGTTTAGTGATAGATTTCAACTCAATTTGGTTAAAATTCTTTCCTTTTGGAAAACTATTGCCCCGAAGAGTCTTGCCTTTTATAACTCTCCTCTGTTTATAATCTATTCTATAAATTTAAGGATTTTGTTTCCATTTTTTAAATTCTAAACTCAGTGACCTTGGGCAACGTGTGATAGTTCTTCTTTATTAGAAGTTTTTATTATCACTTAACTAAATGTTTATCATACCAATATGGCATATGCATAAAAACAAATTAAAATACCTAAAGAAATCTAAGAATGAATGCGTAGAAATCAATGAAATCGAGAAAACCAGGAAAACTTGAAATGATTTGGAGATTTCTTGTATGTAAAAATAATTGCTATATTTTTGTCTCTCTAGATGACAGCCATTAAAGAGTAAAGTCAAATATTATTTTAGAAAAAAACAGTTTGTCATCATTTTGCTACTATCTGGTGTTTTCACAAAATTTCCCAGAGTGCAAAAAATTATAGATTAAATTATATCATAATAAATCAAAATTGATTCCTATGTACTCCTTGTTCCTCAGCATTGGGTACTTAGAGGGAGTATGCCTTCTGCCAAGATGGGAATATATCTAGAACAATGGCTGTGTAGGTCCACATCAAACTGCTCTGTGTCTCTGTGTACCAACTAGCCACAGAAGGACTTATGTTTTCATAGCTCTTAGTGTCATCACTCTTTAAGCATGACATCACATTAGTTCAAATGCATATCAACTGGCAATCTGTTTAAATTGCTCTTTTTAAAAATTGAGCAGTTCTGGCAAAATGGACGGATATTAAAGATACTGGGCTCGTTCCTCTCACAAATAACAAGACAACATATAAATAAAGTCAGCAGTCTCTGATAAAAGACAGGACTGGACAAAGGAGAGAGCAAGAACATCAGAGAGTGTTGGGGAAAACTGTAACATAATTTCTCTTGGAAAGTCACCAGGGCAGTGTTACTCATGACAGGGAGGGACGGTTGTGATAAAGGACTTTTTTTTTTTTTTTTGGTTAACTGAAGGGCTCACATTCATTTTGGGGACCACAGCACTAGGAGACTCCATTAGACAGGGGAGTGTACACAAAAGGTTGTGTAAAACACATATAGTTTAAAGCACCTAGACCCTGGCAGCAGGAGTTTGCATTTTAGGGGAAGGCTCCGTACATGACCACTCTTGGGAACAGCCCCCAGCCATGGTTCTACCCTGACTGCAGCCCCCTCTCCATGGCACAATCCTGGGGAGGACTGAGATATGGATGTAAGGGAAGTCATCATTTATGGACGACATCTACAGACGCTGAGAAACACACTCATCTCATTTCCCTGTGATCATAATTGGGACTGCAGTCAGCCTGTCGTCCAAACCCACAGTTCCCAGATCAGTCTGTTCTGGCAGGTATACCTGGGCGAAACTACTTATCCCAGAATCCATGAATCAAAGATTGACTTCAGCTGATGGGTGAGTGTTAGGCGGAAGCTCTGACTGAGGAAGTGGCCTAAAGAGAGGGCCGTTGCGATCCTCTTCTCACGTCAGGCAACTGCAGGCCCTTAGGAAGCATAAACTCTTGGAACCTCTTGCCTCCTTGAGGTCCAAGCTTCTACCCTACACAGATTCTAGCTCCAGTCACCCAAGTTGCGGTGCCAACCTATAAAGTGACACAAACCCTAGGATTCTGTGCAAATAATTCTGGGTCAACAACCTACCTTGCAAACTAATTTTTTTAAGATTTATTTATTTAATCATATAAGAACTGGGGTATAGGCCAGAGGTTCAGTGGGTGAGAGGATTTACCAGAGAGAGTGGGGAGCAGAACAGGCAGATCTGAGCAGCAAGTGAGAGGAGAGTTCTGCTGCGCCATGTGGGTAGCTCCCTAGTGGCCCGGAGATTGAACTCATGCTGCAGGGACTGCGGATAGCTTCATAGTGCTGCATCTTAACCACTTGCGCCACCAGGGAGGCCCCAAACTGTAATATTAATATGAGGCCAACCCATCAAGTTAAAAAAAGGTGTTTAACTTAACCAATAAAAACTGAAAATAAGGAGACAGAACAATATACCCCAAATGATGGAACAAAAAAACTCTGGGAAATATCTAGCAGCTGTAGCAATAGATAAAGAATTTAAAGAAACAGTCTTAACTATGCTTATTTTCATAAAATGATAGACAAACAAAATGAGAATTATAGGATAGATAAAATATGAGAAAGTTTTGAATGGAAAAAATGAACTTAAATCGTTCTACAAATAAAATAAAAAAGAAAACAACAGACTCAACAATAGATAAGAAGCAGCTGATGAGGGCAATGAGCTGTTGAACACAAGGTAGTGGAAAACATACAAATAGACCGGAAAAAGAAAAAAAAAATTGTGTAGAGCCCTATGTGATAATATGGAGAAACAAAATCACATCAGGGACCTCCCTGGTGGTGTAAGGGGTTAAGATGCAGCACTATAAAGCTATTTGCAGCCACTGCAACACAAGTTTGATCCCCCGCCAGGGAGGTGACTCACATGGCACAGCAGAACCTCTCCTGACTTGTCCGCTGCTCCCCTCAGCAGTGTATTTCAGTCAATCTGCCTGTTCTGTTTCCAGCTTTGTCTCTGGTGAATCCTCTCAACCCCCACCTCTGGCATGTACCCCAGTTCTTGTATGCATAAAGAAATAAATCTTTAAAAAAATAATCACATCATAGTGGAGAGGAGGAGAACTGAGTAGAAATTGTATATGAAGAAATGATAGCTGTGAATATCCCTAACTGAGAAAGGAAACATACATCCTGGCCCAAGAAACTCAAAAAGTTATAAACAAAATAAATCCAAACAGACATACACCAAAACATATTATTAAATTGCTGAAAACCAGCAAATTGGATTAAATAATTGGATGTAAGACATGAAGTCATAAAATACATAGGAGAAAATATTAGTGATGTGTTCCATGATATCAATGATAGAGATGTCTTTGGAAAATCAACCCTGATAGCAAGGGAAATGAAAACAAAAATTAAAAATTGAGTGGGTATAAGGGCAGGAATGGGCACAGTGCAGGTTCTCTATGACCCAAGCAGATGGGGTAAAGGAGAGTCCTGGAGAGTCCTGGAGGCCTCAGTGGCTTTTCAAGTTTTTATTGGGATTTTACTGGGTACATGGCAGGCAGGGGTGCCAGGGGACTGGGAGGCTGGCAGGCCTCCCAGCCCCCACCAAGTCTTCACTCTTTTTGGGCTATTCTGGCGTTCTCTCGGGTTCTCTCTGCTTCTCTGCTCTCCTGCTTCTCTGCGTCTTTCTCAGCTTCCACTGGTGTCCCCGTGATGCCTCCCTTAAAAAGCCCAGTCTTAGCCCAGGTGAATCCCATCTACCTATGCCCACACCCTTCTCCAGGTGCCCGCCATCAGGCATGCATTCAGGACCTCAAGGATCCATCATCTATCCTGATGGCGGGAGGGCAGAAAAGCCTGACACTTTCACTTACCCTACAGTGGGACTATATAAAATTAAAGTACTTTTGTACCACCAAAGAAAAAAAAGTATCAGACTAAAAAGATAGCCTATTGAATGGTAGAAGTTATTTACACACTAGAAATCCAACAATAGGTTAACATCCAAGGTGTATAAGGAACACTTCTTATTTAATAAAAAAAACTACTTAAAAATGGACCAGAGATGTGAATAGACATTTCCAAAGAGGATATGCAGATGGCCTACAGACATGAAAAAATGTTCATGATCACTTTTTATTAGAGAAATGCAAATCAAAACCACAAAGAAATACATCTTACACCTGTGAGAATGGCTTACATCAAAGACTGTTAACATGCATTGGCAACGATGTGGAGAATAACCCTTATCAGCTGTTGGTGAGAATGTAAAATTAGTGCAACCATTTTGCACAGTGGTATGTACCTTCCTCAAAAAACTAAAAAATAGAAATACCATATGATCCAGCCATTCCATTTCCAGGTATCCATGCAAAGAATACAAAATCATCAGTTCAAAGATATATATCCATCACAACTTTTGTTGTAGCATTATTCATAGGAGCTGCGAAATGGAAGTAACCTAAGTATACACTGACAGATAACAGGATAAGGCTGATGTGGTATATATACAAAATGCTACTATCCAGTTATAAGGAAAGATGAAATTTTGCAGTGAAAAGGAAGGAAACTGAGATTATGTGAAGCAGAGTTAGAAAGATAAAGACATACTGGATGATTACACCTATGTGGGCAATATAATAACTAAGCAGGCAAAAGGACAAAGCAAAATAACAATAAACTAGTGGACATTTGTAAGGGCAGGAAAGGCCAGCAGACGGGGTAAAGGAGGAGAGTCCTGGAGCCCTCAGTGGCTTTTGCAGGCTTTTATTGGGATTTACCAGGTGCACAGCAGGCAGGGGTGCTGGGAGGCCGGGAGACTGACAGGACTCCCAGGCCCCAGCAAGTCTTCACTCTTTCTGGGCTCTCTGGCCTTCTCTTGTAGTCTCTGCTCTCTCGTGGGTCTGCTTCTGCTTCTCTGCTTCCGCTGGCGTCTCCATGATGCCGCCCTTAAAAGCCCAGCCTCAGCCAGGTGAATCCCATCTACCTATGCCCACACCCTTCTCCAGGTGCCCGCCATCAGGCATGCATTCAGGACCGCAAGGATCCACCATCTATCCTGATGGCGGGAGGGCAGAAAGGCCTGATACTTTTACCTTACCTTACACATTCTAAATAGAAATGAAGCACCGAAGATGAAGAGAGTAGAGATGGGGAAAAGCGTGGAAGGTGTATAATGACTCGTGGTGGGTGTTTTATTTATTTATTTTTACGTAAGAAAAATTGAAACCAGAATGAGATAAGCAAAGACTAAAAGAGAAGCTTTCAGCCCGCAGTGAGACTGGCAATGCAGATGACTAAATTAATTCACTGATGACCAAAAATTCCATCCACATTAAATTCTGCACAATCAGATAGCAAAAGCATTTCTGCAGTAGTCAGAAATCACATAACAATTTTTTCTTGTGGGGATAGAAGGAGA
Source organism: Talpa occidentalis (assembly GCF_014898055.3). NCBI lineage: Eukaryota > Metazoa > Chordata > Mammalia > Eulipotyphla > Talpidae > Talpa > Talpa occidentalis. The sequence continues at coordinate 51,078,955 of NW_023605305.1, forward strand.
TTGATGATTCTTTTGCCTACAACTTGAATACTGTGTGATCAGTTTAGTAGAGACAGCAATGGAAAACAAGCGGTTGTATCTAAATTAGCTAAACAATTGGTAATTAACATTCTCAAAGGCTGTTGCGTGTTACTAACCACCTGTTTTTAAGTTGCCACAGATTAGTAAAGTTTTGGTTTCTGAAGTAGGAGGGGTGGCCATGCAAAGTAGCAAGATGATTTGCAAAATACATCGATATCCACTGTTTTTACGACTGTGATGGCTATTTTTCACTGTATAGATCGAACTCTTAACACACTGTTAAGGGAAACTGTCAGTCAACTTACCTTTTACGACAGAATTGCCATACGACCAATGAGTTTTGTGAAAAAAATTTGCAACAAAGAATTTAACAGAATCTGCTCAGCGTGGAAAATTCTGACTGAAAATCAAATCTCTCCTGTGAATTCAGGTAGCGTAAATAATTTGTACTTTTTCTTTTATCATTAACAATATTTTGCATCAGTTTAGTTTTCAAATATATTTATTCTCTGTTAACTAGAGTGGTTATTCTTAAAGATAAACAGTATTTCTCAAACTGCTTACTCCTATAATTATGCACAGTGGTAAGTAGAGGATGCAATTGTCACATTCAAACTTTTGAATGATAGTCATTTTTTTTTTTAAAAAGTGAGAATAGCTTTAAAATTTCTTGATTTCAAAAGCATTTTTCTCATTTAGAGGCAAATTGATGTTATAATTTCTTCTGGCTTTTTATTCTGTTTGCAGGCATTTGTAGTTACTACAAAATACAGACTAATACAACATGTGTGTTATTGTATTGTATTTGTATGTATATGTTGAAACCCATGTTTTCTATTAATAATGAACCATTAGCATTTGCTCATGACATGTTGATAGCAATGTAGCTTTTAAGGTGGCAAAACATAGACATTAACAGTTTTTAATTATGAAGAATTACATATGAAAATGTGGCACAGTTATTCAGAATTTCAATTTTATATATACTGGCCATTTGTGATTATTTTTTGTGGCTGTTTATATTATTTGCTACTTTTTTCCATTGGTGTTATCATTCTTTTATGAACTTATAGGAATTTTGTATATACTGGATTTATTAAGGTTGTGTTTTAAACAGATATTCCAAGTATTGCCCTGGGTCTCATATGTCTTTATAAAATATAGATCTGGTTACATCAATTCTCCCTACAAAGAAATTTCAATAACTTCTAATTGCTCAAGGCATGTATACTTATACTCTTAAAGCACAACTATCTTCTTGGCCCCGCACATGTTTCACTATTTAGTATTTCTGGTATTTCCAGCTGTAACTTCTCTAATTTTGCCTAATAAGTTACTGCTCTTCCATTGAATTTCTGTCTGCTTTTGTCTTGTCATTCTCTTTTTTTGCTATAGATTTATATTTTTATCGTTCATTTATTATCATGTTAAAAATTATCACGAATCAGAGAGATCATTCTTTGGAGCCAGAAGTCCATATTTTAAAGTTGGTTTTATAAAGATATGGGAAGGGATCGATGATTCAAATTATGTAAGGGCTTATAACATTTCTCCTTTTTTTCCTTAATGGATCATAGGGATAAAACCACTTATCATACCCACAGTCTTTGAGCATCTACTTTTTGACAAAAGTAGATAAAAGATAAAAGATATGATCCTTCTTCTCAAAAGTCCAATGTTGAAAGGAAAGAAGTTACCACCACTTTGGTAAAGAGGGGATGCTTAATGGAAGTGGTAGTAATTGTTCTATCTTTAAAATATGGATAAGGTTTCAATGGTGAATCTAGGAGGGAACAGCATTACCAGATGAAACAGTGTCAGCAACACTGATGCTGACCTTGTCAGCAAATGGAAAGGGAAAGCAGAGTCTTGCTGTTTCCACATACAAATGAATGAAAATATGTCTCAATATCTGTCTGTCTCTTTACCTACCTACATACTTCTCTATCAATATGCATCTGTTGTTTTTTTTTTTTTCTTTCTTTCTTAAGTAGAAATGGATTTGGGCAAGTGATATGGTATACATTTTATTTTTTTAAATATTTATTTATTTATGCATCAAGAACTGCGGTACAGGCCAGAAGTACAGGTGGTGAGAGAATTCACCAGAGACAGTGGAGAACAGAACAGACAGACTAATTGAAATACACTGCTGAGGGGAGCAATGGGTAAGACAGTAGAGGTTTGCTGTGCCATGTGGGTAGCTCCCTAGCTGGCCAGTGATCAAACTCGTGCTGCAGAGGCTGCAGTTAGCTTCACAGTGCAGTGCTTAACCCCTTGCACCACCAGGGAGGCCCTACGTTATTCCTTTATAGGAGCAATCACTATCTGTCGGATTTCAAGTGAATGTAGTTTTATGTGTAGGCACTTTCCAAGGTGCAAACATAATATACTGTTTTAGATATAGTCAACACTTAGAGCTATGATTGATGTTATTTTTATTATTGAGGTTGAATTTACCTTATCAATATACTAACCTAAACAGCTGTTATAAGAGAGTTGCGTTAAAAATAAAGTTCTTAAACATGAACATATTTTATAAATACTGCCTTGGCTATTTATTACTTACATGAAAGAAATAAGAAAAAACATCTGCTAGCTAAAAACAAAAACCTCTGAATACTTCAAAATGATTTCCACTAGGGTATTGTCTGAAAAAGAAGAAATGAATACTATGATCCCCTGTAGACTCTAGCACAGTATTGTAGAAAAGATATGTTTAAACTACCATTTCTGCCCACCTGTGAATTTCCCGATCAGTTATTTCATTTCTCTAATATAATTGCATGACAGAACAAACACAAATTAATGTTACCGAGCCTCAGTGGAATTCATTTTGAAGTGTTTATATGCACTACTGAACTAAAAAAAAAAAAGTAGCAGATGCCTCTATCAAAGAAGTAGTGACGATGTATTGTTTTGTTTCTGTGAGCACACATAGAGTGAGAGTGCTTGTCAGTCATGAAAAGACTTGGACTTCAATGAGATGGCTATAAGCCGCTTCTAAAGCTACAGATCCAAATAGTACAGCTGGAGAACAAGTGTTTGACGCTTAAAAATATTGTGCCTCTAGGACTAATTATGCTTTTGCAAACTTGGTAAAACATTGCTGTTTATTTAAACTTCGGCTGCAAAAGATCTCCCTCAAATGAATGGTAGCTATCGGAAGCCTGCACATAAACATCTATTTTGTGGAGAAACGGGCAATTAAGGACTTGTAATGAATTCTAGTCTTTTTCAATCTCTTTAAAAGAACACTATTGAATCAAAGAAAACAAGATATGAAGACTTTTTTAAAAATCTGCCCTTTTTCTGATGACTTAAGATACCAGGAAAATAATTCACTTTTCTACGTGTTGTGCATTTATATATTCATTTCTTTTTACAAATCCAAGGTTATAATTCATGATCCCTTAGAAGACTTGACATATAATTAAACATTTTAAATTTCTTTAACTATTCTGGGTAGGTACAATTCTAGAGATATTTCTTTGATAATTCTAGCTACATGACAGAGATTTGTTTTATAGGTCCATAGTTTTAAGATTACTTTAAACTCTTTAAAATATTCAGGACATATCATACAATTATATGATGATGTTCCATAAATACTGAATTTATATTGTTATACATGAATATATATTCATGAGTATAAAATCCTGTGTATCTGGGACTTTTCAGGAGCATAACAGATGAAAAACCATGCTGATATTATAGGTATGCTATTCCCCTGTGATAAACTGGGCCAAAGTTAAAGAATACAAAATTATTTGGATTTGAAAGTTCCTATGTTATAAGTAACACCAAGCTTAAAAAAATACAAAGTAAAAATAAATATTTTTACCAATGGATACTTGATAATTACATCAAAAGTTTTACCTTGAGAAGACCAAATATTTCAGCGATGTGGAGCTTTGTGAAGATACTGAAACCACTCCTATGAAGCCTTACTTCCTACATGGAGTGAATGTGCTAGGAAAGGTCAGGCTGCTCCCTCGGTCTCCAATGGCGTTCTCCCCATGGATTGCACGTGGTGGAATATCTTTTATCTCTTGCAACTGTTGGTGCATTTTTGATATTCTGAGTCATAAAGAATTCATAGAGCAAAGAAAAGCAAACAATTACAAAACTAGAAAGGGCTCAAGTCTAAGTATTGCCTTATGCTAGACTCTCCTGCTTTGAATTTCATGAGCATTTCAAGTTGAATTGGAATGCCATGAAAGTTTCAAGGCAATTATTTGGGCTTCACCTGCATCAACCCGTGCCTACAGTGCTTCTCTTGCTATAAAAACAAACAAATGAACAGCAACGATAAAAGTAAAATACTTATCATGTCTCTTATAAAGCAACACTAATAACAGCATCTACTAACACATGCTATCCATATAGAATTGACAATGCTATCATTCCATATAAACAGTGTGTTATTAGTGAATATGAATGACTATGTATTTGGTTACGATAGTAATGAATTAATGACATTTTGTTCTGCCATCTCTTAAATAAATAAAATATCTATGTTTATATTATTTTTCCCAGTGTCACTTTCAAGCACTTAGGATCTATAAGATAAATTTATGAGATAACTTTTTTCTGTCACCTGTAAAATTAGAGATTGTAGGAAGGACTGAATGTCATTTTGAAAATCTCTACCCTAGTGCCTGTCATATAACAAATGCTCTATAAATGTTTGTTGAATCCAGATATTGTTCCCTTTGGGACATTTTTCCAGTTCAGATAGCATCACTGTTTTTAGCACTTGGAAGTAATGCCACTGATAATTTAATGAGAGAAATATAATGGCTAAAAGTAGCACTTAATATTATTTTGGATGTCAGAATTAAAGTTCTGTTGTATTTTAATGGATGCTAAGATTGTTTCTAAGTAGAAGCATAGTAGATGGGTACATATGCTATGAAATCTGAGGGTCAACAAACACCAAATTTACTCAGCCTTTTCTAAACAAAGTCCCCTACTGTGGCAATTTCATTACTGTAATTATTTCCTCAGTCTTTCCATTTCCAGAATGGATCCTCTAGATGGAGTAACAATTTACATGTACATGTACCCCTTTATTGATAGCACATATCTTTTTCCCGGTACATAAGTCACTGCATAAAGTTCCTTGAATGGAAATGCTGGTGATTATAATGCAGGCACAAATAATATTATGTAAAGGGCAGAAAAATAATAACTAATACTAGTTTAGGTGGTGGGCAAGGAGAAAGTTTCATGGAACATATTCATGTTAAAGAATTGTAAGGGAAGATAGTCCAGGTTGAAGAAATGAAATGGGAAAGAGAAACCAGCTCAACTGAGAATTCATAAAGGGAGAGTGATGAAAAGGGAGTAAACAGATATCAAAAATAAGTTTATTTCCTTCATAGTTGTAAAGGAGTAAGACCTGATTAGTGGGCTGCCAGTGTCAGACTGTGCTTGGGCTTGAGTTCCATGTTCTGTTCTAACTTTCTTTTGTCAACACTATCTCAACAGTTATCTGTGAAGGCTGGCAACTGAAGGAGGACACTGGCTGGTAGAAACAGCACAAGTATAAGGTAACATATCATTCTTAGCAGAAATCCAGGCAAGTGGAGGTGGTTGACAGGAGACATATTTTCAGACTGACTATGGACTAGATCATGTATTGACATTGAACTCATTAAAGATGTATTTATATCTGAATATTAGACCAAAAATCAAGACTGGGTTCTGAATGTACATTATCAGAGACATAGGAGGTAGAGAAATTTGATAAAGAGGTTGGAATTACTCTTGAGCAGGAAGTGCTTTGACAGGGAATTCTTTCTTTACATTTCTGAGGCAATCTTATATGTGTATTTCTTTAAATCTCTTCGTTAAAAGCTCTATTATTTCTAAATATTGTAGTCCTTAGTGACGGTCTGACTTTGAGCACGTAACTAACCTACTGGTAAGCTGGAAACGATTACTAGGTTGCAAAAGATGATTATTTAACTTTCAGCTTTACAAGTCAATTGTTAAACAGTTATTATTAAAAATTAAATGATGAAACCCATTATATTAAAAACACTGTAATTATAATTTTTAAAATATATGCTATAATTTATTTCAACAATATTTATAAAATTACACATATTTTTCAGAGTTAGATGCTGGCTCTTAAATATTAACCAGTAAAATCTAGTCACTTAATTTTAGTTTCTCTTTGATGAATTTAGTAATACTGCATACCTGTTAAGGTTATAGAAAAAAATGGGATAATACAATAATTACTAAATGTAATCATGGACATTTACTATTATTTTACAAAGCAAAGTCTTAGTTTTGATGAACATATGTAGCTAACTCTTAGATATGTAATAAGATATTTAGCATATTTAAACTGCATGATTAGTTTTCTAATCAGAATTGATGTTTTTGCATATTTATTAGAAAGAGTTACTGGTTCCATTAGGAAGCTTGTCTGAAGAATCTCTTCATAAAGGCAGGTTTTGAGAGTTGCAGCCTATTAAAGAGTTGCTAAGGCAACCATTGCTTGCTAATAATGTAGTGATAGAAAGAAAAGGTAATTTGAGGAACAATAGTTCTCAAAATTCAGAGGAGAATTATAAATGAACTAGCCAAACCCCCAATTGAAGGAAACGACGGACTGTGGACAGTTTCTTGAATTAATAGCAATAGGAGAGATTAGATGGCATTCAGCAAGATGGAGGGCCACAGAGGCCAGAAAGTATTTTGACTCTCTTGTCAGTCCTATTGCCTGAATTTCTCATTAGTCTTTCTTGATTTTAAAAGTGATGGAATTAGAAATCTACCATAAAATCTTAAAGCTAGATTTTGACATTTTGATAATGACATTAAATACCTATTGTCTTATGCAGTATACCTCAATGATCAGTTTATTTCTTTAAAGTCAATACATATAATAGAGGTTGGATTTTAATAAGTAAACTGTACCCTTATAGCATTAAATGTTACATTTTCACATGATACAGTAACCCCCAAGAGTTTATACAGTTGACTAACTATTGTATTTTTTCAATTTAATAGTCATGAGTTAATTTGAATAACCACACTCTTTAGTAAAAGAAAGGTACTTAATATATTAACACTTAATTTTCATATATAATTACTTTAAATCCTTCATTAATCTAGGTAACATCATCACTTTGTTAATGATATGACTAAAGTGTCTAGAGATTAAATCTTACAATTTGGCAAATGTCAAGTTCTGGATTTTATCAATCATTATCTACAACTCAGAAATTTCAGTATCATTGTGCTTAATGCTGATATTAATGGATGGTCATAGGCATATATTTAGAACAATTTGGTTTTACTCCTGTGGGACTAGTTCTCTGTATTCTGAACTAAATTCCTCAATTTTTAGATCTCTCTCTCTCTCTACATATTGTTTTCCTGATAGAAAAATCTCATTATCCAAGTTGGATCTGTTTAAAAGAGCCATTGTCTTTACTTAATCACAATTATTTTAATTTTTGCTGTTAAACCTGCTAGACATCACCTTGCAAACAAGTAGGAAGCATTACAACAAATGTAATTATTAAGATTTAGATCAAACAGATATGCTCTATAGGAATTCCTTAATTGACAGGGTTGCATCTGGATATCCTGAGAACAAAAGTGAGTAAAAGACTATGAATTCAACAGTATCACATTATGATTTGATATGGGCACAGAATGAAGTTGCAAACAACATTGAAGCAGCAGCTGCAAACAATGCTTAAAACATCTATAAATCAAATCTGCAAAATAATCACCCCCAAAAATGAAACTTAAAATTTATAGGTAACAAATTGACAATTTGAGACTTCACTGTTCCAGCCTTTTTCTCTTCTATCTTGGCCATTTATTTTACATTAATCCTCTCTAAGTCATAATCTTTATATATTGTATTTTCAAATTTAAAATTGCCAAGCTATGCATCCCTTTACAATAATAAATATTTAAAAATGTATACACATATGAATGGTCTATGCGAAAAATCGATGCTTCCTTGCTATTTCATCTAAAACAAGTACAAATTAATGGGTACAATAATATCGGTGTTCTTTGGGACTGTTCAAATTAGAAAGATGCTTAAAGGGCAAATAAAAAAATTGATTAAAAAATCCTAATTCCCTGAGACTTCACTGAATAATGAGCTCTAACTAGGCATGGAAATTTGCTCACATATTATGCAGCTAATTTAGAAGAGAATGAGGAATGGACTGCTGTAAAAGACACACATTATTTCCTCTGGAAAAGCTTTAAACAGTTTGTAAAGTCAGATTTAAAATGTTTTTAATTGCAGTCCTTTATTGTTGCCATGTAAGAATGTGGTTTGAAGTCTGTTGAGCAGATTGGATCTTAGAGGAGATGAATGCCAGTTAATATAAAAAGGGATCTTTGAACTTACATTTTTAATGCATACATTTCCTCTGTAAATTCTTTGTCTGTGGTTGTAAGACAACTTCTTGTAAATGAGTTTGTGTTTTTTCTGTTCCTATGTTATTACATATCAAATAGACATAGACAGATAGTCCCACTGGGAAGCCACCCATCATAGAATTGCTACCTGTTTTTTTTTTATTATTATTTCTGAATATTTATTACTACCTCTCAAAATTGCCATCCTGTTCATTCATGTAAAACATTAATAGTCACATTTTCTCTGTAAGTTTCACATAATAATAATTAAGTTTCATGTTTCTTCAGGAAACATGCTTTTTCAACATTTTTACTAAGTCAGCATTTTATTTGTGTTCAATTTATTTGAAATGAGGAAGAAGGATGGTTCTGTTATTTAACTAGGCTCTTCAGTTTACATAGTGCAATTTAAAAGCTCTGAACTCTTTCATTTGTCGTGTACCAGACTCTCCATCTATGTCAAATCCCTGCAAACTGTCTCTACATTTTTTAGGGATAATTTCCTTTTGAGAAATAAAACATACAAACCTAATCCATATCACTCAAAAACACATGCGCATAGGTAGAATATTGTTTTATATCACCTCAATTTGCTAAATTTTGGAAATGTAATTTAAAACTTTTTGGCATTTTATTTTTTTTTAAAATTATGCTTAGAGATTTAAATGATTTAGGCAAAGTCATGACATCAAACCTAACACTTGAATGTATTTTTCCCTGTTCATATAAATTTACCAAGGCAAAAATTTCTGTGTTTGCTTGTTTAATTTAGTCATATCACCCCCTTTACCAAAATGTGACACAGTCATGCATTACTCTGCTACCCCAGGAAACTTGCTAACACAGGCCTTTAATATCAAAAATCTTAACTCTTTCTTTGGACCATTTTGTGCCATTGTTAGTCTTTTTTGATGACAAAGTCTAGATTCAAGTCCAGATTTTTTTTTTTTTTTTTACTTCAGGTCTTGTCTTCTTTCTGTTACATCAGCTTTAATCTTTTGGAAACCAGATCTTTGATTCAAAATACATCAAGACTGAGAAGTAGACATATGCTTACTCACATAACACTAGGTCTTTAAATATGCCTTTTTTCTGGAGCTCCTCTTTATTTTCTAATTTCCATGAACATCTCTATCAGAATATTTCACAGTGGTAGCAGATGTATCAGATGCTATAAGTTGTATCAGATGCTGTTAAGTTCTTTGCCATATCCATCAGACCATATCCATTTTATGGTGCTATGTCTGCTTTTTTTTTTTTTTTTTTTTTTGTAATTGAGAATTTCCCCCTTTATGTAATGAAAGGCAGCTTCTTTAGTGCATATAGCAGATGGGGATAGACAGACAACTAATGCTGTGCAGGAATAGCCCTTGAATATGCTTCAAGAGCTGGTTTATTAATAGTGAAAATTTCATTCACAGTTTGGGTTGGGTAATTTTTAGATGAGTATTTTTTAATGGTCTCTAAAGATTCCCCATGAGATTAAGTTCCAGCCACCTAATTTCACCATTGTGGCAGTTAGTTTAATAATTCAAAATTTTATTTAATAATGCAAATTCATTGATGGAATTTGCTTGCTTGAATCATTTCCCTACTCCCCTTCTCATGCTACTTTTATTTATTTATTTTTTTTATTCAAGCACTGGGTACAGTCAGAAGGGTGGGAGGGTGAGAGAATTCACGAGAGCCAGAGCAGGGAACAGAACAGGCAGACTGACTAATAAATACACCGCTGAGAGGAGCAGCGGGCACGGCAGGAGAGGTCTGCACACCATGTGGGGCCCTCGCTGGCGGCTGGGCATTGAACCACGCTGCAGAGGCTGAGGGCAACTTCTCAGCCCAGCGCTCAATTGCTGCGCCACCCGGGGAGGCCCTCATGCTACTTTTAAGTAAACTGCATGCATTAAAACCTTGTCTCAAGACTTAATTCTGGAGACTGCTTATTAAGAAAAAGTCTTTCAACAGGGAGTGTTATACCGCCATTCTTGGTCATTTTCATCCATATTCCCATATTGTGCTTCAGTCAAAATTTGTACATCTTTCCCAAAGTGAAACTTACATTGCCATTCTATGCATGTATATTTACATGTTCCTTTCTTTAGCATCATACTTTTTTTTATTTGAAAATCATCTTAATCTTTCAAGACCTATAATAATATATCCTTTCCTTAAAGTCTTTTTAAAATTTCCACTTAAATCCATGTTTCTTCCAAGTTAAATTTTAACTTAAATCCATATTTTTCTAATAGATTATTAAAACTTCATTATCATCACATTATATCACAGTTAATTTGTATTGACATGATGCTCCTCTTGGACTCTTTATGAGCTCCTTGATATGTTAAATTAAAATTATGAGCATATTTTCCAAAAACCATTATGACAAATGATTACATTCTAAATCAGGAACTTAAAATAAAATGTGATTATTATCACCTCTACTTTTTCTAGGCCATGCATATTAGTCTGCCTAATCTGTCATAACAAGATACCATAGATTTGTGGGATTCAACAATAGAAATTTATTTTCTTACAGTTTTGGAGATAGAAGTTTGAGATTAGCATGCTAGCATGATTAGGTTCTGATAAGGTCCCATCTCCTGACTTGCAAATGATCTTGCTATGTCCTCACATGGAAGAGAGAATGAGCAAGCTCTCTAATATACCTGCTAATAAGGGCAGTAGCAAGCCATAGGGGCCCTACCCTCATGACTTCATCTGAATCTAATTACCTTTCAAAGGTAACATGACATAGAGGGTTGCGGTTTTCATTTACAAATTTTAGGGTACATGAGCTATGTAGGTCCTATCCATAACATCATGGCAGGCTGTTGGAAGATCTAGGCAGGTTTTTTTTTTTTTTTTTTTTTTTTTTTTTTTTTATTGAATCTGAATAGATAAGGTTGATCTTTTTTCTCCACACAGAACTGGCCATGGCAGTGCATATCAGAGCTTCCATGCATAACTGTGTAGACTGTGTCATTTACAAATCCAGTAGTGCTGTTTGCATTAATTTGGAATAGCAATGATTTGGGTCTTGGACTTTCCTACACCTTCTCCTACCCTCTTCATCTCTATCTTCAGGGGCAATGCATATGCCCCTTAATACATACTCTATCGAACTTATCCATATATATAGTATGTAAGCCTATATCTACAAATACGTAAACTTGGGTTGTGAAATTAGGTTTCATTTATCCAATTAGAAGCCTGTTAATTACCCCTTTCAAATTTTGTTTCTGTTCAAAAAAATACATGAATAATAAAAAAAATGTAACCGAAACTACCTAGCAGAAATAAGTCAAAATCATCCTATATAGCTCGAATCACATTATTTTGTTAATAATTCCATAATGGTATATGATGAAACTGCCATATTTTATCCAGCAATTGATGGCTATTTATGTGTTTCTCATTTTTTTCTCCCACAATCAATGGTTCAATAAGTATAGTTCTATCTATATACTAACATAGTCTTTATTCTTCCCAGACATGGAATTGCTAGGTTGAATGATGTATCTTGTTTTAACTCTATGCACTTAAAACACTGCTTATCCCCAATGTTAAAAATTCATTTTTCATTCTCAAACAATGAAAGAATCCCTTTTTTCACATCTGCCAACCATAAATCTTAAAGCTCTTTTAAAAACTTTGCCAACCTAATGAGACTAAAAACATTTTTCATTGTTAATTTAATTTTAATTTCCATGATTACCAGTGCATCCAAACATCTCTTCTTATTTCTGTTAACTATTTGGATTCTCACTCTCTCTCTCTCTCTCTCTCTCTCTCTCTCTCTCTCTCTCTCTCTCTCACTCACTATATATATATAGTCTATTTCATATATATAAATATATATAGTCTATATATATAGTTTATTTCATCTATATAGATATATATATATAAAGAGAATCTATTTCCTGGATTGTGCACTTTGTTTTCTTTTGGAATATTTTTCTTTATTTCTGATCATTTAAGGTCATAAAGATATTAATTCATTTGTCATCTGAATTACAAGTATTTTTTATATTTCCTTGTCATTTCTACTGAAGTGTTTGGTATTAGTTATTATGTGGTTTTTAAATCATTGTGGAATCACTTGTCTGTATTTTATTGATTCTTTGATTTCAATTTTGAATTAGGAAATATGCTGTCTTATATACATGCAACTTTCTAGAGTTATTTTTTTGTTTTGTTTTGGGATATTTTTTTTTTTCAGTTGGTTTCATTTAATTAGAGTTGTGTCTATATTGATCAAAAGAATGATTTTTATTTTTTTTCCAAACAGAAAGTATATAGGTGATGATGCCACTTATTAACTGACATGTCTTACTCTATGTATTGAATTAGCTTTGTCAATACTAAATTCTTATATTGATATCTTAATCTACTTTTTTATTTCATTAATTTATTATTTTTTGAATTCCTTTGGTTAATTTTGTTTTCCCCCTACGTTTCCAAAAGAATATCGAATTCATTAGCTTTTGTTCTTCTTTAATAATCAAGGCAATTATGATTACACTTTTATCCTTTAAATTCTGCTTTTGTGTAGTCTTTAGATTGGTCACAAAGTATTCATTTTAATTTTATTTTTTTTAATATTTATTTATTTATTTATATAAGCACTGGGTACAGTCAGAAGTGTGGGAGGGTGAGAGAATTCACCAGAGCCAGAGCAGGGAACAGAACAGGCAGACTGACTAAGAAATACACTGCTGAGAGGAGCAGCGGGCACGGCAGGAGAGGTCTGTTGCGCCATGTGGGACCCTCGCTGGTGGCTGGGGATCAAACACAGTGCTGCAGAGGCTGAGGGCAACTTCGCAGCCCAGCGCTCAAAGGCTGTGCCACCAGGGGAAGCCCTTAATTTTATTTATTTTATTTTATTATTTTTTTATAATAAAATTTATTTTTATATTCCCCATACAATTTCCACCCCTCCATTCTGACCCAATCCCTCCCCTCCCTCCCCCCACCCCACAAAAAGTGTCTCTGGTTCATAATTTTTGTTGATTTTCACTTTCTTATAGTTATTCAATTTCCTGGTCCCTTATTTAAGTTTTCTAGATTCCTGCTATGAGTGAGACCATCCGGTATTTTTCTTTTTCTTTCTGGCTTATTTCGCTGAGCATGATCCCTTCCAGCGCCATCCATGTTGCTGCCAATTGCATGTGTTTATCTTTTTTGAATGCTGAGTAATATTCCATGGTATATATGTACCACATCTTCTTGATCCAGTCATCTATTTTTGGGCATCTGGGCTGTTTCCAAAGCTTAGCTATTGTAAATAGTGCTGCTATAAACATAGGGGTGCAGGTGTTCTTTGGAATTGATGTTTCTGTGTCCTTTGGGTAAATACCTAGGAGTGGAATTGCTGGATCATATGGAAGCTCTATGTTTAGTAGGTCAAGAAATCTCCACACAGCTCTCCATAGTGGTTGGACCAGTTTGGACTCCCACCAACAGTGCAGAAGAGTTCCTTTTTCTCCACACCCTCGCCAACATTTGTTGTTGCTAGTTTTTTTAATATGTGCCATTCTCACTGGTGTAAGATGGTATATCATTGTAGATTGGATTTGCATTTCCCTGATGACAAGTGATGTTGAACATTTTTTCATATGCCTCTTGGCCATTTGCATTTCCTCTTCAGAGAAGTTTCTTTTTAGCTCTTCTGCCCATTTTTGGACTGGATTATTTTCTTTGTTTTTGTTGAGTCTCATCAGATCTTTGCAGATTTTTGTGATCAGTCCTTTATCATTAGTGTTGTGTGCAAAAATGTTCTCCCAGTTGGTGGGGTTTCTCTTTGTTTTTGTTATTGTCTCTTTTGCTGTGCAGAAGCTCTTTAATTTGATGTAGTCCCAGCTGTTTATCTTTGCCTTCACTATCACTGCTTTGGGTGATGTGTCTGTAAAGATGTCTTTGATGTGCAAATCACGTAGCCTTTCGCCTATATTTCCTTCTATGTATTTTATGGTTTCAGGTCTTATGTCTAGTTCTTTAATCCATTTTGAGTTGATTTTTGTGTATGGTGTGAGGTAGTGGTCAAGCTTCATGCTTTTGCATGTAGTGACCCAGTTTTCCCAGCACCATTTATTGAACAAACTTTCTTTGCTCTAGTGCATAGTCTTTGCTCCTTTGTCAAAGATTAGTTGACCATAAATCTGTGGGTTTATTTCTGGATTTTCTATTCGAGTCCATTGGTCTGTGTGCCTGTTCTTGTTCCAATACCATGCAGTTTTGATGATTATGGCTTTGTAGTATAGTTTCAAGTCTGGGAGTGTGATGCCTCCATTCCCTTCTTTTTTTTTTTCAGGAGAGCTTTGGCTATTTGGGGTTTTTTGTGATTCCATATGAATTTCATCAATAATTGTTCTATTTCTTTGAAGAATGACATTGAAATTTTCATTGGAATAGTATTGAATCTGTAGATTGCTTTTGGTAGGATGGCCATTTTAATAATGTTTATTCTTCCAATCCATGAGCAGGGGATGTCTTTCATTTCTTTGTTTCTTCTTCTATTTCTTTTAACAGTGTTTTATAGTTTTCTTTGTATGGGTCCTTTACCTCTTTTGTTAGTTTTATGCCCAAATATTTGACTTTTTTTGTTTCGATGATAAAAGGGATTTTTTTTTTATTTCTTCTTCTTCAGATTTATTGTTTGTGTATAGGAAGGCTACTGACTTTTGCGTGTTGATTTTGTATCCTGCCACTTTACTGAACTGATTGGTGAGTTGAATTAGTTTTTCTATGGAGTTTTTGGGGTATTCTATATATATTATCATATCATCTGCAAATAGTGATAGTTTGACTTCTTCTTTTCCTATTTGGATTCCTTGTACGTCTTTCTCTTGTCTTATTGCTCTGGCTAGGACTTCCAGTATTATATTGAAAAGCAGTGGTGAGAGTGGACATCCTTGTCTTGTTCCAGATCTTAATGGAAATGCTTTCAGCTTTCACCATTAAGAATGATACTGGCTGTTGGCTTGTCATAGATGGCCTTTATTATGTTGAGGTATGTTCCTTGTATCCCAAGAATTTCAAGGGCTTTTATCATGAATGGGTGTTGCACTTTGTCGAAAGCTTTCTCAGCATCTATTGATATTATCATATGGTTTTTATATTTCTTTTTGTTGATGTGTTGGATAACGTTGATTGATTTTTGGATGTTAAACCATCCTTGTGACCCTGGAATGAATTCTACTAGGTTGTGGTGAATTATCTTATGGATACATTGTTGGATTCTGATAGCTAAAATTTTGTTGAGGATTTTTGCATCAGTGTTCATTAGGGAGATTGGCCTGTAGTTTTCCTTTTTTGTGTTGTCCTTATTCGGTTTTGGTATTAGTGTAATGTTGGCTTCATAGAACGTGTTTGGTATTGTCCCTTCCTTCTCAATTTTTTGGAAGAGTTTGTGAAGGATAGGCACCAATTCGTCTCTGAATGTTTGGTAGAATTCATTTGTAAATCCATCAGGTCCTGGGCTTTTGTTTTTGGGGAGGTTTTTGATTGCCATTTCAATTTCACTGCTTGTAATTGGTCTGTTTAGGTGTTCTATTTCTTGTTTATCTAGCTTTGGTGATTGTGGAGTTGTAGGAATTTGTCCATCTCCTCTAGATTGTTGAACTTGTTTCCATATAACTGTTCATAGTAGGTACTGATTATTCTTTTGATTTCTGCTGTGTCCGTTGTGATTTCTCCTCTTTCGTTTATGATCCTGTTTATTTGTGCTTTCTCCCTTTTTTCCTTTGTGAGCCTGGCTAAGGGTTTATCTAGTTTGTTGATTTTTTCGAAGAACCAGCTCTTGGTTTCATTAATCTTTTGGATTGTTTTTTTAGTTTCGATTTCATTTATTTCTGCTTTGGTTTTTATTATTTCTTTTCTTCTACTGGTTTTGGGGTCTTTTGTTGTTCTTTTTCTAGATCTTTGAGCTTCGAGATTAGGTTGTTTCTTTGAGTTCTTTCTTGTTTCTTGATGTGAGCTTCTATTGCTATATTTTTCCTCTTATTACTGCTTTTGCTGCGTCCCATACATTTAGGATATTGGTGTCCTCCTTGTCATTCAATTCAAAGAATTTTTTAATTTCCTCTTTGATCTCCTCATTAGTCCAGTGGTCTTCCAGTAGTGTGGTTTTTAGTCTCCATGAGGTAGGAAAGTTCCTTGCCTTCTTTTTATGGTTTATTTCTAGCTTGATGCCTTCATGGTCAGAAAAGATGGTTGGTATGATTTCAATCTTGGTGTATCTGTAGATGTTTGTCTTGTGCCCCAGTATGTGGTCGATCCTGGAGAATGATCCGTGTGCGCTTGAGAAAAATGTGTACTCCCTTTTTTTGGGGTTTAGTGTTCTATAGATGTCTGTTAAGCACAAATGCTCTAGGTCCTTATTTAGAGCTTTAGTTTCTTTACATATTTTTTGTCTTGTTGATCTATCCATTGTTGATAGTGGTGTGTTGAAGTCTCCCACTACATATGTGTTTTCTCTGATGTCTGTTTTCAGAGATGACAACAGTTGTCTGATATATTTTGGTGCTCCTTCGTTTGGTGAGTATATGTTAATGAGTGTTATTTCTTCTTGAAGTATTGTCCCCTTGATCATAATGTAGTGACCATTGAGGTCTCTTTTTATTTTTTTGAGTTTGAAATCTGTTTTATCTGATATAAGTATAGCTGTTCCTGCTTTCTTTTTTGGTCCATTTGCTTGTAGGTTTGTTTTCCATCCTTTAACTTTGAGTCTATTTTTATCTTTTGTAGCTAAATGTGTTTCCTGAAGACAGCAAAAGGTTGGGTTTTGTTTCTTAATCCAGGCTGCAACTCTGTGTCTTTTTATTGAAGAGTTTAGTCCATTTACATTTAGGGTTAATATTGATATGTTAGCATCTGTATTTGCCATTGTGTTTGTCTTTCCTTTGATTTTATTTATTCTTTGAATAACTCTTTTTTTTCTTGCCTTCTTTCATTGTTATTCGTCCCTCTGAGGTTCTGGCTTTAGGATTCCTTGTAGTATTTTTTGGAGTGGGGGTTTAGTGGTAATGAAATTCCATAGTTTCTGTTTGTCTGTGAAGGTCCTTGTTCTTTCTTCATAGAGGAAGGAGAGCTTTGCAGGATAGAGTATTCTTGGTTGACATCTGTTTTCTTGGAGTCTGTTGACTATGTCCCTCCACTCTCTCCTTGCCCATAGTGTTTCTTTAGAGAAGTCTGATGTCAGCCTGATTGGTTTTCCTTTGAATGTTATCTGTTTCTTCCCTCTTGTCAGCTTCATTATTTTTTCCTTGTCCTGGATTCTTGGGAGCTTCACTATTATGTGTCTTGCTGTATTTTTCCTTTCGTCGTGGAAGTTTGGTGTTCTTCTTGCTTCTTGTATATCAATTTTCAGCTCCTTCTTCACATTTGGGAAGTTCTCTTCAATTATCTCCTGGAATATTTTCTCTGTTCCTACATCTCTCTCCTCTCCTTCTGGTATTCCTATAACTCTTATATTCCTTTACCCATGGAGTCAGATAGTTCCCGAAGTCTTTCTTCATTCATTTTCCTTTGTACTTCTCTTTCCTTTTCTGTTTTGGTTCTTTTTATTTCTGTGTCTTCAAGAGTACTTATTCATTCTTCCATTTCATCTATTCTGCTTTCATTGCTTTTCCCAGAGTTCTTTAGTTCCTCCTTTAATTCTTTGATCTCCTGCGTTTCTTTCGCTTCCCTCTTTAAGGACTCAATTTCATTCTTCTGAGCATTGTTTTCCCTCTTTAGGGACTCAATTTCCTTCATGAGTTCTGTCATTTTTTTAATCATGGCAAATTTAAATTCTCTTTCTGGAAGGCTCAGAAGTTCTTCCAAGTTACTGTCGTTGCAATCTGGGAGGTGGTTTTCTTTTTGTTTTGTTCTTTTTTCCTGAGGGGTTGTTAGGTTGTGTGTGGTTCTTCTACTCCCTACTGTCTGTTTTCTAATTTGTCGTATGCATTGGGATACTGTGTTGCTGGGACTGGCCGTCATCTTGGGTGAGCTTCTCCAATCCCCTCTAGCTTCTCCAGGAGCCATCTGTTGGTGTCAAGCAGTCTTTACTGAAGAAGGGTCCCTGTTCTAAAATGCCGGTGTGGGACACACTCCCCTGTGTGCTTGGTCTGCCCCGGCGGTGGGTTCCCGTTCCCCCTCTGGGTTTGGACTGCGGGCCAGATGGGGCCTGGCATGGGCGAGCTTCTCCGCTCACCTCTGGCTCCTGAGGGAGTCTTCTGCAGGCAGTCTTTACTGATGAAATGTCCCTGTTCTAAAATGGCGATGCGGGACGCACTCCCTGCGCGTCTGGTCTCAGGTACACTCTTCTGCGCGCCCGGTCTGCCCTGGCCGTGGGTGCCCGCTCCCCCTGTGGGCTCAGACTGCTGGTCTGAAGGGGCCTGGGGTGGGCTAACTTCCCAGCTGGCCATGGGCTCTGCCTTCTGCTGGTCAAGTTGTCTTTTCTGAAGAAAGGTGTTAGTGACTTTTTTTTCTGATCGCTAGGTGGCGCCAGAGATCTCTCCTAGAGCTCTTGGGGAGTGGCTGGCCTGGGCTATGTGCAGGTCTCCTGGGGTCTCTGCTGTTCTTTAATGGCGCCTGGAGCTCACCGCTGCGTGAATCCTGCAGGGTTCTCCACAGCTCCCGTTCATGGGGTGTGGTGCCTGAAATAGATCCTTTCCACTCACAGTCCCTCCTGATGCATAGTTCGTTCTTGTTGGTCGTTTTAGTTTGTTTTTTTCCTCCTCTCTGCTGGTCGGAGAGTGCCGACTTTGTGGGAGAGGGGGGGAGCAGGGTTCTGCACTTTCCTCCCTTCTAGTCCTCTTTTATGGCAACTTTCTTCTTCGGGTAGTTTGCTGGAGTCCTCCGTTTATCTTCCGTGTCCCAGTTCTCACTGGGACCTCTGCTTTTCCTCCCTATTAACTTTTTTTAATGGGAGATCTTACTCGCTGCGTCTCCTCACCGCCATGTTGCTCCGCCTATCTCCTAATTTTATTTCTTGATAGATGATTTAGAATTTTAATTTTATCTTTAACCTAAATAGTATGTAAAAGTTACTTACTAATTTTCAATTTTTGATGGATTTTTGTAACAAAAATTATCTCTACTTTTATTGGCTTTAACATTAGGAAATGTTGGGCCTCCCCGGTGGCACAGCGGTTGAGTGCTGGGTTGCGAAGCTGACCGCAGTCTCTGCAGCACCAGTTCGATCCCCGGCTGCTCCCAGGCCACTGGAGGAGGGTCCCACATGGCGCACAGTCCTCTCCTGCCGCCCCCTCCTCTCCTCAGCATTGTACTTCAGTCCTTCTGCCTGCTCTGCTCCCCACTCTGGCTCTGGTGAATTCTCTCACCCTCCCGCGCTTCTGACTGTACCCAGTGCTTGTATAAATAAATTAATTAATCTTAAAAAAAAACATTAGGAAATGTTTTTTGACATCTCTACATTTTTACCATTACTGGATTTTCTTAACTTGTGCCTTTTATCATCACTTTTTTTCTTTATTTTACTTATTATTTTTAAATTTAAGTACTTACTACTTACTATTTTCAAATTTAAATTTTACCTCGTCCAATATTATTTTTATTACGGTATGTATTAATATATAATATAATGCTATATAAAAGTACTCTTTTATAAAGAGTACTATCTGTGTACTATCTCTTTATGCATAAATTAGTCATTGCTGCAAACCATCCCATAACTTATAAAATCAATATGCATAAATTAGTCATTGCTACAAACCATCCCATAACTTATAAAGTCATCCCAAGCTTAATGGCATAAAATACACATATATGTATTCACATATAAAATGAGGATAGTCAGTACGGATACACACATATCTCAATATTTTATGTTTATTTTATTGAGATATGTGTGTATCCGTACTGACTATCCTCATTTTATATGTGAATACATATATATACACACACAAAAGGTGTGTGTGTGTGTGTGTGTGTGTAGTTAATGAGACAGTTGGGTAGCTCTCCTACATTGAGCAAGTTACTCATGTGTCTGCTGTTAGCTGCAGGCTGAGTAGGTGTTTCTGCCAATCTATGATGGACTTCCTTATACATTTGGGTGTTAGTTGGATATGGTTTGACTAGAATGACCTCTGATGGGAGAATTGTACTTCTTTCTATGTGGTTGCTCAGCCTCCAACAGGCCTCCAGGCCTCTACATTTTGAAACTAATTTTACATTCTTCATTCTTTTCTTGTGGTTCTTTATTTTTGATGTTTTTATCAAATTGCTATTCCTTTTTTTCCTCTTGTATATTTACACTCTACTACAATTTTTTTACTTTTGTTAATGACTACTTTTCCTTTTTTATTTCTTGTGTTGAATGCATGGTATTTGACTACAATTTGCAAACAAAGTATCAATCATTTCATCTTTTGAGATGCAGGTTTCCTACCACAATTTTGTAATCCTCCATGCTATGCTCAACCAAGAGAAAATATTGATAATAATATTACTGCTCACCTTTCTTCCCCTCTATCTTCTTCTGTTTTCCTCCATTCATGGTTCAAAATTTGTTAGAACTTCTATTTCCTTTATGTATTTGACTTTCATACAAAATGATTCTATCAGATAAGCATAGCCCAAGTTTCTACTTATAATTGTGCATGTTGTGCATTGCACACCTCTAGGACATACATTTACCTGAACTTCATCCTATGTATGTATAGTTATTTCAACTATTTTCTGCATATACTAGGGAAGTACTTAGAAAAAGAAGCACCAATTTGCACAACAGTGCCAGGTATTCTGGGCCCAATGGGGTCAAGTAATCAGTGGAGTCAACTGCAGATGGTGTGGTTACTGAAGAATTCTTGGCCACTCCAAATACTAATTTTTTTTTTTCTGGCAATATGAGGAGAAGTGATGTATGAAGTCATTTTCTAGAGTAGTTGAAAAGTGAATGTATAATTTGTAGAATATAGAGCCTGATTTGGATTAGGATTTATTTTTTAAAATTAGAACAGACAGTATGGTCATGGGCTTATCTTTCCTTTTTAAAAACTCCTCCAGCTTTAGCTACACAAGGGCAGGGCAGGAATGAGAAGTGAGAGATTTAGTCAGACCTGGAACAGGTAAGGGACTTGATGGTATGCAAAAAAGTGATCATAATGAAGGGATGTTACAAATTATATTAAAATTGACATGTGTGTAACTGATAGAATGAAAATGTTGCCTAATATTTACATCATATATTTTCTTACATCATTGTATAAATATTTAAATAAAATATGAAGTTTGGGCAGAAGTTGTACTTGCTGGAATTGCTTAACCTGTAATGCAAAATCAACAAAGAAACATAGCATTTATGTTAGTGGAATGAAAGATACTTGTAGTAAAGTTTGAGAGACATTGTATGAAGAACATTTTAAACTATAACTGTTAATGCAAATTCAAGGTATTATTATATTGTATGTGACAATATTAATTCAGACTATATCATTTCAACTCTGATCAATTTCAGTGGATGTATGTGAAAATATTTTGACTTACTGAAAATCATGGAATACTTTTATAGCTATGAACTATAATTGCAAAGGATATATCCATCAAGGTGTTTAACTGTTACTAATAAAATAGTGAGATGCTAATAAAAAATGACAACTGACATAGGGCAATATTTTAAAACAATGATTATAAGGGAAAAAAAAGAAAATTAAATAAGACTATCAGTTTTTTTCAGTCCATAAATTGAAGCTATATTAGGGTTTTTTCCCTGAGAAGATTCTATACATTTTTACATAGATTTGTTTAAATATGGAAATGGCTGTATCTAGCAAAAATTGAAATATGATACATTATTTTTATAGTAAATACATGTAATTTTCAATATATTCTAAATGTCAATTAAATGGAGTTTTACAACAAACTTGCTAGATGACTATTTGTCTAGCTTATTTCTCACTCATCATTTGACATTTAAATGAAAAGATGTTACTTGAAAAAGATAGTCTAGTCTTCTTTGTACTAGAAAGGTGGTTTTCTTTCTTTCAGCTTCACAGACAGTGTATTCTCCAGAGTTGATTGTTATAAATGATTTATCCATTTGAAATACTGATATAAATTTAGTAAAGTAATGATGAATCTTGGGAAAATGATTAAGAAACACTACCATTTTATGGTCATTGATCAATTTGTATAATTAATTCATGCCTAATATTTAAATAGGGCCCTATCACTAATTTGATCCTGGGTCCACACTGATAATAGTATAGGACCTCAAACTATAAAAAGTTGAAAATGAAATAGGTAAATAGATGACATCATAGATTGTTTTGCCATTTAGATATTTTATATAATACCTAGAATTTTTCTTTTATAAACATAAATTTTAAATTCTAAAGATGAATATATTTTATATATTTATAGACTTAATGTTTTCTAAAACATCCGCTTAAAAATACATATTCACTATATTCTTTAAAGAATCATATACTTATTATGATTTTCTTTCTACCTGCTAAAATTCCAATTTTTCTTTCTTAGACCTTTAGAGAAGAAAAAGCTTATTTATGATTTTGGCAACCTTTACTTATTTAAATTGTATTTTATTGTGCTTTATGCCATTTAACCTAATGGAAATATAAAAAGGTAAAAGGAAGGCAAAACAGAAGTTCAATTAAGTTGAAGCTTAAAATACACACATGCAAGCCCATATGCCTTTGGTAGAGGTACAATTGTCAACATATTTAAAATGATAGTTTAGTAAAATGCTTGTAAAGTATAATAAAGATTTTCTCATCAATGGCATTCACTGTTAACTCTACTAAGTATACTGGCTATAGAACCACAGAAGAACAGCAACCTTCTTTCATAGTCATTATGCTTTTTAAATATCACCTCTCTAATCCTTGGAGGACATGACACCTATTTTATTTTTTTTTTTTAAGATTTATTCCTATTTATACATACAAGAACTGGGGTACAGGCCAGAGGTACCAGTGTGGTGTGTGTGAGAGGATTCACCAGAGACAGAGTGCGGAACAAAACAGACTGACTGCAATACACTGCTGAGGGGAGCAGTGGGCGAGACAGGAGAGGTCTGCTGTGCCATGTGGATTAGTTCCATGGCCTGGGATTGAACTCGTGCTGCAGAGGCTGTGGATAGCTTCATAGTGCTAGCAGGGAGGCCTATGACACCTATTCTAACCCTGAATACCTGCTAGATCTGACTAAAGAAGCCAGACAGCAGAAAGTACATGCTATATGATTAAATCTATACAATACAAAGAAATATACAATACTAATCTATAATGACAGAATATTGGTTACCTAATTTGGGGGAGTTAAATGGAAAGAGGTATAGGAAACCTTTTGGGGTGAGAGGTAATTTTCTTTTTATCTTTATCTAGATGATAGTTACACAGGACTATTAGTTGGTTGATATTTGTTCATTGAGCTAAATACATAAGCCTTGTGCATTTTTTTGTATACTAAAAGCCAGTCTCTCCAATAACTGAATGGTTATACACAACATAGCCTCACCTCATACTATTTACCTGCACATCTTTCTATCCCAGACATAAATACATACATACCATGGTTGTGTTTGAATATTGAAGCATATAAGACTGACCTTGGGACTTTTACTTAAACTTCCACCTTTTTATTCTTTTTAAAGATATGACTTGGATTATTCTCATGTCTCCTTCAGGTCTTTGCACAGACACCACCTTCTCAGAGAGGGTTCCCAAGACAACATGTAAAATTGCAACCTCACTCCTCCTTTACTCCTCCTTGTTTTCCTCCAAAACATTTGTCAAATTCTGACATTTCATGCATTTCCTGTATTTGTTTATGTCTCCCATCAAGCTCTATGCAAGTGAGATTTTGTTTCTTCTTTTCACTCTCCAGCGTCTAGAATGGCATCTGGCACCTATTAGAATTTGATTACTATTTTTGAATACATGATTTGAGTTGCAGACTTTCTTCAAATGGCTGGGTAAGCTTCCACATATTAAAAAGAGATGGTCAAACACCACTGCTGTCCTGCATATCTATGAAGAGAGGTGTGGGCCTGAAGGTTTGGCCTTGTTGCTGATGGGCAGATCACTGGCCACCATAATACCCATGGCCCTATGGAGACACATCTGAGGGACTTTGCTTTGTTGATTCATTGCATGTTCTTCTCAGAATTTAAAACAGATATTTTATTACATGTTGTTTTCTTTAGAGGAGAAAACCGTTTCTCTTGCTGAGAGATAAATGCCTTATGGCTCTTTATTATGTAGTCAGAAGTTGAAAAGGATTTAAGGGACTAATTCTCCCATCTATTTCCATCAGTCCTCTTAGTCTCTTTCTGCTTTCTCTGAAATACTTGAAATTTCAGGTTCCTGGGCCTGTAGGGTGCTACAGGGCATATAGTTTTTGTTTGTTTGTTTTGTTTGTTGTTTTGCTGTAGCTTCCTACTTATAATTTCTTTGATATAGTGTTTCCCTAAATTTCTTAATTCAGACATTCTTCTTTGCATTTCATGTTTTAATAACCGAAACAGAACCACCATTTTATTTGTTGCTGTTATTAATACTTTTTTTTTCCATTATTCTGATTTCACTGATGTCTCAGATGGAACATATGATAACCATGTGTGCACAATCCATCATCTTAAAATTAGACATCTTTGTTATATTTTTTAATTAGTCAGAAACTAGTCCCAGGCTAATCCTTCACAACTATGAAGCCTAGCCAATACCTGCCATCACTTTCCTTTCCTCTTCTGTTATCAGTTAGAAGAATGGTTTTGTCATATGCTCAAGAAAAAGAGTGTATAAGTGAACATTATGATTTTGAGTGACAGCTCAATATTGTGAGAGAAACAGACCAATTTATTTTAGAATAATATAATAAGAGTTTTAAGGTCCTTGTATTATCAAACCAGCAGAGTATTGACCTCTGATTTCTTACCTGGCCAGATGACAGAATAAGCAAACTGACTTGGCATCAATGTAAAGTTGTAGATGATTTTAAAACACTAGCGATACCAGAAAATCTCATGAAAACTATGAATTCTCTTATAATTGAGTGTCCTCATTTTGATTATATATTATTCTGATAAAGG
Organism: Talpa occidentalis; assembly: GCF_014898055.3. Classification (NCBI taxonomy): domain Eukaryota; kingdom Metazoa; phylum Chordata; class Mammalia; order Eulipotyphla; family Talpidae; genus Talpa; species Talpa occidentalis. Next base: position 51,104,438 of record NW_023605305.1, read on the forward strand.
AAGTAAAATCTTGCTTTTCGAATAAACATACAAAAGAAGGGTAGACCAACCCATGTAATCTGAGAAGGGAGAATATATTTTGTAACAGAGGTTATTTAAATAGGCCATGCACTGGCATGAACATTTGGTAGGCAATGAATAAATTATTTTGACAGAAAACACTTCTTAGGAATAGAAGAGACCTTTACCCCCGTCAAATGCTAGCATCCAAGGTATAGGTGGTAGTACAGATGTGCCATAAAAATTATTCTTTACAGGAAGCTACATGAACTGTTTATGTATGTTTTTAGCTAATGTAACATTATTTTTTCCATCTTTGAGTTCAAAATAAGTCAACAATTTGAAATCCTGACTTTATCACTTTTTAGCTTATGAACATGGACAGGTAATATATATATATATATATATATATATATATATATATATATATATCTCCAATTAACTGATGTATAAAATATTGGAATATTACTTCAAGGGTAAATGGTAAATTTTTAAGTGTTATAAGACAGGTAAAGCTTTGTATGTATTTTACAAAGTATATGATTGTTATCATTATAGCTTCAACAGCTTCTCCAACCACATAGATGGAGTTATGCCCCATTTGTATTAAGTATCCTACTCTCAAGGAAAGAAAAGTTATTATTCCCCAATTTTTCTTCCAGGTCAGTCACAAAAGAAAATTGTTATTTATTCTCTTGTAAAAGAATGCACCAGTTGCAAATGGGTTATGACTCTGGGGATGTGTCTATTTTTTTCTATACATTGTGATATCCCTTCCTTTACTTTTCAGATATGGTTAAGATGCAAAAATCATGTTCATATTTCTAGCATCAGTGAGTTGACAGGAATAAAGCATTTAACAAAACAGCATAAAAGGCAAGTTAGAAATAGCCCAGCAGGAGAAAAATATCAATGCCCAAATCCTCCTGTAATATTTTCTGAGTGATTGACAAAGTACTCCCTTTTTGCCTTCCTGGAGAAATCTTGGCACTCATGTAAATCAGCTAGACAATGCCAAATAAGTAAGGAATTGCCAACTGTGTTTGTTCTCTGGGCTGTTTCTATTCACACACCTGCAGTAGCCATCTCAGAAGAATCTTTTCTGTGCATCAGGGAACAAACATGGATAGACCAACCCCAAGACATACCCCAAACTGTGGAAATGAAGTAATCCTCTTTGCCATAGAATAAAGAATTGGACTGATTAAAAGAAAGTCTGCATGTCCTATTAACTGATATTGAAACCCGCTTTTACAGAGTAGCAGTCACTAAAGGCTTAGTACTCAAATACCAACCTCAGAATTAAAGAATAAAAAACAAAATTCATAACCTTCAACATTTGCAAAATACTGCTAATAGAATAAATCTGCCTCGGTTCTACTAAATGAGACTTTTTTTATAACTTAAAGTTTTCACAGAAACACAAAACTCTGAAATTTTTAAAAACACACAGTTCTTTTTTAATTAATAAACTTAATTTTTATCAGTTTTGTTTACAGAAAAGCTGAGCAGAAAGTAGAGTTTCTACATAGTCCCTTAGTCCCCACTACTCCCAGTTTCCATTATTATTAATAACTTGCATTTGTGCTGCACATTTGCTATAATTAGTGAACCAATATTGATATGCTATTAACTAAAGTCCATAGTTTACTTTAGGAGTCACTCTCTGTGTTAAATATTATATGGATTTTGAAAAATGAATGACATATATCTTGGTTCCTTCAGTTTGCTATAACAAAATACCATAGAGCAAGGGGCTTACATGTGATAGGAATTCATTTCTCACTTTTCTGGAGGTCAGGAAGCCCAAGGTCAAGGTGATATTTGATGTCTGTTGAAGTCTAATACTGATTCATGGTTAACTGTCATTGCCCTGTAATCTCACTTGACAAAAGGGGTGAGTAAATCTCTGAGACCTCTTTTTGTAAAGGCATTAATTCCACTCATGACCCTCATAACCTAATAACTCCTCAAGCACACTCCTTGAAATACAATTATGTGGACTTTAGTTTTCAATATATGAATTTTGGGAAGATACAAACATTCAGTGTATAGCAACAGGATTCTACCAAGGTAGTATCATACAAAAGAGTTTCACTGCCCTAAAAATCTGTATTCCACCTATTCTTTTCTGGCCCATTCCTTCCCACTGACTTAAACCCCTGAAACTGCTAATCCTTTACTGTATTCTTAATTTTTTATTTCACATAATGTCATATTATTTGAATTATCTAGTGTGTAGCATTTTCAGATTGACTACTTTCATTTAGGCTACTTTCATTAAGGTTCCTCTATGTCCTTTCATGGATTAAGAGATGAGTTTTTATTTCGGAATGATATTTGACCAAATATATGTACCAGTTCATTCCTCCTGAAGAACATGTTAATTGCCTCCAAGTGTTGGTAATTATGAGTAAAGTTTCTGTAATGATTCATGCACAGGTTTCTGTGAAAATCAGTTTTCAACTTTTTGAGTAAATACCAAGGATCTGGATCATATGATAGGTGTTTAATTTTACAAGAAACTGCCATACAAGAGTATGTTTAATTTTATAAGTCTTCCAAATTTGCTGTACTAATTTTGTATTCCCATCAGCAATGAACTCAACAAAAATGAGTTTTTTACTGTATATTCTCATTAGCATTTGGTGTTGTCTGTGTTTTTGGATTTTGACCATTCTAATAGTTGTATTATGACAAGTTATTATATTTTAATTTGCTATTCCTAATAACATATGATCATTTTTTCAAATAATTATTTACCATCTGTAAATTCCCTTTGGTGAGGTGTTTGTTCAGACATTTTGTTCTTTATAAAATTGGGCTTTTTGCTTTCTAATTGAATTTTAAGCATTCTTTGTATGTTTGGATACATTTTAAGAATTTTTTTTATTGAGGTAACATTGCTTTACTACATTAAGAAGACATTATAGGATGAGCAGATCCAGGGGATCATTAACTTAGAGGTGATCCTTTCACCAACCACAACCACCACCAAGGCCCCAGAATCCTCTACCATAGTCCATTGTGTTCCCTCTCCACTTGGCTCTTCCCACTCTTCCTACCTCTCTGTAGCCTGATTTCTACAGTCATATTTCTGGGGCTTGTTATTGTTTTGGTTTTAACTAACCCTATTTTTTTATTTTATATATTTTTATATCATTTTTCATTTCATTTCATCATTTTTCATTTACATCATTTTTTATGCATTTTCATCTTGGTTATAGTTCCCATAAAATTATCCCATCCCTTATTTTGACACTAATCCCTCCTTCCTTCCCCTCCCCGTAGTGTATCTCTGGTTTATAGTTGCTTGTTGATTTTGATTTTTAATTTATTATAATTAGTCTTTTCCCTGGTCCCCTGTTTAGGTCTTCTAAATTTCTGCTATGAGTGAGACCATCCGGTATTTTTCTTTTTCTTTCAGGCTTATTTCACTGAGCATGATCCCTTCGGCTCCATCCATGTTTCTGCAAATTGCATGAGTTTATCTTTTTTGATTGCTGAGTAACATTCCACTGTGGATATGTACCACATCTTCTTGATCCAGTCATCTATTTTTGGGCATTTAGGTTGTTTCCATAGCTTGAGATACCATCTTACACCAGTGAGAATGGGACATATTAAAAAAAAACTAGTTACAACAAATGTTGGCGAGGATGCAGAGAAAAAGGAACTCTCCTGCACTGCTGGTGGGTGTGCAAACTGGTACAACCACTATGGAATGCTGTGTGGAGATTCCTCAACCTATTAAAGATGGAGCTTCCATATAACCCTATATTTTGTTTCTCTGTATTTCATGTGTAAGTGGCCCTATCCAGCATTTGTTTTTCTTCTGATGTATTTTACTTAGCATATATTACCACAAACTGTGACTTATTTTTTCATTTTCTTAACAACAACTTTAACCGAGAATTTGTTAAGTCTAATGATGTCTAATCTGTCACTATTTTTTTTCTTTCATGGATTGTGCTTGTGGTCTTGAATCTAAAGAGTAATCAACAAACCCATAGTCACCCTTGATCATCTAGTCTCATATTTTTGAGGAGTTTAGCGATTTTTGTCTTATATTTAAGTGTTTGATAGATTTGAGTTAAATGTTTCTGTAAGGTTTAAGGCCTGTGACTAGATTAGTTTTTTTTTTGTTTTCTTGCTTGTTTGTTTTTTACATTTCAATTCCCAGTTGTTCCTGTAATATTTGTTGAAAAGACTAAGGTTTCTCCTATGATTTGTCCTTGGTCCTTTATGAAAGATCAGAAAAACTATATTTATTTGAGTTGAATTCTAGGCTCTTTATCGGTTTCATTGCTCTGTTTGTTCATTCTCACAGTGACTTGATTATTGTGGCTTCATTGTAAATCTTCAATTCTTTTTTTTTTTCTTCTTCAATATTGTATTGTTTTCTGGATATTATTGTCCTTATAATAGGGCAATAGAATAGGACAATATATCCTTATTACTTTTATTTTCTCAGCTTATAGCTGAATGCATAGAATTCTAATAATTTCAAGTTGAGTATCTCTACAAGGGTGTATGAATTCTGAGGAAGATGCAAATGGATTGGTTTTTCACCAGGTAGAGGTGCCCTTATTGAAATATTATATGAATAAGAAATTCTCATCAGGGCCTCCCCAGTGGCGCAGCAGTTGAGCGCTGGGTTGCGAAGCTGCCCGCAGCCTCTGCTGCGCCAGTTCGATCCCCAGCTGCTCCCTGGCCACCGGAGGAGGGTCCCACATGGCGCGCAGACCTCTCCTGCCGCCTGCTGCTCCCCTCAGCAGTGTGCTTCAGTCCTTCTGCCTGCTCTGCTCCCCGCTCTGGCTCTGGTGAATCCTCTCACCCTCCTGTACTTCTGACTGTACCCAGTGCTTGTATAAATAAATAAACAAATAAATCTTTTTAAAAAAAAAAGAAATTCTCATTAAAATTTAAAAATTATGAGGTTTATTCTTCTAACTAGAATTAACCTGATAATTGATTTAATACACACATTAATTCTGGAGAAAAATGTATCAAAATATGTAAGAAAGTCAAAAAAGGGAAGGAAGAAGAACCATAAAACAGGGTTTCTTTTTAAGGCAGACAATAAGGGAAGGCAAAGTTGTAGTTAATAATACAATGCATACATGTTGCTTGATTTCTTCAAAATATTAATAAAAATTAGATATGATTTATATATTTTTCCATCCAACCATGGGTAAATCTCCAGGGATTCACAAAATCATTGTCATAAACAAAATACTTAAGAGCACTTTGTTAAATGGATTATTAAATATTGGATTTTTATTTATTTTTATCTCATTGATATTTTCATATTTTAAATCATATCTATTTTTTATCTCTTTAATATTTTTGAACCTAGACCTTCCTCTTTACATGTACTGTCATTTTTTTCTTTTCAGTTTAATCTCATTACTTGTAATCTGGAATTCAGAGGAAGGCTTCAAATCTAGCTTCTTTCCTTCTGTGTTATACCTGTCTGTTTCTGGAGTGATATTCTAAATATATTCATAGATTCTCTTAAATTCCTTCAGTGGGCCATCATTGTCTATAATTTCAAGTCTAGTTCCATGTCATGTTATGAAAGATTCTTTTTCTCCCCTACCCATTCTGGCTCCTCTCTGGAAACTCTTGTTTCATACTATATACTCTAGGTTTGTACAATGTTTTTGGATAGCCTATATATTATGCTCTCTCACCACTGAAGCACACGCCCCATATTTCTTTCCTTTGTCCTTAAAGCTTCTTTTCATATCTTACTTGTAATGGGAAGCACTCCTGACCAACATTCACAGAGCCTAGAAATGCAGGTTGTATGTAGAAGTAGAGGAGTAGATCAAGAAGATGTGGTATAAATACACAATGGAATACTATTCAACAATCAAAAAAGATAAATGCATGCCATTTGTAGCAACATGGATGGAGCTAGATGGAATTATGCCCAGTGAAATAAGTCAGAAGGAAAAAGAAAAATATCAGATGGTTTCACTTATAAGAGGAATATAGGGGAACCAAATAAGACATCAGGGGAAAAGATAGCAACAATACAAAGCAAAACAAAAACAATTATAAACCAGAGACTTCCTGCAGGGAAGGAGGAGGGAGAGGGATCAGAGAGAAGGATGGAGGAGCACAGGGGACTGTGGTGCTGGTGCACAGGTGCATTGGTGAAGGAAATTCTATGGGAACTAGACCTGGGGGAAGCAAACATTGTTTAAAAATGAACAATGATGTAAAAAATATATATAAATTTTAAAAAAGTTTGCCTAAATCATAAAGCTCATAAGGAAAAGATCCATCTTGAGTCTATTTTGTTTTCAAGTCTTTTCTTATTCTAGAAGAAAAGAAAATGTGTCATTTAAAATCTTCAGTTCTTTATAGTTGGTTGTGTTACTTTGTTTCACCACAGCTTCACTTCTCTTTCTGAACACCCCTGCTTCCTTTCTTTCCTTTAACACATATTGATGCCAAGAGCAGTTGTTAATAAACCTCCTTCATGCTTATAATTGTCTTGGAGTCCCCATCTCTGCAATCTTAATACCTCAGATAACAAAAGAAAAAACATCCTATGAGCTACAGAAATATTTCACATTTCCTCATACATCCTAGTGGTACCCTTTTCTTCTGCCCTTTCTGATGATAACTCCATGGGGTTCCCTGTCATGACCATAAAGTTACTAACAAATTATGAGTGCATCATGTGATTCACCACTCAGGGAATCATACTTATGAATTTAAACCTGTGCACGTCCTATTTTTTCACACATCTGCACTGCTCTTCTGTGCATCCTTATTCACTGTTTAAGGTTGGATGCTGTTCTGCACTCCAATTTATAATAGGGCACAATCACCAGAGAGCAGTATTTTTCATTTTTCATTTTTCATTTAGCATCATCCAGCATTTGTTCAACTTTCTGTTTCTTTGACCCTCCCTGTGTTTCACACCCATAACCATCTAGAAAGAGCAGTTTGAATGACTCACTTAGTAAATCTATATCTTCTTTTGTTATAAAATCCCTTTGGTTATTTTCTGCATAATCCACAGCCACTGTCTAATATTTAGCAATGCATCTTCAATGCAAAGCTGATAAATATAAATTGATAAGTATTTGAATAAATTCTGTGGTGGTGAAACATACTTAAGAAAGATATTCAAAGGATCAGACTAAGGTAAATACAGATAGGAGTATATTATTAGGGGCATAAAGCCATTTCACCCTACTAGTATAATGTAATAAATGAGAAAAATCATCCAGCAAGAGGTCCACTTTATTCCTCATAAAAACATTCCTAAATTGTCCTTCAACCAGAACTAATGTATATAATAAAAATGTAGTGGCAATGAAGTTGGCAACTGTGTCTTAATGAATATGTGCTGAGGAAAAAATATGCTTAATTGACAGTCCTGGAAACACAAGCACCATTGCTCCAGGAACAGATACAGTGTAAAATGTTCCTGTACAAGCTTCTCTTATTGAGTCCCTCTGGACAGGCTGGTTTTGACATATGAAAAAGCAATTAAATCTGTTTAACTTGTGCATGGCTGAGAACAAAGCATGTGCTGAGTCCCCATAAAGACAGGCATTAGGTTTATTTTGTTTTGTTTTTCCAATCTTTTTTTTTTTTTCTCAGCAATGGAATCTCTGAACTGAGATATTGGTTTTCCTAAAGGTGTCACTCAACCAGCGATGTTTCTCAGTCCTGCAAGAAAATTTAAAACTCTCTTGTTGATGGAATAAGTAGAATACAGAGCAAGCAGTCTCACCGACTTAAATTGGCATAATAGTTTTAGCCTCAAAAATCACAACTACTCCATTCCTCCCCAAAGATTCTTGTGACAAGTCATCTGGTTTATAATCCAGACAGGCAGATGGCTGCTAGAGTTCAAGATGAATCTTCACTACTCCAGGAGATGGAAAGCAAGCCAAGGGCTAGGTGCTAAATGGAAGAATTATTCAGCACACTGACCAGGAAGAGGGTTTGGGAAGTTATTAGTAAGGAATCATTGAAACTATCAGTTCAGTACACAGCAGTAGAAAAGAAAGGTAAACAAGATAATAGGCAACGTTAGCAGCAAAAGAGAAAGGAATGATACCTGATCATTCCTTCATACTGTAGTTTTGTATTCTTTGCACAGTAATCTCAGAGATCTGTGGTTTTTGTGCTACAGAAAAAAAATAATATCATAGGGAAGACAGATAATATGATTTCTACCACCAAAATAATTATATATTATGTTTTTGAGGAAAAAAAAGAGATAGGTTTTTCTAATAGATGGGGTAGATTAGGAAAAGATAATACTAGCAAAGATTATTATGGCTATGAATTAGAAAATAACCTAGTACATAGATTGGCAAAATGTAGTCAATAATATATCCATCATAACAGGTAAGGGAGTTCAATGCAATATGCTCATTTTGGAGATGACAAAATAGGTTCAAAGAAATTAAATAGTTTGACAAGGTCACAGGGCTAGTAAATAGAAGTGCTGCAGCCAAAATTACTTTTGAACACAGAAGCCTGTGTTCTTGAATTATATCCCAGTGCTACTTTTTTCACTGATTTTCAACAGCAGTTTATGAAATTTGTTAATAGACAATGACTGGTAATTCTTATATATTATATGCATTTTATAAATGGGGGAAATTGAAGAGAGAGGGAGGGGGAGAGAGAGAGACAGACAGAGAGAGAGAGAGATGGCAGGAATGTGATATAGATACCAAATATTACTTTAGTTGCAGTAGAATTTATGCTCTGATATCCTTGGGAAATTTCTGACCTCATTTTACAGTATGCAAATATGCTTGGATGTTACAGAGAACAGGAAATTTTTTAGATTCTTGGGTCATATCCAGAGAATTCTGGAGTCTTTCATTTGAAGAGATGCTACTGAGTAAATATGGGAAAATTTAAACATTAAGCTATGATAACTACAATGGTTTAAATGTATTTAATATGGTTAAATCAATTATTAAATAAAGACAGCAGAATGAAATAAGAAAATTAATCTGTTACTATTGGAGGAGTCTTGTTAACTTGGTTATTATTTTGAAAACTAGTCCATAAAATGTACAAGAAATTATCATTTATCCTGCCTTTTTAATACAATCTTCATCCTTGGACAGTTCAATAGCAGATGAAGGAAGTCTATTTACAAGTTTTCCAGCCAATAAATTGAACATAGAATAAAATAAGAACTCTATTACTAGAATTGGAATATCACCACTTGCAGTTCTAATGAGCTAGAAGATACAGATATTGAGCACAAATAATCCTTAATATTCTATAAAGGGAGACATCTCAGCATCATGTATCTTATGTTAAAGGGACAAAAACTTCTGTGAAAGTCATACTACAAAAAATTTGGAACTTGAATTTGATCATACCTCTATATTCAACTGCCAGGATATAAGTAATAATAAAATTGCTTATACATGGGGATACTATCACTAAGTATGGTTTTTGGGAAAATCTAAGTGAAAAGTGCAACAATTTCTTCAATGTATAATTTTGAAGGAAAAGCAAGAGAAAAATAAACCTAAAAATTTGAACTTTTAAAACTAATTATAGTATATTTGCCTTATTTGTACTCTAATTTAAGCTATCTCTGTTCACACTCATACCCATACCAACACTCATTTGTGTGCATGTATTATAGGTACATATATAAAACATGTATGTGTGTATGTGTATGTATTATACCCATAAATTATATGTATAGTCACTATATATGTATGTGTGCAGTATAGAGCTCTATCTTTCTATATTATCTATGTAATTTTGAGAGAGAAAGGAGACAAAGCAGACACAAAGAAATAGTACCCCAAGAGAAATATGACAACTGAAATTTTAAAAAGGGACTGGCTATTTACAAATGCCTGGGAATTATTTATTTTTGTTGTATAATGTTTTGATTATGTTTAAAAGTCCTATAGGATAAAAGATATGTAGATGATAATAGAGAGATAGACAGATGGATTGATAGAATAAAGAATTTATGGATTAGATTATGTACTATCTGGGAGGAGGTACCGTGGTGGACTTGCTATAGTTCTTATCTGGGATCTATATTGGACCCCAACGGACAAATGGCAAAATAGTTCTGATTGTCATAATTGGGAGGCAGGTACTACTGATATCGAGTGGTAGAGGGCAAGTGATCCGACTAAATATACTGAAATGCATAGGGTAAAATAAAGATCTCCATCCACAGACATGTAAAAAATGATACTGTCTAAAATGTCAGTACACCAAGGTTGAAATATCATGGATTATAGATGAAAAGTTTTGTTTCTTTTGTATATGCTTAGATATCTTCATAATGAAATATAAGAATAAATATTTAAAATAAATGTAAATTTTAATTATTTTTAATTAAATTAAAATATTTATTTAAATTTAAAATTTGAGGTGTTTAATTTTGTTAGGTAATGATGATTGAAGAGAAGGTCATTGTAATCAGTGGATTATTTGGTCAGCAGTCCAATAATTCCCTAACAGAAGAATTCATTTACAGAAATGTGCCAGTTAGGAAACCAACTTAAGATGATACACTAATGGGCCTCCCCTGGTGGCGCAGTGGTTGAGCGCTGGGCTGCAAAGCTGCCCGCAGCCTCTGCAGCACTGGTTCGATCCCCAGCCACCAGCGAGGGTCCCACATGGCACGCACACCTCTCCTGCCGTGCCCGCTGCTCCCCTCAGCAGTGTATTTCGTCAGTCTGTCTGTTCTCTTCCCCAATCTGTCTCTGGTGAATTCTGTCACTCTCCCGTGCTTCTGACTGTACCCAGTGCTTGTATAAACAAATAAATAAATAAATAAATCTTTAAAAAATATATATACACAAATTGAGCTATGAAACATAGTTTGTTCCTACCTAAAGATTCAAGCCAAAATAATTTATTTTAGGTTAGAGAAGTCAGCCTAAAATAGGGAAGAAGACCTAAATAAATAAATCTAATAAATGAAAATATGGAATTCAAAAATCTCTTCAGGAGTCATGATTCACTTTTAAAAATATGTTTTTAAAAGATTCACTGTACAATTCCTTTAAATAAAGCCTTCTACTGAATTAATTTGAATTTATTTACACATATTTGACTAAAATGTTAATTTTTTGGAATTTGCATCAAGTGTGAATAAAGTGTGACAAAATACTAGGTTTTAAATGTATTTAGTTTTGTGCTTAAAATGTTCAGTAAGAAAACACTTGGACACCTTTAAGAAAATTCTCTAGTTAGAAACTGCTTTATAGTTGATCCTGTAGTAATGTAATACTTTTAAAAAACAAATTATAATCACCTACATTTCTTCCATTTTAATTAAAAGTCCTAGTAAATTTGTCATTAGAAAATGTGGTAAAATGGGAACAATAAGAAAAAGTGTCCAGGTTATGTATTTGCCAATGTCTTTGGGGAAAAGCAGGTGGCATGACTCATGTTTTTGTGTTCTGTTCAGAAAGAGTGATAAGGATGAGAAAAAGGGGAGAGGGTCCTACATCTTCCCTGTAAGGAAATTTAAGATACTACTGTTGTTTTAAGAGTTTTAATGGGTAAAGTGAGATCACCCTGTTAACGGTGAATTTCAGAATTTCTTTGGTGTGATTTTTTTCTGAGAAGGCATATAACTTGATAACAGTGACCACTGTATAAGTCCTTAAGAAGAATTGTAGGATGCCATGCTGTCAGTGAACTGAGCAAATGAAATTTATCCATTTAACAAATATTTACTGAGCACTTCTATGTGTTAGAACAGTTTTTCTTTTCACAACTTATAATGTAGGAGAGAGAAAATAAACCCTTAAAATTATTAAATATCAAACAGCAATATTTTTGTTAGGAATATTAAGCTATTAAGATAAATAAGCAGTAAAAGGAAATAGAAAGTCATTGCTGAGATTATTTATAACAGGGTATTGAGGGACTGACTATCTGATAATTGGTGTATCAGTTATGGGAAGAAATAGCCATATAAGGGAAGAACTTTCTGGCAGAGGGCATGAGCGAAGCCCTAAAGTAGGAGTTTCCTTAGAGTGCAATAAGACCAGAGAGGCCAATGTGTCCAGAACAAGTGAAAGTGAAAATAAATACATTGACATGTAGACAGGCTTTTTGGGTTACTCTGAGTTATAGGACCTATTTAGAGGGTAAAGGATAGGAAGACAACATAAATCTGATTTGGCTTTAAAAGAATCATTGACTGCTGTGTGGAGGATGCACTTTATTGGGGCAAGATTATGAGCTCAATGCCTTGGCCCCAGCAAGATAAGATGGTTCTTGGGCTTCCCCGGTGGCACAGCGGTTGAGTGCTGGGTTGCGAAGCTGCCTGCAGCCTCTGCAGTTCCGGTTCCATCCCTGGCCACCAGGCGAGGGTCCCACATGGCATGCAGACCTCTCCTGCGGCCCGCTGTGTCCCTCAGCAGTGTATTTTGTCACTCTGCCTGCTCTGCTCTCCCCTCTGGCTCTGGTGAATTCTCTCATCCTCCTGTGCTTCTGACTGTACCCAGTGCTTGTATAAATAAATAAATAAATCTTTAAAGAAAAAAAAAGAGATAAGATGGTGCCTTGGATCAGTATACTGACAATGGTCTTCCAAAAAAAAAAAAAGGTGACTAGGGATTAATTTTTTAAATTTTTTTGTACTTTATTATTATTTAAATTTTATTTTTATATACCCCATACAATTACAACCCCCTTATTTTGGCCCCAAGCCCTCCTTTTCCCGCCCCCCACTCCCCATACAGTGTCTCTGGTTCATAGTTGTTTGTTGATTTTGATAGTTTCTTTCTTAGAGTTATTCTTTTTCCTGGCCCCTTATTTAAGTTTTCTAGATTCCTGCTATGAGTGAGACCATCCGGTATTTTTCTTTTTCTTTCTGGCTTATTTCGCTGAGCATGATCCCTTCCAGCTCCATCCATGTTGCTGCAAATTGCATGTGTTTATCTTTTTTGAATGCTGAGTAATATTCCATGGTGTATATGTACCACATCTTCTTGATCCAGTCATCTATTTTTGGGCATTTGGGTTGTTTCCAAAGCTTAGCTATTGTAAATAGTGCTGCTATAAACATAGGGGTGCAGGTGCTTTTTGGAATTGATGTTTCTGTGTCCTTTGGGTAAATACCTTGGAGTGGAATTGCTGGATCATATGGAAGCTCTATGTTTAGTAGGTCAAGAAATCTCCACACAGCTCTCCATAGTGGTTGGACCAGTTTGCACTCCCACCAGCAGTACAGGAGAGTTCCTTTTTCTCCACACCCTTGCCAACATTTGTTGTTGCTAGTTTTTTTAATATGTGCCATTCTCACTGGTGTAAGATGGTATATCATTGTAGATTGGATTTGCATTTCCCTGATTACAAGTGATGTTGAACATTTTTTCATATGCCTGGTGGCCATTTGCATTTCCTCTTTAGAGAAGTTTCTTTTTAGCTCTTCTGCCCATTTTTTGATTGGATTATTTTCTTTGTTTTTGTTGAGTCTCATCAGCTCTTTGTAGATTTTTGTGATCAGTCCTTTATCATTAGTGTTGTGTGCAAAAATGTTCTCCCAGGTGATGGGATTTCTCTTTGTTTTTGTTATTGTCTCTTTTGCTGTGCAGAAAATCTTTAATATGATGTAGTCCCAGCTGTTTATCTTTCTCTTCACTATCACTGCTTTGGGTGATGTGTCTGTAAAGATGTCTTTGATGTGCATATCATGTAGTGTTTTGCCTATATTTCCTTCTATGTATTTTATGGTTTCAGGTATTATGTCTAGTTCTTTAATCCATTTTGAGTTGGTTTTTGTGCATGGTGTGAGGAAGTAGTCAAGCTTCATTCTTTTGTATGTAGCAACCCAGTTTTCCCAGCACCATTTACTGAACAAACTTTCTTTGCTCCAATGCATATTCTTTGCTCCTTTTTCAAAGATTCATTGACCATAAATCTGTGGGTTTATTTCTGGATTTTCTATTTGATTCCATTGGTCTGTGTGCCTGTTCTTGTTCCAATACCATGCAGTTTTGATGATTATGGCTTTGTAGTATAGTTTGAAGCCTGGGAGTGTGATGCCTCCATTCCCTTCTTTTTTTTTTTTTTTTTTTTTTTTTTAAGGAGAGCTTTGGCTATTCAGGGTTTTTGGTGATTCCATATGAATTTCATCAAATATTGTTCTATTTCTTTGAAGAATGGCATTGAAATTTTTATTGGAATGGCATTGAATCTGTATATTGCTTTTGGTAGGACGGCCATTTTAATAATGTTTATTCTTCCAATCCATGAGCAGGGGATGTCTTTCCATTTCTTTGTGTCTTCTTCTATTTCTTTTAACAATGTTTTATAGTTTTCTTTGTATAGGTCCTTAACCTCTTTTGTTAGATTTATCCCAAGTATTTGATTTTTTTTTGATAATAAAAGGGATTTTTATTTTTATTTTTCTTCTTCAGATTTGTTGTTTGTATATAGGAAGGCTATGGACTTTTGTGTGTTGATTTTGTATCCTGCCACTTTACTGAACTGATTAGTGAGTTGAATTAGTTTTTCTGTGGAGTTTTTGGGGTTCTCTATGTATATTATCATGTCATCTGCAAATAGTGATAGTTTGACTTCTTCTTTTCCTATTTGGATTCCTTGTATGTCTTTCTCTTGTCTTTTTGCTCTGGCTAGGACTTCCAGTATTATATTGAAAAGCAGTGGTGAGAGTGGACATCCTTGTCTTGTTCCAGATCTTAATGGAATTGCTTTCAGCTTTTCACCATTGAGAATGATACTGGCTGTTGGCTTGTCATAGATGGCCTTTATGATGTTGAGTTATGTTCCTTGTATCCCAAGAATTTCAAGGGCTTTTATCACGAATGGGTGTTGCGCTTTGTCGAAAGCTTTCTCGGCATCTATTGATATTATCATATGGTTTTTATATTTCTTTTTGTTGAGGTGTTGGGTAACGTTGATTGATTTTCAGATGTTGAACCATCGTTGTGTTCCTGGAATGAATCCTGCTTGGTTGTGGTGAATTATCTTATGGATACATTGTTGGATTTTGATAGCTAAAATTTTATTGAAGATTTTTGCATCAGAGTCCATTAGCGAGATTGGCCTGTAGTTCTCTTTTTTTGTGTTGTCCTTGTTCAGTTTTGGTATTAGTGTAATGTTGGCTTCATAGAATATGTTTGGTATTATCCCTTCCTTCAGTTTTTTGGAAGAGTTTGTGAAGGATAGGCACTAATTCGTCTCTGAATCTTTGGTAGAATTCATTTGTAAATCCATCAGGTCCTGGGCTTTTGTTTTTGGGGAGGTTTTTGATTACCATTTCAATTTCGCTACTTGTAATTGGTCTGTTTAGGTGTTCTATTTCTTTATCAAGCTTTGCGTGATTGTAGAGTTGTAGGATTTTGTCCATCTCCTCTATATTGTTGAACTTGTTTCCATATAACTGTTCATAGTAGTTTCTGATTATTCTTTTGATTTCTTCTGTGTTTGTTGTGATTTCTCCTTTTTCATTTATGATCCTGTTTATTTGTGCTTTCTCCCTTTTTTCCTTTGTGAGCCTGGCTAGTGGTTTGTCTATTTTATTTATTTTTTCAAAGAACCAGCTCTTGGTTTCATTGATCTTTTGAATTTTTTTTTTTTTAGTTTCGGTTTCATTTATTTCTGCCTTTGTTTTTATTATTTCTTTTCTTCTACTGGTTTTGGTTTTTTTTGTTGTTGTTGTTGTTCTTTTTCTAGATCTTTGAGCTTCGAGATTAGGTTGTTTCTTTGAGTTCTTTCTTGTTTCTTGATGTAAGCTTCTATTGCTATATATTTTCCTCTTATTACTGCTTTTGCAGCATCCCATACATTTAGGAAATTGGTGTCCTCCTTGTCATTCAATTCAAAGAATTTTTTAATTTCTTCTTTGATCTCCTCATTAGTCCAGTGGTCTTCCAGTAGTGTGGTTTTCAATCTCCATGAGGTAGGAGATTTCCTTGCCTTCTTTTTATGGTTAATTTCTAGTTTGATGCCTTCATGGTCAGAAAAGGTGGTTGATATGATTTCAATCTTGGTGTATCTGTTGATGTTTGTCTTGGGTCCCAGTATGTGATCGATCCTGGAGAATGATCCGTGTGTGCTTGAGAAAAATGTATACTCAGATTTTTTGGGGTTTAGTGTTCTATAGATGTCTGTTAAGCCCAAGCACTCTAGATCCTTATTTAGAGCTTTAGTGTCTTTACTTGTTTTTTGTCTTGTTGATCTATCCAGTGTTGATAGTGGTGTGTTGAAATCTCCTACTACATATGTGTTTTCTCTGATGTCTGTTTTCAAAGATGATAATAGTTGTCTGATATATTTTGCTCCTTCGTTTGGTGAATGTATGTTAATGAGTGTTATTTCTTCTTGAAGTATTGTCCCCTTGATCATAATGTAGTGACAGCTGGGGTCTCTTTTTACCTTTTTGAGTTTGAAATCTGTTTTATCTGATATAAGTATAGCTGTTCCTGCTTTCATTTTGGTCCATTTACTTATAGGATTGTTTTCCATCCTTTAACTTTGAGTCTATTTTTATCTTTTATAGCTAAATGTGTTTCCTGGAGACAGCAAAAGGTTGGGTTTTGTTTCTTAGTCCACCTGAGACTCTGTGTCTTTTTATTGAAGAGTGTAGTTCATTTACATTTAGAGTTAATATTGATATGTTAGCATCTGTATTTGCCATTGTGTTTGTCTTTCCTTTGATTTTTTTTTATTCTTTTGATAACTTTTTTTTTGGCCTTCTTTTGTTATTATTCATCCCTCTGAGGTTCTGGCTTTAGGACTCCTTGTAGTATTTTTTGGAGTGGGGGTTTAGTCGTAATGAACTTCCAGAGTTTCTGTTTGTCTAGAAGGTCCTTATTCTTTCTTCATAGAGGAAGGACAGCTTTGTGGGATAGGGTATTCTTGGTTGGCATCTGTTTTCTTGGAGTCTGTTGACTATGTCCCTCCACTCTCTCCTTGCCCTTAGTGTTTCTTCGGAGAAGTCTTATGTCAGTCTGATTGGTTTTCCTTTGAATGTTATCTGTTTCTTCCCTCTTGTCAGCTTCATTATTTTTTCCTTGCCTTGGATTCTTGGGAGCTTTACTATTATGTGTCTTGCTGTATTTTTTCTTGCATCATTTGGTGTTCTTCTTGCTTCTTGTATATCAATTTTCAACTCCTTCTTCATGTTTGGGAAGTTCTCTTCAATTATTTGTTGAAATATTTTCTCTGTTCCTACATCTCTCTCCTCTCCTTCTGGGATTCCTATAACTCTTATATTTCCTTTACTCATGGAGTCAGATAGTTCCCGAAGTCTTTCTTCAGTCTTTTTCCTTCATACTTTTCTTTCCTTTTCTGTTTTGGTTCTTTTTATTTCTGTGTCTTCAAGAATACTTATTCGTTCTTCCATTTCATCTATTCTGCCTTCATTGCTTTTCCCAGAGTTCTTTAGTGCCTCCATTAATTCTTTGATCTCCTGCATTTCTTTTTCTTCCCTCTTAAGGGACTCAATTTCATTCTTCTGAGTGTTGTTTTCCTTAATGACTTCCATCATTTTTTTCATCACAGCAATTTTAAATTCTTTTTCTGGAAGGCTCAGAATTTCTTCCAAATCACCGTAGTTGCAAGCTGGTGGGTGTTTTTTTTTTTTTTTTTTTTTTTGTCTTTTTTCTGAGGCATTGCTACTCTGCTTGTAGTTTTTCTTTTCCCTGATGCCTGTCTTCTAATTTGCCTTATGCATTGGGACACGGTGCCACTGGTACTGGCTAGCATCTTTTTGATGTGTTCTTTTGGGAGTTTCAGAAACTGGCAATCCAAACGAGTCAAAAATTGTTATCCCAGAAGTCTAGTGAGGCAGTGGTACTTTGAGTATGTTAATGGACACTGTCACAGAATCTCTCCTCCTTCTGTGTTTAGTTACAAATGTGCTTCTTGAAATCCCACAGACTTCCCTGGAGATTGGGCAGGTGGATTGCACTCTGGGTTCCAAATCTCTGGATCTTCCTCTGGGCTCTGACTTCCTGCCAGGTAGGACCGAGCTTGTGGGGGCCTTCAGCTTACCTCTGACTGCACAGGGAACCTTCTCCCTCTGGCTCCACGGGGAACCTTCTGCCAGATTCAAGCAGTCTTTATTGAAGAAAGGTCCTGTTCTAAAATGGCACTTTGGAGACAGGCACACTTTTCCGTGCGCCTGGTCTGCCCTGGCCGTGGGTGCCCGCTCCCCTTCTGGGTTTGGACTGCTGTCCTGAAGGTTCCTGGCCTGGGAAAACTTCCCAGCTCACCTCTGGCTCCTCCAGGAGCCATCCGCCGGTTTCAAGAAGTCTTTATTGAAGGAAGGTCCCTATTCTAAAATGGCGATTCGGAGAGAGGCATACTCTCCCGCACGCTGGATCTGCCCTGGCCGTGGGTGCCTGCTCCCCCTCTGGGCTCGGACTGCTGGTCAGAAGGGGCCTGGCTTGGGTTGGGCAGACTCAGGATTAATTTTGAAGGATAGTACATCAGTATTTGGTTATGGATTGAATAATGTGTTTGGACAAAAAAGATTTAAGAAGGGTTCTCAGTTTTCTTGATTTGATTACGTGAAAGAATAGTAGAATTTATTGAGGAAAGCAGAAAGGAAGACATTAGTTGGAGTAAAAACTTTTGTGTGGGGACAGACAATGGGTGAAATGCATTTTATATATAAAGTAGAAATGTAAGACGACAATGGAAAATGTGCTAAGCAGTCCATGTTAAAGACCCAGACTACATCCACAAATGTAGAATCGTGAGACAATTAATACTGTTTTGTTTTTTTCCCCCATGGGATTGAATGAATTTATTTAGGTATATAAGTGTAGAGAGAAAAGAGAAGAGCTGAAAAAAAGAAAGACTGTTAGAAGGTTGTCAGAGGAGCAGGGACTGACAGTGATATTGAAACTAAATGTTCTTAAGATAAAAATAATGCCAGGCATGTGTTATGTCCTAGAAGTTAGTGAAGGAAATGTTTTAAAAAGGATAATCAATCAGTTCCTTTACCTGCATCTGATACTTCCAGATAAGATGAGGTGAAACCATCAGATTAAGGACTGTAAGACACTAGTCATCATTGCAATAATAGTTTTAATGGAGTTATGAAATTACCTTCATTTGGATTAAATTGAATTTTAGGAAAGAGTACAGTATAAAATAATGAATGGGGTACTTTTTTGCTAGCAGTGCTTTATGGCACACTGTATGTGGTGAAAAATAGAACAACTTAAACCAATAAAATACAAAAATAAAACACTTTGGGCAGTTTATAAAAAGGAATTCTTTTAAAAGTAAAGTCAAGAATCTTAGGAAACAGGTGAAGATTAAAACTGCTTTTTATTTCCTTGATGCTATCATTCAGAAAGAAGTGTTTCATGAAAACAGCTGTTATAGTGTAATTGTTATTGGGCTGGGTGTCAAGTTTTCCTATAATTTTGGAAGAATTTTGTATGGAAATTAACAAAAATAACTTTAGTCAGAATCATTCCAATTAGAATATTTGCCATTAGAATGTCTATCACAGAGATTTGCTATCATTTGTTATTTTATTCTTGCCAGGATAAGATGAAGTTTAAATTAATATATACCTTATCTTTAGAGTTATTCTTGGAAATATTAATGATTTTGTTGGTTACTCCTTGCCCCAATTCAAAATAGATCCAAAGTACATATAGATGATAGAATGAATGATTCTGGGAGGGCAGTCTACCATGACAAAGAGGACTTTGAAGAGATAGTAGAAAGGTTTTTTTTAGCCCAAATTGGTATCTTTTTCTAATACATAGATATTGGTATCTTTATCTAATACATAAGAACTAGACTTGTACCTCTCTTTCAAGAAAGAAGTGAAGAATTGGAAACATTATGTTACCCGAACTCAAACTCTTCTATAAAGCAGTATTAATGGACTAATATGGTATTGGGATAAAAACAGACACATTAATCTGTGGGACAGAATTGAAAGCACAGAAATAAATCCACAGATATATCAGTACTTAATTTACAATAAAGAATCCATGAACACAAAAGGCACTAGGAATTTGGACAACCACATTTTTAAAAATGAAGTTGAATCTCTCTTATTTCATGCAGAAAAATCAAATTTATTTTTTTAAAGATTTATTTATTTATTTATACAAGCACTGGGTACATTCAGAAGCGCAGGAGGGTGAGATAATTCACCAGAGCCAGAGTGGGGAACAGAACAGGTATATTGATGAAATACACTGCTGAGGGGAGCAGCAGGCGTGGCAGGAGAGGTCTGTGGCGCCATGTCGGACCCTTGCCTGTGGCTGGGGATCGAACCAGTGCTGCAGAGACTGTGGGCAGCTTTACAGCCCAGTGCTCAATTGCTGTGCCACCAGGAGAGGCCCAGAAAAATCAATTTTAAATGGGTTAAAGATTTAGATATAAGACCTGCAACAATAAAATATATAGAAGAAAACATTGATGATATATTTCATGACATCAATGATAAAAATATCTTTGGATACTTAACTGCCACAAGGGAAATTCAAGCAACAATAAGCAAATGGATTACCTCAAATCCAAAAACATATATAGAAAAAGAAAATATAAATAGATAAAAAGTTGCATCCCACTGAATGGGAGAAAATATTCACACATTATACGACCAACAAGGGGATAATATTTTATATATATATATATATATATATATATATATATATATATATATTTACTCAATTTAACAATAGGAAAAATAACAGTTAATAAATGGACAGCAGAGCTGAACAGACAATTGATCAAAAAGGATATCCAGAAGGCCAAAAAAGACACATGAATGATGTTGCTAATGATAAGGGAGATATAGGTCAAAACCACAATGAGAATTCATCTCATATCCCTGAGAATGACACATATTAAACACTGGAGAGGATATGCAGAATTTGGAACCCTATTTCATTGCTGGTCACAATGTAAGCTGGGGCAGTCATTTTATATGTGACCTGGATTTACCTTAAAAAACTAAAACTGGAAAGAATATATGTCTGAAAAATTCCACTCTTGGTAATCTATCCAAAGAAAATGAAATTTGAAAGCATTTTGAAAGATTTTGTGTTCTACAATGCTTATTGCAGCACTATTTACAACAGTTAGGACATGAAAGCAACCTAAATGGCATGATTAGAGGACTGGATAAAGAAGATATGGTCTGTCCACACCGTGGAATACTATGCAGTCATAAGGTAAGATGAAATGCTGCCACTTCAGCAAACTGGCAGTAGTTCAAAGGAATTATGTATAGTAAAGTAAGTCAGAATGACAAAGACAAATGTTGGTTGTTCACATAGCACATATCCAGCAAAGCAAAATACGAATAAAAACAGTAGACATTAATAAGGTTTCTGAGGTTGAGTGAGGGTGGAGGGAGAAAGTGTCAAAGAGTTAGAAAGGATAGTGGTGGGAAACAAAAAAGGAGTAAGAATCAAACAATTAAACTCGTGGTAAGAGTTTAGTTGTGAATTAGTCAATGTGATAGTCATGTTGGGGATTAGAGTAAGAGACAATAGCCTGCTATTAATAAATTCAATTATATATTTATGTATAAATAATAAGACTTGAATGAAATATCACCTGTGTTAGTAGAGGAGCCACCTTTGTCTCAAGTTAGCAGTTGCACATAAAAGCTCTAGAATGTCTATCTAAATTAAACCCAGCTCTGACTTTCATTATGTGTGTGTTTTTCATTATGTGTGTGCCAATTATTTGTCTTCTCTGGATCTTAGTCTTAACTTGAAATAGAAGAAATAATACCACCTATATCAGAATAGATGAGAATTAGTGAATTAATAAACATAAAGTACTTGGCACAGTATCTAAGACATTGTAGACACTCAGAAATGAATAGTGAGGGCTGTCTTCTTTTTCTTCTGCCTTCGTGGATACTCATTTAGTGAAGCTGAAAATCAGAAAATCTTGAGGATATGTGAAGAACCATCACTAAAGCACATTTCTACCCCACTGTGATTATTATTAACCTGTTTCTCCTGTAGGATTAAGAGAATTCATCAACATCTTTAGTTTTGAAAGTGTATAAGTAGGTGGAGCTCAAAGGTTTGAAAGACTGAGGTTAGTTCTAGGACTCAAGAGAGGACAAAGGCCTTCAGGTTTTCTCCTCGGTTGCCATCCCAGCTCCTAGAGCAATTCCCAAAGACAGAAAACCTTGCAAAAATAATAGTTGTTTTTTTTTTTTTTTAAGATTTATTTGTTTGTTTGTTTGTTTGTTTGTTTGTTTATACAAGCACTGGGTACAGTCAGAAGCTTGGGAGGGTGAGAGAATTCACCAGAGCCAGAGCGGGGAGCAGAGCAGGCAGAAGGACCGAAGTACACTGCTGAGGGGAGCAGCGGGCGACAGGAGAGGTCTGCGCGCCATGTGGGACCCTCCTCCGGTGGCCCGGGAGCAGCCGGGGATCGAACCGGTGGTAGAGAGGCTGCGGGCAGCTTCGCAACCCAGCCCTCAACTGCTGCGCCACCGGGGAGACCCAATAGTTATTTTTTTAATGGTGTATACCATATGCTATATTTCATGGAAACTTGACTGTGGCACAAGTGTTAAAAAAAAGGTGAGGATTCCCAGTACAAACCATTAATTCTTTTTGAAGAAACACTTCATTCCCAGGGGCTGCTAGTGACTTTCCCTTCACTTCCCTCACCTCCCTTATTAGAGAAGCTGAAATTTCTAAGGACCTGGGACCTTTTCCTGAAACTTCTAACATTTACTTTAGGAAAGGGCAGGTTCTCTCAGCATGGCACTTACAAAACACCCACATGTGCAGCAATAGACAGAAAAGCTTGTTATTTTATCTTCTAAGCAGAGAGAATCAACGATGACCAGGTGATTGTGCCTGTTAACAGACAAGTCTGTGAAGACACCAAAATGTTTCTCTCCAGAGACTTGAGAGCTTCACCTTGAGTCCTTACACCTAAAAAGGAAAATGCCAATAAATTTACACCATCATTAAGGTAGCAGATGATCATTGTGATGATCGTTGTTCAGTGCAGTTGAGACAAAAAAGAAAACCAATAATTCTGATAGGAGTAATATCTTTAGTTGTACCGACAAGTAAGCTGGGTGTCACTGAATATAAATTGATACAGCTCAGAAGATAAAAATAGATTTACCTTCCTATTAGCAGAGCAGAGACTGAAAAACACTAATGAAAAAGAGCTGCCTGCTCCAGCTAGCCCCAGCAAAATGCCATAGTGGGGCAGCGTCAGACAAGCTGTCTGTGAAAAATCATTGACATTATTAGACTTGCCTGTGAGGTCTTTTTTTATATCTAACTTTTAACTATATGAAGGGATTTTTATGCCAACCTGTTTATCTCCATACTAAGCCTTCTTACAATGAGAACTGTCTCTTTTCATCTAACTTAGGATATGTTTATAAACATTATCAAGGGGGATATTTTTAGGGGACTCCCTAGGTCAAGGAAGAAGTTTCCTACAGGTCACTAGTTGGATGTAGTGCCGGTTTCCTTAGATGTCAGCTTTCTGGTCACCTTTTATTCCTAGCCATCCTCCCTCCCTCATACTTTTTTTTCTTTTTACTTCTTGCTTGCTTTCTTCTACTTTTTCTTCCTCTTAACCTTCCTCCCTTAAAAGAGGGGCATGAACCCAATATTTCCTGTGACTCTGCAAGCAATATAAAGCAAATGTCAAGTATGATGTACATATGTACAGATGGTAGTGGACAGAGTGTACTGACTCATTTACTGAGAGTAAAGAAAAGACAAAGATAATAGGATATTGGTTTTATGCCCTCCCCCAAAATTTATTGGAATAGCATTTTAAATATTTAAACACCATAAGTTTTAAAGCATCACACATTTTCTGGAACTCTTCTCTATTTTTGTTAAATTTGGACAGTTTACTTATCTGTATATGAGCTAACTGTAGTTACCTACCTTGGAAAAAAGAGCTTGGAATTTGAGTGGTGAGGAGAGATATAGGGGAAAAAAATTAAAGAACTGATGTCCTAGAGTCTTTTATATAAATTTGAAAGAGATATATGGCTTATCACCAAAACAAGCACAGTTGAGTAATTTAGAGATTTTAGCAAATACACTTTGATTAGAGAAATATTTTGGGGGTTAGTTGTTTTTGTGTCTGTTATTTAGATTTGGGGTCTAAGACATAGGATCTATGTTAGAAATCCCTGTGCAAGCAATTAATTGAAGGAGGAATCTCAAGAGAAAACTGTGAGTGATATGACAGAGGATAAGGCTGTGCAAAAATGTGATTTCAGGAAAAATGTAACTCAGGCTGATTCTGTAATATTATGGCACACAGATTGCACCACAGAGACAAAGATGCTGGCATGTATTGAGCTCCATCAATGGTCATCAATTACTGATATCCCTTGGAAAAGAGTAGGGATTGATCTCTTAGACATCTCCCTGCCAGGTAGTTCCCAATAGCCAAGACAAAGTCCAGGGAATAATACAGCTGCAAACCTTTTGCAACTAGCACAGCAAAAGCTTAGTCATGGGTGAACCAGACCTGCAAAGGTAGCCTTTGTGGGCATCAACTACATTTCTATAGGAACAGTTTCCCTATTTAGGTTAAGTCAGCAATTATTGGGCATTTAATAATTGTTAGAAGTAAGCAAAGGTGATACAGAGACTAATAAATAATTTTCTAGTTTCAAAGATTTCCTAGTCTAGTAAATGAGACAAATATGTACTCAACTCCTCTACTATGGTTTGATTTTATTAAGGTTTTATTTGTCAGTAGATGAAAGTTCAAGTTAACATTAACAGCCAAAATTGTACTGCTTTGTGTGATACATGCAGAATCTGATCTAATTTTGACTTTAGTGGTTATCAAGGGCAGAATAACACAGAATCCACTTTTCTTGTCTTACCTTACTTGAAAGAATATTTGTTTAATCATATCTCATGGCTTTTAAACCAATCTGCAACCACCAAGCCTATCCCCCAAATGAATGAGTATCTCTTCAACTCCAGAGTCCAACTGCCTATGACATTTCTCCATCTTTAAAACATTGCATTCATTCTTAATTACTCTTTTTTTGTAATATTCACATCAGCCAATCTTGTCCACCTGTGATATACTTAGAAACAGAGCACTTCTTTTACCTACATTACTATTACCCTTATCTAAGCAACACCAGTTATCACCTCTTTCCTGAATTATGACTATGCTACTAAGTGATCTCTACATGCTTTTTGAACCCTCCTTTCCCCATCCCTTCCATGCCTACCACATATATAATTTCTTCTCACAAAATCAGGCAAAATGAATGGTTTAAAACATGCATCATATTAATCCTCTGCTTTTACCATCTCACTTGAAGGACAAACTGAAGACTTAAAATAGACTAGATGGTACTCTGTGATGCAACTAGAATATCTGTTAGAATGGACTATAGAGAATTCTTTGCCAAGTAAACTTTGGACTTTTTTTTAAGTTAGTCTTTGGTAATTTTGCAAGTTGGAAATTAGAAATGAACCAGTGGTACAAATAGAAACTTGGCAATTATGGAGATAGATCCTTGTATTTGAAGTTATGGAGGTGATACCTTTGCAGGAAAATAAGGTTTCTCACACAGAACTCTGAGGAAATGCAATTCTTGATGGCCATGTGAAAATGGAAGGACTAGCTCAGGAGATGTAGAAGTAAATGCCAGGGACCAAGAAAAGTGATGGAGTAATGGAGTTTCGTGAAAGCTCTGAGATATATATTAAAAATGACACAAATTCTCTAACCTCAAGAAGCTAGTGTTGTACTTGTATAGCTGTAAAAAAATTCTATGACTTTCTTTTTTTTACACTTGATGTATTTTACAAGCACTGAAGTTTTTAAATGTAGTTATAATAGCTAAATTATTACTACTCTATGTTCTGTGGTAGTTACAGGTCAAATATTTATGTTAATAATAGTGATTATATACTTATTGAGTGCCTTATCACATTAGGTATCTAACTCAGTAGCTCCTAGTTCTATGCTTCTTTGTCACCATGTATATAAGAAACACTTTTTTAAAATTTATTTTATGTATTTATGCATAGAAGAGCTGGGGTGTAGGCCAGAAGTGCAGGGGTGAGGCGGTAAGAGGATTCACCAGAGACAGAGTGGGGAGCAGAACATGCAGATTGACTGAAATACACTGCTGTGGGGAGCAGCAGGCAAGACAGGAGAGGTCTGCTGTGCCTTGTGATTTTGTTTCCTGGCCCGGGATGGAACTCTGTGCTGTAGTGGCTGTGGATAGCTTCATAGTGCTGAGACTTAACCCCTTGAATCACCAAGGAGACCCCCTGTGTAAGAGAAGCTTTGAACAATGCCTAATTATTTGGCTTTGATGGCAATTTCCAAGTAATTTTGATGATATTAGCATTCTTAAATTTTCTATTTAGAGAAGACATAATCATGATATTTCAATCTATACTATTTTTTATTTATTAACCACTGAATTACAGATTCTTAGGTTTTCATTATGTGTGAAGTCTTAGAAAATTTCTATACACTTTGAGGTATAAATGAGCAATACTGGAATTTTAATATGAACTTTAATATTAATATATGAATAAAGAAATCATATTTAATTAATATATTTAATAAATGAAATTTATTAAGATTTAAATAATTTCTAAAATAATTTATTAATTAAAAATAATTACAAAGTATTTTTTAATAATTTTAAATTAATATATTATTTTTATGGTAAAATGCATAAAATATGTAAATTTACATATTATGTTAATATTCTATTTGTATATCTTTTACAGTTGCAATGAGGATTAAAATAGTTAATAAATTATAATGTATTTGATAAAGGATAGAACATTATATAACAAATTATTTTTTCACCAAACCGATATAATGCATATTATGTAGGGTACACACTAATGAGCAAAGGAATATCCAAGAATACATATGACTGTCTCTTTCCTGATGTTTTTATTCCAGTATTGAAAGACCAGATAGTGTAAGTTGCAATACTAAATACGAAACTCAAACTGTATGGTTGCTAAAGAAAAAGGTTCTTTTCACGTTCACTATGACTTCATCAGTGCTCAGAAAAGGCATTGGCCATATAGAATGTACTTAACTAATGCTTACTCAATATGTTAAGTAATATGAAATATGTGGTTCAAAAGGAATCAAAAGAAATAGTGGGCAAAAGCAGCTTGCAAAATCTAAAATCATATTCAAAAGTACATAAAAGATTATGATATATTTTCAAAGGGAGAAAAATCACTTCCGAATAAGTACAATTAAACTCCATGGAAAAGGGGCATTTGAGTAACTTTAGAGGCTGGGTAGATTTTAGCAGGTAGAGGTAAGAGTTTTTTATGATGAAAACAAAGGTTATAAGTGCTAATACATATATTCTAATATTTTGCATGTATTAATAGTATATAATTGGTTAGCTTTAGAAGACAAACTTGTTTTAATATATCTTTAGAACATGATGATCAATAATGTAGTCTAAATTCACAGTCTAAATAAACAGTTGCATACAATGAGAAATATGAAACCATGTATTTGGAAAAGTCTTGCTGTAGTGAAAAGATAATTTGATTGAAAGTTAAGACATTTTAAATTGGTCATATTGAATAATTAGAAAATAGCGTTGAGTAAATGTTGACTAAATAGGCTCTCTTACTCCCACTGGAAAAAAAACTATTAAGAAAAAGGCTATAAACTATGGAGAAATGTTTGTTATTTGTCACTGTTTAAATAACTACTTCATTGACTGAAACTTTAAAGAACTAAATGTTTTTCCACAGTTGCAGCCACCTGGTGAGATGCTAACAGTTAGACAAAGGCAACCTTAAGGAAACATATTTATCACAACACCCCATGCAGTTCCAGCCATAAAGAGTTCAACTCCAAAATGGCTATTTCCCTTGGGCTATAAAATTTTGTTTCAGAAAAAGACTCCCTATGGGAATTGGACTTCCCTTTTCTTTTTAATTGATTTGAATTTTATAGTTATTCAATTATTCTGATGTTCAACTAACTTTTATTAAATGTATGTGTACCTAACACAATCTCAGGTACTATGGGGGTAAGATGTTTTTCACATTTATATAATAGACACTTACAATATAACATTTTATCTGCCCTTGATGGCAGAGAAACTCAGAGGGACACTTTCTATTTATTTATGAAGGAAATATTAAATTTTTCTGCATTATGTCCATTTTCATTCCAGTGGCAGAAACATGCATAAGTGGCAATTAAACCCAAAATTATGGTCTGAATCACAGCCTATTTATTTTAAGATGAGTGAGGTGCAATAATCATTCCATATTCAGATCTAGCAATAATCTTCATTGCCTCATTGCTGGGAATGGGTTTTGCTGAGAAAGCTTCCTATATAATTTTTATATAACATAAAGCTTATGTGGGAAAAGTAAAGGTTATATATGAAATCATAAAATCAATGACCTTTAATCCAATTTCACAAAAATAACACTGCTAATATTTTGTTAGATTGCCTCATAATAAATTTAGCATTTAAGATATTTGAAAAATAGATATAAAAAAACTATCTTTATTTCCAACATGCTTTTTCTGTATGTTATAAAGAAATGAATACCTTCCCCTTATGTTCTAGCTCTTCTTTAGAAGTTAACCCATAGCAGTAACTAGAGCATTCCTGCCTTTCCCTGGATTTACCTACCATGTCTTTCCATCTTACTCTCCGTTTCATTCAATCTTCCTTTCTCTATCTAACTATGTCCAGGATTTCATTTTGTTTTTTAATAATGACAGGATTGTGTAATACATAGTAATCTGCAAGTCAATATTTTCTTAAATATATTTATATTTTTTTTATTTCACTGTCTAGAGAACCATCTCATTCTTTGCAGTGACTACATGGTGTTCTACAAAATAAATGCCTTACAATTGATTTATTAATTCTCCTGTTAAATATCTAATAACCATTGTTTTTATTACAAACAGTGATATAATAAATATACAAATGCATATGAAAATTTATGGACATTTCTGGAATCAATGAAACTACCCAGATACAGTTTTTGAACTACTGAGACACAGTTTTTCCCTTTTGAAAACTTTCATAAAGATTTTAAAATTATCATGCAAACATTTTATTTTTCTCTTTATTTCAATCATTTGTTTTATACATGTATCTTGAGATTCAATTATGTGCCAGTTCTATTTTAAATGCTGCAGATATCTTAAATAAGATATAATCTAAGCTAGTAAAGTCTGGATGAGGAACTTCACGATCCATGTGGGCAGTTTTACACCTTATGGCAAAGACTTCATGGAAGAAAATAGAAAACCACCTGAACTGTGTAGAAAAATGAAAGAATTTCTGATGGGGATACTATAATTTAAAACAGTTAAAGTTAGCCAAGTAGGTTGCATTAGAGGAACATAATTTAATGAGTAAAAAGCATTTATTAAGAAGGTGAAAATTCAAGATTCTACCCTGACAATTTCTGGTCTTAATTTGATGTTTTTTCTTCCCTAATGGGATCCAGAGGCCAGTCTGCTGGTGCACCCTCTAGTTGGTAATCCACTCAAAAAATTATAAGGACCTCAAACTTAATTCTGTTTCAGTTTTATAAAAATACTCTTTCATTTAAGTCTCTGAGTAAAAATTCTTGGTGTGACTGAGGAAATACTCTTAGAAAATAGTTGAATGAAGTTAACTCTGCTGGAAAGTAACACACTGATTTTGTGATGGTAGTGGTGGAGGGAACATATTTGGAGCAGGAAGTACTGCAGAGAGAGGAAATTAATGCTTATTTGATTGTTAGAAGCTCCTTCACTCTTAACCTTTCTAATGCAGGGAAATGCTGTGTGGTTCACTCAAGCTATAGTAAGCAACTTGAGTTTAATAAACTGCTAGCCTGATCAACCTCCATCATATGACTGACTTGACCATGATTTGATTGCCTCTCCTCTTAAACTTATAAATCTTTCCTTGATAAACAGGGGAGATTCCTAGAGGGCTAACCAGCTCATTATTTATGGGCAACTTATAGTTAGTCATCTGCATAAGGGGGGGTCCTCCAATTATAAAAAGTGTTATGAAATTTGTTCATGGCTGTAGCTAATGTGATCAGTTCACATCACCTCAGCCCATCATGACTTTCAAGTCAACTTGAAAGCATGACTAGAGTTGCTGTGAATGATAGATTAACCCTAAACATATCCCTTGCTGGCCAATGTAGTCTGTAGTTTCTAACATATTCTGCTGCATTTGGAGTGATACCTTGGGTTAAATGAAGGACTTAATAAACCTACTTTAGAAATATAAGAAAAAAAACACCTGTATTTCTAAGTTAGTCCTTATTGGCTTATGGCACTTGTTAAACTGGAAGTCTGGGAATTTGGGCAGCATGTTGAGGTACTACAGATTTTCCTCATCCTGATGCTGGGACCACTGTTGGTAGTAGCCTTAATTTATTGGTCTACAGGACAAATTAAATGTGTTTGGTTCCAGCTTCTGTTCATCAGATAAATCCAAGTAGACTGATGAGGTAATGTGTTCATGGAATATTCACCAGAAACCAAGACAGTACTTAGTTCCTAACCTAAATCACATTTTAAACTAGCTGGCATGATTAAAGGCATCCAGGCATACAAAACATGTCAGACATGACATTCCAAAGTCTAGGAGATGATCTGCCTGAAGTCAAGGTTAAATTCCCACCTCCTTATTTCTTCTCTCTCATGCATTATCACTGAGAAAAATTAGCATCTATGATTATGAAAATTAGTCATCTGGCTGATTTATGACACCTCTGGTAATGGGAAATTAGTTACTTCTAAGTTATATGTTTTATTATTGTACAAATTTATTAGTAATTATATTGAGATTTCATATGACATGTGATATACACTCTTTTATATCTGCCATGGAGATTTGCATGTAATGATTGCACATTAAAATTATGTTAAGTGAATGAGAGTGCACCTTTTATTTTGTTGTACCATGAACCAAAGTCAAATTTCACATAAGACTGCAACTAAGCATAAATTACAACAGATAAGTTAGAAAGGGATGTCCTCTGCAGTAAGCAAATGAGGACTGGAGAAATTCTCTTACTAAAGAGAAAGAGAAATCTCAACAGAAATAGGATATTTTCCTGGTAGATGTACTTCACAGCTTATGTGAATAGCATGCTATAAACTATTTCATTGATAGCTGGAGAAGTGATAACTCTGGTGCCAGTCAAGTAAAATAAGATAGTTAGAACTCATGTTGCCTTAAAGACAGATGATAGATGATGGATAGCTGACCTTTCAGATATAAG
The DNA here is from genome assembly GCF_014898055.3 of Talpa occidentalis. Taxonomy (NCBI): domain Eukaryota; kingdom Metazoa; phylum Chordata; class Mammalia; order Eulipotyphla; family Talpidae; genus Talpa; species Talpa occidentalis. The sequence continues at coordinate 51,135,697 of NW_023605305.1, forward strand.
GTGAAGAGAATATACTTCTTCTTAATGGTATCTTAGTTCATGACTAAAGTTTACTGAAAACATTTTTCCTTTGTGAATCTAATTCAAAAAATAAAATTATTTAAGATTATAAAAGGGTCTTTAGCTTAGCTAATACATTCACCATTTTTCATGGGCCAGTTGAATAACTATAAGCCTGTTGAGAATTGAGATGTTATCTTGTAATGATGCTGCAAGCAACTTACACAATGCACTTCATGTATGCACTTTAGTTCTCTTAGTAGATTTGATTTTAAAGCTAAGTAGTACATTTACAAAATACTTGGAGAAATATTTTGACATTACACTGATTATTTGTCTTTATGTTTTCCTCATTTCCATTATCTTTCAGAATTTAATTTTGTTTCAGATTTTTAATATCTTGAAATCTTACTTTCTGAAATATGTTTCATTTCCTTGTCATTTGAGTGAGAAAATGAAATTTGAAGCTTATTCTAAGGAATTTGGGTAGAGCTAATATCCTAGAAGAAGCTGGCTCCCCAAATGGCATGGCAGGGGTGCTGTGGTTCTTTAGAGGGAGAAGGAATTTGAGGAAGTACAGGATGAAGGGAGTGGGAGGCTTCACATCCCAGGTCGTGAGTCTGTCTTCTTCAGCAGTGACTATCTCTTTGGAGATGCTTGCCCTGGTGTTAACCTCAGAGGGGCATAGACAATTCTTTTTTAGAGATGTAACACAGTTTTCAAGGTTCCCAGGAATGCAGTCGGAGAATGGGAGAAGGGAGAACAAAGGTTGTTAAGTATTTGATTGTGCTTGGCTTAGCTTTTCTAATATAAAGTTCAAGCTAAAGATTAGAGGGTGGAATCCAGCTACATTAAGACTTTGACTTTTGTTCTGAAGAAAATAACTTTTTATGATTTGAACAGAGAAGTGATAAGATCTGACCTCTGTTTTAAAAGAATCTTCTTGACTGCTGTGTTGATTGTAGTGTGGATTATTTTGTGGAGTGTGGGGGACAGAAGGGCAGGGTAGGACAGGAAGAGGAGTTAAGAGGCAATTATGGGGAATCAGGTGAAATATTTGGGGCTCTTATTCACACACATCAGGGTTTCTGGGGTTTTGTGTTTGTTTCACAATCATAATTGTCAGGTCCTTGCCATCACTCAGTAGTGGAAGGCTTAATATATGACTTCTTGCTAGAATCTCTGTGATCATCTGCAGGATATCCTTTGCCTGCAATGGATATACTGTTTTCTATCTTAACTCTTCTTCTTCCCTGCCGCCTCCTTAATTTTGGTGGAACAAATATTTTAGTAGAGTCTTGTCAAAAGGGGCATGGAAAGCAATTTTTTGAGTACTTGAATCTGAAAATGAATTTATTGCCGCTTTACATTTATTCAGTGAATACCTTGACTGAGTAAATAATTCTAAATCGAGAATTAACTGCCTTTAGAATTTTTGAAAAATTGTCCCTTTGCCTCCTGACTTCCAATGATTGATTTTTATATCACACCAGTGGGACTAGGGGAATGACTCATTACCCCTATCCCCTCATTTCTTCTGTTTTTCAAGTTTGGAACCAAATATTTTCCTCTCTGGGAAATGTTCTTGTATTATTTATTCTTTAATAACTCTTTTATCAATGTGTTCTCATTTCTTTCTCTATGGAGCTTCTATTATCTAGATATTAGACCTCCTCTATGTGTATAATATTTTTTGTCCTAGTTTACAACCCTTTATTAGTTCCATATTTTGGGAATTGTCTTTAACTTTTTTCTAACCTTCCATTTGAATTTTCTTCCTTTTTTTGCTATGATGATGTTGATTTCTAAAAATTTCCTTTTGTTCTCTGAGTATTTTTTTTCTAATATATCCCAGGTATTACAAGTTCTTAAGCTACCCTGCAATTACACACACATACATGCACACACACACACACTCGCACACTCATATGCTATTTATAATATACTCCATAATCCATTCACTTTTTTAAACAGGTAATGAACTCATTCCTCAGTCCTTGTACAGACCATTTCTCCTATGCTCATGCTCAACTGAAAACATTCTTTCCTATTTTATAATAAGAAAAGGATTTAACAAGCTCTTACCACCACATTTACTCAGATATCACCATCTGGACCCATTTATTTTGCTATTAAAATTAATTATCAATGCTTTTATCATATTCTGTATCCCCCATTCCAAGACATGTTCCAGAAATCCTCATATCTTCTGCCTATATCAGTTTTTCATTCTCAACAGGATCATTCTTATCAACATAACATCACATTCTAATTTATCCCATTCCATCTTAAAAACTCTGTCTTGACCTTCCTCCAGCTGACCTCTCATTTTTGCTGTCTTTACAGAAAAACATCTTTGAAAAATTGTCTATACTTATTGTTCCATTTCCTCTTATTTCATTCTCCCTTAAACCCACACAAATCAGGCCTTTATTGTTAATGGACCACTTTGTTCTCTTGTTCTTGTCACTTTGTCAATGACCTACTTTTTGCTAATCCCCATGGTCAGATGTAAGCCCTCATCATAATTGACCTATCATCAGCATTTGACAGAGTGTGCATTCCCTCCTCCTGGATTGACTTGCTGTATTCAGTTTGTAAGATGTCACATTTTCCCGTATTTCCTCCTAAGTCATCGGTAGATTCTTTGGAAGTTCCTTTAATAGTTTTGCCTCATGTACACAAGGCTCTTAAATTTGTGATGTCTGCGAATCAATCCTTTGTTTTCTTATATTTATACTCTCATTTACTCCGTGGATGATCTCTTCAGCTTTTTGACTTTACCTTCTACACATTGTTAGTTTCTTGTAATATAGCTCTAACTTGGACACAGATTTCAAACTTTTTATATAGGACTGTATCTCCACTAGAATGTTTATTAGCATCTCAAACTTAATGAGACCAAAATTAATTTTGTTTTGTTCTTTTTCAGAATCTCAAGCCCATAACCATTCCAGTTCTACTTTGTGACAATGCTAAACTTCCAGGTGATCAGAACAAAAATCTTGATGTCAGTCTTTACTGTTATAACTGTCTTTCTCTTACAATATTATAAAATAAATTCCATTTAATTTTCCAAGTACATAGGGCTCAATATTTCTTGCAAATCAAATTTTATCACCCTGGTTCCATTATCTTCTTTCTAGATTATTGCAGTAGTCCCTACCTGGCCCTTTGCTTTTAATTTCACTCTTCTGGAGTCTATTTTTAATATAACAAATGAAAATGATCTTTGAAAAATTAAATTGTATGTGTTTTTAAATGGTAGCCATTTACTGACTCATCACCTTCCAGAGTAAGAACCAAGTCTTTATGATGACCTCCAAAACCAGACTTAATTTTTCCTTTCCTTATTTATCTATCTACCTCTCTTGCTGCACTTCCCCCATGCTCAGAACACTCTATACAAACAAGACTCCTTTATTTTAAACTCACCAAGCAGACTCTTAATCTAATGGTGTTTGCCCTTTTTGTCCATTCTTCCTAGAGCTCTGATCCTCAGATATCCCTATGTCTTCTTCCCTCATGTCCTTAAAGTCTTGATCAAATGTTATATTTAGTAATGTCTTCTCTAAGTATACTATTTATAAAGTTTCAAGCTTATCTCAGCTTATTACATTATTTGTTCTAATGTATTTTAATGTGCAATATGTTTTATGAATTATGGTCTGCCTTTTTTTTAAGATTTATTTATTTATGCAAGAACTGGGGTACAGGTCAGAGGTGCTAGGGGTGAGAGAATTCACCATAGACAGAGCGGGAGCAGAACAGGCAGACAGACCAAAGACTCTGATGAGGGGAGCAGCGGGCAAGGCAGGAGAGGTCAGCCATGCCATGTGGGTTTCTCCCTGGCCAGCCAGGAATCAAACCCACGCTGCAGAGGCTGTGGACAGCTTCACAGTGCTGCGCTCAACCTGCTGAGCCACTGGGGAAGCCCCATGGTCTGCTTATTTCAGTCTTAGATCAAAGTTCTGAGACTAAAGAATATTGCTTTATTTTCCCACTGACTTAGAGCAATATTTGTTTTTTATTAGTTAAAATTTATTATAGTGATTAGGTGTAACATTTTATCTTATTTCTCTGGATATTAATTTTAAATTTTGGGAATTTGCTTCTCATCCCTGCCTTTTTTCTTATTTACATGTTGCTCTGTTGTTTAGTCATTCATTCATTATAAACTCATTCATTTGACATTTTATTCATTTGTTTCTCCATTTGCTTAATGCCTTTTATGTAAAATACTTTTTAAAAAGCCTTCATGATCCATGGATTTCAATCAGATACAATTTAGAAGGACATTATTTTAAAGCTTATTGGCCTAAAAATGTCCAGCAATGACTAATTAGTTCTACTTAGACCATTCTTCCCATGGCAAAATCAGAGAAAAAAATGGAAGAGCATTCACATTTGCCAGAGAAGAAAGGCTTTGGGTAAAGCATTTCCCACACTTTTCCTATTTATACTCTGATTTATGGCTACATGAGAAAGACTTTAAGCATCCCATAAGATTAAAATAAATAGACAAAAAGTTGGTGTTCAACAAGTTTGGTCAATTCAGTCATCTGGTTATCTTATGACCTTGTACTTTAGAAAGAATATAGCAGATGTTCATTTCATGGCAATTACTTAATAAACATGGCTAAATTTCCACTCACTGGGAAGAAAATAATAATGCATTTATAAATGGATGAACTAGATGTCTTTGCAGAGAACTATAACAAATCCTTTCTGTATTTCAATAGACTTGATCAAAATATTTTTTTTAATTTTTCCACTTTATAGTGACATAATACTTGAAACAAGTACAAATGAGTTTATTAATACATAGCTTTTACTAAAACTGGTAAAATTTTACTAACTTACCTAATTCATCTGAAAAAGTAGGTAACTGAGCAAAATAAGCATTTTCCCTTCAAAGAACTTCCAGTCTATTGATGAAGTTAAAGAAGTTACAATGCAGTGTAATATGCATGGAGGCAAACCCTACAGTCAAAGTGAAACATTTGTCTCTCACTATCACAGAGAACAAACACATAATATAGGATCGTGGGCACAATTAATCTTCAGTTAAGTTCTCAAAGTTTTTATTGAACATGGGTGACATCTGATGTAATATGCAGTGTATTTGATTCCATTTACCTTTCCTTTAATTTCTAACATTTTCCACTCCTTCATTCAAAATTCCTTTCCTATTGACAAGAATTTCTCTTGTATTTTATTCTTTTTCTAGAACACACCATCTAACCTGAGATCTTAGACAGATCCATATGTTCTGTCTTCAGTTTTATCTTTCCAAAGTAGAGTTGGCCATTCTCCATTTCCTTTCAGTCTATAGTCTCTTCTCCCCAAAATATTTACTGGTTCTCCAGAAAGTCAGATGTTTTCTGGCATTCCACTGATACTTTAAGGCCAAAACCTATTTGTTTTCCAAAAAGAAATAGTTTACCATAAATGTATTTTATAGGCTCTTTTCTATTTTACTCCATCATCTTAGCTCATGTATGGAAGTCTATATAGTATTTGCTTTCCTATGTTGAGGAATCTGGCCAATATTTCAAAACTCTGACTACTCCAATTCCTGTAATCATCTTGGATTATTTAAAAATATAATTATGTGACTCATCAAATCCATTTTCAAATCAATAAGTATTATTTATATACCAAGCATTGTGTATGTCATTAGGTACATGATTGTGATTATTTCAGAGTCTCCAGCATGAAGGAGTTTGTTTTGATACACATGTGAACTAAATAGAGAACAATTTTTCATGAAATATATATATATGCATAAAACTTATCCAAAGGTGGGTGAAAAGAAATTCTTTAGGTAACATATGCCATTTCACAATATGGTTTGTGATCTAGCCTGTTAGTCTGATATTCATATTTTTACTCTCCATCACTTAATTCCCTACCACCAGCCACCAAAACTTCAGACACTATCCTTATTGAACTTCTCACTATTCTTTAAACATGCCATGACTTTTGTAATTCTGTGTCATTTTTCATATAGTTCCATCTGTCTGAAATATTTGCTACCCCTCCTGGCCATCTGTCAAACTCCTGTTTATACTTTTTAACTTAGCTTAAAAATTAGTTAGTATATGAAAACTTCCTTGATACTGCAAAGAAAATTGAAACACCAACTCTTCAGTTCTTCCATGACCTTGTGTGTACTTCTAGTACCTGTGATTATATTTTATAATAACTTTACCATATCATCTCTTTAACATGTCTCCGAACACGGATACTGAATATATATTTACTGCATGGTACATCATAAGTGATCAAAAGCTTTTATGAAATTAAGATTGACATACAAAAAAGGGACGATGCTAAAGAGGTTTACATCAAAGGAAAGATCTTTTGTGATTATGATGTTCCTTGAGTGCAACTTTCCTGTTTATAATTGATAAATTTCTCAGTGTAATGGAAATTGTCTATAAGGTCTCTGATTGTCTAGACATCTTTATAAATCCAACAAACTAACTTCTTTATGATGCCAACCTCAAATTAGAACGACCTAATATGATACATTCCATTTTTTTCTTGTCATATAATTTCAATGCTCTCATTAAACAGCTCTTCAGGATGGCCTCATTCCATGTGGTGTCTCTCACAAATTCATGCTCCATCTAGTTATGAATCGTCTATCTGTAAAACAAGGTTTCCAGAGTTATTGAAAGCAGATAAACCACGATACTTACTCTCTGTCAGGAATTGATGCCTATCAGTTCTGCTCATATTTCATGGGCTAAATATATTTCATTGGCATCATCTAGGTCAGGATGGTCTGGGGATAGTCTCAGGATCAGCTGTACACCGTAGTAACCATTAATAATGGTGACCTGTTAACTGTCCATGTCTACACAGATGAACTGGCTAAAAAACAATATCGAGTAGTTAATCTGAAACTAGGATATGGTAGTTGAAGGGAATTTGAACCCAACAAAATATGCATCTCTAGATGACTGGAAAGGAGGCTTACTTAACGATGCAGTGAATATTAAATTCCCTTTGAGAATATTTAATTTGGATAAACCTTTAAAGTTACAATATGATAGATCTAGAAAAGTCACAGCTATGACTGCATCCCTGCACTTTATTGTTGCTTTAGAGGAAATATGTTTTAATAATGTTTAATAATGTTTAGTAATATAAAGGGACATTGAAAGTTCTTATTTTTTTTTGAAAAAATTACCTCTGTCTTGCAACAGTGAAACAATTCTGCCCAGAGATCATATAGAATATTTTGCCCACTCAGCACCACCAACAAAACAATTTACTGGGAAGGAAAATATTGTTTTAATATTGTTTTGCATTTTCAAAGTATAATAGCTAGTGAAGTGATGGTTACATCTTGTCATATATGTGTGTGTCTGTGTGTGTATGTAGTCTTTCATAATTTGTTCATACATTCATCCACTTAGTCAACAAATAAGTATTATTCTATTGTGTTCTGGAACTTTTATTATGTATGAGGAGTTAGTGTAAACAAAAACATGTATGATTCTTTCATTTTGGGAACTTATGGATTCTATCAGAGTTAGCAATTCTACAACATAGGCATTATTATTATCTCTATTTTATGATTGAAGGTCAGAGAAATTATGCCAAGGTCACAGAGTTGCCAAATACTGGAACACAGGTAGTCTGATTCTAGTCTGCATGTGCATCACTGAGATGCATTGCTGCTTATTATAGTGGCTTTTATTGTTACAAAGACACCTCAATAAGAATATAAAGAAAGCAACTTGGAAGCATTTGGTCTTATCTATGCATATTTATTAATTACTCATGAAATGTGATAAACATATGTATGTGTATGTATTTGAATAAGCACATTTTTTAATTCAAGTAATAAGAAAGATTCTTATTTTCAAAGTACCAATCATAGACATAAGAAAGTGAACTCATAGGGTACTTTGTTTTGGGACCTAAGGGCTTAGCTTCAAAGTTCACATTATGGATTTCAAGAAATAAATTCTCACATAAAAGTTTTAGTTATAACACATGAGATAAGTTGAGTTGCTCTGTTCCACATGGTTCCAACAGGGACATTATATTTTTGAAACTGTTGCTTTGCCTTCACTTTTTACTATCACCTCTAAAGTTCCAAATTAGTTGCATCTGATATGACAGATGCAACAAAATGACTATTTTAGGCAAAAACTATTACAAATACATAGAAAGGAAAAATTCATTTTTAATTTAATTTGCTACTGCACATAGGTTATAGCACTAGTGTGTATGATATAATTGGATATTTTATTTTATTTTATTTTTTTTTTTTTTTAATTTTCTAGAGGCATGTCTTATTTATTTATTTGGTTGGTTGGTTTATACATGCACTGGGTATAGTCAGAAGTGCGGGAGGGTGAGAGAATTCACCAGAGCCAGAGCGGGGAGCAGAGCAGGCAGAAGGACCGAAGTACACTGCTGAGGGGAGCAGCGGGCGGCAGGAGAGGTCTGCGCGCCATGTGGGACCCTCCTCCGGTGGCCGGGGAGCAGCCGGGGATCGAACCGGCACCGCAGTGGCCGCGGGCAGCTTCGCAACCCAGCGCTCAACCGCTGCGCCACCGGGGAGGCCCTATAATTGGATATTTTAAAGAACAGAAAATGTTCTTCATTTAATGGGTCTCATTTTTTTTTACTTCTTTTAATTCCACTCTTAACAAAGAACAGATTGTATATATTAGAAAACAAATAGACTTCCAGAAACAACTCTTGCTTTAAGAAAAGGAACATATTTCCTTTGAGACTTAAGTAATAATAATATAAATCATTACTCTGTTGCCAACATGGAAAATATTAAAGCCTGATTTACATTTATTTCCATAAAGCTTCTCCCCCCCCCTTTTTTCAATAAATACTTAAGCTGTAAAAGAATTGAAGATAGTATTGAAATGTTGCTAGGTATACGCCCAGATTACATTATACTGAAAATGTTAACTTAACCCTTCATAATAAATACTCTAGCTCATAAATTTTGACTGTATATGTCATATATTTTAGTGGAATTTCCAAGGTAATTAGTTTTCTGAAATTTTCATTAATTAAAACAAAATATAGCAATAAAAGCCAAACATACTCACCTAGTCTACAATTCTTTTAAGATTTTTTTTCTGCCTTTTTGACTAAATATTCCAGGTACAGGTTTACCCCACTATCTGAAAGTAGACCATTCCTGTGAAATCTTTAAAGTCAAAATGCTGTAATAAAAAAAGGAACAAATGCCATCAATTAATATGGAAACATTTTTGAGTGAATCTAGACCCCCAAAATAACCTAACAATAATGTCAAATAATACATAAACTTTAAAATAGGATTGACATAATAGTAAAAGTATGATATGATAAATACACTACTTGTATATAGCACCTGGGGAAGGATCTTGAGACTTAGAGTCAGTGCTGCCTCTATAATGGCTTGGTGCAAAACACACACTGCTTGCTACTTTCACTTTTAGTCATAAAAATGAAAATCCTCTATAGATTTCTTTCAGTTAGTGAGATCAGGTTCTAAATGTAGGTCTCTCATAAAAACAAAATGGTATAACATAAACTTTCAAAAGATGGGGAATACATGTATGATAAGGAAAATTTTGTGTTTAACATTTAATATTTTATTTACAGTGATAGATAAACTCCAAATATTAATTGATTCCAGCCTTGAACATTTATTTAAACTTTTGGTATGACTAATATAGGATGTTTTTCCTCAATCTATTTTATATAGCATGAGTGTATTTTGTGGAGTTTTTAAGATTTCTTACCCTCTATTTTGTCTTAGCTTTCTCAGCTGGAAAGGGGAAAATAATGCCTAACTTTATATATGTTAGTAATTAATAATAGTTTAGGAAACTGCCTGGATTATAGTAGGCACTCAATAAATGCTGGCTAAAATTAAAATGCTAAAAAATTCTAAGAATTTACTGAATGATTTTATATATATCAAATTAATTCTTAGAATGCATACAATATAATTTTTATACTACTGTATATCCAGTTACTTAGTTATTATGTCAAAATCACTCTCCAAGCACATCATCATTGTAGAGCTGTTTTATCTACAAGTAGTCACCACTAGGTGGTGTTCTTATGTTAGTAGCTTTTAGCTCAGTCTTTCATCAGTGAAGAAGTTTCCTTCCTTCTCTTTTCTTATTTACTCATTCCTTTGTTCTTTCATTCCTTCCTCTCATCCATCCATTCCTTTATTCATGTCACCTTCATTTAATAAAACTTCATTTATAAACAACTATGTGCCATTGTAAAAAAGAGTAATACATTATTCCTGCTCTTGAAGAGCTCATAGGCTACTTTAAAATACTTTCAGTTTTCATTCAGCAAACATATGCTGGATGCAGGCTGTGTGTGAGTTTCTATTCTAGATGTTGGGAATATAGGGAAGACGAAAAAGTACCTTCCCTTCTCAGAGCTTGCATTTCTTATTAAAAAAAAAAACAGTTATATGTAAATTAGTAAACAGATGATCATATTAGATTGTCTGTATATGGGAAACATAGCTACCAATACTGAACAAAACTTTTCCTCCTGATTAGAAATACGTAACTCTAATGCAATCCAAAAACGTAATCCATTTTTGTAAGCTGGATTTTTCCAGTGTCTGTTTCAGTTTTACCATTTGCCACCTTCTGGCTATATTTTGTCCTGAAACAAAGTTGCCCAGAAATCATAATTGATATGTATTTTCAGCTTGTTAATATCTTCTTCTAATATAGTTTATTTTCCCAGTTCAGGAAATAAGAGTAAATATCTCTCTGGTCTTTTGTCTCCTTATATCCTAAGCTAAAGTGGAAATTGGGGCCTTTCTTCTGCTTCCTCTTTGTCCAGTCCAGCCTGTCTGAGGAAGAGAACTTCCTAGTGAGCAGCAGATACATGTACAGTAACAGAGCTGCTGAATGCCTAAGGCATGTCTGAGCAAGTTTTACTGCCCTATTCATAAGACAACAGGGTGCTTGGCGCAGAAAGCCTAGCTTCTTCTGGGAGCCCACAGGCAAATTGGTTACCAGGCAACAACTGATTTCTTATGAAAACCAAATATAAAAGCCTACATCATTAATTAAACAGATAACTTCCCATAGCTACTAGCCTGCGAGCTATGAAGTTCTGTATCTACTATGTATAAATCACCATTTTGGTTTTACAAAGATGTTCTTGTTTTAGTCTTATGTTGCAGGTAAGTGCTATAAGGCTAAGAAGAGGACTTACCTGTACTAAAAGTTCACTTATTACTTTGGGCAGATGAATAATTTTTATCTACCAGATAGGAGGTTACAACCAGGAGGTCTATATGTAAGCTTCAGGAAAGGTACACAGATTAATGTTATCACTTAGGCATAAACAGTGCTATTTCAGTCTTATGGTGAAAGGCAGAGAACAAACTTTAAAATAGACTCTAAGGATGCAAAAGCAAGAGGAAAGAAAATAAGTATATGTATTGAAGAACAAAAGTCCTGTTAATGTGACAGTGACAGTATTTAGATCTTCAAAATTTAATAGGGAGGGTATGTCATATAACTGAGTGTTTCTTTCCTGGTATCACAATGTAGTCATTACTGTTAGTTGGAGACCAGTTATATACTTAAGACATATTAATTCAATTCTAAAGCTCTGCAAGGCCATGGTAAATAAGGGGATAGATACATAAGGAAACACCCAGTACCTAACATTGTTTCTACAAAGATATGAATAATAGATGGTACAGAGAACTAAGAGAGACGCTGCTGATTTTGCTCTACAAGTAGATCAGAATAAGGTGTTTGAGGCACATGTTAGTCTGGCAATCTCATGTTTGAGCTGGCTTGAATTACCATCTCAGAGCATTTTGAGGGGAACTGACTCTCTACTTTCATTAACAATGAGTATTATTGGTTAAATATCAATGCTAGTACACTTTGTAGTCCTCTGATAGGTAAGCAGGTATCAGTAAATACCCAAAAGTGTTGATTTGGAAAGAACTAGTTATATTTTGAAAATAATTTTAGTATATTTTCTGTTCAAATACATAAGATGTTGATATTATTGATAGGAAAATAGAGTTGGCCATTCCTGTTATTTTGTTTTGTTCACATTAAGGATGACTAATGATTTGGCAGGCTGGTTGAGTCACATACCTTCAAATATCTAATTTGTCATTTCAACAAACGTTGACTGAGGTTTTTGTCTGTAACCTCAGTTGTCTTTTTGAAAGACAACTGTATTTCTATTTCCTAGTTTGGGTTTTCCAAGTTGGGGAAAATGTGTACCATAAGTCACACAGCTTGAGTAATACAAGCAACAGCCATCCTGCATCCTTGAGTAGATCTTCCAGAAACTAGGAATAATCTACATCCAGTGTCATGCTAAATATTGTCCTGGCAAGGGTAAGAGAAAAGCTATAGTCTCCTAAGCACAGCATCTGCTGATGAAACTGGGAAATAGGATAAGAGTTAAATTGATATTGCTACAAATTTCCTTTAAAATGAGTAAGTGTTGGGCCTCTGCTGGTCACGCAGGTGGTTGAGTGCTGCACTGTGAAGCTGTCTGCAGCCTTTGCAGTGCCAGTTTGATCCCGGCCAGCTGGCGAGGGTTCCACATGGCACGGCAGACCTCTCCTGTCACTCCCACTGCTCCCCTCAGCAGTGTATTTCAGTCAGTCTGCCTGTTCTGCACCCCGCTCTGTCTCTGGTGAATCCTCTCACCCTCCCATGCATCTGGCCTGTACCCCAGTTCTTAAATAAATAAATAAATAAATAAATAAAAATGAATAAATGTTTCATCATGATTAGATTCAAATTATGTTTCTCCAGCAGTACTAGAGAAGTTCTGTTGTGTCTTTTTTAAGGTGTCACGTTAGGATTCACATGTACCAAAATAAAAATCAGTGAATCTGAGTATATGGGATTTCTCTTTACTACTATTACACCTTTTCAGTAAGTTCAATATTATTTCAAAATGAAAATTACTACCTTTTTATTTTATATATTTTAAAATAAAAATATTATTTAGAAATGGCATTTTTGGACATATTACATAGTAAATTTCAAATGATATTTGTGTGTTGTTAGAGAAGCTTCTTGAGACTATTTTTGTTTTGAGACTATTATGGCCACTGAGGTAATTTGTACTTGTATTTGTTTTTCTAGTGTTTGTGTGTGTGTGTGCATGTGCTTGCATGTGTGTGCACATGTGGGGAGGGAACACATGGGCTATGGTTCTTTGGTCATAAGGACACTAAGGTACCTACAATTGAAGGAGGAACCCTGTATTTCCAAAATACCAACAGCAATGTATACCAGCGTTACCTCAAAAAAAAAAATGATTATAATTCTGATCCAAGTTTTCTTAATATCACATTTTAATTTAAAGGATAAAGGAACTAGGTTTTTAATGATTACTAGGTCTAATTTTTGCTAGTTATTTTTATTCATAGTACCTACTTTAATTTTTCTAATAACCTAATAAATTTATGTTGTACTACTTCAGTATTTGAAATCAAGAAAATTACATTTGGTACATATTTTTTAAGGTCATATAAATCTATTAAATGAGCTAGCACTGGAATACAGAGCTATTTGACTTAAAGTTAATTGTATTTCCAATGTGCCAGTTTCCTCTTATAATTAAATTTCTTATTTGCAATTGTTAATATGTATAATCTATGCCTCAAATTAGTATGAATGTGATAAGGGAACATTTTAGGGAAATGGAGGTTTTCAATTTCACTCTTAAATAAACATTTCTTAGGTGCCTATGATGTGTAGAGAAATATATTTATACTACTAATTAATCCCCAAATTCATTGTCAAATTTTTTTTCTATCCTCACCATATGTTTTTGTTCAGCATTTTAGATTATTGAAACATACATTCAAATTTGTATTTGGCATGATTAAAATGTTTCCTTTACATTTTATTTATTATGGTTATGGTCCATTTCCAACAGGTATTAGGAGAAATATAGATAAAAACCATTGCTCATTGTCTGCTCCTAACTTATCCTAACCCCTCAATGTATAATAGAATTTGGCTTTATTTATTTATTTATCTATCTATCTATTTATTTATTTATTTATTGGCAAGTTTATTATAAAAGGGAGAGAAGAGTAAAGAACACTTGTGCAGACACGAGCAGGCAGAAAGAGTTGCCCCTGAAAGGGACAGGTTTGCTGAAAGAGACCTGCAGCCTTGGGAGAGAGCTGCCTTTGCTGCTTTGCAAAGGGAGAAGATGGGTGAAGAGACACACCTGCATAGGCACAGGTGGGCAGGAGAGTTGTTGCTGTCATTGCTTTGCAAAGGAAGAAGGTTGATGATGAAAAGCACCTGACTCAAGCAGGCAGAAGGGCCAGTGCCAGAAGCGTGCATAATTTGGAAATTGAGTATGTATCCTAAAAAGTTTCTAATATTGTGTTTGACAAATCCCCATCAAAATTTTCCTACAATCTCATTTTGCAGGTTAGGAATAAAGTTATATTCTAAAAATATTATATCATAATTAAAGAGGGTAAATCGGGAAAAGCTTTTATGCACTTGTGACATTGCTAATTACTGTTGGCTTTGATCTCATCTATATAAAAATCTAGCACTTGAGAGATTTAAATCTTATCGAAAGAAGCAATGTTGTATCATTAATAAAGTTGATTTTAATTTTCTTAAATAAGAACAAATTCCAGTTAGGTAAATTAGCATCTACAAAGTCATCTTTTTTTCTTCCTAACTTCATATGGACTCTACCACCTAATATTTTTGCTTCTACTTTTTTTTTTTTTAATTATTTTCTCTCTTTTCAATTGTCATGAAAAAGCTTTAGGTGATATTATTACACTATGTGTGGAATGTTGCAATAAAACAAATTGTCATCTCCAAATACAAATTTTTCTGAATTCATGTGTATGTTTCTTCCAAAGTGTGCAATCTTCCTCTGTTTCACTTAATCACATTTAACCCTCTAACCTGTATGGATGGTTTTAGCCTTGTGTCCCTTTCTAACTTTCTCTGGTGTACTGACATTTGTAACATTTTGGCCTCTGTACAGAAAACATTTCCTCCTCAGTTTTTTCCTTATTATATTCCTCTCGGCACAAATACTCTTCCCAGATATGATTTGCATTTTTTTAAAAAAAATAATTTAATTGGACTTAAATATTTGCTCTGCCATATTTTTACATATTCTACCCACCCACTACCAAACCATGTCTACCAATATCCTCTCTCCCTGTCTTTCCAATCTCTGTTCCCTCTGATAACCACTAAATTATTTCACTAAGCCCAAGATTTATTCCTGCTGTATTTTGCTTGTATATCATTTTTAGTTACTTATATTCCATAAATAAGTGAAACCATTCAATAGCTATCTTAAACTTTCTGATTTATTCATTTAACATAAAAACCTCAGGATCTGGCCACTTGGTCCTAAAAGCCACTGTCATCTTTTTCACAGCTGCATAATAATCCACAATTGCTTTATCCATTTTTCTGTTTAAGGGCACTTAGTTTGCTTTCATGATTTGGCAACTGTGAACAGTGTTGCTATATACATATATGTACATATTTATAAGCATATATGAATCTTTTTATATTAGAGTTTTCATATTTTTAGGATAAATAACTAATAGAGGTATTACTGGGCATTATAAAATTTTTGTTTCTAGATTTAATTTTTGAAATCCACTGAAAGTTCTGAATTGTTTAACTCAATGCCTGATGTTCAATAAGATCTCACCACAACTGCCATATATCATTTGATAAAGAGTCATTATCTATCTGAAAAATCTAAAATAAATGAAGTAATCATTAAATCATATAAACTTCTAAGACTGAATCAGGAGGTAATAGAGAAACTTAACAGACTATATGCAAAAGAGGAAATTGAAAGAGTAATGAAATGTCTATGCCTACCCTCCCACCCTTCCCCCCACAAAAAATAATACCATATGGTTACACACCACAAACCTTCAAAGATAAGCTAACTATTTATCACAAATTCTTTAAAAAATTGAAAAGGAGAGTACACTTCCAAATACATTTTATAAAAAAGACATGAATAGGGTCTCCCTGGTAGCCTAGGGATTGTGCTATCACAGTTAAAGCCTGAGTTCAATCCCCAGCTAGAGAGCTAACTCACATATGGTGCAGCAGACCTCTCTTCTCCCTTAGCAGTGTATTTCAGTTGATCAGCCTGTTCTCCTTCCCACTCTGTCTCTGGCAAATCCTCTCAGCCCCACACCTCTGGCCTATACTCAGGTTCTTCTATGCAAAAAAAAAAAAAAAAAAAAAGAAGAAGAAGAAGACAGGAATATCAGAAAAATAGAAAACAAATATTCCTGATGAACCTAAATGCCAAAATCCACTTAAAATCATAGTAAAATGAATTCAGCAATATATTTATAGGATCATACATCATGACTGAGTGGTATTTATGCAGGGATGCAAGGATGTTTCAACATAAGCAAACTGATCAATGTCATTCAACACATCAATGACAGGAAACATAAAAATCATATAGTCATATCAATAGGTGCAGAGAAAACATTTGATCAGATAAAGCAGCCATTATAATTTTAAAAACTCTCTCAAAAATGGGGATAAAGGACCACACCTTGATATAATAAATGTCATACACAAAAACCCATAGTAAACATACTCAATGGAGTAACTGAAAACTTTTCCTCCAAAATAAGGTGCACAGCAAGGATGTCCACTGCTATTATTAAACATAGTTTGGAAATCCTAGCCAGAATAATTAAGCAAGAGAAAGAAATAAAAGAAAATCCAAAATGGGAAAGAAGTAAAACTGTCATCATTATTTGCAAATAAACATATGCATGCAGACATATATATGCATATATATGTTTGTATATATATATGCAGACAGATAGACATATATATATATAGATATATATTTGCATATATATGTGTAAATATATAGAGTGTAAATATATGTATATATAGAGAGATAGCTCTCTCTGTATATATCTATGTCTACATTGCTATCTCTATATCTGTATCTATATATCTTAAAGTCTCGACTGAATTATAAAAACAATAAAGCATTACATTGACATTGCAACTACAAAATCAATATGCAGAACTATGTTGAGTTTATGTAAATAATAAGCTGGGCGAGAAAAAAGGAAGAAAACAGTGTCATTTGCAATCCTATCAAAAGGAAATAAATACCTAGGAAATAAGCTTAAAAAGAATATGATAAACTTATACAATGAAAACTATAAGATATGGTTAAAGAAAATAGAAGAAGACACAAGTATATGGAAAGATAATGAATTGGAAGCACTGACATTGTCAAAGTTCTCATAACTATAGCAATGTACAGATTTAATGTAAAATTCCTGATACGTTTCAAGTAAATAGAACAAATATTACTAAAATGAGTATGGAACTACAAAAAGACCTGAATGTCTTCCTAACTTCAAACTACATTACACAACTGTATTAAACAAGACATTGTGGTTTTAAAATAAAAACAGATACTCACCCAGATCAGTGGAATAGAATTGAGTTAGTAGAAATAAATTTAAATTTATATGGATAGTTAATTTGTAACAAAGAAACAACAAGCATGAAGTGGAGAAAGGGAAATCTATTCAACAAATGGTGCTGGGAAAATTAGATAGCCACATGCAAGAGAATAAAAAAGACCACTATCAACAATGTAAGTCCTGAAACCATTAAAACTATGGGACACATAGGCAAAACACTCCACAGCACTGACCTCAGCGATGACTTTGGGAACTAGACCACAATGGCAACTGAAACACAAGCAAAAATAAACAAATGGGACTAGATCAAATTAAAAACCTGCAAAGTGAAAAAAAAAATCTTAAGATATGAAGATGCCCCATTGAATAGAAAAATATATTCCCTATATATTTGTTATATATCTGACATGAGATTAATATTAAAGATCTATAAAATAGTTATAAAACAAAAGAAAACAATCCAATAAAAATAGAAGATATAGACACTTCTCCAGAGAAAACATACAGATTATCAACATGCACATGAAGATATAGACATCATCATTTATCATGAAGGAACTATCACAATAGGATATTGCCTCACAATGGTGAGAATAATCTGTATCAAAAAGACCAGAAACTACTGTTGTTGAAGTTGTGAAGAAAAAAGGAATTTTCATACTCTATTGATAGAAATATAAGCTTTTCCAGATTTTATAGAAACAGTATGGAGTTTCCCAAAATATTAAAAATGACCTACAATATGATCCAGCAATTTTTCTCCTAAGTATCTACTGAAGAATATAAAAAAACTAACTCAAAACAAATTTAAACACTAAGCATGTGTTGATCTCCAACATTAATTGTGGCATGTGTGATCGCCAATGTTAATTACAACACATTTTACAATAGCCAAGTTGTGGTAACATTGTAAGTACCCAACAACAGAGGAGTAGATAAAGATGTAGCATGTATACACAATGGAATACTACTCAGGCAAAAAAAAAAAAAAAAAGTATGAAATCTCCCCATTTGTAAAAACATGGATGGTACTGCAAGGAATTATATTAAGCAAAGTAAGCCAGAAATGGAGTAAGTACCATATGATTTCACTTATATGTGAAATATGTGATATAGAAACAATGCAAAGGATCATATAAACCCAAATCACAAACATTGGGATCCAACTGCAAAACTGAAGTTATTACAGTAGGAGAGGGAAGTGGGCAAAGGATTCTGGGGTGGCAATGGGCTGTGGTGGATGGTGATTGATATTTTGGTGATGGGTGTGGTATGGTAACATACATTTTAGTAAATGTGAATCTGTAATCCTGGAACAAATGTAGTGTTCTAAACCAGTATTATCATGTTCAAATAAGAGAGAAATGGGGAGGGCCTCTCCTGGTGGTGCAGCAGTTGAGCACTGGGTTGTGATGCTGCCCGCAGCATCTGCAGCGCCAGTTCGATCCCCAGCCACCAGTGAGGGTCCCACAAAAAAAAAAAAAAAAAGAGAGAACCTGGGAAATTTTTCTAAATAAAAAAATTGTTTTATTTAGAAAGAATTATTTTTTTCATTTCACAATTATATAGTGCTAAGATAAAGTAGTGATTTATATCTGCTGCTTTTGGTAAAAAAATTGAAATCTATTACTTTTTCTCCATGAGTAAAATGTCATAAAATTCATTTATATCACTTTATGAAAAAACTCTCACTGTCAAAACTCAAACCTGCAGTAGTCAGCTTGCTCAATTTTTTATTTTTTTAATCTTCCACACAATGTTCAAATCATTAAATAAAATAGCACAGCTAGTGTAAATAACCCATGGCATAAAATCATCAAAGATATGAATACTAAAAGAACTTAAAGAGTACCAACAAAGCCATAATCATCAAAACTGCATGGTATTGGAACAAGAACAGACACACAGACCAATGGAATCAAATAGAAAATCCAGAAATAAACCCACAGATTTATGGTCAACTAATCTTTGACAAAGGAGCAAAGAATATGCATTGGAGCAAAGAAAGTTTGTTCAGTAAATGGTGCTGCACAGCAAAAGAGACAATAGCAAAAACAAAGAGAAACCCCACCAACTGAGAGAACATTTTTGCACACAACACTGATGATAAAGGACTGATCACAAAAATCTACAAAGAGCTGATGAGACTCAACAAAAACAAAGAAAATAATCCAGTCAAAAAATGGGCAGAAGAGCTAAAAAGAAACTTCTCCAAAGAGGAAATGCAAATGGCCACCAGGCATATGAAAAAATGTTCAACATCACTTGTAATCAGGGAAATGCAAATCCAAACTACATTGAGATACCATCTTACACCAGTGAGAATGGCACATATTAAAAAAAACTAGCAACAACAAATGTTGGCGAGGTTGTAGAGAAAAAGGAACTCTCCTGCACTGTTGGTGGGAGTGCAAACTGGTCCAGCCACTATGGAGAGCTGTGTGGAGATTTCTTGACCTACTAAGCATAGAGCTTCCATATGATCCAGCAATTCCACTCCTAGGTATTTACCCAAAGGACACAGAAACATCAATTCCAAAAAGCACCTGCACCCCTATGTTTATAGCAGCACTATTTACAATAGCTAAGCTTTGGAAACAACCCAATGCCCAAAAAATAGATGATTGGATCAAGAAGATGTGGTACATATACACCATGGAATATTTACTCAGCATTGGAAAAAGATAAACACATGCAATTTGCAGCAACATGGATGTGCTGGAAGGGATCATGCTCAGTGAAATAAGCCAGAAAGAAAAAGAAAAATACCAGATGGTCTCTCTCATAGCAGGAATCTAGAAAATTTAAATAAGAGACCAGCAAAAAGAATAACTATAAGAAAGTAAAAATCAAAATCAACAAACAACTATGAACCAGAGACACTCTATGGGGAGTGGGGGGTGGGGAAAGGAGGGATTGGGGTCAAAATAAATAAGGGGGTTGCAATTGTACGGGGAATATAAAAATAAAATTAAAATAAAAAAAAGGAAGAGTACCACAACCATCTTTTTTATTCATATATGTCCTATTAAATCTTAAATAGTCAAAAAATATAAAAGCACATACAAAGACATGTAAACACTACTTTTTCAGATATATTTCAATACAAATAATAGTGTTAAAGTCTCTTCAGCAAAATAGCCTATTTCAAAATGTTACACAAATATATACATTATACTTTCTTCAGACAAAAATGATAGCATAAGCAGAAATCCACTATAATCTGTTTTAAGATGTCAGTTCTCGTCACCCCTCATATACTTGGTAGGGTTTGGAACAGCTAGAAATGGAATATATTATTGATTAGGGAGTTAGTTTATTTCATCAGAAAACAGACAATTCAGTAATACTGTTAAGACTCAAATAAAAATTATTACTGTATACACCTTCTTTACCCATGATATGAAATGTCATATGCAGTATCTACTTTTTTTAAAAGATTTATTTATTTTTATACAAGAACCAGGGTACAGGCCAGATGTGTGGGAGGGTGAGAGGATTTACCAAAGACAGAGTGGGGAACAAAGCAGGCAGACTGATGAAATACACTGCTGAGGGGATCAGCGGGCGAGACAGGAGAGGTCTGTGTGCCATGTGGGATTCTTGCCAGCTGGCCGGGATAGAACCCACACTGTAGAGGCTGCAGACAGCTTCACAGTGCGGCTCTTGAACAACAGCCTGTGCTACCAGGGAGGCCCTGCAGTGTCTATTTTATTTTATTTTTTTTTAAGATTTATTTATTTATTTATACAAGCACTGGGTATAGTCAGAAGCATGGGAGGGTGAGAGAATTCACCAGAGCCAGAGTGGGGAACAGAACAAGCAGACTGATGAAATACACTGCTGAGGGGAGCAGCAGGCATGGCAGGAGAGGTCTGTTGCACCATGTGGGACCCTCTCAGGCAGCTGGGGATCAAACCAGTGCTGCAGAGGCTACAGGCAGCTTCACAGCCCAGTGCTCAACCGCTGCACCTCCAGGGGAGGCCCAGTATCTATTTTAAAGAGAGAAAGAACAATGTTCTATTATATGGGAGGAACCCTTGTCTAGACTATGAGAATAGAGAAACTTTGCTTTGGGGTAAGCTGAGTGAATAGGCAAATGGCTTATCTGAGATCAAATAGATAACTATACAGAAAAAAGCAGGACTAGACCTAGAACTTCTAATGAAAGTGCTGATCTCTCATTAGTTTAGTGTATTTGCCAGGTATCCAAGTAAACAGAATTAAAGTTTAAGTGTAATCACTCTATTAGCATAAAAGTCCTTAATTCATATTTCTATCAGTTCCTTTACTTGAACACTGACTAGACTGTAAGCTTAACCCAAATGCCAACCATATTAGTGATATAAGGTTATTAACTAAGAGAAAACAGCCTTTTTACTGTTATTGACCAAATGGTCACAAAATTTTAACTTACCTACCCCATTGATGTTGAGTGTGGAACACTGTCTTCTGGGAAGGAAGGTGCATTGTTACTGCAAAGACTATTTAAACTAGTCAACTGGGAAAATACTTTATTCTACTTAAAGTATATTGAACTCAGTTTATATGGAAAGGCAAAGATTCCAAATAGCCAATGCAATATTGAAGAGAAGGACAAAGACATATCCAATTTTAAGATTTCCTATAAAGCTATGCTATTCACTGTAGTATAGTATTGATGAAATAGACAAATATAGCAAAGAAACAGAACAGAAAATCTAGATTTAGATCTACATTAATATAATCAACTGATCTTTGACAAAGAGGCAAAGGCAATATGATGGGAAAAAATAATCTTTTCAACAAATAATGATGCAAAAACTGGACAGCCACATGCTAAACAATAAAAAAGTCTGAACTCAGTACTACACCTTTCACAAAAATTATTCAAAATGGAGCAGAGAGTTAAATGTAAAATGCAAAAGTATAGGACTTCTAGATGGTAAAATGGCAATGGCTTTCTAGATAGAACCTCAAATACATGATATATAAAAGAAATAATTGTAAACTGGACTTCATTAAAATGAAAAAAACTGATGTTCTATGAAAGACACTGTTAAAGAATTAGATGAATAAACCAGAGACTGGGAGAAATTCTTTGCAAAAGACAACTGATAACATAATATCCAAAATATAAAACTCAACCAAAAAACCCAGTTAAGGTGTCAAAATCTTAACAGATAATTCACCAAAGAAGATATACTGATGGAAAATAAGCATATGAAAAGACACTTCACATCATATATCACCAGGGAGATGCAAATTAAAGAAATGAGGTACCACTGCATACCTTTTGGAGTAGCCAAAATCCAAAACACTGACAGCATCAAATACTGGCCAGTATATAGAGCAATAGCAGCGCTTATTTGTTGCTAGAAGGAATGTAAAATGGGACAGCCATTTTGGAAGACATTTTGGTCATTTCTTATGAAATGAAATTTGCTCTTACCATATGATTCAGCAGTAATGCTCTTTAGTATTTACCAAATTAGTTGAAAAGGTACATCCACAGAATAACCTGCACATGATTGTCTATAGCAACTTTATTAGTAAATATCCAAACTTGGAAGTAACAAAGATGTCCTTCAACAGGTGAGTGGATAAAGAAGAAACTGTGATATAGCCAAAGAAATTTCATTCTAAGCTAAAAAGAAATGAGCATATCTACCAATGAGTGGATATGAGCATATATACTGATGAGGAATGGGGATTTTTTTTTCTAAATAAAAGGAAGTTTAGTTTATTTAGAAATAATTAATTTTATTTGTTTAACATCGTATATCATAGTGCTAAGATAGATTAGTGGTTTATATCTGGTGCTTTGAGCAAATAATTTAAAATCTATTAATTTTCCAAGAGTAAAATGTCATAAAATAATTCATTTATATTTACTTATGAAACATACTTTCAATGCCAAAACTTAAGCATGCAGCATTCACCTTGCTTACTTTTTTCCTCTTTTAATGTGTTTCTTACAATGTTCAAGTCACCAAGTAATATAGCACAACTATTGTAAATAAGTTATATCTTAAAATCATTAAAGATATGAATAATAACAGAAACTAAAGGAGAGGGTGTATATCTCCTTGCCTCAACACGACAGTCAGTTTTCTAGGGTTTAGTTAGTTTTTTTTCTGTTCCTTTCTTTTCTCTCTTTGTAGTTCACATATTGATAAAATCATCCAGAGTTTTTTTCTTTCTCTTTTTGACTTGTTTTCCTCAGCATAAACCTCTCCATCTATGTTGTCACTAATGGCATCTATGTTGTCACTAATGGCAAGATTTCATTTTTTTTTATAGCTGGGTAAAATTCCAGTGTGTATATTTTCCATCTGATCATCATCCACTCATCTGTTGTTGGACACTTTGGTTGTTTCCATAGCTAGGCATTGTAAATAGTGCTGCAGTGAACACAGAAGTGCGTATATCCCTCTGAGTTAGTGTGTTTGTGTTCTTTAGATAGTTAGAAATTTTAATATTTTTTAAAGATTTATTTATTTATGCGTACAAGAACTGGGGTGCAAGCCAGATGTGCAGGGCGGAGTGAGAGGCTTCACCAGAGACAGAGTGGGGAGCAGAACAGGCAGATTGACTGAAATACACTGCTGAGGGGAGCAGCTGGCAAGACAGGAGAGGTCTACTGTGCCATGTGGGTTAGCTCCCTGGTGAGGGATCAAACTCTTGCTGCAGTGGCTGCTGATAGCATCATAATGCTGAGACTTAACCCCTTGTGCCACCAGGGAGGTCCAGGAGTTTTGATTTTTGTGAGAACATCATATTGTTTACCATAGGGGCTGCACCAGTCTACATTCCCACCAACAGTCAACAAAGGTGCCTCACTAACATTCTTTATTTCTAGTCGTTTTGATATCTGCTTTTCTAATGGCATCAGTGGTAGCTCATTGTGGTTTTGATGCACATTTCTTAATAAGTGGTGAGCATTTTTTCATCTGCCTGTTGACCATCAGTATGTCTTCCTTGATGAAGTGTATATTTATATTTGCTAGTTTTTGGATTGGGGTATTTTCTTATTATTGAATTGTATGAATTCTTTCTAGATCTTGGATATCAGTCCCTTGTCATGTGTATGATGCACAAATAGTTTATGCCTCTCAGTGGGGTATCTTTTCATTATAATGACAATTTCTTTCACTTTGCAGAATGTTTTTATTTTTTTAAAGATTTATTTATTCATACAAGAACTGGGGTACAGGCCAGAGTTCTGGGGGATAAGAGGATTCATCAGAGACATAGTGGGGAACAGAACAGGCAGGCTGACTGAAGTACACTGCTGATGGGAGCAACAGGTGAGCCAGGAGAGGTCTGCCATTTGGGTTGCTCCCTGGCCGGCCAGGGATTGAACTCATTCTGCAGTGGCTGCTGATAGCTTCATAGGTTGCATCTTAAACCCCTTGTGCCACCAGGGAGGTCCTGCAGAATATTTTTAATTTGGTGTAGTCCCATTTGTTTGTTTTTGCTTTTGTTCCTGGGCATGTTGTCCAGTTCCCAAAGACATCACAGAGGCCAATGTTGGAGAGATTTATCTATGTATTCTTCTATGTACTTACAGTCAGATCATACAAAATCTAAGTGTTTAATCCATTTTGAATTAATTTTTTTTATGTATGGTGTGAGACAGTGATCTAGTTTCAGTATTCTGCATGTTACTGTCTAGTTTCCCAATACCATTTGTTGAAGATACTTTTCTTTAGAGAAAGTTTCTTGGAGAATATTTTACATTATGCTTGAACAAAATCTTTGAAAGATTGTGTGATATGGTACAATTATATAGAATTAATATGAGAAAAAAGGAAGATCATTTCAGTTTAACACAGCAATGCAATTAGTATTTCAATATTTCAAGTTTATGTAAAGTAGGCTAGGATAGTAATTGTTAAAAATAATTATTACAGCCCATTAAAAAATTTCTAAAATACTACATATTTGCAATAAGTGCCCACAGGTGAAAAATTATACTGTTATGTTTCAGAGTCATCAACTTTAAAATTTTAAAGTAAAAATTAGTATTACTCTTATATATTAGAGTCATAATCTTTAAAATATGAATTATTTTGTCACTGCATCCTTGCATGACTTGGCATCAATTAAGTTGTGATGGCAATGCACTGACCTATAAAACTGAGAAATTTGGGTTGAAACAGGGTTGGACACAGGATTCATGTAGGTAATTAAGATCTTGTCTATCTCCATTCTTTGATTTGGCTTCACTCTATATTGGCTTCATGCTCAGGCTCCATGTGCTGTTGGAATGACTGCCAGTTGCTCTAAGACAGTTGTGCCTTCTGTTTACATGGAGCAGAAAAGAGAATATAGGAATAAAGAATAGAGAATTCCTGCTCAGGGACTAAGGGTTATTTATTTTACCTGAGTACTTTCAGTACCCATCCCAGAACCCATCACCTGGCCAGCGAGATAAAGCTATTCTAATTGAAATGTCCTGGGTAAAATGTTCCACTCCTGAAATCAGGAAATGAAAACCAAATCAAATTTTAAAGAGATAAAATGGAAGAGGCATTATTAGACATATCAAATTCATGATGCTGAAGAAACGAGGAATGATGCCTGATAGTCAAAACCTTTCAAATATCTGTTATTTATAAACTATAAACTATGTGTTGGCATGCTATCCTATCCTATGGTAATAGGACATTTGAATGTCAGCCATACATATAACTCTCTAGGTGCAGACTATACCAACTCTTTTTGTACAGATTGTTCTCTCTTGAGGTTGTATGGTTATTTATCTAAGTTTGGCTTCAGGAGGTGTGAGAAATACATGTGAAACTTCTGGGTGAAATCCTTAAATATGCTTGTTATGCGCTCTCCACCATTTTGTGTGAAGTGACATGGCAACATTTAAAGTCAAATCTAGAAACCACTACTTCAGTACTATAAGAAACATTTCTGATATTTTAAGAGGAAACATTTCTCTTTGTTTTCAAATTGATTCTTTACTTACCACCCTCATTTCATACAATTACTATTGTAATTGCTTAGAGTAATGCTGGGATCACCAATGTAATGTGGTTTGCTAGGGAAAGAAAGGCATTTTTGACTCTCATGCATAATGCTCTGAAATTATTCATTTTATTTCTAAAATCTATTTCAATTGTAAAAATACTCTTAATAGAAAACAAATGGCTCTAAATTACACACTTGCCCAAAGCATATATTGAAGTCTACATTTAATATTGTTTAGATTTCAGCCAATTTTATTGACATAAATGGCATAGATCAGTCATTCTTTGACCAAATAGAATTGTTTTTCGATCCTGACCCTGAAAAGAAAGTTATCAGTATTCATCAAGTGCATCATCAGAATTATCACAAAATAAGCAGAGATAATCTTCTACTTCAGGAAAGATTGTTTTAAACACAAAGTATGATTAATTTTGACACAAACCATGTTAAGGCTCTAATTAAGTGTCCTGGTGGGTTAGTCTATGTTGAGAAGATCCTCTGACCCTTAATGACAAGTATAAATGAAAAAAGTTGCTTATTTAGATAAGGGATGTGAAGGCTTCCATGGCAGCCCATTTTCTTGTAGAAAACCATAACATCCAGAGCTGCAAAAATTAAATGGGGTTGGAAAAACATTTTCTTAATAAAGCACAGATTGTCAGTATGCTCAAGTCACTATTGTTTTATAGATCAATGGATCAAATGGTTTGAGTTCCTAAATACTACCTCTCCCAAACACTTGAACTTTCACAAACCTCTCTCTTTGCTGTGTGTTCACATTATCATAACTATGCACATTCCAGGGCTGAGAGAGTCCATTAAATCCCAGGACCTCAGAACTTTTACAAAATCTCTTCCCTTACAGAAAAATAAAAGATTCTGATTTTAGTTAACAGGTAAAACTGTCATCAATTATTCTGTGATAACAATTTTGCCTCATTTCTGAATTTCTGAGGGAAAAACTGCTGTCCACTTAACAAGATGAAGTTTCTGAAGGCAATACCATCACAATTCACCATCAACAGGTGTAGAGTCAGCTGCCTGTCTATTCTCTAAGGAACTGACACTCAAGCATCAGTTAGACTTTTGTGTAGATTCATATTTTTGATTGTTAAGACAACCTGTAGATACCATATTTGTCTTGTGTTTTTGTATAAATATGCCATATAAAATAACAATAAATGTCATGTATATCAATACAGTAAAAAATTAAAGAACATAAAATAACACATCTTTAAGATAATCTTTACAAACAATGTCACAGACATTCCAAAGCTAGTTGATAATTCTGGCAACTTATTAGCTGGTAATAATTTATAGTTTAATATATTTGACACATTTCTAAGAGTTTCAAATGTGTAAATTCTGTAAATTCTAGCAATAACTCCATAATGATGCTAATGTTACTATCTCTGTTTTACAGATAAAGACACTAAAGCATATATAAATAAAGCATATAAAGTTTATATAATTTGTTCAAAGTCATGCAACTAAGAACTAACAAGAGTAGCACTGATAATCTAGCAGTCTGATTCTACACTTTATACTCCATTGTCATGTAAAGAATAAACTATTACAAAGAAGATACCCACATTTGAAGGAAAGGGTATTAGTGAACTTTAAAATACTTACGTGTTCACATATAAATGATGACAACTAAGATGTGCAAAATTGTTACCACAGTTCTAAAACCACTTATTTAGTCTTTAAGAAGTCCAAATCAAAAAATATAGATAGTGCAACTGGAAATGAATTTTAGAGATCATATTTGGGCCTCAGAAACCCAGCTAGTTTAGGAATTTCTCACATTAGTCACTTACAGCATGATCTATTGATAAGTTAAATAATCTCCTCTCACTAAATCTTTCTTTTTAAATTTTACATAGGAAACTAAATTACCTGAATTCATAGGTAGATAGGAGGATTTTGATAACAAAATATAAACAAAATTATATTTATAAATAATGGTACATTTTCAGATGACTACAAGTTCACAGTCTGAGCTTAGACACTTTGAAGTACAATGTATGGAAAAAGGAGACTTAGATAAGCAGGGGGTAGATATTTGGGGGGTGCTTTAGGTCCCTGCAATTAGATTAGAGCAATAGACTCATGGTTGCTCAGGGAATGGAAGTCTTATGGTAGAAGAACCCTCCATGAGCAGAGGATGTGGTGTTTGAATCTACTCTTACTGTGCCCCTTTCATTTGGAAAGCACATTTTTCAAAAATCTACTGATTTTTAAAAGACGAATTGTCTGTATCTGTCTTCTATCTTTTTGCTCACTGGATCTGGTCTGTTACCCATGCTTCATAAATAATTAGAAATAATTCGCAGACTTTCTTGCTTTCTGTTCATGTTCTTTTGGTCATCTGTTCTCTCCAATCATTTACAGAGCCTATATTCAAGTGCCTGCAAGAATTTTATATCAAAGTATCATGTTTACTTAGTCTCCTGAGAAGGACAAGCAACTTTAAATCAGTTAATATTAGTGAATGTAGGGAGTGTCATATTCATTTTCTAGCTTCAAATAGTTTCCACTGTTCAGGGAAGATACTATAATCTCTCACCCTGAGGCCTTGTCTGTATGAAGCAACAGGCAACAGTAAATCACTTCTATTAAACATTGGTTAATTTAGGAAAGATAACACCTGTCAAGCAATTTTAGAACAGATTGCTTAAGTTTTTCCTACTTTATGCCAGTGGGTAGACTCTGTAGCATTTTAAATATAGTTATATTTACAATGTTCATTAATTCATGTATTAATTACATGATAATTATTAGCAGTTACTGTAATAAAATTATCAGATACTGTATCAGATACTGTATAATTATCATATTGTATCAGATACTGATAATTATCAGATACTGTAATATGCTCAGAGATTTTGATAAAAATATACAATATCTGCCAGTATGGGGGGCTCAGGCTAATGGGAAATAAAAATAGTTTTTGTTGGAATTTGTTTAGAGCACATACCAAACAAAATGTTAAGAACTTATAGGCATTATCTCATTTAGACTGCACAGCAATTTTAGAATTTATGTATCGTTACTACTCTCCTTTTGCAAATGAGAAAAACAATAAAAGTGAAATAAAATTTATAAGTATGAACTATTTGGCATATTTACAAAGCTAATCTACCAAGTTGGCTACCAACAACTTGGCTTGTGACTGTTTTGCCAATTCCTACCCCAGTCTCTAAGAGCCCTGGCAGGTTTTGCTACCTGCCTCTGGGAAATTACAGCATTACGTAAAAAGTCCAAGCTACTCTACTGGAAACAGAAATCCCAGGAAGAATTGGTGGACTCTAGCATTCAAGTGAAGAGATGAGTTTGGAGATCTGATAAGTCTAGACTTCAGATGATTCCAGTCTAGCCTAGCCATTATCCAACTGCATCCCCATAAAAGACTCAAACAAGAACCACTATCTTGAAACAGGCAATTCACAGGTTGTGAGAGAGAAAATATTTAAGTCTCTAAATTTTGGATTGTTGTGCTTCTTCATATAGATAACTGAGATCTATAGTTACTAACACATTCTACTCTTGAGTTACCTAAACCAAAAACATCAAAAAACTAAGTTACTACATACAATCATAAAAAGTTTGCATGATTCTCCTATTAGATCATTTTGTCATAAGCAATACTTAATTTTAATAAAATACTTATTTTTACTTATAAGTTATTCACATTCCCTAATATTAGCATCACAAATCTATACCAATGATAAAATGTTAAAAATAATAATTAGAAACACAACTAATATTTTAGACTTTGACATAAAGTCTCCCAGCCTAAGCACATTCTTTGATCTACAGACCCTGGTTTGGAGATAAATACTCAGTATTGCTAAGTAATAATAAAGGAAAATATTATTAATGATAAGGAAAACACAGCATATAAAGAGAAAATAGAGTAAAAAATGCTTTTCTGTGCCTAAGAATTCAGAGTTTCACCAAAAAGATATGTGATAAGTATTTCCAATTTATAAGAAATGCCAATATTAAATAATGCTCTAAGAAATACATATCCAGAGGTGCCAGTTTATATAATCATATATCTTGAAACATTGTACTGTGAATCAGGTAACTAAGACAAAACTGAACTCTCACAGAATCAGTGTTATACTTTTGAGGAAGGAGTTACTTCCCATTGACAATAATTTAAAAAACAGGCATCGTCAACATTACATGGTAAAAATAAATATACAACACTCATGATCTTTATTACTAAAAAAGATTGTTTCAAGTACCATAAAATAGACAAATATTTAGGTAATGTGTTTCAGGAGTTCATTTTCTTATGATGAATATACAAAATATAAAATACAATATTATAAAATATTTGATCTCAAACTATTTGGCTGGCTGTCATAATGTTTGAAGATTCAACTGATTCCATCATCACTTCATATAAAATTTAGAAAAGCACTGAGTAGATTATTTGATTTGTTTATGAGAAATTTAAAGCTGATGATATCTTTCCACTAAGTTGTTTTTTATTTTTTAATTTTAAGTAGCACTTTATGCCATCCAATTTTTTCCCATGAGTCATTCATTTAGTTCTTCACTTGACAAATATAATCTAGTACATCCTATGAATCAAGTATCTTCAAGGTACTTAGGGGATAAGGGAGATGAAAATATTTGTGTCCTCATAGATTTAACACTCTAGAAGAGAGGAGAAAAACAAGCACACGATATATAAATATGTCAGTACATATTGTATGTTATGATGTGATAATTGCTCTTGCACAAACAAAATGCAGAACAGGGTAAAATGGGTACCAAAGGTGTGCAAGGTGAACTAGAGAGGTCAGGAAGTAAAAAAGAAGGAAGTAAAAAAGAAATTCATGATGCAATCAGTCAGAGGCTTTAATAGGAGTCTGATATGACCAGGAAAGCACAAAGCCAGCATGGCTGAAGCAGGTGAGGAAAGAAGAAGAGAATATGAGAGGAGACAAGAGGCAAAATGTGAAAAGGACTTCGGTATTCATCATAAGTCAGATGGGGAGCAATTGTGGGGTTGTCAGAAGAAAGTTGGGCTTTAAAAATATTATTCTCTTGCTTCATTAAAATAAACTCTAAAAGTTAAGGAGATGTGGGGAAGACTTCTGCAATCACTCCACAAAATAGTATTTTTGGTGATAATTAGAATGAACTTTCTGTCTCTTCCTCATGGCCATGTCTTCATCTTTCTGAAAGAGAGAAGGATGTATATATTTCTATAGATGCATATGTTATACAATATTCAAAGATATTAAAATATATGAATAGACCCCCTGTCACTCAGCTCAGTTATCACTTCACAGACAAGCTTGTTTATAGTCCATCAACCTCTCACCTCCTTCCCCCATCCTGGGTTATTTTGAGACAACTTATCTACTTTGAAGGCACAAACTAAAAAGGCTTACTTGTGGGTTTTATGCATTAACAAAAGAGAATGGTTCTGGAAGAACCCCAGGTTTTTGGCCAGAGCATCTGGGAGGCGAGAGTGGCCATCAGTAAAATGGACAAGTGCTATGAACAGAGCAAGTCTGAGGGTTGAGTTATCAAAAATTTGTGGATATGTTGATTTTGATGGATTTATTTAACATATAAGTGTATCTATGGACATTCCTATTGTAGCATCTAAATAACTGACATCATCGATAGAAAGACTAATTGTAAATTTTTGGCAAATCGTGTTTGAGAAACTGTTTCTTTTGTTCTCTATCTTTTCTTTACTCTTTTCCTTACTTCTTAAGGGAAAAGAGACTGGGAGAAGGTCATATTACCAAGTATAAAGAAGTCCTGCTGAGTCGCTTGATAAGGCAGAGGTTATATATGAACTGATTAGATTTAAAGCAATTCATGGGAGGTCATGCCTTTCTACCTTCTTCTGGCTTCAAAGAAGTTTTCTGAGCCTCTGCTGTAGGAACCCACAGAACGATGACCAAAGACAACAAAGATTTCCAGAGCTTAAGAAACAGAATTAATCTATTTTTAATCACCTTTATGATATCCCTAATGTCTGATAATAAGTTCAGTAATCTTATAATGAGTTATAAAATTTTAAAGAAAGACAAGTAGATTTGGCCCTAGTTGAATGAAAACTCTAAGGACAGATGCTTATTATTTTATTGAAAATACATCAATAGAATCTTAGTAATATACAGTGAAACCTATATACAAACTCTAGCTCTGCCATTTTCTAGTAGAATTATCTCAAATAAGATTCACTTAAAAAAATATATTTATTGGGCCTCCCTGGTGGCACAAGGGGTTAAGACGCAACCTATGACACTGTCCTCAGCTTTTGCAGCATGAGTTCGGTCCCCCAGCCAGCCAGGGAGCAACCCACATGGTGCAGCAGACCTCTCTTGACTCCCCCGCTGCTCCTCTCAGCAGTGTATTTCAGTCAATATGCCTGTTCTTTTCACCACTCTGTCTCTGGTGAATCCTCTTACCCCCCACACCTCTGGCCTGTACCCCAGATCCTGTAGACTTTTAATAAATAAATCTTTAAAAAAAATTTATTTTTTGGGCCTCCCTTGGCTCCAGGGTTTAAGTTTCAGCACTATAAGTTATTGCCAGCCACTGTGGCATGATTTCTATTCCCAGCCAGGGAGTTAACCCACAAGGCACAGCAGACCTGTCCTGTCTCACCTGTTGCTCCCCTCAGCAGTGTATTTCAGTAGATCCACCTGTTCTGCTCCCCACTCTTTCTCTGGTGAATCCTCTCACCCCCACCCCACCACCACCTCTGACCTACATCCCATGCATCCATTTCCTGTCTGTATGAATAAATAAAAACAAATCTTTAAAAAATTACGTATTTATTTTAAATTTATTATATATATATTTTTAACTTTTCTTAGTTCTGTGATGGTAATGAAAATACAAAAGTTTTAGTTTTATTGTGAGGAAAGATGTGCTATAAATATTAACCAATAACAAAGTACCTTGGCTACAGTAATTGTTCAATAGAAGTTAACTACTATTACACATGTGCAAAAATGGACTTCTTTTTATAACCTAGTCCGTCATCATTCCAAAGTGCAGAGAATGGTAACTTTAACTAGATGTGATTACGAAACACCATATGTCTTTGTTCAACTGC
The DNA here is from genome assembly GCF_014898055.3 of Talpa occidentalis. Classification (NCBI taxonomy): domain Eukaryota; kingdom Metazoa; phylum Chordata; class Mammalia; order Eulipotyphla; family Talpidae; genus Talpa; species Talpa occidentalis. The sequence continues at coordinate 51,169,266 of NW_023605305.1, forward strand.
ATATAGTCTAATAACTTTAGACAGCACAGACATATTAAATCACAAACCAAGGAGACTCAAATGAGGATCATTCTCTTTGTGCATGCATAAGTACTTCTTTCACCTTTACAAAACTTAGGAAAGAGAGACAACTTTAGAGATTTGTGGAAAATGGCAAGAATTAGGGCTGATCACACACTGATCACAAACCCCTAGAAAACACTGTGTGGGGAATGGACTCCTCTTGCTCAGGGGACAGATTAAATGACCAAGTAATTGGGTAGCCCTTTCCTTCCATAACTTATGTGAATACAAATGAAGTATTCACATGGCATTTCCATAATAGGTAACTGTCGCAATCTTATCAGGAACTAAACTTATTTTGCATAGCTGCATTTCACAAATTCTATCAGTGCATTTTATATATAAGCTAGCAGATTTTATAATTTGTTTTTGAAACAATTTTTGTCTAGTTCCATCTAAGAACTGTCCTGAAACTCTAAAAATGAATTTGCTTCATTTTCTCCTGTTGGATACTGCAGAATAGGTCATTTTTTTTTAAAGACAGAGGTTGCCTTATGCTTTAATTTCATATGTTGACAATGAATTGCATGTCCAAAGGTAGTAAGTATTCCAGTGATGTAGAGGTCAACATATGTTTTCAGCAAAGTGGGAGCAATGTGCTAAATACTTGCGTTACCTCAACTCCAAAAATAGTGTGGTTTTATATATCTGAAAAGAATATTCAACTTAAAGAGCAAAGGTGAAAGAAAATTTACTCTGTTAACTTTTCTAATTTGTGTGGAAAATCAACCTGCCATGTTAACCATTTGCATTTTGAGTGCAGTGTTCTACTTGCCCTCTGAATTATATCATTTGATTTATTGAATATTTGTCTATTAACTGTATTGACAGCCCAGGTAAACGTCCATGGCCTTGGACTAGGGCAGTCTGAAATTCCTACGAGGACTTTGGGTCTAGAGTGACTGTAAGAGTTTGAAAAGGTGTGAAAAAAATGTCTTGGTGGTGGTTGGTGAGACCACAAGTACAATAGCAGATAGTGGTGCATAGTAGCAGTGTTGGTGATATTGGAAGCTTGGCTGTGTATCCATGCTCCCTTGTGTCCAGAAAAATAGTTAAAGTAAATAAGCAAAATATATCATGTAAGAATAAGTACTATACTCATATCATTAAGCAACAAAAATCACTATGAATGTGTGATGGGAATATGATTTAAATAGAGTGGTCAAAGAATAATTTTGTGAAAAGATGTCTTTTGAGATGAGATTTGAATGATGAGATGATGCAAGCCATCAGAATAATTTGAGGTCAAACAGTTCAAATGGGAGATACAGCAAGTACAAAGAATCTGAGAAGGAAATAAGATTGGTGTGGTGTAGAAAAGGGAAATCATTCCAATACATGACAAGAATGAAGTGGTATAGTGATCAATTTTACTTGTGTAATTTGAGAGAAATTATTAGATTAGCAACTATTTTACAATTGGTTCTAATTAAATTCTCTGCTCTGAGTAAAATATCTGTCAATGTTAGAAAGGTAAGGTGAGGAGTTGAAAGTATATTTTGTGGGAAGGCAAAGAAGAAATAGTCAAACATCTCTGTCAAAGGAATATACAAGAATTTTGAAGAATATTAAGGAAAAGCATTTGGAAGAGGAGGAAGCGGAAATCAAGAGACACATTGGGCTGATGGAAATAAATCCAGGGTCTTTTTAAAAATTGAGGTATTTAATGTTTAATTTTTAATTTTCTCTTCTATTTTAGGCTTGTGACCATTACATCTTAAGTCCTATTAAAATTCCATTACACATAGCTGCCTAGATTGAATGCAATTTTGATGGGACATGGGCATGTTGAGAAGGAAAATAGCTGTAGGATGTAAAATGTATACTAAGAATTCCACAGAAATGGAAGAGAGGTTAAAAAAAAAAAACCCTTTGGGAATTCATTGAAACTTGACTTCCAGATAATCCTGCAGGTACCTTAAGAAGCAGTGTGAAAATGCTCTCTGTTTTTACACCATTTTCCTCCCTCTTAGCCCTCACAAAATACCTCCTTTTGTCCTAGATATAACAAGAACTAAAACTTGTAAAAACTGCTACTACACTTTCATTGATGATGATTGTTAATGGTATAATTCATATGGGACAATCTAAAAAGGAAAAATGTTCCAAATCAAATTGAAAATCAGAAAAATGCACTTAAATTAGTAAACTTGGAGAGATACTAAAGCCCTATGAAATTATGTGAAAATCAAAATTATTGAAAACTCTTTGTTTACATATCTTAGCATTCAATTGACAGCTGAGATGAAATCAACTTCATGGTTATCTAAGATAGTACTGGTGCTGCGCATCGGCCTCTGGATAAACAACAAAAAATAGAGAGTCTGGACGTGGCTGGTATTTTTCATAAAAATGAACATATTGGGTTCTTGTTTTTAAATCATTTTGCTTGTTCTTAGGTGGCAGGAACAGATAAAAACAAAACTGTCAACTCCACGCTATTTTGAAGGTGACATCTGGAAATGCAGGTTTCATTCTTCCATTGTCTAAGTCACTTTAATCATTCATATTTGCAGCTGTCTGAAAGGAAGCTTCATTCGCATCCTTTTCCTGGGGGCAGAGAAATAGAACTGGCTATTCACTGAGTCCATTTAGAGAAAACCCAAACCCTGTATTCTGAGATACTGAACCTATCTTTTCAGAGTTGCAGCTGTTTTCTAGCACCCATCCTTTTATCCTTCAGAGAAGGGAAAAGAAATGGCTCTATTTATTGCTTAGAAAAATATGTATCTTGAACTTGCTGCAATTAGATTTCTAAAATTGAATTCATTGAACTTGTATCACTCTGAGGTTAAGAAATAATAAGGCATGTGCTTGATTACTGGAAAGGCTTGTTCTTGTCCATATCTCATAATTTAAAATTTTATTCAAGAGTCATCACTGCTATTTTCATCAATTTCTGACCCCTTTGTTATTCCAGATACTCCAAGGTCAGCACAGTTGTTGTGGAATGAATTTACTGTGCTCACTAGAAACTGGCTATATTGTCCAGATTTCTCTGGTTTTAGCATGGAGGAAGTTATGAATACAAGTTCCAACAAATGTTCAACAAACATAATATCATATCAATGTTATAGAAAAAATTTTTGTTTAATACATGGAATTTCTACAGAACTGATCATAAACTTACCAAAAGTTCAGAGACATTAGATAAAGCATAATCTCATCTCTATGTGAACCAATGACAGTCTTTCACTCATTAATTTTAAGAACTTCTTATGACAAAGTGTTATATGTTATTTCTTGTGCCCTTGAAATCCTCAGGACAAAAGGTTGAAAGTGTACAGACAGGAAAAGTATGAAAGTGGTTAAAGCAATCTTGTTGGTGTGGGTAGCCTGAAAATATTCTTTTCTTGCTCCTATAAAAGGTGGTTTTCAATTTACTAGACAACCATGAATATTCCATTGTAATTTTATATTCCATGAGACTCAGTTTGTTTATTCATTCATATTAAATGTTCACTCCTAACAGAATATCTAAGAAAGAGAGCAGATATTACCAAAAAAAGCAATCACCACAAAGAAAGGCATTATTTCAACAAAATCAAGATTGAAACAGATTATTAATTTTCAGAAACATAACAGGTGGCTTACTCTTCAATTATAAAGTTAGATTAAGCAGATATTAGAAATTGTTAATTGATAGTTTTGCTGAGTAATTACTAAATGCCATTCTAACTAGTTGACTGAATTGTCTGAATTCAGTAAAGGTGCAAATGTGAAATCATTTTATTTTTTGCCAATTACTGCTTTTAGCCATGCACTGTCAAACCTGCCTTTCCAGGCCATTAATGATGTGTCAGGAAAATCTCTTAGCTTTCCAGTCATTTTCTGTCCTGTCGACTCTACTCTGGTTGAAAACTTCAGTCTTACATCCAAGCTATTGTTGGTCTCATCTCATTTCTGGGCCCTGTCCAAACTTCAGCTTGAGGTACTTACCTACTAAAAAAAAGGCCTCCGTGAAGAAGATTTTCAGGGCTCCCAGCAAGTGTGGACTTGCACTGCTGTGCAATACATTTGAGACTGTTTTCCTCCTAGACCATTGGACCCTAGTAATTAGAAGGAGCTTCTTTCCTTCTCTTTTGTTTCATAAGAAGTAAGCAGTGATTTTATTCCTTCTCCTCTCCCTTTGTATTCTTTTACTTTCTGGTGCTTTGTGATTTCTTTAATTGGAGCTTATTTTTTTTTTATCTTCAATTAATTCTGTAACTGCTCTGGCTAGCACCAACCAGCCCCATCTATAACAGGCATCCAAATCCTGTAGGGCACATATGTAAGCTCTTTAGAATGTATTTTAGCATCTTTTCATTGTGCAGGTCCCTGCACAATATCTAATTCAATCTCTCTGCATTCCCACCCCAAGGAGTCCACCCAAAAACTTCTTGCTGATCGGGTCTTCTTTTTCAGGGGTGGGAAGTAGACAACATGGTTAAAGTCTGACCACCATGCATAGTGCCTACTTGGTTCATGCAAAAGTCATGTGTTCATATCAGGCAATTCTTCTGACGGCTTCTTCTTATCTATCTCCATATTGTCTACAAGTCACCTTTATCATTATTTACATAAGGAAAAAAATAGATCAAAGAGGACTTTATATAATCTCATCCCTATTCAGTGAATGAGCCCCAGTCCCACCAACTTGCAGTAAAAAAGATTTTATAAGGAATCAACTTGGAGTTCCCTTTACTTGGCTTTGTACTCCTCCATTAAGCTAGAAACAAATAGGTGAAAAATTCTGCTCATCTCTTTTCTCCATGCACTTATATAAATTATATAAGTTATACCACTTACATAACTTATACAACTTATATAACTTACATAAGTTATATTAGTGAGGGCCTGAAATGATGGTTGGGGTAATAGAGCCTTACAAGATTTAGAACAACTTTGAGTTGAGATAGCCACTTTGAGAAGATCAGAAATAGCACCATGTCTCTTGAATCAAGGATTTAAAAAATTAGTTGTTGTTGAGGAATGTAGATAAAATAGATAAGACCATGTTTGAGTTCATGTGGAAGAGGTGTAAAGTCTTATTTGTGGGGATATGGTATCAAAAATTTCTGCTGAAAGAATTGCTTTACATTCACAAAACTTTCTGCCTAAACTCTTCACTTAGTATATACCCACTCTCAAAGGAGTTTGTCCAAAGTTTGCCAGACTGCACAGAAATTCTGATGATGTATGAATAACAGGGAAGAAATGATAACAAGTTTGGAAAGGTCAAGTATAGACCAACAACAAAGGTTTCTCTGGTGAACATCAATTTATATGTGAGGAAATTCATAACTAATAAAAAATAAGCCAAACATGAGGAATTTCATAGGTAATAACAGCTGTATGCAAATAATAAGTAAAAAGTAGCAAAATTTGTCTTGGATGAGAGTACCATAGCCTCTTTATTTATGCCACTCTTTTTACATTTATCAAGAATTTATTCAGGGCTTTATGTATGCATTGAGACACAAAATTTACTTTGGAGGCCTCCCTGGTGGCTCAGCAGGTTGAGCGCAGCCCTGTGAAGTTGTCCATCCGCAGCCTCTGTAGTGCGGGTTTGATTCCTGGCCAGCCAGGGAGATTCCCACATGGCACGGCAGATCTCTCCTCTCTTATCCACTGTTCCCCTCAGCAGTGTATTTCGGTCCATCTGCCCGTTCTGCTCCCTGCTCTGTCTCTGGTGACTCCTCTCACCCTCCTGCGCCTCTGGCCTGTACCCCAGCTCTTGTATAAAAATAAATAAATCTTTAAAAAAAAATTTACTCGGGCCTTCCCTGGTGGCACAGCGGTTGAGCACTGGGCTGTGAAGCTGCAGCACTGGTTCGATCCCCGGCCCCTGGCGAGGGTCCCACACGGCCCACAGACTTCTCCTGCCACGCCTGCTGCTCAGCAGTGTATTTTGTTGGTCTGTCTGTTCTGTTCCCTGCTCTGGCTCTGGTGAATTCTCTCACCCTCCCGTGCTTCTGACTGTACCCAGTGCTTGTATAAATAAATAAATAAATCTTTAAAAAAAAATTACTTTGGGATACACACTTTCTCATTCTCATAGAATGGTCATAAAACATACAGGTAGTTAAAAGCTTTAAATGGCTATTGTAAAACTATAACTCAATGTATCCTGCATTACAAAACTTCTATAAAAGGGAAAGAAGAGTTTGAATATGTGAGCAGAATCAGAGAGACATTTGTGACTGAGAACAAGGGAACAGTGAGTGTGCATATGTCTTGCTACTTATAATTTAAATATCAATATGTGATGGAGGCTAAGACTAGAAAATTTGGGAAGTAGGCATCACAAGGTCAGAAGCTGGAGGTGGGGGTAGAAATGATAAACATAGTCATTAAACAAGCAATGTAGAAAAGTATTTGAAGGCATAGACAGAGGTGCAGACAGGCAGGGATATGGAGATTGAGGACCATTGTAAAAGAATGACCAGTCCTTCCAAATTGGCTCAGTCAAACCATGTACAGAAAAAAAAAATCCTTAGGCGCCAACACTAGAAATAATTAATTTAACAGCAGTTAACATCCCACAGAGGAATGAACCACTCCCAAAGAGAAGACTATATCAGTGTAATTTCTGCACTGGTAAGAGGCAGCAGCTCTCCTGCCCGCCTGTGCCTATGCTGGTGTTTCTCTTCACCAACCTTCTCTGCAAAGCAGCAGAGACAGCTCTCTCCCAAGGCAGGTGTCTCTTGTCACAAACCTCTCCCTTTCAGGGGCAGCTCTTTCTGCCTGCTGGTGTCTATGCACGTGTCCTTAACTTCCTTTCCATTTTCATAATAAATGTGCCCTTTTGAATATAACTACATACCTCTGCCTCATGGAAGAACTTCCCTGGGGAAACTCACCACATGTTACTGAAAGGGGAGACTTGGGGAAACTTTTCTCAGAGGTAACTCAAGTTCCCTGCTCTCTGAACCCAACACTTTTCCAAACTAACATCAGTATAGAATATGGACAAGATGAAGGTTGAGGTAACTGCAATTGGGAGGTTACTACAAAGATATGTTTCTTAAATATTTACCACTTGCTGTATATCACTTACCATTTGGCTTTGGAGATAATGAGGTAATAAGATAATGTTCCTAACATTAAAGAACTTATAATCTATTATTGAACATAAGGAGGGTGTGTGTGTGGGGTGTGTCTGTGTTAAGGAAATAGGTGCCAAATGAAATGATGGATATTGCTAGCTATTTAACTGCATGGCTTACTTGTTTTTTAGTGTCATAGTGAGCTATGGGACGGAAGTTCTGTAGTGTTTTCTACTTATTGTCATTCACTTGGCAACAAATTACATTTTTCCATCAGTCATGGCATAAATGAGAAGTGATACAATATGATAAATTATCATTAAAAATTCAATACAGTGTTCAAAATAAATTAATACAAATTAAAATACCCTAATTTGGGACTTAAAATATTGCCTCTCATCTATTGCCCTAAGCAAGCAAACCACTTAACCTCAACCTTGGTTTTCTCAAACTGAGAGCTAACAATTATTTATCTACCTCATAAGAGTTTGAGGATTAATTAGTTAATGTTTATAAAGTACTTTTAAAGAGGAAAGAGCTGAATAAGTAGCACTATTAATAGTTCAGCCTTTTAATTTGATTTCAGTGTTTGAGAACAATGCAAGTCTAATTCGGCAGTTGTCAGACAGCCATGGTTGCTGTGCCTTTAGAATGAATTCATAACACAAACTTGGTTTGAATAGTGCCTTGTAAAGCAATTACTACAATATGAAAACAACATGTCAACAATTCTGTCCAGTTTCTATAGGTAACATGGACCTAGAGTTAGGTTACTTAAGTCCAGAGAAACTTCATCTAACGAAGATTGCATGGAGCATGAAGAGATGGTGAATGATTGCTATGTAAAATGATAACTAGTATTTATTCAGGTCTTACTGTTATAGGACAGGGAGAGGGGCAGCCCAAACCCCGCAAACCTGCCTATTCTAAATGGGTTCTGCCATCCGCCACATCAACATGAAACATATGAGACTTTAATGGGAAGGAACTTTAATACAATTAGGAAACAATACAGGAAAGGCAAAGAATCTAGTTTCTAAATCAAGCACCCAAAGTTACCCGTCCCCTTGTGGGTAAAAGTCCATCCATATGGGATCGGCCCAGAACAAGGCCCCAAAGCCTGCCACAAGTCTAAAGCATCTTCCAGTGGGGACCCACAGAAAAGGGTCAGAAACAAGCAGAGAAGCCCAGAAGGAAAAGAGCAAAATCAACATCAAGATAAAAGCTGCCATTGTCACCTCCCACGGGTCTCACCCACATCTGTGTCACCCAGTCCATGACCAAAAGACAAGCGCAGTTTTTTCACGTGTCTCTAAGCTCCATGTGCCTCCTCCAGGTCTCCTTCTGGCTCCATCCTGCTTCCTTCCTCAGTTTCTTCTGCAGCTTCTTCTCTCCCTGCTCAGCTCCACCCTCCCTTGGGTGGGTCAGGGAACCTCCCCCTTTCCTAGGGACCACCCTGTTACATTACCACTTCACTGACATCCCAGATCAGGAACAGAATGGAAAAAGTTTACTCCTTTCAATCACAATTGGTATAGTCTTAAGACCTGAAAAGAAGTATTGAAAACCCTGAATCAGAGCACTTCAAAATTTTACAGTTGAAGAAACCAACTACTACAGAGTTTTAAAGATTGATTTAAGTCTTAGAGTTATGACAATTGTGAATAACAACTTGCAACAAAGTCACTTGCCAGTGCAACCATATAGTCCTTTTCTTATGTGACACTACCTTTTTTTCCCCCCACCACCATTGTTTTCATAAAACAATGTGTATGATTTACATGCAGATTTGTGACATACCATTATAGGATACTTGAATTGGAAGAGAATCTAATAGTCTTTAGCTTTATAAATGAGAAAATTGAAGATGGAATTTATTTTTTTCTGAGAGATTAAGCAGTTAATTTTTTTCTCTTTATATTAATTTTTGTACATCATTGTTCATTTTTAAACAACATTTGCTTTCCCCCACCCCCTCAGGTGTAGTCCCCATAAAGTTTCTTTCACCAATGCACCCTTGCACCATCACCTCAGTCCCCTGTGCTCCTCTGACCCCTCTCCCTCCTCCTCCCCTGCAGGATGTCTCTGATTTATAATTGTTCGTTTTTGCTTTGTTGTGTTTTGTACTGTTATTATTTTTTTACACTGATGTCTTATTTGGTTCCCCTATATTCCTGCTATAGTGTCATAGCTCACTATGACACTAAAAAACAAATAAGTCATGCAGTTAAATAACTAGCAATATTCATCATTTCGTTTGGCAACTATTTCCTTAACAACACCCATATATATATTTCCTTAACAACACACACACACACACATATATATTTTCCCTATATATTCCATCTGATATTTTTATTTTTCCTTCTAGCTTATTTTACTGAGCATAATTCCTTCTAGTTCCATCCATGTTGCTGTGAATGGCATGAGTTTATCTTTTTTGATTGCTAAGTAATATTCCATTGTGTATATATGCCACATCTTCTTGATCCAGTCATCTATTTTTGGGCACATGAAAAAATGTCCAATGTCCCTTTTAATCAGGGAAATCCAAATTAAAACCACACTGAGAAAAGCAGTGGTGAGAGTGGACATCCTTGTCTTGTTCCAGATCTTAATGGAATTGCTTTCAGCTTTTCACCATTGAGAATGATACTGGCTGTTGGCTTGTCATAGATGGCCTTTATGATGTTAAGGTATGTTCCTTGTATCCCAAGAATTTCAAGGGCTTTTATCATGAATGGGTGTTACACTTTGTCGAAAGATTTCTCAGCATCTATTGATATTATCATATGGTTTTAGATTTCTTTAGTCCTAGCCAGGGCAATAAGACAAGAGAAAGACATCCAAGGAATCAAAATAGGAAAAGAAGAAGTCAAACTATCACTATTTGCAGACGATATGATATTATACATAGAGAACCCCAAAAACTCCACAGAAAAGCTAATTCAACTCATCAATCAGTTCAGTAAAGTGGCAGGATACAAAATCAACACGCAAAAGTCAGTAGCCTTCCTATACACAAACAATAAATCTGAAGAAGAAGAAATCATAAAAACCATCCCTTTCGTTATTGAAACAAAAAAAATCAAATATTTGGGAATAAATCTAACAAAAGAGGTAAAGGACCTATACAAAGAAAACTATAAAACACTGTTAAAAGAAATAGAAGAAGACACAAAGAAATGGAGAGATATCCCCTGCTCATGGATTGGAAGAATAAACATTATTAAAATGGCCATCCTTCCAAAAGCAATATACAGATTCAATGCTATTCCAATCAAAATTTCAATGTCATTCTTCAAAGAAATAGAACAATTAATGATGAAATTCATATGGAATCACAAAAAACCCCGAATAGCCAAAGCTCTCCTGAAAAAAAAAGAAGGGAATGGAGGCATCACACTCCCAGACTTCAAACTATACTACAAAGCCATAATCATCAAAACTGCATGGTATTGGAACAAGAACAGACACACAGACCAATGGAATCAAATAGAAAATCCAGAAATAAACCCACAGATTTATGGTCAACTAATCTTTGACAAAGGAGCAAAGACTATGCATTGGAGCAAAGAAAGTTTGTTCAATAAATGGTGCTGGGAAAACTGGGTCGCTACATGCAAAAGAATGAAGCTTGACCACTACCTCACACCATACACAAAAATCAACTCAAAATGGATTAAAGAATTAGACATAAGACCTGAAACCATAAAATATATAGAAGGAAATATAGGCGAAACACTACGTGATTTGCACATCAAAGACATCTTTACAGACACATCACCCAAAGCAGTGATAGTGAAGGCGAAGATAAACAGCTGGGACTACATCAAATTAAAGAGCTTCTGCACAGCAAAAGAGACAATAACAAAAACAAAGAGAAACCCCACCAACTGGGAGAACATTTTTGCACCCAACACTAATGATAAAGGACTGATCACAAAAATCTGCAAAGAGCTGATGAGACTCAACAACAACAAAGAAAATAATCCAGTCAAAAAATGGGCAGAAGAGCTAAAAAGAAACTTCTCTGAAGAGGAAATGCAAATGGCCAACAGGCATATGAAAAAATGTTCAACATCACTTGTCATCAGGGAAATGCAAATCAAAACTACCATGAGATACCATCTTACACCAGTGAGAATGGCACATATTAAAAAATCTAGCAACAACAAATGTTGGCGAGGGTGTGGAGAAAAAGGAACTCTTCTGCACTGTTGGTGGGAGCAAACTGGTCCAACCACTGTGGAAAGCTGTGTGGAGATTTCTGGACCTACTAAACATAGAGCTTCCATATGATCCAGCAATTCCACTCCTAGGTATTTACCCAAAGGACACAGAAACATCAATTCCAAAGAACACCTGCACCCCTATGTTTATAGCAGCACTGTTTACAATAGCTAAGCTTTGGAAACAACCCAAATGCCCAAAAATAGATGACTGGATCAAGAAGATGTGGTACATATATACCATGGAATATTACTCAGCATTCAAAAAAGATAAACACATGCAATTTGCAGCAACATGGATGGCGCTGGAAGGGATCATGCTCAGCGAAATAAGCCAAAAAGAAAAAGAAAAATACCGGATGGTCTCACTCATAGCAGGAATCTAGAAAACTTAAATAAGGGACCAGGAAAATGAATAACTATAAGAAAGTGAAAATCAAAATCAACAAAAAACTATGAACTAGAGACACTTTTAGGGGGGCAGGGGCGGGAGGGGAGGGATTGTGGTCAGAATGGGGGCGCTGCAATTGTATGGGGAATATAACAATAAAATTTATTATCTAATAAAAAAATAAATAAATAAAAATAAATAAATAAAAATCTAAAAAAAAAAAAAAAAAAAAACCACACTGAGATACCACCTTACACCTGTAAGAATGGCACATATCAAAAAACCGAGCAACAACAAATGTTGGCGAGGATGTGGTGAAAAAGGAACTCTCCTACATTGCTGGTTGGAGTGCGAACTGGTCCAACCACTATGGAAGGCTGTTTGGAGGTTCCTCAGTCTACTAAGAATGGAGCTACCATATGACCTGGCAATTCCACTCCTAGGGATCTACCTAAAGGACACAAAAATATTGATTCAAAAGAACACCTGTACACCTATGTTTATTGCTGCACTATTTACAATAGGTAAAACCTAGAAACAACCCAAATGCCCAAAAAAAGAAGATGGAATTTATACACATATACAAAGGTCTTCCTAAGATAAGCCATATTGAGTTCCTGATGGCAGAATCTGAATCTAGTGATAACCCCATAAAAGTAGCATTCTGGACAAGAGAACTCAATAATTGAAAAATAAACTTATTAATGTTCTAGTGTATGGCTGGTGTCTCAATTTGCCACTAAAGAGTGAACTTTTGTATGAGCTACTGATCATGCTGCCTCATTGTGCTATGTGATAATCAAATAGACAGTTAGAAATGGGAAAACAGTAAGTACCTCAGCATAGCACATGCCACACCTTTGCACACTCTACATAAAGAAAGTGAATAAATAAACACAACAACACATATAGGCTGGATGACTCAATAACTATAATCTATGTTTCTTTATTCTCACTGTTAAGTATTTCTAATGATTTAAGGAGATAGTCTTACCAGTAGATTATATGCAATCCATTAAAAAGCTAATGATCACACACATGCTTTAAATAATGAATTAGACATACATTTTAGAGGAAAATATATAAGGTTTTTCGCTCACTTCCACAGACATGGAAAAATTAAAAAATCCAGCATCATCCTTGATGGTTGATATTTCAATATCTTGACTTTGTAATACTCTTTGTAATATAAATCTTTTGTGTGTTCTATATATAGCCTTCTCTTTTGAATGCCAGTATGAATGGTTTCTTTCTGTTGTTATCACTGTCCTGCATCTGAGGGGAATTTGTCTTATATGCTTTTGTTTTTCATGTCCATTTCAATGAAGGTCTGTCAATGAACTGGGAAGTAAGTGTTTCTTCCTATCAGCTCACTGTCAAGAAAAATGCTAGGGGGAATGCAAACACACACGCACACACACACACACACACACACACACACACTGGTAGTAGACTTTTGGCTGTGATCACTCAGTTTTATGTTCTACCAGCAGCTTCAGCAAACTATAATTTCCTTTGCGAATATGCTTGCTCAAAGTATCTCAACTTTAAATTTGCTACTTTGTTTTTGAAAATTTATATTTAGACACCCTTCATTTTTTTTTTTTTTTGTGGTAGATGTCTCACTGAATTATGAAATGACTGGGATAAAGCCTTCATCTCTTATTTCCTTAGTCCTGCTGTGAACATTTCTGTATTTCTCCCTTTTTTTGACTCATCTTTTAAAAGTAGTTGTCAATTTTAATCATCTAATTGTACCTGGGATAGTATTCAAAAGTTACATTGGTCAAAATAATGCAATTTCAGGTGAGCTGCAAATTTCAAAAGACTATATGGATGGAAGACTTATCTGCTGATTATATTATAATTATGACTTATTGGTTGCTAACATAAGGTTAAATACATTCACCAAAATACTGGAAGATGGTTTTCCTAAGGTATATACAATTGATATCACACAAGAAGGCAAGGAGCTTAGTATTCAGTATTTACATTTTTATTTTTCATAGCTTTTTTGGATGTCATATACAGATAACTTCTTCTAATGGTTGTCTTTAGAGAGGGAAAAGGAAAAGGAAAGACTGTACCTTCTGCTATTGATGCAGATTGAATATCAAGAATATGAATAAATTATGGAATAATTCAACAACTGATGAATATTCTCAGTGGCCACAGCTGTACAAGTAATGAACAAACAATACAATGTCACATACAGGAAAGGAGAAAAGAGAAAGTTATGTCAAGAGGGTGCTCTGTGTCATTGTCTTAATCTTATGGAAGATTAAGCCAAAATAAATCCAAAATGGAAACATCCTCAAATGAAAAGCCCTACCTCATTAGTCAAATCAGACATCTAAATTGGGAAAGGATAAATCCTGTCACATTTTGGACTTGTTAAATGTCTGGAAATATTTTCAAATGAAATGTCTTTCTAAAATTTAATGCAACAAAATGTCAGTCATTTTTATCCTTAATTTTAAAATATCTGAGTAATGTAGACATAAAACTTTTTCCTTGGCTTTCAGATTATTTTAGAGTCATCTGATTAAAACTTTGTTTTTGGGGACATGAAAAGACAGCATGAAAAGATTTCAAATTCAATTAAATATACAGTAAATTTAACTGTTTTATTTCAAAAAGTTCCTATCCAAAAGTATACTGGTCACTATGTACCCAACTATTTCTATTCCCTTTTTTTATGAACATTTATCTAAAGATACAAACAAAACACAAGTTTCTACATGTTGCAAAGTCAAATGAAGGATATTATAGGACATATTTTTGGAATAATAAAAATCAAACAACCTAAAGAGTGATATTCATCTTGCTAAAATCAAATACCTTATTTTTAAGAATTGCCCTTGATGTAGACTCACTGGGAAGGTTATTTATTGATTTTATCCATAGAAATATATGACACAGGAACCTCCCAGTTGTCACAGGTGTTAAAGTCTCAGCACTATCAAGCTATTGCCAGCCACAGCAGCACTGGTTCCATCCCAGGTCAGGGAGCTGACCTACATGATGTGCAGCAGACCTCTCCTGTCTTGCCCACTGCTCCTCTCAGCAGTGTATTTCAGTATATCCACCTGTTCTGTTCCCTACTCTGTCTCTGGTGAATCCCTACATCCCCCACCCCCACCTCTGTCCTACAACCCAGGTCTTTTATGCATAAATAAATAAAAACAAATCTTAAAATAAAAACAACAACAGAATGTGAACTCTAACTATAGGACAAATACTATGATAAATAAATTCAAAAGGCAAAGAAAGAAGTGGTAAAACTATTTACAATTAACAGGATAGAAAAATATTAATTTCCCTAATATATGTGTCTCCAAATGGATATGGAAATAGCCAACTAAGCAGAAATTATAGGCAAAAGATATGAGCAAACATTTCATTGAAAAGGAAATTTAAAGGGTTTTTCAGTGTGAAAAAGATGCTCACTACTAAGTGAAATGTAAAAATCCAAATATATAAGAGTAAAGACATGTCAGATATGTCTGACATGTCTCATATATATGAATGACAAAATAGACAAATTGTATGTATATGTATATATATTATGTATGTGTGTATATATATTGTATATGCACAATAATTTGGAAAATTCCTATGAGGAAGGTTTAGCAAAATCCATCAAAATTGTGAATCTATATGTCTTTGACTTAGAATTTTTATTTTTAGAAATATATTTACTATAGAAATTTTAGTACATGCATAAAATTGTGTATGTTGAAGTATAGAGCACATTCACTTAAACATTGTATATCACTGAAAAATAATGACAATGCTTTAAATGAACATTAATAGGGACGTAGCTTAAATACATTTCAATAAAGTTAATGAAGGATAAGAAAGATGGTCACAAGTAATATGGAAAAATTTCCAAGTATAGAACCAGCTATAAAACAGATTATAGCATACAAATATTTGTGTTAAAAGGCAGAGAAAAAATACCTCTTTGTATTTTCTTGCATAAATATCTCTTAGACTTTGGAAGAATATTCAGAGTGTTAAAAATGAGAAATATCTGTATGATCAGGTGAGGAAAAGGGTTGATGGGGCAAGGTGGAGGTGGATTGTTTCTCTACATAAGGCATTTTTTTTAAAAACTGTAAATCTTCAATGTTCAACTGTGAGTTGTCCTATTTAAAGTCTTAAATATTGAAAAAAAAAAGATTTTTATAGAGTACATACAAGTTGTGCTAATTATACTAAACCGGTATCATTCCCTAACTTCATTCTCAGGTCTCCAAGCTCTTGTGTATGTGTCATTCAGTCCCAGAAGGAAATTCTATCACTAATGGAACAAAATGAAGTTAGTTAGCAGCACCTACTGAAACACTCCCAATTTCTCACTAATTTACCAACAAAAAATTCATAAAAACTAACACAGAAAGAGAGCAAATTGCTAGAACTCTGGAATAATATTCATATAAGATAAATGGACCTAGATTGAAAAGTAGACCTATATTTTAACTTATGGTACAAGAGAGTCTAATTATAAGCTTTAAAAACTATTTTAAACATCTTAAAATTTAAAACATACTAAATGAGCAGAACAAAGAGGGCTTTTAAGTCTTTCTTCAAAACAATGGTCTAAAATATGTAGAAAAAATTGAGAATGTTATTAGCATATGGTAGGTTCTCAATCAGTTTTCCTACCATTTAAAAAACTTATCTGTGTCATATACTTTTTTTAAGATTTATTTTTATTTATGTATACAAGAACTGGGGTGTAGGCCAGAGGTATGGGGGGTGAGAGGATTCACCAGAGACATATTGAGGAGCAGAACAGGTGGATCTGCTGAAATACACTGCTGAGGGGAGCAGTGGGTGATTCAGGAGAGGGCTGCTGTGTATGTGGTTTAGCTCCCTGGCTAGGGATCTAACTCATGTTGCAGTGGCTGTTAATAGCTTCATAGCGTAACCCTTGTGCTACCAGAGAGGCCCCTAAAGTTCACATTTTGTGGTAAAATTTATCAATCTTTTCTTTTATGCTCTAAGAATTTTTGTCATAATTAAAAAGCTTCCTCTCCTGAAGCTATGAAGCTATGAAATAATACCTCTACATTTTCTTCTTGTATTTTATGATGTTTGTTCCACATTTATAGTTATATTAATGGGTATATATATATATATGTGTGTGTGTGTGTGTGTGTGTGTGTGTATGAAATTATCATTTTACAACATAAGAAGTTGGATACAATTTCACTTTTCTGAAATGACAATGGTAGTGTGTCAGTATCATTCAGTATCATTCATTGGTCAGGTCATTAGATTCTTCTGTGATTTGAGATGTTACTTTTTTATTAAATCATTTTTGAGCAAGTAGTTATACAGTGCAAACTATGTGTCAAGCATTGCTCTAAGCACCAGTAATTCAGCAGGGCATAACACACCCATTTCTTTCTTTTTTTTTTTTTTTTAATACAAGCACTGGGTACAGTCAGAAGCGCTGGAGGGTGAGAGAATTCACCAGAGCTAAAGCGGGGAGCAGAACAGGCAGACTGATGAAGCACACTGCTGAGGGGAGCAGCAGGTGTGGCAGGAGAGGTCTGCCGCCATGTGGGGCCCTTGCCCTTGGCTAGGGACGGAACCGGTGTTGCAGAGGCTGTGGGCAGCTTTGCAACCCAGCGCTCAACGGCTGTGTCACCAGGGGAGGCCCTGGTGGGTTTCTGTTCTAATGGAGGAGACAGATACTCAAACTAGAAACTAACACACCATATTAATGCTCACAAGTGCTTTGGGAGAGTAAGTCAAGAAAAGAAACAGATATTTCAGAAGGGGAATGCCATTGTCATTTAAATAGTGTTGGATGCTTCATGGAAAATGTCACATTTGAACAAAAACTGGCAAGAGTGAGATTTTTGACTATAAGGTCTGTGGGAGAGTAAATTGAACAAAGCTCTGGACCTAGAGATTACTTGATACATTCACTTTAAAACGAGGAGTCCTACATGATCAAAGCAGAATGACCATGATGAGAATAGCAGACTCTTGATTAGGAATGAAGTCATGAGAGCTCTCTATAGGAATCTTGTGTTTGTAAAATGAGTGAGATGGAAGGTCTAGGAAGGTTTCATATGGAAAAGAGAGGCGAACTGACTTACATTTTATTAAGATTACACTGGTTCTGAATAGAGAATAGAGAGTAGGAAGCAAAGGCAAAGCAGACCGATAACTTAGGAAGCTTTTGCAATAATCTGGATGAGAAATGATTTGTAATAGAGATCTAGTTAGCTCTAAATGCAGTGGAAGGAAGTAAAATAGAAGATTCCAAGTCTGGAATCTTTTTAAATTTGATCTTTTTAAATTTAATCTTTTTAGGGCCTCCCTGGTGGCGCAGCGGTTGAGCGCTGGGTTGCGAAGCTGCCCGCAGCCTCTGCGGCTGCTCCCCGGCCACCGGAGAAGGGTCCCACATGGCGCGCAGACCTCTCCTGCCGCCCGCTGCTCCCCTCAGCAGTGTACTTCGGTCCTTCTGCCTGCTCTGCTCCCTGCACTGGCTCTGGTGAATTCTCTCACCCTCCCGCGCTTCGGATTGTACCCAGTGCATGTATAAAAAACAAACAAACAAACAAATAAATAAATAAAACATGCCTCTGTTAAAAATAAATAAATAAATAAATTTAATTTTTTTAAATTCCACCAACTTAAGTTGGTGTTGTCTCTACTTTTTTCAAGGTTTCTTGCAATAAAGACGTCCACTAAAATTTCACCATATGTCTATTGACTTATTATAGAGGTTGCTATAAATTTCCAGGGAGTAAGATGTGCTATTTCTAATGCTCTAAGAGACTAATCATTTATTGGACCTCCTGTGTAGTTGTTAACATTTGCCTTTAATGTCCTTGGGTTATAGTTCAGATAGCTCCCCAAATGAACACTTGGCTGTCTTAGCTTGGTTTCCATCAAGGTCCATTCATCTTTAGTCCATTGTGTTTTTATGGCATTTAATGTAATGTGAGCAGTTTTCTCTGCAGAGGCCATTATCAAAAAGTCATCTTCATACAGATGGTATGCATTTGTACTTGAGTTTATCTAATTAATTGATGCATTATAATAAAAGCAAATTGATTTTATTTTCCTTTCCATTTTTCATGTGAAAATGAAAGTCCAAACCTTCTTACTAAGTTCCAGGTGTGGTAGTACATTTAGTAAGTATTGAGGTGTCATAAAAGATGGTGATAGTCTGCTGTCTATCAATGCCTTTGTAATCCACAGCAAGGCCCAAGCACCAATGACTCCCACTAACCAATCAGGAATATTAAATTTAGAAATGATATTGGTTAACATATCTTCCTGAACTACTTAGTCTCTAAGAAGACCAAATATATTTTCTCCTATTCTGAGCTATTATTTCAGTTGTACAGTCTGGGCAAGGTACAAGCCAGTTGCAGATCATACATTCCATTGACTTGTTTAATCTAAAGAATGACAGCATTTAATCAATTTGTATGTGCTTGTGGTAGACAGAATTCAAGATAGGTCCCAAGATTTCCAAACCCTGGTTTCCTTCTCTCACCTTTTCAAACAATAGAACTACGTATATCTTTGGAGGGATTTTGAAGATGTAACTAAGGTCCCCCCAGTTGACTTAAAGATAGGGAGAGTAACGGGTGGGCCTCACTTACATGAGTCTTTTTAAAGTAGAGAACTTTTTCTATCTGGTGGTAGAAAAGAAAGTTAGAGATTTGATCATGAGAGGGATTCTAAATGAAGGAGATACTCTTTGCTTACTTGGAAGTTAGAGGAGTCCATCAGCAAGGGCTGAGTGTGCTCTGTAAGAACTGAGATCAGTCCTTGCCTGATAGTAAACAAGAGAACAGATGTAGCCATCTTATGCCTGGAAAGAACTTAATCCCGTCAATGGTCTGAATGGGCTTGAAAGAAATCTCAGAACTCCTGAGGAGCATATAACCAGCAGAAAACTCAATTTCAGTCTTGTGAGGTGCTGAACATACTGCATAACTAGGCTCTTTCTGACTCCTTACAGAAGTTGGATAGTAAAAGTGTTGTTTTAAACTTCAATGTTTATAGAAATTTTTTGTTAATAACAGAAAACTAACACAGTTATCAAGTATTCTTAAGTATCCTAATAAGAATACTCAAATCATCCTTATTATGATAAAAATCAAAAGGATGGAAAAAAACTAGCTTATCTATCTATCTATCTATCTATCTATCTATCTATCTATCTACAGAGTAGCTAGTTCATATAAACACAGCTAATGTATGCCTATATATGTGCATATATATATGAATATACATGCACATATATATCAGTCAGAAAAAAATCCAAGTACTAGCCATGTAAACTGTTTCATCCAGCAAGTTTAAATGTTTGCAATATTCACCTGTAAGAAGAGTACAGTAGCAGGTCCTAGACCTAGTACTTATGTCTGTTTTTCCATCTTAATATTTTGAATTCCAACATGGGTCTTGGTATTAGTCCATTTTCTCAAATGCTATTTAGAGAGAGCAGCAACTTTATCTTTCATTAGTTATCCATAATATCCTCAAAGAGCCTGATTTCCTACTTTCTGGCTACAAGAAGTAACCCATCTGGGGTTTTCCTTTTGTGGCATATCTTCATGTATTTTCTTCTCTTTTTTTTTAACTTTTTTTTTAATATTTATTTATTTATACAAACACTGGGTACAGTCAGAAGTGTCAGAGGGTTAGAGAATTCACCAGAGCAGAGCCAGGAACAGAACAGGCAGACTGACAAAATACACTGCTGAGGGGAGCAGCGGGTATGACAGGAGAGGTCTGTCACGCCATGTGGGACCCTTGCCTGTGGCCGGGGATCGAACCGGCCCAGCACTCAACCACTGCGCCACCAGGGGAGGCCCTCTTAATGTATATTCAATGATGTTTCTTTGGGTGTTTAGCCTTATAGAGTATCTATTGCTCCATCCCTCCTGGGGCCTGAAGCTTTTCCAACAAAATTCCTCCAACTTCTCGCTGCACCCTGAGCTATTGGACCAATGTGACTGCTCAATTCTCTTCTGGGACTTAAAACAATGATGCTTTAGCAGAAATTCTAAGAGGATACTGGCCTGTTGGATTATATGGCCACACTGTCCATTCTTGTGTTTCCTGAGACCTATTCACTAGGATTATCAGTGACCTCTCATTGTCCCTAAATAGAAAAGTTTCCAGCCCTGGGGTAGTACAGTTAAACTCTGTAACTCTATAAGCATGAAACCCCACATTGTTTACTTTTATGCAGATGTAACAAAGGTCTTGTCAGGAATAAACATAAGGAGAGAAATAGCAGAGCACACTATGTCTCCGATCTCTTGATAGTCTACACTACAAGTGTTCTCCATGTATCATGGTCAACTTAGCTACAGAAATGCATCTGTCTTAGCTAGCAGGCAAGAAAAGCCCCACATCCACACTGTAATTCATATTTATAGGTGAGTAAAAGAGGAGCTGGGGATACCATCCTCATCATCCTCTTCTAAGTAATGAGAAATATGTGAAGAGTGTGAAGAGAGCTCTGCATCCAGGGACATCATTAGAAAGAATATGTACCCAGGGCCAAAGGTGTACATGCAGAGGCCCTGAGAGCTGCTTTGTCTGTCAAGAATGATGACGTCTGACAAAGATAATGGTATTTCTCTGCACCTAGACTTATTTCAGCTGTGCCAGCTTTCTGCTAATCTATTCCAAAAACAGAAGCCTCTGCATCTATCTGGTTCATCACATCGATGTTCATTTGTAGTATTTCTATTCACATTATTCTCTGGCCATTCTGTATCTTGTGTTTGGTTTGCTTTTTTTTAAAGATTTATTTATTTATGCATACAATAACTGGGGTGTATCTAGAGGTGCAGGATGTGAGAGGATTCACCAGACAGTGGGGAGCAGAACAGGTAGATCTACTGAAATACACTGCTAAGGGGAGCGGTCGGTGATAAGGAGAGGTCTGCTGCACCTTGTGGGTTTGTTCCCTAGCCAAGGATTAAACTTGTGCTGCAGTGGCCGCCAATAGCTTGATAGTGCTGTGTCTTTAACCCCTGCATGACCAGGGAGGCCCTGGTTTGCTCTTTTAAAATAGAGATGCTAAGAAAGAGTTTCAATAAGTGCTATTACTACATTTTGTTTAGAGAAATGTGTGTGTGTGCACTATTTCTATTCTATTTATTTATTTATTTATTTATTTTAAAGAAGATTTATTTATTTATGCACACAAGAACTGGGATATAGGCCAGAGGTACAGGGGGTGAGAGGATTCACCAGAGACAGAGTGGGGAGCAGAACAGGCAGACTGACTGACATACACTGCTGAGGGGAGCAGCGGGCGAGGCAGGAGAGGTCTGCCTCGCCATGTGGGTAGCTCCCTGGCCAGCCGGGGATCGAACTCGTGCTGCAGAGGCTGCGGATTGCTTCATAGTGCTGTGCTTCACCCCTTGCGCCACCAGGGAGGCCCCACTATTTCTATTTTAGAAGGTTCTCTTTGATGCCTAGAAAACAAAATTTTAGTAACTGCTACAATAGACATTTGAAAAGGACCATTCTTTTTTTCACTAAATAATAGAATTACATTACTTGATTCTTCAGCTGAAAATTATCTTTTACTGTTTAGTTTTGCAGGTAAGGCAACCAGTTCTCTTACTTTATCTCTCAGCATTTCTTCCCTTATCTTCTCTATTTTTATTTGTTATTTCTACATTAGTAGGGCCTTACAACATTTACACTCTAACTCCTTGATACATTTAGTTTCTCTTAATTTACTCATTAAATATAGTCAGTTTCTTTTCACTAGTCTTTTTTCCTTCTGTTTCTAATTTTAGGTATTATATCTGTGTTTGAGTCCTCTTAATCATCAATGAGTGCATCGTTTTTTTATGATAGAAAATGAATTGGCAAGAAAATTACAGTGGGGTTGGAGGAGAAATGATAGATTGACAAGGTGCCAGAATAGTGTTCCAGACACTACTGTAGTTGGCTCCTCTAAGTCAAGGGACCTTTCTACTCTGCTGCCAGAGAAGCAGACTGCCTCTTGCAAATGTGGTTTGTTTGTGTGGTTCTGAATTTATCTCCCCTGCTTCATTGAACAAAAGTAAATCCAAGTAGACTTCTGAAGCCAGTTGGTTCAGCCAATCCCAAAAGTCACATGAAAAGATTTAAAGGCATACTTTTGATTTTCAAGTGTGTCCCCCATCTTTAATAATTTTAAACCTATGATTAGATCTTTGTTATTATTACTTTTTAAATCTTCTATAGCTTAATTCATTTTACTTATATAATTAATACTAGATTAAAAGATGTTACTTATTTAGACCAGAATTTTAAGTTTGTTTTGTTTTGTCCGTTAACTTCTGTGTATTTAATTTCCCAACTGTCGCTATATTTAAAAAAAAAAAAATCATGTGCATTGTTAACTCCTATATCCTTATTTTGAGTTTATCTTCTTTTGTGCTACATTTCACTCATGTCCAATATAAAAATTGCCCATTTTCTTTGAGTTTGTGCATACTTTTTTTTTTTAAGATTTTTACTTTTATTTATTTATTTTATTTATTTATACAAGCACTGGGTACAGTCAGAAGCGTGGGAGGGTGAGAGAATTCACCAGAGCCAGAGCGGGGAGCAGAGCAGGCAGAAGGACCGAAGTACACTGCTGAGGGAAGCAACGGGCGGCAGGAGAGGTCTGCGCACCATGTGGGACCCTCCTCCAGTGGCCTGGGAGCAGCCAGGGATTGAACCGGTGCTGCAGAGGCTGCGGGCAGCTTTGCAACCCAGCGCTCAACCGCTGCACCACTGGGGAGGCCCATGTTTGTGCATACTTTTGCCCAACTATTTTCAAGCCTTCTTAAACATCCTGATTTTGATATATATTACAAAGCTATTTTCTTTTGTGTTATAATCTGATATGCCTTTCACTTATTTAAAAAGTGAACTTAGTTCACTTATATTTGTCTATGTGACAATCAATATGATTGTATCCCTTAGCTTTATGAAATGCATAATGGTTGAATTCTGTTGCCTTTGTCTGTCCTCTCCTCTTACATTGTCCTGCCCAATTGACAGTCCTTAGACTATATAGAAATTATATCTAGCTCTTAGTTTAATAGAGTTTGTGTTCTGTTTCAACAAAACTATTTTGTTTCATTTTTATTAAGCAATAGCTGCACATGGTACAAAATTTGAAACTTGTAGGTAAATTTTTGTTGTAGCTTGCTACTTCACTGTACTAGACTTCATTTTAAAAATTAACAAATATGCACAGAGATTAAGTAGTTTCTCACGAAGCTAATGATATAATAAAGCTAGAACTTAAACTCCGGTCTATCCAAAAGAAAACTCAGATCATTCACTCATTTTGTATGTCATCTTTCAGAAGGTAGATCCTCATTATAAGAGCAGTACAAAAATGTTTTCAGAAGGATAACAATGAGATGAGTGCAGGTTCTAAAGATAATTGATTCATAGAAGAGATATTATATGAAAATATTTTGATAGATGGATATGTTAAATATTGATATGAATTAGATAAAAGGGTAATTAATTTTAAAATATCTTTAGAAGTGATAAGAAGGCTTACTATTTCTAAGTTAGTAAATCAAGAGCTAAAGAAATAAGTTGGTATGGTAAGTTTGCTGTGCTGTGAGGGAGGTATTTATTTTTACCCTTACTTATAGGTTATTGGCTATGTTAGTCTGGAACTACATTACCACAGATAAAATATTGTATAATATATAATTTCCATCATTGAGGAATTAACCTATTCACTATGGCAAATTGAAATATTTTGCAGAAAGATGCCCCTTCTTTTGTTGAAGGGTGGAAAAGATAGTAATGATTTAGAAAAATCTGTATTTTCCAATAATGTGTTTGAATGTTTTACCTTTTTTTTTATTTAAGATTGATTTATTTATTTATACAAGAACCAGAGTACAGGCCAGATGTGCGGGAGGATGAGAGGATTCACCAGAGGCAGATCTGGAAACAGAACAGGCAGACTGATGAAATACACTGCTGAGGGGAGCAGTGGGTGAGACAGGAGAGGTCTGCTGTGCCATGTGGACCCTTGCCGGCTGGCCGGGATTGAACCAGTGCTGCAGAGGCTACTGACAGCTTCGCAGCACTGCACTCAACTGCCTGTGCCACCAGTGGAGGCCCGGAAAGCTTTACTTTTAAATCAATGGAAGAAAAAATGTATTTGAGGGTCTCTCTGGTGGTGCAAGGGGTTAAAGCACAGCACCATGAAGCAATCTGCAGCCCCTGCAGCATGAATTCAATTGCCGCTGGCCAGGGAGCTACCCACATGGCGAAGCAGACCTCTCCTGTCTTGCCTGCTGCTCCCCTCAACAGTGTATTTCAGTCAGTCTGCCTGTTCTGTTCCCCGCTCTGTCTCTGATGAATCCTCTCACCACCCCCCACATCTCTCACCTGTACCCCAGCTCTTGTATACATAAATAAATAAATCTTTTTAAAAAAGAGAAAAAGCATTTGATATAAACTGTTACAGTGTTCTATCATACACAATAATTTTTCCTAATCATTAAGTTCAGAATAAATAATAATATTTAGAGAAGAAGCCCAGTAAGAAAAGTGATTATAGTTCCTTTATATATATTTGTTAAGATACATCATTTTTATCTTATTGTTGTGATAAGAATTTATTGTGTCATGGCCCTTTATTTGTTAATTTGGAATAACATGATAAAATTTGATATAATGTTAAAATATAGGCAAAGAACGCCAGTAAAATTTTATTCTGACTAGAGAATTCTTAATTGAACTATTTCTTACCTATGTATATAAATACATTATTTTGATGATTCTAAACACAAGATTTTGCTGTGATTATTTTTATTTTAAAAAATATAGTGAGTTGCCATGTGGAAACAGAGTTATCAGGAGACAATGGAAAGACACTTGTTTTAGACAGTGTTGCAGGAGGTAAATTTTGAATAGAAGAATAAGGTATTGAATATGTCAATAAAAATCATTCCACAGTGGGTTCAAATCATAGCTTTAGTCACGCAGAAAATAACTTGATGCCAAACTCAGCTTTTGTTTACAGTGTTCAATTGTCTGAATTTTCCATCCCTGTCTTAACTGGAATTGCCTGTATGAATAAAATAGATCACAGATTATGGTGATTTGATTTAAAAATTTTTTTTCAAGTAAATATTTTGTATTTCAGTTAATATGGGGTCATTTAAACTCCTTGAGGCACATACTAATACATATATCTGTATTGGAACAATGAATAAAATTATAAAGTAAGATTTTCTTAAACATTTATGAATGCCATTTAAACAAAAATAACAATTTGGCCTACTCTGAAGCTGTAGTTTGCAACTCTACTTTTTGAACCATGAACAGTCCTTGTTAGATGTGTATCTGAAAGTGAGATAAAAAGTTCTTATTTGTGTCTTTTGAATTTCTTTCTTTAATGAGTTGGTAATGTCTGCAGTACCAACTGCTGATGTAAACCTGACAGTATTGTCAACTCATTTAGCTACTCTCTCAATAGGGGAACAATGCCTGGTGGGAGTGATGATTAAAAAGTAACAATAGAAGCAGAATAATATGGAAAAACCAAATCCATAATGGGAACTTCACTGATGCTGAGAGATCCTGTCACTTCAAAGAACATAGTGCTATAATTATCTATTTGTTGAGTGATAGCCATACTAGAGAGGTAGCAAAGATGAAAAAATGCTGAGCAAACCTCCCTCTGATCATGTGCCCACAACAGCATTCAGTCCTAGAATGAATAGTATAATTAATGCCTCTCAGGTTGTTGGCTATTGTTTATAAGGGAAAAAGGGGTCATTATTTCATGCATACTGATAAGAGGTAGGACAGTAAAAGAGGAGAGTCATCATAGAATACACATTTATTTTACGATGTCCTGATTCTGAATTCCATGGATTTTGTAAACAAAGAGGAAAATAAATCTGGGGTTGTTCCTAAGAGAGACCATGAATTTTGGAATATATCTCAGAAATAAAGAAACTACTGATATCACTTATTATTTCCCATGGCACATTGACATTGGAGCTACAATTTTTGAAATATGTATTACATTGCAGATAGATAAAGAATTTTTCAGTTTGAGACTGATTCTTTTGTTTGAGAGGTTTGGACAATCTGGAGTAACTAGAATTTCTGTTCAAAGTCATTGGAAAATTTACAGTGTTTTTTTTTCCCCCACGGAGAAAAAGAGAAACATAGTTTTAGGACAAACAATCTGATTTGCAAAATGATCTTCACATTGCACTATGCATAGAAGACAAAAATAACTTTTGACTAGATGCACTTGAATGTATGAATGTCAATATCTTTTCCTGAACATGGAGGGATACAAATTATTAGCATTTTATAAAATAGTTTTTTTTTTTTCTGTGAAACCTAGGAAACTACCTTTAAAGAAAGGCACTGGGTCAATAAACCTTAACACAATGATGTTCTCATATTTACCTTCCTGGCATCAGTATATTTATAGTGATTTATATTAATCGGCATTTTAAGTGTTTATAATATCAAAGGCTGTCTCAAAGCTCTTCAGTGCAAATTCAAATCCTCTCACTGAATAAATGATAAACATAGAGGAAATATATTAAACAATGTCATTTCAACATGATTGAATCAACATTTACAATTATTGTCTGAGAATCAAAAAGCAAAATATGACATACACAATGCACTTTTTCATATGATAGAAACCAGTCTGTTCTTGCACAAGCAAGACAAAAATGGTTTCCTTAGGAACAAGGCATCATATGAGAGCTCTCACAACAGCTACCCCTCCATCTGAGCCTCTGCTTGCAGAAGAGCTTGCATGAAAATCAGCTACTGCCTCTTTCAAAGTTGACAGATAAACTCCAGCAGGTAGAAAAAGATGCCAACAGGTAATAGCATATGGCATCACTCAGGGATGCTTGCACATCAGAAATGATTTGTATCAATCTGTTCACAAACCCAACAGGCTTTTAAGTACAATTGTATTAAAACAGAGAAAAATAAGATGAGAAGAAAAGATCTTTTGAGCTTTGTTTTCAGTGATACATGTAAGACATGGGGGAGGGTTCTGAGGCAAATGCTTTTGAGTATTTGTTTGAAAGGTTTTCACTAAAACAAAAGTGGGAAGGCTCTGCATGGTGGCGGAGGACCATTTGGGGTGGCAGGAGTCTTTTGAGTAAAATAAAATCTAGCTGGTGGGATAAATGGGGATTTTATAGTGCCTTAACTGTAGGGAAGTAGTGGACATTCATCAAGCTAGGTTAATGGTGGGTGAATGGAAAATGGTTTAAGGTAATTTCCTAAATGGCAAACTATAGTAGGTATAGATTTGCATAAATTGCAAAATGCATTAAAAAGCTCTTTTTTGGCCACACACATATTTTCTCATGACTTCTTTTGAATCCCTTAGAAAATTAGTAGCTGCAAAATTACATCCATTCAGTGGGGACCCTGGGAACTACTTAGGAAGAGGAGTAGAATTAAATGGACTTCTGCATTTAAGCCAGATTGGGCAGTGCCTTTTTTTCCTCATGCTTTATTTGCCTATT
The DNA here is from genome assembly GCF_014898055.3 of Talpa occidentalis. Taxonomy (NCBI): domain Eukaryota; kingdom Metazoa; phylum Chordata; class Mammalia; order Eulipotyphla; family Talpidae; genus Talpa; species Talpa occidentalis. The sequence continues at coordinate 51,197,530 of NW_023605305.1, forward strand.
TGCCATAAGGTCAAAAGCACAATACTTTTGGAAAAAATATCAGAAATGACAGGAGGAAAGTAACATTTTAGTGTAAAGTATAAGGCAGTGTATAAGAGCAGAGATGCAGCATCCCATTTCATAGATGAAATTCACTGATCTAAGAGAACTTGGCGGGGGGGGGGAGATGAAGGAGAGCACCAGGCCATGAGAAAAGAGAATTTGATTGACATGCAGTCCCACTTGTATCTACACTGCTGGGATTAAAACCAACAGCTTAATAAAAGGGTTTAGAAGTAAAAATAGGTATTATTTTACTATCTTGCAGAGAAAAATGATGACATTTAAATGGGCTGGGAGATACAATGATCATCAATATCCAAAGTTAAATATTTTTAAATTAATAGATCTGGAATGAATAACAGTTATTTTTATAAAATCACATATTTTATATTTTCCTATATGCTTCAAAATACAGAAAATCAATTACAAATGCTTTATATTTATACATCAGTTAGACTAATAGTATGTCTCTTGATGAAGGTAATATTGTGAAGACAATTAGGGCTTTATCAAATATGAGCTCCATTAGGAACTGATTTTCTCTCTTTTCTTTAATGGTTTTCTGAACACCTACAAAGTTTCTGGTAGAGGTTGTTTCACTGAAAGTTTAATTAATTAACTGGACATACATTACAATCCCATAAAAATATGAAATAAATATCATCATCAATTTTATTTTGCATTTAGTATTGTATTTCTTTCCTATTCTACCCAGGGTAGGATTTGTGATTTGAATCAAATGAGGCCCTGTAAGTACAAAGAGCCTTCTGTGACTGGGTTTGGTTCTTGCTACTACTGTCACTGCCACTAAGTTTCTAAAGGCAGACATTGGTTTACTTTTCTTTGAATTCCCTATTTCAAAGAGTGTATAGGACAGTGAGCACTTTAATAAATGTTCACCAATGAATTCATTGAGTGCTACAAGTATGGAATTTTGGTTCCATAGTAGAATATAATCTTTTAAAGTTTAGTGATTGATGATAGAAAAATAGTGGCTAAGAACATGGGCTTTGAGGTCAGAATTTCAGTTTCACAACTGAACGGTGACTTTTATGCCAGAAGTGTAACATATTTCTCACTCAGGTTTCTATTGCTTTGTTGAATTCTGACTTTTTAGTTTCCTTTCCCTCTTCTTTTTCTTGAAATCAGAGTATTAAGCTTGTTTAATACAAACCAAGGACTGATGAATGCTAATTCCTTTTATTAGTGAACTATAGGTAATTCAAAATCTAACCAAAACAAAACAGTATAGATGTTGCTGAATTTTATTAAAGGTTAACAAATACGTATCAGAATAGTTATATTAACATTTATTTATGGATTGATTATTTGTATTCATACTTTATAGACCTAGAATATACTAAAAGGATAAAATAATCATAAATTATCCTACTTAACTGATAGATTTATATCATGTAGATTGTTGTGAATCTATCCTTTACCATGATCATATCATATCTTAGAGCCAATGTTACTGCTAGGATTGTGGCAGGACTCATCTCCACACATTGATGCTTTGTGCATTGTCATTGTGAACCAGAAGTTTAGAAATACCTGGTCTGGAAGTTTGCCTGCTTGAGAAAATCACGAATGATGCTTCTCTTTCTTCCCCAACCTCCCCCAGTTACGCCTTGTCTCAGCAAGCATTCCAAGTTGCATACCATTGTTTTCAACGGAGTTAATTAGTGGACATAGCTATATAGGCTTCACAAAATGTCATTACCCCTCTATATAAAGATTTCTAGACTGGCCTCTTAAAAAATGTAGCCTTCAATGCTCAAAAGGACACAGTGGGTAAATTGTAGCAATGAAGAGCCATGTAGGAACATATGTAGAAAGAACACAGAGTGATGTGTAAGCCATGGTAGACATTGCTTTCTAAAAGGAGAAGTGCTAAGTCTCAGATCTTTTCCTGAAAAATGATCAAAACAATAAAAATAAGCATTACCACACATATGAAATACACCAGAAAAGGATTGTTAGAAAATATAATTAAGCTCAAAAGAATCTGATTTCCCCATTTTGCATTTCAAGTAACAAGTGTCCTTCATCATGGTCTTGTCTAAGGTTGTAAGCCTTGTTTACCATGAAGAATTTAACTAGATTTTAGTTTTTTGATTACCTACATTTTTTGTGAATTAGAGGAGGAGAAAGAAATGAACATATGATTAACAGAATCATCACCATGACCTAGCTATCCAAGATAACTTGGATAGGTTCTATCCCTTCATTTTTGTGCCAATTCCTCCTTTGACAGTCGTCAACTTCCGCGTAATCCAGTCTGTAGTCATCCTCTTTGAAATGATGTTTTCAACCTCACAGTTAGGACATTGGACTTTTTTCTTTAAGCAAAGGTTATTAATATCACATGCAATTGAGAGCCCTACTTCTCTAACTGCTTTGAAGCCCAAGACATAAAGAGAAAACAGCTCCATGTTACTTTTTCATATACTCCCATCCAAAGATGAAACTGTTTACACCTAGAGCAATAATTAACAACAGTATGAAGGGCAGTTGAAGAAACTTTGCAAATAGAATCAGCCTCGGGCTATTTAACAACAGTAGATTTGAGGTGCAGATGGTTTATATGCTATATTTATTAATGATTTACTTGGAAGTAGAAGTAATAGTAAGTTGATAAAGTTTTCCCAGTATAGTAAGATGTCTGAGAGTAACTACTTTAAATGATTGTGAAAATCTACAGATGGAGTATTAGACATTATGTTCCCAGAAAACATTACATGAACCTAAAATATTGTGTGTGGTTAAAAAAATATCCTCAGATATGTATGTAGACATTTTTAACCTTGTGACAGTTCAATCATTTATTGTGGGGGCTAGAGTCAAATAGGTGTTTAAAGTGTGACAATAATGGAAAATAAAAGTGCCTAGTGAGAGATTCATAATCTAGATGACAGCTGACATTATCCTAAGGTCTCACTTCTTCACATGATTATTTCAACTGAGAAAAACCAGAGAGAATAGGTGTATCAAGTTAAGAAAAATCTATGATGTTAAAAAATGGTTGTTAGACAGATATAAACCATTTGTAAATATCATATTTATTTGGTGATAGCTAGCATCCTTAGTAGAAACATTGTGTTCAAAACTATGAAAAGCAATGTGAGGAACCAAGCTCTTTATTTAATTTCCTTATTATTTGATCAATGAAATGTTTAATTTGAACTAAAATTATTAAACATTATATTACCATGGAATAAAATATCATTCACCCCACAATGATAAACTACATTTATTGTTTTTAAATGCATTTGATTAGATGGCCACCTCTATTTAAAATATTAGTCAAATGAGTTCATAAAAAGATCTCTCACATACACAGAATTGCAGTTAATACATTGACTCATTATATTGTCACTTGTTTGTCCTTTTAGGTGTTAGACAACATTGTCTAGTTACTACTTAACCATGTACCCAGGTTGAGGCAAGGATGAATTCTATAAGCAGTATTAGGAATATAATGTATGTCAGGCATTATGCTTAGTTCAGGGAATACAAGACTAGGTCCTTGTCCATTGAGGGATATAAGATACTTAATTATATTTCAGTATACTACAATAAGGATTCCAACACACAAACATATCAGGTGCTTTAGAAACCTAGAGAAAGTACCACTTAACTCATTCTGAAGTACAGTAAGGAAATATTTTTGGAAAGCATAACCAAGTAGTTAAAATTTGAAATATGAATAGGATATTTCAAATTACAAATGGATATATTCATGTCAACTCTATGAGGTGAAGAACATGTGATGTGTATTATAAAATTCCAATTGAAATTTATATATTAATGAAAGTACAAAATGTATGTGTATGTGTATTTGTTGATTTATAGGGGTAGGAGTGTGTGTGTGTGTGTGTGTGTGTGTGTGTGGTAAACTAGGGTTGGCGTACAGGAGGGCTTCTAAAATACATTTTTGTCATTCATGGAGGGGAAAAGCAAATAGTTTGGACGCTCCATGATAAATGTTCTCTCCTCTCAAAACACTTTGTAAATTTGAATCCAGGGAACCTTAATAGGCTTGTTCTATCTGATCTTGACTGCTGTGAAATAGTCTCAGACCTGAAACGTGGAAAATATCAAAAAGCCTCTTTGGCTCATTTCAGGATGAAGGTCACATCCATATTAATTGCCCTTATAGTAAAGCCTTCCTGAAGGCCTCCTGTCAGAACATCTGGAGCTCGTGTTGCTGCTGCTTCCAACATGGCACCATTTTTATCCATACTCTGACTTCAAAGACCCATCAAGGTTGATAGTAAGGACCTGGGAAAGGACACAGCAGAGTCTCCTGGCCCAGACTCAGGCCTCTCTCAGAATACTAATATGCCCTTTTCTCAGTTTCAGAACCTGGCAAAAGAGAGGTCATTTAAATGTGATGTTTTCCAACATGCCCTTTGAAAAGATACTGGGAAAAAATGTTATTTGATTTTCTAGGTTTCCCTCAGATTTTAGATTAAACATTAATAAAAAATGATCTGTTTTACATATCAGACAAACAAACACCTTAACTTCAGGGATCCTATTGTACATGTGGGTTCACTGCAATTATTGTGACCTTGATCTTTCATTGAGACACAAGGAAGAAAAGAAAGAATACATATGAAGGTGTCATTGGGTATTAGAGGCCCCCAGCCAGAACGAAACTCATATTTGGGGGAAGAGTAATGAATTCCGTTAAAAGAACTAAATCTCTCAGGGTGGAGTTATATTTCCCTAACCTGTGTTTGTGGGGGTCAACAGCTTAAGTTGTCTACAAAGATAAGGACTTAAAAGTCCTGTTGATAAGCCTTTCATTAAAGTTCCCCCCAGAGGCTTAGTTTCTCCTCTGTAAGGCTAAAACTGCTCTATTCTTAATTCTTCTTAATTACTTATTGAAAACTTGTTGCTAACACAGTGTATAGGGAAGAAGAACTACTCCTTGATGAAATATGTGGAGAGACAAGAGTATTCAAGTAAGGAGATTTCTTTGCTTCAAGATTTCTCATGGATTTTGTATGTTAATACAGAAGGCAGACCTCAAAGAAAGGTTGTGGTTGGGAGGGATAGTTCTTGATCTCATTCTCCTACCTTATCTGTTTTAAGTTTTTGGTTAGTTTCCTCCCAAAGAATGTCATAAAATATACTTTAGGAAATTCGGACTTAGATTCTGAGATTCTATTGTGGCCCTAATCTTACTTTACAACCTTGCCTAAACTTTTGATCTGTTTGTGGTCTACCTCAACCACTGACCCAAGTCTTCTGCTTAAGTTATGTTGGATGAGAAGACAGACAATAAGTGAACAGGATAGAAGAGTATGTTGGCTAGAAGTCAATGCTATGGAGAAAAATACAGAAGGGTAAGTGGTAAAAATAGCAAAAGATGAGTTATCATTTATTTTAAGGGGTCCAGAAATAACTACTTTAATTAGGTTATGATTTGGCAGGGACCTATCATAGGTGCAAAGCTGATTGATAATAACAGATGGCAGTAAATTAGGTGGGCTTCATGGTAATTTTGTGTGAAACAGTTTTTTGGGGTCCCCATTATCTTTATTTGAGAATCACTAACTATATGAGTACATCTTTATTTTCTTAGTTCCAAGTTCACTTATCTGGAAAGGGCTAAATTAAAGCTATCCATAAAAGAAATCTAAACTAAAGCTATCCATAAAAGAATTTTCAGTTCTCTTGTATGCTTTTATAAGTATACCACGCTCTAGAAAAGTTAGTCTAATTGCATGATTCCTATTACATGACAGCATTCTGTTTTGAATTTCAATCACCTTTCTAACTTGCTGAAGTGACATGCACATTATTAAAAGAACATTTCATCTTCCCCTAATTTTTTTCTAAGAAAACTGAAGTACACCTGCCTATATTATTAATTTATCTTATTGTAGGCATTTTCACATTAAAAAAATAATAGCATTAAAACAGCAATAATATTAGTAGTAATAATAATAAACAATAACAGCTTAGTTTATTTCGCACATCCCATTACATGTTAACTTCTACAACAAACTCCTGATTAGTATACATTTGAACAATTACTATGTGCTCGTGGTGTGCAAGATGCTAAGAATACAGTGATAGAAATAGAAAACTAACAGAGGGCCTTTTTTTTTTCATGGTGTTTTCCTCCTAGATAGACAATAACCAAATCATATAAGGTACCAATTAACCAAAAATACTGCAGATTTTTCTGTTCAATGGATAAAGAGACTAAAGCAAAATTGAATGTAGGTTTGCCTCACTTTATTTTTTAAAATATTTTAAACCTTTAAACTATTTAAAATATTTTTTTAAATTTTTGAACTTTTTTAATTTTATAATTTATTTTAACTGGGTAATTGATTTACAACACTGTATTTGATTTGGAGGAATAGGTGCACACTTTCTCAGATGTTTATTACCACCCCACTCTCACCTGCTTTATAGCCTGTGTTTTACATAGTTATGCTACTCCTGCATCTTAAAAAGGAATCTGGGAAACAAGTTGGGTCCACACTGGCCCATATTTTGTGGCTGATGGCATGATGCCAAGTGTAAGGGCCGGCGGACAGGAGGACACGGAGCAGGTTTTCTGATCCAGCAGACCAGGTAAAGGAGGAGAGTCCTGGAGCCCTCAGTGGCTTTTCAGGCTTTCATTGGGATTTACCAGGTACATGGCAGGCAGGGGTGCTGGGGGGTCAGGAGGCTGGCAGGCCTCCCTCTCTGGCATTCTCTGGTGGTCCCTGCTGCTCTCATGGTTCTGGTTCTGCTTCTCTGCTTCTGCTGGCGTCCCTGTGACGCTGCCCTTATAAGTCCAGTCTCAGCCCAGGTGAATCCCATCTCCACATGCCCACACCCTATTCCAGGTGCCCGCCATCAGGCATGCATTCAGGACCACAGATCCATCATCAATCTTAATGGCGGGAGGGCAGAAAAGCCTGATACTTTACTTACCTTACACCAAGTTTGGGAATAAAGATTTCTAATGCTATAAGCGAATGATTCTCCAGAGTTCATTTGGAAAATATCATTTGTACTGGTTTAAAACACAGATTTCTCAGTTCCATCCTCATATGAGTAAGTCTATGGTAATCTGCATTTTATTAGGTTATCTCAGGTGATTCTGATGCCAATGACTCTAAGTCAAACTTGGTGACACCAGTTTGATAGGAGTAATGTTTGTAAATGCTAAGCAGATAACCAATAATCAAGCTAATGGGTCTACCAGATAAGACAGGCCTGAGCAGAGCCATGGAAGTGCTCCTGAAGTACTGGAACTCCTGAAGTACTGGAACATTGAAAAAGTAAGGGTTCAACCTTGACCCTGGCCTTTTTTTTCCTTAACATATTGTTAGTTGATTTGTAACTATTGATCTATATCTGATGACCAGTGTAGGGGCAGGAAGGACACAGTGCAGGTTTTCTATGATCCAGCAGACCCGGTAAAGGAGCCTTCGGTGGGGTTTGCAGGCTTTTATTGGGATTTACCGGGTACATGGCAGGTAGGGGTGGTGGGGGGTCAGCAGGATGGCAGTCCTCCCAGGCCCTAGCAAAACCTCACTCTTTCTGGGCTCTCTGGCGTTCTCAGGTGGTTTCTGCTCTCTGCTCTTCTACCTGTTCTGCTTCTCTCTCGGCTTCTGGGGCTGCTGGCATCCCCGTGACGCCCCCCCTTAAAAGTCCACTCTCTCAGCCCACGTGTACCCACTTCAGGTGCCCACCATCAGGCATGCATTCAGGACCACAGGGTTCCCTCATCTATCCTAATGGCAGGAGGGCAGAAAAGCCTGATACTTTTTCCTTACCCTACAACCAGTTACTCATCACTCTATGGAAGTCTGAGTTCCCTGCTTACTGAGAATTCCTCATCAGAATCCTTGAACAAACCTCATCTCTAAACTGGAGAACAGGTTGGTAACCACATTTAATATCAGTGACCAAAGATTAATTTTAAATGAAATATAAAGCATTCTGCTATTTTTACTCAGCGGTACAGGTAGAGATTTTTAAGCTATATACAAAAATCACAGAAACTTTCAAGATTTTAAGAGCAAATATTTTAATGAAATTAATCCAAATATATTATTTCATATTTCATTGAACCCAAATTCATATTTTTTGTTTATACAAAGTTCTTTGTTGACTTCATTCAAAATGGAGAAAGTCAGAAGAAGAAAGTATTGAAACCAACTGGAGAGTCTTGTGTGTTATCTAAAGACTTCCACAATTGAAAAGGGAGTTATTCATGACTTCAAGATTTTATAGTGTCATGCCAGTGCAAATTCTTTGTATAAAATTTGAAATGACATTTAATTACTCTGTATTTAGGAGGCAAGTAGATTTTTATAATTCAATATTTTATTTTATTGTTCTTTTGATTTTGTGTAGTTTAAGGAAAAGGATAGGCATATTTTTTCCTGTCTGTTGAAAGCTCATGATTTCTACAAACGAATTCATTTCAAAGAGAGCCTTATTTGTTAAAGCTAATTCTTGAGAATTCCCTTTAAAGAATTCTCAAGGGAAGAGTGTTGAAGATAGAGCAAATGACAATCCAAATATTCACTGAGGTCAACTTTTTTAATCATCATTTTCCAGAGGGCCTGATCTAGCAATACATTAATCTAACTAAATAAATGAATCCTCCTAGTGAATTAATATGAATTTAACTGGGATTCCCTCTTTTAAGATAATGCTGTTGCTTATGTCTAATAATGATTCAAGTTTTTGAGAATTTTAAACATGGATTAATAGTTTATCATATGTATTCATATTGTAATGATCCTGATTGATCAAGATGTTAAATGTATTGACATTGTGATGAACTTGACTGATAGAGCGAGGGAGTAATTTAGATAGAGCACCTTACCTTAAAAAGTAAATTCTTGGGGCCTCCCTGGTGCGCAGGCGGTTGAACGCCACACCGTGAAGCTGTCTGCAGCCTCTACAGCGCGGGTTTGATCCTGGCTGGCTGGCTGGCTGGCTGGCTGGCGAGAATTCCACATGGTGAAGCAGACCTCTCCTGTCTCGCCCGCTGCTTCCCTCAGCAGTGTATTTCTTCAGTGTGCCTGTTCTTTTCCCCGTTCTGTCTCTGGTGAATCCTCTCACCCTCCAGCGCATCTGGCCTCTACCATGGATATTGTATAAAAATAAATAAATCTTTTTTTAAAAAAAGTAAATTCTTGTTTGTAAAGACAATGATAGACAGGAGAAAGACAATGATAGATAAAAACTTGGTTATACTGAGAGGATCTTCCTCTAAAACAGATGATCTTGATAATATGCCTCTGAAAAGTGATAAAAATATGGGCGTATGGATTCTATGCCCATGGTCCTAAAGACTTCGCCAAGGTTTAGTGAGAAACACCTGGGACTTTAACTCTGAGAACTGGCCATCCCCTCCTGTAAATGGATGACTGCCAGTAACTCTCCTGCCGGGTCCCTGACTTGCTCTGAATTGCCAGTATTCCAAACCTTGGCAAGAATTTTGTAACCGTCTCCCTTTTGCTGCCAATTGACTTATATGCTTATATTTTAAATGTGGAGTACCCCAGTAAATTCATACTGTAGTTATATGCACTTGCCTTGCATCATAAATGAAACCTTCCCACTCTGGTAGAAGTTAGAACTTTTTGATCTGAAACATATAAAAAGGCTCATGCTCCACCAACTAAGCTAGTTAGCCAGGCTATGAATCAAACTTCAGCAGATCAGTAGTATCTGAGGGGAACTCTCAAATCACACCATGTAGGTGACATCTCATTTCACTTATGTAAAGATTAGGAAATGATTCTCAATATGATAGCATCCAGCACTTGGTATTTCCTAAGGACTTAAGAAAACCTTAAGCAATATGTTTTCAGAGATTTGTAGGAAAGGAATAAATGTTAGTCATTCTGTTTCATCTAAGATCCCCTTGTTTGTTTGTTTGTTTTTAAATCAACTGTTTATATTACTGGTGATTTTATGTTTTCGTATCTTTCTCTTCTACTCTGTCTTTATTATGAAATTCTTAGGAATTTTTGTCACAGTAGTCAGCTCTACGTTCTTAATAGATATTTGCTGAATGACTGGATGAGTACTAGAAAATTTAGCTTGTGCTACCTTCCAAGGCAGGAAGGAAGCAAGGAAGTAAATGCTTAGGAAACACAGATTTCCAGAGATGAACAACCAGGACTCAGGGTAAAAGCATGCCTAACCATTTATCCCTGCTTTCACAGCATGTGGAGTGGCAAGGTGGAAACATCTACTGCCTATGCCTTCAGGAGGTCAGAGTTCAAGGTGCAGGTATTCTACTTAATAACAGTTTGACCTTTCAATATGCTTCAAATACTTAATTTCAATTTTTAATTTTTTAAATTAGGTCTTCCTATTAAGCTACTTTCACAGACTCATATGATCTTGAAAGGTACATATGATTCTTCCTGAATATTTTAACCCTTCCCAAGTAACCAGAGGCCTGGTAAGTCTGTGCTCTGGAAGGAGGATAATGATTTTATTTTAAAACTTTGTAACATATTTCCTGAGTATCTGTCTAGAAGCCTTGTGAATCACTCAGGCTTAACTTACAAAGTGGCAGATCTCTCCCTTCAGGGCAAACACATCAGCTGCTATGTTTACAAAACCAGTGAAGGCATATTCCTCTTTCTCTTTTAAAGTTTATTCATGCCTCCATGTGCTCAAGGAGGCATGACTAAGCTGCGTGGCATGAGGAAGTCTCAGGAAGCAGAGTCTTAATAGCTATAGAACCTGGTTCTAGCATGCAGATTGATTAAAGTGGCACAGCTCTTATAATTTATTTTGTGCATATAAAGGTAATTTTTACATATAAAAATGGAACTTCCCTCTATCAGGCAGCATCCAGGCACACTTTCCCATTATTTAGCTGTATAAACTACTGAACTGAGAATCAGGACCTATGGGTTTGTTTTATGTTTCTTAACTTGTTTTTTGACCTTGACTTTAGTTCATGACTGACTATAGGGAAGAGGCAGAGCAAAAATTCTATGTAAGTAATAATTTTCAAGTGTGACCATTTCCATCTCCATAAAAAACAAAACAAAACAAAACAAAACTCAAAGACTCTGCTCTCATTTACTTCTCTAGGAGTTTTTACTGTGATTTAGACATCAAAAACTAAAAGGATATTTTTAAAACATAAATTTGATCATCCTTAGAATTCTATGACCACCTTGATGCTGTATTGCAATGGGAATAATTCCTAACCCCAGAACATGACCTTCAAAGTCCTTCACAAATCTTGCCTTAATCTACATTAGAGCTGAGTAAACGTGACAGACCAGAGACTGTCCTTTTTTTTTTAAGATTTATTTATTTATACAAGCACTGGGTGCAGTCAGAGGCGTGGAAGGATGAGAGAATTCACCAGAGCCAGAGTGGGGAACAGAAGAGGCAGACTGATGAAGTACACTGCTGAGGGGAGCAGCGGGCGGCAGGAGAGGTCTGCGCGCCATGTGGGACCCTCACCAGGTGGCAGGGGATCAAACCGTTGCTGCAGAGGCTGCGGGCAGCTTTGCAACCCAGCGCTCAACTGCTGCACCACTGGGGAGGCCCCAGAGACTGTCCTTTTTTCTTCCTCTGTCACCCCTCCACTTCTCTCTCCTTTCTCCTCAGTTTATCATACTGTGGATTACTTTCCTTCTAGGAAACACAGAGCACTTTTCCTCAATATTCTCTTTGCTAATACTGTACATCTAACTTAGACTGTCTTTCTCATCTTTATATATTTTCCTACAGGACTACCCCCCCAAAAAAAAAAAATCTTCCCTATAACTTTCTCTAACTTTTTCCTCCTCAATCAGAAATGCATGCTTCTTTATATATGCTCCCATATATTGCATGTATAACCACATTGTTGTATATCCCTTATGTTAGAGTAAATTTTACCTGTGTTTTCTCTTGCTAGACTTTGAGATCTCCAAGATTGGGTACTATTTCTTGTTTATTTTTAATTTTCTTGTGCCTTACCTAACTTGTTTAGATCTATTGCCCACTCCATCAATATTTTATGGATGGTATTGAATATTTGGTAAACATTCTTATATGTAGTTTTTGTTTTCTAACAGACTTAAGACTATTGAGCAGATTTAAGGAGCTCAGGATTCCTGCAAAAATACAATTTAATTGGTGGTTTCAGAAGGAAGTAAGCAAGTATTAATGCTAATATCTACCTTAGAATGTTTATTATGTACTTGGCACTATATTAATGTTTTTTTTATTTAATTAAATCTAGTATATCTGAAAGTAGTTATTGTCATAATCTAGTATATCTGAAAGTAGGTATTGTCATAATTTGTAGTTAAGGAAAATTAAGCAAATCGAAGAATAATTACTTGATCAAGATATCATGGCTAATCTCTGATATAGTATAGATTTGAATTCAAGTTTATTTGGCTCCATTCTATCTTACTCCCCACATAAAATCCATTTGCAGGTCTTGCTGGTACTACCTCTAAATTCAGTCTCAAATCCATGTATTTCCCTTCTGTCCTCTCTTTTGGTCCTACCTACCATAATTTCTATCTACACTATGTTGGTAACCTCCTCACAGGTCTACCTGTGCTGATACTTGCTTTTATCAGTTACTTCATTCTCTCATTCTCAGAATCTTTTTTAAAAATACATATACAGGGGGACTCCCTGGTGGCGGAAGGGGTTAAGCACTGCACTATGAAGCAATCTGCAGCCTCTGGAGCACAAGTTCGATCCCCGGCAGGCCAGGGAGCAACCCACATGGTGCAGCAAACCTCTCCTGTCTTGCCTGCTGCTCCCTTAGGTTAGTAGTGTGTTTCAGTCAATCTGCCTGTTTTGTTCCCCACTCTGTCTCTGGTGAATCCTCTCACCCCTCGGATCTCTGGCTTGTACCCCAGCTCTTGTATACATAAATAAATAAATCTTAAAAAAATAACTTTATAAAAAAATAAAAATACATATACACATGTCACTCTCTGTTCACAGTCTTTCCAATGACTCCCCCGAGAGTTTAGGATGAACTCCAATGTCTGGCCTTTGAACCTGGTCCCAGTTTTCTTTTTTTTTTTTTTTTTTTTGGCTGGAGGTTATATTTTTATTTACTTTTAATAATAAATTTTATTTTTATATTCCCCATACAATTGCAACCCCCCCCATTTTGACCCCAATCCTTCCCCTCCCACCCCCCAAAAAGTGTCTCTGGTTCATAGTTTTTTGTTGATTTTGATTTTCACTTTCTTATAGTTATTCATTTTCCTGGTCCCTTATTTAAGTTTTCTAGATTCCTGCTATGAGTGAGACCATCCGGTAGTTTTCTTTTTCTTTCTGGCTTATTTCGCTGAGCATGATCCCTTCCAGCGCCATCCATGTTGCTGCGAATTGCATGTGTTTATCTTTTTTGAATGCTGAGTAATATTCCATGGTATATATGTACCACATCTTCTTGATCCAGTCATCTATTTTTGGGCATTTGGGCTGTTTCCAAAGCTTAGCTATTGTAAACAGTGCTGCTATAAACATAGGGGCGCAGGTGTTCTTTGGAATTGATGTTTCTGTGTCCTCTGGGTAAATACGTAGGAGTGGAATTGCTGGATCATATGGAAGCTCTATGTTTAGTAGGTCCAGAAATCTCCACACAGCTCTCCATAGTGGTTGGACCAGTTTGCACTCCCACCAGCAGGGCAGGAGAGTTCCTTTTTCTCCACACCCTCGCCAACATTTGTTGTTGCTAGTTATTTTTAATATGTGCCATTCTCACTGGTGTAAGATGGTATCTCATGGTAGTTTTGATTTGCATTTCCCTGATTACAAGTGATGTTGAACATTTTTTCATATGCCTGTTGGCCATTTGCATTTCCTCTTCAGAGAAGTTTCTTTTTAGCTCTTCTGCCCATTTTTTGACTGGATTATTTTCTTTGTTGTTGTTGAGTCTCATCAGCTCTTTGCAGATTTTTGTGATCAGTCCTTTATCATTAGTGTTGTGTGCAAAAATGTTCTCCCAGTTGGTGGGGTTTCTATTTGTTTTTGTTATTGTCTCTTTTGCTGTGCAGAAGCTCTTTAATTTGATGTAGTCCCAGCTGTTTATCTTCGCCTTCACTATCACTGCTTTGGGTGATGTGTCTGTAAAGATGTCTTTGATGTGCAAATCACGTAGCCTTTTGCCTATATTTCCTTCTATGTATTTTATGGTTTCAGGTCTTATGTCTAGTTCTTTAATCCATTTTGAGCTGATTTTTGTGTATGGTGTGAGGTAGTGGTCAAGCTTCATTCTTTTGCATGTAGCGACCCAGTTTTCCCAGCATCATTTATTGAACAAACTTTCTTTGCTCCAATGCATAGTCTTTGCTCCTTTGTCAAAGATTAGTTGATCATAAATCTGTGGGTTTATTTCTGGATTTTCTATTCGATTCCATTGGTCTGTATGTCTGTTCTTGTTCCCATACCATGCAGTTTTGATGATTATGGCTTTGTAGTATAGTTTGAAGTCTGGGAGTGTGATGCCTCCATTCCCTTCTTTTTTTTTTCAGGAGAGCTTTGGCTATTTGGGGTTTTTTGTGATTCCATATGAATTTCATCAGTAATTGTTCTATTTCTTTGAAGAATGACATGAAATTTTGATTGGAATAGTATTGAATCTGTAGATTGCTTTTGGTAGGATGGCCATTTTAATAATGTTTATTCTTCCAATCCATGAGCAGGGGATGTCTTTCCATTTCTTTGTGTCTTCTTCTATTTCTTTTAACAGTGTTTTATAGTTTTCTTTGTATAGGTCCTTTACCTCTTTTGTTAGTTTTATGCCCAAATATTTGATTTTTTTTCTTTTGATAATAAAAGGGATTTTTTTTTATTTCTTCTTCAGATTTATTGTTTGTGTATAGGAAGGCTACTGACTTTTGCGTGTTGATTTTGTATCCTGCCACTTTACTGAACTGATTAGTGAGTTGAATTAGTTTTTCTGTGGAGTTTTTGGGTTATTCTATATATATTATCATATCATCTGCAAATAGTGATAGTTTGACTTCTTCTTTTCCTATTTGGATTCCTTGTATGTCTTTCTCTTGTCTTATTGCTCTGGCTAGGACTTCCAGTATTATATTGAAAAGCAGTGGTGAGAGAGAACATCCTTGTCTTTTTCCAGATCTTAATGGAATTGCTTTCAGCTTTTCACCATTGAGAATGATACTGGTTGTTGGCTTGTCATAGATGGCCTTTATGATGTTGAGGTATGTTCCTTGTATCCCAAGAATTTCAAGGGCTTTTATCATGAATGGGTGTTGCACTTTGTCGAAAGCTTTCTCAGCATCTATTGATATTATCATATGGTTTTTATATTTCTTTTTGTTGATGTGTTGGATAACGTTGAATGATTTTCGGATGTTAAACCATCCTTGTGACACTGGAATGAATCCTACTTGGTTGTGGTGAATTATCTTATGGATACATTGTTGGATTCTGATAGCTAAAATTTTATTGAGGATTTTTGCATCAGTGTTCATTGGGGAGATTGGCCTGTAGTTTTCTTTTTTTGTGTTGTCCTTATTTGGTTTTGGTATTAGTGTAATGTTGGCTTCATAGACGTGTTTGGTATTGTCCCTTCCTTCTCAATTTTTTGGAAGAGTTTGTGAAGGATAGGCACTAATTCGTCTCTGAATGTTTGGTAGAATTCATTTGTAAATCCATCAGGTCCTGGGATTTTGTTTTTGGGGAGGTTTTTGATTGCCACTTCAATTTCACTGCTTGTAATTGGTCTGTTTAGGTGTTCTATTTCTTCTTTATCTAGCTTTGGGTGATTGTAGAGTTGTAGGAATTTGTCCATTTCCCCTAGATTGTTGAACTTGTTTCCATATAACTGTTCATAGTAGGTACTGATTATTCTTTTGATTTCTGCTGTGTCCGTTGTGATTTCTCCTCCTTCATTTATGATCCTGTTTATTTGTGCTTTCTCCCTTTTTTCCTTTGTGAGCCTGGCTAGGGGTTTGTCTATTTTGTTGATTTTTTCGAAGAACCAGCTCTTGGTTTCATTAATCTTTTGGATTGTTTTTTTAGTTTCGATTTCATTTATTTCTGCTTTGGTTTTTATTATTTCTTTTCTTCTACTGGTTTTGGGTTTTTTTTGTTGTTCTTTTTCTAGATCTTTGAGCTTCGAGATTAGGTTGTTTCTTTGAGTTCTTTCTTGTTTCTTGATGTGAGCTTCTATTGCTATATATTTTCCTCTTATTACTGCTTTTGCTGCGTCCCATACATTTAGGATATTGGTGTCCTCCTTGTCATTCAATTCAAAGAATTTTTTAATTTCCTCTTTGATCTCCTCATTAGTCCAGTGGTCTTCCAGTAGTGTGGTTTTTAGTCTCCATGAGGTAGGAAAGTTCCTTGCCTTCTTTTTATGGTTTATTTCTAGCTTGATGCCTTCATGGTCAGAAAAGATGGTTGGTATGATTTCAATCTTGGTGTATCTGTAGATGTTTGTCTTGTGCCCCAGTATGTGGTCGATCCTGGAGAATGATCCGTGTGCGCTTGAGAAAAATGTGTACTCTGTTTTTTTGGGGTTCAGTGTTCTATAGATGTCTGTTAACCCAAATGCTCTAGGTCCTTATTTAGAGCTTTAGTTTCTTTACTTATTTTTTGTCTTGTTGATCTATCCATTGTTGATAGTGGTGTGTTGAAGTCTCCCACTACATATGTGTTTTCTCTGATGTCTGTTTTCAGAGATGACAACAGTTGTCTGATATATTTTGGTGCTCCTTCGTTTGGTGAGTATATGTTAATGAGTGTTATTTCTTCTTGAAGTATTGTCCCCTTGATCATAATGTAGTGACAGCTCGGGTCTCTTTTTACCTTTTTGAGTTTGAAATCTGTTTTATCTGATATAAGTATAGCTGTTCCTGCTTTCTTTTTTGGTCCATTTGCTTTAGGATTGTTTTCCATCCTTTAACTTTGAGTCTATTTTTTATCTTTTGTAGGTAAATGTGTTTCCTGGAGACAGCAAAATGTTGGGTATTGTTTCTTAATCCACGCTGCAACTCTGTGTCTTTTTATTGAAGAGTTTAGTCCATTTACATTTAGAGTTAATATTGATATGTTAGCATCTGTATTTGCCATTGTGTTTGTCTTTCCTTTGATTTTATTTATTCTTTTCATAACTTTTTTTTTTTTTGGCTCTTTCGTTGTTATTCGTCCATCTGAGGTTCTGGCTTTAGGATTCCTTGTAGTATTTTTTGGAGTGGGGGTTTCGTTGTAATGAAATTCCGGAGTTTCTGTTTGTCTGGGAAAGTCCTTATTCTTTCTTCATATAGGAAGGAGAGCTTTGCAGGATAGAGTATTCTTGGTTGGCATCCGTTTTCTTGGAGTCTGTTGACTATGTTCCTCCACTCTCTCCTTGCCCGTAGTGTTTCTTCAGAGAAGTCTTATGTCAGTCTGATTGGTTTTCCTTTGAATGTTATCTGTTTCTTCTCTCTTGTCAGCTTCATTATTTTTTCCTTGTCCTGGATTCTTGGTAGCTTTACTATAATGTGTCTTGCTGTATTTTTCCTTTCATCGTGGAAGTTTGGTGTTCTTCTTGCTTCTTGTATATCAATTTTCAGCTCCTTCTTCATATTTGGGAAGTTCTCTTCAATTATCTCCTGGAATATTTTGTCTGTTCCTACATCTTCTCTCCTCTCCTTCTGGTATTCCTATAACTCTTATATTTACTTTCCTCATGAAGTCAGATAGTTCCCGAAGTCTTTCTTTGTTCTTTTTCCTTTGTACTTCTCTTTCCTTTTCTGTTTTGGTTCTTTTTATTTCTGTGTCTTCAAGAGTACTTATTTGTTCTTCCATTTCATCAATTCTGCTTTCATTGTTTTTCCCAGAGTTCTTTAGTTCCTCCATTAATTCTTTGATCTCTTGCGTTTCTTTTGCTTCCCTCTTTAGGGACTCAATTTCATTCTTCTGACCATTGTTTTTCCTCTTTAGGGACTCAATTTCCTTCTTCTGATCATTGTTTTCCTTTATGACTTCTGTCAGTTTTTTAATCATGGCAATTTTAAATTCTCTTTCTGGAAGGCTCAGAAGTTCTTCCAAGTTACTGTCGTTGCAATCTGGGGGCTGGTTTTCTTTTTGTGGTGTGCTTTTTTCCTGAGGAGTTGTTAGGTTGCTTGTGGTTCTTCTACTCCCTACTGTCTGTTTTCTAATTTGTCGTATGCATTGGGACACTGTGTTGCTGGGACTGGCCAGCATCTTGGGTGAGCTTCTCCTCTCCCCTCTGGCTCCTCCAGGGGCCATCTGTCTGTTTCAAGCAGACTTTACTGAATAAAGGTCCCTGTTCTAAAATGCTAATGTGGGGACACACTCCCCTGTGCTCTTGGTCTGCCCTGGTGGTGGGTTCCCGCTCCCCCTCTGGGTTTGGACTGCAGGCCAGAAGGGGCCTGGCGTGGGCGAGCTTCCCCGCTCACCTCTGTTTCCTGAGGGAGCCTTCTGCAGGCAGTCTTTACTGAAGAAATGTCCCTGTTCTAAAATGGCGATGTGGGGCGCACTCCCTGTGCGTCCGGTCTCAGGCACACTCTTCTGCGAGCCCGGTCTGCCCCGGCTGTGGGTGCCCACTCCCCCTGTGGGCTCAGACTACTGGCCGGAAGGGGCCTGGCGTGGGCTAACTTCCCAGCTGGCCACTGGCACCTCTAGGAGCCTTCTGCTCGTTTCAAGTCACTTGGTGGCGCCAGAGATCTCTCCTAGAGCCCTTGGGGAGGTGATTTTTCCACCCAGTGGGACAGGGAACAGAGCGTGAATGGTAGGGTAAACCTCAACAGCTTTGGGGTTCTGTGTCTGCCTTGTGCCCCACCATCGTGGAAAACCCACACCCCGAATTTCGTGCCCCGGGTCTCAGTTCCAAAGCCCTCAGGTCCAGGACATGGGCTGTAGCCCAGTTCAGTGTCCGCAAAAATGGAGTCTTTTGCACCCAGCTCCCATGCCTGGGTGCCTGGTTCCTGATTACTCAGTGAGGGTCCCCGTGCGTCTCCCTGCAAGCCTAGGTCGCAGGTGCGGGGACCTGGGCAGCCGCGATCCGCGTTTGCTTTTCATGCACTCCGCGCCGCTTTTCTGTGCAAGCTTACCGGCCAGCCCTGGGCTGTGTGCGGGTCTCCTCCAGAGTCTGTTTGTTCTCTAATGGTGCCCGGAGCCGTTTGCTCACCGACGCGCGATGAATCCTGCAGGGTTCTCCGCAGCTCCCGTTCACGGGGTGTGGTGGTTGAAATAGTTCCTTTCCACTCACAGTCCCACTTGCTTCGTAGTTTGTTCTTGTTGGTCGTTTTAGTTTGTTTTTTTTTCCTCCTCTCTGCTGGATCTGAGAGTGCCAACTCTGTGGGTGGGGGAGGGGAGCAGGGTTCTGCGCTTTCCTCCCTTCTAGTCCTCTTTTTTGGCAACTTTCTTCTTCAGGTAGTTTGCTGGAGTCGTCCGTTTATCTTCCGTGTCCCAGTTCTCACTGGGACCTGCCGCTTTTCTTCACTATTAACTTTTTTTAATGGGAGATCTTACTCGCAGCGTCTCCTCGCCGCCATGTTGCTCCGCCCTTTCCCAGTTTTCTTTATAGACCTCATATCACCTTTACTCTCTTTTATATAGAATGCTCCAGTTGTACAGGTTTCCTGCTTATTTTCCAAACCCTCCAATTTTGCCCTGTCTCAGGGCATTTGCATTTGCTGTACCCTCTGTAAAGAATTCTCCCGCCAGATAGCTTCATGACTGTATCTTACTAATCACTTAGGTATCAGAGGGGCATATTTTCAGGGCATTTTTTTCTTAAGATTTATTTTTGCTTATTTATACATACAAGAACTGGGGTGTAGACCAGAGGTGTGGGGATGAGAGGATTCACCAGAGACAGAGAACAGGCAGATCTACTGAAATACACTGCTCAGGGGTGCAGCAGGTGAGACAGGAGAGGTCTGCTGTGCCATGTTTGTCAGCTCCATGGCCAGGGATTTAACTCATTCTGCAGTGGCTGGTGATAGCTTGATAGTGCTGAGACTTTAACCCCTGTACCACCAGGGAGACCGAGATTTTTTTGTTTTTTAAGTCATTTTTCGTAAGCAGGCAACTCTACATTTTAATGTAAAGAAGATTTTTTTCCCTTAAAATAAATGTGACACAGGAAATTCAACTAACACAAAAGTGGTCCAATGGATAAGACCCTCCTGCTCTCCTAGACTTTCAACTATGAACATGAAAAGAATGTCAGTGATTTGTGAGTTTTAATGCAGAAATGTTTATGCATAGATATGCATACCTATCTCAAATGAACACTCAGGAATATAATGTTGGTAGTGGTCTATTCTTTGTTTCATTTTTTTACTTAATCATACATACTGCAATGCAATGAGATATAATTCATTTTTACCCTAGGGCGATACTATTTCATTGTATAGATGTATACCATCATTTATATAATTAGTATTTATTGATGGACTTCTAGATTGTTTCCAGATGTTATTATGCATAAACCTGCCATTGACATTCTTGTGCATAAATCTTTCTCTACATGTGCAAATACATGTGTAAGAAAAATTCTTAAAGACATGTTATTACAAAGTTTCCTTTTACTCTCTGATTTTGTTGTTCACTTAAAATTTTGAGAATTGCAAAATATACATTAATAGAATAAGATAGAAAACAAATTTTGAGGAGTTATAAAATATAAAGCAGTACAATAAGATATAAATAAAACATTGTCTATGCAAATCCATCATCTATCATCTATCTATCCCATATCTACCTAATTTTTATTCCTTTAGCTGTCTCATCTTGACAGTCCTTCTGTCTCTTCTCCCCTAACTTTGGCAACCATTGCCTAAGGCTGATTCCTCTCTGGAGTGGGGAAGATGGTATCTTTTTAGGGATTTCTTAATGTAATCATGTATTCCTGAAACATGTTGACTTGCTACAATTTTATCTGCCTTCCTCAGGACCTCACCTGACTCTTGAATTTTGGCTCTGAGTTTTGTCCTTGTCTTTTTCACTCTCCATAGCATTCTTTTCTTTTAAATAAAGAAAGAAGTAAATCCTTTGCAGTTCTTTAATGTGATCTCCTCTGTTTTTATCTGAAAAAAAATTCTTATACTATTCTATAGTTTTCAGCAGCAATCCAGATTTCTTATCTTTTTATATCTTTGCTAGCCATTTCCTTGGGAACCTGACAGGGAATCAGATTCTAAAAACTTTCATTAAGTTTTTGAGTGAATGTGGCCTCTGTGTGTGTGTGTGTGGTGTGTGTATGTGTGCGTGCACGTGCACGTATACCAAATTATCATGTTGTACATCTTAAATATTACAAAGTTCATTTCTCAATTATACCTCAACTTATTTTTGGGAAAAAATAAGTGAATCTGTTCAATTCAACATATTTCTCTAGTTACCAAATTTAAAAACAAAATAATAACTTTGACTCAAATTCATGTTGAATAGGCAATTTAACATACTCTTCTCTGGTTCTCCTTTCTCATAATTCTCAATATTTTAAATTATGAGTCCATATTGTTCTTAAATATTAAAAAAATACAATAAGTACTGGAGAGTAGATATATTTCTGTATCTGACTTTCTCAGAGAGATTAAGTGCCAAATCATGAATAACTTTGCCTGTGTTTAGAATTTGCCTTCACATAAGGATGTTGCTATTGTTACTGCTATCATTTCTATCCTTTTTTACCATTATGATATTTTTGATAATTCATTTAGTTTCTATTGTTATATTTTCTTACTCTGGATTCTATCATTCTTAGGTTGGATTTGTATTCATTGTTCTTATTTATCACCTTCTTTCATATGCTTTAATTTTCTTTCTTCTTTGTGTTTTCTTTATTTCTCTTTAATTGTCATCTTGTCTCATTTTCTGGTATTCAGTCATCTCATTTTCTCTGTAGCACCATTCTACCTCACTTGTACAGGGCATACTCCATTATAATTCATAGACATTAATTCTGCTCTTGCATGTTAGATACCTGAAGTAATTTTCTACTTTTCAATAATCTTCACTGCATCTTTATAACAATATTATTTCATTTCCCTATCTACCTAAGCCTTTTATAGAAACTATTTTTTTCTGAATTTTTTTTCTGCTAGGATTATTAACTTATAAATTTCTAGTTTTCACTGATTGTTTTTTTTTGTAAATATGCTCTTACACTGATAATTATTGTTTTTTTTTTTTTTTTAGATTTTATTTTTTATTTATTTATGCAAGCACTGGGCACAGTCAGAAGTGTGGGAGAGTGAAAGAATTTACTAGAGCCAGAGCGGAGAGCAGAACAGGCAGACTGACGAAGTACACTGCTGAGGGGAGCAGCGTGCGGCAGGAGAGGTCTGCGCGCCATGTGGGACCCTTGCCCAGCAGCGGGGGATCGAACCGGCGTTGCAGAAGCTGCGGGCAGTTTTGCAACCCAGCGCTCAACCACTGTGCCACCGGGGAGGCCCCACTTATTGGTATTTTTTTTAAATTGCTTTTGCTGTTATATTTTTCCCTCATGGATACCATTTGTTTTTCTTCATTTACCTTCAAGTTGGCAGAGTTATTTATAACTTCAGTATTTGCTTTCATATCCTTAATACCTTCAAAATTGTCACTTGTATTTTCTACCTCCTATAGGTCAATTTAAGTAGAAAGCCAGGTTGATTGTATAGAGTCTCTGTCACACTTTGCAAACACTCAGGCATTTCTTTAGCATATGTCTGCTGGCCTATGATGAATAAACTGTCTTGCATATTCTTTGTCTCACTGGGAAAGTATAGTGACAGAATGAATGCCAAATTTGTAGGCAAAACTCCCAACACTGCCCTTGATCTTTAGAAAACATTTTCTTTACAGTGTTTTCTCGATATAATACATTGCTGCCTCATCATTAAATATACTAATTTTATATCTACAGGCAATTATACTCTAAAAGAAGGAGAAAGCAAGTGTAGCATGCCTCTAGAGTTAGGGGTATGACTTGCTTTTATCTTTTCTCAATTGTTGTCTAGAACATTTATTGTATAGTCAAAATTCATTTATTCTATAGTCCATAATGAGTTTTTTTTTTAATTCATCTCCAACAGTAATGGAAGTAGTGGGCATTTTCTCCAGTATTGTAGCATATGGCTGTTTTTTAATATTTGCTTCTATAATTGGTTATTTTTATATCAGCAAGGGTGACTAACTTGGACCAATTTGCCAGGAAGTTTTCTGAACTTAGCTCTACATCCCTGGTACTCCCTCAGTGGGCAAATGGAATGACTGGTCACCTTAAAAATTTGAAGCTTATTAATCTTTCTCTGTAGGAGTTTGGGTTATTTTATCCCCTGCTCTAAAACTTTCTAGGGTCATTATTTCCTCCCCAATAAGCTATTTCTTGCATATATCACTCCACTAGGATGATTTAATGCCCTTTCCACATTTACTCATGCTGCTGCCCCTAATTGCCATCCTTTATGGCTTGTAACAAATTTTTGCCATTTATGCTTTTCCAATGTGTCAGTTTTTTAATGTCCTCAAAATCTTTGCATAGTTTGTTAATTACATGGTATCATATTTTTAATTATTTTTCTGCTATGTCTGTGGTTGTTTTGTTTCCATTCTAAATTTTCTATTTTTCTCAGTTTTTCTAAAGACTTATTTCTTTGTTAGTCTTTTTCAGTACACATTATTTTTAAATGTTCAAATAACTATCTCTTCTGATTATTTGCTATATTTTTTCTTCCATCTCCTTTCATTCCTTTTCTGTTCATTTGTCTTGTTTCTTCTGAAAACAACATTTAGCTAGATCTTATTATTTTTCTTAAGTACAGTTTTAGAGCATTTATCATTTAATCAGTAAGGCTAATATACACAAAATTTTAATTACTGATTTATTCAGACTTTCTCTTGAGTTTAATTTTAATTTTTAATTTATCCTATTATATTTTCCTTTAAGAATGAAAATTTTTCATTAGAAATAACAGTTATGGCATGGCAGACTTCTCCTGGCACACCTGCTTCTCCCCTCAGCAGTGTATTTCAGTCATTCTGCCTGTTCTGTTCCCTGCTCTGTCTCTGGTAAATCCTCTCACCCTCCGGCACATCCGGCCTCTACCCTGGTTCTTGTATGCATGAATAAATAAATCTTTAAAAAAATAAATATCAGTTAAATGGGCTATATTTTCTTTGTTCAATTTGTTTGTATTGTTGACTTTTGGCTTTTTCTCTTAGGTGATAATAGCCATTTCTGGGTAAGGCACAACGTAAGTGTGGGATTATACTCTTGTGGTTGACTTGGTGGTTGACAAGAATGCCTATTTCTATTTCAAGAGTACGTTATATTGTTTTTGAAGGCTAAAGGCACACTATTTATGGTAAATTCCTTCACCCATACTCAAGCATAACCTCATTAAGTCTTTCTAACTTGCAAGCATTGTACTCAGACAGGAAGAGTCATCTTATGTCACAACTGCTTTGATTTGAACCATAAGTAATGGACAGTCAATTGGCCTGGACCAGTTTGTGTTTTCTACTCTCCTTCCCAACCCACCCATTCACCTACTCTGGTTGCCTGCTTCCTCTTTTGTTGGCCCGACTCTTATGTTGGGATTTGGGGGAGATGCCATTGCTTCTGATGCATGGTTATGATATTTCATGTAACTATTCAGCAATGTTCCACAACACTATTATTTGTATAGCTCTAATCTAGAAAATATGAATGAAATACTCACAATTAATGACTAAGATGCCTTCCACCGCCTGTATGCTAAAGAACCTTTTTCAAATTATCCATTCCCTGGACAACCAAAGGCATTGAGAGTAAAAAGAGAGAGATACAATTCTCAATTACAATGCTAAATTATCTTTGGTCCCTTTCCATCCCTGGATAGATACCTCATAAATTTCCTTTCCTGAACTTCCTAAGCTTTCTATATTTGGATTTATCCATTTCTATGTCTGTATATGAATGAGGATCTGTAGTAACTAAATTCACTATATCATTTTTGACTCAGCAGTTTGTTATGAAGATAGAAGATGACAGCTGATACTCACTTTTTCTTTGATAATGCCAATACATTTCAGATAGTGTTCCATTTGGTTATCTTTTTCAGACCCTGCAGATAACATTTCCTATTTTTTCCATATATAGCATATTTACCTCAATCTTAATATCTAAAAAGCCATCAATATTTATTCTGTCTTTTCTAATTGGCAGTATACTCCTTGATAGAACAAAAGAGTATCTCTTAAGCACATGCACAGCATCTAGCTAATTCCCAAGCATAAAGTTTACTAGATGATTTCCCAACAAAAAGTTTCCATGAAGGTAAATGGAAAATCTACCTTCACATGACAAGTAGATGTCAACTATTTTATAAAAAGTCCTGAAATGGAAATTTAATTTTTAAAAATCTATGATCTTGAGAACAGGAAAAATATTCTCTTCTTTTAATTTTCAATCTGCATAACTTACATCTGGTTAAGAAAGTAGCATAGTATATAGTTGCTTATGTTTACTTCTAAAGGCATATTTGAGAATCATGCTACTAAGAATGTGAAATGTGGTTAATATCTGCTTTCAGCAGGCAAAAATCTAGTTTGTTAGAAGTAAGACGAAAATAAAGAGATTTAATAGATACTGTTCATGATAATAAAATAAAAATCAACCACAGAAATCAATTATTCCTGTTAAAACTGGAAAATAATTATTGCATATGAAGATGAGGGGGGTATAGAGTTACAAAAAGATGAAAGAACATGCAATATTCAGAGATGTTTTTACTCATGTTAGTCTAATTTGCTAAGGAGGTAAGAGTTTTAGGATTGTGAGCTTCCACTTAGCGATTCTCAATGTAAATTTTGACTAAAAAATTTTTCTGAAAGTAGAATAAATTGCCTTTTCCAAGTGTGTTTGAATTTTGTCTATGTAATACAGATTCTGTCCTTGTTCGGCTTCAGAAGATTCAAGGCAAATAAAACATTTAGAAAGCCTTTTCTACCAAATGGCTATAGCATTAGGTTGTTTATTGTTCAATAAATTGCATAAAACAAGTAGTGCTCTAAACACAACTCTGCCTCAACTGTTTTATCCTAGATAACACCAAAATGGTTTACAGCTATTTCCACCCAGGTCACATTATCTCAACCCATATTTAGTACATTTGTTTTGACAATGACATTAACAACATCTAAAATGACTGACGAGTCAATTTTTCTGAGGCTAATTGATCACTTTCAAACCTGTAAGTAAATTGAAAATACTTTATTTTGATATAGTCAGTAAATCAAACAGATGCAGCTTTAGTTAAGCTAATGCTTTTAGTTTGAATGAAATACTGGAATTTTCAGAAGAAAGAAAGAAAATGTAAATGAATGAGTGTATAGCATGCATAGCAATGTATTTTAATAGAAATGATTATACAATCTACACTTCCCATTTCACAGCATCAGGATCTTAATAAAGCCCATCTAAAAGGCATATTAAATGTGTTCATGTTGTAAATGTATATGTTTGCTATATTCTTTTATTGGCATCACAAGTTTTGTTCTCTTTATTTTGCTCTCTTCATTTATATTGCAAATGATAAACTTTCCATGTTTTACATTTTATACTTAGCTTATCTATTTATTTTCTACTCACTGTGGATGTAGAAAATGATAAGTCTATAGAATAATGTAGCTTATACTGAATTTTACATTGCTATCAGGTATACACAGCATAAGAAGCTTATCTGATCTCTAACTTAATCACAGGGAAATACTGCTAAAGGGAAAACTTGCTTCCTAACAATGAGAAACCTGTGCCTTTGTGACATTTATTTTACTATAAACCCATTATATAGCATTAATATATAATTTTCTTACATTCTGCCAGAGTTAGGTGAGATTGATAGTATATTGCTATTGAATTTATACAAAAGTTATATATAACTAAATAAATATATATATGATGTGATTTAAGCACATCTAGATAAGTTATTAATGTCTTAATAATGTTGTGGATACATAGCAAATAAAGCAAACTGGTTTCAGAGTTATGCGCTTTTACTCTATCTAAAAGTTAAGCTACAGAAATGAAATACTGTGTAATGTGTTAGTTTTACTACCTGAAGTAGTAGTTAGTTCAAGGGAGATGACAAACATATGTTAAAATCTTACAAAACTGCTTTCTGCAACATTCCATAACTCTATGGCTATATTCATCTTTTGTGTTTCACATAGACCTATAAAAAAAAGACATGACTTCCTCATTATGGTGCCATATTTGAAGTATTATATTTATATGTTTAATGCCTTTCATACCTATTTCCTTATGTAGTTTAATGGCATACTTGGACTTTGTAGGCCAGAAAACAGAAATAACTAAAGACAATAGACCCTGAACAGCTGATTGAATGTCTGTATTTGTAATGGGCCAGATATGAGAGAAAACAATAGATTTTTTTGAAGAGATCAGCAAGTTTAATAAACTCTTTTCCTTATTATTTCAACTATACATATAATATGATATTTGTTCCTGGTAATTGAGTTAAATAGATCTACCTCAAGCCAACTTCAAAATGGGTGATTAAATTTATTTTCTTTCTTACCCATTTTTTTCATGGAACAGTTGCCATGGCACACTTTAATAGTCCTTGCCTGAAATAGCCAGAAAATCTGGAAACTTATCTTATTCACCCTCTACATTTTCACAACTTAACTGAAGCTGCAACATAGTGATATATCAAACAATGCTATGTATTCACTTTTGCACATAAATTATTCTCCCAGCACATATTCTCCCAGAATTCAGGATGTTGTTTATTGTAACAGTTTTAACACATTTTCACATCCACTAAAATATTAACCAAAAGGAATTTATTGAAGAAAAAGTATCATCAAAGAGGCACTTTGTAATTAGAGTGAGAAAAATGCTCCCAGTCCACATGAGATAACATGCACTATTGCCTAATAAGAGAACTGTTTGTAAAAGAATAGTCTGCTGAACACTCGTGGTCTCAGGTGATCTATTAAATGACTGCTAGGCATTTTATTGATTTCAACAAAAAATCAATTTGCATGGACAGCTATGGCATGTAAATTTAATTTCAATTTTCATATATTCTTATATTAATCATAACATCTGTAAATCTTTTTTTATAAGAATCTTTTAGCTAACATTCAGTTGCTAAAGCACAGATATTTCATTGAACATAATTTTAGTATGATTTGTATTTTGGCATTTTCAATTTATTTAATTTCCATTTGTGAGAACAATATTTGTTATATTACATGGATGTGGCAGACAGACCTTATGGTGCTTCCCAGGGATTCCTACCTCTTAATGTTCATGCCTTTGTACAATCAGCTGCATGAGCCTTAGGTCTAATCACAGGCTATGGCATGGTGATATGTCACTCACATTGTTATCTAAGACTATTAGGGAAACACCATGTCATAGAATCCTATGTGGCAAGCTTCAGTGGGAAGTCTTTTGGGACCACACGTGACTGCTGGAAAATGAAGGCAACCTCCAATCTGAACAAAGCTACAACATTACATCATACAATAATTCAAAGATAAATCGTGTCAAAAAATTGAGTGAACTTGAAAATGTTCTTCCCCAGTTACACCTCCAGATTAGAATGCAGCCTAGGTATGTTTTTGAAGTTTTATGGGATCCTAAACAGAGGACTGAGTAAAGTCGTTTCCTAACTCTTGACCTATAAGTACTGTGAAATAATGAATGTCTTTTTTTTTTTAAACACTAAGATAGTCATTATTTGTTACATGGCAAATAAAAACCTTTGCCAATTCACAATGGTGTGTGTGTGTGTGATATTTATGTATATATGTATATGGTTTAAAAATGGCTTATTGGAGGGCCTCCCCTGGTGGCGCAGTGGTTGAGCACTGGGCTGCGAGGTTGCCCACAGCCTCTGCAGCGCCGGTTCGTTCCCCGGCCCCCGGAGAGGGTCCCACAAAAAAAAAAAAAAAAAAAAAAGGCTTATTGGAGAAATGAAAGTAACATTGCGATGCTAGAACTCAGAATCAAGGTGTAATCAGTGAATGACACTGCTACACATATATAATGTAAATCTGTGGTAGATAAGTGAATTTAAAAGTTTAATGAATATGTTCAAATAAAAGAGAAATTTCTGCATATAATTTTATAGAAACTGATTGGCTGAATTCAATATTTATTGTCTCTTATGAAACTTCCAAAATATGGTCATGTATCATCACAGATTTTCAAATTAAGCATAGTAATTTCTTTAAGCCAATTAAATGTTTTTATTTTTCTTAAAAAAAAAACTACAAATTTTTAAGCATGGACTGTTTTAGATTGAAGGGAGATGTGGGACTGTGGGTGTCCTGGTGGGGGCTGTGGTTGGTAACATGCATTTAAAGTGGGTTGACCCTATGTTGAGACTCATACATGATGTTGGAAACCAATGTCACATCATTAAAATTTAATAAAATAAATTTTAAATAAAAAACTACAAATTTATATTTTCTTAACAGAAAATGGTTTGTCAGTAAATACAGAAGACCAACTATGAAAGAATCATTCAGTGTTGCACTCCACATATAACGTTAACAGATATGAGATAAACTACTGCCAAGACTCTTAGAAAACAGGAAAATAGTATGCTCAGAGAGAAAACAGAATTAGTAATTGGCAGAATTCCTCTATCAAATGGCACTCCACACTGCTAGTGACATGGAATATAGAAGGCAAATTAATAGCCCACATGTGTGTCTTATTAGACACATCAATTTAGAGTTGTTTAAAACCACTAAGATCAAAAGTATCAATCAGTCAATGACATGTTTGGAATCTGAAAAACTTTATGACTTAATGTTTAGCTTTTTATTTTGAAATAATTTTAGATTTATAGGAGGCTTACAAAGATGGTACATAGAGCTCCTAACTGCCACAGCTTCCATCTCATATAACTATGATAAATTTATCAAAACAAGGGATAAAGTCTTGGAAAATGAATTTATCTAAGTTATATACTTTATTTAAATTTGAATAGTTTTATTTATTGTCCTTTTTATGTTTTGGCATATATTCCAGTTTAATATGTTGCATTTAATCATTATTTTACTATCTTAGTTTCCTTTAACCTCTAAAAGTTTCTCCCTCTACCTGTCCTTCTTAAATATTAACACTTTGAAGAGTTCTAGTCAGGTATTTTGTGGAAAATTCTCAATTTGAATTTGTTTGATGGTTTCTCACAATTAAACTAGGCTTAATGGTCTGAGAGAAGAATACTGCAGAGGGGTGTGCTGTTCTCTTTGCATCAGTATGTGATACAACATGACATTGCTGGTCATTTAAGCCTGTATATCAGTCCAGTTTCCTCTACTTTAAATTTATTATATTTGCTTCCTATATTCTGTTTTACAATCAAATCTTACTCATTATGTCCTACTTTCAAGTAGAGGACAATTAAGTCCCTCCTCTTGGAAGGAGAGAGAATTAAAAATAAGTAACCATAGTAATTAAAAAATATTTGTGGGGAAATACTTTGAGGTTATGAAATTATTCCATTTTTTCTTAAAGTTTTCCTGCTAATTATATCATCCATCAGTCGCTCTTGCCTGCAGCAGTCATTATGATGTATTAATGGTAATTTTCTACTTCCCTCATTCCTTTTACATTTTTTATTTTAAATTCATCTATAAGAAGAGAGGCACCTTTTACTCTACTTTGTGTTCAATCATTTATTTATGTCAGTACACATACATGGATATTTAGTGTATTCTTTCAATTATAATCCAATGTAATAATGATTGATTTTTCTGATCTAATAATCTGGCCGTTCAAAATACAGTCCTTTGAAATATACTCCTCATTTTGTTTTTCCAGCACGACTGATTCTTGGCACTATAAGAGGTAGATCTTCTTGTGTTTTCACAATCACAGCTGTAGACTCAGTCCTTGCTCTGAAGCTGCCTGTCTCTTTTATTGTATATTGGAATTAGAACCCCAGGCCTTGGGCTTCCCTTGTAGCGCAGGGGTTGAGCACAGCACAGTGAGCCTGTCCAAGGACTTTGCAGCATGCGTTCCATTCCCGGCTGGCTGGGGAGCAACCTGCATGGCACAGCAGACCTCTCCTGTCTCGGCCTCTGCTCCCCTCAGTAGTGAATTTCCGTCAATCTGCCTGTTCTGTTCCCTGCTCTCTCTGGTGAATCTTTTCCCCCACCCCCCTCCACGACTCTGGCCTGTACCCCAGTTCTTAAAAAAAAATAGAACCCCAGGTATTGGCAATCACTATGTGATTTCACTCATGTGTGAATGATAAAAAAGCTAATAATAATAAACTCTTACATTTGGATTTGGTCAAATATGGTGTTTCTACTGTAAGTAAGCAGTGAACATAGGCATGCATATAGCCCTCTGACTTAGTGTACTTACATTCTTTGGAGAGATATCTAGGAGTGGAATTGCTGGATCACAATATAGATCTACTTTTAATATTTTGAGAAACCGGGCCTCCCCGGTGGCGCAGCGGTTGAGTGCTGGGTTGCAAAGCTGCCTGCAGCCTCTGCAGCACAGGTTCGATCCCCGGCTGCTCCCCGGCCACTGGCGGAGGGTCCCACATTGCGCACAGACCTCTCCTGCCGCCCGCTGCTCCCCTAAGCAGTGTACTTCGGTCCTTCTGCCTGCTCTGCTCTCCCCTCTGGCTCTGGTGAATTCTCTCACCCTCCCACGCTGCTGACTGTACCCAGTGCTTGTATAAATAAATAAATAAATCTTTAAAAAAAAAATATTTTGAGAACCCCCCGTACCATTTTAATAGGGACTGGACCAGTCTACATTTCCATCAATAGTACATGACATTTCCTTTCCCTCCAACGACACTCGCGGTTTTTGGACATTTTGATATGGGTCTTATTATGGCTTTGGTTTGCATTTCCTTGATGATAAATGATGATGAGCGTTTCTTATGTGCCTGGTGATCATCTTTAGTTCTTTGAAGAAGTGTCTATTTAGGTCCTCTGTCCAATTTTTTAAATTATTTTTTTTTTTGTTAATTTGTATAAGCTTTTTGTAAATCTTGTGTATTGACCCCTTGTGGAATGTATTTGTGCAAAAATTTATTCACTTTCAAATAACATTATAATCATTTAGGGTAGTCTAAGTACCTTAAAATAACAAAATAATGCTAATTCCATTTGTCCATCCCTTGTGTCATTAATAACTTTCATTTTATTTATCTGTAAGACTATATATAGGAAATATATACATACACATACAGATTTAAAATCAGCGTTTCTGCTATTATTGGCTAAACTATTTGTTAGACAAGTTAAGAATAATAATAAAGAGGGCCTCCCCTGGTGGCACAGGCGGTTGGGTGCAGTGCTGTGACGCTGTCTGCAGCCTCTGCAGTGCTGTTCCATCCCGGCCAGCCAGCGAGGGTCCCACATGACGAGGCAGACCTCTCCTGTCTCGACCGCTGCTCCCCTCAGCAGAGTATTTCATCAGTCTGCCTGTTCTGTTCCCCACTTTCTCTCTGGTGAATCTTTTCACCCTCCGGTGCATCTGGCCTATACCCCGGTTCTTGTATAAATAAATAACTCTTTTTTGAAAAAAAGAATAACAATAAAGAGTTTGCTTTACCTTTATTTACTCCTTTTTTGATTCTTTGTCTTCATTGAGACAAAAGTTTCTGACTTATTTTCCTTTCTACCAAAGAATTTAGTTTAACAGTCTTTGCACAGCAGGTCCACTGGAAACAAATTATTTGACCTTTTTATATCTGCAAGAGTTTTTATTTCTCCTTTACTTTTAAGGATAATTTCTTAGGGACATAGTTCTAGGGTTGTGTGGGTTTTTTTTTCCTTTCTCAACACTTAAAGTTTCCGCTCCATTTTTTCTTACTTGGACATTTCTATGGAGAATTAGGATATAATTATTACCTTTGTTCCTCTATAAGTAAACAAATTTTTTGTTCTGATTACTTTTGGGTTTTTTTTTTCCTTACTCTCTGATTTTCTATAATTTGAAAATAATATGTCTATTATAGATGTTTTTGCATTTATTCTGCTTGACAGTCTTCCAAGTTTCCTGGGTTGATATCTAACATTAATTTGGGGAAATTCTCAATCATTATTGTTTCATATATTTCTTTTGTTTCTCTCTCGCTTTCATCTCCTTGTTAGACAGGAACCCAAATCATACATGCTCTGAATGGACTTTGACATGCACAACATAGAGACAGGATATACTCTTAGCGTGGAAATCCACCAATAGTAAAGATCTTTAGTAGAATTCACATGCATTAGAGAGCAAAGAAATAATATAGTATAAAAATGAAGCATCCTCCCCTCATTGGTAAATGCTGAGCCAAGTAGAATTGATCCAAAGTAGGGCCTATGGAGCCCAAAATCTTGCCACATATATAAGGCACCTTCTGTTGGGGAACAATAGGGTTAGGCAAGTCCAAATGGAAAAATAAAATAAAATAAAATAAAATAAAATAAAAATACAAGTCAAGACAAAGGCTGCCCTTGTCAGACTCCCCAAAGGTCTCTCACCTATGTCTCTTTCAAAGTCTTTTTCCATGTTCCCCAAGTCCCTGGAACAAGTCCAAGGCCAAGATAAAAGCATGTCTTCTTCACATGTCTTTTTGTTTGACTCATGTGCCTTGTCCAGGTCTTCTTTTTGAGGTCCATTTTATTTTATTTTTTAAAGATTTATTTATGCACACAAAACTGGGGTACAGGCCAGAGGCATGGGGGTAGGAGGATCCACCAGAGACAGAGTGGGGAACAGAACAGGCAGATTGACCCAAGTACACTGCTGAGAGTAGTAGCAGGTGAATCAGGAGAGGTCTGCTGTGCCATGTGGGTTGCTCCCTGGCTGGCTGGGGATCAAACTCATGCTGCAGAGGCTGCAGATTGCTTCATAGGTTGCTTCCTAACCCCTTGCGCCACCAGGGAGGCCCCCTTGAGGTCCATTTTAGCTTTCTCTCCTCAGCTCCATCCTTCATTGGGTGGGGCATGGAACATGGAACTTCCCCTTTTTAGATTACACTGTTACATTATAATAGTCTGATTACACAATTGCACCTTTTGTAGTTTTCTACATTCCTTGATAGCTGATCCTGACTTCTCCAATCTGTGTTTTCTTTGCTTTTTAGATTTCAAGGATTCTACTGGTGTGTGCCTAAGCCCAGAGAGTCTTTCCTTAAATGTGTGCAGTCCATCAAAAAACATTTTTCCTTTCTGTTAATATTTTTAAGTGTTATTTATTTACTAATTTTCCTTTACCAAATGACCTGTGCCCACAGCCCATCTGCCTATGTATCCTATTCTCTCTACCCTTTCCTCTATTCCCTCTGGTAACCAGTATCTTCTTTTTATCAAGTTCAATTTTTTCATTTTTCCTACTGTTTGTGTGCTATTCTACATAAGTGAAACTGTTGGAGAAACAGTATGTCCTTGGTGAACTCCACACCACATCCATGCCAAAGAGAAGCCAGACACTGAGGATTACAACCCATCATGCCATGAATCTGCCATGACTCTTGACTTCCCAAAGGATGTTTATTTTTTTTTTTTAAGATTTATATATTTATGCATACAAGAGCTAGGGTGCAGGCCAGAGGTGCAGGCTAGAGGTGCAGGGGGTGATAGGATACACCAGAGACAGAGTAGGGAGCAGAGCAGGTGAATCTACTGAAAATACATTGCTGAGGTGCTTGGAGCAGCGGGCAAGACAAGGAGAGATCTGCTGCGCCATATGGGCCACTTCCCTGGTCAGGGATCAAACCCGTACTGCAGTGGCTGTGGATAGCTTCATAGTACTGCAACTTAACCCTATGCACCACCGATGCATCCACACAAAGGGTGGTTGTTGACTCTGGGTGAAATTAAGCAGCCATGCTTAATTTGAAAATGAGCATGTGGGCCTGCATTCTCTTGGTTTGCCTGCTTTTAATGTGTACCTGGGGACACCAGCTCAGACAGGATGTACTGATCAGTTAATTTCTCTCTCTATTCTGCCTCTTCTCATTTTCCTTGTAGATAAACCTTTTTATTAGCCTTGCCCTGTGTACCTTCCCTTGAGTTTTGTTCTGAGTTCTTAAGTGCACAGCTAATGACTCATATCCAGGTCACCATGTTGTCTTTTGAGGTTACCCTGTAACAAAATCATCTGACATCTCGCTTTCATTTTTTGACTTATTTCAATCAACATAATCACCTTGAGGTCTGGTAGCATTTTTTATCTTTAGCATTGCTTTTCTTTATTAGCATTTCTTCTGCTTAAATTGTTTTGCTTGTTTTCTATCTTATCCATTAGAGTCATGAGCATTATTAATCACTGAGGGTTTTAAATCTGGGCTGATAATCCAATATCTTTGCCATGTATATTACTCTATCATCAAAAAATACTTTTTTTGCTTGTTGGTATATTTTGTAATGTGTGACAGACATGATCTATCCAGTAAAAAGAGCTTTTGTAAATAGGCCTTTAGTAAGGTGGCTGTGTTTGTGGTTGGGGGAAAAAATAGTTCTATATTACTATGATTATGTCTCAGTCCTTTAGTGAGCCTATGCCTCTGGACTTTAAACAAGTGTTTCTCTCCCCACTTTAGGTGGGATAGGATGGCTAGAATTAGATATTTTACTCCTCACACATGGAAGACTAGAGTTGAGTTGTTTATTTCCCTTCCTCAGGTCAGTTAGACTGATAATATCTTAGAAGATTGGATTCTGCTTAACTAACTTCCCCTGAGATTTAACCTTGTTAAGAACAGAGTACTCTACGCCC
Organism: Talpa occidentalis; assembly: GCF_014898055.3. Taxonomy (NCBI): domain Eukaryota; kingdom Metazoa; phylum Chordata; class Mammalia; order Eulipotyphla; family Talpidae; genus Talpa; species Talpa occidentalis. The sequence continues at coordinate 51,233,279 of NW_023605305.1, forward strand.
AGATGGTTTATTTCCCTCTTCCCCTTCCAGAAGCAAAAGGAGATTTGCTAGCATATTTTCTGTCTTAACATGGTTGACCTCTTGGAGGCAAATCTCACAGTATTGTAAGGAAGCCCCCATGACTGGGCCCCAGTGGAATTTTAAACTCTTGATTTGGTCTACTTTGAGTCTCCAGCAATTCGTCAATTATAGTTAAGATTTTCCTATGCCCATACAGTTTCTTGCAGTGATTCCTGCTCTTAATTCTTTGCTCTGATACATTGTTATTCTCTGTGTTCTTCTGCAGTCTCTCTGTCAGGGGGGCAATGATTTCCCCTGTGTCATCACCTCTCTTAGGATTTCAAAAACAGTTGTTGATTTTTTAGTCTGTTTCGCCTTTTACTGGTTATTTGGACTGAGGCAACTTCCAAGTTTCTTACATGCAGATCAAGAACTGGTCTACCTATGTTTTTTAGAGTCTATTTCTACATTTTTTGTTCTGTTCTGCTAGTATATATGCTTATATTTTCAGAAAGATTATACTATCTTGATTACTGTAGATTTATATGTACTCTTGAAATCTGATGAGTCGTTCAGATTTGGTTTTTATCAGAATTACTTTATCTACTTCCTTCACATTTCCATGAAGATTTTCACGTCATCTTGTGTGTATCTACCAAAATATCAATTAGGATTTTCATTAATTTCATGTTAAACATGTAGATCAAAGTAAGACAATATTAGAATATTAATAATACTAAGTGTTCAAGTCCATGAATTCATGTATCTCCATTTATGTAGTTTCCTTTGATTACTTTCAGTAGTTTTATAATTTTCAACATACCAATTCACCACCACATATTGTATTAGATATCCCTAACTGCATCCTATTATTAAAATTAAATTTTTGTTTAATATCAAGCTCCTTTTGTTCATTATTGGCATCCAGAAGTGCAGTTGTTTTTTGTATAATCATCTTATATCTTAAGATCTTGATAAACTCAAAAAATTGTTTATAGGAGCCTTTTAAAAGAGTCCTTGGAATTTTTTCACACAGAAAATAATAAGTTCGGCAAAAAGGACAGTTTTCCTTTTTTTCTGAACTACATGACTTCATTTTTGGCTTTTTGCAGTGGCTATAATTGCCAGTATGATATTGATTATAAGTGAAGAATGGATAGTGTTCAGTATATTACTATCAAAGATGATGTTATGGGTAGTTTTGATATGCGACTAGGGAGGAAGGAAAGGGCACCATACCTACTATAGGAATCTGTACACATAGCTTAGGCTGCATGTACACACTAATGATCTGTTTCCTTTAAACTAAAACTCTTATTTTAAACTGTGATACCTGCCCTGATGATGCCCAAAGGAGTGCCAGGTATTGACGCCATTGTATGTACTGGGGTCAATATAACCAGGAGGCTGATAATAAATTTCTGGGCACTAAAAGTGACAATAATCAGAAACATCAATGGTGATGGGCTGTTCTGATAGTCTGTTTGCTTATGAATATCTTTTTGTTTAACACATCATAAAGATGCCAGCTTGAGATAAGATGGCAAGAAAAGTCTCTTCAGGGTGCTATGTCCACCATTGTCTCAGATCAGTACCCAGTGATCTGAAAAATAAATGTGCTTATAGATTCAGTTTCCTTCTCTACTTACTGACTTTTCTGGAGTGACAAGCAACATCAAGAACCTGGTCTGTTCCACTAACAGTTTTATAGATGCCCTTTTGTCAATTAAAGAAGTTCCTTTGATTCTAGGTTCTTTAGGTATCTGATGCTTTTATTTATTTTTGCCATTTGTTGACACCAAACAGAAGCAAATACTTATCAAAACAACAAACAGGATTTATTCAGAAACCGACAGAAGAGAGGGTACACAAAAGTGCATTCATTGGGAACTCCACATACACTTCCTCTAATCCCAGCTTCCTGTCCTCCCATATAACTTCTGGAGGATTATGCATACAGTTCCACTAGAAGGGGAAAGAGTGGGAGATGCAAAGCATGCTGAGTCCTGTAGTGTCCTGATTTATATATGTGTGAGTGCTACCTACTCTCCTCACTTGATTTAAATAAATTTCTGAATATTAATGTCTACACATAAACATTAATTTTGCTGTGTTTTTTTCTATCTCTACCAAGATCACCATAAACTTTTATTTTTTAATTTAGTCTGCTAATATTATGAATTACATGATGTGTTAGTTTGCTACAACAAACAAAATTCCATAATCTCAAACAGCAGAAGTTATTTTGTCACATTTTTTTGAGGCTGGAAGTTCAAGACAAAGGTGCTAGAAAAACTTGCTTTCTCTTGAATCCTCTCTGCTTGGGTTTCAGAGCATCATATTCTCTCTCTGAACTTAGGTAGTCTTGTGTGTGTACTTCCTTGGTGTGTCTTCCTCTTCATATAAAGACACTAATCCTATTGGACTAGGGTCTTACCCTAATTATTTCTCTAAAGATCCTATCTTCTAATACAGTCACATTGGAGATTAGCACTTCACCATATGAATTTTGGGGATACCCAATTCAATCCATAACTGATACTAAGATTTTCAAATCTCCCTTGTTTTCTTATGCTAAATTCCACTTGATTAAAATTTTTTTATCTATTTCTTAACATATTGCTGATAGGATTTACTTATTTTTTTGTTGAAAGTTTTTGTGATACGATCATGGGTATTAGCATTTTATAAATTTCTTTTATTTGTCTAGTTTGGGTAACAGGTTGAATCTGACTTCATGAAATGAGTTACTAAGTATTCCCTCCCTCCTTTTCTTGATTCTGGAAGGAATTGTGCAGAATTGGTACTCTTTCCAGTTTAAATATTGCATAAAATTCATCAGTGAAGGTATAAAATTCATCAGTGAAATTGGAAAGTTTCTGTTTTTTGGGCAGATTTTCATTCCAAATTCAATTTTTTCTCTGTATATGACTTTTCAGATGACCTGTTTCTTCTTAAATTATTTCTTGTAAGTTGTGTCTTTTATGCAAATCATTGATTTTTATGGGCCTGGATTTATCCATAGTATCCTTTCACTACACTTTGAATGCCTGTGGGATCAGCAGTAAAGTCCTTTCTTTCCTTTCTGACATTGGCAATTTATGTCTTCTCATTCTTTTCTGGGACAGCTTGCCTCGAGGTTCATTAACTTTATTGATCTCAAATAATCAGCATTTGCTTTTATTGATTTTTTTTGTTGTTTGTCTTTTACTTAAAAAAATAGAATCGACATATAACATTATATTCGTTTCAGATTTACAACATGACATATTTGCATATACTGCAAAATAATAACTACATAATGTCTAGTTACCATTTATCACCACAAAATTACAGAATTTTTTCTTGTGATGAGAACTTTTCAGATTTACTCTTAACAATTTTAAAATATATAATATATAATATAAAGTTATTAAATATAGTCACAGTACTGCTTAGTACACTCTCAATAATTATTTTGTAACTGGAAGTTAGTACCTTTGATCACCTTTCCCCATTTCATCCAATCCTCACTCCTGCCACTAGCAAGCACCAATCTGTTCTCTGTATCTATAGCTTCAGTTGTTGTTTATTTCTTGCTTTTTAATATTTCATATATTATGTCTTAAGGCATTTGTCTTTCTCTCTTTTCACTTAGTGTAAAGTCCTCAGGGACCATCCATGTTGCCACAAATGACAGATTTTCCTTCTTTGTTATGAGTGAATAATATTCCAGCGTGTATATGTGGGTGTGTTCATGCACTACATTTTCTTTATTCACTCGTTCATCAATGGAAATTTAGGTTGTTTCCATATCAGGGATTGCAAATAATGCTGCAGTGTGCATGGAGTTGCATATTTTTTCAAGTTAGTGCCTTAATTTTCTTTGACTAAAAATCCACAAGTGGAATTGCATACAGTAGTTTTATTTTTTCAAATTTTTTGAACCTCTGCATTGTTTTCCATTGGAGCTAGACCAATTTACATTCCCACCAACAGTACACAAGAGTTCTCTTTTCTTTGTATTTATACCAACAGTTTTTATCCCTTGTCTTTTTGATGATAACCAATCTAACAGGTGTGAAGTGATATCTCGTTGTGATTTTTATTTGCAGTTCTGATAATTAGTGAAGTTGAACACATTTTCATCTACCTGTTTACAAGTCTTTTCTAGGAAAATATCTATTCAAATGCTCTGCCCATTTGATAAGCAGATTATATTTTTTGTGTGCTGTTTTTTGCAGTTGAGTTGTATTAATATGTCATGTATTCTGGATATTAATTATCATATATATAATTTGTATACATTTTATCCTGTCCCTTTACTTGTTTTTAATTGGTTGTTCCCTTCTTGTGAAGAATAGACTTAGTTTTATGTAGTGCCACTTGTTTATTTATTTGTTATTTTTTTATGTAAAATACAGAAGATCATCACCAAGATCTATGGCAAGAAACTTCCCACCTATGTTTCTTGTAGGAGTTTTATGGTCAGGTCTTATGTTTAAATCTTTGATGCATTATGAGTGGATTTTTTATATGATGCAAAATGTTTCATCTTCATTATTTTGCATGTGGCTACCAATAGCATTTATTAAAGAAAATGCCATTATATTGTCTCCTTTTCTTGTATTAACTGATCATGTATGCGCAGGTTTATTTTTGGGCTTTCTATTCTGTTTCATTCTATGTGTCTATATTTTGACAATGTCATATAATATTGACAGCAACAAATTTGTAATATAAACAATATCGGGAAGGCTTTGGTCCAAGCAAGGAATAATGTTTCAAGAAAGAAGTAAAGTTTGAAGGAAGAATTGATTATCAGTGAGGGAAGTTAGGCCGTATCTCAGTAAAAAAACAGGAAGGAAGATAGTAGTAAATGGTTACTGACAAGGAATGAGTTACTATTAAAGTGAGTGTATCATGGAAAGGAAATCATATTTCACATTCCTCCAGTAAGATTTATTAGAGGGTATACCTCTATGTCTCTGTCCTTATAAGGATTGGTTTTAGAATTGCATTGGGTTGAATTGACATTAGAAATTAGTGATATCAAGGGCCTCCCCTGGTGGCGCAGCAGTTGAGTACTGGGCTGCGAGGCTGCCAGCAGCCTCCGCAGGGCCGGTTCGTACCAGGCCACTGGCGAGGGTCCCACCAAAAATAAATAAATAAATAAAATTGAGGATTAGAAACGGGCATATGGAGTCTAAAACTATTATTTTTATCACAAATTAGACATTAATATTATGTCGAAGGCTTGTTTAAACACAGATTTACTGCAAAAACCCCCTACGTTCTCCCACTGCCCTCACAGTTTCTGACTGAAGTAGGTTTGGGTTGAAGCTGATTTTTGGCATTTTAAACAATTTTCTAGATTATATGATTACTGCTTATTTGGAGTCCACACATTACAAATACTGCTCTTGACTGCACACTCCACTTCCAGTAAAATTATATCTATTCTGCTATCTCCTCTCCTTTACTACCTTTCTACCTTAATATTTTAAATAAGCAAGAAGACAAATGCAATAAGGTTTAAGATATTAATAAGCAGTTTTATTCTGTGGCTATAGAGGTAACACCAACAGTGAATCATAATCCACAGTTAAGAGGAATTAGGGAAGAGGATATTTTTGTTTTATTTCTCTCTTCTTTAGCTTTAATGTGGGAGGAAATGTGATGCCTCAAAAAAGTCATGTATCTAAATGATGATAAATCGATAACTTTGTTTTGTTCCTTTGTAAGATTTTATATTACCTAATTTTCCTAGTATGATTGTTGTTCTACTATTCAGTTTTTTTTTTTACTTTAACATATAGTCATTATTTTTTGTTTTATTGTACTTGAAATAATTCAATTTATTCTCCTATACTGTATTTTCTGTGGATTGAACATAAATATCTGATTTAATCATGCTGCATTAGATATAGAATATATCTTCATACTTTTTTTTAAAGATTTTTTATTTTTATTTATACAAGAACTGGGATATAGGTCAGAGGCATGGGTGGGGGAGAGGATTCACCAGAGACAGAGTAAGGAGTAGAACAGGCAGACAAACAGAAAACAATGCTAAGGGGAGCAGCGGGTGAGACAGGAGAGGTCTGCTGCACCATGTGGTTACCTCCCTGGCCAGCCTGGAATTGAACTGGCATTGCAGAGTCTGCGGACATCTTCACAGTGCTGTGCTCAGCCTGCTGTGCCACTGGGGAGGCCTATTGTCATACTTTTAATTAAATGAATTCAAAAGACTTTAGATGATATTGTTTAAGTGGTTCCAAAGTCATATCATAGGTGAATAGGTGAGTCATTGAATAGGTGAGTGTGAAATCATTGAGATGTTGCAGGTTGACATAGCATCACTCTCTGGCAAGATACACCTTGCAGAGTTTCTCTATCTGCCTACTGCCTTCCTGAAAGCTGGGTTAGAGAACTCACATTTTTTTGCCCTGAATATTTTCTTCTATTAGGTAATATGATAATATTATCTTCCTTACAGGATGATAATTCAGAATTAAATATAAAACAGTTATAAAGACAAACAGAATTGGTAGGTAAAAAGTAATCATTATTATTGGTTAATATTAATTTCACTCTAGTTTATCAGTCTTATATTAGTTTTTGCTTTGTTCTCTCTACCAGTTTTTTCTACTGAAATATTTTGAAGTTGCAGTTCCTATTTGTAGTGCTATAGTTTACTGAATACTTATTAAATTCCAGGCACTGTGCCAAAATCGTTACTTACTGCTTGTGATTTACTATTCACAGCAATCATGGGCCATAAATATTATTATCCCAATTTTACAAATGTAAGTAATGAGATTTAGGGAATTCTTATAAAATCATATATTGAGCAAGAATTTTGTATGCATAAATTCACTGAGCATTATGACAAAATGCATGTTAAGAACTTTGACAATGAGTTTTTTTAAAAGAAGGAGAATAGGTATTTTTCCCTATTTATTTGGTGAATATGGCTAAAATTTTTAGAGATTACATATAAAACAAACACAAATAAGATTTGTAAAGGTATAGAGAAGAAGGAAGACTGGCTAAGGAGCTGTGGACAAAAGAGACAAAATGGTGAGTTTCCTGAATTTACTTTTTCTTCATATTTCTTGACTGGATTCTGGAAAAGGAGGAAACCTAGAAATGCCAAAGAGCTGAAAAAATAAAGTTACAAGGAAAAAAAATTCTGTGCTAAATGCCTAAAAAGGGGATGCCTTAAAAAGACTGAAAACCTTTAGAAAATAACCACACTACTCTAGCCAAATGCCGAAGAAAACAATGGCCCCATACACAGCCACTTTAGCAAAGGTTGCATGAGATGCCTAAGCTTCTATTTTTGCTATATGATAAGGAGCTCCCACCAGGGTGATGTCAAAGAAGGCTGAATGGGGAACTAGGATTTTCATCCCTATTGACTGATAACAAAGCTCCCACATTGTATGATATCCACAAAAATCACTTGGCAAGCCTGGATTTCCACCTCCATCTGATTACCTTAGCTGTAATCAAGTACTTCTTTCCCCTGCTGGGATCATATCAGAAGAGGTCTATGGGAGAATCAGGACTATCACCATCACACAGTGGTAAGAAAATTGCTCCCCTCACAGTGTCAGAGGCCAAATTAGGAACATGGTCTCCTAGCAGTTAGGAAGAATGAGCTTCCCCTTCCTAAGTTGTCAGAGGAGTCCTGCTAGGAGAGATGATTCAAACTGGATCTAAATCCTCATAACATAGTGTCCACAAATTTTCAGGTATTCATAAATAATACTTCACTATACCAAGGCAGAGGAATCCTAAACTTGAATGAGAAAACACAACCAACAGAGGCAAACTTCAAGATCATACCCTCTCTGAGTTACAAAGAAAAATAATAAAACAGGAAAACAATAACTTCATGATATGTGGGCTTATAGCCAAAAATTTTTACTACTCCTGTCAACAAAATCTAAGAAGAAGAGAATGGGTAGGATGTTACTGAAAAAATTATTTCAAGCAGTAGCAGTGGAAAATTTCCAAAAGTTGGTAAAAGACATGACCTTAGAGAGACAAGAAATTGATCAAGTCCTAAAAAGAAATACATCACACCAAGTCAAATTGTTACCAAATTTCTAAAAATTGTGAAGAAAAAATTTGACCACATTCAGAGAAGCCTTATTACACACTTCCAAATGGCAGTTAGTTTTATAGGAGCCACAGTATTCAGGGGAAACAAGGAAACATTTCAGGTGCTAAAAGAAAATAACTGGCCATTCAGAATTCTGCATCTATTTAAATGCCCTAAGGAAAGAAGATATAACCTGTAAAAATGATCTAAATAATTTCTCTCAACAGAAAGCAATCAGAAAAGAAATCTTGGCACACCAGGAAGGAAGTCCAATGCAAAGTCCAAACTGGAGGACAAATATAAAAAATTGTCTTTCTCTGCTTGAATTAAATACATCATGTTTGGCAATTGAAAAAAAAAATTGTAACAATCCCAGATATGATATGTATGTAAAGGAAATGTTTAATACAGTTTTATTACAAATGGTAGAGAGTGAAGGGAGATAAAGGGAGGTAAGATTTTCCACTGAAGTTGAGCTGGTAAAATACTGATACCAGCATATAAATCTAATGTGCTATCTAGAGCAACTATTAAATCTATAGAAGGAGATACAGTAAAGAACACTACAGATAAATAAAAATTAAATTCTGAAATAGGTTTGTATAACCAACAGGAAGATATGAAAAAGCAAAACAGAACAAACATAAATGGCTGAGTCATCTTTAACAATAATTATATCACACCTAAATTATCTAAATGCCCCAAATAGAAGAGAGATTGACAGAGTGGGGAGAAAAATAGTAATTCAACTATATGCTCTCTACAAGAAACTTACCTCAAATATAAAAATGTTGAGTATTATGCTAAGGTTAATGTAAAATTTATATAGAGATTACTGGTACAACATAGAGCCTATAGTTAACCATATGCTATTATGCTCTTAAAACTTACAAAGACTGGTATTTTACACTAAGTGTTTTTAAAACATACAAACATATGCACAAAGGGACACAAAAATACTTTTGAAGTTGATGAGTATTACCTTGATTGTGATGATGGTATCACAGGATATATATCTTATCAAATTAAATGAATAAAATATATGCAGCTTTCATATATCAGTTATATCTAATTAAAGCTGAAAAATAATAGATGGGAAGTCATCCAGAAAATTATAAGAGGGGCTAAATGAAAGACGATAGTAGATATAATACAAATGCTTGATTAATTACAAGAAATACAGTGGATTAACTGCTCCATTTAAAAAGACAAAAATTTTCAGAATGTAAAGATCCTTACAATGATTCAAAGAAAAATGATGGGAAAAGTCATATCAAGTCTATTCTAACAAAAATAATTTTATTTTGTTTTATTAACAATAGAGAAAATAGATTTAGGGCCAAAAGCATTATTATAGATGATTAGCTTATATTTCTAAAGTAAAAATTACATTCACGACAATGACATAATAATGCTATTTTAGTATGCAAATAATGACATATCCTCCTTGAAGCATAGTAAGTGAAAATAAATATTAAATATTAGGATCATAAAAGTGAGAAAAGACTGCATTTATTTAAATATATTAATATTCATGAGATAAATTGCAAATGTACCAACTTGCAGTAATAAAAAAATAAATGTTTTTATATACCATTAGAATTGAAAACAAATTATAAAAGATATTTATAATAACAACAGAACTTTATAGCAATAAAAATTCTAATATGATATGGGCAAGTCTTTTATAGAGAAAATGGTGAAGATTTTGAAAAACACTAACAAAACCCTAAGTCAATGTGTTCTGTGTTCAAGGATTGGACAACTTATTGAAAAGCTGTTTGTACTCTCCAAATTGATACACATATGTTGTGTAATCCTAATTAAAGTTAATGCTTAAGTACAAAAATTGACAAATGATTATAATTTATACTTAAAATATTAAGGACCAAGATTGAGAAAATATTTATAGAACATGATAAACTTACATACCTATCAGAAATCAAAACTCATCTTAGAACTAATTAATCATACCAAAGTATTATTGCTTCTGAAATAGCAATATATATATTGCTATATTCACAATGTGGCAAATAGTATCGCAAAACAGAATAGAGAGTGTAATAAAAAGCCTACGTAATTTTAGATATGTGCTATCCATTTTTAGTAATGTTGCTAAGAAAATTGAGAATCTATATTTAAAAAGAAAAAAAATAGAACTGTAACCTCCTACTGTACACAAACATCAGTTCCATCCATAAAGAATGTGTTTATAGGGCCTCCCTGGTGGCGCAAAGGGTTAAGCACCGCACTGTGAAGAAATCTGAAGCCTCTGCAGCATGAGTTTGATCCCCAGCCAGCCAGGGAGCAACCCACATGAGGGAGCAACCCATATGGCACAGCAGACTTCTCCTGTCTCACCCACTGTTCCCCTCAGCGGTATAGTTCAGTCAGTCTGCCTGTGCTGTTCCCCAGTCTGTCTCTGGTGAATCCTCTCATTCCCTGCATCTCTGGCCTGTACCCCAGCTCTTGTATTCATAAATAAATAATTTTTTTTTTAAAGAATGTGCTTATAAACCCTGATGTCAAACTATACTATCAAGCTATAGTTAGAAAGACAATACGGTATTGGAATAAAACACACAGTTCAATGGAACAGAATTAAGAACCCAGAAATAAACCTTCATATATAGGGACAACTAATTTACAACAAAGGCATCAAAGCATCAAAGTATAGGTAGAAAAAAGGAAGGTCTTTCAACAAATTATGCTGGGAAAACTGATGGCCAAATTCAAAAGAATAAAACTAGGCCATTCTCTTAGAATATACACAAAAACTAACTTTGGAAGGATTTGAAACTTGAATGTTGGCCCCAAGTCATAAAATATATAAAAGAAAATACACATGATAAATAACTTTGAGGATTTGTGTCCAACAGCAATGAAAATCACAGTGAAAATAAATAATTAGTACTACATCAAATTAAAAAGCTTCTTCATAGCTAAAAATGAAAATGTAACTTACTGGGGCCTCCCTGGTGGCTCAGGGCTTAAAGAAACAGTGCTATCAGGCCTCCCTGGTGGTGCAGTGGGTGGAGCACCACACTGTGAAGCTGTCTGCAGCCTCTGCAGCCCGGGTTCAATCCCGGCCTGCTGGCGAGAATCCCACATGGCACAGCAGACCTCTCCTGTTTCACCCGATGCTCCCATCAGCAATGTATTTCATCAGCCTGCCTGTTCTGTTTCCCGCTCTGTCTCTGGTGAATCCTCTCACCCTCCCCCACATCTAGCCTGGACCCTGGTTCTTGTATAAATAAATAAATCTTTAAAAAGAAACAGTGCTATCAAGCTATTGCCAGCCACTGCAGCATGAGTTCCATTCCGGGCTGCTCCACTCAGCAGTGTATTTCAGTAGATCCACCTATTCTGCCCCTCACCCTGTCTCTGGTGAATCCTCTCATCCCATCATCTCTAACCTACCCCCCAATTTTTATATGCATAAATAAATAAATCTTTAAAGAAAGAAAAAAAAGTAACCTACTGATTCAGAGAAGATATTCACAACTCACATATCCAACAGGAAAATTAATATTCAAAATCTATAAGGAGCTCATAGATCTCAACAAGGAAAAAAAATGTACAGAGACTCTGAATAGACATTTATACAAAGAAAACATACAGATGGTCAATAGGCACATTAAAAAACGTTCATCATCACTTGAAATAAGTGCAAATTTCAACCACAATGAGCTCTCTCTTACAGTGTGATAATGTTCTATATCAAAAAGACAAGAACTATCAAGTGTTGGTCATACACTGCTGGTGGAAATGTAAATAGATACAATCAGTATGGAAAAGCTTATGGAGATTCCTCAAAAAATTAAATGGATTGTAAGTATTAAATTAAGGTAATTAAAATATAGTTCATAAGAACTAACTTATGATCTAGCAATTAATTTTAGGTATCTTTCTGAGACTATGAAAACACTAATTTGAAAAGATATATGCACCCCTCTGTTCATTGCTGCACTAAACGCAAAAGTCAGGATATGGAAACAACTATGTGTTACAGTTATCTGTCCTTAGATGGATGAACGGGTAAAGATGGTGCATATACACAATGGAATACTTACTCAGCCATAAGAAGAGAAGATGATATCTTGCTGTTTGTGACAACATGAGTAGACCTTGAGGGGATTTTGCTAAGTTAAATAAGTCAGAAAGACAAATACTGTATGATTTCATTCATATGTGAGATACAAAGAAATCAAATAATTAAAAAATCTTGTAGAGAAATAAAAAAGACATTATATTCAAAGTGCTTTTACAGGCACTGGGCAAGTAGTAACAAATCAAAAGAACAAATAAAACACTTAGATTATGACAACAAATGATTTGGGGAAGGCATTGAGGGTAGAGGAATGGGTAGAGGGCTTTGCTACACCAATATTTGATTTATCCGATGTATAAATTCCTCATGCATTTAAAATTTACTAGTATCCACTTGTCAGTCAATGTACTGGACAAGAGGTAAGTTCATAAATTTTTAATCCAGTTTGTACAGAAGTAGAGGAGATGGAAATGGAAGTGAAGGGTTTTTTTTTTAATATAATCTTAAAAACAATTTACTTTTTAAATTATTTTTATTTTTAATTTATTTTAATTGAGATAATATTTGGATACTCCTATCAGGTATTAACACCATTAGTGCAGCCACCACCAAATAACCCATATTCCACCACCATATATTATTGTGTGTTCCCTTCTCTATTTGTTCATTACCCTTCCTCATGTCTTCCATTCCTTGATGCTTTAGTTCTGTAGTCAACTGAGGGTTGTTATCGGACCTTTTTTTTTTTAGATTTATTTATTTATACAAGCACTGGGTACAGTCAGAAGCATGGGAGGGTGAGAGAATTCACCAGAGCCAGAGTGGGGAGCAGAGGGGAGCAGCAGGCAGCAGGCGAGGTCTGCGCGCCATGCAGGACCCGGTGGCCGGGGAGCAGCCGGGGATCGAACCGGTGCTGCAGAGGCTGAGGGCAGCTTCGCAACCCAGTGTTCAACCACTGCATCGCTGGGGAGGCCCTCTTATCTGACTCTTAATTTAGTTATTTTATATTCCACATATTAGTGACACCATTCAGTATTTTTCTTTCTCCTTTTGACTTATTTTACGTAGCATTATCCCTTCCAGCTCCATTCCTGTTGCCAGAAATGGCATTAGTATCTTTTTTTGATCACTGAGTATTATTGCATTTTGAATATATACCACATCTTGATTCACTCATCTGTTCTGAGGCATATAGTTTGTTTCTATAATTTAGCAATAGTGAATAGTGCTGTTAGTAAGAGAAGTTTGAGTTAAGTAAATATGAATTCTTAAATTTTAAAATCAAGTTTTATTTACATAAATATGTAGTGGGCTATGCACAATCTTTTATGATATTTTAAGTTTTGGGGGCCAAATTAGTTAGGATAGATAATTTTATGTAATTATGAGACGAGTAATTTTAAACTAGTTTGGCCTCTTTTGATATTCTTTTACAAATATTTCTTTGCTTTTTGCAAGTAATTTGGTCTAAATTCCTAGGTGAGTTAAAGTAACATGAACTACATGTATGTTGCAATATTAAGGAAGATATACAGAAAACACATTTCTTTAAAAATCAAATAGATTTATTATGAAGAAAGAAGGTAACAAATAGGTATAATTAGAATTCAAATTTACCGGTGAATTAGAACTAGACTAGACCAGATAAATATGAGGCATATTTTACCATTAACTGAATGAGAGTCATGGAATTAAGGCACAGAAAATTGTGGCTTTTCTTTTAAGTGTTAGTATAACTCAAATTTATTTCCCATGTTTCTCCTCCTTAGAAGCAGGAGTACAAGTGCTTAATGCTTACAATTTCTTAGATAATTTATTCAAGGGATTTATTTTCTTTGACTCTTTCATTCCGCCATCAAAAATCTAAAAAAAATAAAATAAAATAAAATCCCCAAAGCCCCTTCACTTCAAATGAAAATCAAAGGAAAAAATAGAAAAATTTGATTCTAGCCAGTGTTGTTCTTGAGGTTGGATATTGTTCTCACTCTGGTCAAGTAAATTATCAACATATTCAACAGCACATAATGCACTTACATTTATACATTCATAATTTCTGTCTCAGTGACTACATGTCAGTTTTTAAAAGGAAATCTAAATAATGCTAAAAAGTATCTTATTCACATACCAATGGATCCTACTGGCTTGGTTGTCATGGATACATACCTTTTGTTTGTTTGAGACATCTATAAAATGTGTGCATATGAATCCTTGCTTACCATACCTGCAATGATGTTACAGATATTTTACAGTAGTAAATAAAATTAAGCAACTATGTAATTTATGATAAAGGGCTAAGCATATTTACCTGCATGCATTTTAATAAATAGGTTCTTACTGACTTTTAAAATAAAAAAAAACTACTATATTGTTCAAGGAGGAATGTGGTTTACGAGACTACCTGTATACCTTGTAAGGTTATATTACACAGAGTACGGGAAATCATCAAACCTTGAGAAAAAATAAAATAGGATGCTATACCTATTTAAAAATAATATTCATGCTTCTCAAGAGAGAGTGTTTTTATTATAAAAATTCAACAATATAGGTATTTTACCCTCAAGATATCCAATGTCCTATTCTCACACTCAATCTCTTTCTGTTTCTCATGTGTCATAATAACATCATCTTTATGTGTTAGTAGGTGTCATGAAAAAATATATATTACAATCTTCAAGTGCTAAAAGAGCAAAGCTTAAAGCTAGAGCTATATTTTTCCCATCTAAAAGTCACTGACACAAAAGAAAAAGATGAACAAAGAGCTATGAATGTATGCATTGGATTGGAGCTTCTGGAAGTTATATGTTACTTTGTTCAAAAGCACAAACCACAAAAATATCTTAATGTCACCCCTATTGAGAGGTCAGTGCTGTTTTGGCAGTCACTCGGCCTTGATTTAAACATACACACACACACACGCACGCACGCACGCACGCACGCACGCACACAGAGAAAGTTCAAGCTAGAGTAATTCGCATTGATGTGCAGTATTTCTGAAACAGAAGAATCTTTTGACACTATTGTCATATTCTGCCTTTATCTGTTTGTTAGTTTGCACAGACTAACAGGTTTAATAACTTAATCTAAGTGAAATAAAATATATACTCTGCAGAGCTGTATGATAACATGCATCTACTGTTTGCATTCAATTAGGAATTATACTCTTTAACCTGGTAAATCAACATTCAGCATTTCTTTCTGCTAGTAATAATAATACAAAGGTGTGAAATCCTTTTATTCATTATGTTTTTAGATATGATTCCTCTATTCCTTTACATTAAAAAGAAAATTATTTTAAAAAGAACTATGTAAAAATATTAATAAGCATGACAAAGACACTTGTTAACAGTTCTTTCTCAACAGTCATGGAAATTTTGATTTCTCTAATAAAAATAAATAAAACGAACCATGTAGATATCAAACTGGTTAGAATAATTCATTGCAGTTTTAATAATGTGAATGTTTCATGTTCATTTAGTCTTGCTGATTATAATAAAAACTATTTAGAGACAAGTTTTCACCCTACATAAATAAGATCTTATCTAGAGAGTAGCTTCTGCATTTAGAGAATTAAGAAACTCATTTAGAGGGCCTCCCCGGTGGCGCAGCGGTTGAGCGCTGGGTTGCGAAGCTGCCTGCGGCCTCTGCGGCGCTGGTTCGATCCCCGGTTGCTCCCCGGCCACCGGAGGAAGGTCCCACATGGCGCACAGACCTCTCCTGCCGCCCGCTGCTCCCCTCAGCAGTGTACTTCAGTCCTTCTGCCTGTTCTGCTTCCCTCTCTGGCTCTGGTGAATTCTCTCACCCTCCCGTGCTTCTGACTGTACCCAGTGCATGTATAAATAAATAAATAAATAAATAAATAAATAAATAAATAAATCTTAAAAAAAAAAAAAGAAAGAGACAGTATTTACTGCAGTATTTTATTTGCCCCATGATGTGTTTAAATCATGAAATAAGAGATCTCTCAATATATTTTTGGGAAAAGCTTCTACTTCATATTTTTTTTCAGAATCTCATGATTATGTCAAGTACAAGATATACAGGTTATTCCTTCAAATTTTCTCATTCTATAGGAAAGAGTAATGTTTCAAGGCTCTTTGATGTTTATAGGTTAGAAAGTATTTTCTAATATTATGAGATATAATGAAACGGCTTTATTTAGAGAAAAGAGGGAAGTAAGTAGTGTTTCTAAAAGTTCCAGCTTTAATTCCACTAGTAATTAAAGTTGGAACCCACAGCAGTGTCCATTTTTTTTCCCGTTTCTCATTGGAAAAATGTGACAAATTTCCATGCATCTTTTATAACCTAGTTTAATTAAAGCTAAAACTTTAACAGAAAAATGGATTTAGTTAAAAATCTATGCTCATGCGCTGTTAATTAAGAGGTTCAAAAATCTACCCAAAACCTCAGCAAAACAAATATGTAAAAATGTAGCATAAAACTTTCTGAAGATTTGTAGTGATACATAGATCTGAACAAGGTGTGGTTGTGTAAGAATACCTACCAAAACTTAAGTTACACCTTGACTAGAGGCATTGTGTTTAAAACAAATATTGAATTGTTTCATTAATGAAATTTACTTATCCCAGAAGAGGTCAAACCTCCAAATTATCATAACGTTACCTACTTGTATTTTATTTCAGTGACAACTGATTCACTAAAATCATTTAAATACAAATAAGGAAAAAAAATAATGTATAATGTTAGAGGTCTGCAGTGGAATCTGTATATGGAATAACCGGTGTAATATTGTTATGGGGCAACCCCGATATAAAACGGGTTGCCTGGCTATGGGTCCTCACCCTTGCGCTTAAAGGGGACTTATTAATACTCCACTACAGACACACACAAAAAGTTTAATAAAAGGTTTATTTACAAGGGAAAGGGAATTAAGGAAATGTATAACTCAGGGAAATAAAGTCTTTAATGCGTCCTACCCAAGCCACTGACCTGGAAACCCAAAGGCACTCTCAGAGCTGGCCTCACGCTGCGAGCTGGCGGGGAGCCAAAATGGGAGATCCCCTCCAAAGCCCATGTGTCTGGCTTTTATACCAAATCTGGCTGCTTAACCCCATCCTCAGGTCCCAGCCACCTTCCCTTTGATGGTGATGGGATTTGGAGTTCCCAGTATCTTTGGCTTTGGCCTGGGGTGGGGGGTGGAGTCCACAAAGCCTGTATGGAATCAGCTTTAGGACATCCTTTTCCCCCTAACAATATGAGAATGATAAAAAATGAAAAAGAAGATAGATATTCTGGGCTTCCCCTGGTGGCGCAGCAGTAGAGCGCTGGGCTGCAAAGGTGCCTGCAGCCTCTGCAACGCTGGTTCGAACCCCGGCCACCAGCCATGGTCCCACATGGCACGACAGAACTCTACTGTCTTGCTCCCCTCAGCAGTGTATTTCATCAGTCTGGCTGTTCTGTTCCCTGCTCTGGCTCTGGGGAATTCTCTCACCCTCCCGCACTTCTGACTGTACCCAGTGCTTGTATAAATAAATAAATAAGTAAATATTTTAAAAAAAAAATTAAAAAAGAAGATAGATACTCTAAAGATATTCATTAAGATATTTTTATTATTTTTTTATTTTATGTATTTTTTGTCAACCTTTAAAATATATTTGTCTTTATAAAGTGTTCTACATTATCAGTACAAGGAGTCCATTTATGGATTTCTAGTAGATGAAGTCTCCATATGTCCATTTCTTTGTTACTTTTGATTCTCAATTATTCTGTTTTTTCCTTATGACTTTCATGATTTTAGATTGGGAACTACTCATTTTCCCCAAACATTAAGTAATAATTCTTTCAGATCTGGATGTGAAGTTGAGTTCTTCCAGATATCAGTTGTGAATATTTTTTCTGTTAGTGTTCTTATAGGCAAGCGATCTAAAAAAAAAAAAAAAAAAAAAAATCAAGTAAATTCTCCAGTTTGATGTTTCTTTGGACCACAAACAAATTAGGAATTTGAACTCCAAACACCAGTAAGAATTTGTGATTTCAAATGTCAAAAAAAAAAAAAATATTTCCCCTTCATTCTGTATCAGAGTTAAAATAAGCAAATTTCCTGTCATTTTTTTTTGAAGATTTATTTATTTATGCTACAAGAACTGGAGTATAGGCCAGAAGTGCAGGGGTGGGGGTAAGTGGATTCATCAGCGACAAAGCGGGGAAAAGAAAGTGAGGATCTACTGAAAAACACTGCTGAGGGGAGCAGCAGGTGACACAGAAGTCTGCTGAGCCATGTAGTTAACTCCCTGGTCAGGTATTGAACTCATGCTGCAGTGGCTGGGGATAGCTTGATAGAACTGAGACTTAACCCCTGTGCCACCAGGGAAGCCCTTCTGTCATTTTTTATTAAATGGTAGGGCTTATTTCTCATTTACTTTATCATAATGATGCAAGATTCTGCTTGACGTGTAGTCTAGTTTTAGATTGTTCACTTTAGACTGGCCTTTGAGTTTATTCTCTGTTTTTCACATCCTATGAAACTGTCAATGTAGAATCCTTAGTAATGAAGGTTCATTAAAAATTTAAGTTGGAGGGCCTCCCTGGTGGCGCAGCGGGTTGAGCGCCGCACTGTGAAGCTGTCCACAGCCTCTGCAGCACCGGTTTGATTCCCAGCTGGCCAGGGAGAAACCCACATGGCACGGCAGACCTCTCCTGCCTCGTCTGCTGCTCCCTTCAGCAGTGTCTTTGGTCCGTCTGACTGTTCTGCTTCCTGCTCTGTCTCTGGTGAATTCTCTCACTCTCCTGGGCCTCTGGCCTGTACTCCAGTTCTTGTATAAATAAATGAATCTTTAAAAAAAATAAATTTCCACTCTTTAAAAAAAATTCAAATTGGAGACTGCTTTGAAACTCACTTACTTCCCATAGTCATTGCTTTCATATGATATTGAGGACATGAGTATCACTTTATTTTGTGCCATATCAATAATTGTTTTTCAAAGGTAATTTGGATGTATTGTGTACTGTTTTCTTTTAAAATATTTTTTTAGTTCTTGGTTGGTAGCTTCTAGTCTCTTTCTTTGCAATGTGAAAAACAGAATACCATGGAAGGCTTTATTTTCCTTCCAGAGGTATTTTTCAGTTTTGTGACACTTAATTTTGAGTTATTGCTTCATCCATAATTAAAAATTAACTTGAGAGGGTGGAGCAAAATGCCAGAAGAGTGAGGACACTGACTCATCTCGCCCACAAACTCGCAGCTAGATTGCAGAAAAAAAGCATTAACTTCTGAAGGAAAAGCAGATGACCAATACAATAGCCATGAGTAACATCTGGAGGAGGGGGATCCCAGTAAGCAGTGGAATGGGCCAGGCAGAGAGCCCACCCAACTGGGTGAGATGAGCCCCAAATGGCCCAGCAGGCCCTGCATGCAGCAGAGTGGAACTGGCATGACTCTTACAAGGTAACCCATGGCAGATCTCAACAAGCCCTGAACCCTGGGACAGGCCATGGAAGCAGACTAGTTATAGTTGTCCTCCATAGAAATTGGAGTAGATATTGACAAACTCCAGGGTGGGTCTGGAAGGCATCCTGCTAGCACACCTGGGCATGTGTTTGCAAAACTTGGAATGGGACCCAGAAGCAGATGCTCCAAGGTAGCCCCACAAAAACAAACAAACAAACAGTTGGATGTAGTGTACTTGAGAATGTAAAAAGTCGATATTTTAAGCAAATTATATCACATATGGTAGGAAATAATGAGGGAGTCTAGTCATTTAAGACCCTTGAATCTACAGAATCATGATAATAATATGCATTGAGATTATATTATGCTATCATATGTCATTTGGAATAACAACAAGTCTATCAAAACTTAAAGTGAATGTTAACCAATAATCATCTACTTCTGTTTGTGTATCACTACATAAGCATTAAGAATTAAACACAATGGACAAGTGTCCATGCATATTTTATATGTTCTGACTTGAAAACTTCAGATTTCAAAACAAAAATATTAAATGTTATTGTTATACATGATTCACTAAATATCATAATTAAAATGTTTGAATATGTACATATCATGATATTAGGCAATGATATGAACTAGAAAGACTTCAGCTAAGGAGTCAAATTTGTATACTCTCTTACTTTGGGTAACATTAAAGAATTTGTTTCCAGCTTAGAACTTCTGGTAGAATAGAGTAGTGATTAAAGACAGGAGAAGCACAACTTAACCCACAGTAGCTGTGCGATGGTTGTAAGTTACTTATATGTCTGTTTTTTTTTTTTTTTCCTTTCCTCATCCATAAAGTGGAAATAGACCTACTTCATAGTAACAGTTAACAGTTACCAGCTACCAGCTATGCTTTAGGGGACCTCTTGTTTCCTTAGGCACTAATGGAGTTAATTCATGTAAAGTACAGAGCTTTTAATAATAGCTATTAGTACTATTGGTGAAATGGAAGTAATAACCCTTTTACCTTACACAGTGTACTTTATAAAGATGTTATGAGAATGAAAGGATATTTCCTAAGTAGTAACTTTGGCACATAAAATGCTCTTAGTAAATGTTAGTTACTGCCATTATTACTTAAGCTAATCTTTCCTTATACAGTTGATATATAAATACATTAAAATAGGAAAATCTCAGTGACTGTTCCTAAAATAAACATTTATAAGTAAAATGCCATAATATTTTAGACACAAATCTACATTTTTGGGAAAGCCCTTTGACTAACACATTTTAAAGATCAAAACTTAAATTCAAATATTTACAAAGATTGATATCATCTCTCCTGTCAGCACATAATAGTCAATGAAATCTCTTTCATTTGTGGGTGCATGGATAAATGAGCTTCATAACTAATTTTACAATTGTTATAAACATTTATAATTTATTTTTTCTAATCTAAGCTGGTGTCAAAATCACAACTAACATGACCTGATTTTGACATTTCATGTTTCAGCAATTTAAGGCTTCCAGTAATATATGTGCAGAACTTGAATTAAAAAAAAACAAAACTTATAAGCTTTGTGACATTATAATTTTTATGATGCAGTAGTTTTGACCTTTGGAGAATATAAAAAATTCAGCGATAACATGATCTTTATCTTCTCAGCGTGGCACATTGCTATATTCTCTCATTTCAACTTATAGTCACTGATAATGAGATATGTTTGATCTTCTATGCTTGTTTTTTAGTGTCTCATAATTAGAAAATTATTTGGTAATCATTTTGGAGTTGAAAAATTTACATGTAAAATAACTGTACTCCCATATTCTTTACTAACTGTGCCATCTACCTTTGTCTAGTTTTGCAGTAGTTGTTACTATTTGTTAATAATAGTTCCATGTGTTTTAGCTTATTTTATAGAGAAGACATCCTTCACTGACTTTTACCAATGTTTATTTAAAAATGCTGACATCTTTCTCAAAAAATCAAAACTACTGTCAAAACCACTACATCATAAATGTTATAGTGTCAGAACTTAAAAGTTTTTTTAAGATTTATTTATTTATGCATATAAGAACTGGGGTACAGGCCACAGGTGTGGGGGGTGAGAGGATTCACCAGAGACAGAGTGGGGAACAGAACAGGTAGACTAACTGAAATACACTGGTGAGGGGAGCAGCAGGCGAGACAGGAGAGGTCTGCCATGCCACGTGGGTTACCTCCTTGGCTGGGGATTGAACTGGGGCTGCAGATAGCTTCATAGTGCTCAGACTTAACCCCTTATGCCACCAGGGAGACCCCAAGTTGTGTTTTTTTTTTATTCAAGTTTTGTACATATGTTACCGGAGTAAAATTGCTGAAACATGGGGCCTCCCCTGGTGGCGCAGGGGTTGAGCACTGGGCTGCGAAGCTGCCCGCAGCCTTTGCAGCGCCGGTTCGATCCCCGGCCCTCGGCAAGGGTCCCACATGGCGTGACAGACCTCTCCTGCCGCGCTCGCTGCTCTCCTCAGCAGTGTACATCGTTGGTCTGCCTGTTCTGCTCCCCGCTCTGGCTCTGGTAAATTCTCTCATCCTCCCGCGCTTCTGACTGTGCCCAGTGCTTGTATAAATAAATATTTTTTAAAAATGCTGAAACATGAAATGTAAATTAATCTTAAAATTAGATGTTAAAGCAACCCCATACTTTTGCCTTTTTCAGATTGTCATGTAAATAAGATCTTACAGCATTTCTTCTTTTGTGTTTGGTTTCTGTCACTTAGCATAATGCTTATAACTTATGTCATTTACTATAATGCTTATTACATGTATTAGCAAGCACATTATTTTTATTGCTGGGTAGTATCCCTTTTGAATGTACCACAACTAATGAACATGGAGGTTGTTGTTAGTTATTGGCAATGATTGGTCTTCTTTTT
This sequence comes from Talpa occidentalis, assembly GCF_014898055.3. Taxonomy (NCBI): domain Eukaryota; kingdom Metazoa; phylum Chordata; class Mammalia; order Eulipotyphla; family Talpidae; genus Talpa; species Talpa occidentalis. The sequence continues at coordinate 51,255,731 of NW_023605305.1, forward strand.
CCTCATACCTACTGTAGGTATGAGATTGTTAGGTCATATGTTATTATTTTTTATTTTAAATTTTTAAACTAGAATTTTCATGAAATTAAATCTTTGTGTAATGATTCTGGTTGATTTTTCACTCCATTTCTGGAATTTTGCGATGGTGCCCAAACAAAAAATTTACTTCCTATCCTCTCAGTGTTCTTATTTTCTCCCTTCTCCAAAACAAGATAATTTATCTTCCCAAAGATCCACTGTTAACGTTTGTGCATATATAGCTCTGAGGTAATTCACTGGCATTTTATGAGCAAACATAGATTTCCAATGCTATTCTTGACTAGCAGAACATATTATTGTGCCACTGTATGAGATAGTCAGTATAAGTTGGAATATTATGTCAGAGAGACATCTAATAGGATGGCATAATTTCTTCCCTTTTTTGGAAATCTGTCAACTTTAGTAGAAAAAACATACCCTTTCTCTTCAATATGGAACATTGATCTTCACCTTCGAGTCATTCTTTATCTTTTAGTCAGAGAATTGAACTCTAGCCCAAAACTAATCATTATGAGTCATTTCTTTTAGAAGCCCAAGTTGAATCGAATTTTAAGATGTATTTAATTCTTCAATGGTTTTAACCTAATACTTGCAGACTTATATACTTTGGGAAAAATACTAAGATATGGTAAAATCAAATAGTTTCTTTCAGATGAGATATTGGCCAGCTTCAGTTACTTCTTTGATGGATTTTGATTATTTTTCTCTGAATACCATTTGATAAATGCATATTTTCTGCCTATGTTGCAAATAATTTTTCCTTTCTTAGATCCATGAGGAATTGATTACTGCCTATAAAGCTAACATACATGATTGTGGAAGTGAGGAGCTGTATCTTTGTTTGCTTTTTCTGGAAATCTTGAGAGGCATTATTTATTAAGAGATGAGAATGTGGTGCCTTTGGTGCTAGTGGGGAGATCATAGTAGGAGGGCAGGTGATGATGGTGAGGATGATGGTAATGGGAAAGGACAGTGTCTTAAGATAGAGCCATTTAGACCAGAGTTCCCAAATAATGACTGATGTAATGTTGCAGTCTCTCACTGTCTGAAGCCATAAAATCATAGCAGAGTCCTTGTAGCTTTAATTTCTTTACTTGCTATTCCAGAAGGCTGAGGGAGGAGTAGATGACTCTCTAATAACATGGTCTCTTGATGAATATTCTAAGCAGTTTAACTTCCCAAAAATGTTCCAGGCTCTGGCAGAACATTTTATTCAAAAGATCACATGTTATTGTATAATACACACAGAAGTTAAAATGTATTAAAGGTTATGTCAACATGGAGGAAAAACTTATATTCACCACAGGGAATTTAGAGAAATATAAACATCATTAAAAGGTGAATGATGACTTACAAAGGAAAGGTTAACATAATCAAATTTTGCTCATTAAAGTCTGTAAGGGAAAAAGAAGAGAAAGACAGCTTTCGTTTCTCAAAATGCCCTTTTTTTGTCCTTTGATTACGCTGAACTTATCTTCAATCTAACATGCTGCTTTAAAGTATATGGTCTAGAAATGTATTTGCTCTTGTCCCCAGCAAAGCATGTTGCCAAATGGCTTTAATTTGTTTTCTAGATCTCAAGAAATGTACATGAACTTGATTTCCTTATGCCAAAACGTTTTATAACTACTGAGAAATCATATAGTAAAATTAAGATTTCAAACACTTAACTGAAATGTTACACTTGAATCTTAGCAGTAAGTATCCTTTCCCCTGGTCAATTATTGTCTGCAAATGAAGCAAACATTCATAAAAATTTGGGCAGATGCTTATAATGTAGCAGCCCCTTCTTTATTGCACATTACTTTTGATTCTGGAGAATCTCTTTCCATTTGCCATGAATGACATTAAAAACACTCTCACAGTTCCCATGTCAATCATGCTTTTGATTCTGAGTGTAGCAGAATATGTCTATTGACCGATGCTGCTTCAAGGCAACGTTTAGTTTCAAGTCCTGAATTTGTTATTAAAGGAAAAGATTCATCTTTAGGACAAAAAAAAATATTTTAGGCAAAATTTATTGGCAGGAAATAAATGGGAAGACTGATCTATACCCATCATTAAGTATGCTGAGAACTTATATTTATATGTTCAAACACTGAAAATTGACTTGGTTCTAGCATTTAGTTCAAAACTTCAAGAATTTTATCACGCAAATACTCAGTAAAAGTGATTTTTACACTTTTTACTCATCTCCCATAGATAAAATCACCATGAAATAAAAATAACTGGAAAATTATTTTTAGCCTATGTAATATTAAGGTTGTTCAATAAAATTTATATTGAATTTACGTTTTTACGTTTTATTTTCCACCCCCTTAATGTTTTTCTCAATTAAAAAAGGCTTTACCAACTTATGAGAACATACGTTCTATTTCAGAACTGATGAAATCTTATTTCTCATAGGACTGTAGTTTGCAATGAAGATAAATCCACAAGCGACTTTGACATAGTGTCAGAATATGTAAAGTTCTGCAAAATATATTTACAGGTTGAATTTAATATGGCCTGTTTCAATTAAGTTCAGGTCTTCAGCACAGAAACTAATAGTTTATTTTATAACTGAAAGGGAAAAAATATTTTAAAAAAGGAATAGGAAACCTCATCTGTTTTTAATCAGAGTTAAGAAAAAACAAAATATGAATATGATTATATCTAATAGTTTACTTCTGTCTGTCACTTAAAAATTAGAGTGACAAAAAATAGAGTGACAGGGCCTCCCCGGTGGCGCAGCGGTTGAGCACTGGGTTGCGAACCTGCCCGCAGCCTCTGCAGCGCCGGTTCGATCCCCGGTTGCTCCCCGGCCACCGGAGGAGGGTCCCGCATGGCGCGCAGACCTCTCCTGCCGCCCGCTGCTCCCCTCAGCAGTGTACTTCGGTCCTTCTGCCTGCTCTGCTCCCCGCTCTGGCTCTGGTGAATTCTCTCACCCTCCCGTGCTTCTGACTGTACCCAGTGCATGTATAAACAAACAAACAAATAAATAAATAAATAAACATGCCTCTATTAAAAAAAAAAATTAAAAAAAAAAAATAGAGTGACAATGTACTCTGCAGTCCTGTAAAATAGGGTTCATTTCAAGGTTCTCTATCATCTCTTCCTTTCTCTTTCTCTCAGTGTTTTAGATATTTCTTTTTAAATTATGTTTATCTAGACAACATTGATTTACTACACTGCACATATTTCAGCAGTATATGTTTGGACCTCCACAGAAGTATGTTATCACACCATGCCCATCACCAAAGACCCCATAATCCTTCACCATAGTCTCTTGGGTCCTCCTTCCACCCTTTGCTTCCCACACTCACCCCTTCCTTCTGATAGCCTCAGTTCTGCAGTCAGATTTGAAGATTTGTTTTATTTTGGTCTGTCTGCTCCTTTGCTTTGTATTTTATCTTTCACATGAGTGAAATCATCCTGCATTTTGTCTTTCTCTTACTGATTTATTTCATTTAACATAATTCAGTATCAAGTCTTATTTCCTAAAACCTCCTATTTTTCCTACATAAACTACAAAATTCTCCCATTTCTTTTGTTTAGTTCTAGAATTCATTATGTCTCTTCCCTCATTCATGTCTCTGTAGTGTTTGAGAACTTGTTCCAGGTTTGGGCAAACTTCTATAGAGGACAGAGAGTAAATATTCTAGACTTTGTGTGCTGTAGTTTCTTTTAAAGTTACTCAATTCTGCTGTAGACAGATCTACATTTTAAAATAATGCTTTTTATATACAATTCTAGAATCTGTTTGGTATAGTGGGTAACATTTTGCCAGTTACAACATGGGCACCTAACTCGGTTTTGCAGACACCTAATCCTTTATCTTTGGAAAGGTGCTGTCTATAATTCTCAAGTAAAAGCAGTTATTAAGTAGATAAACATGAGGGTATGCATATCTTGTAGGGCTCTTGATGGAAGCTAAACATCAAAACCAAAGCCAGCCAAATGGAGTCTAATCTATATCTTGTTGGTGCTCTCCTTCTGACAGACTGGCCTTTTAACATGTTTTTCTCCATACAGAAGCTCAGTTGCAGGCAGTGCCACCTTCCAAGATGGAGTGGGTGACCCTGAACAGAAAATCAGTCATAGCCAGTATGTAAACTGAGTGTGCCTGTATTATTTTAGTTATTTTACCTGTCAGTTCTAGAATTTCCTTTTTTTTTCCTTTTCATTCTTTCCATTTTTTTGGCTGAGATTCCTATATTTGTTAACTCATAAATGCAATGTTTTCTTTTAGTTTATCATTTTTAGTTACTTGAATTTTTCTCTTTTTTATTTAAAGTGTTTGGTTTATCTGGGGGCATATAGGGGATTATAACTATTAACTACGTTATTATTCTGTGGATAGTGTGTTCCTCTTCTGTTAATTTAATATTTCTTTATGTCTAGTAAATTTTTGTGGCATATGGCTTTTGTTAATATGCTGTAAAGAATTTTAATTCTGTTCTATTCTTGTAAAGATTTTTGATTTGTTCTCATGCAGATTAGTTTAATCACTCTGTACTTATATAGGCTTGGTTTGATTTGTTAGGGCAGAACTTTGAAACACCTAAGGTGTTCCCCATGTTTTATAACTTAACTAGGGCTAACAATGAAATTCTTTCTCTCCTTAGGATTTTGTCAGGATTTAGTTTTATTGTATTATATTGTGTTGGTTGACTGGCATAACATTGTATTAGAACACAAAAGTTTCAGGTGTCAATCATTGAAAATCAACATCTGCATATACTACATGAATTTCACTCCTAATCCAGCTTTAGATTTTGTCAGTGGGGCCTAGGTTGTAGTTATTTATTTATTTATAAAAGAACCGGGGTACAGGCCAGATTTATGGGAGGGTGAGAGGATTCACCAGAGACAGAGCGGGGAACAGAACAAGCAGACTGATGAAATGCAGTGCTGAGGGGAGCAGTGGGTGAGACAGGAGAGGTCTGCTGCGCCATGTGGGATCTTCGCTGGCAGGCCGGCATCAAACCAGCGCTGCAGAGGCTGGGGACAGCTTTACAGGATGGTGCTCAACTGCCTGCGCCACCAGGGGAGGCCCTAGGTTGTAGTTTTTACTCTTACAATGAGGCCTTTCTAGTGTCCCAGTTGGATGAAAAGGGTGTTGCTAACAAGGTGTAACCAAACTCTCTCCACTTAGGTTGGCTTGTACCTTGAGCTTCCTCCAGCATTGTTTCTTTGTTAAAGAGATAGCAGCTGTTTTCTCAGCCTTTTTTTAAAGATCTATTTATTTATGCATACAAGAGCTGGGGTACAGGCCACAGGTGTGGGGGTTGAGAGGATTCACCAGAGAAAGAGTGGGGAACAGAACAGGCTGATTGACCGAAGTACACTGCTGAGGCGAGTAGTGGGTGAGGCAAGAGAGGTCTACTGTGCCATGTGGGTATCACCCTGGCTGGGGATCGAACTCATGCTGCAGAGGCTGCAGACTTCATAGTGCTGCACTCAATCCCCTGTGCCATCAGGGAAGCCCTTTTTCAGTCTTTTCTAATAAGCATTTTGATAAGCATAGCCTAGATCTCTGCCAAAGACTTATAGGAAACTTCTCATTTTTCTGCCCTCTTTCCTGTGAAGTTTCCTCTTTTTACTGCATTGATCTGCATCTTTCAACAACTTGAACTTCCTTCAACTCTAGTCACTATCTTCTTAACTAAACAGTACCACTGTGTCCTAATTGAACTCTGCACCAAAGTTGCTGTCCCTAACTAAGCACACACAGAACTCACCTCATAGGTCCTCATCTCTGCATTAATAGTCTTGCTGCTTGCTATGGAATACCTGAAACCAAAAACTTCATTTATTTGTTCATTTGCTGGTTGTTTACTGTGGGAGAGCCAATAATTATGTTAGATACAAATTACCTTCATATAACTAGAGATAGATGTTACTTTGGCATTTTTAAAAATTACATAAATAGAGTTATTAAATAGATATTGAGTGTCAGTTAAGATCCATCCATGTTGTCATAAGTAGCTAGCCATTGTTTTGATGTAAGATATGAATATACCACCATAGAAAAAAATTGTTATTTTATTGATACACTTTGGGAATTTTCTTTTCAAAATTAGACTTTTATTTGTAATCCTACATGAAAAAAATTATATTTTCCACAGTGCTTATATGTACATATCATTCTCTCTTTGTATATGTGTGTGTGCATAAATGTGTGAGTGTGTGTTTATGAGTGCAATTTCTTGGTTGTAGTGTCTATGTGTTGCCCATTTTGCATGGTAGCAGTAATCCATTGTCCTAAGTTGCTATCATAATTTATTATCCTTGTGAACAGAATGTTAGCATTCTTATTCCATATCCTTGCCAGTGCTTGATGTTTTCTGAACTTTTAATTCAGGTTATTTGATGTACATTATTTTATTTTTAAAATCCATGTTTCATAGCTTTAAATTACGTCCTTAGTAACATGTAAAAGAAAACAAACAAGAAATGCATGAATAATTGTATTATTTAAGAGTCTTTATATTTGAATAAAAAATGTTCTTAATCATTATGAATTAGGTTACAGAATTTCAGGAAAACATTACTTCAACAAAAATTATTTAATTCAAGCATCCCCAGTGGTGCAGGTGGTTGAGCGCAGCGCTGTGGAGCTGAGCGCAGCGCTGTGGAGCTTTCCACAGCCTCTGCAGCTCAGGTTCGATTCCCGGTAGGCCAGGGAGATTCCCACATGGCGCAGCAGACCTGTCTCACCCACTGCTCCCCTCAGCAGTGTGTCTCATCAGTCTGCCTGTTCTGTTCCCTGCTCTGTCTCTGGTGAATCCTCTCACCTTCCTGCGGCTCTGGCCTGTACCCCAGCTCTTGTATAAAAATAAATCTTAAAAAAAAATAATTCAATAACAATAACAATTATTTTCCATTTGACCATTTTCACAGCCATCATAATAGATTATCTGCTTAGTTTTCTACTCCTATCGAGAGACTAATTTATGTTAACTAAAGTAACTGTATACAGTATGGTTATACCTTCTTGACCAGTTCTTTCCACATCTGTTTGTTGCCTTTGAGAAAGACACATTAACAACTTGCCCTGAGCTGCAGATTTTGCCAGTGACTTGCTGCCAATTGGGTATTAAAGGGAATTGGGAACACATGTTTTGTTTTAAAAATCCCTAACAATTTGGACTGGTTGCTTTGAACTGGACTAATTGACACTCAATCATTGTCATGCTGCCTTGCCTATGTGTGATAATCATTTGGGGGACAATAGTTTGCAAGTTGCACTTCATGACTTTGGATCTGAATGGCAGTATCAAAGTAAGTGCTGCCATCTGACCCATTTCACAATGGAATAGGAAATGCAGCTCTTATTGAAAATCTCCTAACTGTACTAATTTATATTCATCTGATAACCCATTGAGGGGGAAATGGGAATGAGCTGGCAGGTGGCCTTTCAGATATAAAGGGCACATGGCAAACTGGTTGTTTGTTGCTTACCCACACTGGAATACTAAAGATATCGCCGAATATGCATAATTCTAGATTTTCAGTTTTTTATTCTGATCAGTCCTCTATTCATAATCTAAAAATTATAATTTAGAAATCTTCTTACATAAGTGAGACTCATTTGTGTGTATTTAATACATTTATGAACATAACATATGGTTTGTTCTTAACAGCTCATGTCAGAATCGGAGCTAAGATTACTGTATTATCATTTATGCAATTTTAATGCATAAAATTTTTGTGGGTTTTTTCCCAGCTTAATGAATGAAAACTAAGCCATTCATTTTCTTTAGGCACTGGCTCTCATGTTTTCATAATGCTGGCACAAAATGATTGGAAATCATCCTTTTGAATTATGATTTTTTTAATTGCATAATATTTTAAGGTAATAGTTGACATTATATTTGATTTAGGAATATAGTTCCCCACCACATTTTGCACCATATCATCCAACATCCCCCTCTCATAGCTTTAATTTCTGAAGTCAGATTTCTAGAGTTTTAGTTCAGTTTTGTCTGTTCCTTGTTTTGTTTCTTTTATTCCACATATTAGTGGAATCATCTGGTATTTGCCTTTCTCCTGACTTATTTTGTTTAACATAACTTTTCCCATCCATGTTGTCCCAAATGGCAAAACTTCATGTTTTTTATGGCTGTTATTTCAATTATGAACTTGAAAATATTTCTGATACATTTAAACCAAAATGAGAAATGTTATTTGTCTGAAAATCATAATGAACAAGTATCTTTCTTTCATTATGTGCATAAATAAGACAGACACATATACAACCACTCCTAAATTCAAATGAAGGTAGTTCTCTACTTTTGTTTTGTTATAACCAAATTTGAAGTACTTCCTTTGTTTTATGCTTAGCATTGTACTCATCTAATAAAACAGAAATAACCCTTATTACTCTTCAAGGTGCATTTTCTTCAATTTTTACACATTAGGTTGAGAAATAGCTCTTCTGCTTCATTAGTTGTTTTCTTAATTGATTTAACCTAATTGTTATTTAAAGTAAAATGTCAACATCTTAATTTTTAATGCAAATTTATTCATGTACTTCTTATACATACCTGATATATAATCACTCTGTTAAAAACACAATATGACAAGTTACTGACCAATGTGTTTCTCTTTGTGCAGAACTGTATTAGTGGTAGTGCCAATTTAATTTTTAAATATTTAAAAGTATCAAGGTGTTAATAATTAATGTAATATAAATAGGAAGGAAATAAAAAAGACAAACAACTTCTTACCTTCACTAAGTATAAAATGCCCTAGTTGTGATTAATAGGAGGATTTAAAGTAGAGGAATTTTAAAACATAGTAACAACAGCAATGGTTTAAATTATACTATATCCTTGGAGCTTTGCTAATCAGCTTACATGCTTATTTTATTCAAACCTTGCAACAACTCTATGAAATATTACTTTTACTATCTATGTTTTGTGTGTGTGTGTGTGTGTTTAGCTGTACATTACTCAGATATGCAGAAGTAGCACTAGGCATAAATCTTATATTTTACAGGTGTAGTTTTGGGCAACTAACTTCACCAGGGTGACATAGTCCATAAATTGAAGAACTGGGATTTGACCTCAGTTTGTCAGATTTCATTTTTTTCACTGTCAACAAACTGACCACCACTGAGGGAGTATTTGCTATGAATATGAGTATGGAGACTGAAAGGAACAAAGACAGCTAAAGGAATGAGAATGTCTGGATTGCCTAGAACTGTGCTAGACAACCAACATATTTTTAGAAATAAACTAAGACTAAATCTAATGCTTATTTCCTTGACATAAAAATCCTGAATTAAAAAATAGTGAAGCGGGACTCCCTGGTGGTGCAGGCAGTTGAGTGCCACGCATGTGAGGCTGTCCGCAGCCTCTGCAGTGCTGGTTTGATCCTGGCCTGCAGGCGAGGATCCCACATGGTGCTGCAGACCTCTCCTGTCATGCCCGCTATTCCCCTCAGCAGAGTATTTCATCAGTCTGCCTGTTTTGTTCCCCATTCTGAATCTGGTGAATTCTCTTACACTCCCGCACATCTAGCCTATACCCTAGTTCTTGTATAAATAAATAAATAAACAAACAAATCAATCAATCAATCTTTAAAAAAATAGTGAAGCTTATTTTTGCAGTAATGTAAAATGAGAATTTCATATCAAAGTTATTTTGAATTTTAACATCATTATATTTTAATTTTACTATTGCTACATTGTTCAACTTACCAAGTTGTATTGTGTGTGATCTGAAAAATAAAGTGTACTTATAAATTATAAAGACTTCAGGTAACAGATACTCAACTCATATTTGTTGAAAATTTTGAATGAAGATATAACCTGCTATAACCATATCAGTTATTTAGTAATACAACTTAGGTAATAATCATAAAGTCAGTCATGATCCATTTTCCTTCTATAATCTGACTCTGATATTAACTTTGCTAGCTTTCCTAATTACTGTAGCTATTCATGTTTCATGCATATAAAATGTTGAAATCTCTATACTTTTGTGCTGCAAGACAATTTTGTGTTGAACACAGATCTTTAAAATTATAAAATATTGAAGTATATTTCACACTATCATTTGGATACTGTTATTGCTTAATATGAATTTATTGTAGAAAATATAGCATAGTAACTTTGTAATCAAAATTGCTTACAAAGCATTTTTAGGAACACATACATATAAATTTTAATTAATATTTTAGTATTACTGTTTTATAATACTATTTATAATACTATTAAACAAATAATCTTTTTACTATTTAGTATTCAAGTGGAATTATTTTTTGGTTAATCAGAAAACTTTAGATACCCCTCAAGTATTACTTATACTCTACTCTGTGAGTGATTGCTGTTTTAGTAATGGGCTATATTTTGTACAAGAAAACAAAAAGGGATAAAGGAAAGTAGAAAGTGGTAAAGGAAAATAGAATACTGGACACTAAGCTATTCAGTTGTAAAACTTATTAGCTCTATGATCTTGCACAAATCTTGAATTTTGCTGTAGGTTGATTTGCTTGTCTTTAAATTAAAACATGGTATTTAATGAGTCACTTGTTCATTAAAATGAAATATACTGTTTATATAAAACAAGTTATAATATATCTATCTAGTGGAATTATGTAAAAAATCTTAGGTATGAAACTAATAAGGTACCAAAACTTACAGACTATTTTTAATATAACAATGTTTAATCATCCACCAACATCTGCTTCTTAGTGAAACCTATTGATGTGAACAGCACTATGTCAAGGAATATCAGGGATACGACCATTTGTTGAACATATTTTACCTGTAAGGTCACTGTAGTGAGTGTATGTCAATTTTAAAAGTAGACATAAAAAAGAATTAAAGAAGTAGTTTCTGATAGATTTTTTTATAGAAATGCACAGAAAAAGATCAATTTCCACACTGAAATTTTGAATGTAGTTATTCAACTGAGATTTAAGGATTCTTTTGGATGAGACAAGATTGAGAAAGGGCATACATATCATGTGAGACCAAAGCAGTAAGTCTTGATGTTGGTTGAGGAAAAGAATGGAAAATGTAGTAGAAAATAAAGAAATGGGATGTGGCTTTTAAAAACGCTGCCTTGAAGAGATTATGCCAAGTACAATCAACTCTGATACAAAAGGACAAACACTATATGATTATAGTAGTCAAATTCAGAAAGTGAGAAAGTAAAACAGTGATTACCAAACACTGAGGAGGAAGAGAGAATGTGGAAGAACTAAGAGGTACAGAGTTACAGGCTGGGATGTTGACAATGGGAAGATAACAAAGTTCTGGAGAGGATGATGGTTGTACAACAATGTGAATGTATTAATGCCACTGAACTATATACAATATAATACAACAACATGAAATTTACCATTTTAACCAATTTTCTGTACATTGAACTCTATTGACAATTACTATCACATATGATTTTCTAGTTTGACTCTTGGAAAATGAACTAAAAGCAAGATCAACATTAAAGTAAATAGTTACTATTATGCAGATCAATGTAATTACTACTAATAAATGTAGTTTATTAGATAAAAGTTTTAAAGTATGGGGCCCATGGGAAAAAAATAAATCACATTCAAAAACTTAAAAAAAAAAAAAAAAAAAATAAAAACGCTGCCTTACCAATGTGGTTTTAATGCCACCATTTGGTAAAAGGATATTTTAATAGTCTCTTTTTTTTTTTAACTATTTTCTTTTTTTTAATACAAGCACTGGGTACAGTCAGAAGCGCAGGAGGGTGAGAGAATTCACCAGAGCCAGAGCGGGGAGCAGAGCAGGCAGAAGGACTGAAGCACACTGCTGAGGGGAGCAGCGGGCGGCAGGAGAGGTCTGCGCGCCATGTGGGACCCTCCTCTGGTGGCCCGGGAGCAGCCGGGGATCGAACCGGCGCTGTAGAGGCTGCGGGCAGCTTCACAACCCAGCGCTCAACCGCTGCGCCACCGGGGAGGCCCTTTAATAGTCACATTTGTTTCATATCACTTCAAATGAAACTGGACAGTAAACTGATTTTCCAATCAAACAGGCTACTAACATCCTTGTGTCACACTTCTCATCTCTTCTTTCACACTCTTCCCATCCTTAAAACTTGCTCTTCCCCAGACTTTTTTTCTTCAAGTTCCTTAAATAATTAAATGTCATAGATACTAGCCAAGACATACTTAAAAATTTACTTTAAAATTAAAAAAAAAGTACTTTAATATGTAAAGTACTAAATTGGTATGTCTGCAAGAAAATGTATGGTTAGAAGAGATTTACCATACAAGTTTCAGTAGGTAGAACAAACTTCACTAGTAAAGGTTTTAGAACAGTAATGTGATGAAAGCAATGTTTCTGGGTAAGGATTATGGCAATATTAGTATAAAAAATCTGGAAAATATTGAGATATGTTAGGAGTTTCTGGTAGATATCCACAAACAATGAAGTCTGGACAGAATGGTGAATGTTACAACTGAGAAGGAACACATGTAAAAGACATTTCATGATAATGATGGAAGAGGATGTTACCTGATTGGGTATTACAAGTAAGGGATATATATTGGGCCTCCCCTGGTGGCGCAAGCGGTTGAGCGCACGCCATGAAGCTGTCTGCAGCCTCTGCAGCACCAGTTCAATCCTGGCCGCCCAGCGAGGGTCCCACATGGTGCGGCAGACCTCTCCTGTCATGCCTGCTGCTCCCCTCAGCAGTGTATTTCATCAGTCTGCCTGTTCTGTTCCCTGCTCTGTCTCTGGTGAATCCTCTCACCTTCCCACACATATGGCCTGTATCCCAGTTCTTATATAAATAAATAAATAAAACTTTAAAAAAAAAGTAAGGGATACGATCTCAGTTTTTTAAAGTAATATTGAAGCTATTAATAAACATAGTTAAGTAAAAGGTGTTTTTAGTGAAGGTAATGATTTTCATTTTTGAAATTTTGACTTAATGATGGTGGGAGAGTCATGTGTTGATTTTACATCTATATTATTATTCTTAAAATGTATGACACCTGTTCTTCAAAAATCATAAAAGAACTGATTTTTTTCAAAGCACTTAAAAATAGATCAGTCAAAATATTATCAACTTAAAAAGCAAAAAGATGTGAAACACTTGAATTGATTAATTATAGGAAGAGACAAAATTACAGCTGGAAATATTTCTTTTATTCCCTAAGAATTAAGTAAATTTAGTTCTGAAGTAGACTATTCTATAAATCAATGTAAAATCTAAAATAAACTCTGGATTTTAAAAGTTTGTTTTAAAATACTGTTTATCCAAAGATCTACTTAGAGAAGAGTTGATTGTATGTTCATTATGCAGGTTGCAAATACGAGCCTTCTCCAGCTGTGAAATTTTGATAGATAAGCAAAAAATTTACAATTAATATCTTACTCTTTATAAATGTTATGTATAAATTGACTATTTAAAATATAATATTTAAAATATTTAAATTATTTATTATTTAAATATTTAAAATATAAACTCATAATATCAAATTACAGCTTAGTAATGCCATTTCTTTTGAGATGGTAACCTAATATATACCAAATAAATCATATGTGTGATTAACTTATTATAAGAATACAGTTAGCTGAACATAACTCCCCTCTTAGCTATTAGACTATAAACTGAGCATTTGGCAAATCTTGGATCAATTTAGTTGAAAATATTTTGACAAGAGCCTGGAGTATGTGTATTGTTGACGAAATAGTTTTCCATATGTTTTAGATTTTAGATAAGAAGCTCGAAATACCCATTTCTATCATGACATTTAGGAAACCTTAGTTATGTTCTCATCTTGATGACATGCTATTCTTTAAGCAAGTTGATGGCACAGAAATAAAATGTGGGTAAGCATTTGGAACTAAAGAAACAGAATTGTGAGTGAAACGGTTAAAGGACAAAAAAATGACTTGGCTATTTCTGTGTCAAAAAAAAAAATGATATAAATGATGGGTGAGTGTGACCCTAATGGAAACAGAAAAGACTATGGGGATTTGTAATAGAAGATAATGAGGGTATGAACTATGTAAATATGAAAGGGAGGATATTGTGGAGATCTTGGAAGAGAGGATCCAAATATTTAATATTTATCTAAAGGTATATGATGAAAATGGAAGACTCCAAAATAAGTCCAAACTTTTCAGCATGGCCACATGCAATCAGGGTATTATTGTGTAGAACATTGAAAAAGTAGACACATCAAAATGATGGAAGACTGGGGCCTCCCCGGTGGCGCAGCGGTTGAGCGCTGGGTTGCGAAGCTGCCCGCAGCTTCTGCACTGCCCGCAGCTTCTGCACTGCCCGCAGCTTCTGCACTGCCCGCAGCTTCTGCACTGCCCGCAGCTTCTGCACTGCCCGCAGCTTCTGCACTGCCCGCAGCTTCTGCACTGCCCGCAGCTTCTGCACTGCCCGCAGCTTCTGCACTGCTGGTTCAATCCCTGGCTGCTCCCCGGCCACTGGAGGAGGGCCCCGCATGGCGCGCAGAGCTCTCCTGCCGCCTGCTGCTCCCCTCAGCAGTGTACTTCTATCCTTCTGCCTGCTCTGCTCCCCGCTCTGGTTCTGGTGAATTCTCTCACCCTCCCGTGATTCTGACTGTACCCGGTGCAGTGCTTGTATAAATAAATAAATAAATAAATAAATAAATAAATAAATAAATAAATAAATAAATAAATAAATCTTTAAGGAAAAAAAATGATGGAAGATTACCTTAAATATAAATCAACAAGACAGAAGATGGGCCAATAAGTCAAAGAAAAGAAAAAATATATGTTTATAGTATTTAGTTAGCAAGATATATCAATCAAATAAATTTGGATAACAAGTGTTACAGGAATAGTATAGGATTATGGTGAAGGTAAGGTTTTATATAAGAAATTATCCTCAAACTCAGCAATGAAAGATAACAAACCCATGTGGTTGGTTTTATAAATTGCAGTTTTGTAACTTAGTACTTGTAGAAATAAAGTAACGTTTACTAATTGAAAAAAACATTATCTGTGGTAAACAATTCAGTGTCCTCAGATGTAGCTGGGAAGTGATTACTTCATTTCAGAAATACTTAATACCATCTATAAGTCAGAAACCAGCACCAGCAAAGCATATTGTACTAGTTCAGTTTAAGCCACTGTTTAAAACTGCAAAATAAGAGATGGGAATCCAAAAAGCCCATAATTAAATGTCTCATTTTTAAAATTATTATGTTGTTAGTATTTAAAATTGTTAATTTTCTTTGGTAAATAACTACTAACCAAAAAACAAAAGTTATTCATTTTTAAAACTTAACTTTTAAAAAAAAAAAAAATAAACCCTGCATTTATTTATTTTTATGTATGTGCAAATTTATATCATCTTTGCATGTATAAATTTATGTAAACACCATCACAATAACATACAAAATGTCTCATTACTGAAAAACAATTCCCTCAAGTTATTTTTTTGTATTTACCGCCATCCCTTCAACTCAACTTCTCTGTCCACTGACAACCACTACTTTATTCTCCATTTCTATAGTTGTGTTAAGTTCTATAAGTGATATAATCACATTTGTAACTTTTGAATTGGTATTTTCCTAGTCATAATGTTCTTAAAAGGCACTCATATTGTTGTGTGTACCAACAGTTGATTCCTTTATATTGCTGAGTACTATTTCAATTTTCCAATATTTGGATATCCCAGGCTTTGTTCAGCCATATCCACTTAAAGATAAATTGGTTGTTTTCAGTATTATGTGATTATAAATTAAATGACTGTATATTCGTGTATAGGTTTTTATATTCTTAATGTACTTAACATTAAAAAACTGCCACATGATACTGTTTTATTATGACAGTTTCATGTTATATATCCTTGACAATTTTTTTCAACAATTATGTACTCAGCTTTGAAGTTCCATTTGCAATGTCAGCTCTGGAAGACATTATTTTCCTAGCAGTGTTTGTATTTGAATATTTAGGTTTTCTTATTATCAAAGAGAAAGTGGAATGCCTTCAAAATTATTTAAATTGATATTTATTGCTGAAGCTAAGCTTAAAATATTACTGTATGTTCTAGCAAATTGTCAGTCAAATTTATCAAAAAATTAACAAATGAAAAACCACAAAGTGTGGTGAGGGTGTGTAGAAAAAAGGAATCCTGTTACACTGTTGGTAGGGATGTAGACTGGTTCAGTTCCTATGGAAAGACACATGGAGATTCCTGAAAATACTAAAAATGGATTCCCCATATGAACTAACAATTCTACTCCTAGATATCTATCCAAAAAACACCAATTTGAAAGGAAACCTGTACTTTATGTCTATAACAGCACTGTTTGTAATAGCCAAGATATGGAAACAAACTGATATCCCAGAACAGATGAGTGGATCAAGAAGATGTGGTACATATACACAATGGAATACTATTCAGCAATCAAAAAAGATAAACATGTGCCATTTACGGCAACATGGATGGAACTGGAAGGGTTTATTCTAAGTAAAGTGAGGCAGAAAGAGAAAGATACGTAATGGATGGTTTCATTTATGTGTGGAATCTGAAAAAAACAAAGGATCAGACAAAGATATAATGTAACACTGATCCTGACAGCAAACTGTAGATCTGACATTCAGGAAGAGAGGGGAAGGAAATGGGGGAGAACAGTGGGAGAGAAGAGCATGGAGGAGTGTGATGGAGAATTTTGGGTACTATGGTGTTGGAAAACTATGGTGACTGCACCTGAGGGGAGAAATCCTATTATGTGAAAAAATAAATAAGGATGTTAAAAAAAAAATAATAAAAATTTTACAAATGAATACAACATAAATAATGAAAAGTGGCCCTTTTGGCATTCTCCTTTACATTTCCTCATTAAAATGTAATGTGAAATATATTTTTCAAAAATTTTAATCATTGTTAAATTTATTATTTAAATTCAAGTATATGACTTGACAAATTGAGGCATGTTATCCATGTGCAATTATGGTGCGAATCTATCAACTCAGTTTAGCTAAAAAACCTGCAAGTCACCCTCAAATCTGTTTCATGACCTGTTGAAATGCCTCCATCTCACCTTTTCCACATCTTTCCTTTTCACAGGTAACTACTTACATGGTTTCTGTCACTAGAGATCCCATCTATTAAGTTACACATATCATTTATTTAGATATATATTTAACTTTTAAAGACACTTCCAAATTCTTTTCTAAAATGATCATAACATTTTACATTTTTACCAGCAGTGTATTGAAATTCAAAGTTCCATGTCCTTTAAAACTCTTGGTATGTAAAGTCATTTTATTTTAGACATATTATTAGATATATATGCTATCTTCTTTGCAATTTTAATTTGCATCTACTGGTTACTCCATATTTTAAAATGGAGTACAAACATTTTAAATTATGTTGTTAGGTTCATAAATATTTAGATTTTTTTATTTCATCTTGATGAATTGACCCCTTTATCATGTTGAAATACTCTTTGTTATGCCTGATATGTAGACATAGTAAAATCACTTGGAAACAGTTTATACTTTTAGGTCTTAATTTCAGACTGACAGTGTATTCATTTTCTATTGCTATATAACCCATTACCACAAAGTTCGTGATTTAAAGTAACATCCTTTAATTATCTTATAGTTTCTGTGAATGAGGTAACTAGTAATTCCTTAAACTGAGTCTTCTTTCCAAGATCTCAGGAGACTATGATCCTGTCTGGAATGCATTCATTTCTGGAACTCAGGGTCTTCTTACAAGCTCATGTTGATAGAATTCAGTTCCTTGGAGCCATAAGATTGAGATACTCATCTTCTGCCTGTCATGTGGGTTCCACTCTTAATTTCTGGAGTGTCCCTGTCACAACATTACAGCTTATTTTTTTTAAAGGAAAGAAGAAAATCACTCTTGTCAAGAAGAGTCTAGATAGTCCTTTTAAGCCTCCTACATGATTAAACCATGCGCACACCAGATAATCTTCATTTTCTGAAACACAAAAAGTCAGCTAGCATCTGCACAATCCCCTCATCTTTCCATTATATGATATCCTAAATATGAATTTGAGTAATATCACAGATCATGCCATACACAAAGAGATGGGGTTATGCAGGACATATACATCAGGAATCAACAAATTAGGGTATATTTTAGAATTCCTGCTACATTTCAGCAGGCAGAGGGCACCATTTAGTATAGGGTCAACTCCTACAGTATTTGGACTTCGTCCAATATTTTTAGTAACCTAAAAAACATACTTTTTTTTTTTTTTTATAAAGTTTGCCACTCTGGCTGTTGGGAATGGTTACCTTTTCTTCCCTAATTCAGAACTGTGAGAATTATATTAACACTCACTTTCTTTTCAAAAGCTTTTCACTGGTCAGCAATTCCTACAGAATATATTCTTAATTGCAAAACTTAAAATGATAGGTTCATCGTTATCATTAACCTGATTTTTTAAATTAACCTCAAAAATTATTTCCTTCACACATCAGAATTGATGCCATGGTTTTCCAAGAAGTCATTTTTTACTCTTCTGTCTTCCAAAGTTGTTCATGTTATTAACAATGTATAAAATATTCTCCTTTCATCATTCCATTCTCCACTTGTTGAAAGTCCTTCTAGACTTTATCACACATAATGATGCTCCCTTAAGAAGTCTTTCTTGTTTCCATCAGACAATTTTATAATTTCATTTTTGTTATTCTGAAGCTCTTAGAATTCCTGCTGACATACACAACTCTACTTTGTGTTGGACTTAAGGTGTATGTGTTAGACTAATTCTTTCAGAGTAGAGAACTTTTAAGATCAGTGAACTTTTCAATTTTCTATCCCTATTCTGCACCCTCCATACATATACACACAAAACACTGCATCCTTATACACAGACACACACACACACACACACACAATAACATTAAATATAAAGGAGTGAGGAATTGCCTCAGCTCAACTATATAGTGAGTAGACACGTGACCATGTAGTTCTCAATAAGCATGTCATTTTTTTCAGTTTACTGCATGGTTATGATCAAAGTGTAAGGGTTTGTTAGGAAATAATTATTTTTATGTTTCTACCAAATGGCTAAGAGGAAAAGTAGCAAAAGATATAGCACTTGGAGGGAGTCACTACTGAACACTGCCAAGACATAACAAGAGTTGTATGTGATTGTTTTGCTAATATATCTGTAAAAATTATGTTAGCAGTAAATAAGTCAATTTTTGCTATAAATAAGACTATACTTTCTTGTCAATAAATGCTCATGTAGGTAGAAAGATGGCAGATTGCATACATGCAACAAAACCAATTCTATTTATTAAGTTTAGGTATATCGAATGTTAAACCAATTATACAAGGAGACATCCTATGGAAGGAACAAAATAAGAGCATTGACAGATTGCAATACAACATGAAATAATAAACTAAAGTTTTAGAAAATAAGCTAAAGTTTAAGATAAATAAGCTAAAGTTTAAGGTAAATAAGCCAATGGAGCAGGACCTCTTCTGTGTGTCTGTGAATGTAACATACCTAAGGCTGAATGTTACAAACTATATGTATAAGATATTCCTTATATATTAGAATCTTTGAAATTTAAATACCATCTGTAAAAAGTTATTTTCTTAGAATTATAATTTTATCTATGTCTAATATCTTACTATGGTTCTGAATCAGATATCATCATGGCTTGTAAGAAGCTAATTGTGCTTAAAAAATAAACTAGACCAAAACTAACTGAGAATAATAAAAAGAAATGAATGAGTATAATGAAATCTTGCTGGTCCAAGGGCAAAAATAGAAGAGGCATGTACCACATTTGTGATTAAATAATAAGACACTTAGACTAGGTGGCCTTTTTAGCTTTTTTTCTTTCTAGTACTACTTTCAGTTATATATACCCTTGGCATTAAACTACTTCTTAAAGAATTCTTTTTTAAAATTTATTTTTTTAAATTTATATATACAAGAACCAGGATGTAGTTGGGGGGTAGGGGTGTGTGTGTGACAGGATTCACCAGAGACAGAGTAGCAGAACAGGCAGATCTACTGAAATAAACTGCTGAGGGGAGCAGCAGGAGAGACAGGAGAGGTCTGCTGTGCCATAAGGGTTAGCTCCCTGGCCAGGGATCTAACTCATGTCACAGTGACTGGTGATAGCTTGATAGCATTGAGACTTAACCCTGTTTCTCCAAGGAGACCCCTATCTCTATGATCCTCTAGAGAGCAGTAGGTAAGACTCTAAACTGTCCTAAATGGCATATAGAAAAAAAATATGACATTCCAAGTTTAGCAGCAAATGCTTCTTTCCAGATCACACTGGGACTTCATTGTACTTTCTGTAAGTCCACCCTGATATTGTTATGAAATAATCAATCCAATTCACTTCTGCTCACATTTATTGATCAGGGATGTGCAAAGTACTTAAACTGCTATACAGAAATGAATAAAATGTGATGCCACCCAAAATACTATATGAGTTCAGGGATGTGAGTGATTAATGTCACTTTGAGGGAATGCAGGTCGATTTCTCAGAGTGTGTTTGATCTGAGAATTGAAATAGGAACTAGAATTTAATAAACAGAGAGAAGGAGAAGAATGCTGAGTGAGACAATTGCTCAAGGCAAAGGAAAAGAAATGTGAATGAGACATAATCTGTTCTGAAAATAGATAGGTATATGGTAGGAATGTAAGTTGGCAAGGGGGTTGTCAGTTCCTTGCAGGTTTTATCCAGTGCACGACACTTGTTACTTCTTTATTGAACTTATTTAGTAGAATTGAATGTAATCCTAAGTGTCCACTATGTTCACTTTCTACGCAGCAGTGACCTGTTGGCATAATTGACTGCTTGTGGAGCTGACAAGTTCAAGAATGTGCACCCAAGCTTCATTTCAACCAATGAGTCATATTCTGTACATGACTGCAAATCATTCTTGCTAAAAAGGATGACTTTCTAAAGGTTTGCAATTCACACTTATGTCTACCTGATTCAACAAATCAAGGAGATTTTAAAGAATGTTTGTCACTTTTAGTAGTTTGACAGCATCCCTTTTATATCCAAGGATGCCTGCAGATAGTTATTTTGTGTGTATCATATGTGCTTGTGTTGTTGTGGCATATATGTGTATTCAACACTTTTAGTATTTTCTTTATCTCCTATCTTTTCTGAGGTCCCTGCCACTAAATCCCTCCCCTTTCTTGTAGACATGTATATACATAAGACAATTAAAATATAGTTATGGTAGACAGAAGAATTTTCTGCCTCCACCCAACCCATCCACCAGATATTCACATTCTAATTACCGGAACTGGTGAATATAGTGCCTTATGACAGAAGTGACTTTAGGATCTTGAGATGGAAAGATTGTTCTTGATGATCTAGGTGGGCCTGCTATAGCCAGAAGCTACCTTATAAGAGGAAAATGAGAGACCTAGTAAGAGAGACAGAACAATGGGAGGGCGGGTTGGAATGATGGAGGAATAGACCAGGAGGTGGATTGTGCTGCCTGTAGCAGCTAGAAAATCACACTCCCTAGAGCCTCCAGAAGTAGCATAGCTCAGCCAACACCTTGGATTTAGCACATAAGACCCATTTTGAACTTCTGACCACCAGAGCCATAAGATGATACATAATTTTTGTTTTAAATCAGTTCTTAAATTTGTGATGATTCCTTACATCAGCAATAGAAAATTAATATGGATTTCAAGTCAAGTAAGCAACTTAGGAAAGAGAGAGCTAACAAAGTATGAACTCCATCCTAAATATAGAGTTTCATCTCTTAGAAGTCAGCTGGAGGCAGTACTGCTCAAGCACAGTTAGGAACTTAGAGCTGAATACTTGAAATCCACTTATTTTGCTTGCTTTGGCTGCCAGACTGTCCTGGAAGCTGTGTCACAGAAGATGGCCTAGAAGATTCCAAAGTGGCAAAGGTCCTAGTGTGTGTTTTACAATGTCAATTGCAGATTTTCTTATTTCTTGGCAAGATCAGTGTAGTGCAGATGGCCTATCCATGCAGAAGTTGTTCTCCTTGTCCCATAGCATCTAGTTCAAATTGCTGAGGATAGCTTGCCCTTAGGGTTCCCAGCAATTAAAATTG
Organism: Talpa occidentalis; assembly: GCF_014898055.3. Classification (NCBI taxonomy): domain Eukaryota; kingdom Metazoa; phylum Chordata; class Mammalia; order Eulipotyphla; family Talpidae; genus Talpa; species Talpa occidentalis. The sequence continues at coordinate 51,277,780 of NW_023605305.1, forward strand.
CCATTCTCCCATTTGAATACCCTCCACCGTCTGGCTTGTAGCAACAGCTGTTTTCCAACTCCTGACTAGACAGCAATGTTTATAAGTGGTGTGTCTATGTTTGACTGGAGGTGCATTTTAAAAAGTCACCTAAGTGATCTGGTTCTAACACTGTACATTGTAACTGATTAATATTCTCTTGAGTGCCCTACAGAAATGTTTTCTCATGGCTAACCATGCATTCAGTAGGCACTTTGGATTTGTTTCTATCACTTCTCTACTGGCAGCCTCAAACCTTTTTTATGCTCCTGTTGGCACACACATGATGGTTCACAAACCATAGGGAAAGACCTAATTGTGGTTTCGTGGCTCATAGTTCTCCTCATTAAGCTAATGCCATCTTTCTTCACAACAGTGACAATTAGAACCAGGGGAGTGCCAAAAGTTCCCCTAAGTTCACCCGGTCTGCAAACCCAAACAGGCTTAATTACAAGTCAATGTCAACTTTCAAATTGAGAAGCAGAAATTGCAGCAATACAGAATTAATGGTGAACTAAACTTTAAAGCCTCCCATTGGATATAATAGAGTCTCACTGCCCATTAGAGAGGTTTAGGTTTTGTAGATTTTACCTGTTGCCATATGTCATATATGGTTTTTCTATAACAATCTTGATAACTGTTTTATACAATGGATTATTTCATAAGGAAAAATACCTACCATAATATGGGCAATCCCATCCTATATCAGAATGACAGTTGAACATGGAGCTCTGATTTTGGTTTGGTCTAATACTATTTGTGTGGCAGAATGAGGTATTATATTCACTTTATATTTTTCCTTCTTCTGCTTCTCACTTGTGGATAAAGCAAAAATTAAAGATTGTGTTAACCATAATGCCTCCTCAGGTATGTAGAACCAGCAGTAATTATTAGCGATGGGTGGGGGATGGGCAGGTGTTTGGTTTTGTTACTCTTTTGGATTATGTTGCAAAGATTCTAAAAGATGCTTCCTTCAGAAAAAAGGGAGAAAGCACAAATAAACAGGATCATAAATGAAAGAGGAGAAATCACAACGGACACAGCAGAAATCAAAAGAATAATCAGTAACTACTATGAACAGTTATATGGAAATAAGTTCAACAATCTAGAGGAGATGGACAAATTCCTACAACTCTACAATCACCCAAAGCTAGATAAAGAAGAAATAGAACACCTAAACAGACCAATTACAAACAGCAAAATTGAAATGGTAATCAAAAACCTCCCCAAAAGCAAAAGCCCAGGACCTGATGGATTTACAAATGAATTCTACCAAACATTCAGAGACGAATTAGTGCCTATCCTTCACAAACTCTTCCAAAAAATTGAGAAGGAAGGGACAATACCAAACACGTTCTATGAAGCCAACATTACACTATTACCAAAAGCGAACAAGGACAACACAAAAAAGGAAAACTACAGGCCAATCTCCCTAATGAACACGGATGCAAAAATCCTCAATAAAATTTTAGCTATCAGAATCCAACAATGTATCCATAAGATAATTCACCACGACCAAGTAGGATTCATGCCAGGGACACAAGGATGGTTCAACACCCGAAAATCAATCAACGTTATCCAACACATCAACAAAAAGAAATATAAAAACTATATGATAATATCAATCGATGCTGAGAAAGCTTTTGGCAAAGTGCAACACCCATTCATTATAAAAACCCTTGAAATTCTTGGGATACAAGGAACATACCTCAACATCATAAAGGCCATATATGACAAGCCAACAGCCAGTATCATTCTCAATGGTGAAAAGTTGAAAGCATTCCCATTAAGATCTGGAACAAAACAAGGATGTCCACTCTCACCACTGCTTTTCAATATAATACTGGAAGTCCTAGCCAGAGCAATAAGACAAGAGAAAGACATCCAAGGAATCCAAATAGGAAAAGAAGAAGTCAAACTATCACTATTTGCAGATGATATGATAATATACATAGAGAACCCCAAAAACTCCACAGAAAAACTAATTCAACTCATCAATCAGTTCAGTAAAGTGGCAGGATACAAAATCAACACGCGAAAGTCAGTAGCCTTCCTATATACAAACAATAAATCTGAAGAAGAAGAAATTAAAAAAAATCCCTTTTATTATTGAAACAAAAAAAAAAATCAAATACTTGGGAATAAATCTAACAAAAGAGGTAAAGGACCTATACAAAGAAAACTATAAAACACTGTTAAAAGAAATAGAAGAAGACACAAAGAAATGGAAAGACATCCCCTGCTCATGGATTGGAAGAATAAACATTATTAAAATGGCCATCCTACCAAAAGCAATATACAGATTCAATGCTATTCCAATCAAAATTTCAATGTCATTCTTCAAACAAATAGAACAATTATTGATGAAATTCATATGGAATCACCAAAAACCCCAAATAGCCAAAGCTCTCCTGAAAAAAAAAAAAAAAAAGAAGGGAATGGAGGCATCACACTCCCAGACTTCGAATTATACTACCTAGCCATAATCGTCAAAACTGCATGGTATTGGAACCAGAACAGACACACAGACCAATGGAATCAAATAGAAAATCCAGAAATAAACCCACAGATTTATGGTCAACTAATCTTTGACAAAGGAGCAAAGACTATGCATTGGAGCAAAGAAAGTTTGTTCAATAAATAATGCTGGGAAAACTGGGTCGCTACATGCAAAAGAATGAAGCTTGACCACTACCTCACACCATACACAAAAATCAACTCAAAATGGATTAAAGAACTAGACATAAGACCCGAAACCATAAAATACATAGAAGGAAATATAGGCAAAACACTACGTGATATGCACATCAAAGACATCTTTACAGACACATCACCCAAAGCAGTGATAGTGAAGGCAAAAATAAACAGCTGGGACTACATCAAATTAAAGAGCTTCTGCACAGCAAAAGAGACAATAATAAAAACAAAGAGAAACCCCACCAGCTGGGAGAACATTTTTGCACACAACACTAATGATAAAGGACTGATCACAAAAATCTGCAAAAAGCTGATGAGACTCAGCACAAACAAAGAAAATAATCCAGTCAAAAAATGGGCAGAAGAGCTAAAAAGAAACTTCTCTGAAGAGGAAATGCAAATGGCCAACAGGCATATGAAAAAATGTTCAACATCACTTGTAGTCAGGGAAATGCAAATCAAAACTACCATGAGATACCATCTTACACCAGTGAGAATGGCACATATTAAAAAAACTAGCAACAACAAATTTTGGCGAGGATGTGAAGAAAAAGGAACTCTCCTGCACTGTTGGTAGAGTGCAAACTGGTCCAACCACTATGGAAAGCTGTGTGGAGATTTCTGGACCTACTAAACATAGAGCTTCCATATGATCCAGCAATTCCACTCCTAGGTATTTACCCAAAGGACACAGAAACATCAATTCCAAAGAGCACCTGCACCCCTATGTTTATAGCAGCACTGTTTACAATAGCTAAGCTTTGGAAACAACCCAAATGCCCAAAAATAGATGACTGGATCAAGAAGATGTGGTACATATACACCATGGAATATTACTCAGCATTCAAAAAAGATAAACACATGCAATTTGCAGCAACATGGATGGCGCTGGAAGGGATCATGCTCAGCGAAATAAGCCAGAAAGAAAAAGCAAAATACCGGATGGTCTCACTCATAGCAGGAATCTAGAAAACTTAAATAAGGGACCAGGAAAAAGAATAAACTATAAGAAAGAAAATATCAAAATCAACAAACAACTATGAACAAGAGACAATCTAAGAAGGGTGGGGCTGGGGAGGGGAGATTGGGGTCAAAATAAGGGGATTGCAATTGTATGGGGAATATAAAAATAAAATTTATTTAAAAAAATAAAAAAAGGATGCTTCCTTCAAGAATAGACAGTGATAACTATTTCCTTTTTAGTAAATGGGAATTTAGAAATCCAGGAAGGGCTGAGAAGAATTTGTGAGATGTCTAGTAGTGAGTGAGAGGTCTTGAAAGACAATACCCCTCCATAACTAGCTGTTGGTAAGCACCACAATGAGAAAGTTAAAATATTTTGCTAAGCTTCCTGTATATTTCTGAGTAGCTGAAAGTAGACACGGAATACTCTTAATGTCCTCTACCTGAAAAGACTTTCAGACCTTGCTTAAGAATAAAAGATAAAAAAATATAAAAATTTGTGACCTTTTTGTAATTCAGTACTTATCTCTTTTAAATAAATATGACACTAACAAATCCAAAAGAAACAAAATATTCCTTCTACTAAAAATTAGCTATCACTGAGTGATCTGTATAAAATAGTCTTTACTCTGATGCTGCAAATTTGTGTTTCTGATCACTTTGGTAAACTATAATTCATCCCATTCAAAATAGTTGTTTTCAAGAGGAGAGGAAAAGAAATGCATTATAATTTCCTAAAGAACTTTTTCTAGACTCACTTTTACCTTTCTGATCATCCTTTACTAATCAATCCTAAGGAGTTATAATGCCATAAATAATGCCACTGGAGATTACTACAGGAGAGGGTGATATTTTCCTGAGTTTCACCACTCTCAAGAACCCCTTTATCAGAAACACTGAATAATTATAAAGCATGGAGTTCATCTTGTTCTCTTTATCCTTGTTTCTCCCTGAAATATGAGATAGATGGTGGCAAAAAATAAGAATTATAAAGGAGTCTGCAAATTCTAATTTTTAGTATCCAATAACTACTTCTTTCAAGCTAACAGCTGCACATACATTTTATTAAGGGAATGCATTTACTTAGAATCAATTTACAAAAATTAATTTACTTATTGAATATCTGCTATACAGTAAGTTCTTTGTTAGATTATTTATGTAAATTCTTTTATTTAACCCTCAAACTAGCCATTTACTTAAAGTGGTGTTACTCTTTAAGTTATGTTCACTTTATTCTTAACATAAAAGCAATTCATACTCATTGTAAAATTTTGGAAAAAATACGGAACAGTATAATGAACAATAAAAAAAATTATCCATAATGTTAACATCTAATAATAGCTACTAATATCATTGAGCTTATTTATATATGTGTATATATGTATATTTTAACACATATAAAACTTAAAATACAAGTACAATAGATATGAAGCATAAAATATAACAGAAAACACTTAATATGTAGCCAAGATTGCCTTAGTTGTATCACATTTTCTCCTGCAGCAGTCTTCAATGATTATGGAACCTGATCCAAGTTGGAGTGCTCTTTCCTTTACAGTCACTTTCTCTCCTTTCATTCCTTTCCATACATTTTTGTTTCTACAAACAGAATGCTGACATGCTGGGCAAAGCACGGTTTGCCCTGATTTTTGCTGTTTTCAAAGAATTTGACATAGCATCACATCTAAAATTTGCATAGGGGGGCCTCCCCGGTGGCACAGCAGTTGAGCACTGGGTTGAGAAGCTGCCCGCAGCCTCTGCAGCGCCGGTTCAATCCCTGGCCGCCCAGCGAGGGTCCCACATGGTGTGTAGACCTCTCCTGCCACCCGCTGCTCCCCTCAGCAGTGTATTTCATCAGTCTGCCTGCTCTGCTCTCTGCTCTGACTCTGGTGAATTCTCTCGCCCTCCCACGCTTCTGACTGTACCCAGTGCTTGTATAAATAAATAAATAAATCTTTAAAAAAAAAAAAGTCATGTAAGAACAGACCTCCCAAATCAAACATTAAAAAAAAAATTACATATGATTAAATATTGATAAGGTGTGGTTTTAGCATCTTAGTGGTAGCACACATTCAATACTTCTGATCATGTTTATGTGCTATTGTTTTCAGTTTCCAGTTTTTAACTATTGCAAATGATACTGTGATACACATAGAAAAATCTTTGCATATCAAATTAGTGTCTTGGAACAGATCTCTGGAACAGAAAACATTGAATCAAAGTTTTCATTATACTACAGCTGTTAATATGGACTGGTAAATTGTTTCTAGAAGAGTACCAATGTCTAAATCATCTAACAGTTAATGATAGTGCTTATTTTATTGTACTACCACAGAACATCATCAAAATCTATTCATGTTCTGATTAGATAGGTAAAAGTAACTATTTATAAAAGTTTTGGTATGGTGTCTAGTCCTGAGAAATTAACCAGATATGAAGTTGGAAACACTGGGAAAATGCCAGGCGTAGTTTCTCCTTTAAAATTGGGAAATATATTTACCACATAAGATTCATGCATAGAATTTAGTTGATTATTTGTTGTAAATAATCTCATGTAATACCTGAAAGATAGCAAGTGTTTCATAAATGATAATTAATTTAACAAATTGATTATTACTGAATTATGTATATAAGGCTTTGTTACATGGATTATCAGTGATTTTAAATTGCAGTTATTAATAATGAGGCTGAACTTTTCAATAAAAACTTATAAACATGTCATATGTCTGTTTACAATCTTTTTTTTCTAAATAGCAACTTTTATGAAGCCTTTATATAGAAAGCTGTAAACATTCTTAGTCTGGAATGTTCACATGTTTTTATTTGTCTTTTTTGTATTATTGGTATAGTGTTTTGAATTTTATATAATCAAATGTTCTATTTTTTCCTTTGAAGTTTCTTCCACTGCTTTTACACTAAAATGACCTTCTCTTTTATAAGATTAGATGAACCTAAACTTTCTTTGCAGATTCTTTTTTCATAATGTTTCTTAAATCACACAAGAAAAGCAGCTAAATGCTTCACTGATACCTATTTTCTATTCCCAAAGTATAGAAAGGAATTTGTGGGAGTCAGGAGGGAGTACTGTGCATAGTTGGGCAAAAAACAAAGCAAGCATTTATTGGAAAAGATGGAGATTTAGTACTTTCTCTCTTTTGTGTGAAATAGTTTTTTTTTTTTCAGTTTTGCATCTCTGTATTTATTCTTAGTAATTCCTCTTATACAAAAGTAGTGAGAGTCCAGTGAGATTGAACTTGATAATTGTTTAGTATCTCCTTCGCATCCTTCTGAAAGTAGCTACCATGGAAAACTTGCTATATATTTATCTAGTGATGAAGACAATCGTTTTGGAATATATCTTTATTTTAGGAGAGAATATTTAATGATTCTTATTGTTATAAGTGAAAGGTAGATGGACACCAGTTGCCCTTGGAGGAGATTCTGTGTGATCAAATAATAGAATGTATGAGCAAACATATATATTTTTTGTTTTATTATTTATTTATTTTTTACATAATTGTTCATTTTTAAACAATATTTGCTTCCCCCATCCCCTCAGGTGAAGTCCCCATAGAGTTTCCTTCACCAATGCTCCTGTGTACCATCACCTCAATCCCCTGTGCTCCTCTCTACCTCCCTCTGATCCCTCTCCCTCCTCTTCCCCTGCAGTGTGTCTCTGATTTATAATTGTCCATTTTTTCTTTGTTGTATTTTGTACTGTTATTATTTTTTTACACCGATGTCTTATTTGGTTCCCCTATATTCCTGATTAAGTGAAACCATCTGATATTTTTCTTTATCCTTCTGGCTTATTTCACTGAGCATAATTCCTTCTAGCTCCAAATGGCATGAGTTTATCTTTGCCAATGGCATGAGTTGCTGTAAATGGCATGAGTTTATTTTTTTTGATTGCTGAATAATATTCCATTATGTTTATATACCACATATTTCTGATCCAGTCATCTATTTTTGGGTATTTGGGTTGTTTCCAGGTTTTGTCTATTGTAAATAGTGCTGCAATAAGCATAGGAGTACAGGTGGTTTTTTTTTGATCAATGTTTTTGTGCCCCTTGGAAAGAGGAAATGCAAATGGCCAACAGGCATATGAAAAAAATGTTCAACATCCCTTATAATCAGGGAAATGCAAACCAAAACCACATTGAGATACCACTTTACACCAGTAAGAATGGCACATATCAAAAAAACAAGCAACAACAGATGTTGGGGAGGATGTGGTGAAAAAGGAACTTTCCTACATTGCTGGCAGGAGTGAAAACTGGTCCAACCACTATGGAAAGCTGTCTGGTGGTTCCAATAAATATGGAGCTACCATATGAGCCTGCATTTCCACTCCTAGGGATCTACCCAAAGGACACAAAAACAAAAACTTATATAAAATTTTTGAGGTACAATATTTTTAGAGCCTATGTGAAGTAACCACATATTGTATTGCTCAGATCAACTAAAAGGAAAGGATACCAAATTTTCCACATGAAAAATTCATTTGGAAGAAAGGGCTTCAAAGGTGAACAGAGTTCAATGCCAGATTCTAGCATACAATAAGGGAGAGGTTGGTCATTACAGGTTCAAAATATGAATCAGCTCTTGAGCCAGTTAACCTACCTTTATCATTTCATGTTGGGAATAATAGCTGTGCATATGCATAGAGGAGTAAAAAAAAAAATAGGAAAGTAACACCTGGGGAATAGAATTAAGTTAATCTCTTTTTAAGTACATTTCTTTCTTACTCAACTCACCTTTAACATAGAAAACTACTTATCGTGGATTGACATATTTTATTTTTAAGAGTAGAAATTTTAATTCTCTTCAAAAACACACCTTAAAAAATCAGGTATAACCAAAGCAGTCATTAATGTTCCCCCCCCCCTCTGCTTGCTTTCATTGTTAGTAAGAATACTTTCATAAACAAAAGCATTGGTAGTTCTCAGTGGTAGTATTCATAATAACATTTACATTTCCTTAAATTTGTACACTTCTTAAGTTTCAAGCTGTATTTACAGTCATTATCACAGTTGGCCTAATAAGAAGACATGTGTTAGCTAAAAGAAGTCTTGTTAGTCCCATTTTATTGTTGGGGATAATGAGTTAGGAGTTTTAGGGACTTGCCTGATACCACAGGAAAATGTGACCAATATGTATCTAGAAGTCAGATTGTCCAAGTCTTTGCCAAGAAATAGACTCACTGTGCTTTTTTCTTGATATCAGCATGTTTGTCTATATGCCTTGTTACTTCAGGTAGTCTATAAAATGGGCATACTGTTACACCTCTGGGAAAATCCACTTAATTCGAGAGTCACGGACACAATTTTTTTAAATTCACTTTCTATACTGTTTATAGCATACCAATTAGAAGAAAGATACTGACTCTAAAATTATAATATTGAGATATAAAATGTCACTTAAACTTGTTTAGGGGCCTTCAGAAGGAAAATAAATCATCAAAAATTTTAGAATAATTCATAAGGAAAGTTATTTAGATGTAGTTGGTAAAAATAAGTGAAATCACCATTAAATGCATCTTTATTAATGAACAAAATATATTTTCAGTCTCTTATAACAATATATTAAACACTTTCCTTGTGTCATCATATGATTATAGCAATCACAATTAATTTACTATCCAATAACATTTACTGAGAATTGGTATGTTCCAGTGCTATGTCAAGTGTTGGAAAACAATGACATATATGGCAGAGGATTTGTTCTCAGAGGCATGGATGCATGGTTTATTCCAAATAATGTAATCAGCTTCCCATACCAAGAACACAAGATACATCTTAGGAGGAAGAGTGGATAAAATTGAGAAATAAGAAAAGAGTCAGACCAAGAAGAGATTTAGAACATGGCAAATCAATCCTGGTAAATTGGTGACTTGTTTCAGGCAATGAAGGGTGAAAATCAATTTGTTACTTTGATGCAGCTTATATTTTAGATGATTAATTCTGGATTTATGGAGTGAAAGTAACATTAAAGTTGGTCAGCCATCTGAGAAGTTACTGCAATTGTAACTTTTAGAATTACAATTGTAATTCTAAAAATCATAAATTCTAAAAATTCAGCTCTCATTTAGATCCTCTCCTTCCAGTGTGTCTATTTATCTGTTTTTAGAACAGTCACCCGTGGTATAGGTGATATATGCACACATTTAGATGTATGTTTTTACATATATGCATATATTTACATTTCAAAACTGTGTGCTATATATGTATTTGTAAATTTTATATATGTACATAATTTATCTTCTCAGCTATTGCTTTTCAAACTTTAACATGGTTAATGAAATAGAATGATCAATAAGTATTTCTTGAAGAAATCTTAGTGTCATTTTGTGATCTTTACGAAATACAGTTTAGCTATAGCCTAATCAAGAAGCTACTGAAAATGCTCTGATGTGAGAAATAAAGGAAGTCAGCAAAAGAAATACACCTACATCTTTTAGTTCTTGTAAATTGGAGAAATAATTTTCTCTGGAGCACCTACGGTATTGCCTTGGTCCCATTTGCCTCATGCCGAATGACGCATATTAGTGCCAGTGACGGATTCTGAAATCGTCTTTCTTATTGACCTCATTTTCAAGCACTGATTTTTCTTAAGTTCTTTTCCTGCTAAGAATGGTATATTTCAAAAAACCAATTGTTGTCTTAAGATGGTTACCACAGGGCTTGAAAAATTATCATCTTAAAGCGAGTATGAGTAGCTTATCTGAAATAGAAAGTGTAGGTTACAGTAGACAATAGTGTTGTGTTTTAAATCTTCCAAGAGTTTTATTTTGTTTTTTTCCCTTTTCTCTTTCATATATTCAACCATTCGACCTTCCTCCTGTGTATGCGTGTGTGTGTGTGTGTGTGTGTGTGTGTGTGTGTAGAGCCCAACATTCAAGAAAATAATTAGAATAGTGGGGGAAAAAAAACTCTTAAGGAAAATAAACTGGGTAGCATTTTTTTAAGTTTCTTTTTTTTTAATTTTTAAAAAATATTTATTCACCTGTTTATGCAAGAATCCGGGTACAGGCCAGATGCGCAGGGTGGGTGAGAGGATTCACCAGAGACAGAGCGGGGAACAAACAGGCAAACTGACCGAAATATACTGCTAAGGGGAGCAGCGGGCGAGACAGAAGAGGTCTGTGCGCCATGTGGGACCCTCGCCGGCGGGCCAGGATCAGACCAGTGCTGCAGAGGCTGTGGACAGCTTCACAGCACAGCTCTCAATCTCCTGCATCACCAGGGGAGGCCCAAACAGGGTAGCTTTTAAGGAAATATTATTTGAACTGAGACCTGAGTGGTAAAAAGAAATGATAAAGAAAGGATAGGTTCAAATAACTAAAATGAAAACACTTTTGGGTATTTTTAAAAACTGAGAGAAGATCACTATGACTGGTGCTGAGTAAGCAAGGGGTGGCTTTGGTACAAGGTGAGTTGGGAGAGCTATGGAGGCGCTAGATTATCAAGAGTCATTAATCCTGTGGTATGACTTTTCTTCCAGTTATGATAGAAAGAAACTGGAAGTCTTTTTTTAAAGGATTTATTTATTTATGCATACAAGAGCTGGGGTACAGGCCACAGATGTGGGGGGTGGGTGAGAGGATTCACCAGAGACAGAGTGGGGAGCAGAACAGGCAGACTGACAGAAATACATTGCTGAGGGAAGCAGCGGGCAAGTCTGGAGAGGTCTGCTTCCCATGTGGCTTGCTCCCTGGCCAGCCAAGGATCGAACTCGTGCTGTAGAGGCTTTGGATTGCTACATAGTTTGGTGCTTTAACCCCTTGCGCCACCAGGGAGTCCCCCAAAACTGGAAGTCTGAAATAGACTTTCTTTATATATCACTTGTATATTTAAAAGACAGCACCTAACCCTTAACAAATGAATTTTGTGGGTTGACAGTATATTTGTTTTTCATTTTCCTATTGATGGTGAAGGGTTTCAGAAAGTATTTGCATTTTGAAAAATATAACATAGAAACTGGAAAAGCACCTGGTGCATCTATTACAGACATGTATTAAGATATATCAGATGTACAAAACTGCTTAAAATCAATAAAAAATAAACTCTGTAAAAGTGTGAAAACTTTTACTTGAGAGGAAAAATTAATTTCAAAGACCTTGAAGAGTTTCTTGTTTCACAATGATCTCAATAAAAAGATCATTGAGAAGCATTTTAAGCACAAGGAAATGATTTAAGATGAGTTTGGGGAGGCCATAATAGATAATATCTTATTTCATGTGCAGTAGAATTTACCACATTTCTTAAACAATATGTGTGTCTTTAAAAGAGAGATCTTGTCATTTGTAACTTACTCTGCTATCCGTGGTGATCCTGCTTCTGCCTTTATCATTTCACTGAGATACCTCCCACCCATGTGAGCAGGGCTGTCCCTAATAGCAATTCTAGTAGACACAACTCATTCCCCATCTCATTTTCCTATTGTTGGCATTCGGTAAGTGACCAATCTCCTATTTCTAAAATATCATTAGCTGGACCTTCAGGACTCAAGCATCTTTTAAAACTTCTTCATCTCTTCTGTGAAATTGTATTTTCCTTTTAAATTTGTATATTTAGAACTTCTGCTTTTTTTTTTTTTTTTTTTCTGAGAGTATCTCATTCTGTACACTCTCCTTAAGTGAAATCATCCACTCTCATGGGTTCAGTTTCCATGGTGGTCACTCCAAAATTTCAGTTCAGAATCTCTCCAATACTTCAGGTCTGAATACACAAAATATCTTCCAGTTTTTTCAGTTCCCAATATCCACTTCAGACACACTATAGTCATCTCAGACACAGCTGGTACAAATGTGACTTTGTGAGATTTCTGAACACATTAGTTCCTCAGCATACATTCTAGGGATAACCACCTTGATCCAGATTTCTCTGTCTCCTGTCTTTATGCAGATTCCAAAATTGTCCATGAAAGATTTGTCAATTTATGTCCTATATTATATCCCCAATCTCTTCTCTTAATACATCTCCTAACTCACAGCTGCTGCTACCTTACTCTAGGAGAACACCATTTTTTGACCCCCTTCAGAATATATGCCCCACTATATTCTTCCTCAACATCCTGTAGGTATATGTCATGTTACTTGTCAAAATTTTAATTGTGTAATAACTATCTGCTTTTATCACTGCATATTAAGTTTCATAAGGTTATGATCATGTCTATTTGATATGCCACATTTGGAACACCTATTGGAGGGTTTGGCTCATACTATGGACTTAACGAATATTTGATAAATAAATTAATGGATTAATAGATGAAAAATCAGGATTGTGAATTGTTCTGAGACCAGAATGAAAAATGGCAAATACTTTGGAAAGACTTTTTTTTTAGGTGTTGATTTCAAAACTGTACATGAATCCAGCCTATGTTTTTTTGCCATATACTTATTTTACCTGTGCAAATCTCACTTCTTAATATAAGGGGTTTTTGTTAAAACCTAGTATTTAGCCTGATAACTTGGAGTATGGAGTGATAGAGAAAAGAAAGAATATTATCCTCAAAGTTATTAGTACCAGGAAATTATTCCTAGTAATAGCAAAAAGTAAATGGTCTGTAAGGGGCATAACGAAACAGTTCTTTATATAAACTTTATTGTAGTTATCCTTTGAATACAACCTCCTCTTATCCACATACTTGTTATGATAATATTCCTTTGTATTAGTTGCTTTTCTATCTTTATAATTAAAGATATGGTTTAGGTATATATTATTAAATGTTTATTTTAAATTGCAATGAAACAAATAAAAAAGCAAAAACTTTGATAATATTGGCTTGGAATTGTATTTTTGACACTTAAATAGAAAACTAATTTGTAGGCACTAAGAATATAATTCATACTTAGTGCACCATCTTGCAAGAAGGTAATTGAAATGCCTGTATCCATTCAGTAACTCACTCAGAATTCAAAGATTCATTATATCTCTCAAAGCTTTATTACTTTATTGGTAGTGAAGGTGGGTTTTTATTTGAAAGAAATGGGTGATAAACAGTGTACTTGTATAAAATGACACCTTAGTCAGAAAATATGGAACCTTCTTATGGCACCATTATGTTCAGAATATGGCTTGCCTGGTCTTCTTCTTAAAAAAAAAAAAAAAAAAAAAAACCTTGAATTTTACTCTAATTTTTATCTAGGGGCCACCTACTTGAGTTGTTTTTCTTTTAAGGATGTTTGAATCTGTAATTTAGAATGTTATTTGTCTACAACTACTAATTAGTGCACACATCTATTAAAATTAAAAACCCAAAAAGGATACATGATGTCCTGGTACAAAGGCTAGCCAGTTCAACAGAAACAATAAATATATGTCTCTGCTTTTTTAAACTAGAAAATAGTTATCTTTTTTTTCTTTAACTGTCAGGAAGTGTGTATGTTTTTAAATTACATTTCATTTAACTTCATTATAACATAAAAAACTTACTCAACTATGATTCATAAAAGTGACTCCACTTCTGTCTAGATCTTTTTTCATTTCAGTTCTAAGTTGCTAACAATTCTCTTTTGTGTACATGGTAATATAAGTATTAAGCTGGTCTGAAAACAGGAAAAAAATCTCATAATTGCACTGATGTATTAATTTCAAAGAATTTTCAGACTCTAGTCTTCAATTTTCAAATATCCAGATTTAGAATATAGAATCAAAACTATGGGAATGGTTATAACTACTTTGTTTCTACTAGCTATTCCACAAATGTAGGAATAGCAATATTTTTGCTCCAGATATGGTATAGAATTCCATACCAGAATTATAAATTTTTTTTTCTTGGTCACTGTGCTTTTTGTTAACCTCCAAACACATTGCCAGTTACCTGGAGAGTCTCCTTCTGAACTGTATTATTTCTAATTTTTGTGATTCAGTTCCTCTATTGTCTCTTTTGTTTTTACAGCTCTATTGAGATATATTTCACATAACATAAAGCTTCATCTATGTAAAGTATATAAGTCATTGTGTTTTCACTAATATGCAGAATATAGAGCCATGAATAGAATATAATTTTAGAAATTTTCATCAAGCATAAAGAAAGCTCATAGTCATCTTCCTAAACTTCTAATCCTGCCAGCAAAAAGGCAACCATTGTTGTTATCTGTCTTCATAGATTTGCCTATTCTAGATATTTAGCATAAATGATTCATAAAATATTTAAGCGTTCCCTGTCTGTCTTTTTTAATAAGATATTTTTGATATCTATCCATATACTTCAACACTCCATTTCTCTTTTAAATGCTAACGGACACTTCACTGCATATACATGCCATCTTGTAATTTTGTTTAATCCATCACCAGTTGGTAGATATCTTAATTGTTTCCACTTTTGGCTATTATGAATAAAGCTGTTATGAACATTTGTATATAAATTCTTTATTTGAACATGTTTTCATTTCTGTTGGCTATATACTAAAAAAAGTAAAATTTCTGGGTCATATGGTTACTCTATGTTTAGCATTTCAAAAACCAGCTAAATATACTCTTTTTTTTTTTAGCAAAATGATTACACATATTACATTCTCAGCAGTAATGTATGAGGGTTCCAATTTCTCTACAATTTAGTCATCATTTGGTATGGTCTGTCTTTTTGGTTTTAGCCTGTTTTAGTCTGTCTTTTTGGTTCTAGTGGATATGAATTGGTCAAATATGTTTTGTGAATTTATTGAGATTATAAAGTACTTTTGACTCTTGATTCTACTAATACGGAGTGTTTAATTAATTTATTTTCTTATATCTAACCAACAGCTCAATACTGAGGTAAATTCCACTTGGTCATTGTGTATAATCTTTTTGTATGTTTCTGAAATCAACTTGTACTGTTTTAATTAATGACTTTTATGTCTATGTTCATAAAAGACTGGTTTATATTTTTCGTGTGATTTTTTTTTTTTTAGTTTTTGGATTTTTTTAATAGTTTATCACAATTTTATAGTGATAATACTGGATTTATTGAATAGGCTGGGTGTGTGATCAACTCTTCAACTTTTTGGAAGAGTTTATATTAATTTTTTTTAATGTTTGGTAGAATACCAGTAAAACCACATGGAATTAAAATTTCTTTTTGGAAGTTTTAAAAATAATTACTCAATGTCTTTGCTTGTTGAAGGTCTATTCAAATTATCAGTCCGTTTAGTTTTAGAAATGTGTATATGAATTTGTTTACTCTAAGTTATCTAATTTGGTATATAGTTTTTCATAGCATTTCCTTATAGTCTTAATTTTTACAGTGATAAAAGGTTGCTATGGGAAACTATAGATTAGATAATTAGATAACTTATTCCTAGAAACAAATCCCTAGAAAAACACAAATTTCTGAAATTTTTGTAATGATAGAAATGATATTCCTATTCCCTTACTAATTTAATTCTAGCTTTTAGTTAGAAAAAATAGACTAGATAGAAGTTTCTAAGTTTTATTGATCTTTTAAAAATCAACTTTTGTTTTTATTAATTGTTCCCTGTTGTCTTTATATTTCCTATTTCATTTATTTCTGCTCTTTTTTGTTATTATAATTTTCTTCCTTCTGTTTTTTTTTTTTTTTTTTTTTTTTTTTTAAGATTAGTTTGCCCTTTTCTTCCTTGTTGATTAAGGTAGAATTTTAACTTACTGCTTTATTATCTTTTTAAATATGGGAATTTATATATTCTAAACCTCAGCTGCATCCAAAAATATTTGGTTTTGCTTCATTCATCTTAATGCATTTTCTTATTTCTTTGCTGACCCTTTGATTACATAGTAGTTCATGAATTTCACATATTTGTGAATTTGTATATTTGTAATTTTCCATATTTTCTTCTGTTACTGAATTTGAATTAAATTCCATCCTGGTTAAAAACAAACAAACAAACATACTTTGAAACCCTTCATGTGACACCAAACTTTTCTTCTGTAAGCCTTTTTTTTTTTTAAGTATAAGCCTTTTTTAGAAAGATTTATTTATTTATGCATACAAGAACTGGGGTACAGGCCAGTGGTGCAGGGGGTGAGAGGATTCACCAGAGACAGAGTGGGGAACAGAACAGGCAGAATGACCGAAATACACTGCTCAGGGGAACAGCAGGCGAGACAGGAGAGGTCTGCTGCACCATGTGGGTATCTCCATGGCCAGTGGGAATTGAATTGGCACTGCAGAGGCTGCAGGCAGCTTCACAGTGCTGTGCTCAATCACCTGTGCCACCAGGGAGGCCCTGTAAGCCATTTTTATAGCAGGTTCAGATACTTAGCAAATTGTGAGGTATGTTTAGGAATTAGAAAATACCTCTTGCCACCACCCATGCATAGCCTCCACTGTTATCAACACCCCCACCAGAGTGTTACATTTTTATGTTGATAAGCCTTCATTAACAAACCATAATCAATAAAAACCAGTAGTTTAACCAAGGGCTCACTCTTGATGTACATTACATGACTGACCAAATGCATAATGATATGTATACATCATTATAATGTCACACAGAATATTTTTACCACCCCAAAAATATTTTGTATAGTTTTAGTTCTACATGTGAGGAGCTTAAAATCTTCCAATGTAACAAGTAAAAAGCTAAACAGACTGAAACATCAACAACTCTTCTATGATTCATAAAAGAAGGGGGAACACAGGGCAAACCATTGCCCCAACATTGGATAGACCAATAGAACACAAAGAATAACAACTTACCATAGCAAAGAATTAAGTGCCCAGAACTATAATTGACAAACTGCTGGAGGCTCGGTGTGGACAACTCTGAGAGTTATAAACCCCAAGGGCACTCATTGAAAGAAAGCACAATTTTTGTGAGATTTACCTCCAGGAGTTCAACCATGTTCCACGGTAAATGTCAGAAAAAAATACCTTCTTTTTTCCCACAGGGAGAAGGGAAATGGAACCATTTTATAATATACCAGAGCACTCTTTTCTTAACAAGGCCTGCCTTCAGGTAAAAGTAGTTAACCAAACCTTCCTCTTGCATATTATCAGAAGGGAAATATTGGATTATACCCATTCTAGACATCCTTTCCCTCATAAGAGGTGATTAAAAAATTAAAATGCTAGTGAATTTAACTATTTAGAGGCAAATCTTCAGTAGAAGACAGAGACCTAATCATAGGACTATAAAATCACATTCCCTCCCCAGGTATCTCATCACAACAGTACTAAAGACCTATTTTCAGCAGTTCTTTTTACCGGATATATCATATCATGCTGTAACAGGTATCTCCATAAAAAGGGGATGTATCATGGTCTCCTCCCCACTTAAATGAGGAGAGGAACTGAGCAGCCAGGTGAAGCTATAAAATTCCAAAGACAGAGAAAGACATGGGGGAGACACATGGAGAAGGGCCCACTTGTTTCTCTTCTTTGGACTTGTACCAGGGACTTAGGGGAACATGGAGGAGACACGTGGATGAAGGAGGAGAAAAGACAGAAACAGAACAAATATTTGAAACAATAATGACCAAGAATTTCCCCCAAATGAATGTCAGCTACCAAACCATAGATCCAGGAAGCTCAGATCCAATGCCCTCTCCCTCTTTCTCCTCCCCCCAAAAAATGTCTCTTGACATGCCATTTTCAAACTACAGAAAATCAAAGTAAATCCAGTAAAAATACTGGAAAAAGCCAGAGTGACAAGGTGGTGGTGGAGGTGGGGTATGGTGGAACACCTCATCTACAGAGGAACAAATATAATATTTACTTGTGACTTTTCAGAAACTAGTTCTAAGGTAGTATACATTGGTCATTAAGAAACATTAAGAGGGTGATGGTAAATATGAGAAGGTGAGAAGGCTTCCCAGATTATTTGCTTTTGTGAACTCCTGGGATTTTAATTCAAGTAGACTTTGTTTTAGCTTTTTAGCCAAAGATACATATGAATCCATGTGATGCAGTCACTTTGACTAATACTCCTTTCTCCCCTGTAGGTCAGGTGTGGTGTTATTCACATGATTATTTCATATTTGCATGACCAGGTCAACATTTTCCTTTGCCATGTCCTAAGAATAAATTATAATGTAATTGAAAAGGGTACAGGTTTTTACAATATTCCAGAAAAAGACACTTCATACTAAGAAAAATCAAGACCCTACTCAGCAAGCACTGAAACAAAGCACCGTGTGTTTTGGTCATACTACGTTATTCTTAAATCACTGGGTCCATTGCTACCAATCACAAGACAGGAACAAAAGTCTTGGACTGTAAGGCATTCATTGAATTGATTCTGAAGGTTTGATGCCATCAGCTTGGGTGAGATTAGTAAAAGGCAAGATGCAAAATACAGCATGTACTGGGAAATTCACTGACAGGAGCTGAGTTAGGTGCTTTTGGGAAGGCTGCTCAGTGAGCTGTGACTTGTGAGCTCAAGCATTTGTTCACATGCTTTTTATTATGTGACTGTTTATCCTTTTTCTCAGAGTTTGATTTATGAAGTTTGACATGGCACTATATAAATGCAATGCAATGCTACTTGGAAAACAGGAGAAAATGATATATTAAGTCACAGTGGCCCAATTGTTTTGAGATCTTAAGTCCCATGCTATAGCAGGACAAATAAAAACTCATTAGAAGTGAATATTTCTGTCCTTCATACTTGAAAATGGCCTTTTGAGCAACTGCCAGGAAGATCTCTGTAGACTCTGAGAAGTTTTGATATAGTAGGCATAAGTATTTTCTACTTATGCTGACTGACACTCCTATTGCTATACTCTGTTTTATTTTCTGATAATTCAGTCAATCCATCTCAGAACAAAACAGACATTGAAACAACATACAATTTTCATAAGGTTACACATGAAAGTAATTGAGAATGTTCACTCTAGTTCATTTCAATCATATTCACAAACAAATTTAGCCTACAATGAGGACGATTTAATCTGATTCATGTTTGTGATAAGAGTTATATAACGGTTTCCATATCTAATATTGGAGCTGTGACTTACTCTGTTAAAAAAAAAAAAAAAAAGTGGAATGAGCCTCACTGGTGGCCTAGAGGTTAAGTCTCAGTGTTATCACTGCAGCAGCAACTTGAGTTCGATCCCCAGCTAGGGAACTGACACACATATGGTGCAGCAGACCTCTACCATCTTGCCCCCTGCTCCTCCTTACCAGTGCATTTTAGTAGATTCGCCTGTCTATTCCACACTCTGTCTCTGGTGAATCCTTTTTTTTTTTTTAGATTTATTTATTTATTTATACAAGCACTGGGTACAGTCAGAAGCGCGGGTGGGTGAGAGAATTCACCAGAGACAGAGCCAGGAAGAGAACAGGCAGACTGACGAAGTACACTGCTGAGGGGAGCAGTGGGTGCAGGCAGGAGAGGTCTGCTGTGCCATGTGGGACCCTCGCCAGTAGCTGGAGATCCAACTGGCGCTGCAGAGGCTTTGGCAGCTTCGCAGCTTAGCGCTCAACCGCTGCGTCACCGGGGAGACCCTCTGGTGAATCCTCTTAACCCCTGTACCCCTGAGTTACACCTCAGTTCTTCTACACATACACACACACACACACACACACATGCATGTGTGCGCACACACACACACAATGTGGGAAAACATTTGTAACTGTATCTCTTTTGGATGCCTAATCAAAAACAGTAGAAAAAAACTTATTTTCTCTTCATAACTGAATAAAAATTATTTTAAAAAATTTTACCTCAAGGAGGGGAGGAATTGTAATCTTCATCAATTTAGTGTCTTCCCTATCTGAAATTGTACCTTTGGTTCTCAGGAGTTCAAAAAGTAGTGCTGGAGGAGGGTCTCTGGTCTCCAGTCCCAGAGCTACTTTGCCACGTGCTAAAATATTGTTCTTCAGTTCTAAGCATTGTTGCAACATCTGAACCTAAATTCATTACCCCTCCTGGTCCAGTTTATTCTCTTTACTTTCTTAGCCATGCCTGCCACACGGGATATGTTTATTATTTCCAAAACAACCTGAGATCATGAGGTAACGAATAAAACTTAAGGATCTTTGTCCAGGTGAAACAAATGCTAGGATCTAGAAAATATGGGCAACTTCTATTTTCTCAATACAGGATCTAAGTAAGAACATAGCACAGATTTTTCTGCTTTCCAAAACCCAAGATTACCTGAGATTTCTTCCCTGATAGAATGGAAACTAAAAATAGAAATCAAATTCCATTATAGTAAAAATTAAGTTACATTTTCTACTCTCTCTGTTTACAGTCTGAAATTTATATATGCTACATCTAATTGTTCTCTGGATATAATAGTAGCTAGCACATATATAACAACTTACTTCTTTTCAGTCCTCATACTAAGATTTCTTACTACAATGGATTATTTAATCTTCACAACCAAAAGAGAAGTAGCTTCTTCATAATCACTTATTATTGCTCTTTCTCTGTGTATTGTAGTGCTTATATCGTTATCTATTACTATGTCAGAATTATACAAGTAGTAATTTGGGGAGTCAGCATTTTAACACAGGTCAAATACATTGAAATATATATGCTCATCCTCTATTTTTGATATAAAGTATTTTCAGTAGGAGTATAAATAGATGTGCTAACAGATAATTTACTTTCGATTTTTATAAGCATGCCATATAGTCAAAGTGCTCTAGGAATATAGTAGACAAAGACAAATAACTCTGCTATAGTGAGTCATTAATTATTTTTCCCATTTTATATTTATCAGCCATAGTTTAAAATATTTGGAGCAGATAATATTACACAAGCATAATTCGATGCAATGGCTTTATATAATCAGTGAGTAACTGGTTTGCAAGATTACCCACAAGTAATCCAAGTCTCCAACTACTCATGCCCTTGTATAACCCCTCTCCACACAAAACCTCTGTTTGTCCTCGTAACCATAACATATTCTGGAAGTGACACCAATTGACTTCCAAGCCTAGACATTAAAATATTTTTTTTTTTTCTGATAAGTTCATACATAGAGAGGCTAAATGACTTAATCAAGACCAGCAGTTACTAAAACTGTGCACTGAAACTTAAGTCCAGTGACTTCTAGAACCAGGACACATCCTCCCTCTTTATTTATCCAATAATATATTCTATCTATAAATAGATTTTTTTAATGTTATGATGTCCTTAACATATAGTGCATTTCCTCATAGATAATGGAAAGTCATTTTCTTTGTCAAAGAACAGACAAGTATTTCATTTTGAAATGTATGCCTTTGGCACATTACATTAATGGTCATTGAATATAATTTTGTCTAAAACAAAAACAAAATACCTTTTTGTCAGTGCACAATAGTAATATTGATCACACTATTTCACTCAGAACTTTCTACCTTTATTGCATATTTATATTGTGTTCTCACAACAACGTTTACATTCTGTATTATCCATTTACATGGGAAATAAGGATTTATTTCTTGGCTGAAAATTAAATGTTCAAATTATCCTAGATAATCTTTAGAAAAATGTATAAATTTGAAATGATATTGAACAATATATTTATATTGTATATTAGAAAACAGAAATGAAGCAATTATGTTAAAATATGATTTTAATATAACACATATAACTGCTTTTTTTTTAAAATCTCCTTGATTAATTACATTCTTTTGTAGAGTTTAAAGGAGCAACAGGACCTTTCGGTATGTGTAGTGCTGAGTATCAGGCTTGATTTTGTTGTTTTCATTACTAAAATCAACTGTAATCATCATATTGAAAGTACAGAAATACATAGTGCTCAAATAGAAAGATTTTTCAATTGAAATTTATATCTCTGGACTCATTCTTCTTTGCATTTTGGATAAAATCTCAGTCTACTATCATTTTTATGTCATTCTTATGTGTTAAACTTACTCTGATCACTTTACAAGATAGTCAGAGCTTAGCTGTTACATTACCTACTTGAGTTTAATTAGGAAACACTGACCATCTTTTGAAGTTGTATCTTCTCTCTTCCCCCAACCTGGTAGAGCTTGAGTCTGCAGTGCCTGCAGTGGGAAGAAGGGCTTAGTTAACCCCCTTCTTTTCTTGCCCTCTGTTTTTAAAGATACACCCTTCACTTTCATATTTGTTTTCTAGTTATTATTTACAAACTTTTCATTGTATATCTGTAAGCAGGACAGAGGAGGTGATTGCAAGGAAATAAAAATGTATTTTTTCTAATCTAGGATCATCATGGCATTATTTATATTATTTGAAATTGAGCATTGATATGGGAAGCATTAATATAGGAAAGACATCAAAACAACTTTTGAGAATATGTGAGATTTAACCAGGTGAACAAACATTAGAAAAATGTTTTAGATAGCCAGTGTTGCATGCAAAAACATCAAAATGAGAAAAAAAAACTGATATTTACAGGAAACCCAGAATTAGTTCAACATGGCTAGAATTTATACCCCAAAATTTTAATTTGCAGATGACTAAATGCACCAATTCATGAAAGGCCATCAATAGCACATTAAAAAATTTGGAATTCATTTTGCTGATGATATATAGAATTGCAGGTTTAGTAAATATGACATATCATTCTGTTATTTAATGATATATTAGTTAGGTCAATGGAAAAGCTAGAGCAATAAATAAGGCATATACATGAATGTAGACATTATCCAAGATCATTCAAGTATTGTGATAGAAAGACATGCTGATAAATGTCAAAATAATAAAAAATGAAAGTGACTATAAGGTCAAAGGATGTCAGCAACAGATAAGAGGAGAGGATGGTTTCAAAAGATGCCATAAATCTTAAAGAATGAAAATTTATGAAATAAGAGCTTTACTTTCTTGTTTGTGTGCTTGTCTTGAAAAATGTTGGTCTATAATAGTCTGAAAACATCAATGAAGAGTAAGAAGTTCAACAAATACCAGCCATACTCTTGACATTTTTCAGATGGAACTTTTCTTATAAAGATAAAGGCCTGGAAAAGAGGGGAGATGGCAGACAGACAGTATCGATGAGTCATCTATCCCTTCAGGGAAACTGAGAATATGCATCTGAGGGAGAAGCCACATCTAGAATGGAGCTGGGGCTATGAGACCAGTATCCCAACAAGGTGAAGAGACAGAAATCATTGGAAAAGGTAGAAAGGGCTGAGAAACTGTAAGTCAGGAATGGTGTCAGTTCACCAAGAGGGATACCTGCCCTTCCCTCATCAAAACCCCCTGGACTGTCCCATAGCCCCAGCCCAGAAGGTGCAGAGCTTTCAGGGAGAGCATAGCTTGTTCAACTGTTTGACAAGGAGCACCTGACAGCCAATTCAGCAGTGAGGAGAATCACTCTTCAGTCCCTACACAATCTCATGATTGTCTGTGTCTACTGTGGGGAGGCAGAGAAGCCACTCACACTTCCCTCCTATGTAATTACTAGCCCATGCCCAGAGTACATAGAAAAAAACTATGTGCAGTTATAGCAAATACAATCTGACAAGCATGTGTGTGTGTGCATGTGTGTACGCACATCCGATTTTGGGAGTTAGTGGAAGTGCAGGCTTAGCACTGGTGAAATTTTTGGCACTTACTTTGCTGCACAAGGGAGAATACAGGAGTACCAGGATTATTGTTCATAGACTTATAAGTAGGTTATCCTAGACTAATGACTTTATTTTTTTTAAGATTTACTTATGCATACAGGAACTGGGGTACAGGCCAGAGGTGTGGAGAGTGAGATGATTCATCAGAGACAGAGTGGGGAACAGAACAGGCAGACTGAATGAAATACACTGCTGACTGGAGCAGTCTGCTGTGCCATGTGGGTAGCTTCCTGGCAGGGATTAAACTCGTGATGCAGAGGCTGCGGATAGCTTCACAGTAACTGTGCTTAACCCACCAGGGAGGCCCGACTAATGACTTTAGAAAGCCTTGGTAGTCACCCACACTTACCCCTATGTGATCTCCAGCTTGCACCAGATTGTGTAGAAAGAAATTGTGTGTAGCCAAGATGAGCATGTTCTTTCCAGTGTTTTGTTGTTGCCTGCCTTGTGAGTCAGTATAAAGAGTCTTTGTTGGAGAAAGGAGTCTCTTCAACAAATGGTACTGGGAAAACTTGACAGCTGCATGTGAAAGAATTAAACTAGATCACCATCTCACACTTCACACAAAAATTAACTCAAATGGACTAAAGACTCAGCCATATAAGCAAAAACCATAAGTATGTTGAAGAAAACAGACAAATCTCTTCATGACATTAGCTTCACTGATCTTTGTGGATTTGTTTCCAATAGCAAATGGTACTACATCAAACTAAAAAGCTTCTGCAAATCAAAAAAGAAAATCAGTAATACAAAAAAATACCCCATTAAATGAGAGAAAATATTTGCATATCACACATCTGACAAAGAGCTAATATCCAAGATATATAAAGAACTCATGCAACTCAACAACTCTATCAAAAATTGGGAAGAAAAGCAAAATAGGCATTACTCCAAAGACATACAAATAGCCAACAAGCCCATGGAAAAATGTTTACCATCAATTAAAGTCAAGGAAATGTAATTTAAAATTACATTGAAATATCGCCTCACACCTGTGAAAATGGCCCATATCAGAAAGACCAGAAACAAGTGTTGGCAAGCGTGTGGAGAAAAAAGGAACCCTCATACACTGTGGAACTGTAGACTGATCCAGCACCTATGGAAAATATTATGGAGGTTCTTCAAAATAATAAAAACAGATCGGCCAGGCGATCTATCTGTTCCACTCCTACTTATCTACCTGAAGAATGCAGAAACACTAATGCAAAGGAATATATGCATTCTGATTTTCATTGTGGCCCTCTTTACAACAGCCAAGTTATGGAAACAATTTAAGTACCCAAAGACAAAGGGATAGATTTAAAAAATGTGGTACATATGCAAAATGTAATACTACTCACACACACATATATGTGTGTATATACGTATATATATATATATACACACACACATACAAATATATAAAGGATGAACTCTTCCCATTTGTGACGACATGGTTAGAACATGAAAGGGATGATGATAAGTGAAATAAATCAAGAGAAAGACAAAATACCAGACTGTTTCATGTATATGTGGAAATTACAAAACAATAACAAAGAATCAGAAAATAAACAATAAAAAACCCTAGAAATCTGATTATGGAATTGAGCCTACCAGAGTGGGTATTGGAGAGGCGAAACAAGATGGGGAGCAGTCACAGAGGACTGTGTTGGAGAACGCTGTATCTTGGTGGTGGGTGTAGTCTGAGGAGGTGTGATCTATGCCTCTGAACACATACAGTGCTGTAACCCAAGGTTACCACAATTAAAAAAAATAGATAAGGAAGGCATGAAACAGAATAATGATCAAAAATTTGGGGACATGAATGTGGGGTTTGTAATTATTTAAATGTTCCAATTAGCAGCATTTAGGTTTTATTTTACTGTGGTTATTAGGAGGATTTGAAAGCAGCTCCCTAGTTTGGGGCATAGTTTTGAATGTCTGGTTTGTCCATAACAAGACTATGATGTGAAGAGGATAAGTGATCTGGTTTTGGATCCTTGCTACATTTCCTATTAAATGCATTTCCTAAAATATTTTACTTCATCTATTCTGTTTTAAACTTAATTTTCTTGACTCCATAGATATCACCTACTTAAAATGGTCATTATATATACTAAAAACCAACATATCCATAAAGTACCTATCACAAATACTAATAGCATCAGACACTATAAACATTAGTTCTTACCCATTTTCTACCCTTAATTTTCCCCAGCCCATATAAAGAATGGCAATATGGCTTAATGTTTAAGTGCTTGGACTTTGACTTAGACAAAATAAGCTCAAATCCTACTTTTACCAAGCTCTATTTGATAATGGTGAGTCATTTAATCTTTCTAAGCTTCTGTATCCTAATGAAACATGGGACTAGAAATACCAACTTTTCTATGTAATCCTAGGTATTAAATGGGATACTACATTTAAATTGTATTGCCAAGCACATGGCATATTGTACTTATGCTCAATAAAAAAAAAATACTCTTTGATTGTTCTGAAAGGACAATTTAAGAGTGTCCCCATGATGAATCCAAGGCTTCTGCCTTTGATGCCTGCATTACTAGCTGTGCTTACCTACTGAATAGACGTAATTAGTTACCAAGGGCAACAAATGTTGTTTATCAATGACCACGACCATGTATATCCTTACTCTTGGTGTACAATTCAATGGAAATGTCATTACTTTGGAATTATTTTTTTTTTGGCTTAAATCTCAGAAAAGAGAGTAATTAGTCTCAAACCTCACTACTGGCTGTGTTTGAAGCATGGTGTGCCAGTCTGAGGTATGCATGCAGTCCACGTGACCACTGGTTCACATGCCATTTGTACTATAAAAAAATATTCTGTTTGCTTCGAGTTGTGAGTAACGCTTTTAAGTTTCTGGAAAGCTTGATTAGCTAAAACAAGCCTGGCTGAAATGGAATATGGCAGGGTTGCACAAATTCTGTCAGGATATATTTTTTTAAGGATTGTGGAAAAATCCTGCCAAATCTGGTCCATCTGTTCACATATGAGTTCTTCAATATTAATAAGCTGGGCAATTGGGAGATTTATTTAATTAATCTTCATGGATAGTGCATTAGGTAACAACAATTATCTTTACTCTCATCACAGCAGTGCTGCTGTTTAAAATAAGATCAATTTGGGTTCAGAATATGATTTTAACTGACACTGGTACCCTGGCAAATAAGCAATATAATAACATTACCACTCACAGTGAAACAAGCAAATCAATGAAAGAGAAAATCAGAAATAGCCTGAGTGATAACTGATTGGACCAACAAACATTTCTGACAACCTTGGTCCTGGAATTACTTTTCTAGTATAGGATTCACTTATATCGGTTTGGTGCTATTGAAAGTTAACAGTGGGAAAGTTGAAGCCCTTGAGAACAGACAGTTGGGTTCTAACCATCTAATTATTTCCTACCTATCTCAAAAGGTCAAAATATTTAGATTTATTTTTTATAAATTAAGGGAAAAACTGTTTAATACAAAAGGTTGTTGAACATGAACAAATATTATGTCTGGCATATAGTATATACTCAATAAATAATTGTTGAATTGTCTAAAAATATGTTTATTGTATGTGCCTTTCCAATACACTTCATATAAGAAGTTAATACTATATGGATGTAGTTTTCTTTTTTTAAGGTATATACCAATAGAAAATGGATCGCTAGACACATAGGCAAGTAGAGGAGAAAGAATGGAACCAACAGATCTCACTTTCTCCAAAGTATAACTTTTAGGTTCTGCCATTCAAAATTCCACAAAAATAAAGTTTCTTTTGAATTTTTAGATAACTTTGGCAATGGTATAGGCTTCAAGAGAAAGATAATTAACATGCATTACATACCTATTTATATGATACATACTGAGAGGAGCACATTACCTGAATTTTTCCACT
Organism: Talpa occidentalis; assembly: GCF_014898055.3. Lineage (NCBI taxonomy): Eukaryota > Metazoa > Chordata > Mammalia > Eulipotyphla > Talpidae > Talpa > Talpa occidentalis. Next base: position 51,305,800 of record NW_023605305.1, read on the forward strand.
TAAAATTAGAAAAATCAAAACTTGTATATGAAATAGTTTTATTATACCATTTCACAAATTAAAAATAAAATGTCTGACACTAAGAATTTCTGTCGGCTCCCCTCCCCCGCCCACAGAGGCGGCACTCTCCGACCGGCAGAGAGGAGGAAACAACAAACCAAAACGGCCCACAAGAACAAACGACGCAGCAAGCGGGACCTTGAGTGGAAAGGAACTATTGCAGCCACCACACCCCGTGAACGGGAGCTGAGGCGAACCCTGCAGGATCCGCCGCGGCGGTGAGCGAACGGCTCCGGGCGCCATTAGAGAAGAACAAAGACCCCGGGAGACCCGCACACAGCCCGGGCTGCCGGTAAGCTGGCGCGGAAACGCGGCGCGCTCGGGGAGCTTGAAAAGCAAGTGCAGACCGGGATCGCGGCTGCCCAGGTCCCCGCGCCTGCGACCTAGGCTTGCGGGGAGACGACCTATGCTTGCGGGGAGACGCACGGAGGTCCTCACTGAGGTGAAGGTCCCTCCCTGAGTGAGCAGGAACCAGGCGCCCAGGCATGGGAGCTGTGCAAAAGGCGCCATTCCCACGCCACTGAACTGGGCTACAGCCCGCGTCCTGGAACTGAGGGCTTTGAACTGAGACCAGGGGCACGAAAATTCGGGGCGTGGGTTCTCCACGACGGTGGGGCACAAGGCAGACACAGCACCCCAAAGCTGTTGAGGTGTACCCTACCATTCCCGCTCTGTTCCCTGTCCCACGGGGTGGGGGGGGCGAAAAACAGCCCCCCAAGGACAATAGGAGAGATCTCTGGCGCCACCTAGCGACCAGGAAAAAAAAGTCACTAACACCCTATAAAACAGGACATTTCTTAAGACTGCTTGAAAAGGGCAGAAGGTTTCTGGAGGACCCAGTGGCCAGCCGGGAAGTTATTCCACGCCAGGCCCCTTCCGACCAGCAGTCTGAGCCCACAGAGGGAGCAGGCACCCACGTCCGGGGCAGACCGGGTGCGCAGAAGAGTGTGCCTGAAACCGGAGGCGCAGGGACTGCATCCCGCTTCGCCATTTGAGAACAGGGACATTTCTTCAGTAAAAACTGCCTAAAACCAGCAGAAAGCTCCCCCAGAAGACAGAGATGGCTCCTGGAAGAGCCAGAGGGGAGCGGAGAAGTTCACCCAAGATGTCAGTCAGTCCGAGCAATACAGTGTCCCAACGCATACGACAAATTAGAAAACAGACAGTAGGGAGTAGAAGAACCACACGCAACCTAAAAACTCCTCAGGAAAGAAGCACACCACAAAAAGAAAACCACTCCCCAGATTGCAACGACAGCAACTTGGAAGAACTTCTGAGCCTTCCAGAAAGAGAATTTAAAATTGCCATGATTAAAAAAGTGATAGATCAGAAGAAGGAAATTGAGTCCCTAAAGAGGGAAGTAAGAGAAATGCAGGAGATCAAAGAATTAATGGAGGAACTAAAGAACTCTGGGAAAAGCAATGAAAGCAGAATAGATGAAATGGAAGAACGAATAAGTAATCTTGAAGACACAGAAATAAAAAGAACCAAAACAGAAAAGGAAAGAGAAGTACGAAGGAAAAAGAATGAAGAAAGACTTCGGGAACTATCTGACTCCATGAGGAAAGGAAATATAAGAGTTATAGGAATTCCAGAAGGAGAGGAGAGAGATGTAGGAACAGAGAAAATATTCCAGGAGATAATTGAAGAGAACTTCCCAAATGAGAAGAAGGAGCTGAAAATTGATATACAAGAAGCAAGAAGAACACCAAACTTCCATGACGAAAGGAAAAACACAGCAAGACACATAATAGTAAAGCTCCCAAGAATCCAGGACAAGGAAAAAATAATGAAGCTGACAAGAGGGAAGAAACAGATAACATTCAAAGGAAAACCAATCAGGCTGACATCAGACTTCTCTGAAGAAACACTACGGGCAAGGAGAGAGTGGAGGGACATAGTCAACAGACTCCAAGAAAACAGATGCCAACCAAGAATACTCTATCCCGCAAAGCTCTCTTTCCTCCATGAAGAAAGAATATGGACCTTCCCAGACAAAGAGAAACTCCGGAATTTCATTGCGACTAAACCCCCACTCCAAAAAATACTACAAGGAATCCTAAAGCCAGAACCTCAGAGGGACGAATAACAACGAAAGAAGACCAAAAAAAAAAAAAAAGGTTATTAAAAGAATAAATAAATAAAATCAAAGAAAAGACAAACATAATGGCAAATACAGATGCTAACATATCAATATTAACTCTAAATGTAAATGGACTAAACTCTTCAATAAAAAGACACAGAGTTGCAGCCTGGATTAAGAAACAAAACCCAACCTTTTGCTGTCTCCAGGAAACACATTTAGCTACAAAAGATAAAAATAGGCTCAAAGTCAAAGGATGGAAAACAATCCTACAAGCAAATGGGCCAAAAAAGAAAGCAGGAACAGCTATACTTATATCAGATAAAACAGACTTCAAACTCAAAAAAATAAAAAGAGACCCCAATGGTCACTACATTATGATTAAGGGGACAATACTTCAAGAAGAAATAACACTCATTAACATATACTCACCAAACAAAAGAGCACCAACATATATCAGACAACTGTTGTCCTCTCTGAAAACAGACATCAGAGAAAACACATATGTAGTGGGAGACTTCAACACACCACTATCAACAATGGATAGATCAACAAGACAAAAATAAGTAAAGAAACTAAAGCTCTAAATAAGGACCTAGAGCATTTGGGCTTAACAGACATCTATAGAACACTAAACCCAAAAAAAACGGAGTACACATTTTTCTCAAGCGCACACGGATCATTCTCCAGGATCGATCACATACTGGGGCACAAGACAAACATCAACAGATACACCAAGATTGAAATCATACCAACCATCTTTTCTGACCACGAAGGCATCAAACTAGAAATAAATCATAAAAAGAAGGCAAGGAACTATCCTACCTCATGGAGATTAAAAGCCACACTACTGGAAGACCACTGGACTAACGAGGAGATCAAAGAAGAAATTAAAAAATTCTTTGAATTGAATGACAAGGAGGACACCAATATCCTAAATGTATGGGATGCAGCAAAAGCAGTAATAAGAGGAAAATATATAGCAATAGAAGCTCACATCAAGAAACAAGAAAGAACTCAAAGAAACAACCTAATCTCGAAGCTCAAAGATCTAGAAAAAGAACAACAAAAAAACCCCAGAACCAGTAGAAGAAAAGAAATAATAAAACCAAAGCAGAAATAAATGAAATTGAAACTAAAAAAACAATCCAAAAGATCAATGAAACCAAGAGCTGGTTCTTTGAAAAAATCAATAAAATAGACAAACCCCTAGCCAGGCTCACAAAGGAAAAAAGGGAGAAAGCACAAATACACAGAATCATAAATGAAAGAGGAGAAATCACAACGGACACAGCAGAAATCAAAAGAATAATCAGTAACTACTATGAACAGTTATATGGAAACAAGTTCAACAATCTAGAGGAGATGGACAAATTCCTACAACTCTACAATCACCCAAAGCTAGATAAAGAAGAAATAGAACACCTAAACAGACCAATTACAAGCAGCGAAATTGAAATGGTAATTAAAAACCTCCCCAAAAACAAAAGCCCAGGACCTGATGGATTTACAAATGAATTCTACCAAACATTCAGAGACGAATTAGTGCCTATCCTTCACAAACTCTTCCAAAAAATTGAGAAGGAAGGGACAATACCAAACACGTTCTATGAAGCCAATATTACACTAATACCAAAACCGAATAAGGACAACACAAAAAAGGAAAACTATAGGCCAATCTCCCTAATGAACACTGATGCAAAAATCCTCAATAAAATTTTAGCTATCAGAATCCAACAATGTATCCATAAGATAATTCACCACGACCAAGTTGGATTCATTCCAGGGGCACAAGGATGGTTTAACATCCGAAAATCAATCAACGTTATCCAACACATCAACAAAAAGAAATATAAAAACCATATGATAATATCAATAGATGCTGAGAAAGCTTTCGACAAAGTGCAACACCCATTCATGATAAAAGCCCTTGAAATTCTTGGGATACAAGGAACATACCTCAACATCATAAAGGCCATCTATGACAAGCCAACAGCCAGTATCATTCTCAATGGTGAAAAGCTGAAAGCAATTCCATTAAGATCTGGAACAAGACAAGGATGTCCACTCTCACCACTGCTTTTCAATATAATACTGGAAGTCCTAGCCAGAGCAATAAGACAAGAGAAAGACATCCAAGGAATCCAAATAGGAAAAGAAGAAGTCAAACTATCACTATTTGCAGATGATATGATAATATACATAGAGAACCCCAAAATCTCCACAGAAAAACTAATTCAACTCATCAATCAATTCAGTAAAGTGGCAGGATACAACATCAACACGCAAAAGTCAGTAGCCTTCCTATACACAAACAATAAATCTGAAGAAGAAGAAATCAAAAAAACCACCCCTTTTATTATCGAAACAAAAAAAATCAAATATTTGGGAATAAATCTAACAAAAGAGGTAAAGGACCTATACAAAGAAAACTATAAAACACTGTTAAAAGAAATAGAAGAAGACACAAAGAAATGGAAAGACATCCCCTGCTCATGGATTGAAAGAATAAACATTATTAAAATGGCCATCCTACCAAAAGCAATATACAGATTCAATGCTATTCCAATCAAAATCTCAATGGCATTCTTCAAAGAAATAGAACAATTATTGATGAAATTCATATGGAATCACCAAAAACCCCGAATAGCCAAAGCTCTACTGAAAAAAAAAGAAGGAAATGGAGGCATCACACTCCCAGACTTCAAACTATACTACAAAGCCATAATCATCAAAACTGCATGGTATTGGAACAAGAACAGACATACAGACCAACGGAATCGAATAGAAAATCCAGAAATAAACCCACAGATTTATGGTCAACTAATCTTTGACAAAGGAGCAAAGACTATGCATTGGAGCAAAGAAAGTTTGTTCAATAAATGGTGCTGGGAAAACTGGGTCGCTACATGCAAAAGAATGAAGCTTGACCACTACCTCACACCATACACAAAAATCAACTCAAAATGGATTAAAGAACTAGACATAAGACCTGAAACCATAAAATACATAGAAGGAAATATAGGCGAAACACTACGGGATTTGCACATCAAAGACATCTTTACAGACACATCACCCAAAGCAGTGATAGTGAAGAGAAAGATAAACAGCTGGGACTACATCAAATTAAAGAGCTTCTGCACAGCAAAAGAGACAATAACAAAAACAAAGAGAAACCCCACCAACTGGGAGAACATTTTTGCACCCAACACTAATGATAAAGGACTGATCACAAAAATCTGCAAAGAGCTGATGAGACTCAGCACAAACAAAGAAAATAATCCAGTCAAAAAATGGGCAGAAGAGCTAAAAAGAAACTTCTCTGAAGAGGAAATGCAAATGGCCAACAGACATATGAAAAAATGTTCAACATCACTTGTAATCAGGGAAATGCAAATCAAAACTACCATGAGATACCATCTCACACCAGTGAGAATGGCACATATTAAAAAAACTAGCAACAACAAATGTTGGCGAGGATGTGGAGAAAAAGGAACTCTTGTGCACTGTTGGTGGGAGTGCAAACTGGTCCAACCACTATGGAGAGCTGTGTGGAGATTTCTGGACCTACTAAACATAGAGCTTCCATATGATCCAGCAATTCCACTCCTAGGTATTTACCCAAAGGACACAGAAACATCAATTCCAAAGAGCACCTGCACTCCTATGTTTATAGCAGCACAGTTTACAATAGCTAAGCTTTGGAAACAACCCAAATGCCCAAAAATAGATGACTGGATCAAGAAGATGTGGTACATATATACCATGGAATATTACTCAGCATTCAAAAAAGATAAACACATGCAATTTGCAGCAACATGGATGGCACTGGAAGGGATCATGCTCAGCGAAATAAGCCAAAAAGAAAAAAAAAATACCGGATGGTCACACTCATAGCAGGAATCTAGAAAACTTAAATAAGGGACCAGGAAAATGAATATAAGAAAGTGAAAATCAAAATCAACAAAAAACTATGAACCAGAGACACTTTTTGGGGGGTGGGGGGCGGGAGGGGAAGGATTGGGGTCAGAATGGGGCGTTTGCAATTGTATGGGGGAATATAAAAATAAAAAAAAAAAAAAAGAATTTCTGTCATTTCCAAGTTCAACAGATAAGCTACTTGTATTGAGAGAATCTTCTTGTGTGACTTCTATTCTATCACACAATCCCACAATCAAATGGTGAGTTTTCTCCTATTGTCAGTGAATGCTGGGAAGCATTAACTCAAGAAGAGATGGTAAACATTAGAAATTTGAAAGAATGGCTGATGGACAGAAAATAAAATTTATTTTGCAAATATATCTCTAAGTTATCTTTGAATTTATCACAATTTTCTAGTTACTATTTCTTTATTTTTTATTTTATACATTTTTTACATCATTTTTCATTTTTGCACAGTGTATGCATTTTCATCTTGGTTATAGTCCCCATATAATTCCCACCCCCCTTGTTTTGATCCTCCTCGCCCCACTTCCATACAGGTAGTGTGTCTCTGGTTTATAGTTGCTTGTTCACTCATAGCAGGAATTTAGAAAACCTAAATAAGGAACCAGGAAAAAAACCTAACTGTTATCATTTACTTTTTTTTTTTGGTTCTTTAAAATTCTTTATTGCAGATTCATTTGAAATGTCAGTATTCAGTTCACATAGCGCTGTACTCTTTTTTTCCTTTTTTATATATATTTCTTACATCATTTTTCATTTTTGCACAATGTATAAATTTTCATCTTGGTTATATTCCCCATACAATTGCACCCCCCTTATTTTGACCCCAATCCCTCCTCTCCCCGCCACCCCATAGTGTGTCTCTGGTTTATAGTTGCTTGTTGATTTTTATTTTTTCTTTCTTATAGTTATTCTTCTTCCTGGTTCCTTATTTAGGTTTTCTAAACTCCTGCTATTAGTGAGACCATCCGGTATTTTTCTTTTTCTTTCTGGCTTATTTCACTGAGCATGATCCCTTCCAACTCCATCCATGTTGCTGCAAATTGCATGGGTTTATCTTTTTTTGATTGCTGAGTAATATTCCATGGTGTATATGTACCACATCTTTTTGATCCAGTCATCTATTTTTGGCCATTTGGGTTGTTTCCATAGCTTAGCTATTGTAAATAGTGCTGCTATAAACATAGGGGTGCAGGTGCCCTTTTGAATTAATATTTCTGTGTCCTTTGGGTAAATACCTAGGAGTGGAATTGCTGGATCATATGGAAGCTCTATCTTTAGTAGTTTGAGGAATCTCCATACAGCTTTCAATAGTGGTTGGACCAGTTTGCACTCCCACCAGCAGTGCAGGAGACTTCCTTTTTCTCCACATCCTCGCCAACATTTGTTGTTGCTAGTTATTTTAATATGTGCCATTCTCACTGGTGTAAGATGGTATCTCATTGTAGTTTTGATTTGCATTTCCCTAATTACAAGTGATGAACATTTTTTCATATGCCTGTTGGCCATTTGCATTTCCTCTTTGAAGAAGTTTCTTTTTAGCTCCTCTGCCCATTTTTTGACTGGATTATTTTCTTTGTTGTTGTTGAGTCTCATCATCTCTTTGTAGATTTTTGTTATCAGTCCTGTATTATTAGTGTTGTGTGCAAAAATTTTCTCCCCGCCAGTGGCATTACCATTTCTTAACTAATTTCCTCAATTGGAGCTTCTTAAAATCTTATTGAGCATTATTTGGGTTTATATCCTGATTCTACCACTTAGATGCAATGGTTAATTTTATGTGTTATGTTTGCTAAGCCACAATACCCTGATTTTACAGAAAAGGTATTTTTTATGAGATTAATAATGTTAGATTGTTAGACATTGAATAAAGCAGATTACTCTCCCTTAAAAGAAAAATGCTGAGTCCCCACAAGAAAAACTGAATTCTGTGTCAGGCTGTGCTTGAACTCAGTTGCAATATTAACTCTTCCCTGGATCTCCGATCCCGGAAATGCCCAGTGGGCTTTGAACTTATCAGTTCCCACAATTTTGTGAACCAATGTCTTAAATCTCTCCCTCTGTATACACACACATCCTTTTGCCAATTATGTAGTTAATACACTTAGTTGTATGACATTCAACAAGTTATTAAACCATTCTTTGCCTCAGTACACTCTTCTATTACATAGGACTTCATTGATATTAAACAAATTTTCATATCTTTTTGTAGCCTATTTAGAACAGACAATTACATAGTTAAATGTTATATATACATATTTGTTCTTATTTCAAAGTACTGAGTGCATGCTTTCTGTTCCAGAAGGCCTACTCAGCAATTTCCTCCAGAGGAATCCTACCACAGTACAACAGGAGTCATTTCTTGATGAGGATATGGATCTTAAAAATATAGATCCTCAAAGCTAAATAGGGACTCAGATTGCATTCATTTTTTTTATAAATCCCAATCTCCTTAAGTATTATCTTACTTGTTCCCCTGCATGAGATCTTCTAATAAAATTTACAGTTTCTAAATCTAAGCAGGCTTCCTGATTCTTGAAAACCTGAATTTTTTATTCTTCCTTAGCTGTGCATGGGGTCATTAGTCTGGGTAATCAGCATATTAAAATTAGACACACTCACTGGTTTCATTTCCAGATGATAAAGGATGAAACAGTTTGAAGCACTTTGCAGTGTCTAATGGTTGTAATAGAGAGCATGTAGTAAGGAATGTATGTTTTCTGGCTTAATTTTCTAAAATTAACACTTTAAGTCTGTTAAGGATCAAGAAGTAAAAAAAAAAAAAGTCTTGAGTTGCATGTAGCCCCAAGTGAATTATATATCTGCTTCTTTTAGAATAGGAAACTTGTCAAATCACACATTTTTTTTAATAGATCTATTGGCATGATTCTTTGCTTGGTACTTTGTTGAAAAGTTGAAGACAAGCAAAAAATAGAATTTGGCCATATTTTTCCACATCCTCTGAACCTATGCCAAAGTTATATGGATTTAAAATTTTTTAATTATATAAAAGGTATATATATATTTCAATAGGATTGTACTTATTAATGATATACAACATAAATTGATTTGATGTACATATACGTAGTGAAATGATTGCTATAATGAAATGAATTAATATATCTTCTTATAAAATTACCCTTTTAGTAATGAGAGCACATAGTCTGTCTTGGCAAATTTTCAGTATTTAATGTAATATTACTATAATTTTAATCATCACATTGTACAATAGATTTCTAGGCTTATTTTCCCTACATAACTGAAATTCTGTACCCATTAACTAATATCTTCCAATTCTCCCACGCTCCCAGGTACTAATTAACCACAATTCTACTCTATTTCTTTAAGTAAGTTAAACTATTTTAAATTATACATATCAATGAAAATATTCAATGTTTGTCTTTCTGTACCTAACTTATTTAATGTAGCAAAATATCCTCCAGATTTATCCATGATCTTGCAAATGTCAGGATTCCCTTATTTTTTAAGTCTATCTAACATCTCTATCATTGTTTATCATCTCTCTCTCTCTACCTATTGATCTAGCATCTATCTAATCTATCTTACATTTTCTTTATCCATTCACTTTATCCATTTCTTCTTTTTTTGTCTATGCTTTTTGGTCATATACTTGAAATTGTCATCAAGACCAATGCCATGAGACTTTTTTTTACTATCTTTAGGAGTTTTAGTGTTCCAGGTATTACATTTAAGTCTTTAATCCATTTTGAGTTAATTTTGGTATATGGAGTAAGATCAGGGTCAAATTTCATTCTTCTTCATGAAGATAACCAGTTCTCCAATTAATATAATTGGAGAGAGTGTCCCATTTGCCCATCAGGTGTTTTTGGCAACTTTTTCAAAGATCAACTGACCATAAATAAATGAATTTATTTCTAGATTTCTTATTCTATTCCAATGATCCATATGTATGTCTTACTGCCAGCATTACAGTGCTTTTGTTGCTATAACATTGTGCTCTCGTGATTTTTTTTTTATTTTTATTATATGTAGCATCCAAATACAAAGTTAGAAGTGTCCACACAAGACCATGATCACTTCTGTCACCAAACCTCAACTTTGAGGGTTTCTCAAAACAAAGCTACCCACCTGCAACCATGCAGGCCTCTCTCAGCAAACCTGTCCTTTTTGGGGAAGCTCTTTCTTCCCACTTGTGTTTATGCAAGTGTACTTTACTTTTCTGTCCCTTTTCTCATAAACCTGCTCTTTAAATATATAAAAAAAAAAAAATCACCCTCAGCTTTGACAATTCAATTGAAAGACTCACAGAATTTATCAAAACCTATTATATTCATAGTTATAGTTATTACAGGAAAATCATCCAAATGAAGAGACAAAGGTCTGGGAGTGTTCCAAAAGCAAGACTCTGGTCCCCGGATATGTTATAGTCTACCAGCATCAACATGTGACAACATCTATAGGGTATTGCCAAATCTGAAAGTTTACCCAAGCTTTGCTGACTGGAGTTTGTATTTAGGCTTTATTATGCAGGCATGGTTGATTGATTTATTGTCCATGTTGAACCTGAAAATATGCTAGGTTTTCAAACTTCACTCAGTCTCTTAATTTGACTTATATTACATGATCCAAAACCTTTACCCCATATCATAAGTTTGGGCTTTCTGATGCAGCCCCATACCCTAATACTAAAGGGTGTGACTGATACTACACTTAATCATCTTTTTAAATTATCTGGTATGGTTTAAGCAGCTTACCAAGATAAATAAAGACTCTCATATCACATAGGAAATTCTGAGGATTTACGGGTTACTTTGAGGATCTGGAGACAAAGGTCAGACCTCTGTTGGACAAGACCAAATTTCTGACTATACACAGGTCCTGAAAATATCATTTCTGAACTTTTCTTCCATGGCATTTCAACTGATTTTCGAGTTCTAACTTACTGACCCATTACTTAACATTCCCCTAAGGAAAAAGTCGGTATTCCTTCAAGAGGACATATCATTCTCACTGATCATCACTGTTCTCTGGATACTGCACTAGATTTTATGGATCAGTCTATTGATACATGGTGTTGCTTATGTCTGCAGTGTCATTCAGAATTTTTTTGTCTGCAAAGTTCTCATTCAATTTTCAGTTTCCATATATAGTCACATGTAGTTTAGCAATGGGGATATGTTCTGAGAAATGCATCATTAGATTATATCACTGTTGTGTAACTATCATCAAGTATACATTATGCTCCAAACAATACTTCTCCATTTCCTTGGCATAACAATTTAGCAACTTTTGGAGTAGGAGTTGGGTGACTAATATTGCTTTTGTAGCACAAAGGCAGTGAGTTTTATTGATATGCTTATTGATGTGCTAATTGAAGACTTTAGGGTTCTCACTGTGCCAGGTCACGCAGAGTTTCAATTTATAGCCTGCAGCATTGTCTCCCAGGAAGATTGTTGTCTTGGACTTAAAAAGCCTTGAAATTTGACTTTGAAGGGGCTTGCTCATGGATAAAGTGACTTTCCGGTATCTTTCAAGAAAAGGGAAATTTCATCCATATTGAAAATTTGCTTTGGCAAGTAATTTTTCTCCACAATCATCTTATGTGGAGTTTCCAATTTTTTTTAAAGATTTATTGATTTATACACACAAGAACTAGGGTATAGGCCAGAGGTGTGGGAGGGTGAGATGATTCACCAGAGATAGCGTTGGGGAGCAGAACAGGCAGATCTACTGAAATAACTGCTGAGGGGAGCAGTGGGTGAGATAGGAGAGATCTGCTGTGCCATGTGGGTCAGCTCCCTCACCGGGGATCAAACTCGTGCTGCAGTGGCTGGCAATAGCTTGATAACATTGTCTTTAACCCCTGCACCACCAGGGAGGCGCCCAAACTTTTTCAGATATCTTTACATCATCATTTACAGACTCACCATTCACTGGCAACATCTCTAAGGCAATATTAATAGTAAATTTATATGCTTAGGGTCCATGATGAACAAAACACAAGAATAAACCAAGCACAAGGGAAAAGGATGCTATCAAGAGACATGCTAAGCATAGGATGTACAAGGACGTGTCACTATAGAACACTGGGATACTGTGTTAGCTAAACATTACTAGGCAACAGGAAGTTTGATACCACCACTGCATATGTGGTCCATCACTGGCTGAAACATCATTGAATAGCATGACTATATTAATAGTAGATAGTAAGGGTAATATATTAGTAAGGGAGGATTAACAGTTATAATCACAGACCCCAGATAACAGTAACTAAAATAATACAAAAGATATATTTCATTCCATTGGATATTTGGCAGACTGTCTTCCCCATCCTAATGTAAGTACTCAAGCTTCTTTTATATCAGCACTGCAGTTTTCTAAAGAAGGCCTCTGAGTCCTCCATGGAATCATCTAGACTCAATTAGTGTAAGAGAACAGAAGTCCTTTTGAGAGATTTTTAAAAGTTACTCCTGAAAATGGTGTATGCCATACTGCTTTTGTTGCTGAGAAGTAGTCCCTGGTTCTCATCTCAGTGCAAGGATCCATCAACCTAGCAGGCAGATTCAACAGAGAAACTACAGAAATTAATGAGCATGTAGAGAACTTTCAATACAGCATGTTAAATGTTACACCTCAATGTATCCTTCAGAATGTCTCTCAGGAAGAAATATTTACTCTGTTGATGATGGCACAGTCTCCGTCACTATAGTGCCACATGACATACTGAATTTCAACTTATTTATTTGCCTATCTACTCTCTTTAGAGAACTGAATTCTTAGAGAAAAGAAACTATGTTTCATTTATTCTTTAATCTTCAGCAATTATTATTAAATCTGACTTGTAGTAGGTATAAAAGAAATACTTCTGAGTGAGTTATATAATCAGTGAATGCCATTCAAAGATATTTCATGCTACTGAAGGAAATTCATCTGACTGTCATTAGAATCATAAAATGCAGAACAGAGCCTCCCCGGTGGCACAGCATATTGAGCACAGCACTATGAAGCTCTCCGCAGCCTCTGTGGCATGGGTTCAATTCCCAGCCATCCAGGGAGATACCCACATGGTGCAGCAGACCTCTCCTGACTCACCCACTGCTCCCCTCAGCAGTGTCTTTGGTCCCTCTGCCTGTTCTGTTCCCCACTCTGTCTCTGGTGAATTCTCTCACCCTCCTGCACCTTTGGTCTATACCCCAGTTCTTGTATAAATGAATAAATCTTTTTAAAAAAATAAAATGCAGAACATATTTTGTGACTTAAAATTTCAAGAACAGCTCCATTATCAAAATAGGAGAAAGGGAGAAATAAAATGGTGATGTGGTATTAAGGGAAGTAAATCTGATTATTTAAAACCTTTTAACTTCTCTAACAATGTCTTTTAGTACTGCAGGTGTTAATGAACAGACTGAGGGGCACCTGGACTCTCTAAATGGGTTCTGCCATCCACCCAATAAAGGCAAAATATTTTCTTAGTGTTTAAAATCTTCAGTAGAAAATAAATTTAATAGAATTAATATGTAGAGGAAGTGAAGAAAGGATAATAGTTTCCCAATGAAATGCTCAAAGTTACCCATCCTCTCATTCAGAGATGCCCAGTCAAAGAGGGTTGGCATAAAACAGGGCTCAAAAGCTTGCCACAAGTGTAAGGCAACTTATGGCCGCATACCATAGGAAAGGGACAGAAGGGACCAGGCAAGTCAGGGATGAAAGGAGCAAAATCAAAGCACAAGCCAAGATAAAAGCTGCCTTTGCCAGCCTTCCAAGTATCTTCTCTTCCAAGTATCTCTCTTCCAAGTATCTCTACATATCTTGGTACCATGTATCTCCCTCCATGTCCCCCAAGTTCCTGGTGCAAGTGCAAATCAAAGAATCAATTGCACCTCTCTTCCTCCCAGGTCTCTCTGGCTCCACATTTCTCCTCCAAGTCTTTCCACCTATGTTTTCTCTCCCAAGTCCTTTTTAGTTTCCCTTCACCACTCAGGTCTACCTTTTACTAGGTGGGGCAGCAAACATACTACCTCCCCTTCATACATTCTACTGTTACACAGGAAAGAGGATGGCTTTGGCATATGGAGTCAAAGAAAGCACATTTTTTATTAACACTCTAATGAAACACTTTAATGGTTAATTGATCTAAGGATTAGCACTCTAATAAAGACCAGGAAGAATCTGAGTTTTAAGAATCATTCAACGATAATTTTGGATATAGTATTTGACCAGAGATCTTTTATAGGGGTCATAAGTTAGAAACCCATTCTTTTATTCAGAAGCCACTATTAACAAGCATTTAAAATGCTAATATATACCAGTAGACAATTTGTATGCATAATCTAAAGATGTACTCATAGTCATATTGTTTTTAGCATAGCATGTAAGTATTAATATGAACAGACATCTGTGTAGAGAATATATACATAAAATAGTTCAATTAAACAGGAATTCCTAAATCCACAGTGTTAGCACAATAAAATGGGGAAAAAAAGAAAATAATTAAAGTGAAATAGTGACCTGGGCTTTTGAGTACCTTATTACTTCAGTATGTAGATTGAGGGGTATCCTGGGACCAACCCCCACCAAATTTTCATGTACATATGGGGCCTAGCCATCCATTTGCACAAAGACAGAGCGTGCATAGCATGAAAGAACTTGAATAGAATCAGAGTACTTAGAGAAAGAAGAAACACCATTCCTTCATGCATAAATGTCTAGACAAACAGGTTCTGCTCAAAACAGGGCTGCTGAGACTAAAAGCTTGCCACAAATCTAAGGCACCTTCTGGCAGGGAACAATAGGAAAGGGGCAAAATGGTCCAGGTAAGTTTGGTCCTAAAGTAGCAAAACCATAGTACAAATCAAGATAATGGGTGCCAGGGTCAGCCTCTCTAATGTCTCTTCCAAGTATCTCTGCATGTCTAGTCCATGTGTCTTCTCCAAGTCCCCCCAAGTCTCTGATGCAAATCCAAAGCCGTGATGCCAGTGAGCCCTTCTCCATATGTCTCCTTCTGTGTGTCCCAGAGCCCACTTTACCTCCTTATTATATAGGTTGACCTGGCCACCTAAGTAAAGCAGGGAATGTGGTACCCCCCCATCTTATGGACATGCCTCTGTTATAATCCTTTAAAATAATTGGAATGGGAATTATGTGGATAATTTTAGATGGATTAACAAAGCATTTTAAGTAAAAGTACTCTTGCATTGGTTTCTTTTTTTTTTAATGTATACAAGAACCAGGGTACAGGCCGGATGCACGGGAGGGTGAGAGGATTCACCAGAGTCAGAGCAGGGAACAGAACAGGTAGACTGATGAAATACTCTGCTGAGGGGAGCAGCAGGTGAGACAGGAGAGGTCTGCTCGCCATGTGGGTTGCTCCGAGGCTGGTGGGGATCTAACTGACACTGCAGAGGCTGCGGACAGCTTCACAGTGCTGCACTCAGCCGCCTACACCACCAGGGAGGCCCCTTGTATTGGTTTCTTAAGGCTAGCATAACAAAGTACCTCAAGTTGGGTGATTAATAAATAAATTATTCTCTCACAATTCTGGAAGGTAGAAAATTGAAATCAAGATGTTGGCACAACCATGCTCTCTCCAAAACCTCTAGGGAGGATTCTTCCTTGCCTCTTCAGCTTGTTGTTCCCACCAAACCTTGGTTTTCTTAGCTTAGAGGCATCACTCAAATCTATGTCTCTGTTGTCACATAGTGTTTTGCCTATGTGTTGGTGTTGATATTCTTAATCCCAGCTATTCAGCAGTTATATTGTACTAAAAGTCCACTCTGACGACCTCATCTTAACTTTATTGAATCTGTGAAGTGCCTGTTTGCAAATAAGGCCATCTTTACAGGTGCATGGTGTTAAGACTTCAACATATCTTTTTGGGAGAGAGACAATTCAACCCATTACTAACCTTTAGGGGAAGGAATCTGTATCCCGCACTTAGCTTATCTATTTCTTGTTTTCTGAACTTTCCAGTTCTAGCTTTTATTGTTTATAGTGTTTCCTGTGGGTGAAATAAGAATGTTTACCATTTGGAAAGGGATTTACTATTATTTTGTTCCTCAAGCTTCTTCAACCTTTTTTTGGAAGAGCCAGTAGTTCCATCTCTCCTCATGCCCAATAAGAGCAGTAGGTAGTGACAAACTAAGTTCCCAAACAAAACTAGGACTACAAAAATTTTCAGTGATTTCCACAACCCCTCTGGCTACTAGAAGCTCGTAGGAGCTGGTCTCTCAGGCTCAATTTTAGCACAGTCATTGGCAAGATGTTGCGATTTTTCTTCCATCACTGATCTAGTGGACACCTTTAGTATATGGACCCAGGAGACATCAGTTGAAGAAATTGAACCATAGCTTGTAAATGTAGCTATTCCCAAATAGAGTGAATGTAACACAATCAAATCATCTCCCACAGCATTAGCATAAAAATGAAGCATGCAAATGGTCTTTTTCCTGCTAACTTCCTGTTTTAAAGAGGATTTAACATGAATTTTCTTTTCTGCTAAAATGTTGGGAACACAAAGATGTCTCTTTACCCTTTCTTTTGTTTTGTGCAGTACAGTGAATCAAATAGTTCAATAAAAATCTTAATGCCAAAAAGAAAAAAGAAAGATGTATATTGCCAGGAAATTAAACAATACTGTACCTGGAAGGGATTACACACTGGGATAGCTAATTAAACATTTGAAATCTTGGATGCGTGGATTTATAATATTTGCTTCAAGCTTGGTTGCTTTTCTGCTCTTTAATTTAATTCACCAACATTAAGGTCATATAAAGTTAATATATTATTTTTTTTTTTTTAATTTTCTAGAGGCATGTCTTATTTATTTATTATTTGTTTGTTTGTTTGGTTTATACATGCACTGGGTACAGTCAGAAGCGCGGGAGGGTGAGAGAATTCACCAGAGCCAGAGCGGGGAGCAGAGCAGGCAGAAGGACCGAAGGACACTGCTGAGGGGAGCAGCGGGCGGCAGGAGAGGTCTGCGCGCCATGTGGGACCCTCCTCCGGTGGCCGGGGAGCAGCCGGGGATTGAACCGGCTGCAGAGGCTGCAGGCAGCTTCGCAACCCAGCGCTCAACCGCTGCGCCACCGGGGAGGCCCTAAAGTTAATATATTAAACACACATGTACATACGAACACATCATGGTTCCATGAAGATAATATAGGCTATGTTAAATGTGGATGACACATGTTGCAGATGTGTAGATTTTAAACTAGTGCAGACAAGAGGTTTTCATTTTATATATAGACTCTGGGGAAATATAATTTATATGTAAGATAAATTTCCTGATGACAATCTATTCAACAAAATTTTTTAGCACTTACTATATGTAAAACTCCATGTTAAGTGCTATCAGGGACAGAAGTGTGGCATTAGAGAGGAAAAAATTATAATGTCTGAAAATGTAATGGGAACATAAAAGGTAAATGAAATTAGCAATGTAAATTGGGATACATTAGTCATCCCATCTCCATAGCTTTCAAGTACAAAAATTCTAACAGGTCTCAAGAAAGAAAATAAAAACAAAAAGAAACTTATTTATCCAGATAATCTGTCCTATTAAGTCTACCAACCCTCCATTTGGAAAGATAAAAAACACAATATTTTCATCACATTATATTATTATGAAATTAAAAAGGAAATTATATATATTTTCTGCTCTTCATCTCCTAAGCAAGCTTGGGGATATGTAGAACTTTTTAGTTTCAATATTTTGGGTTTTTTGGTTCTTGTTTTCATTTGTTTGTTTTTGTAAATTTAAACCCAGGACTTGCCACCTTCTAAAAGAACTAGGTTTAAATCTGGATTTAGATTCATTTCTAGACATTTATCAAAAGAAGGTAGTCATTGAAAATAATGACTGAATGATGCAGTTGTCAATGTTATATTTTTCTGAAGTGTTCTAAAACACTTTAAATTATCAAAATCCCACTGAAATATATTGCTCCTGTAAATACATTTCCCTTATCAAGCAACACTCTCTCCTTAAATTATAACATAAGATCTGATTTCATTAGGACAACTCCATTTCTTTAGAAATTTGCATTCTATTGAATACAAAATTAAAATAAAGTTTTAATTAAATATAGTTTTTTTTAAATTTTTTTTTAAAGAGGCACTTTTTTTTTTATTTATTTGTTTGTTTATTTGTTTATACATGCACTGGGTACAGTCAGAAGCGCGGGAGGGTGAGAGAATTCACCAGAGCCAGAGCAGGGAGCAGAGCAGGCAGAAGGACCAAAGTACACTGCTCAGGGGAGCAGCGGGCAGCAGAGGAGGTCTGCGCGCCATGTGGGACCCTCCTCCGGTGGCCGGGGAGCAGCTGGGGATTGAACCGGCGCCGCAGAGGCCGCGGGGAGCTTCACAACCCAGCGCTCAACCGCTGCGCCACCAGGGAGGCCCTAATTAAATATAGTTTTGAAACTCATTTGCCAGTTGGGTTTACCATGTGTTTTAAAATATAGATTTTGCTTCCATATATTACTCTCCTCCATTTAAAGACTATAAGAATCCCAGGGTACTAGTAGGACTCATGTAAATTCAGTGGATGGCTTAGGATGAACACCTCTCAGTTCCTATCTCTGAATTATTTGTTGTTTATTCCATAGTTTTAAGGAGGCAGATTGTGTTAGATGGTAGTATAGAGAAAGCAGAAGTTCCTTCCTTCAAGTAGATTACCTTCTTCTGGTTGAAGGAGGAAGGCGATTAACAAGCAAATATATAAACATAATACTTTCAGAAATTAAGAAGACTAATGAACATAATAAAATTAGCAATATAAAAATAATGAAGGTGGTAATAACTCCATGAAAGCCCTTTCTTAGAAGATCTAAATGAGAAATGGGATTTAATAAGCAAAAAAAAATTGAAGAAATAAGTCCTTATCAGAGAGAACATTAACTGTATAGACAAAGGCACAAACAAGTTGTTCAAGAAACTGCAAAAAGCCAACAGTTTTTGCATTGCCTAAATTGAGAGACTGAATAAGGAAAGAGAAAGGAAGGAAATGTTCTTTTAGCTATTGAAGGGCCTTGTAAGCTGTAGTAAAATGTATGCATTTTATTTCAAATGCAATACATTAGAAGCGACAGGAAATTTTTAAGCAAAGCAGGGAGGTGATCTAAAATATATTTTATTTTTTTAAGATTTATTTATTTATACAAGAGCTGGGGTATAGGCCAGAGGTGCAGGAGGGTGAGAGGATTCGCCAGAGACAGAGCGGGGAGCAGAACAGGCAGAGGGACCGAAGACACTGCTGAGGGGAGCAGCAGGCAAGATAGGAGAGGTCTGCTACACCATATAGGAATCTCCCTGGCTGGCTGGAAATTGAAACAAAGCTGCAGAGGCCGCAATATCTTCACAGCACTGCATTCAACCCGTTGTGCCACTGGGGAGGCCCTGAAATATATTTTAAAACTTTACTATGGCTATGGTGAATGAATTAAGTAAATACATTCCTTAGGGCAAAGACTAACCTTCCTGACAGAGTTACCCAAATCATTGGCATTTATAAGATGAAAGTCTATTTCTCAAGAACAGAGGAAGGCAGATACTCCATAGGGTAGGCCTATCCCTTCCACAGAATCTCCACTCTCCAGATCCTTTGCCTTTGTAACTTTAATGGTGTTGCCATCCTCCATTAGATTTATTATCTCATAAAATCTCCATTATCTCCAATGATGCCAATACACAAACACCAGGTACACAGCCCACAGGTAAGGCAAAAAAATGGAGGGCAAGTGATATATGCTTTAATAGGGTGACTGGTGACAGTTGCCTCATGCCACAATACAAAGCTATAGGGAAAGAGGAGGCTGTCGCTGATCAAGGATTAAAAAAAAGTGACAGTCATATTTCTTTTTTTAAAGATTTATGCATACAAAACTGGGGTACAGGCCAGAAGTGGGGGATAAGAGGATTCACAAGAAACAGAGTAGGGAGCAGAACAGGCAGATTTACTGAAACATGCTGGTAAGGGGAGCAGCGGGTGAAACAGGAGACATCCGCTGTGCCATGCAGTGCAGCTCCCTGGCCTGGGATCAAACTCAGGCCACAGTGGTTGGCAATAGCTTGATAGGGTTCAGACTTTAATCCCTGCACCACAGAGAGGCCCCCACTAGTCATATTTCTAGAAAGGAGTGGAATAGCTCTATCTGTAGGGTCCCTCCAGCCAATTTTACAAAACTCACGGTATTTAAATGAGACTTGCTTTTAAAAAAGGTGAAGTTAAAGCAGAATCGGCAAAAGCTAGTAACTATATTAAGAATTGTGCGAAATGAGGAGAGGACAGTGTGAAGAAGTTTTGTACGCTTGAGTAGGAGACATAGCAGTGATCAAAGATGTATGGAGTTCACACTGCAAGCTTATGGGCAACAACCCAAGTTGGAGAGGGAGGGAGAAGAGAATTGAAATCTACACATTTCCTTATAACTGAGATATATGAATTGAAGTGGAGTTAAAAGCCTGAAAATTATGATAAAATATGTTTTTGTTTGGAGATACTGCTCAGAAGTATATGGTGAGAATCCTTAAAGAATGTTCTCCTAAAGCCAATGAGATAGTCAGAGGCATGTTAATTGTCATTATATTTATTAAATGCATTTTATAACTAGTTGAAAAATGGCTTGAACTTGCACAGATTAAATTAATGACTCATTCTCTTACTTATTCTTGTAAAAGACAGACCTGAAGATTACATTCTCAGGAAATCTATGTGCAAGATCAGATAGAAGAAAGAGGTTGAACGGAAAGACAGATTTTAGTTACACAATTACTGGTGGCTACAGCTTGCTTTCTGCAAATGAGACATTTAGTGTATACACTTGTAGAGTGTAATAGCAAATAAAAATAATATTTTGAAATTGTAGAAGAAAATCTGAATGACCTCTGGTGGGAGGCAGTATGATTTTTTATAATTGTCATTTAATAATTTTTATTCTAATGGGGAAATTCATAAGAAAAATCTATAGCAATACATCTGTGTGTTATAAGGAAAATTTATTTTTTAAGGGTTTGACAGCCTAAAATTTCTTTTTTAATACTTTTGTTCTCTTTTACAAAAATATTAATTGAAATTACATAGGCTTACATTGCTGTTGGCTTTTTGGAAGTATAACCCTACAAATGTATTTAATGTATTGCCCTCACCACCAAATCAACTTTAAGGACAAAAACAACCTAGAAAACAGTTGGCAGATTTGACTACACATAAATAAAATAAAAAAATATACCCAAATAAATAAAAAACAAACAGATAGATAAAATGTAGTATGATAGATATGATGTTAACTTAATATGCACTTAATATTTGATAGGTTTCTATAAATTGATATTTAAACAGATAAAATCAGAGAAAAGAATGTCAACGATTATAGTTGGGTCATTCACAAAGAGAAAAATGATTGAACAATAACCAAATGAAAAGACGCTCCGGTTTTATGACAAAGTACAATCAAAAAGCAAAGATCTAGTCTTTTATCCATTCAATTTAATTTTTTATGAAATTGAAGTTATCTGGAATAATCTCACAACAATGTACAGAATCTGATAAGTTGGTCATATGACTAAGGTCAAAAGACTAAGTTGGTGCAATTTCGTAGGAAAAAATATATTATAAAAATGCATTGAAGACATAAACTGTGGCCTAGAAATCATACATTTTAGAACTTTTCTCACATGTAAGTTTTCTCTCCATGAAGATACTGGAAGAGGAAATTTTTAATAACAAAAAATTATTTAAGGTGGGAGAAAAGCATAAACACCTAACCATCAGTTTGTTGCAAATAACAGTGTGTTGACTTTGGTATGAAAAGAAAAGTCAAAAAGTACAAACATTAAGGAAAGGCATCTAGGCAAAGGAGTGAATTGTTATACCACAGTCAGTCAAGGATCATGTTGGCATTGTGAGCTATAGGGAAATTTTATTCAAGATATATGTAAAAAAAATCTAGGATGAAGTCAAGAAAGAACACAGGAGGCACTGAACTTAAATGGAAATTGGGAATTTCAATTCAAGATGCCAGATCTCAAAATCTTGCTTACCTCTCAGATCCTCCTTTTTCTCATCTGAAAAATCAAGATAAAATAATGGAATCATCGGTTGATTGTGAGAATAAAAACAGATTACTTTAAATCACTCAGTGGAGCTTCCAATAAAATCTAAGTGTTCGATTTAGGGGAAGAAGGATGGCTATAGGTATCTGAAGATTCCCTCTGTACCCGTTTTACTACAGCTTATCTCCATATTAAGCTCAAGGACTGGCACAGCATCAGGAAAGAAAGCTGGACCAATTGTTCATGCCAAACATGCAGATGAGGAAAAGTGTTATTTTGAGTTAGTTGCTTTGAAATACTGTTGTTGTTTTTCCGACACTTCCTGAGCACATAAATATTCATGAGTGCAAATCAAATATTGTAGTTATCATCCAAATTAAAAGATGCAACACCCCTTAAGAGGAAATAAGCGTTTTAAAAAATACTCTTTAAAGTTTACTACCTTTGATATGAAATATAAAGCTTCAAAAGGGCATTGAAATTTGTGAAGCTTAATTTTTTTTTTTCTCTAGGGAACAAAAAGAAACTAAAATTGGTTCTAATGTTCGTTTCTACAATGGAATAAAATTTGCTTCTGTCATCACTTCAGGAAAGCCTTTTTACAAATACCCACTCCTTCTCCATCCCCATTACCACAACCACCAAAAAAGCATGGAGTTGAAATTTTATACAAAAAATACATGAAACAAAATCACAATAGAAATACTGATTCACATCATAATCTTGTTTTACTCAGGAGAGATAAGCCTCTATAACTTCAATGAGGTTTTTTGTACACTTTCTCTATAGATGTTAATGGATATGTAGAGTTGAGTGATGGTTAGCTGAATGGCAAATGTAGGAAAATTCTTTATCCATTTAGCTGTCTATTGGTACTTTTTTTTTATTCCAGGTAATCATCTATAATTACCTGTTAGTTGCAGATTCAGAATGGTTTTTATAGTAGTTTCATTTTATAGATTAACTTTAATATTCTACAGGCTTATAAAGATATGTTACATTTGAGAGAGTAATTCCAACTTCTGAAAATGAATCCTAAAGCACTAAACATGTAAGAGTAAAATTGCTCAGATACTCATAAAATCTTTTTTGAATAAGTTAAAATAATGAATCAATATGCATCCTATTAGCTTAATAAATCGATACCTATTCAATATAATGATATTGAGACATTTAAAAAAGTATTGTAAATTAATGTTTATTCATTTGAGATGATATTTACAATGGCAAGATAAGTGAAAAAAATTTCTAATGCTTAAAATAATTTATGTACATTTTAAATGTGTGTCTATATAGACATGAGCAGAAACACAATGGATAATGATCTAAATGAAGATAAATACAAATATTTCCGCAATGATTTTCTTGTGGGGCATTTTATATTCTAAAAAGTAGTTTGCTTATCTACATGGTCTCATTGTTTCTAAAATCAATAATTATTGCTTTTAGTCACAAAAGGCAGGATTATAAAAGTCATAACCACTAACATTTATGGGTTTCTTATTTAGTGCCAGTATCTGTTCTGAGTATGTACCAAACATTTTTTCATTAAAACTTTTGACAAAGTTGTTATATTAATACTCCTATTTTTTTAGAAATTTATTTTACACATGAGAAAAATTTGATACAGAGCATGGAGATAGCAGAGTAAAGGAATTTCCCTTAGCAGCAAATTTCATAGATAATTCAGAAACTTAGTTTAATTAAATATATAATATACATCATACTGGTGGTCTGGTGGTGTGTGTGGGTGTGTGTGGGTGTGTGTGGGGGGTGAACTAGTCTCTTGTTTAGATACTCCAAGGCTGGTTAGATGTTCCCAGCCTACCCCTCTGCATTCCTCTGGTATACACAGCAAACCTCATTTACAGCACCCTCTATTGTTAATGCTATTTACTTATATATTTATTGCTTTTTGACTTTGTAAGTTATTTAAATACACGATTATATTTTTGTATCTCCAACATCCAGGACAATGCTTGTCAAATAGAACATCCTCAATAAATATTTGTTGAATGAATGAGTATAATTCAAATATATCCCTAAGATGTATAAAATTACACTATATTCTACTTAATATAATTCACGCATCTGTGTGGGTGTAATGTTTCAAAATAATTAGTGGTAAGCTTTCAAATAAGAGAAGAAAGCACATCTTTGCTTCTCTATATTTTTTCCCCCACTCAAAACAATTGTAAAGTAAAATCAGCAGGCACAAACAGATCATTAATTTTTAAAAAAGGGAGTCTTTTCAAGATGAAGCACAAAAATGCAAGACTGTCTGAGAAGGAAATTTGGGAAACAGAAGCATAGAGAAATGATGATTGTATTCAAAACTCTTTTAATTTATAAAGGTAAATATAGATGAAATGAGAATGAAGTACACCAGTTCAATGAGTCCTTACATTTCAAAATCATTGGTAAGTTTAAATCAGATGGCATTTCAATTAGAATAATTTTTTTGCTTTTGGTTGCATTGTTGATGTTGTTGTTAGTCCAGCTTCCTTATGTAATTAACCAAAAAATAAATATACCAAGTCAAAGCAACTGGGAGATTTAGACAGTTTATTATATATTTATAGTAGTAACACTCCAACCACTCATCCATGCCCCGAGTCTGACTAACAAATTTTAGTTGAGACGTTTTGTTGCTGGAATCTCATTCCTAGTTGGGGAACCAAAACTGATGCCTGGTGAAACATAGGAGTTCCCACGGATCCCAGACTTTCCCGAACCCATGTTACCCATCCTAAGGGCCCATGACACCTGCATGCACACAGAGAAATAATCAGATTCTTGTGTGTTATGAGATTTATAGCAGATAGATATAGAGAAGTAAAGGAGAGAAGAATTTTAATATATATATTTCCAGGCAAGCTCTGAAATCACCCCTTCCCTTGTGTGCAAAAACCTAGACAAAAGGCAGAGCCCAGAGCTGAGAGAGCAAGCCCCAACAGCAAAATTGCCAGGAGAATGAGTCAAAGGCTCATGACTCATTGGCTGGCAGTCCAGTTAAGGTCCAAAGAGCTGAGAGAGGAGAAACCTAAAGTTCAAAATGTATCATCCAACTTCAAAATGTATAATCCAGCCCTGGTCAGATAATGGCTGTCATTTTCTCTGAGAAAACAAACTTGATCCAAAGTGCTAAAAGCGCAAATAGCAAAAACTAGGAACAGCCTTCTTTTCTCATGTCTTCTGTTCCTCCCCTGTCCTTATACACTGTTGATACTGTTCCTTCCTTCTTCCCAGCATTTCAGAAATATCCAGTTAATGGAATGCCAGGAGTTGTAAGCAGATATCAGAACAGCAGAGATGGGGGGCAGAGTGCAACGTGTCCAGCCATACCACCTACCTGCCACCTGTGACCCCAACCACACCAGCCTGCCTGCTTTAACAGTGGCAGGCACAGAAAAGCAAATATTTTAATTCATTTAGAGTAAGAAGAAAAACAAAATTGTTTAAAAATGTTATTGATGTTACATAAACTAAAGGGAATAAAGGTGAAGAATCATATAATCATCTAATTTCAAATCATCAAACTTTCACTTTAAAGAGTAGGGATTGCTATTCAAAATACAAAGACTCATACAACTCAACAACAGCAAAACAAACACTCCAATCAAAAAACTAGGCAGATCTGAATGGATACTTCTCCAAAGAAAATGTACAGATGACTAAAAATCAAATGAAAAAAAAATAATGAAAAAGAAAAAATGTCACCATCCCTTATTATTAGAGAAATACAAATCAAAATCACCATGAGATTCCATCTGACACCTATGAGTGTGGCATATGTCAAAATGACCATAAGCAGCAAGTGTCAACAAGCATGTGGGGAAAAAGGAAACTTGGACAGTTTGGGTGGGAATTAAATTGGCATAGCCTCTGTGGAAAACAGTAGGGAGGTTTCTTAAAAATATTCAAAATACACTTACCATATGATCCAGTATTTCCACTCCTAAGTATCTATACAAAGAATATAAAAACACTAATTCCAAAAGATATATATATAAATATTAGTGTTATATATATATACTATATACTATATATTATATATTAATGTTATGTATGTTATATATCAGTGTTATATATATATATTCCTTTGTTCATTTCAGCACTATTTACAATAGCTGAGCTATAGAAACAACCTAAGTGCCCAAGGATGGATGATTGGTTAAAGAACACGTGGTATATATATATATACAATGGAGTAGTATTGAGCTATGAAAAGATAACAACTTGACATTTGCATCAAAAAGAATACTAGATGGAGGACAAATATCATGATTTCATTTATATGTGCAAAGTAAAGAAACAGAGCAAAGACAAAACAAGACAACTCAGAAACAAAACATTACCAGAATAAACCCTTAGACTCTTAACAGCAGAACTGATATTATCAGGGAGAAATGAGTGGGAGCAAAAGGGTGGAGGGATTCAATGAAATATGGTGGAGACTGATTGCTGGACATGGTATGTTAACATACATTTGTGGAGGTGTGAACCTGTACTCCTTTAAATAAATGTTTTGAATCAATGTAACTTCAGTTAAAAACAAATAAGAGAAGGAAAAGGAGGAAAAAGTTGTGGTGGTGATGAAAGAACTTAAAACTACTATATATCATCTTACAAAAGACAATAATAATTTTGAAAGAAAGATAAAGAAGAAAATAGAAGAGAGAAACAGAAATGGAAAGATAAAGGAAATGATTTGATGTTTATCATTTGAACCTACTAGGGCATAAATAGCCTTACTCATGGATATTCGTTAGAAAAGTCAATAAATTGTCTTCTTTGTGGGAAAAATACATAAAGATTAGGGGTATTTCTCAGTGGTGGTGGTGTTTGAATTCCTATTTGAATAAACACATGGATTTAATAAATGATAATTTAGGCCGCCACCTCTGCAGAGCCAGTTCGATCATGGTCCGCCGGCGAGGGTCCCACATGGCGAGCAGACCTCTCCTGTCTTGCCCGCTGCTCCCCTCAGCAGTGTATTTCCTCAGTCTGCCTATTCTGTTCCCCAATCTGTCTCTGGTGAATCCTCTCACCCTCCCCCACATCTGACCTGTACCCCGGTTCTTGCATAAACAAATAAATCTTTAAAAAAAGGAATTTAAAAAATAAATAAATAAATGATGATTCACCTATTTAAAACAGGAAAGGGAGTTTGAAAATAAGTATCTTCAAATATGTCAGTTAAGTCTTAACACTGTATCACATGCAAGTGTTCATAAGAAGATAAAAGTTTGCACTCATAAATGATGGATTCTAATATAAAGCAAAGAGATTTTGACCATCACAAGAAATAAGTGTAGGAAAGTGTTCAAAAATTCCTGGGCATCAAGCTGATGGGTCTACCAAAACTGTTTCCATAAGTTTTAGCATCTCTTTCAGTGTCTATCATAGTCCTCCCAGGCTATGGATTCTCTGCTTAGAGAAAAAAAAATAGCCCCATGGAAATCCATAGCATTCACTTCAGTACTCATATTCCTACAATGAGTAGAGGGCATTTAAGTGTCATGTATAAGGGGAATGTCATCATTACTCTTTTTTTGATATTGCTAACAGTTTGAAGCAGAGTCATTTTATATGCCTTAAAGCACAAGCTCTCTTAACACTTAAGAAAAATTAAGGATCATAAAATAGGACTGGTAAATGTCACAAAGGCAGCCATTTTGTTAAATTTCTTAGGTTTCCTTTAATCAATAACACAATGTAAACTTTTTAAGGGGACTCTGACTTCCTCTAAATTTGGCCAATTTTGAGGTCTCTGATAAGTCATTTGGCGCTTATTTTTGCCCTCTTTCACCCTTGGAAGGAGATCAAAGAATATGCCATTTTAGTTGCATAACTTGCTTCCCTAAAAAAGCTTTTTGGCAGGAACAGGACGGAGAAAAGTAGTGTTTGAGCAGGATCCCAGAGATCTGTCGGAAAGAGACTTAGCATCAAGATTTTTATTTCGCACTTTGAGGCAGTCAAGTCTCCGGTAAAGTGTAGACCTGTATCACCTTTAAGTGAAAGCAAAACCTTGGAGGATATGCTGGCATACCCACACATCCTATGTGAATTTTAGCAAAGCAACCAAAACACCAACTATGTCAAAGGTGCCTTTCCCATGAAAAACAATGCACATTGATACTCTTTTTGTCACAGTTGGCTTTTCAACCCAGCTGGGAATTTGCAAGGCTAGTTTGCAACAGAGGTATATACCCTTGATGTTTTTGTCACAAGTGCAA
This sequence comes from Talpa occidentalis, assembly GCF_014898055.3. Lineage (NCBI taxonomy): Eukaryota > Metazoa > Chordata > Mammalia > Eulipotyphla > Talpidae > Talpa > Talpa occidentalis. Next base: position 51,334,159 of record NW_023605305.1, read on the forward strand.
ACCAAAAGACAACCACATTTGTATTTATTGTACAGAATGGGCTATTGGATGTTCATTATTTCAGTTATGCTTGGCATTGGGATTCCATCTTTCACCTTGGCTATTAAAGTTCTGAAGTGAAAAGCATTAAGACAAGTGTTTTGAGTAAGCCACAAGTTAATCGTATTTTAAAGCTTTGCTACATTTTAATGCTATAACTATCATTTAAGTGGGATCAATTAAGTAGTTCAATATCTTGGGCCTCTTTTGTATCCCACACCCAATGTTTCCTTTCACAATTGTCACAGCTGCACTATGAAAATGAAATGAGAGCAAAACATTTGTGTGATTAGATGAACCATATCCTTGATTTTTGAAAATCATTTAAAAGTTAACTATGAAAATGCTTCATTAATACATCATAAATACATCAGGTGTTCTTAGTAGTAATTCAGACCATAATCTTTAAAACTTAGGTGTAGAGAATTATCTTCTTTACAATGTCTATTCAAGAAAAGAAGGGGGAGATTTATAACACAGGTAATAATACTTCTTTTTTTTTTTAATTTTCCACCAACATATGATTTTCTATACAATGAGCTTTGCTGAGTCTGTGTCTTGAGGGATTTAGTTTTATTGATAGACGAAGAGAGAATAGAGTTTGGTATGTGGATAATTTATTTGATTTTACTATGCTGCGTGTTTTTATAAGAAAAACTTAAAAGAAAATTAAACTCATTTAAAAAGCACATAAATTGTTTTTGCAACAAAGCAATTAAGAAAGCCTGTCTATCCAAAGTGATGGGTAATATTCTAAATACAAAAAGGGCTAAATTGCCTTCTGTTTGGAAATTGTGTGTTATCTCTTGAGGTTTAATAAGAAAGGGATGTTTGGGATTAATATAAAGATTCAGCACCCTCTTTTATTTCTAAGAATTTGCCACAAATTTTAAAGTTAAAATCAATTCAAATAAATTGATTTGTGAATAACTTTCCTGCAAATTGACTTGTGAATAATTTTTTTTCCTTTAAAATAATAAAATAATAACATTCTAACTAGGCAGAAATATTTTAAAATAAAGCATAACAGCTAAAACTCAGACAGTACCAGACCATCTATGACTTATGCTGATACAAAGTGCCTAGAAGGTATATCTTAACAAGCTTCAAATTAAGACCATTCATCAAAACTAAAATAAATGACTTCACAAAGTCCTTTCAGTTCTTCCTTACCATGACCAACACTCTGTTTAGCACATATAGCTTATATCTATTTGTATTTCACCAAAAATTAGATGACTATAAATGAATAAGGAACAGAAGCAAGGCAGATTATGGCATGAATGAATAATTATATGAACCTTTTGTTGTCGAAATTTAAGCTGTGAGGAATGAAAGGGTAATGTAGGTGAAGTTCATGACAAATGCAAGAGAGAGATCATGAAACTACTGAACTATCATGATAAAGAATTTACATATCATCTTACAGCCAACATCATTCCAATGAAGACATTTAATCCTAAAATTGATATAATCAAGTTAGCATGAAATATTTGGATATGTATTTTAAGGATGGATTGAGGAAAATGAGATCTAGACCAGAAATAAGAAGACTAGTTAGGAAATTATTACTGTAATATAGAATCATAATGGGCACAGACTGACCTAGGACAGTGGTGACAGAGAAAAAAGGGAGCAGAATTCAAGACATATATATATATATATATATATATATATATATATATAAAGTCGAATTGGAAGGATGTGGTTATATAATAAGGTAAGTAGGTGATTCTAATTTCTAGTTTGGCCATGGAGAGTTCAATATCAGTTGAGAAAAAGAGTGAAAATTTAGGATAATATTTAAGCAAATAAGTTATATGAACATACAAAGAATAGTTTTGTTTTTATTTTTCATTTAGCTTTTTCCAGAATATCCTGTTTAGTGTAATGTTAAAAATTGAAAAATATATATTAAGGAGTCGCAGAAAATATATAAAATTCTCAGTATTATGTATGAGTTACTAAACACTATGTCGTATAGCTTGATAGGTGATGATAGATAGATAGATAGATAGATAGATAGATAGATAGATAGATAGATAGTAGATAGATAGATGACAGGTGAATAGATCATATATAAATAGATAAAAAAGTAGATGCTAGAAAAACAGAGAGCTCATGATACTATTCATTTAGTATTATATTTTCTGATTAATGAAAAGAATATTAAGTCTCTAAAATGTGAAAAAAATAACAAAATTCAAACATCCACAAAATATCTGTGAAAAAATTGTTTCATAGATAAACTAAAAAATTACTTTGGATAATGTTTTGAGTTATTATGTGATATCAATTTCCTTCTCATAATTATTTAAACCTTGGATAGCCAAAGTTGGATGGACTTCACCAAAATTAAAACCCTCTGATTCAGTGGGAAAAGAAGAGTGGAACATAATATTAGAAAGACAGACTGGAGGAGAAAGAGAGAGAGCAAGAAAAAAAGGGAGGGGAGTTGGAGGGAGGGAGAGGGGAAGGGAGGGGGGGAGGAAGGAAAGCAAAAAGGAAGCAAGGGTGGAAACAAGGAAGGAAGGAAATGCACACACCTCTGTTACTTGAAAAATATTACTAAAAAATAAGATAAGCAATACACTTTTGTTTGCAAAACACATATCTGATAAAGAACTTGTTTCCAGAATATATAAAGCACTAGTGCAAGTCAATAAGACAAACAACTTAGTGACAATGGACAAAAATAAAATTACACAAAAATTTCTCCAGGGCCTCCCTGGTGGCACAAGGGGTTAAAGCACAGCACTGTGAAACAACGCTCCACAGCCTCTGCAGCTCAAGTTCAATCCCCGGCCAGGGAGCTATCCACATGGTGGAGCAGACCTCTTCTGCTTCACCCGCTGCTCCCCTCAGCAGTATATTTCAGTCAGTCTGCCATTCATCTCCCTACTCTGTCCCTGGTAAATCCTCTCACCACCCCCTGCCCCCCGCACCTCTGGCCCATACCCCAGTTCTTGTATGAATAAATCTTTAAAAAAAAAAAACTTCCCCACATAAGATATAAACAAGTAACAACCTGAAAAGTTTACTCAATGTCAGTAGTCATTAATAATCAAGGAAATGCTACTAAACACAGTAATATAATACTACTATATTCATTTGAAAATGATTTAAATTTTTAAAAGGTTTGAAGGCATGAAATGCTAGATAAAAAAAGAATGTGGAATAATTGGGACTGTCACCCATTTCTAGTAGCTATGTAAAACAGCCTACAATTTTGGAAAACATTTCAATAGTTTCTTATACAGCTACATTATAAAGTTAAACGGAAACAGTCCTACTGAGTATCAATCATATATTTGATAAGCAAAATGTTACATATTTATATAGTTCAAAGGCATTATGTTAAAGTTTCACATTGTATAATTCTATTTATATTATTTTATAGAAAAGAAAAAAATTTTAAGCTATGGACAAGCTAATAAATTATTATCAGGAATTGTGGGAATGGAGAAGGGACTAAAAGAATATACAAAGAATGTAATTTGGGGGATAATCAAAATATTTTACATTTTAATACAATATGAACTTACAACTGGATATATCTGTCAAAACTCATCAAACTACATTTTAGGAACACACCATGACATTCAAAAACAATTTTTAAATGAAGTGTGTATTTTTCATAAATTTGCAATTGATTTTATAGCTTTTTGGTACTTGATACTTTTATCAGCAATCAAAAAGAGAATAATGATTTTTTTATTTCAAAAAATCTTTGTTAAAAGAAAATTTTATAATCAATAAATGTTAAATAACTGATTATTTCCTACTTTTTAAATGTATTTCTACTGAACAGTTCAGAAGTGTGAGATGCCAAGAACAATGTATACATACAAACTTGTGTTTGGAATACATTTGAAGTTTAGTCTTATATCATTCTAAATTTGCTCATGAGATATGTCTGGTTGTAAACCTATCTAGTCCCAAAGACTTAGGCAAAGCAGGAAAGCCCTCGAACCCATCAAAAGGATAAAATGACGTCAATTCCAGTCTGACTCCTGATGAAATTTTTCATTGTGCAAGTCTGACACTTCACACCTCAATTTCTTAATCATCTAATACTTTAATCAACTATTATGAAACCCCTATGATAAAGGAAAACAAAACAGCGTAAAAAGCAAAACAAAAAAAAAGTTCATGTTGGAAAATTAAAAAGATTTAAGAAATTGCTATGCTAAAGAAATAAAAATGCTAAATAAGAAAAAGAACATTTTGAAAGACATAAACTTTGTTTTTATTTTGGATTTGTTCTCTGAATCAACTCTCTAAAACATATGCAACTATTTCCCTCCTCTATAGAAACTTTTATTGCCATATGGATTAATTTTAAACAACCTAGTTTCTAGACCATTGAAAATGATTTGTCCTACCAAAAAAAAAGAGATTAGATTGCATTGTCAGTGAAATTTTCACTTAATCAAAGAGAAGTTTTTACTTCAATAATTACAATCTTCCATTTATAAATATTAATGTATAAATTAATGTAAAATTGGAGATGCAAGGTAAAAAATGTATCAGATAAAAACATTTACAAAACATCTTTCTTCAGAGATTTAAATATGTACATATACAATCTCATATTTGATAATGAAGGACAAACAATGTTATGTTAAAATTAAGGCTGGGAGTAAAGGGAGCTACTTGAGAAGTTAAGAAGTCTGCAGAATATGATAAAACCATATTTTTAAAGACTTCTCATTTTACTGAAAATTAGTTTAGAATTCTCATCAGCATAGTCAGAGAAAAAAAATTACACTGTCTGTAGCTCCAAGATTAAAAAGAGATCTGCTGAAGAAGAAATAATGAATTTATTCTCCACATTCATTTTGTGGTACAGAAGACACATTACTCTACATTATGCTTATATTAGACTTAAATAAATTTCATTATGAAAACAAGATTGGAAGAGAGCTTTGTAATTTAAAAACATACATTACTTATATGAATTTTTATAATAAAACATTTTCAGGATGATAATATGTTTCTGTGCTTTTAGATAATTAAATATCGAAGTGCACAGAAGACGTTTTTAGTCTGATTTTATAGATTTAAGTCAAGGAAATTTAGAACTCAGTTCCCAAAACACTTGTAAGTATTCTGCCATTTATATTTGGTACTGATTACTTCTGCTTAGTGCAAGTGTGCAAGTAATGTATGATGCACATGAAAATGAGAATGACAAGTGTACAGCTTAAGGTTAGTGAGCATTCTGCCTTCACATTATTTAGAAGAGTATATACCATGATAAGATCACAGCCTATCAGAAAAATGTTAAAAGAATACAACTCCTATTATATTAATTTTCCTTTTAGTACATAGTACATAAATAATTTACTTAAATATAGTTGTTTTACAACAATATTTTTGCCAACCATCACAAATTGCTGCGTAAAGCAAAAATCATCCCAGTCAAGCCAATAAAGATATTCCTCTTCCTACACAGAACTGTCTACCACTCTTTGAATTCAGAATTATTTTGATGTAAATATAGTAAAACTTCTCTTCACTTTTTTTGTAGGCTTTCATCGTAAAACTAATGTCTCCTGCTAGTCCAATTCCAGCTTAATACCAAAGTAGAATTATTTCCTTTTTAACTGTGCTTCCCTCAATCCTATGAGCCAACTAATCTCCTAAGTAATTCCATGAAATAATTTTCTGATATGACTATTAGTTAATATTAATACAGATGGATAATTAAGAAGGCCTTTAAAAATGGTTTTCTAGAACTCTAGACTATTGAGATGATATGTAGGAAAAAAAATTACATGATAAAATATATTGCCCTCTGGACTATTCACTGGAGGTTCCAGAATAATATGCTTAATTTTGTCTAACACAGAATTTCTTATAGTTATTAAAGTAATTACTTAAATATATTTGACACTTTGGGAAAACTTGATTTAAATAATAACTTATTTATGAATAGAAATTTTTGCATAAATCTAATATAGAGGACAAATGTACATCTTTGCCCCAATACATAATAAATTTGATAATACTGGCTGATGAACTAAACAATAAATTTATATTTATTTGTACAGTTACATTAGATTTCTACTTTAGAAAATTGTTTGGCAGAAAATCAAATTAGATTATTTATTTTTATTTATTTCAATCAAAGTTACACACACGTGGTTTAAAACAATTGCTTAAGATTCTGATTCTGGCAATGATTAAATAAGCCCATAACCTATTTTTCCTGCTTATTATAACTAAAAATTCTGAACAAAATACAAACATCATTTATCTAACAGAGAATTCTGGGAAGATGGTGGAGTGGGAAGCACCAGGAATCTTTCTTCCACCTAGCTAATAATTGCACTGACAATTTTGTAACTCTGGAGTCTGTGGAAGATTTGTATTTTCTGGGGGTAGGCTGGAAGATAACTTGAGGTTAATTTTCATCAATTTCAGCTCTTTGCACAGCAGCAGCTACCTAGATTCCACCACTAGACCCACAGCAGGCAGCTGCAACAAGTTCCTTAAGCAAGTTATACCAGGCTTATAGCAGCTAGAGTTGACAAGGAACCTGTATTCCAAACATCTGATATCTGTGCTCTGATTACTGATTATGTTTTCTGATCACAAAATTTAAGACAAGTCCAGTGTGCTGCCTCTATTGTTGGAATTCCCACTCCTTAGGAGCATAGTTTGTGATTTCCAGGACTGAAAGGGCCAGTAAACTTTATACCTACTCCCTACATTTGCATTTGAGAGCTAGATATGAAAGGAGCTTAAAGGGGTAATGCAAAGTGAAATAAGTCAAAAAGAGAAAGATGAATACCAAGTGAACATGTAGATTATAAAGTAACTAAGAGCAGATAAAGACAAGCTGCAAAACTAACCCCTGATCGCTAACTACAGAACTGAAGAACCAGGGTGGGAAGGGTTAAGGGACAAGAACAAAGAGGGAAGGAAGCACAATGGGCTGTGGTGGTGGAAAATGTGTGAGTTGGTTGTGGGTGCACTATGTTGGTAATACCTGATGGGAGTATCCCAATATTACCTAATTAAAAAAGAATAAGTAAAATATATATTAAAATATTTTTAAAGAAAGATTTCAAAAGCATCTACATAAACAAATCTAGTAAGAGATTTTGCATACCCAGGCAAAGGTACAGACAGAAAAACCTGACAATACCTCACATTCCGTCTTAGCTAACATTTTTAGCACAGAAGCAGACTACAATGAAAAATAATGAACAGCGAAACCTGATGAAAAGGGAGAATCTGATTTTCAGGTTTAACACATAATTGACCACAAACATTCAGTTTCCAAGCAAAAAAATTCAAAGGAAACAAATAAACCAGTGCAAACACTCCCTGAAGAAGACCTACTGGCAGATCTATTACACCAAAAAAAAATATAATAATAATAATAATAACCATTGTTGGGTATGTTGAGATGTAGCCCCATCATAAATTGAGGGACATCCAAGGCCTGACTAACGTCATCAACCAAATTGATTTGCTTGACAATTACAAACCACTACACTATAACAGAATACATGTTTTCTTCTCAAAAGTACGTCACACACATAACACAATCTAGACAATAAAATGAATCTGTTAACAGACTTACTATAATTAAAATAATTTTTGAAAATTTAAAAGAATGCTATCTGACCATATGGAATTAAAATAACGTAAAAAAAAGCTATATTTGATTAATTAAGCTGTGATTAGGTAGAAGAAATTGGAGGCAGCAATTTTTTCAATCTCATTCAATGTATTTTTCTATTAATTGTAAGAGCGAGGAAACACTAAGTGACATTTAGGGGAAGTCTTTACTTGTTTACTTATTCATTTACTCATGTGTTTACATTTTAAAAGGAGAGATATCTAGATATGCATCCATGTATATATGTGGTATATACTCTTTCACTCTCAGCCCTGTATATTTTGCTATCATAATAATTGTCCAGGCTGAAAGGGGATGATGAAAATAAACATCTGACATTTCATATATAAATTCTTTTTTTTAAGATTGATTTATTTATGCATACAAGAACTTGGCTAGAGGCCAGAGGTGTGGGGGCTGTGAGGATTCACCAGAGACAGAGTAGGGAACAGAACAGGCAGATTGACTGAAGTACACTGCTGAAGGGAGCAGCGGGCGAGGCAGGAGAGGTCTGCTGCGCCATGTGGGTGGCTCCCTTACTGGGGATCGAACTCCTGCTGCAGTGGCTGTGGATAGCTTCATAGGTTGTGTCTTAACCCCTTGAGCCACCAGGGAGGCCCTATATAACTTATTTTTTTTTAAGATTTATTTATGATTACAAGAACTGGGGTACGGGCCAGAGGTTCGGGAGGTGGGAGGATTCACCAGAGGCAGTGTGGGGTACAGAACTGGCATACTGACTGAAGTACATTGCTGAGGGGAGCAGCGGGTGAGACAGGAGAGGTTTGCCCCACGATGTGGGTATCTCCTTAACCAGCCGAAAATCAAACCACGCTGCAGAGGCAGTGGACAGCTTCACAGCGCTGTGCTCAACCCCTTGCACCACCAGGGAGGCTCATCATATATAACTTCTTAGGAAGACTCGCCCCAGAATGCAGAGTATCTGCTTTAATCAAGCTTTCATATTTTAGATTCACATGATTTTTTTTTCAGTTTTTAGACGTGCAACTCCATAAATTTTGAAAAAATGTGCAGTTATTTAAGTACAACCACAATCAGGATATAGAATGTTACAATAAACCATGAAAGTTGCTTTTCCTCCTTGGCAATCAGTTCTGCCTTCCCACCATCACCTCTGGCAACATCTGATCTATTTTACTTATAGGGACAGATAGCTTTTATTTTTAAAACTATACTTTATTAGTCAAATTCTCTTGAGAAGCCCCAATATAAAACACAACAAAGCAGAGTTCCTTTGGTGAAGAGAATTTAGGAGGCCTGGAGGATTAGAAAATTAACCTTGGCTTCATCAGTGGTATGGATAAACCTTCGGGAAACCCTAGCAATCTCAGGAAAATGCTTGAGAGTGTATTTATACTTTTTGTCATTCTCCTAAATTAGGATGTTTTGAAGCTAGAAAATATATTATTAGCATGTCAACAGGTTACCTCTTCGTAACATCTATTCTTCATGAAAATGAGAGTCTAGAAATCTGGAGAAAACCATTTTGAAGACTGCACACAAATATGCAATAAGACTTTAATCAAGTGCATGAGGTGCTGAAAGTATTGATTATGGTAATATTGAAATCCATTCATAATAGGAGATAAACTTATTGCCAAAACTTTCTACACAGACGTGATAAAGATTATGATTTCCTCACTTTGCTAATAGACTTTTACACACACACCTTTATCCATACTTCATTACAGCAGATGCTATGAAAGTGCTGAATGAACTTCCTTCACTTATGATTCAGGTGCATTTCAAAATTCTTACTGCACGGGCCTCTGGTTGTTTGAGTGCGTGGGTTCTTTAATGGTAGATTCTCTATTTCTGATCTAAGAATATTTCATAGATTCTTCTGGGTGTTTTTCCCACTAACTCTCAATGGCTCTTCTTTGTGCACAATCAAAAAGTTCAGGTGTCTGATGCAGGGCAGCACCCTCCCTTCACACCCCAGGGAGAATGTCCACACCTCAGGATCTGTGCAACTGTAAATCTCCACACCCATGGAGGAGTATCTTGCTTGGAAACAGCTTATATCTGTCTTCCTCTGTCCTGGTGCTGTGCGTTTATCCTTTGTTTTGAGATATCTATTTGTCTAGTTTTCAGGCTTCCTTCCTTACGAAATCATTCCATCATTCCATCTGTAGCTATCAATTTATCATGTCTCCCTAGGAAGAGGTAAGTTTAGTTTCCTTCCATGCATATATTTTAAACAAAACTTCTACTGTATTTCTTTATCAACATGCTCTTTCATCATTATGAAATGTCCCTAGGTCACTGGCAAAAACATTGCCTTATCATAGGCTTTCCCTTGAAGTCTTCATTATTTAACATTAATACATAGCTACACCAGCTTGCTTTTGTTGACAATTTGCATCTTTTATGTATCTTTTAGTGTGGTTGTCATTTTAATCTCCATGTCTTGTTATTTGCTGAGCTTTTTAGATTTGTGGGTTGGTTATTTTATTCAAATTTTATCTATATTTTTATTTATAAGGTGAATTCCTTAGTTAATAGACTTGAGTTACTTCTTACATGTGGCCTCTGGAATTAGTGTAAAACCTAACTTGTTAGCTAGCCTCTCTAATGTGGGACACTCAATCTCCAATCCATGTCTTTTCCACAATAGACAGCAGCTGGTAGCGATTTATTGATTATTAGTCCTCTACTTGTTTCTTCCTTGATTCCTCGGATTCTTGTCAAGTAAAAGCATTATTTAGTGGGCTACCAAGGATTTTAGGGGAGTCTCTGTCTGTATTTTGGAGCTCTTACTCTTTTGTTCCTATTGTAATGATATTTTCTTCCTTAATCTTCTGTTGGACTCCAAAATTATATCTTTTGACAGTTAAAGAGATAACTCTATTTCAATTCTATCTGATGGCCACATAATTGTGAGACTATTTTCAGGGGAAAACTATATAATTATGCATTTGTCCCCCTATATGTTCCTCCTTTCAAGGATTGAATCTCCTCTAATGTCTGCTTGCTGTTTTTCATTCTACAGTTGTTTTAGTTAATTGTTTTCCATATTTTGTCCAGAGATTTTAATGTTTCTCATCAGGAGGTTTAGTGTGATATAACCTCCTTTGCCATTTTTGGATGCCAGAAACTGCCTTTATGTTTGTTTTGAAAATATTGTAAATTATTATTTTTTATCTTGGAAGTAATAAAGGTCATTGTAAAATATTTTTGAAAACACATAAAACAATAACGAATAACACAAAAAAACTGTTATAACACTAATTATAAACACTTGATATTTTTATGCATTTTTCTATGCACGCAAACATGTTTATAGCTAAAATCTGAAATACTAAAGGTATATTAGCATACACTTGAAGTCAAATTTTGTATAGGTATGTTTTACTTGGCATAATATTAATATTTAAAAAGTTCATAAACAGTTTTTAATAACTTCATATCACACCTAAAAACATAATTTAACTATACCAATAAGTAATTTATAAATAGCTTACAAATAACAATGTTAAGTTGCCTTTCATGCAATTCTTTGTCCAAACTTCTGAGTATTTCATCCATTTAAAATCTAAACCTAGGGAAGGAGGGGGACTAAAGGAATATGGTAGAGAATTATTGGGATACTGATGGTGGGCATGACATAGAAATATACACTTGTAGAGGTTTGAACTTAGAAGACCCAAATCAGGTACAATGATATAAACCAACTTTATCTCAATAAATATAATTGGAAGAAAAGGAATCAAAGAAAAAGAAAAAGAAAAAAAATGCTACAAATGAATTGCTAAGACAAAGGTTATGAATATTTTGAAAAAAATTAATGTATTTTTTAATATTATTTTCTAAATTTGTCCCCAAAATAATTTTTTTAAAGATTTATTTATTTATTTATATAAGCACTGGGTACAGTCAGAAGCGCGGGAGGGTGAGAGAATTTACCAGAGCCAGAGAGGGGAGCAGAGCAGGCAGAAGGACCGAAGTACACTGCTGAGGGGAGCAGCGGGCGGCAGGAGAGGTCTGCGCGCCATGTGGGACCCTCCTCTGGTGGCCTGGGAGCAGCCGGGCATCGAACCGGCGCTGCAGCTTCGCAACCCAGAGCTCAACCGCTGCGCCACCGGGGAGGCCCCCAAAATATTTTTTATAAGTAATATGTGAGGGCATATTTTTTTATAAAACCTCCATTCAGTAGTTCTTGATAGACTTATATATATATATATATATATATATATATATCTTTTATATATATATCTTACATATATATGAATTTGACAGGTCTTTTATATATATATCTTACATATATATGAATTTGACAGGTTTTCATAATATTGATCACTTGTCTTCCTTCATAATTAGCTATCGATATTTTTACCCATTTTTTCAATTTGTATGAATTCTTTTTAATTCATATTATTCACAATGTAATCTTTCCAGTGTGGTTGCTTTTAATTCAATTTTTAGTATAAATACTTTATTCCACTATAGTGGATACCAGGTTTTATTTGTTTGGGTTGGGGTGGGTGAAATTTGCATAGCATATAATTAATAAATTCAATGGCATGACATGCACATTGTTGTGCAACCACCTCTACTCTCTAACTTAAAAAAAAGTTATCACCCCAAAAGGAACATCTTGTACATTTAATTTTTTTTAAAGATTTATTTATTTTTATACAAGAGCTGGGGTACAGGCCAGACATGCTGGAGGGTGAGACAGAGCAGGGAGCAAAACAGGCAGACTGACCGAAATACACTGCTGAGGGGAGCAGTGGGCAAGACAGGAGAGGTCTGCTGCACCATGTGGGTATCTCCCTGGCTGGCCGGGAATCACACCTGTGCTGCAGAGGCTGTGGACAGCATCACAGCACAACACACAACAGGCTGTGCCACTGGGGAGGGGAGGCTCCCTGGTACATTTAATTTTTGAGACATTCTTAACACACTTAAAGTATTTTTCTTGTAAATCCAAGAAAAATGTCTGGACTTCTCCAGGGGTTAGTTATGTCCTTTTTTTGATCCTATGAAATAGTTGTACGTTCCTGACTTTCTACGTGTTGTAAATTTTTGTTAACAACTGGGCATTTTAAGTATGATAGCATGTTAGCTCTGAATATCAGAATTATCCCAGGTTCCCAGGAACTATTATCTTTTTTTCTGTTTAGGGCTGTAGTTGACCATTTGTTTAATGACTTTTCCAAACTAATTTTTAAAGACTGTGTCCCTTGCATCTATATTAACTGAGGTCCATTTCAGTACCACAATGACAGTCAATAATCTGACCAAGATTTCTTTGATTGTCTGAACCCAATTAGGAAAAAAAAAAAAAAAAAAAGACCTATCTCTTTAAATTCCTTTGACAAATGCTACCTGGAAAACTTTCAGCCCAATGATGTTGAAAAAATAATCAGCCTCTATGTTAGTACCTCTAGTATGCCCTGAGAAGATCAAAATGCATATCTCAAATTTTTGGAAAACATTGTCCTTATTTCCTCTTCAATTTACACATTGCCTGCTGTGGGGATGGGGCTGGGCTGGTAGCTGCTGTACAAAACCTTAAATTCATTGAATGTTACCAGACACTTTCTTCATCAAATATTATTTTCCTGGATGCTGGGAGTATTTGAATAGGCTGTATATTTCCAAAATAGTAGATTCTAATCATTCTTAAGGGCTCAAAAGTTGATTGGATATGTTGACCACATCCTGCAGCTTCATCTTCTCCCACTTCCCTTGATGTCACTTGAATATTAGGTTTTTGAGCATGGGTCTAATGTTTTTTTTGTCACTGTTTTTTCTAATGAACCCCTAGAGCAGCTTACCCCAAACTGTCTACTCAGAGAAGTCTGCTACCATAATAATAGTACTTCTTAGATATATACCCATCAAATACATTAAATGGCACAATTTTCCATTATGATCTCACTGGAAACAGTTTTACATTATAGAAAATGGAAGTTTGGAAAGTTTGGGAAATGCTGAAACAATGTAATAAGAAAGAGAACTGACATGTTTTGACATTTTGTTCATTCTCTCTAGTGTGAAGAGTGGGATTTGAACCCAAAAGACTGGAAAAATACAAGGAATACCACAAAGAAAACTTATTCTGCTTTTGATCCATTCAGAGGGGATGAGGAAGGATTGAGAAAAAAAACTACGAAATATGAAAGAAAGGTTTTTTTTTTTTTTTTTTTTTATAATTAAGCCTCTAGACTTTATTTATTTAGATTTATTTATTTATTTATATAAGCACTGGGTACAGTCAGAAGCGCGGGAGGGTGAGAGAATTCACCAGAGCCAGAGCGGGGGGCAGAGCAGGCAGAAGGACCGAAGTACACTGCTGAGGGGAGCAGCGGGGCGGCAGGAGAGGTCTGCGCGCCATGTGGGACCCTCCTCTGGTGGCCGGGGAGCAGCCGGGGATCGAACCTGCTCTGCAGAGGCTGCGGGCAGCTTCGCAACCCAGCGCTCAACCGCTGCGCCACCGGGGAGGCCCAAGATAGGTTTTTTTTAAAAATGTTATATACAATATTTTAATATGAGCATTTTCATTTTGGCATTTTTAATTTTGTAGTATTTAATGTAAAAGGATGAAAGAACATAAAACTCTAAGATTTAACTCAGAAAATTATTCTTTTCATAAATACTGTAACCATATTCTTTATTTCCTAAAGGTCTTTCTATGCAATATTAATACATATTCTTTTTATGCAAACTCATTTTGACAGCAATGGTGCAAGCATATGATTCATTTCCATTTAGATTCCTTACTTATTAAAAATAATTTAAGAAAAAAGTTCAGCTAGCATAATTTATTAGGCAGTACAAAGACATTTGTATGATGCTTATGGTTCAAACTTGATTTAACATTTTAAAATAATTTATAAAGGAAAAGAAAAAATACATTCATACTGACACATGTCTTGAAATTTAAAATATATGCTAGATGTGAATAGATATCATACACTTCTCTATAATGATTTGTTCTGCAAGTGGAGACAGCACATTTTGAGGAATTTTCATTTGAATAAGGATAAAAAATTCTGAGCATTAAGATGCACTAAACTGATTTCAGATAAAAGATGTTAATGCTATCTTTGTTCCCGCCTTCCATATCCATTTTCCAGGAGTTATATTGATTTTTTGGTGTTATCATGACTCTTATTTCTGCATAAACATGTGTGTGTGAGAAGACTGAAGTGATCTGAAAGGAATTGTTGGGCCATGGCATAGTGTAAGACACCATTGAATCAATAAAAAATGGGAATAATGATACTGACTTTGAGACAGTAAAGTAATACAAACAAATGAATTATGTGGTTGTTTGTGTTATCCAGAACTCATTGATGCCGGTTGCCTTTCTAACTTAAGGGAATGCCATCTGTAAAATTATCTCTATTTCACTTTGGATTATCGGAATGGTACTGGCATTGGAAGAAAAGGTAAAGATTTTTTTTTTTAATTTTTTTATTTATACAAGCACTGAGTACAGTCAGAAGCGCGGGAGGTGAGAGAATTCACCAGAGCCAGAGCAGGGAACAGAACAGACAGACTGACAAAACACACTGCTGAGGGGAGCAGCAGGCGGCAGGAGAGGTCTGCAGGCCATGTGGGACCCTCACCTGTGGCCGGGGATCCTAACTGGCGCTGCAGAGACTGCGGGCAGCTTTACAGCCCAGCGCTCAACCGCTGCACCACCAGGGGAGGCCCATAAAGGTGAAGAATTTTATGTTTTCATTTATCTACTGAATATTTATTGATAGTCTCTATAAAGCTGATATTATGTTCTATAGTAGCAAAAGAATGATTCATACATCTGATTTTAAGGAACTCATTTTCACGGTAGCATCAGAGACAGTGATGGACAGTGGAATGACAATATGATAGAGGCTATGATACAGGAACAAACTCACTTGGGAGTATGGAAAGTCACTTTACAGACTAAAAGGGAGATTCTCACCTAGGCCTGAAAGAAGTATTTTGCTGAAAACTCCCTGGGTCATTTCATTGGTCAAATCTCTTCAACTCTCTCTACAAAATGCTGCCCTTTTTTTTTTTTTAATTTTTAAATTTAATTGATACATTGTCATTGAGTAATATCATCTACTTCCCTGAGTTTAGAAATCATGTTTATTTTGAATAAGACATGACTTGAAAATCATATTGGATTTAGTATAATAACTTGAATATTTGTCTTACCAAAAGATTCAGATAGATAGGCAGCCGCTAAGTGTTAAGAAAGTTCTGCTCCCAATGCTGTTTTCTTCATTGCCGGGGCTTTGTTTCCAAGGTCACTATTTTAGCTGCTTTAGCTACAATTTTCTCCTCTACATTTCAGAGGAGGAGGCACATTGAGTAGCACTCCACATTCCTCAGTCAGATTGTCTGAAGCTGAAACAGGAAACTTGTTCTACTTAACACTGAAAATGACTTAATCATATGGTTACACCTAGCTGCTTTGGAAATCTGGGAAATATACTCATTCTAAGTTACTTTTTTTTCCCATGGAATAGGTGATAAAAGATGTTAGAAAGTAGCTTCTAAGTTTAATGACACTATTCATGTCCTAATGACTTCCAAATCTACATCCCTTTCTCTTTCCTGAGATTTCATTGAATTTTTGCAACCATTTACAAGATAATCATTTTGACATTGTGTTAAGTACTGTGGATAAAATGGTCAATATAGCAGTCTTCATGTCTCCCCTCAAATAATGTATGTATTATTTCAGGGTGCCAAATAATTTGTACTTAGTTTCATAGTTTCATCATTTGCAAGATAAGGAAAATATAGAGCACTATGGGAAAAACAGAAGGGCCTCTAACTAGCTCAAGAGTCAGGAAAAATACTGTAGGTTGGGTGACATCTGAGCTAATTTATGTAAATTAATAAGGATTAAATGAAATCTAAGTGGAAGGGTGGTCCACATGTTACACATATATGAATACATTAAGAAGAGGCAAATTTGAGGAGCAGAGAGAAGTTATGGTATCACTGAAACAAATTAGGGTGGGAATGATCCAGAGATAATGCTGGAAAAATCAGCAATAGACAATTTATGATGATCCTTTGCACTGAAAGAGGAAGGGGGTATTGGCAAAGCTGGAGATTATTCAGATTATGAACTGCTAAGTGAGTGGCACAAGCCTCCTACACAGAGTCAGCAGGTCACTCCCTCAGCACACCAGCTCCCACTTGGGGGAAATTAAAACTCCATGGTCATCATTTTGTTTGATAGTACATTTTTAATACCTCAAACAGAGGAAGTGACATCACAAGATTTATTGCTTGCATACCTCAGAACATGTGGGATTGTGAGTAAGGGTGTGGTAACAAGTCAGGGGAAGTGTAGTTCTCCATTTCAGGTGATGAGCAAGCAGGAGACAGCGAGGAGGGTAGGAAGCACCTGTTACTTATAAGGTGATGGGGAGAAGGTCCCTAACTTTGAATGGGCTCAATTCTGAGTAGTTACTTTAAAAGGTACCCCAAGAAAAGCAAAGTGGGTACTGGCAGCTGGAGTCCTGAGAACAGGGTTATCTAAATCTCCAGACTCTGGGTGTGAATAGGGTCGTCATACTGTGAAATGCCTAGGCAGAGGCTCTAAATAGCTGTTTTCTCATCACAGACTTGCAAATTAAAAGATTTCAGACATTTTTGGAAAATGGCAAACCATTGAAAGGTTTAAGAGAATTTGGACTACCAAATTGCGTGTAGGAGGTTGTGAAAGACATCAATCTCACCATAATATTTTTTTAAAAGATAATCTAAAAGCTCATTTTATAAGAAACTGTGGAAGAGGCTGGATTGCACAGAAGTCTCACTAAATCTAAATTTCAAAGAGGAATGAGTTCTTCCTCTGTGAGCAGAGATCAGTGCTAGGGAAGATATTTAAAAATCCACTATATGTTGTGTTTTCTTTCCCCCTAGCCTTGTCCACAGTCACATGATGCTAAGTCATCACAATGCGTTTGGGCATCAGGCATTTGTAAGGCCTGATTAGTGATGAAGACATAGAGGGAAGTGCAAATGTAGGGTCTATACCTTGTTCTCCAACAGTTTTTTAAGAGATGTACAATAATTAGGAAACAGCATACTACAAGATGCAGTTAGAGTTTAATACTCGTATTACTGGATTACTGGTTCGAGATTCGATAATTCTGGTGAAATAGAATTTCCAAGAAAATCATTAAGTTTATTATATTTGAACTGGACTTTGAAAAATATTGAAAATAAGATAGGCATGGGGCCTCCCCTGGTGGCGCAGGCAGTTTAGCGCTGCACTATGAATTTGTCCACAGCCTCTGCAGCGCGGGTTCAATTCCTGCCTGGCTGGCGAGGGTCCCACAAGGCGCGGCAGACCTCTCCTGTCGCTCCCGCTGCTCCCCTCAGCAGTGTATTTCAGTCAGTCTGCCTGTTCTGTTCCCCACTCTGTCTCTGGTGAATCCTCTTACCCTCCTGCACATCTGGCCTATACCCTGGTTCTTATATAAATAAATAAATAAATAAATAAATAAATAAATAAATAAATAAATAAATAAATCTTTTTTTTTTTTTAAAGAAAATAAGAAAGGCAGTCTCTGTGGGCATATGCAGGGAAGTATCTCCATATTTTCCACAAATACTAGTTAATCTCCTGGGGTGCTTATAAGGCAGGTCCACCTGCTTCAGTCTTTCCAGCTTACAAGTTATTACTGTCAAGTCTAACCTGATTTCTATGTAATTTCTTGGACCAGAGACCTCATATCTATAATGAGCCCCTAACCATTAGTCATAATCTCCTCCAACAAAAAAATTCAAAGTATTTGCATTCTCACAGGCCTTTACTCTGCTGTCACCTGTTCACACAACTTTTTTTTTAGATTTTTTTATTTTAACATTTATCATTTTTTACATTTTTTAGATGATATTTACTTCCCCCTAGTCCCTCAGATTGAGTCCCCATAGAATTTCCTTCCCCATGGCACCCGTGCACCATCACCACAGTCCCCTGTGCTCCTCCCTATCTCCCTCCCTCTGTTCCCTCTCCCTCATCCTCCCCTGCAGTATGTCTCTGTTTTATAATTGTCTGTTTTTGCTTTGTTGTGTTTTGTACTGTCATTATTTTTTTTTACACCAATGTCATATTTGGTTCCCCTATATTCCTGTAATAAGTGGAACCATCCAATATTTTTCTTTTTCCTTCTGGCTTATTTCACTGAGCATAATTCCTTCTACCTCCATCCACATTGCTGTGAATGAAATGAGTTTATCTTTTTTGATTGCTGAATAATATTCCATTGTATATATACCACATCTTCTTGATGCAGTCATCTATTTTTGGGCATTTGGATTGTTTCCAGGTTTTACCTATTGTAAATAGTGCTGCAATAAACATAGGTGTACAGTGATAGTAAAGGCGAAGATAAACATCTGGGATTACATCAAACTGAAAAGCTTCTGTTCACAACTTTAAAAAAAGATCATTGTATTCTATATTTCTTAGCAGAACAGGCAGGTGCACATCATTTACAAAATTGTAAGCTTAAATTTATTTCTACTTCTAGTCTTCCTTGATACAAGGCAGACACCTTTGGAGTTAGAGAGCTAGAGTCATGGTGTGACAAAAAGTACATAGACGATGATTTACAATTCTTTTTACCAAAAGTAAATCACTAGTATTTCTGTAATGCAACAATATAAGGTGATACAGCATAATGTAAATTGTAACCTAAAGGTGAATACAGTCTAATAATTAAGGGTAAATCTAGTTCTGCCACTATTTGATGCTGTGAATCTGGGCAAGTCTCTTAATATATCTAATCCTTGATATTTGTAGAATGTAGATAATTCAAAGCAAGACTGTCACTAGGATTGACTTATGTGCAAAATTTAAGAAGGCACCTCTAATGCATTAATCTAAATTACTGTTATTTTATAGAAAACTTAAAAAATCAAAATTATTGCAAAATATAAATGATAGACAAAATACCAAGCACCTATATAGAAAAAAAGATCTCACCATGCACTTAACATGATTCATCCCAATTACCTCACTGTAATCCTTTTCCTAATAAAATACCTACCTCACAAAGTTATTTTAAGAATTAAATGAACAAATACAAATACACCAATGAAGAACTAGGTAAAATAAGATTATACCTATGATCTCATTTCAATTTGAATTTAACAATTCTTAGCTTTAAGAGAAGCATTAAAACTTGCCTAATAATTTCTATTTCAGAAATCAAGGCATCACAATATAAAACCATCAGGGCCTCCCTGGAGGTGCAGGCAGTTGAATGCAGTGCTGTGAAGCTTTCTGCAGTCTTTGCAGCGTGGGTTATATCTTGGCCTGGGAGCTACCCACATGGTGCAGCAGACCTCATCTGTCTTGCCCACTGCTCCTCTCAGCAGTGTATTTCATCATTCAGACTGTTCTGTTCCCTGTTCTGTCTCTAATGAATCCTCTCACCCTCCCATACATCTCGCCTGTACCCCGGTTCTTGTATGCATGAATAAATAAATATTTAAAAAACAAACAATGAAAAACAAAACCATTAATAAGGTTGGTGTATGAAGTATAATTACTGCGTGAAACAGAACTGAATTTTTATATCAACATAGGAATGTGCCATTGTAATGAATATTATATACTTATTGCCACTTTGCTCCAACAGATTAATGGCACTTTCTCACTTTTATTATATATTAAGTACAAATGCCAATGCAGAGGTTGGTGTAGGTTATGGTATCAAAGTGGAGAGAAGCAGCATTTTTATCACTTAAATAAAATATGATTATTTTAATTTTTTTAAAGATTTGTTTATTTATGCATACAAGAACTGAGGTACATGCCAGAGGTAAGGGAGGGTGAGAGCATTCACCAGAGACAGAGCGGGGAGTAGAACAGGCAGATTGACTAAAAACATTGCTGAGGGGAACAGTGAGTGAGACAGGAGAGGTCTGTTGCGCCATGTGGGTAGCTCCCTGGCCGACCAGGGATCGTACTTGTGCTGCAGAGGCTGTGGATAGCTTCGTAGTGCTGTGCTTAACCACATGGTGCAGCAGTAGTCCTTGCACCATCAGGGAGCCCCTGATTTTTTTATTTTTTTAGCAATTATTTTACACCATTTTCTGTTTGATTTTTTAATTAATTTATTTTTCATTGTGATATTGTTTGGATACCCCCATCAGATATTGCCACCATAGTGCACCCCTATTTTTTTAATTAAAAAGTTTGTGTATCAAAATGTAACTTGAAAATTAGTGATGGAAGGGGCCTCCCAGTTCTTGTATACATAAATAAATAAATCTTAAAAAAAAAAAAGAAAATTAGTGATGAGGATAAACTTTTTTTCCACATGCCAAGCAGGGAGGGTTTTAGAGTCCCTCCTTTAGAAACAAAGGTAATTTTTAGAGAAATTTAGAAAAGATTTATGGCTCCTGAAATTGTCATAATAACACACTCATGTTTTCTAAAATAGAAACAAATACTAAGAAATAATTCCAGATTTGATAAAGATTTTATCAATAACAAATTATTTAGCTGAAGTCAAATTGAATGAAACCTATTTGTAAAAACATCCCATATTACTCACTATTACATAGGAAAAATTCATAATTATTAATTTAGAAGACTCATTGAAAATTGACTATCCTTGCTCAACTTTCTATGCTGCAATTTAATTTGCTGTATGATGTTGGGTGATCTGCACACTCACTCAGATGGGAAGAACAATAAAACAGCTACCATGTGCCTAGTACTTATAAAATGGATGTTACAAAGTATGTGGTTAATAATCAATTATTAATAATCAATTCCTTCATATATTCAGCAAATATTTTTGAGAGTATAACATGTGCTAAGCATATGGCCCCTCTTATTCTACAGTATTTTCCTTGCTACTTATTCTATAGTATTTTTTTCTTTTTTAAAAAAGATATATTTATGCATACAAGAACAGGGGTATATGCCAGAGGTGTGGGGTGGGGGGTGAGAGGATTCACCAGAGACAGAGTGGGGACAAGAACAGGCAGACAGACCGAAATCACTGCTGAGAGGAGCAGTGGGTGAGACAGGAGAGGTCTGCTGCACCATGTGGTTAGCTCCCTGGCTAGCCGGTGATTGAACTCATGCTGTATTGGCAGATAGCTTCATAGATTGCATCTTAAACCCTTGTGCCACCAGGGAGGCCCCTCTATAGTATTTTCTTCTTTGCCCTTATTTTTCTCTTTATTAATTTGTGACAGCTTACACATTAGTTGAATAACTTGGAATGTTCCCTTTTATTCTGAACTCTGGAGAATTACATATGGTGAAAATATCACCTGTTTATTGAGGGATCTATTAAACCACATTTGATTTATAGTCACTTAGATAACTGTAGTTGAAAGAGATGTATTATAACGATATGCTGATATTATTTCATCTTTACTGTTTCTTAAGGATGGAGATTGGATCTTCTACATTTTTTATGCAGTGTCCCAAGAGTACAATACTAGGAACTTAAATCCAAAGGAATCATCATTTGAATTGATGGCTCAATAAACACGTGAATTAGCTTGAACTATTTGGCAACTGCAATCTGTTCTCTTAAAATGGAGAAAAGATGGAATATCTATTACAAATTGTTTGGATTATCTTGTAAGTGTAACTGTCAAATGCAGAAGGGGAAATTACAATAATGAAGATCTCAAAGTTCATCATGGATCAGATATTCCTAATGATAAGCGCTCATTCATTTCCAACATTGGGGAAAATCATTATGCAAAAATTAGAGTTTTATTGGGAAGGTTAATAATTTAAGTGACAGAATATGATCCTCCATTTTAATAAGATACTAGAATTTGCATATGGTGTTTCTTCAGTTATAAAGTCTGACAACCCCTATCTAATGCCTTATCATGCAACCAAAGTATTTGATCTTATTTTTTTCAACCAGGCTATTGCTTCTATGTTGGGGAGAAAGCAATTCAGACTTGGTGGGTTACTGCATATGTGACTTTTATATGGGGCTTGATGATATTTCTTCTTTTCTGTGGACATTAGCCACTGTTTTCTTTTATTCCTGGCTAAGACGTACTGGCATAATTTGTAGCAAAAATAATTAAAAACTCTTGACTTCCCTTCTTTCATTTCACTTTAATTTTCAATTTCCTTACAAATATGTCAGAAGATAGCTCTATCACTCAAATATTTCATCTAAGACGAGATTTTTTTTTTTTTCCATATCAGTACTGTTTGCCTATGGTGATCAGGAGTAGGTTTATTATTTATTTCTGACAGACCATGTGTGACACCGTATTCTATTTATAGATAATATAAAGGTTAGTAATTTCATTGTACCTATCATCTTCCCTCTCCCAACTCCACTTGAAAAAAAAAAAAAAAAACAGCAAAATGTGGAATGAGATCTGTTTTCTTATAAACAGTGAATGATAATTGAAAGATGTTTAGTGTTGGGACAGGTGGTAACAAATTAACTAAATGAGAAGTGTATTTGCGGAAAAAGATACTGAGAGAGAGAAACACAGAATTGCCTTGGTAGCTTTTACTCTGGACAGAAGGGGTAGATGGTGAGGCCCGGATTCCAGATGCTTTTTCCATCATTTCACATGCCCTGCAGCTGCTACTTCTGTTGTGATTGCTGCATCACCTCCTGTCAGTGCCCACTTGAAAGTGAAGAAATAGCTCTAACAAAATGAACAAAATGGCATTCGTTGTGATTTACTTTGCTTTTGTTCTTTGGTTGAAATAGCACAAATCACACATCCATTTTTCCCCCAGAAATGTACCTCTCCTAGATCTCTAATTATGTGGGATTGTAATTTGGCCCAGAAGCTTTAAAATGCATTGTATATTGAAAAGCAAGTACAGTTCATATTCAATTTGACTTCTTCATAGATTTTTAAATATCAAAATGATTAGGTCAAATTTAGGACCAATTCCCTGAGAAAGTTCATGATTAAAAGTCTCAGTGAGTCCCTGGCCATGAGATTATCAAGCAGTCAACACACCTTTAGAATTTTATGAAGAAGGAGGAAAGAGGTTACTGATCTCTGCCTTCTATATTGGCAAACTGATGTGTACATGGAGTTTGGGTAATATAATACATATTCATGCTGACAGCTAATTTTCAGGCTAATGCAATTCAAAACAGAAAAGATAATGAACCCTAAAAAAACAGAGTTTGTAAATGGAAATGCTGACAGACTCTTAACTCTAATAGCTGTGCTATTGGGCACCACAAAAATAACAAAGCTAATTTTAATGAAGATTTGAAAGTAGATGAGGCATTTATCTTCGGTAATTATGGTGCTTCTGTAGGACTAATATCTAAATGGAATTTAAACCATTTAAATGACCCAAGGGAAGGGACAATTGTAGGAATAATTCTTTCTCTGTGCGCTTCCATAAAGGTTATATGTATGGGTATATTTCAAGAGCATTTTTTTCCCCATATGGAACTAGGAACATTCCAGTTATAAATGCACTATTCCTTCCTGACTTTGATTCAAGGGAATCTGCTCCCAAGGCAAATCTAGTTGAAATCTTCTTAACTGATACTTTTTTAGAATTAATTAATTGAAAAAAATGTTGATAAGGGGAAAGATATTTTGTAAGGCTGCTATCCATCTACTTAGACACTCAGTATTTTTACTAACCTAAATTCGACATCATGGTTGACATCCCTGTCAGACCCGCCCTCCTACTTGGGGCCAGTTATATTTATGTACACTATAAATACACATTAGGAACCATTCATATATGAGCTGGGTATTTAACTCTATGGGGAACAGAGGTAGCAAATTCAAATATAGATACATTTATCCTCCTGTGGAAACTGGAACATAATCACAGAAAATTCTATACAAAAGGAGAGTCTCTATTACAAGCAAAACCCATACCCTACAAGTGTGATAGGTCCCTTGTATCTTTATTTTTAAATAAAATACTTGTACATGTGTCTAATAAATAAAATTTGGAGATACTCCACATTCCAAATTTTATGCTATTGCTTTGCATGCATTAATCCCAATTAAATTGTTGATACTTAGTATGAATAGGCACTATTTTAATTTCCTCAAGACCCTTTACTCAGCTAAAGGTTTGGACATACCTCTTTCCCGTTAGTGAGAAGGCTAGAGTGGAAACTCAACTACTAAAAGTATTCACTGGGCCTCCCTGGTGGTGCAGGGGGTTAAGTTGCAGCACTACGAAGCTATCTCCAGCCACCACAGCATGAGTTCGAGTCCCAGCCAGAGAGCTGACCTGCATGGTGACCTGTCTCTCCTGCTGTTACCCTCAGCAGAGTATTTCTGTCAATCTGCCTGTTCTGTTCCCCACTCCGTCTCTGGTGAGTCCTCCCACCCCCAACCCTGTACCTTTGGCCTGTACCCCAGTTTTTGTATGCATAAATAAATAAATCTTTAAAAATAAAAAAAAGAAAGTATTCACTACTCTAATAATGGGAACTTTAGACACTTTGGTAGACATAGCATTTGTAATAACATCTTACAGATTATAAAATACTTTCTCATGAATTATTTCCTTTGAACCAATAAAAATAATGAACTAGACATATAAGCTCCCAATTTTTATTTAAATACATATGAGAGAAATGAATCATAGAGGATAAATTGGTTCCCAAATCACTTAATGGCTCAGAAGTAGAGATGGACATTGAACTATAACTTTTAATTTATTAAATAAATATGTTTATTTTAGAACTGATTCGAGTTTTCAGGACAATTGTGAAGATAGAACAGAGAGTCCCCATTCACCCTGTAGCAAACTTGCTTTATGATCAACAACTTAGACTAGTATGGTCCATTTGTAACAATAATAAAGTAATATTGACCTATTATTATCAAAGTCCATATTCAGATTTCTGGGTTTTTGCCAAATATTCTTATGTTCCCTGATTTCATTAGGTACACCACCACGCTACATTTAGTTGTTTGTATCCTTAGGTTCCTCTTGACTGTGGGAACTTCTTGAACCTTCTATGGTTTTGATATCCTAAGCAGTACTGCTCAGATATGTTACAGACTGCCTCTCCATTGAAATTTGTGTAATGTGTTCGATAACTAGATTAGGTTTATGGGTTATGAGGAGGAACACAAATGAGGTAAAAGGCCCTTTTCATCTATCACTTCACAGGTATGTACTGCAAAGATGGCATGTAAGTATTGATATTGACCTTGATTACCTGACTCAGGTAGAGTTTGTCAAGTATCTCCACTGTAAATTTTATCTGTTCCATGTTGTAGCCTTTGAAATAAAGTCACAAAGCACAAGCCACATATAGGGAATGGGGAGATATTCTCTACCTCCTTGAGGGTAGAGTTTCTTTATAAATTCTTTGGAATTATACTGCATGGGTGCAGAATTTTTGTTTATTGAATCATTTTTTTTTTTACATCAGTATAGACTCAGAGATAGTTATCATGTACACTGAGTTATAATCCAATATATATTTGTTCAGATTATTCCAACTTTAGCCATTGAAAGCAATTCATTTGTCTGTAATGTCTTTGGCATACCTCTCTCATTGCATTGTTTTGATTTCTCTTATTCCTTTTGTTTTGTTTGAGCAGACCTTTATTTTCTGGTAAGATACATGTTCTAGGCTTGTCATTCCCTAGTCATAGAATTAGCTATTTCTGTAAGGATCATTATTTTTTAATTTTTAATACTTTTTATTAAGGTAACATTGATTTGCAACAACATATATGATTAAGAAATATAGGAACCCCCTCTTAAGGTTTGAAACTAACACCCGCGGGTAATGTATACTTCTTGCTATCTTCTTATTTTAAATATAATCTAATTTGCAGCAAACTGCATTTTTTCATACTCTGTGCATAACCTATGAAGAGTGAGAAATACCTTGTTCTTACAGAGTTCCCTAAGAAGGACATTATTCTGGCTTTTGAAACTTACTATTGCTGAAACTGCATCTAACTTTGCATTCTATTACTAATGCAATTTTCACACTAATATTTGAGGTTGCATTTTATGGTCTCTAATTATCACATGAAGGAAAAATGTGCTTAAATGTTCACAGTGATAAATAATGCTTACAAGGTTATGTATATAGTTAGTTGTTGAACATGAATTCAAATGATATGCTGCCCTTTTATACCATTACAGTTCTACCTCTGTGCATGTCATTGAGTCTATGCCTCTGTGTCTACAATCCATTAGTTCAAGAAATAAGTATGGTTATATTCTACTTTCGATTTTGATCACACAAGGGGAGTCACTTGTCCAAAGAAAGCACTTCAGAGGAATGAATTTATATTCCCATGAGACAATTAAATTGGAAGGATCTAAATTCTTCCCTTTTGTCGAGACATTAGAAAGCAAAGATTGTTCAATAAAGATAACTTGGTGGGGATAATGCATTTCATACATTCAAACAAGTAGTTATTATGTTCTTCTATGTGTCAACAATGCAACAAACAGTGATGAAAATTACTTTAGGAATTTTTCTTCATCTAGAGCAAATTATCTTTAGAAAGGAGAGAAAAACATTTAAGCAAATAAATGAAGGTAAAGATATGCAGAATTAAATGTATATAGAATTGAGTAATGCATCTTACACTTTAATATGTCTAAGAATCATTGAGAGAATCCCATTGAAATAGAAAATCTGATTCAGTAAACCTGGGGTGGGAGCAACTTTTTGTATTTCTATATTTGGAAACAATTGTGTTGAGACCAGTCAGGCACAAAGGAGAGGAGACAGAAAAGGTTATATAAGTAGAGAGTATAGATTACAGATAAAATGAACACCCAGATCAAGGAAAAAGTGCGCCAAAATTTAGAAAATAAACCATTTAATTGTAAAATGTTAATTCCAAAAGTGTTCCACATTTCATTGTGTGACATGAGTTTTTGTTAGGGGATATATATATTTTATTATGTTTTCTATCAAATTTGATATATGGGTGTATTTTCTCTCACTTTCTGTCCATATTTGTTAAAAGAATACCAAAATTCTTTAAAGTTCAAATGTCAAATCCCCCAAAAGGTATAGGAATATGGTGTGTGTGTGTGTGTGAGAGAGAGAGAGAGAGAGAGAGAGAGAGAGAGAGACAGAATATATATGATGGGCTATAGAAGCCTCAAAATATATACTTCTTCTGAGCTAAGTCATGCCTCAATTCCTCAAGTTTATTTGATTGTATATAGATGAGTAGAGATTTGAGAGATCAAATTACTTTTTGATAACAGATACACTCTCTTTCCACAGCAAGATAATATGTATTCTTAATTATATTTTTAATTTCCTGAATTCTAGAAATAGTTTCCTGACTTATTTCCACAGCTCATTAATTAAAAATGTAGAAGAATTGGGCAAGGTTGTTTTTTTTTTTTTTTCAAGGAGAGAAATGTTCTATTTTCTTGGCAGCCAGATTCCATTAACCTTTTATCTTTTAAGTGTTCTTCGATGTGTGTTCTATAAAACAAGTCGAATATTCCTTTTGAGATTAATTATTCAGTCAAAACAGTTCTGTTACCATATTATGTAATATAACAGCAAGCTATTGATTTGGCATTGCAAATGAACTGGTTTTATTTCTTTTTTTCATATTGTAATTTATCTTATTCTATTTGTATCTATGCATGGATCTTGCAAGCCAATAATCATTTTACTCACTTGAGCTAGCTATCACTTGAAATATATTAACTCAGAAAACTGAAAAGAAATATATCAGATAGGTTTAAATGTACATGGACATGAGAGATCCATAACATACAAATGAAATCTCTCTAGGAGAGACTAGTCTTTCAGTTGTGATAGAAGATGAACAAGATACCTAAAAACATAGAATGCCCTAAGTTAATTAAATGAAAACTCGTACAGCATTATGCTCAATGAGTATCTTCAAAACCAAAAGATCAGGGTGCTGGATAAAAGTGCCAGCATTGTTCAGTCAACTATACACACATATTGATACTTAAAGATTGTCACTGATTCTTATTGCATGCAATTCTTTGTAAAAATTTAGCTGGATAAAAATCCATCCAATTTATTAAAGCCCTTAAAATACAATAACCTTGCATGAAAGCATATCATAAGTAATGACTCCAATAATGTGGCTTCATGATGAC
Source organism: Talpa occidentalis (assembly GCF_014898055.3). NCBI lineage: Eukaryota > Metazoa > Chordata > Mammalia > Eulipotyphla > Talpidae > Talpa > Talpa occidentalis. Next base: position 51,362,916 of record NW_023605305.1, read on the forward strand.
TGTTCATGTTTATTAGAATGACACAAGAGTATGTCTTTTCTGACATACTGAAGTATACATGATAAAGTATGAGATCCCAGACTCAAGAATAATAATATGTTGGTTCAAATGTCAGCTCCACTGATAATATTGGATAAAGTACTAATTTTCTGTGTTCCTTTGAGTTAAGGAAATGAATACTTATAGGGCTATTTTATGAGACGATTACATGGGATTGTGTTTACTAATTTCTTAGCACAATGCCTGGAGTATAGTTTTATTATTATTTTTACAATTTGTGCTTGCTGGATTTCTTTTTTTTTTTTTTTAAAGATTTATTCATTTATTTATACAAGCACTGGGTACAGTCAGAAGTGTGGGAGTGTGAGAGAACTCACCAGAGCCAGAGGGGCGAGCTGAGCAGGCAGAGTGAAGTACACTGCTGAGGAGAGCAGCGGGCGGCAGGAGTGGTCTGCGCGCCATGTGGGACCCTCGCCGGCGGCCGGGGATCGAACCGGCGAAACGGAGGCTGTGGGCAGCTTTGCAGCCCAGCGCTCAACCGCCGCGCCACCGGGGAGGCCCGCTTGCTGGATTTCTTAACTCAATTTCTGGGCTAAATATTGTCTTTGATATTTCAGTTTTATACTAAAACTATGCCAAGGGAACTGAAAAATATGACTTTGTGGATCTCAGATCCTTTCATGTTTTCCATGTTGACTGCTTCATACTAGAAAAAATAGAATCAGTTTCTGTACAATTTCTTTGCAACTGTACAGACTAGGCTTTGCTTTCCTTCCATATCTTCTCATCCCTGTATCCATTTTCACACAAATATGGGTAATTTTTGTCACTACCTATTAGTTTACAGTTCTTAGAGAGTTATATAAATGGAAGTATATAGTATATACTTTGCTTCTCTGACTTCATTCACTCTTCATAATTTTGAAATTCTTCCAGGAGTATTATCAGGAGTAATATTACACTATATATTTACTTAAGACAAAAGTAGCTATGCACAAATTATATGGTTGCCTAAATGAAATGTATCCTACTACTTTTGAGGTTTTTAGCATGTTATATAATATAGTCATACTTGTACATACTTGTACATGCTAAAAATCACAAACAAGTAGAATATAAATATTTAATTTAGACAACCATATAATTTGTGCTTAGCTACTTTTGTCTTAAGTAAACTTATAGTGTAATATTACTCCTGATAATTTTTCCTACATTTGTTCTCCTGTTTCTAAATCAGTGATTAATTAAAACTGTTATGTGCATAGTCTATTGAATAATGTTATGAAATTATTTTTATGAGAAAAAAACCTGCAGAAAAAATAAAGATGCATGATGGAATACTATTGACCTAGATCAAGAATTAGTTATTAAAATGTGTGAGGCATGGGAAAATATTTCACATGAATTTGACCTTTTGGTTTCTACAGTGAATTCTATTACAAAACATAAATTGTGAACTATAAAATTTTAATAATATGTACTTGTTGCTGAGATCATGGCATCTGTCTTCTTTTTGAGAATTAAATTTAGGTCAAAATATAATATGCTTACTTCTCAGCCACATGGTTATTTTGAAAAAAATCACTTATATGTATTAAAAAGGGATCCTTCATCTACATTGAGACTTCTATTACCGACTTAAGGACAATACTTCTAATATTAAGAAGTGAGTTCTGAGTTCTGGTGCAGAGAAACCAAGAACTTTTCAAAAGTGATTATCTCCTTGTGAACTGAAGAAAACTTAATGACGTGGTGATTCTTCTTCATACTTTGTATGCCTTTCTCCTTGTTTAGTAATTACACAATTTTTATTTAGTTTTCAAAATTCACGTCAGGAAGTTTCTGATTATCCATTGTTTCTTCTGTCTGATAGTTACTTTGCTATGATTTCATAGTAACTTTTGAATACTTCTGTAATTTTCCAATAGACCCCATAACCATCTTAACAATATAATGTTTCTCTTATAAGTGTTCATTGTTTGTTCCATATGATTAACAAGCTATACCACAATGATAAACACAACTTTTTTTTTTTTCTCCTGAGGTGCTATCTCCCAGTCTGGAATATCTAACAAGAGGTCAAATAATACGTATTGAATTGATGTGTTTCTTGTCTGACCTACTTGCTGTGCTGAGTTTTTCAAACCATGGTTGGTATTTTGCTTTGTTATACCCCTAGTGATTATAACAGAGTCTGTCTAATAGGGGATAGTCAATCAAATTTTACTGAATAAATGCCACAATCTAGTGTTATTTCATCATATTAATTTCAAATTAATAGAACAAAATGAAGAACTATTTCAAACCTTATTCTAGAAATAGACTTCATCCTATGCAGTGCCTTCTTCATCCTTGCAGTGCCTTGCCTTTCTCTTAAGCATATGAGATTGCATATATCACACTCAATTGCAATTATATATTACATTTACCTCCTTATTAGATTTTGAATCATTTGGGATAAAAATCATCTGTACTAATCTTTGTATACAAGGACCATGTCTTTCAGTGTCTTTCAAGAGAAAAAAGAAGGATTATAAAAAGAAAAGTTATTCTCAAGCATGTGCCTCTTGAGGTTTTCCCAATTCATTGAAGACAAGGTGTACTTTTCATTAAAGTATATGGATTCTTAATGGCTAAAAATGTAATCATATTATCTTAATGGTAGAGAAACCTTAAATTAGCTAGCTAGAAAGACTAAGTTTAATGTATACTACTAATGAGATTGAGAGCTTCTACGTGTGATATTTCATTTCTCTGTGCTTCGGGATCTCAATTGCTTCCTTAATATTTGATAGTTGTGTTTTGAAAAGACATCACTGTTTTCAGAGAAAAGCACTTTATGGATTCTGAGCCATCATAAAAACATGTAGCATGTTTTTCTCATCATTGTATTACTTGTGCTCAATAAATGCTTGATGCATAGATGGATGCATGAATGGTTGATGGATAAATTAATGAATAGTAAGTGACCTGGACAAATTATTTTTCATCAAATTATTCTTTGGTTGCTTCTGTGAATAATTTTTTTTTGCCATGGTTCATTCCTCTAACCCTTGATATTTTACTACTAATTATTTCTTCAACCATGGATCACCAAAACTATTTTCTAAGTAATATAATCAGCCGTCATCTAATAACTAGAGTTCTGTAAATATGCAAATATTACCAACTGTCCATGGAGATTACATTAGGCCTTTATATATATATTATATATATATTGAACAAAATATATGTTTTTATTTTAAATATTATTTTAAAATATATATATTATTTTAGAGCAATTTTTGTAATATCTTATCTGTCTTTAAAATATTTTAAGTTAAATTTTATATACATTATATATATTATTAATATATGAAGATAAAATCAGACAGGTTCATTTCCTAGAGAGAACTTCTGTGCAGGTTGATTAAGCTTGCTAAAATAAAAGGGTTCTCTGTAAGAGTAAGAAAAATCTGGATACATGAATAATGATATAAAAGGAAAGGGTGGTTAATGATGTCTCTAATTCAATGAAAATATTCAATTGAAAGTAAAAGTCAAATTGAAGATGGATTTACCATAGCAATAAAACTACTTTTTTTTTTTCATTCTGCCCGTCAAGTGCTAGATCCTCTTGAGGCTGTAAAAACAATCAAGAAGCTAATCCTAATAAAAAGTAGTCAAATTAAGTGGAAAGATACATAAACATTTTGGATCATGCAATCTTAATAATGACATTTAAAAGGAAACATTTTGTACTTCAGATTCAACACTTTTAAAATTTTTACTTAGGCCAGTGATACAAACTCTGTTATTTGTCTCAAATTTCAATATCCTTTAAGGTTTGAAACAACCTTCATTACTTACTGATATGTATCAAAAACTTTACAAAAATTAGCTTGGAGTCAAATAGCCCTCTTGATTACAGAGTTAGGAGTACCTTTCCAAAATTAATCAGGAGTCCACTCATCCAATGTTTTTGGTCCTCATTTGTTAGAATATATATGGAAATAGGACCAAGACCAATTTGATTTTTGCATGTGTCAACTTTTCTATTTCATCCCAAAACCATGTGATCCTATAAGCATGTAGCAAAGTATACATGTTAGAAAAATAATAAGAAAAAGGAACCCTTGCACACTGTTGGTGAAAATGTAGTCTTGTCCAACCCCAATGGAAAACAGTATGGATATTTCTCAATTTGTTAAAAAATAGATCTACCATATTACCCAGTAATTCCTTTCCTAGGTATCTTCCCAAAGAATACAAAAAACACCAAATTGAAGTGATATATGCACTCCTATACTTATTGGAGCACTTTTTACAATAGTCAAGCTATGGAAACAATATAAGTGCCCAACAACAGATGAGATTTTTTTTTAAAGATTTATTTATGTATGCATACAAGAACTGGGGTATAGGCCAGAAGTGTGGCGGGTGAGAGGATTCACCAGAGACAGAGTGGGGAACAGAGCAAGCAAATCAACTGAAATACAATGCTAAGGGCATCAGTGGGCGAGTCAGGAGAGGTCTGCTGCACCATGTGGGTAGCTCCCTGGCTGGTGATCAAACTCATGCTGCAGTGCCTGCTGATAGTTTCATAGTTTGGTCTTAACCCCTTGTACCACCAGGGAGGCCCTAGATGAGGAGATTAACAAGATGCAGTATATAGATACACAGTGACTATTAGTTATGAAATAAGATGAACTCTTGCCATTTGCAACAACATGAATGAAAATGGAGGAAATTATGCAAAGTAAAATAAGTAGAAGGAGAAAGACAGAGGTTTTCATGCATATGTAGAATATAAACAAAATAAAGGAATAGAAAAAAGTAAACCAAAACAAATCCCAGAAAGGTAATTTCAGAATATAGTGTGGGGATGGGGTACAAAGGTGGAGGGAGGTCCAGAAGGCTGTGGTGGAGGATTTTGAGTGCTTTGGTGGTGGGTGTGGTATGGTAAACATTCAATTGAAGAAGTGTGAACCTATTGTCCTAAATCACAAATACAGTGTTTTAAACAAAAATACAGTGCTGTAAGTAAAAATTGGTTATATAAAAGCATTTTTTAAATTTTCTTTTTGGATTTTAAAATATCTTATTTTAAAATAAACTTAGAAAACAAGAGGACAGAAAATCAGTGGTTGCTTGGGGCCAGGGAAAGGAAGTAATTCCAAGGAGGGTGGTTGAATTGTCTATGGATTGGTTGTACAACTAATAGATTAGACACTCAAGGATAACTTCACTGGTTGCACATTCTACCTAAGTTATTTTAAAAAGGGAGAGATTGAAACTACGAGTCAAAAAATTACCATGTGTGAAAAAAGTTAGGGCTTATAGTTTTCTCTTGTAGACAGTAAAAATAATTACTATGGGAACACAGAAAGAAACAGTAAAATGTGAGATATCTTCAATATGCAAAACTTTTTTTAAAAAACTGTTTTAAACTTTTTTAAAGAAAAATCTGCTTATGTTGATGTAATTTTTTTTTGATACCTGGTATTTTGCCTTGGACTTTTTATCTGGAAATAAAAGTGTTAGAAATGCTTATTTTTAAATTTCATAAAAGTCTCAGGTAATAAGCAAGGCATTAGAACAATAAAGGTCTTCAAAACTAGTTCCACAAATTTTTTTTTTACTGAAAAAAGCAGTAAGTAAAAATGGAGCATTTATTTCCTTACAGTCAAAAAATGCAGTTTGAACAAATAATCAGACAAATTTTCTTGAAATGCAGAAATTCAACAAATATAGCCTGCAACCCATAAATTAATGAGTTAGCTAAAATTTGACCTATTTGTTCACAAGAACTGATTTCATAACATACATAGGTGACTTTACACAACTGACATAGAAGCTCTTCGAACCCTATGTGTAAATTAAAAAGTTAACCCAAACTGCCTTTGTCTCCACAGCCTCCAGCTGCAGCAGATGACAAGCAGCGCAGCTGTGCTGGGCTTTGCTCTTGGGCTCTTTCTTGCTACGCACACTTGCTGCAGGGTCTATCAAAGAGGCTGCTTCCTTGGTTACCTTCCTTCAGCCACTGAGGATGTAGGTGCATTAGATGCTCTATATCAGGGAGGAAAGACTGAAAAGAGGAAACAAAAGTCTCAATGGCTGCTTCCTTCACAGCATTGGTGCACACCTAGGACGCCCTTGTCATCAGGCTGATTTTTAAAGCACTGTTTTTGTTTGTTTGTTTGATTTAGGATTGGTCTTCATCATCACTTTCATGCTTGTTGTCATTCTTCTCTTCCTCACATGAAAAGTTTCCTATTTATTTGCAATATTTTTAAACCACTGTAAGTACATTCTTTTTATTCTTTTCCCCTGCCCTGTCTGTAGCTATAGATGGCTTGATATTGAGCAAATCATTCCAGTGGAGATTTGTGTCAGTCAGTGGCTGACACTCATCAGCATCCAGTAACTATTGTTTTTAAATAAATAAATAAATAAATAAATAAATAAATAAATAAATAAATATTGTATGCATATTTATTTATGCATACAAGAGCTGGGGTACAGGCAAGAGGTATAGGTGGTGAGAGGATTCACCAGAGACAGAGTGGAGAGCAGAACAGGCAGATCTACTGAAATACACTGGTAAGGGGAGCAGTGGGCAAGACAGGAGAGGTCTGCTGTGCTATGTGAGTAGCTCCCTGGCTGAGGATGGAAATCAGGCCATTTGGTGGGCCCTCACTGTGGTAGCACTGGAACTTAATCCCTACAACACTAGGGAGGCTCACAATTTGTACTTTTAAAAGGATAATTCTGCTGACTGGATTGAGAAATGATTCTGAAGACGCAAAGGCAGAAGTAAAGATATAAATATCCTTTAACTAGTGTGAAATGTAAGGTGCCAAAGCCATTGTTCTCCCAAACTGAACACAATAGGACCGGGGATATGGCAGGGACCCACAAGCACATACCATATCCTCTTCTCTTTGTCATCACTTGGCAACACAAATCCAATTATCCTGACATTTAATTCAGCATTTGTTTACAGAACGTCAGTTTTTGAACCATATTACTATATTAGCTATTGCAACAGTAAAAACTGACTGTTCAAGAAAGCTTTCCTAGTTTAAATGCTTGTGCCCTCATTCAACTTAACAAATAATACTGAATGCTTAATATATGTAGGTATCTGTGTTCAACAGCAGGGGAGATGCAAAAGGCATGTGCTCTCTGCCCTCCAGCAGCCATCCAAATGATGTTTATGAAAAGAAGGTAGCATGAACAATATTCCTTAATACAATATTAATTTAGAAATGTATATGGATTATAACAACAGTGTAAAAAATCTTCAGGGGGAAAAAGAGAGAGAAAACTGGGAGAAAACAATGCTCAGATAATAATGCCATATTTGAGTAGTGGGTAAATGAAATTAAAGGTGGTTTTCCCTAAGTTTTATTTATATTTTGAATTTTTATTTTTTTAGAAAAGACATATCTACATGTATCGTTTTAAAATGAAGATGAATATATTGTGGAGAATATGGTAGACTTGTTTATTCCAGCTAAATTTTCAGGTGGAAAAATAAAACAAATTCATTACACATTAATACATATCTCCTCAGATCTTTTAAATACACTATGGAGGAAATTGTAATAGAAAACAAAAAAGCAGAGGGTTACTTAGCATTAAAGGTAAAAATACTTTTCTTGCCTTAAGGGAATTTTATAATTCTGGAAAACTTGACATTTGGTTTCCTACCAGGAAAAGAGAAATAAGTTGCAATGTTTGACAGCTTTTAACTTAGGGAATCCAACAGATGACTCTCCCCACAGTTACTTGGGGTTTCAAAGTGGGACATATTCAATAAACATGGCTTCAGTTCATTCCAAGGGGAGGGTGATGAAGATAGCTTGGCAGTGGACAAAGGAGAGAAAGTACACATATTTCCGATATGAGAATTATCTGAAATGACTTAAATTATCTGTACTTACTATAGTTGAAAAAATAATACTTTCACAATTGGCAGAGGTGAATTTTCTGTGAAGACGTTAATAAAGATTAAAGTGTAGTTCTCTTGCATGGATTCTTTTAAAGGCCCCCTTTCTTTTGCTTTGTTTTGCTTTGCTTTGTTTGCTACACTGCAATTTTTATGGGGTAATTTACCATTTAACCATCTTCAAGTGTACAAGTCTGAGAGATTAAGTAATTTGCATTGTTGTGCAAGTCTGTACTTAATAATCATAACTTTGCATTATTTTTTCATGAAGATTATCCTCTACATTATTTAAGTGTTAAGGCTCCCGAAACTTGATTTGCTGCTATACATGGAACAGGAAATTAAGAAAAACGGCCTAGAAGTTTTGACAATTGAGCGGATAGACATTCAGAAAATGCTGAAAGATCAGAAAGCAAGTAAACAAAACTCTCAAACTGTAATAGGGGGCTGAAGGCAAAGACTGTTACCAGTGGCGCCCCCTAGATCTAGTGAGAATTGATAGCTCCAACTGAAATACTAACAAAGTATGGGTGTGGGTGGAGACTAATAAGAAATATAAGGGACTGCAGAAGCAGTGCCCAGATTGAGCATTCAGGATTTTGGTGTTTTCAGATCTTCAGGGATTCCAGGGTGTAAGGGCAGAAACAGGGCACTGAGCAGGTTTTCTGATGCAGCAGACCATGTAAAGGAGGAGCCAAAGTCCTCAGTGCTTTTACAGGTCTTTATTGGGATTTACATGGAAGGTATGGTGCTGGGGGCCTGGAGGCTGGCAGGCTTCCCAGCCCCCAGCAAGTCCTCTCTCTATCTGGGCTGTCTCTGGCATTCTCTCTGCTTCTCTTCTTCTTTCGGCTTCTGTTGGTTTTTGGCTTCTGCTGGCGTCCCTGTCAAGCCGCCCTTATAAACTCAGTCTCTCAGCCCAGGTGTGCCCACTTCAGGTGCCCGCCATCAAGCATGCATTCAGGATCACAGGGTTCCCTATCTATCCTAATGGTAGGAGAGCAGAAAAGCCTGATACTTTTACCTTACCCTACCCAGGGTCAGCAATTTCTGCCTCCATCATGCTGTTCTTCCAAGAGTCTCTTGTGGGCCTCTGTAGGATGTGGGGAGGCTTCAAGCAGCTGACCTCAGAGAAGAAAAGTTGGGAGGATTTGCAAGTAGCCAAGTGACTGAAACGTTCCCAGTTTTGCTGCTGTTACAGCCTGGAAAGGAAGGTGACGACCTGTAGCCGTGTGCCTCGTTGAGCTACATGAGTATAGCCATTTATCAGGTTGCCTTGTTTGGCAGCTGTAGCTGCTATTTTGAGTGTTTATTGTCTGGTGCTGTGCTGGCTCATCTTAGCAGCTCAAGTGAGCATCTTCTGTTGTGTCTTCTCTAGCTTCTTGAGATGGATCCTGGCCTATAGTCTGGCTGCCACATGCTCCAGGTCTGCAGTAGAGGGCAGATGACATCTTGGGAGCATTTGTGCTTAGGACTTTAAAACACTGAACACTGCTTCAGGTGAGGTAATTTTTGCTTTAGTATCTCTTTGTTTTCCCTGGTTTGTTAAATAAACCCCATTATTATTGTTCTCTGAACCTGAGTGGTCTTGCAATTATGCTTGTAGGTAAAGAACTCAGTGACCAGTAAATTATGAGTACTGTCCTTAGCCAATTTTAGTGCCCCTTGTGGCCCTGTATCAAAGCTAGAATCTGATGCAAAGTAAAAATCCCATTCAATAATGATCATTGTGACAGGTTAAAACTGCTTTCTATTGTGATGTGGTATTGTTTACATAAATCTACATGTGCCAACACAGCCCAAAAGACAAAAAAAATCAATTTTACTGTGGGATAATTTAAAAAATTCAATTAAATAAAACATAAAAATGAAAGGAAAAAAATAAATTTATGCCAGAATAAGTAATTTTTTATACATTCACATTCTGGAACTATTCATCACCAGAAGACCTAAATTACAAAAAAATATCAAGTTAGTAATAGATGCTGCTGAAAGGTTACTGGATAGAAATCTGAATATAGACAAAGAAAAGTATACAGAATGTTAAAGATGTGAATATAAAAAATACTTTTATTCATGACTTAATTATCTTTAAGAGATACTTAATTGAAATAAAATTAAATGTATTTATAGTATAGCAGAAATAAAATATATCAAAATAGTGCAAAATATGGATGAGGAGAAACTGAAATAAAATTTTCTAACATTCTTATACTATCTGTGAATTAGTGCAGTATTACTTAAGATTAGGCTATGCAATTTAAAGATGTATGTTACAAATCCTAAAGCAACTCTGCAAAAATAAAACAAAGCAATATAAACAGTAAGCCAACAGAAAAAGCTCTAATAGAATTTTAATAATATTCATTCCAAATTAGGGCAGAAAGAGAAAGCAAACAAAATAATAGAGTAAATAAAACAAGATAATAAAGAAAATAGGTGAAAATTAAATATTTTTAAGAAAATCAGGAAAACAATAAAAGTTGTGAATTATTGATAATAGGAAGTAGTCCTCCACATGGCCATAAGGGAAAAAGCCATTTTTTTAATATTTTATTTTATATAATTCTTACATCATTTTTCATTTTTGTACAATGTATGCATTTTCATTTTGGTTATATTCCCCATACAATTTCACCCCCATATTTTGACCTTCATCCTTCCTCTCCCTGCCCCCCCACCCCTTTAGTGTATCTCTGGTTTATAGTTGCTTGTTGATTTTGATTTTTACTTTATTATAATTAGTCTTTTTCCTGGTCCCTTATTTAGGTGTTCTAAATTCCTGCTATGAATGAGACCATTGTAAGGGCAGGAACGGGCACAGTGCAGGTTTTCTGATCCCATGCAGACCGGGTAAAGGAGGAGTCAGAGTCCTCAGTAGTTTTGCAGGTTTTTTATTAGGGGTTCACCAGGTATATGGCAGGCAGGGGTGCTGGCTGGGGGGCTGGGAGGCTGGCAGGCCTCCCAGCCCCCAGCAAGTCTTTACTCTATCTGGGCTCTCTGGCGTTCTCTGCTTCTGCTTCGGTTTCTCCTTCAGGTTCTGCTGCTGCTGGCTGGGACTGCTGGCATCACCCCGTGACGCCGCCCTTAAAAGCACAGTCTTAGCTCAGCTGAATCCCATCTACCTATGCCCACACCCTATTCCAGGTGCCCGCCATCAGGCATGCATTCAGGACAAGGATCCATCATCTATCCTGATGGCGGAAGGGCAGAAAAGCCTGATATTTTCTTTACCCTACAGTCCACCCCCTCAGGGTTTTCTGCCATACAGTCTATACATATATATATATACAATTTTCTAAGCAAACAAACAATGCAGCCATGGCCCACAAAAGCAAATACATCAAATAACAAAATACAATATAACAAAATACAACAGAACACAAATAAGTCCAGGCAGGGCACCAACCAAGTGCAAAAGACAATTATTGGTACCAGCAGATGAGCCACCAAATCTGCTGCCGAAAGCACTGCTCATACGAGGGAGGGGAAATCACACACGGCATCTGCTATAACACACCAGGAGCCGTTAGGCTTCCTGGCCTTCTCTGGCTGTAGTCTCGGCTACAAGGCACACACAGCATCCACCCCCAGGATGCACTAGCTCTGGGATTGGCAATTTTATTCTGTTGGGGGTAATCACCAACCCTCAGGGTTTCTGTCTGCAGTCGCTCCAACACTCGGCCTTCATGGCCACCCATGCGACTCGCAGACCCCTGCACTCAAGCCAACCCACTGCACAAGCACATGGGTTGGGGATCAAAACTCTACATGTGGCTTGGGCTCCACCCCAAGCCACGCTCCCCACCCATCCCCCAAGGACAGGTTCCTCAGCTCCTCACCCTCACTCAAGAATGAGCAGGGCATCACCCACAGGTGATTTTACGAGACTCACAGTTCTTCAGCATACCCAGGCTGCTTAACAGCCGCTTAGGGCTTCTCAACTTAGCATCAGTACCAGCTTTTGCCTTCTTAGTTGGCTTTTCTCCTCCACCTGGCTGCTGGGCATGCACAGGCTGCTTTTGGCCATCTAGGCCCACTGGCCACCCCCAGATTCCCATCTCCTGGGGTTTACAAACAAAACTGTTCCATCCCCAGGGTCCCAAAACATATCAACCTGCAAGGTCCTCCGCCTTTTGGCGGGATTGCCAGTCCAAGTCCATCAGTCCATCAGTTCAAGTCCATTGGCCTCTCCCTGCGTCAGCAGTGGCCTGCTGCCTCAGGGGTCATTGGCTGGTCCTTTCCGGTGTCGTTGGCTGGTCCTTTCCGGTGTCGTTGGCTGGTTCTCTCGGGCGTCTCCTTCACGTCTCCTTCTCGTCCTGTAGCTCGTGGACGTTGTCCACCTTCTGTGCCACCATGGCGCCTCCAGCGTCATCACAGGCAAACAGTCTGTTCTCCTTAGTCCCTCCAGGTCTTCAGAGGGCTCCATACCCGTCTGCATGGATCCTGCCGACTTACGCCAATTGTAGGGGCAGGACTGGCCACAGTGCAGGTTTTCTGATTCCATGCAGACCGGGTAAAGGAGGAGTCAGAGTCCTCAGTAGTTTTGCAGGTTTTTTATTAGGGGTTCACCAGGTATATGGCAGGCAGGGGTGCTGGCTGGGGGGCTGGGAGGCCTGCCAGCCTCCCAGCCCCCAGCAAGTCTTTACTCTATCTGGGCTCTCTGGCGTTCTCTGCTTCTGCTTCGGCTTCTCCTTCAGGTTCTGCTGCTGCTGGCTGGGGCTGCTGGCATCACCCCGTGACGCCGCCCTTAAAAGCACAGTCTTAGCTCAGCTGAATCCCATCTACCTATGCCCACACCCTATTCCAGGTGCCCGCCATCAGGCATGCATTCAGGACAAGGATCCATCATCTATCCACAAAGAAACCTTCCTCTTCCCCTGTTCCTTTGATCACCTTCTCAGTTGCAGATCTAGAGCTTTCTCTTCTCTGCAGCCCTCTTCATGTCCACTCCCAGACTCTTAATAATTTCATGTGTCCTTTCATACTTATTTATATGATCACATACACATAAGCAAACATGTAGTTTGGAGAAATACCTTTTCTTTTCCTGTGTACAAAATGGGATAATTTTCTACATATTAACTGTACACAGACTTTTCTCTATCATGGATTTGACTTGAATTCTGTGAATGAAAGGCTTTTGTTCAGGAGGAAACATCTTGCTCTGCAGGGAGCTCCATCATCCAGGGGAAGAGCCCCCCCCCAGGAAAAGCAGTTAAGACTTGGTAACCAAGCAGGTGAGTTGCTGGAGGTATTGGGTGAGTGAGTGAGTGAGTGAGTGAGTGTGTGTGAGCATGAGTATTTTTATTTATTTATATTTTTTCATAATTAAATTTATTTACTTATTCTCTTACATCATTGTTCATTTTTTTTACAGTATTTATTTATCCCCTCAGGTGTAGTTCTAGTAATTCTCCCAATGTCACAGCACCCGTGATCCACCACCATAGTCCTGTGTGCTTTTCCTGTTTTGACTCCCCTTCCCCTATTATATGCCTCAGGTCTATGATTTGATTATTTTTAAAGTGAATCAGAAGATTTGAGTTTCAAACTGATGAGGAATGAGTCCTGGGGCAAAAAATCTTGTGGGGAATCCACCTGGCCTTTTGGTAATCTGATGTTATCAGCAGAACCCACCACTTTGTCCTACTAGAAATCACAAGTATTTTCATTTCACATTACAGTTGTAGGTATCATGAAACACAGTTTGACACTCACTCACTTAAAATTTAAAAGTAATTGAGCTCTGCCACTTAATCTTGTTAAATTAGGTTAAGAAGCACACCCAGTCTAAATTTAGCCTAATATCTTGATATCCTGCATAATTCTAAGATATCTCATATCCTAAATTTATTGTAATGACTGAATTCCAATGCCAATTTCCAGTAAGATTAGTGAAAAAGAAATGTGGTCTCTTTCCTATGCAAGTTCTGATGCTTGAATTCTATTCTGTCTTCAGAATCCCTAGTCGAGAAGTAAAGCAATGTTCAAAAGCTGATACTGCAGCATACATGGCCTGGATAGACATCAAAAGGGAGTAAGCAGAGGAAGACTTTTTATCAGTGCAGAGTGGAGTTATGATTTATGATTTAAGAAAGCCACTCTGTACAACAGGGTAGGAGGGGGGCAAAGAGGAGATGAGCCAGTCAGGATAGGCAGGAAACATTTGGAAGTTCTAGGCTTTGGGAAGTTGGGGGGCAGATAAATTTCCCCTTAATGTCATGCTTAGAAAAAATTTGATTTGTGTTTCTTTGGTTTATGGTCATCTTTCCATGTGTTTATTGCCACTCTCATTTTCTATCTGGTGACTCTAACTTGATAAAATAGGCAGGATATTTTGGAATGTTTTCTTTTTCCTGGCCTGCTGAGTCCTGTGGAGTTACTTTAGCTAGACACAGGACTTTTAATATGTCCCACCCTTCTCTGGTCCCCAGAGTCTATTGGGCATCTCTCCACTGAGCACAGAACCTTGAGTTTTTCCTGGGAATAAGAGAGGAGAATAAAGGAAAATACTAACTTTAACTCCCCGCCTCTTTTCTCTGGGAGGGATACGATGCTTTTCATATTTTAATGACCCAAACTGTTCTATATCATTTTCCAGCCTCCCTTTAAAGGCAGGAATGTTGGGCTTACATCCAAGTCTTTTATCCATTTTGAGTTGATTTCTGTGTTTGGTGTGAGATAATCGTCGTTTGATTCTTTTGCATGTGGCAGTCCAATTTTCCAGCACTATTTATTGAAGAGGTTTTCCTTGTTCCAATATATATACTTTATTCCTTGTTGTTTATTAGTTGTTCACAAACGTGTGGTTTTATTCCCGGGCTCTCAATTCTATTCCATCAGTCTGTGTCAGTTTTTATTCCAGTATCATGTTGTTCTAATTGTTATGGCTTTATAGAATAGGTTAAAATCCGGAATTGTGATATGTCCATTTATACCCTTTTTAGTCAGGAGAGATTTGACTATTCAGGGTTTGTGTGTGTGTGTGTGTGTGTGTGTGGTTCCATATGAATTTCAATAATCTTTGTCCTATTTCTTTGAAGTATGCCACTGGGATTTTTATTGGGATTGCATTGAATCTATAAACTGCTTTAGTAGGGTAGCCATTCTGACAATGTTGATTCTTCCAATCCATGAGCAGGGTGTATCTATCTTTCCATTTCTTTGTGTCTTCTATTTATTTTACCAATGTTTTATAATTTTCTTTGAAAAGGTTCTTCATCTCCTTTGTTAGGTTTATTCCCAGGTAATTTTTTGAGGGGGGTGAGATTGTAAATGGGATGGATTTCTTAGTTTCTTCTTCTTCTAGTTCATTATTTGTGTATAGGAAGGCGTATGTTAACTATTACTATGTATACAGTTTGGTAGCATTAAGTACATTCATATTGTTGTGCAACCACCAGTTCGAACCTGGGGGCCTCCATAGGCTTAAAGTCATCTCCAAAGTAGCCCTGCATTCTTTCTGCTCACAGCTGTTAACCAAGTCTAACCACTTTCTATTTTCTAGCGTGGCTGGTAAAATCAGATAGCATTATCTCTTTTGCTATAATACCAAGACTAACATGTTTTCCCCAAGAAGTTCTGCTTCTCTAGTTAAAGAGAACCTAGCAGCCCAGGGCCAGTCCTTTGTCTATAAGGATCCACCCATCAGAAAGTCCTGACTTTAGGATGTCTCCCTTTAGATTTTGTCTGGAAATAAGAGTATGTGACAAAAGATAAGAGGACAAGTCCAGCCACACAAATACATTTTAAGCATCTGTTGTTTGGTTAACATCCCATTGTCCAAAGTGAGTAATATAGCCAAGTCTGAAGTCATGGAGCAGAGAAATTCACTTTAATTATATGATTGCTATGGTAAGTGTGAGGATATGTAGTTCTACCCCTTGGAGATCTAAAATTAAGTGGAATCCTTAACTGAAATCATCACATGTCTGTTATAAAACCATTTATTTCCATTATCTTTTGCAATACAGCAAATTATCCCAAAGTGAATGACTTAAAGTCACAATTTTAGGCTGTGCAAAGCTGGGATATCTTGCTTACATAAGGATCTCTGCTGGGTTATCCAAGGTATCCACTTTACACCTGGAACTGGATCTTTGATCACAAATATCCAAAACATTTTAAACTTGCTCCACTACTTTACCAAAATTCTTTTTTATTTTCATCCCAAACGAAGTATATACATTTATTTAAGTACTGTATTCTCCCAGTAAGACATATATAAAATGGCAATACAATTTCCTTCCTTTCATCTTAATGTATGATAAAGAAAAATATTAAGTATTACATACATCTTCAATAGATTCTTCTGCTCATCCCCAGGTAGACTATTGTTTTAGATTAGTAGGTAGTTTTTCCTAATAAGCTAATTCTCATCTTGAGTGAGTGGTTAGGTTAGGTTAGGTTAGGTTAACTAAAGTTAACCATGAATCTGAAAATATCTAAATTATCACAACAGAATTTTTTTTTTCTAATTTACTTTGTCTATACAGAATTTCCAAGATCCATGAATATCGTGTATCTCTGCCATCTTCAATATCTCTGGGTACTCTCCATTTATCCAGTGGATGTATTAGGGGGAAAAAAAATCCAAGGGAGATGACACCTGGAAGAATCACATAACTCTTGCTCCTATTTTCAGAGGACAGCACCAGACATAAGAAAGTGCCCACAGCCCAAGTATTGGGTATAGTGCCTGGGACAGGATCCACCTAGATGCCCCATTTCCAGTCTCCTCCCCTATGCCCAGTGCTAAGTGGTCCAACAGGACTTGAAGGGAGATTGGAAAATAGTTGGCAAAATACCCTCTATTCTTTTACTGGTAATCAATGATGTATAAAGCTATTGCTAAGTCCTTGATTTGTGCCTGTGCAACTCAACAAGTAGAAATTTTTAGAGATAAGGGAGGATATAAGACTAGCTACAAAGAATTCTGCTCCATGTATGTTTCCCAGGACTTGTTAAAACAGACCCCACTTATTATTCTTTAGACGATAAAGTAAGTTTCTCATAATTCTTTCTCTTTTGCAACTAACAGGCAATTTGACTGCTTGGAAAACACACTGGATTTTTATGATTCACATGAAGTAACCATAATCCTATATAAAATCACAAGGCATAAATTGATGGAACTAATGCAATTTCATCCAGCAATATTAGAGGTTATATTTTAGAACTATAGTAGCATTTCAGAATTGTCCTATAGAGGTATATAGGATTTTACTTTATTAGAATGATGCATAGTTTTACTAAAGTTGTTCATTATTTTCTGTTTAAATTTTATCTTTTCCTTGCAAATGACTTAATTTTAGATGATTTTGTATTGTGGGTCTGTTAATACTATATTTAATTTATATATAAATGTTTTTGTATGTAAACTACCTATTTGGGCTAGTACAGAGAGGAATATATTAATATATAACTCCACTTTCCTTTTTCTGTACAAGGATAGTTTTTCCACCCATTATTCTTAGGACAAGTAGGCCAAATATTTTATAGATTTTTTTTCTTGTAATAGGGCATTAGAACATTCACACACACACACACACACACACACACACACACACACACAATTTTGTGCTCCCCCTGAACCACATGTTGAAGCCCTGATGCTTTGAATGCCTAAACTTAAACTGTGATTGTATTTGGAGAGAGAGAATTTAAAGGCATTAAGTTATGCTATAAGCCCACAACTAATAATCAATTGTGAAAACATTAATTGGGACTACATCACATTAGAAAGCTTTTGCACAACAAAAGAAAATATCAGCACACATTAAAAAAGTCTACTTAAAGGGAGAGGCTATTTCTGCATCATACACATTTGATAAAGGGTTAATAGTCAGAATATGTAAAGAACTCTTACTACTCAACAATAAAAAAAATTACATGGATGGACGATCTGAATAGATGATTCTCTAAAAAGGACATACAATGTTGACAAGGATGTAGAGAAAAAGGAATCATATATACTGTTAGTAGAAATGTAATGTGGTGGCACCATTTTGGAATATATGTCACTTTCTCAAAAAAATAAAGATAAAGCCAGCACATAATAGAGCAATCTCATTTCTGGGTATACAAAAAATATGAATTCATTAACTTGCAGAATTATATGCACCACAGTGTTTGTTGTAGCATTATTTACAGTTGCTAAGATATGGAAACAACCTGAGTGCCCACTGACAGGTATGTGGATAAAGATTTTATGTATATATACAATAGAATGCTATTAGGCTGTAAAAAATATGAGATTTTGCTATTTGCAGCAAATGGAGAGAACTCAAGGGATTAGGTAAAGCAAAATGAATCAGCAAGTGAAAGGCAAATATTGAATGATTTTACCTAAATGTGCACTATAAGGGGACAAAACAGATTAATGAATAAAACAAAACAAGTTAATTTCAATGACAGAACTAAGGTTATCAGAGGAAAATACAGGGACTGTGGTAGGGCATAAGGGTGGAGGGGATCTGGTCAATGATGGTTGTTTTTCTCATTTTATATTTTCTTACATTGTTAATTTTTGTACAATATTTGATTTCTCCTATCAGGTGTAGTCCTGGTAGTGCTCCTGACATCACAGCACCTGTTATCTATCACCACAGTCCCTTGTGCTCTTCCCTGTCTTGTTTTGACTCCTATTGCTCCCCCTCCTGCTGGATGCCTCAGATCTGTGGTCAGCTCTGCAAGTTTTGTCTTTTTCCTGACCCTTTGTTTGTTTTCCCTATATTCCACCTGTAAGTGAAACTTGATGATGGATGTTTTGTTAAAAAATGGAAAATAAAAATAAAGGAGAAAAATATTCCAAGTTATATAATCATTCATTGATTCTGCAAAAAATAAATTCACAGAACTAGTGAAGACTGAAATGTTGCCTATTGTCATGAAACATATCAGTATTTTTTTATATATTTCTCTAGTGTATAATGAGAAAATTATGGCCAGTAAAACAACAGTGTGTTACAAATAGCAAAATGCTTGATGTCTTAATTAAAGAGAGGTTCTTGGATCTCACTAACATCAAAGAGACAATTGATATCAACTTATCAAATTATATCAAATTATATATGGTTGTAAAAAATATATTTCCAAAAGCATCTATATGAAACAACAAAAAAAAATGTGGTTTTAATAGAAAATTTAGTTCTTCTTGTGATAACAGCAGTAAAGTGAATATTGAAAGACATCTAGCAAATACAGAAATGTGGCATGGTCACATTCAACTGTTTTCTGATAACTGCAAATATCAGATAATTTTTGTTAAAAGAAAGAAAAAAATGAGGGCCTCCCTGGTGGCACAAGGGGTTAAGATGCAACCTGGGAAGCTATCTGCAACCACTGCAGCATGAGTTTAATCCCTGGCCAGGGAGCTACCCACATGGTGCAGTAGACCTCTCCTGACTCGCCTGCTGCTCTCCTCAGCAGTGTACTATAGTTGATCCTCGTGTTCTGTTCCCCACTCTGTCTCTACTGAATCCTCTCACCCCCCGCACCTCTGGCCTGTATCCTAGTTCTTGTATGCATGAATAAATAAATATTTAAAAAAAAAAACCAAAAACATTAGCACTTGAAAAAATGAGACCAAAAAAATAGGACAAATCTTTGAGAAAAATAATTCATGGAAAGTAGACATGTAACAAAGAAATTCAGCAAACCTACATGTTTCAGAATGTTTATAATTGTCATAGTTTCATAAATAAACTCCACCTAAAGCATTAAATCACAATCTAGCTGGGAAGATAAGAGAATGAATAAAACAGGATAATTCATTTTTTAAAAGTGTGTTATCTATGGCCATTATGAAAAATAGTATAGTAGTTTCTCAACTATTAAAAAAACAAAATCACAGTATGATACAGCAGTTAATTTCACAAATGAAAGCAGAGTCAAACATTTGTATGTACATGTTCATGCAACATTATTCACAAGAATCAAAAGGTGGACAATACATAAATGTCCATTGACAGATAAATGGTATATACATACAATGGAAAATTATTTAGTCTTAAAAAAAGGAGATTCTGACACATGCTATAATATGAATGCAACTTGAGGACATTATTCCAAGTGAAATAATCTAATCACAAAACAGCAAAAACTTACATTTATGAAATATTTTGAATAATTGAGTTCATGGAAGCAGAAAATAGAATGGTGGTTGCCAATTGTTGAGAGGAAGGGCAAGTGAGTAATTTAGTGCATATAGCTTTGCAGATGAAAAAGTTCTGAGATTGGTTACACAACTCGGTAACTATACTTAGTAGCACTACTAAACTATGTATTAAATCTAGATCATAAATGTTATATGTATTTGACCATAATTAAAATATATCCAAAACCAAATATATATAATTCTTTAAAATGATGAAATCCAGTTAGACATTTTTTCTTAAAGAAAATATGGAGACTAAAGATTGTATAAACATAATGTATTTACCCCATTATAGTGTTTACATCAGGATGAAATTCAATAATACCGAGTTTTTCATACCATCTACTAATTTATGCTTCTACTACAAAGAATTATGTTGAATGATTCAGAAACAAATTTTCTGTTATTAAAATAGCAATCTTTAATATTAAAAACAATAAATTGAATTTTTATTTAAAAATTACATGGACCGAACTGGTAAAGTCACTTAAGAATACTCATAAAAGCTAGGTCTCTAGACTCACAAATTCATTGTCTATTACTTTCTCTTAAAAACAAGAATTTGAAGTTCTTATAGATAATCTGTTAGATACCAATAGATTTCTTATTAATATTTCTTTTTTTATTTTAAAGATTTAATTATTTATTTATACAAGCACTGGGTACAGTCAGAAGCTCGGTAGGGTGAGAGAATTCACCAGAGCCAGAGCAGGGAGCAGAACAGTCAGAAGGACCGAAGCACACTGCTGAGGGGAGCAGCGGGCAGCAGGAGAGGTCTGCGCACCATGTGGGACCCTCACGTAGGCCGATGAGCAGCCGGGGATTGAACCGGCGCTGCAGAGGCTGTGGGCAGCTTCGCAACCCAGGGCTCAACCGCTGCGCCACTGGGGAGGCCCTTATTAATATTTCTACAAATAATATTTTTTGTCTTTCAAACAGACTAGTAATCAGAATGTTAGCTTAGTGGGATTTAAGACAAACTCTGAACTTTTTGACATATTTGTTGTCCTGTCATGATGTCGTTGATGTTAAACACATTTTAAGTAATTGCCTATCTAAACTAATAATAAATATAAAGTACAATTTTTGTCATTGTTAGAATTCTTTTTTTTTTTTTAAGATTTATTTATTTATGATTACAAGAGCTGGGATACAGGCCAAAGGTGTTGGGGGTGAGAGGATTTACCACAGACCTAGTGGGGAACAGAACAGGAAGACTGCCGTACACTGCTGAAGGGAGCAGTGGGTGAGTCAGGAGAGCTCTGCTGTGGCAGGTGGGTTGCTCCCTGCTCACTGGGGGCTCAAACTCGTGCTGCAAAGGCTGCAGACAGCTTCATACATTGCGTCACCAGGGAGGCCCCTGTCATTGTTAGAATTCAAAGAGATAGCATTTAAGTCATTTCAATATGCAATTATATTTTCCTTTTAAATTAAGAATATAAACATTGGGCCTCTCTGGTGGCCCAGGGGTTAAGCACAACACTGTAAAGATATCCACAGCCTCTGGAGCATGATTTTCGATCCCAAGTAGTGGGGGAGCTACCCACTTGGCATGGGGTACCTCTCCTGTCTTGCCTGCTGCCCCCCTCAGCAGTGTATTTTAGTAGATTGCCTGTTCTGCTCCCCACTCTGTCTCTGGTGGGTCCTCTCACCCCCGCACTGCTGGCCTGAACCCCAGTTCTTGTATGCAAAAATAAAAAAAAGAATATAAACATTACATGTCACAATGGTTTTATACAGTAATATATTTTGACATTCTCCTCTTTTCCTGAATCAGGTTTTTGTTGTTATTTTAATCTCCCAGAAGAAAAAAAGCTAATTAGAGATTTCCCTAGAGAACAAATAAGGCCAAGTATAGCCTAAGTGTAAGCTCATCCATTAAGACCTCCCTCTCTAAGGGCCTCCCTGGTGGTGCAGCGGTCAAAGCCATTACTATCAACCACCACAGCCCGAGTTCGAGCCCTGGCCAGGGAGCAACCCACCTGGCAAAGCAGACCCCCCCATCTTTCCTGGTGCCCCCATCGGCAGTGTATTTTACTAGATCTGCCTGTTCTGCTCCCCATTCTCTCTGGTGAATCCTCTCAACCTGGCACCGCTGGCCTGCACCCCAGCTCTTGTATGCAAAAATAAAAAAAGAATGTAAACATTACACATCACGAAGGTATAATACAGTGATTATATTTTGAGTCTCTTTTCCTGAATCAGGCTTTGTTTGGTGGTGGTGGTTGTTATTTTAAATCTCCCAGAAGAAAAAAAAGCTAATTAGAGATTTCCCTAGAGAACAAATAAGGCCAAGTATAGGCTAAGTGTAAGTTCACCCATTAAGATCTCCCTCCCTTGGGCCTCCCCTGGGCCTCCCCTGGTGGCGCAGCAGTTGAGCGCTGGGCTGTGAAGCGAGACTGCCAGCAGCCTCTGCAATGCTGGTTCGATCCCTGGCCCCCTGCGAAGGTCCCATGTGTCATGCAGACCTCTCCTGCAGCGCCCGCTGCTCCCTTCAGCAGTGTATTTCTTCGGTCTGTTCCCCGCTCTGGCTCTGGTGAATTCTCTCACCATCTAGCGCTTCTGACTATACCCAGTGCTCGTATAAATAAATAATTAAAAAAAAAAAAGATCTCCCTCCCTAAGGGCCTCCTGGTGGTACAGCGGTTAAGGAAAATACTATCAACTACTACAGCCTGTGTTTAAACCCCGGCCAGGGAGCAAAGCAGACCTCTCCTGTTTTTCCCAGTGCTCCCACCGGCAGTGTATTTTAGTGGGTCTGCCGGTTCTGCTTCCCACTCTCTCTGGTGAATCCTCTCACCCCCACATCTCTGGTTTACACCCCAGTTCTTGTATACATAAATAAATAAATCTTTTTCTTTTAAAAAGAGACCTCCCTCTCTCGATAAACTCACTGACCACTTCATGGCCCCAAGTACCTAGGTTTGACCCCTAAGTGAACTCGCTGACCTATTTCTGATCCCAAGTAATTAGGATTCACCTCTCAGTGAACTCACTGACCTCTTTGTGGCCCCCCAATTAATTAAAATTGACCTCTTTGTGACCCCGAGTGTGTTGGAGAATAATACTCTGTGAAATAAGACTGCTTCAGACCCCAAGTCACTAGGTCTGACCCCTCAGTGAACTCACTGACCTCTTCGTGAACCCAAGTAATTAGGAATGACCTCTCAATGAACTCTCTGACCTCTTTGTGACCCCAAATAATTAAGATTGACCCATTCACTACCCCAAGTGAGTAGGAGAACCCTACTCTGTGAACTCAGACTGCCTCAGACCCCAAGTCACTGGGATAAACCTCCCAGTGACAGTTTCATGACCCCAAGTGATTAGAAGTGCCCGACTGGGTGAACTCATGTAAAATATTTTCTCTGAAATGTTTTATTATTTCAAGTTCCAGTATGTTTTATTTTTCCTATGACTTGGATTAATCAATACTATTTTAGCCTCACTGTAGGTCCTTTATAAACGATTTTAGTATTTGGGAGGATGCACATTTGAGTTACTGGGAAGCTAAAAGTGGTCCTTATACCAACAAATTTACTCAATATTGATTTAATTACAAAAAATAATTATAAGAGAAAGCTGGACTTTAAAAATACAGAGTTTGGGCCTCATAAGCTTAATGTAAACAAAGTGACTCTACTCATCTGTTCTTTTGTTGCCACCAAAAGTAGCCTTCTCATAGCTTCTTTTTTTTTTCCCCATTTGTGAATCATCTGTTTTATTATTACATTTTTCTTTAAATCAACTTTTATTTTTATTTTAAATTTTATTTTTATATTCCCCATACAATTGCTTCTAACTTTATAGACAATTCTCTCCCTTCAAATGGAGGAAAAAAAAAAAAAACAAAAACAGAAATTCCCACTCAGAAATTAGTTTACCCAGGATGTGACATCAGGACTCAGAGTAGGGGCCTTCCCAGTGGCGCAGGGGTTAGAGACTGTGCTGTCAGCCAAGGCAGGAGGAGTTTGATCAAGGCAGGACTGGGAGCAACCCAAGTGGTGCAGCAGACCTCTCCTGCCTCGCCCACTGCTCCCCTCAGCAGTGTATTTCAGTCAGTCTGCCTTTTCTGTTCCCCACTCTGTCTCTGGTGAATCCTCTCACCCCCATGCCTTTGGCTTACACCCCAGTTCTTGTATGCATAAATAAACAAATCTTGGGGAAAAAAAAAAAAAAAAGAACACTGAGTAACTCCCTTGCTGCACCACTGGGGAGGCCCATGAGTGTAACTCATTGAAATTTTATCTTAATATGATAGTACGGTGTTGACCAAAAGAAGACACAGGTTCTCATTAAACTTTTTTTTAATGGGTTTTAGAATTTTATGACAGGTCAGGTTGTTTCCATTAAGAAGTACTGATTTTAAAAACTAGTAACTTAAAACTGGCACAAAAAGAAATCAAATGGTGCACGAAAACATTATCTTTTCCTTCTGAAAGTTTTACAATGCCATGTTAGCATTAACCAGGTTTTTCTTATTAAATTTAAATGACTAATTGAGATAAACAGTTTGAGGCCTTCTTGGTAGCCTAGGGGTTAAGTCTCAGCACCACCACCATGATGGCCCTCTGTAGCGGCCCGAGTTCCATCCCCAGCCAGTGAGCTAACCCAAATGGCCAGCAGACCTCTTCTGTTTCACCCACTGCTCCCCTCAGCAGTGTATTCCAATAAATCTGCCTGTTCTACCCACACTGTCTCTGGTGAATCTTCTCACCGCCTGCACCTCTGGCCTATACCCCAGTTCTTCTATGCAAAACTAAATAAATAAAATTAAAAAAAAACTCATACTGTTCTGAGATTGTTCTTCCACCAGTGATTAAGCCTGAGGGGCAGGTGTTGGGGGTAATACTCATTTAGCTTTCTGGGCAGAGCTCGTGACCTTGCTAGCTTCAGCTGCCTTCTTGTCCACTGCTTTGACGACACCTACAGCAACTATCTACCTCATCATGAACAGCAAGATGGCCCAGAGGAGGGGAGTCAGAAAAGCTCTCAACACAATGTGCTTGCCAGGAGCCATAGCAACTATGGCAGCCTCACTACATTTCAAGAAATTGGGGCTATCTTCCAACTTTTTCCCAGAATGCCAATCTTCTTCATCTGAGCAAACTTGCAAGCATATCTGGCATTTGGCCAAAAAGGTTCAGAATAACAACCTGGACTGTGAAGCCAGCAGCTTCCATTGGTGTGTCATTTTTGCTGTCACCAGCCATGCTGCCATGATGAACATCTTTGTCAGGCATGTTTTTGACATTGAGGCACGTGTTGTCCCCAGGAAGAGTTTCACTCAAACCTTTGTGGTGCATTTCCACATTTTGCTGTGATATTAGTAATATCAATAATTATTCATTTATTTGATCATTTGTTAATAAACAAATATCGAGAAATAGATTCTATACTTGAAGTGGGTTGGAGACTACTCTTGATCTAACATTACACCCATTTCTAGGCAATCCTCAGATAGAGGCAATTAACACTATTACTCAAATGTCAAGACATTGATTGAGTCACATGTATCATTGTATTCTAAAAGACTGTTGGCACACATAGCTTTCTCCCTTTTAATTCTATCTTCCATGTCTAAGTCTTCTGGAAAAACTCTTCATTGTATTCTTTTTCTCTTTTCCCTTCACATGTGCCAAGTTATATAGTTTCTTATAATAAGATTGGGAGAAGATGAAGGCCCCTCCCTGGTGGTGTAGGGATTAAGTCTCAGCCCTATCACCACAATGGTCTGATTTTTATCCCAGGCCATGGAGTTAACCTCTGTATGGTACAGCAGACCTGGCTCACCTGGTGCTGCCCTTAGCAATGTATTTCAGTAAATCTGCCTGCTCTGATCCCCACTCTGTCTCTGGTGAATCCTTTCACCCTGTACCTTTCACCCTGTACCACCACCCTGGCCTAAACACCAGTTCTCCTACACAAAAGTTAAAAAAAAAATTGGAAGAAGAGATGTTGCTTGAGCACAGAGTTCAAGTTATATTTTCTCATGAAACATGATTTCTTCTGGAAGTCCTTCACTAGAAGAAAAACATAATTCACATTAATGATATTTTCTTATTTCTCATTTGCTTGTGTGAATCCCACAGCAACTCCCCATGAGCAGTAACCCAGGCTTAGTCAAGATTATAACCCTCCAATGGTATGATTCTTCCCACAACAATACAACATTCATAGTGGGTCACATTACTATAAGTACCCCCTACCTCTTATCCAAGTAGATTCTCATAAGGTAATTACCAATTTTTAAAATATGAGCCTCCCCATGCAGGCTCAAGAAACCATGCTGGGAAACATGCAAATAAAATAATATAGAACCCACACATAACAATAGACAGAGAAATGGGGAAATAAATATGCAAGATCAGCAAAGAAGGCTCTGGGGTCCACACCAGGCTCTATAATCACGTGGGGATTTCACAAAGGAGAGGGCTGCAGGGTGCCAGTGATGGAGGCGCAAAGGAAACATTCTTCCATAGGGAAATATTGAGAACAGGTGTGAGACCTTATAGATCACAGCTCAGGTTAACTAGGAACTGAGAAGGAGGAAATTAGAAAGCGTCTGAGATTAGAATACAGGAAGGGCATACCCACTAGGGGAGAACAAGAAGAGGTGGAAGGACCTCTCTGGTGGCACAAGGGGTTGAGATGCAGCCTATGAAGCAATCTGCAGTGGCTACTGCAGCATGAGTTCTATCCCCAGCCAGGATGCTACCAAATGGCGCAGCAGACCTCTCCTGACTCACCCACTGCTCCCCTCAGCAGTGTATTTCAATCAGTCTGCCTGTTCTGTTTCTCCACTCTGTCTCTGGTGAATCCTCTCACCACCAACACCTCTGGCCTGTACCTCAGCACTTGTATGCATAAATAAATAAATCTTTTAAAAAAGAAGTGGTAGAAGAAGGGAGGCTAGCCTAATACCTTGACGGGCAAAGGCAAAAAAAAAAGATATATGTTGAAGAGAAGGGTTCTACTGAAACAAGAAATATCAAAGCACCATGAAGAAATTTAGAGAATCTTTTATTCTTAGTTGTAAAAGTGCTGATATCATCAAAGGAGACAAATATTCCTTTCTATTCTATTTTTAAAGTTTGACTTTGTCGTCTCAAGGGTTTGTCCAGTCAGCAGCAGTGGCAGTTATGTGAAGGAACCTGAACACACAGATATATTTTGAAAACTGGAAAATTTAACCTAAAGTACATTTTAGCTTTGGAGTGCCCTTGAGGGTGGAACTGAATTGCTCAGGAGATGAATAATGGGATTCATTACTATGACCAGTAGAAATCTAACATAACCCAAGGTATTCCCTGGCTGTTGAGCAGTTTATAGACTGTAGAGAGCAATGCAGCCCAACTTCCAGTGATTTCTCATCCTACCACTGAAGTTACCAAAAAAGGGGAATATTTTTTCCTACAAGGGAAGGTTTACCTTATGCTCAATGATATAGGGATAAGAGGCCACCTCTTTGCATCCTCCAATGACATTTTCTCCCATGAAAAAAGTCATGCATGCCATAAAAATATAATTCATCAATATCTTATAGATGTAAATAATTACCTCTACATATT
Source organism: Talpa occidentalis (assembly GCF_014898055.3). Classification (NCBI taxonomy): domain Eukaryota; kingdom Metazoa; phylum Chordata; class Mammalia; order Eulipotyphla; family Talpidae; genus Talpa; species Talpa occidentalis. Next base: position 51,390,577 of record NW_023605305.1, read on the forward strand.
GCTTTTCTCTTTTTTATTGTGTAAAGAATTGGGGTGTAGGCCAGAGGTGCGAGGGGTGAGGAGATTTACCAGAGAGAGGGTGGGGAGCAGAACAAGCGGATTTAATGAAATACATTGCTGAGGGGAGAAGTGACTAACACAGGCGAGGTCTGCTGAGACATATGTGGGTTAGCTCCTTGGCTAGGGCTCAACCTCAGGCCACAGTGGTAATAATGCTGAGACCTAACTCCTAGGCCACTAGAGAGGCCTATATATTGCTTTGTGTAGTATGCCCAAATAATCATAGGGATGATAATGTTAGTTCTTCAAGTCAGAGACATATTTTATACATGCAAAATAGTCCACTATATAAACTATAAATTGAACATGGTAAGGCCACATTTTCTATATGATATTAAAATTCCAGAGCCAGATTGCCTCTACAGCAAGTTTTGTGAAATATGTTGTTATAATTATATACAAACATTTTTTACTATTGGAAGAGAGGGTTTGCCTGCCTTTACTCTGAGGCTAGTATTGATGCAAACACCTAACAAATAAGGTATAAAAAAGAAAAATTATTGGGGGCATCCCTGGTGGCATAGGGGTTAAAGTCTCAGCACTATCAAGCTATTGCCAGCCACTGTGGCAGGAGTTTGATCCCCCACCTCAGAGTTAACCCACATGGCGCAGCAAACCTCTCCACTCTCACCGTCTGCTCCCCTCAGCATATATTTCAGTAAATCTGCCTGTTCTGTTCCCCACTCTGTGTCTGGTTAATCCCGTCATTCCCCGCACCGCAGACCTACACCCTGGTTCCTGTATGCATAAATAAATAAATCTTTTAAAAATTAAAAAAAAAAAGGTCTATAATTTTTCTTGTTAAAAAAATTTACTTTTATTTATTTATGCAGGTGTGGGTGGGGGTGAGAAGGGTCACCAGAGACAGAGTGGGGAACAGAACAGGTGGATTGACTGAAACACACTACTAAGGGAGCAGTTAGCGAGACAGGAGAGGTCTACTGGACTATGTGGGTAGCTGCCTGGACCATGTGGATAGCTCCCTGGCCAGCCGGGGATTCAACTGATGCTGCAGAGGCTACAGATTGCTTCACAGTGCTGTGCTTAACCCCTTGCACCACCAGAGAAGCCCTGATTGGTTTTTAATATAGAAGAGGTAAATATGCCAAAATCACAATATTTTCTTGTAGGTATTATTAGCATATTGTTTAGTTTACCTAGTTCATAGAAAATATACTTTTAGAGATCCAGAATGATATGACTATTTTTTAAACACATTCCAGGCATATTTAAAAATAACAATTTTCTGAAAATTAGTATCAAAATTGTATCAGAAATATACAGTTCTAGAATATTTGTGATTTTTTTTGACCCTAGGTAACACAGTTTTGAACAAATTTGTACATATGTTAGTGAAACACAGCCAGATGTTTGGAAACACAATGAATATTTTAAGAACATGTTGAAGGAAAATTTATATACACAGTAAAAGTATGCCTAAAAGGAAGACTACTGAGGTTCTCTGCCACCTGAAGGCAAAAGAAATGGATATATGTCCTTTAAAATTCCTTATAATCCCATAGTACTATAATAAATTCTCCTGAACAATGTAACTTTTTTTATATAAAATGCTTTGAATTTAGTTGGCAAAGAAGGTGAAAATGTAGTAATAGACCCTTTGAGCAATAACATGCCCTGTATCCTGAATACTAGCATTTTCTGATGTTATGTAAGAAACCATGAAATCTTTCTGAGACATTGAACTTAATATGACAAAGTGTTGAGTTTTCTGGGTAAAGGCAATATTCTATATCTAGTAATATAATGAAGACTACAATTCATTAAAGTGCAATTGTCAACGTAGGGAAATGATATTGTTTTTCTATGTTAAAATAATACAAATAGAACAAAACATGAATAGAAGAGCGTGTATAATTTAAAATAAGATGTCTCTATTATGAGTTCTTTGCAATGAAAAAAAGTATTAAATATGAAAGTGATAGATATTATCCATTCAACTTATTTTTTCCCAGTCTGCTCACTCTTTCCCAATGTCCTCTTTGTCCTTGAGCCCCATGCCAAAAGTAAAATAAACATAGCTGGCAGAAGTCAAAGTCATAGTGATTTATAAAATCTTAAGTTTTTTGAATTCCAAAATTGTCGTCTCACCAGCACATTCTGAAATAATACCAAATAAATTCTTAAATGTACCATTCAATATTGTATCTTCTAAACTCTTCCATAATAAAGGAAAACAAGGGCTTCTAGTAGAAAATGCCATTTCTTCCTTATTTTTAAAAGATATATTTATTTATGCATACAAGAACTGGGGTGTAGACCAGCAGTATGGGTTGGGGGTGGTGAGAGGATTCACCAGAGAGAGTGGGGAGAAGAACAGGTAGATCTACTGAAATTCACTGCTGAGGGGAGCAGCAGGCAGGCAAAACAGGAGACGTCTGTTGCATCATGTGAGTTGCTCCCTGGTAAGCCAGTGATTGAAGTGCTGCAGTGGTTGGTGATAGCCTGATAGTGCTATGTCTTGGTGAACTGTATAATTCACTTTTGAATGTTCTAGGACTTGAATATTTCTGAAGATTTATGGATTTTCCTCTAGAAATTATTGCCCATTACATCCACTTAGTGAATGAAAATTCACTAAGATGCCACTAATTATCTCTGAAATCAGAGAATATTAATTAGAATACATTTATGAAATTAACTATAATGATGCTATTGGCCTATTTAATGTAATACAGGAGAAATGACCAGTAAATTTATTGCCATATCATTAAAAAGTTATATAGAAGGAACCTTAAATCTTATCAAATTCAGGCCACTCATTTTTAAGATCAAAAGTCACCAGAAGGTTAAGTAAAGTCACATAATCACTATAAATTGGTGACAGAGCTAGGGCTAGTGTTAGTCAACAAACATTTTAATTTACCATGTGCCCAGTACAGTTACTTTTACAGTAACTGTAAAAAGTTTAGAAAGGTCATTAATATTTCCAGTAGGGGAGAAAAAAGAAACAAAGAATAAAGAAAGTCTAGGTGAACGGTAGTACAACACCCAAAAAGTGGTTGAGAGGAGAGACAGAACATCTTATTTAAACAAATAATGTCAGGGGCCTCCCTAGTGGCAAAAGGGTAAAAGTGCTATCAAACTATCACTAGCCAATGCAACATGAGTTCCATCCCTGGCCAGGGAGCAAACCCATACGGTTCAGCAGACCTCTCCTGTTTCACCTGCTGCTCCCCTCAGCAGTGTATTTCAGTAGATCTGCCTGTTCTGCTTCCCACTCTGTCTCTGGTGAATCCTCTCACTTCCCACACCTATGGCCTACACCCCAGTTCTTGTATGCATAAATAAACAAATCCTTCAAAAAAAAAAAAAAAAAAAGTAATGTCAGAAAGCTTCCCAAATCTGGGAAGAAATGTGAACATCCATGTTCATGAAGACAATAATTCACTCTGTTTTTTTCAGTATCAAAAATAAATAGAATATCTTTAAAACAGCAAAAGAACAAAAAAAATTGTAACGTACAAAGGAATCTCCATTAGGCTGTCAACATAGTTCTTGGCAGGAAACTTACAGGAGATAGCAGGATGATATATTCACAATGCTGCGGGGGAAAAAAAAAAAACAAAACAAAAACCTGTCAACCAAGAATACTTTATCCAGCAAAGTGTTACTCATTAAAAATGAAAGAATATAAAGACTTTTCTAGAAAATCAAAATCTGAGACAATTTAATACTACTACATGTACTTTATTTTTATTTATTTTTTGTAAGTCTGACTTTTTATTTTTTATTTTTTTTAATATTTTATTTTATATAATTCTTACATCTTTTTTCATCTTTGCACAATGTATGCATTTTCACTTTGGTTATATTCCCCATACAATTGCATCCCCCCCTTATTTTGACTCTAGTCCTTCCTTTCCCTGCCCCTCCCTCCACCCCCCTCCACCTCCCATAGTATGTCTCTGGTTTATAGTTGCTTGTTGATTTTGATTTTTACTTTGTATTGATTAGTCTTTTTCCTGGTCTCTTATTTAGGTTTTTTAAATTCCTGCTATGAGTGAGACCATATGGTATTTTTCTTTTTTTTTTTTCTGACTTACTTCCCTGAGCATGATCCCTTCTAGCTCCATGTACTTTAAGGAAATGATATAAAGCATTCTTCAAGCTGAAATGAAAGGATGCTTATATGTAACATGAAAATACATAACATGCTTAGACATGTTATGTAGCCAAATTGAGATGACTCTAATACTGTAATATGGGGTAATATTTACCACTAAACCATAGTATAAGTTAAAGTACAAAAATATTGAATATTACTATAGCTTCAGTAATTTGTTAAAATATGCAATATAGAAAGGGTTAATTTTGAGATTAAAAAAGATAAAAATGGAGTAGTTTTTGAATGTGATTAAAGCTGTTTTACAGTACATGAAGTTTATACCTATGTGATGAGGTTTTATTTAACTCTCAGTAACCATAGAGCAAAAACCTGTGATGTATTCTCAAAATCAAAGATAAGAGATTCAGAGCATACTGAACTGGAAAGCCATCAACTAGCAAGAGGAAGATGGTGGCAGAGAAAAAAATGACAACAGAATTACAAAAAAAAGAAAGGGAATTTTTAAGTGGGTGAGAGTGAATCTTTACCTATCAATAATTACTCTAAAAGAAAATGGACTGAATTCTTTAATCACAAGGCAGAATGGGTAAATAGATTTTTTTTAAAGATTTATTTATGCATACAAGAACAGGGGTGTAAGCCAGAGATGCAGGAGGTGAGAGAATTCACCAGAGAGAATGGAGAGCAGAACAGGCAGATCCACCGAAATACACTGCTGAAGGGAGCAGCGGATGATCCAGGAGAGGTCTGCTGCTCCATGTGGGTTGTTCCCTGGCCGGTTGGGAATTGAACTCTTGCTGCAGTGGCTAGCATTAGCTTGATAGCTTGATAGCATTGTCCTTAACCCCTGCCACCAGGGAGACCCAGTAAATAGATTTTTAAAAAGACCCAACCATATGTTGCCTACAAGAGACTCATATCAACTCTAAGGACACACATGTACAAAATTAAGGGATAAGGATAAATATTCCATACAACTGGAAGCCAAGAGAAAGCAGAGTTATTTAAAATTATGATTGACCAGAGACCTTAAGATAAAAAAAATGATAATAAGGGATAAAGAAAGTCATTCTATCATAATGGATCAATTCACTAAAACTTATAACAATGTAAGCAAGTATGCACCCAACATCAGAGTACATGATATATTAATTAAATACTAACAAATCTGAACAATAATGGGGATTTCAATGTCCCACTTTCAATGATAGATGGTTCAACCAAATATAATACCAACAACAACAGAAAGAAAATGTTGGATTTAACAATACTTTAGATCAAATGGACAAAACAAACATATACAGAGTGATCCATCCAAAAGCAACAAAATAAGCATTCATCTCAAGAAACCTCCAAGATATATGATACAATAGTTCAGAAAACATAATGAAGCAAATTTAAGATTGAAGTCATGCCAGTTACCTTTTTTGAATCCAGTGATATGAAGATAGTAGAGGATTCACACAAAAAAAGGAAAATTGGAAAATATACAGAAGCAAGCACAGAGAATCAGGTAAAATGTACAGACAGGAGGACATATCCTAAAAAAAAAAAAAAAAAAGAACAAGACATAAACCCCTGAAAATGGCTACAAAGAAATATAAATAAATAAACTACCTTACCTATGTGATGAAAAATCCAAACTAATGGTGATAGATCCTCACTGAACTTGGGAGAAGAATGGAAGAACTAGGAAATTAAATGAAGATCCAAACAGAAATTTTGAAGATGAATATTATAATAAAAGAACTAAAATATGTCAAGAAGGATTTCAAGAGCAGAGAGAATGAAGCACTGGATAAGTGATCTGGAAGTTAAAACAATATAATTTACACAGCTAGAACAGCAAATAAAAAATTAAACATTTAAAAGGGAATTCTGTGACAATATTGATAATATCTATATTATAACAGTGTCAGAAAGAGAGAAAGGCCAGAAAAATTATTTGTGGAAAAAATGGTCAAAAACATCCCTAATCTGGGAAGAAAACAGAGAGCTTAGGTACAGGAATCCCAGAAGTTCCAAATTAGAGGAATCCAAAGAGAGATCAACACCATTTAAAATTAAAATGTTTGTAAAAGTTAAGATTGAAGAAAGAAACTTAAAAGCAGCAAGATAAAAGCAGTTTGTCACACATAAGAAAAACCCTGTAAAGCCATCAATAGCAAAGTAGTAGAAGGAAAAACTTTCAACCAAGAGCTCTTTGCCAAGTATGATTATATTCAGAATTGAAGGACAGATTGAGTTTCCAAGATAAGTAAAAGCTAAAGCAGTTCATCATCACTAAACTGGCCATATGAGAAATATTAATGGTGTTTCTTAAACTGAAATAAAGAAAAAAAAACCACTGGAAAAGGTAATTAATAAAAGTGTGGATCAATAACTTACAAAGCAAGCATGATAAACTATAATATTAACTATAATAGTCAGTGGATATTTAAAATACAAAGATTTAAAATGAACCATCAAAAATATAAAATATGTGGACGAGAGAAAATAAAGGTAGTTGTAGAATGTGTTCAAAGCTAAGATGTTGTCAGCCCGAAACAAAATGCTATGTGCATAGGATAGGAATAAGTCAGAGAGTGAAATAAATCAGAGTGAGAGAAGACAAATATTGTATAATGTGATTTATATATGGACTTTAAAAAAATATACACTACTAGAATTATAGAAGAGATTGGTGGTTACCAAAGGAAGAGGTGGGTATAAGGATAATGGGTGAAGAAACAAATTTACAAAAACTAGATTTCTAGTTACAACATAAGTTCTGGAGAATGTATAGCATGGTGACTAGTTAGCCACACCATATTGTTTATTTGAAAGTCACAAATACAATAATAGATCTCAAATGTTATCATGTTAATAAAAAAAATTAGTGAAGTGATAGTTTGACTAAAATTATTAAGGTCATAATTTATAACATATTCATATATCAAACCACTATGCTGAATGTCTTTTACTAATACAATGTTACATATCAATTACAACTTACAAAACTGGGGGGAAATGAATTATCAAATGCAAAATTATCAAATACATAAACAACATATTATATGTAGTTGGAATTTAAAATTGCAAAAAGTCACAAAAATGTAAGATGTAATTTGGAGAGTACTCTATTTATTAAATAGAGTAAAAGTATTGAATTTGTAGGCTAAATTTATAAGTGAATACATCTGCAGAACAGAAAACTCTTTGTCCAGGTAACTAAATGAGAACAAACCATCAATCTATTTTTATGATATAGAGAAACAGGAAATGAAGGCCCTATGCAATTGAGTGCTTGATCCCTGCATTACCATGATATCAAAACAAGAAAGACATTATGAGATATGAAAGCTAAGCACTAATGGCTCTCATGAATAACAATGCAAAAAGTCTTTAGCCAAATATTAGCAAGTTAAATATATGTCATATTTAATTTATATTACAGAGTAGAATATGCTGTTAATTATATTATCAATAGTATAATTGTGTCACACAATGGCCAATTGGGATTTTCATCAGTAATTAAATGTTGATTTGATATCTGTAAACCAAACAATGTAATTTAATTAACAGACTCAGAAAAAACAATTTTGTGCCAATTTCAGTAGATGCAAAAGTATTTAAATCTGACAAAATTCAACACTTATCATTATAAAGAAATCTCTTCAATTTGATAAAGGAAATTTGTGAGAAACTTACAACTAATATTATACTTACTTCTAAGGGACAGAGGACTTACACTCTAAGATTAAGAACACAGAAATGATGAATATTTAATATTGTACATGCTGCCCTTAAGGCTAGGCTTAAAAATCACACATATCAGAGAGGAAGAAGTAAAACTGCCTTTATTTTCAGGCTACAGGGAATACATTAATAGAAAATTCTACATACTCTATAAAATAAAACTACTAAAACAAATTTTGTAAAGGAAAATAAATTTTGTAATGTCTCAGGACATAAGATCTGTATGAAAATCAATAATATATTGATATATGGCAATGAAAAAAATAGAAAATAAGTTGCATCTACAATGGCATCCAAAACATAAAATAATGTAAAGTAAACATATCAAAAATATATCACTCTATATTAATAACCATTTGTGAGAGAAATTAAAGACCTTGACAAAAAGAAGAGATATGCCTCCAGTTTTTAAGGGTTAATGCTAGTTCTCTTGATGTTTATATATTAGGAACTATAATGTGACTGCATTGTGCTCCACAGTAAAATGTAAGAAACTACATACTGCAATTTGTATTCTATTTCATAGATGTTAAAATATAAGAAAATTGTAGCTTACCATCCATTTAATACAGCAATAGTTAATATTTAATGAGATTTTTGAAATTCCAAGAATTTGGGGGACTTTAGGTGTACCACATTTTCTCATTTAATCTTCTCAAGAAACCTGTCCTTATAACTATTTTACAAATAATGAAACTGAGACCTGTGTTCACATAATTGGAAATGGTCAACTTCTGATATAAGTTATATGACACCAGAGCCAGAATATGAACCACATGTTATAGTCCTTCAATTTCATAATCTAATTTTTCAGGAAGAAGAAATATGTATTTTCATATAATATTATCCAAAGTATGGCCCCAGTTTCATAGAGTGTACATAAATTTTTCAATAGTTCATAGAATTACTAAGCTTAAAAAAATTTCAGTTTGTGGGTTTTAGCATGCCTTAAGATTTTCTATTCTTCCAAAAATATATAGTTCTCCAAATCAAAAAATGATCATTTGAAGTCTGTACACATTTATACTTAGGCTTGGATTATGCATCATACAGATTGTAGAGTATAATAAGTAATTCTTATTGAGTTTATTTGTATAGAAATGGGAAATAAAAGCAATAATAATAAACAGAACAATGACAAGCAGAAACAAATCTTTAAAACATATAATTCTTCTTCAGAGAGTTTTGGCTGTTTATAATTTGACCTGAGCAAATATACATTATATTTTTAGTGTCTATTATAATCAAGTATTAGCCAACCAATACTATGAAAAAATTTTTAATTCCTACTGCTAATGCTTCAGATAGGAAAGGAGACAATATGTTTTGAGAAAGATTTTTAGCACAGATTGAAGCAGCAGGAGAATTTTTGCTCATTGTCATTTTATGTAACAGGGTATGGTAATAATATTATATTATAAGACAGGAGAATTATTTGTATTTTATCACAAAATTTAATATGAAGGAAATAAATTTGTTCTTCAATATGCAGTACATAGCAATGTACTTGTCATCCAAAGTTATTTATCCAAAAGATACTTAATTCATCTCTTAAAAGACAGTTTAAAAATTGTAATTGAGACATAAATCTTCTTATATTATTTCAAACAGTTAAGTGATTTAGAAAATCTACCTAACATGGATTCCAAAAGAGAGGAATATTAAAATCTGTCCTACAAAAATAAATATTAAATATCACAAAAATACATTCAGGTAACCATGTAAATTGGACATATTTTTAAATTTTGGAATATGATAAAAACAACATGAAAAATTATCATCTCTAGTGAGAAAGCTGCATAGCTGTAGTTACTCCAACTAATCCACCATTAATGCCCATACACACTAGCAGGAGCCAAAGCATTTGGCAGAAGAAAGTATTAGCAGTCCAAAAAGTTATGGGTTTAATCCTGAAGGTTAACGTTTCTGTCATTATTAGTGACAGCTTACTTACCATCTGATTGATTTTAGACCTAACTCAATTTCATTCACACCCAGAGGCTACAGATCTCCACTAATCTGCATGCTGATTATCAGCCCCTTCAATTCCAATAGGGCATTATTACTGCTTAACATGAATGACTCATTAAAATGCTTTCTACCAGATCTGTGGCAATTTCCCTATTAAAAGTTGCTGTGCAAATGCCACTAAGTGAGTAAGGATAGGGGTGAGAGAGAAAGGAAAGGGCAAGAAGTTGGAGAGAGAAAGAAATCAAGAAGAAAGAGGGCAAGAGGGATTGGAAGGAAGGGATATGAGACAGGCAATATTACTTGGGTAGATGAAGATCTATTACTTTATTACAATAGATACCACATTTCATAGAAGAAAATATTCAAGTTCATCAGTAGATGTGTCCTCAATAATAAAAATTTTCCCAAATATGTTCCAGATTTTTACTGTTATTAATATAATTACATATAATTAATATATACTAATTACATAATTGAGGTAGCATTGACTTACATTACTGGTGATAATTTGGAAGTATAGGATCCTATCCCTTAGATATAGCCACTGTAGTGCACCCACCACCAAATCACCCATAGCTCACCACCCATAGTCCATTGTGCCCCCTTCTGGCTTAGTTTTTACCCCTCCCCCACACTCTTCCCCTTCTGAATACTTCAATTCTATAGTTGGCTTTCAAGGGTTAGTTTTTAAGCTTGTGTTTATCTATCCTTTGTTTTGTTTCCCTATATTCCACATATAAAAGAGACCATTCAATATCTATCTTTCTTCCTCTGACTTATTTCACTTAGCATTTGGATACTCAACTATTATAAAGCAATTGTCTGATCCTCATGGTAAGATATTTAAACTTCATCCTACAGGTAATGGGAAATAATTGAAAATATTAAATAATTATTTTCAATATTTTAAGAGAAAATAATAATAAAAACATAACAAAACAAAAATAGACAACTATAAATCAGAGATATTCTGCAGGGGAGGGAGAGGGATCAAAATGAGGGAGGGAAGAAGACAAGGGACTGTGGTGATGGTACACAGCTGAATTGGTGATGGAAATTCGATAGTGTCTACACCTGAGAAAAGAAAGCAAACATTGGGAAATGTGGGTCTGCTAATCCTAAGTGGCCTGTTTGGCCACCATTTTGTTACCTACATTTCTAAATCCCAAGCAAGGTCAAAATGGCCTGGTTGATTAGGTACAGGAGCCCAATCCTGCAAGGTGCCTTTCAAATCAATCAAAAGCAGAAAGATCAGGCCGGAAAGGCTATGCATCATGAGGTATGGTTGGGAATGGAGCTGGGGTGGGGGGGGGAGTGGGGGTGTGTGTGTGTGTGTGTGTGTGGAATCTGTCAATAATAATGAAAATAATGAAATCGGCAGCACCAACAGTTTGTGTATTCAAAGAAAGCAAAGAGACCGGTATAGGGTAGTGGAAGTAAATAGGGGAAAATAGAAAGAAATAATGTCAACAACTGTTATTTAGGAAAATATGGACCATTATAAGTACCTTGATCTTGATTCTGATAAAAGATATGATTGATGATTTTATGTAGAAGATTGTCAAGATCTCACATACATTTGAAAATGTTTAGTCTTGATGATATGTAGATAGAGTAGTGGGGTTAGGAACAGGAAAAGAAAAGCCAGTGAGGACAGACTATTGTCTTTATACCTGGAACTCATGCCTTGGCACTATTGTCACCCTTTTCTCAGTGAGGAATCCCTAGAGCAAACATGATGCCCTCCACCTCACACAATACAAAGCCCATGTCTCCTTTTTCCTTCTCTAGGTATCTTGACATAAGTTAGAGATGACCAGAGGTATATATTTTGAAAGCAAAATTATAGTAGGAGGTCAGTGAACAGTGGCTAAGAAAAGCAGGTGTTGTTAAAGACACCAAGGACTTAGTGTAAAGCAAGGAAGTACAAAGATGTGGGTGTAGCAGTTTACTTTGTGCATTTGGGTTTTTCCCCAAAATTTGGTGATTATGAGTAAATATGCTATCAACATTCACTTAAAGGATTTTATGTGAACAAAAAGTTTTATTCCTCATAGGTAAATAAGGATGAGATTACCAGCATTTATTGTAATTATACTTTTAACTTCATAAGAAATCATTAAATTAAAAAAAATACCATTTTACATTCCCACCATCAAGTTGTAAAGTTTCTAATTGTTCAGTAATCTTGCTGGTATTTGATAATGTCAGTTTTTTTTTTAAATATTCTAATAGGCATGCAGCAGTATGTCATAATTATTTCAGTGCCCTTTTCCCTAATAACTAGCAATTCAATTTTTCTGTGCTTATTATCTACTCATCTAACAATTTTGGTAAAGTATCTCCTTATACCCTTTGTCTATCTTTTATTATTTAATTTGAATCTAAAAAAACAGTAAGAAAAAAACAAAGGATATAGATCGAAGGGCTGTTTCTCATTTCTCTAGAGTTCTCCAAATTTTATCGGTGAGAAATATCCAGCAAAGGGCCTCCCAAGTGGCGCAGCGATTGAGTGCTGGGTTGTGAAGCTGCCCACAGCCTCTGCAACGCCGGTTCGATCCCCTGCCATCAAGTGAGGGTCCCACATGGAGCGCAGACCTCCCCTGCCGCCTGCTGCTCTCCTCAGCAGTGTACTTCGGTCCTTCTGCCTGCTCTGCTCCCCGCTCTGGCTCTGGTGAATTCTCTCACCCTCCCGCGCTTCTGACTGCACCCAGTGCTTGTATAAATAATTAAATAAAAAAAAATTCTTAAAAAAAAAAAAGAAAGATCCAGCAAAAAGATAAAGGCAGATCAGCCCATGAGAACAAGTTCAGAAGATAGAAGAAAGTAAATAGGTAGAATTATTTCAGACAGTAACCAGCTATGCTTACTCTCACCAAAATGCAAGTGAGGTGAGTTTTTTTATTTTTTTAAGATTTATTTATCTATGCATACAAGAAATGAGGTGTAGGCCAGAGGTTGGGGTGTGAGTGTGTTCACTAGAGACAGATTGGGGAGCAGAACAGGCAGATCTACTGAAATACACTGCTGAGGGGAGCAGCAGGTGAGAGAGAAGAGGTCTGCTGTGCCATGGGTAGCTCCCTGGCTGGGGATCAAGATGGAACTCATGCTGCAGTGACTGTGGATAGCTTCACCACACTTAGACTTAACCCCTTGCACCACCAGGTGGGACCTCAAGTGAGGTAAATTTTAAGAGTTGATTTTAGAATAGCAATAAGGTGACCAGTGGTAATTTTCAACAAAAATAAACTTGTGGGATGGTGAAAACAGAATTGACTAAAGGCTAATTCAAGAAGACACCCAGAAGAAGACAAGTATAATCAACACTTTGACTATGTTTTCCTCTTGTAAAACTGAACAAAATGTGTAATAAACAATTATAGGTGTTGGGTCAAGGGATTTTTTTTTTATTTGAATTGGAACATATAGTGTGCTCCTATGATAATGGGAATAATACAGTATAAATGGAGACACTAATGACATAAGAGAGATAAAGGAAATATTGGATAATTTCTCAAAAATGCAAGAAATACTTCTGTTCTGTACTTATGTAGAGGATTTGTTCTTAGGAATGATAGGACTAGTTAAATCATTGAAATATGATGGAAGGTAGAGAATATGGGTACAGATCTATGAATAGGTTAGTGGAATTGTTTGTAGGATCATGTGGAAACGTTGAAATATTTTGTGTTTTTTTTCTAGTAAAATAAAAATCCAAATATGGAATCCAATTATGTCCTTTTAAATACTATTATTGCCATATCATTATGGATCCACATGACAAGTTGTCTCTTTTTGCTTTAATCTTTCTTAAAATCTTCAAATAGTTGTGTGTTTTATTTTTAAATATTTTGAAGTTAAGAAAAATGTCTATCATTTCTGTAATGTTGTTTAAGTTCTAAACTATACCTGATGCTAGCTTGGGGATTACCTAGTCCAAAATGTGCTTATTTAAAAATAAAATAATTTGTTCAGTTTGTCCTTACTCCACTAGTAGCTTTATCACACAGAACTAATCAAATTTCTCCTCCCAGGTTATATCACTGTTCCAGTTCTGACAAAAAAATGCCAATTTTTTGTGAGTTGTAAGCAATAGAAAAATAATGGTGCCAATCTTCAATGTCATCATTCTGGACTAGTTTTGTCATTGTTCTGACATTGTGGTGTGTAGAAATAAATCACTGCCATGAGGATACATGCAAACCAAATCTGGAACTTCCAGACTTAATTAATTTTCTATCTATTCCCTAGACCACACCCCTTCAGTTGTCTTGAAAGAGCAGTGAATAAGACAGAGGTACTTCTTTTTACCTGGATTTAACTAGGCTAACAAAGCTTATGTTTTATAAGAATTTGTCAAAAAGACAAAAGTGAGATTTTGAGAACATGATAACATGTTCTCAAAAGAGACTGAGATAATTGTCTTGCAAATTACTGGATAATTGCTTGGAATATTACTGTTACTTAAATATATGAAATGGAATGAATGTGATACACAAGATTAATTAATATAGAGCCCCAAATTTAAAACAAAATCCATGTATATGGCAATATCTTTCTTCACATTTGCTCGATTAAGAACCTATTACCAAAATGGATTCCATAGAAGATACATAAAACATGACTTTTTTTGTTTGTTTGTTTAGAAAAGATACATTTCCTGGCTTTTTGGGATTTGCTTCACACTCTTACCCTATCCTGGAAATTCTTAAGAGTAAACAACTTGTTAATGATCCTGATAAGCCCCTTATTTAAAAAAAAAAAAAAAAAAACATTATTTGAAACCAACAAAACTGATATTGTTAAAAGAACGTTTTCCAAATTTTTTTGATTTTTTTCAAAATATCAATATATATTTGTGTATCTACCAGCAATCTATGCCCAAAAGAATAGAGGTACTTTGTCAAACACATTATAATTGCTGAACTAAAAGTATTGCAAATATTGTAGAACCACATATTTAAGATGAAGACTTCCTACCCCTCTAAATAGTATTGCAGGAAACATAAATGATCTATATTGGAGGTACACCTATTGGGCCTAATGGGTCCCTGTATCTCTTCCATTAAATATTAAGTATTATTCAATCTGGGATATAATCATAACAATAAAACTAAGGGCATCTAAATGAAGACTGCCTTAGGCTTTTAAAGATCTTTTCTGATTTAACTTTGAATTTTATTCACATTGACACTAAACCTGGTAAACCCAAAAGAACAAAACTGAGGGAACAAAAAGAAATATTGACTCATGTCATGAGAAAAGTAATGTTCCAATCTATGTAAAAGTAATACAGATATAATAAAGATTTCTTTTTTAATCTCAAAGTAGATTGTGATGAACAAGAAAAATCTTATAGCATTTAAAGTTCCAGCTTTCAGATAGAATCTGATTTTAGAATGTATTTTTTGCTAAATTTGATGAGCACATTCAATATATTTTTTGTGCTTACTGTTTTTTACTTCTTTGTATAGATAAAAGATATATTGTCAACCACTACTGAAGCTGTAGTAACTGTGGAAAACCCAACTTTCCAACAGTGAGTCTTCTACAACAGAAGGTAGTGCCTTCAAACAGATGTTAGATCTCTCCTAGCAGTAAGAACTTCAAAGCTGAATAAATTCAGAAAGAGTGAAATGTAGCATCAGCAAAGTCATTCAACTGCTAGGCATGCTATATATTTACTCACAAAATAGAGATCAGGCAATACAGCACAAACCTTGAAAGGCTTCATTATTGCTTTTGATTTTGCTGATTGCTTATTAACTGACTCTCTTCAGCCACCTGGTTGTTCTAAATGAAAAAAATCCACTTGTATTCTAAGTGATTATTGGCATAGTGATTGAAAGAGGGAATCATTCCAAGAATATGTTTAGTAGCCCTTGACCATGTGAGAAGCAACCAATAAGGAAGATCATTTTCTGAATAGGGCCCATTGCACTTGATATGTTGTAAATAACTGCAAATTGAAAGATTGCAAACTAATACAATGCCTACAAGGGCACTCTAATGAAGCATTTCTTATATTTAAGTCTCCCTCAGCACAAATTATGAAGATCAAGCCACGAGTGTTTGACACCTGTACCTTCCCTAGAATTATACTTAAAATAATTTCAATTATAAGAGGATACATTTTTAACTAATCACCAGAAAACAATGTTATTTTTATTTGAACATACTTTAGCGAGCACACTTAAATTAAGACATTTAAAAATATCCTAGTGATTCTGGTACGCTTATTTTAATGTTTAAATACTTTTCAAGCAAAAACTTTTGTATAATGAATAATATCCCTAAATGATTTCTTGACTATCCTTATTCCAGTAGCACTGCTGTGTTCCTATATGTGCTCTTACCATTTAGTTAAATACCTTGGTTGTTGATAAAAATTTATGTCCGTACCTCATTTTTTGGTTTGAGGAAATGCAGTCATAGGAATCCTGGGGCACAGTCAAATCCCTGTATCTTAACTCAATACTATATCATGACAAGCCAAGGTTTTCTGATGTAGAGTGAGAGAGGAGGGGATTACACATCAAGGAAAGAGTTCTGTAGCATAGTTAAAATATCTATATGGCCCATTTTTAATAGGTGCAATTTCCTTTTTGTGAAACAGGTACCTATTTATTTGTAGGTCCTCAATCCTCCTTTCTAGGTCCATGGTAACTGTTAAAAGGTAATTGTCTCACTATAGAAAATTATCTCAATAAATTGTCTCAGTTCCAATAGGTCAACAATGACTAGATACTGTTACAAAACCTATAAATACAGACTTAATGTTGCCAAAATGCCAGTCTTCCCAATAGAGCACCCTCTGCCAGCAGAGGAACATGTCAAGTCATTGTCCAAATTATCATTCTTATGTAACCCTTGCATTTAATTGTTAGTCATCCTGCTTTCTGTTGAGATATCAGCCTTTAGGGAAAAAAAAAGTTTAAAAGAAAACAAATAGGTTTTAGATTCTACTTGTTGTATGTTTCTCTATATTGTAGAGACTTGCAATTTTTCAAGAATTGCCAGCTAGAGTTCTAGTGTAAAATAAACTCTTGTGTAAAAGAAAATGTAAAAGAAAAATATAAGGTGCATTTTAACCATATATCTTTCAGAGAGCGCAGTGTTTATAATACTGATAGCATTCTAAAAGTACAGTAATTTTATAGGCTTGGGAATAAAAGACTATAAGAGAATGTCAAACTGCAGGTCTCAAAGTGTCATTGAAGTAAAATATGATGGATTATTCCTATCAGGACATTAGAATCTATATTCTTCTTTCAGTGAATACATATTCTCCAAGTCCAATGATCAAACTTCTATAAGTATCTTCACTGTTCAAAGGTGGACATAGTTCAGCTGAAAGCAACAATTTTGTACAATCTGCGTTTAGATATAAGAAATTTAATAGTTATTCTTCAGTTAACTGACTGTATAACTGTAAGGAAGATTATCTGGAAACTAGATATTAGATAAGTCTTCACTCAAAGAGTTTTTTGTTACAATTTCCAATGTTACAAATGACTTTTTAGAGGAGGTTAGGTCCTCTGGTATCTTAGTTTTCCTCCAGACATTCTCATTTCATACTAAAGATTGTGATTGTGATGCTACCCAGCATTTCTAATTTATTTTTTCAAAGTTAGTACAAACCAAATGGTTGATTTTTCTTCCTTATTTTCAGTAATCACTACCTTAAAACTATGATGAAAGAAAAATCAATAGCATATGGGTATTCTACACAAAATGATGGATTGAGAAGGTAAACTAAGGAACTTATTGACTTTGGGAAGTTTGTGAAAAGAGAAGGAGGAGAGAAGGGTTCCAAAAACATAAAACTCGTATAAACAGGGACTGTACCTATAACCTGTTTTCCTATGGAAATTTTAGTGTTCTCTTTCTATCTTTAATTACTTATATTGCTCATCCATTTGTTCATTCATTTATTCATAACTTCAGGAAACATTTACTGAGTAACATTACATGACAGAAACTGTTCTAGATTTTGAGGCTACATTATGAACGGGAAAGTAAGTGGTTTTGACCGAACAGAACTTGTAATTGAAGAATCATAGTCATTCTAAGGAAGGCATTTAACGCACCCTGCACTCCTAGTATTGGTTGCATCACATTTCTTTATCTCTAGAAAGTACTCAAAGGTTGAACACACTAGAACCAAAATCTGATTTTAGGTTGCCAATGTTTAGGACTCTGGTTTAAATGCATATATTTCTATTATGAACTAAAATAAGGATAGGGTCTCAGAGGGTAAAAAGAAGAAATCTAGGATGGAACAATGTAAGGAAGAACACAGGAGAAATTTAGTAGATGGAGTCCAAGAAGTGAGGGTCGAGACAGAAATGTTTGATCTTGGCTCCAGGAACTCCTTAAAAGGAGTGACATTTATTTGTTCATAGGACTAGCCAAGTCTCCTCTGAAAATGCAGATAAAACCAGTATGACAATGCTCTGGTTCCCTATACACTCCCAGCTATAATTGGAGAGAGCTGAGCAGAAAGGTTTAAGAGTCCTGAGATGTGACAATGGTTAATAACATCCCCATTATGCTTTCAGTAGAGCATAGCTGTTAAGCATGGGGTTCAATTTATGGCTCTGGCACCAGCTGTGAGATGTTTGGTGAATTACTTAGCATTTCAGTTCTTCAGTTTCCAGAGAGCTGACATTTTTATAAGAAATCTTACCTTCATTATACATTTCTTCCCTCCTCCACATCTCCTACATCTAATCCATCACTGAGACTTTTAACTTTTCTAGCTCCAAAGCTGCTTATAATGTATCAAGAGATGAGTCACCCCAAAGTAGCTTGGAAGGAGAGCAGAAGGGGCAAAACTAAGATTGACCATTCTCAAAGATCAATGGGACTCTACACTTAATCTGTGATAATAATGTCTGCTTAAAATCTATTCAGGAAATTTTTCAAGTAAAAATGTAATTGCATCAATATCCATATCATCCAGTTTCTAGGTGAATTTTCAATGCAATTCCTACATAGCGCTTCATTTTCATATACATGCATAAGGAAAAAGACATATCATAATGTTATTTTGTATGTATCAGAAAAATTTTCCAGAATACTATGAAATAAGACTCTTCACAATGTGATGCAGATGTCATATAAATGACTTTAATTTTAATTACATATAATTAAACTTAAAGGTTTCAAATGATAAAATATGAACCTATGTGTTCAGTGTTAGCAGAAAATTGTTTAAGTTAATTTCCATTTAATGGCTTTATAACTAGAAAACATATATTCCTCCATTCAATGTTTTAATCAGTTTCTTGAAGTGTATAGAGAGATGAAACTAGTTATATTAAAAAACAAAACAAGATGTTTGCATATTGGGAGTAATATTGGAATCTGCAATAGTTGTAATTAAGGATTTCCTCCATTAGATTTATTTACTTGTTTGTTTGTTTGTTTCTTTATGAAGGAATAATTCTTTAAGGAAAAAAACTTATTTTGAAATTGCATTTCAAACTGCAATTTTAGGTGAAATTGCAGGTAGGTAGGTAAGTAGGTGAAATTGCTCTTTCACCTAAGAGGAAGTACTGATGTTCCAGAATTACCACCCACGGCGATCTAAACAATTGGACAAATGAACAAAATACATGAAACAGGTGTTTTCAAATATCAGAAAACAAATGTAATACGATTGTGACTCCTGAGCTAAAGGAAACTAAAGAGGGGAGCTCCATAGTCTTCCAGATATTTGCCCTAGGGGTGATTTCTGGGCCACAATGAAGGGAAGAGAACAGGACCAAAACCCAGCAATCTCATTGTTTGAAGAGGCACAGATCAGAGTTCTGAGAGATGGAGGCAGAAGGATTTTGCAGAACAAAGTATTCCAAGGCAGCATACAGTGACAGAGAAAGTGTTCCAGAAATCTGCTTAGGGTTTTCCTAGACTTGTTGGCTGAGCATCAGTCTGCATATGTACAGAATAAACTTCAGGAAGCCAGGCAAAAAATAACTCAACAGGGCTTTAAATAGTCCAAGTTACCAACAGCCAAAGAAGAGGCCTCAGTGAAGCCAGTAGATTGTCATTAAAGACCATAGGAAATTTCTTTGAAATACTTGGCTTTGTGGATTTATTGATTTAACCAACTCGAAAAGTTTTTAGTGATTTTTTTTTCTCAATTTGGTTCTATTTCTTTCTCTTTTCCTGGGATTTCAAATATACATGCATATAAACAACATACTATTATCTCTCAGTTCATTGAACTTGTGACTTTTCATTTCTTCTCTCAGTCTGCTTTGTCTCTGTTCCAAGTTGCATAATTTTATTTTGGAGTAAAATTCTATTTAAAAAATGAAAGAAAATAAAAGCAAGGCAAATGATGATGATAACCATAATAATAATATAGCAAATCAAATTAGAACTTTCCCAAGAAATGTAAAGTGACACTTTATGTGCATGAATTTAAGTATTAATCACTTAAAAATGAAATGATATAACCATATTAGACACATAAAAACTGATTTGATATTTTTAGCAAATATCCACCATTGAAATCTTAGCAAGTTAGGGAATAAAGGAGTATGCACTACAAGGCAGGACTTCATCTAGCCAATAACAAGCTGAGAGGGAGAGGCTGGAAGAGACAAGCTAGAGCAGGATGGAAGGAGAAGAGAACTTAAGAAAGCATGGAACAGATGGGGGAAAGGAAAATGCAGAAAAGAGGGCAGTAGGTGGTAAAGAGGCAGATGGAAATTAGGAAAAACTGCAGCCATGGACTATTTTAATAAACTGGGTAGAGTCAGGGAGGCAGACTTTGGGGGAGGTGTTAAAAAAGGGGGGGTTAAAGAAATGTGGAATTCTATGCAAAGCATTGTTTTAAAGGACTTTATTGTTTAGAGGAGTTTTAGGTTTATAATACATTTGAGATTTCCCATAAATGCCATGCTACCAAACATGGATAGTATTTTTCCTCCACTCCTATGTGGAATGGACAACAGTGGACTTGGTTGACAACTTGAGTTGGACAACTTGGTTGGACAACTTGAGTTCCCTTCCCCAAACCTTTAATTTTACATTGTTGAATCTGCTCTGTTAATCCCATCCAGTATACTTTATCACAGACATTGTAGTTCTCATCTATAAAAGTTGAATTTAGTTCTTTATTAATATCTTTTAATGTCTTTATGAACAATACTCAATCTTTCTTCCATTTTCTCAAATCTACTGAGTACATAATTATGATGGTTTTAATTTCTCTATTAAATCCCTCATTTATGAATTTCAAGATCGTTTTGATTAATTATTTTTATTCCTCATTATGATTCTATTTTTCATCTTCTTTACATGGAGGATAACTTTATATTAAATATCAAGCCTTATAAATTGTACCTTGGTTGCTATTGGATAATTTTGTATTCTACAAATATTTTTGAGTTCTGTTTTTTTTTTTTTTTTCCTGGAGAACAGTTAAGTTCATTAGAAACAATTTGACACTTTTTATTTCTTGCTTTTGCCTTTTTTTTTCAAAAGCATCAATAGCAGTCTTTAGTCAATGGTTAATTTTCTCATACTACTGAGGCAAAACACTTCTAAGTCATTTATTTATTCACTGCACCATGAGTTAAGTGGCTTTCTATCCTGGCTATTGAGATCAGGAACTATTCCTAATGGCCCTGTATAAGGACCACAATTTTTCCAGAAGTTGTTTCCTAACTGTGGTGGTTTTCTCTTATGCACACAGTTGTCAATGCTCACTCCACATCTTGGATCTTTTCTTATTCTCTTTTTCAAAACTCTTCTGCAAATTGTACCATTTTACATTCCCATAAGCAAGAGATAAGTTTAGTTATCCCACATCCTTACCAATACTTTGATACTATGAATCTTTTTAATCTTAGATATTAAAATGGGTACAAAGTGAAATTTTCTTGTGGTTTTACTTAGAATTTTCCTGTTTAGTATACTGCGTGTGACTATTGGCCATTTATATTTTTCATTTATGAAGTATTTAAATCATCTGCCCCTTTTTAATTTTATAATATTATGTTTTTGAGACAGCAAAAAGGATTTTTCCTAAGCATTATTTTATTCACCTTTTAATATGCATACATGGAAATTCATACGTTTTGTGCATAATTCTATGAATTCTTTCAAATATACACAATCTTGTACCTACTACCACAATTAAGACACAGAACAATTCTACATTAGTTTCTTAGACTCACTGTAACAAAGTACCACAAACTTGTACACATAGACAACAAAAATTTATTAGCTCATAGTTCCTGAAGCTAGAAGTCTGAAATCAAGGTGTCTGCAAGGTTGGTTCCTGCTGAGTGCCATTAAGGAAGGATCTCTGGGCTTTTCCCCTTTATTTGCAGTGTGGTTTGTGTCACCTAAATCTGTTAATATTATGACTGGAATGATCATATAATCATATTATGCATGTAATACATCCTTCAACAACAGCCATCAGAAAACTTTGGAAAAAAAAAAAGAGGTTTCTTACTTGTGAGACCTTGAAGTTACACAGCACACCCAGGCACTTAGGACAGAGTGAGGTTGTGGAAGTTGGGGAGGGAGTTGTGTTCCTTTAAAAAATATATATTAATTTTTGCATAGAAGAACTGGGGTGAAGGCCGGAGGTGCTGGGAGAGGTGGGTGAGAGGATTCACCAAAATGGGGAGCAGAACAGGCAGATCTACTGAAATACACTGCTGAGCTGCTGAGGGGAGAGTGGGTGAGACAGGGGAAGTCTTTGAGCCATGTGGGTTAGCTCCCTGGCTCTCAGGCCCCTGTAGAAGGCCCTTGTGATGGTAGCACTGAGAATGAACCCCTAGGCTACCAGGGAGGCCCCCTGGTCCTTCTTGGATTGGAAATGAGGTTAGGTTGTTTTGCAGACTTACTCTTTATTGACACATTCAATCATAAGAGCAGGAATTTAAAGCATGGGAAGAGAGAAAAGAAGGAAAGGGTTGGGGGGGAAGCAAACATATTCAAGTCAATCCTGACAATCATGGAAATCAACCAGAACCTGGAAAACTATTCTCATGTGTGGAGGTGGGTAGGTGGGAGGTGAGGTCTGGCTCTTATTCTGAAGTGTGGCTGGCCTTAGGTTTGAGTTAGCTCTCTGCACTCAATGCCCTTTTGATATGAATGCCTCTCTATCAAGCTTGGTTCAGTACTTACATTACAAAAAGGAAAAGTCAGTTATCATAATACAAGATGATCATCTCTATATGTCTCTTCATATTGTCTTTCCACTATGCATGTGTCTCTGCCTAAATTTCCATCTTTATGAGGACATCAGTCACAGCATTATTTTCTTATTCCTCTTGTTTTTATGGGTAGGGATGTGTTTAGAGCTTACTTTTTTTGGTTATCTTTCTTAGTTTTATTTTTTTGCTTGCATTTTGACTTCAATTTATAGATTAATTGAATGGGGATTTGTGTTATGTTTGTTCCTTTTATCAGTTTTTTCTGTTTTAATTGTCTGCATTCTGTCATTTTACTTTTTTTTTTAAGATTTTATTCATGCAAACAAGAACTGGGGTACAGGCCAAAGGTGTGTGTGAGAGGATTTGCCAGAGACAGAGTGGGGAACAGAACAGGCAGACTGACCAAAACACGCTGCTGAGGGGAACAACAGGCAAGACAGAAGAGGTCTGCTGTGCCATGTGGGTATCTCCATGGCAGGCCAGGATTGAACCGGCACTGCAGAGGCTGTGGAGAGCTTCATAGCACTGCGCTCAACCGCCTGTGCTACCAGGGAGGCCCTCCGTCATTCTACTTTAATGGTGAATGTTATGTACTGGAGGTTCTCCTGGCTCCCAGTCTAAAACTAGATATATTAAGGTGAATAGGACTCCTATCCTACAATGATAATGTTGACATCCTAGATCTTTTTTTTTTTTTGATTTATTTATTTATACAAGCACTGGGTACAGTCAAAGCGTGGGAGGGTGAGATAATTCACCAGAGCCAGAGAGGATAACAGAACAGGCAGACCGATGAAATACACTGCTGTGGGGAGTAGCGGACGTGGCAGGAGAGGTATGCGCACCATGTGGGATCCTCACTGGTGGTCGGGGATTGAACCGGCACTGCAGAGGCTGCGGGAAGCTTTGCAGCCCAGAGTTCAACTGCTGTGCCACCAGGGGAGGCCCCTAGATATTTCTATTAAGAAGAAAGTGACATGTCCAGATTTGTTACAAACTTTTCATAGTTAACTCTTTTCCACAACCTTGCAAACTTTGACAGAAACAAACAAAAATCAAGTAATTTTCATTTTCACCTATTATGTAATTGCTTATGAGCCTTTATACATATCCAGAAAACAAACTTCACGAAACAAAACATATGCAGATTCACATGTGATATAATATTGTTATATTTTAAAAGCACAGATTATGTCATTCTAAATTGATTTCAAACCCAATATTGGGTTGCAAATTTCTATTTGAATAAAACTAGCTTCTCTACCGATGGGAATTTATACAAATCTTATTCCTGTGAGTTTTTCTTCACAGTTTGTTTGTTTGTTTGTTTGCTTTTTAAACCAAATCATTGTAATGAAACTTCATGCACATTGTAGGGTTAAGTGAAGAATCTGGTTCAATTATGTTATGTCTTGAGTGATAAATGACATATATATATATTCTGGAGTCTAAAAATTTTGAGGCAACAGTCTGACATACTGCTGCATTTTTCTATTATGCAATGGCCTATAAAAAAACAATATTATTAAAAAAATCTTTCCTAATTTTTAATGTGATTCTTATCTATTTTTGCTCTGCACTTACATATCAAAAGAATATTCACAATGTAAATTTGACATCAAACTAGAACAGAATTTGAGCAAGTTTGAAAGACTTAAGAATTTTGAATATATAGTAATAATATAGTATGAAATCTACCTGTGAATGTCAAATATAAAATAATAAATACAAGATCAATTTATGTGTGGAAAATATATATGTAAAACAGCAAGTGATACCTGAACACAGAGTGAGCACACAATTGAAATGAGTTATGGATTAATACAAATAGTTGCTGTCGTAAATGTACACAATATTTTCTGTGCATTTCATATGTTTTTCTAATGTAAAGTAACTGTTAAATTAGCATTTTTTGTGTGGGTTGAATACTTTTCTTTTGTGATTATCTATACTGTGTTCTGTGTTTTACATCTACTACTGAGTTGTATGTACTGCTTACCTCATAATAATGTCATCAAAAGAAAAATGAGATCAATGTTGTAAAAGCACCTCAGAACATTAAAAGATATGCATTATGTAAATGTAGCATATGATTACTGCTAGCATTATTATCCATTAGAAAGCAAAAATATGATTTATCTAAGTGCTATATAAATTAATGTCTCTAAAAAATGTTTAATGTTTCACTTAGGCAAACATTAAATAAAGTTGCCAGTATATATTTTTGCTTTAATTATGAAATATGACAGCAACTTTGAATATTACTTGCCTTTTCTTGTCATATAATGTTTACATGCTCATTTTCCTCTTCTTTGTAATGGCTTTAATATGTGTTTACATATTGACTTCCATTTACTAAGTGCTTTATAATCAGTTATTAGTCAATATTTATTTGACATACACAATAATTTACTAATAAATGTCAATAAATGTTATTTGTAAAACTGTGGGACAAAAGGGTCTTTTTCTAATTATAAATATAAAAATTACAAAGAAAATCAGTTATTTCAAATAGTGCATTCAGTGGCAAAGCTAAAATTAGAACTGGGATTTCTAGCTTTCATCATCTGCACCAATGCTTCTTAAACTTTTGGAATTCAGTAACCCTGCTGGGCAATTTTTTATGCCTTAGAAGCTCAGCTTTAGTGGTGATATTGAGACATAGTCTGAGATGACAGATTTGATATAAATTAAACATAAACATTGTGAACATGCTTTTTTCCCTAGAAACCAAAGAAATGCTTCACAGAATTCCTGTGTTCTTCGGAACATGGTTTGAAAAGTAATAGCATAAACCATTGAATGCAAAAGTGTGTTCTGGGCAATGGTTGAGTTCATTTATAACAGAATTTTATTGGTGTACAAGGAAAAACAGAAGTACATACATTATTTTAAAAATGTTTCTTAATTAAAGTAAAAATCAAAATCAACAAACAACTATGAACCAGAGATGCTCTATGGGGGGTGGGGGGCAGGGAGGGGAGGGATTGGGGTCAAAATAAGGGGGTCCCAATTGTATGGGGAATATAAAAATAAAAAATAAATAAATAAAAATCTGTAATAAATTCTACTTAGGACCTTAAAAAAATGTTTCTTAATTTAACTATGCCACAAAGACTGTATATGATCATTTGCAGCAGAGAGGCCTCAAAGATGGATTTAGTTTGTTATTTTCCCCAAATATTGGGTCAAAGACTTCTCCACAAACAAAACAAAAAAATCTATTTAACACAATGATGAGCAAATATGAACTGAATGTTTCCCCCACATTCATATGTTAAAGTCGAATCTCCATTGTGAGAGTGTTTGGAAGTAGGGTCTTTGGGAAAGACTTAGATATTGAGGAAGAAGCCCTAATGAATGGAATTAACAATCTTATGAGATTTAAGAAAGATAACTCTCTTGGCAACATAAGAATGTAAAACCAAGGAAACTGTCTACAAACCAAGAAGTTGACTCTCACCAGAAATCAACCACACTGGCACTTATAAAACCTCAGATTATAATCTCCAGAACTATGAGAAATAAATATTTGCTGTTTAAATCATGAATTTTAGGATATGTTTTTATAGCAACCTGCACCAACTAAGACATCCTCAGAAAACAATACATAGATTCAATTTTGAATAAGCTATCATTAAATTATAGTGATAGAGGTACATTTGTCAACATTTACTGTTATTTTTCAAAAAGCTGAATATTCAGGGTCCTTCCTGTTGGCATAGGGGTTAAAGTCTCAGTGCTATCAAGCCATCACCAGCTACTGGGGCATGAGTTCAATCCCCAGCCAGGGAGCTAACCCACATGGAGCAGCAGACCTCTCCTGTCTCACCCACTGCACCCTCAGCAGTGTATTTTAATAGCTTTGCCTGTTCTACTTCCCATTCTGTCTCTGGTGAATTCTCTCACCCCTTCTACCTCTGGCCTAGACGCCAGTTCTCAAATGCATAAATAAAATACATCTTTAAAAACATAATTGTATGTATATATATACATATATATCCATATATATTCCTATTAAATTGGAAAGAATTTTGTTTTTAAAAAGGTGAGTTTTCTTCATATTTCCTTCTATTCTTTGGGTATTCTTATATATATTGTGATGAGTTAAAATAACTAAGGATTTTTTATTTAGATGAAGGGCTAATGTGTATCACAAAGGCACCAGCAACTGATTTTATTTTTTTAAAGAAGAAACTAAAACCTGATATATTCAGTATTTAAAGGCATTGATAATTCAAAATTTGGCTATTATTATCTATGTATATATACAAGTCTTCTAAACTCAATTTTTTTTAAGATTTATTTATTTATGCATACAAGAGCTGGGGTGTAGGCCAGAGGTATGTGTGGGAGGGGATGAGAGGATTCACCAGAGACAGAGCGGAAAGCAGAACAGGCGGACTGAAATACACTGTTGAGGGGAATAGTGGGTGAAACAGGAGAGGTCTGTTGCGCCATGTGGGTCAGCTCCCTGGCCAGGGATCAAACTCATGCTGCATTGGTTGCCAATAGTTTCATATTGCTGAGACTTAACTCTTTGCACCACCAGGTAGGCACTTCCAACCCAAATTTTGACCAGGAATTTATAGAGGATTTAGAATGGCATCCTTTAAAATCTCTGCTTCTGTTATATGCTACTTGTTTTATAATTTTGGGATAGAATATTAGTACTTAAATATCATGAATACAACCAACCAACCCATTGATAGGAAAGGGTGATACTCTGCCTTCATGCCCAATCTGTCAGTAAAAATTGATGAATATTCAAAACAGTGGGTTGGGGAGAGTATTTTCAGTATTTTCCCTTCCATCAATTTGACCTTGACTGTCGGATAGTCAATGTGGACCAAACAGACAAGTGATGACTAATATGCTTTATTGTATTGTGAATGCTAAGGTTGAAAAATGTCTATCAAAATTTCAGATATATGATCATCTTAGAGTATAATATGGTATAAACTTATCATCTCCTAGAATATAGTGTACTTTTTTGTAATACATGAAAGCAAAAGGGAAAAATTATTCAATATTAGAAAATTAACACTGAATGTATAATATCTTTTGTAATAAAGATATCATAATAAAGTAGCAAAAAATATTACACTGGCTAGTAAGAAGTAGAAAATGGAGAATCTATGTTTTGTTAATAAAGCATTCAAAAGGATAGGGGGCAAGGTTACTTAGAGCCAAGAATGTAAAGTAGCTCCCTTTCACATGAAGCTTCTTTGAGCTATTTCCAAATAGCATCAATAGGTGGCAAAGTTCAAATGGATTTGCATTAGTGTTAATTTGTGCTTAACAAAAAAAAAAGTGTATTATAAAACACAGGAGTATTGAGGGCCTCCCTGGTGGCACAAATGGTGAAGACACAACCTATGAAGTTATTCACAGCCACTGGAGCATGTGTTTGATCCCAAGCCAAGGATCTACTCACATGATGCAGTAGACCTCTCCTGTCTTACTTACCAGCTGCTCCCCTCAGCAGTGTATTTCAGTCACTCTGCCTGATCTGCTCCCCACTCAGTCTCTGGTGAATCCTCTCATCCCCATGCCTCTGGCCTGTACCCCAGCTCTTGTGTGCATAAATACTAAAAAAAAAACCAAAAAAAAAAAAACATAGGAGTATTGAAATTCCAACCAGAATTTAGTTGTGGTTCTTTTCTTCATTTAATTTTTTTTTCCTTATTTTGGAGAAAGAAAGAATACAAATTAAGACAGGACCAAAAAAGAAAAAAGGAGAGAGAAAGAGAAAAATGGTGACAGGACTGAAAATATTCAGGAAAAGTTTAAGGGAAATACAATATGTTAGGAATAGGATTACTAAATTAAAGGAATTATTGAATATATAACTTGATCCACACATTCAATAAATTATTTTGCATAAATACAAATGTGTTGATGACAATCTGTTTTCATTATTTTAGTCTAAACTTTTTGTTGAAGTAGAGTATTCTTTTGGACTGTACAGTATGTCTTAACTGTCTAGTGTCTAGTTTGATGGAATTTTATAAATTCAACACCCTGGTTAAGAAATATATTACCAATATTTCAGAAGCTCCATTAGATTCTCTTCCCAGTCATTGACTCCTGTCACCAAGGGAAACCACTGTCCTGACTTTGTGTACTAGTTTTATGTTTCTGTGTAACTAGGTACATAAATTCATTGCTGATAAACAATACATATTTATCTCATAATTGGGTGGGGGTCAGAATTTTGGGTATATTTAGCTGGATCCAGTGTTCAGAGTTGCATCAGGCTATAGTCAAGTTGTTGGCTGTGATTTCTGTTGCTCAAGGTCATGTTGTATGTGGTGATAGGACTAATGTCATTGCTTTCTGACTGGCTGTCAGCTAGGCCTAATTCTCACCTTGTAGGGGCCTTTCTCAGACCCCAGGACCATGACCTTTTCCATAGGCAGTTCACAAAACAATGGCTTGTCTCTTTAAGCAGTCTGCTTTACAAAGGTCTAACCTCTATTCTGTGGAGCTAATCTGATTTAGGTCAGGCTCCTTGAGTATAGTCTTGCTTTTGATTAATTCAAACTCACCACATCAGAGACTTTTATTATGCCTGCACCATCTCCATTTAACCAGATAGACATTACTTCACCACTGATTCATATTCAGTGTAGGAGAGTTTCAGTTTTTCACACTCTCATCAGTATTGATATTGTCCATATCTCCATTTATTTAACATAACCTAGTCATAAGAATACTCAAGTCTTATTCACAAGCCCTGCCGACAATCAAAAGTGAGGGATTTTATGGTACAAA
Organism: Talpa occidentalis; assembly: GCF_014898055.3. Lineage (NCBI taxonomy): Eukaryota > Metazoa > Chordata > Mammalia > Eulipotyphla > Talpidae > Talpa > Talpa occidentalis. The sequence continues at coordinate 51,420,397 of NW_023605305.1, forward strand.
TATAACAATGGGGGTGAACCCTTGGATCATCTTAGAATTTTGCCCATCACATTCCTTATTTTATACATTAGGTCTTCCACTTTTTATATTAATGGAACCATATAATATATACTCTTATCTCTGGATCCCTTTTCATTAGTCTTCTTATGAAATTATTCTCTGCAGTTACATGTAGCAATGATTTCTTCATTTTCATTTTTGCATATTTGTTCTCATTGTTTCCACTGTATGCATAGCCCCACATTTATTTATCTACTGTACTGTTATTATAAATATAGGTTGCTACAAATTCTATACCATTAATGTGTCTTTCAGTGAACATGTATATACTTTGTTTATGGGTGTATACCTAAGAGTTATCTTCAACTTTAATGAAAACAATTTTTTCCAAAAGTTATAAAAAATTAGTTTCAGCCAACATCTTATGTGAGCTCTAGTTGCTGAACAGTCACACCAAAGCATTACATTAACTGCCTTCCTTTTCATTTTTATCATTCCATGGCTATTTATCAGTCTTATGTTGTGAATTTCCATGATAGCTAAGTTAATGAAGTGCTGCATGTTTTCATGGCTTTTGGGGGGGCTTTTTTGAGGTCCTTGTTATAATTGCAAGTTAAATCACTTGCACGTTGTCTTTTTCTTAGTGATTTGTAGGGTGCTTTTATTTTTCAAAACAATTTTTTAACATATATATGGATTGCAAATATCATCTACTATTGTGTGATGTTCCTTTTTTATTCTCTTAATAGTATACCTTTGGGTGAACAGAAATCATAATCTTAATGTTGGCTGGGTTATTTTTCCTTTATTATTATCATCACTTTTGATGTCAAAGAAATTGTTTTCTAATGTGAATTTACCATTTTACATTCCACATGCAGTGTATGAGAGTTCCAGTTCTTAACACTACCATCAGTATTGATATTGTCCATATCTCAAATTTGAGATATTCTAAAATGTGTGCAGTAATATCTCATTTTGGTATAAATGTGCATTTTTGGAATGACTAATGACCGTCTTCTCATGGTATATTTGCCATCCATGTGACTTTATGGTGAAGTGTTAATTCAAATACTTTGCACAATTTTAATTAAATTGATTTCTTTATTAAATTTCATGAGTTCTTTCTTATTTTAAATATCAGTTTTCTATATAAGTTTTGAAAATGTTTTAGCCCAGCGTGGGACTTATCGTTTACATTCTCTAAAAAGAACAGAACAGAAATTTTCTTTCAAAGAACAGAAATTTTCAATTTTGATAAAGTGTAATTTATCTATTTGTACCTTTGTAGATCATGCTTTTCCTATTATATCCAAAATATCTTTGCCCAATCAAAGTTCACCTATATTTTCTTCTAGAAAATTCAGTTTTAGATTTTGCTATTATGCATATGTAACATCTTTGTTATTTTATATAGAGCAATATACAGATCAAACTTCGGATAGATAATAGATGAATGACTGGATAGGTAGATCAATAGAGATAGATATCTGGAGAGAGAGAGAGAGAGAGAGAGAGAGAGAGAGCGAGCGCACGCGAGAGAGAGCGAGCTCGCTAATTTACAAAAACTGGTTGAAAAAACTTATTCTCTGTGGTGTGACTTTCGCAACTTGAAAAGACAGTTTTCTTAAAAGAAAGGCAATTATATGTCAGGTTTGATTTCCTTTCTACTTAGTTTGCCCCTCAATGTCTAATTTTTTTCTCTCCAGCCAAAGGTACTGATGAATTTTCTGCTCCTCATTAACATATCTCTGCCTAGATAAGGTGTAGATTCTATGGGTTCAATCTACAGAATCTGAAAATGACCAGATAGACATTACTTTACCATTTCAAAACCTTGCATCCCTAATCTTTGTTGCTTCCATATATGACACTTTAAGCAGTTAATTTTTAAAATTATCTAGATTTTCTAGTAGTTCTTAGTGAAATTATTGGGTTGCCATTAGCAACTCCATTGTACTTCAAAAGAAATTTTATTATTTTGAAAAATAATTCCTGAGAGGGACTTTTGACAACTTTATATTTCAATTTTAAATCTTACTCAATTTGACAGCTCCTTTTGAAAAAAGAAGAATTTAATCTTAAGATATATTGGAGAAAATTTCATTTTTAGAAAAACATTTAAAAATGGGTTGAAGAGAATTTTACCTCTGAAATAGCAACATAAAAGATATTAAGGACCTTCTCCTTAGTGAAGCACTCATAACTTATAAAATTTACTTGAAAGGTAGTCATTTAATATCTTTGGAAATTATCTTTAGACCATATAACTAAGAAATATTTGTTCAACAAAATCTTCTAAGCCTTGCCAAGAACAGAGAATAGGTGGCACTTGAACTACACAAGTTTTTGCCCTTAACCTTTGTCTCAATACGACAGAAGCTCCACTCCAGGTAGGTGTGTGCCCAAGAATACAGGGCTTCTTTCCTCCTCAAATCCCAGTGAAGTGTTCTGAATTATCCCTGAGTCAGGCCTAATGTCAGGTCTCTAGTATTTATCATCACACTTGGCTGTGTTTCAGGGCAGCTGATTTTCAGACAAATGTAGGTAAGAAGTCTGAAAACCCTTCTCCTTAATTACAAAACTATGGTAGGATCTTTAGTCCACCTCTGGGAGACTGAGAAAACTAGGGTCCTCATTTCCCCGGAGTGTTTCAATTAACTGGTCAATTGGATAACCTACCCTGAGACAGACAAACTGGGAAAACCAGAGATGGCCACTTTGCACTGTACCCCATTTACAAATCAGAAGTGTAACCTAAGAGAAATGAAGTGCTGTCCTCAACCCCAGCTTAGAAACTTCTTCCTTAGAGAGAAACAATAATTCATTAGAACAGAAAGTAGCAAGGTTAAGAGAACTGATTTTGTTTTGTGCAGAGGCTGGGAATGATCAAACCTAATGGTATTATTGAAAACAGAGGAGATTTTGGTGGCAATCATGGAAGAGAAGATGGAAAGTTTCTTCAGAACAAACTAAATAACACAACAGCTATCTTAGAGGAAAACAGGCAGAGACACAGCTAAGAAGAGACTACCTAGAGTCAGAACATGCTCAGGTAGACCTCAAAAACTACCCAGGCAGAGAGTATGCAATACTGATTGAATTGGCTTGTGGAACAATTTATGCCCCAGGGCACTGTGGAAAACAATACAACAATAGAGCAATTATCCAGAAATTAGTGAAGTCTAACAGATGGATATGAAACCAATAGAGACAAACAAATGAAAGTAGAAACCAGGGAAAGAGAGTCAGCCACAGAGAACACTGCTAAAATCACTGTTATCACTGCGTAATTATGCATATGCCCAAGACTTGATATTGTGAGAAGCTACATCGGTGGCTTCACATTGTGTTGGACTTCACTAAAATATCCCCAGCCAAATCACTATTAAACAAGCAGACAAGTACAACAGGCCCCAGGAGAAAGGGTTCATTTTCCAAATGAGACTATATATTATCTAAAATGCCTAGTTTTCCACTATTAATTTTGAGACCTGCAGAGAATAATAAAAAGGAATCCATATTTGGGGGAAAAAGTGTAGGCCAACAGAAAATGGTGATAAAAGGGTGCAGATGTTGAACTTAATGAATACTTCAATGTAATCTTAAAAATGTTTTCAAAGAATTAAAGAAATTTTTAATTAATGAATGTATTTTAATTAATGAATGTATGAGAATAAAAAAGGAAAGATATTAGAAGAATCATCTAATCTTTCAACTTAAGACTTGAGGTAGAGTATATTAAACCTAAAATAAGCAGAAGAATGAAGAATAAAAATTTCAGTAAAGTTAATGAAATTGAAATTGAGAAATAGAGAAAAATAAGCAAAACCAAAAGTGGGATATTTGATCAACATAGTGGCCTCTTTTTAGTAGAATGATTAAGAGAGAGCAGTCTTTGTAACACTAGGCTATGGGAAGCCTGCACTAATATCATGTCAAAAGCACAAACAACTAAAGAAAATTGTCAATAAATTGCACCTCATGTATTCTAAAATGTTTGTACTTCAAAGGCTACCATCAAGAAATTAAAAAGACAGCACAGAGAGATCATTTGCAAATCAAACAAAGAATCTCTAGGATATATAAAAAACTAAATCAGTAACAAAGACAAATTAGTCAGTTGAATATGGTCACAAGATATGAATAAAAATTTCCCCAAATAAAATATACAAATGGAAATAAACACATAAAATTCTTCTCAGTATCATGAGCCATTAGGGAAATCCAATTCAATGCCACAGTTAGATGCCTTTTCTCATATATTACATTTTCTACATTCAAAATAGGTCACTAATAACAAGACTTTTCAAGGATATGGAGACATTCCAACCATCACATATGGCTAGTTAGAATGTAATATGACGCAGTTACTTTAAAAATAGCCCAAAAACTCCTTAGAAAGTTAAAATAAATAGGTAACCTAGCCATTCCACACCAAGGTATATACCTAAGAGAAATGAAATCACAACCACACAAAACAAGATCATAGTAGAATTGTACCAAAAGTAGAAAAAACACATTTCAATCAACTGATAAACTGATTTCAAAAATGAAATATATCTGTGTAAGGGAATATAATTCAGTCATAAAAAAGTAACAATGTACTGATACAGGTCACATCAGGAATAAACCTTGAAAACCAATTAAAAGAAGACAGTCACAAAATAACACATATTACTCGATTTATGCGAAATATCAGAAATAAGCAGATCAACAGAGACAGAGTAGATAGTGATTGCCTAGGGCTGGGGAAATTAGGGAGAAATGGCAAGTGACTATTTCTAGATACTAGATTTATTTGTAGGGGTGTTCGAATGTTCTAAGATTGAATGTGGTGATGGCTGCACAGTTCTGCAAATGTATTAAAAACCACTAAATTGCACACTTCAAATGTAGGAGTTGTATGGTATGTGAATTATATCTTAATATAAACTTGTTATATAAAAAACAAGGCATTGAAATATGTGATTATTATATATAAATACATATAAAAGTGTATTATATAAATAAATTTATGTCATTAATAATATCATGTAATATATGCAAATACCCAATATACTCATTATTTAAGTGTTCTTACCCACTCCTAACTCAACTTGACAATGTGTAATTTTATTTAGCTCTCTAGGAAATCATCACCTATTATTATTCTCTTCATTTCACAGGTAAGAAAACTGACATTTTTAAAAGAATTCTGTGGTAAAGCACAATAATAACATATATGCCTTTGAAGTTCAAAATCCTACTTTAAAATATCAATTAAATGGGAGAGGGAAGGAAGGAGAGAAAGACAGGCTGGGGGGAAAAGTGGAAGGAAGCAGGGAGAGAAAGGGAAGAAAGAGAAGAGAAGTTTCCTGCTTTCTCACCATTGCCCAGTTCTGGTGTCAGTTCTTCATGAGGTCCAGGTAGACTCTAGCCTCAAGTTCCAGAGCTGCTTCAACATCTTTCCCATAAATGTCTTGTAAGGGCAGGATATGGGCACAGGGCAGGTTTTCCTGATCCAGCAGACCAGGTAAAGAAGGAGTTCTAGTCCTGGAGCCCTCAGTGGCTTTTGTAGGCTTTTATTGGGATTTACCAGGCACATGGCAGGCAGGGGTGCTGGGCGGCCAGGAGGCTGACAGGACTTCCAGCCCCCAGCAAGTCTTCACTCTATCTGGGCTCTCCGGCCTTCTCTCATGTTCTCTCTGCTGCTTCTCTCTCTCAGTTCTGCTTTTCCGCTTCTCTGCTTCTTTCTCTGCTCCTGCTGGCATCCCCATGACACCGCTCCTAAAAGCCCAGTCTCAGCCCAGGTGAATCCCATCTACCTATGCCCACACCCTACTCTAGGTGCCCGCCATCGGGCATGCATTCGGGACCGTCATCTATCCTAATGGCGGGAGGGCAGAAAAGCCTGATACTTTTTACCTTACCCTACTGTCTTCTCTTACTTAAGTTTGTCTCAAGCAATTTCTGTTACTTCTAAAGAAAAATCACACCGAAGTAATTCCAAAGTTGCCCCAGGCCCTCTACTTTATCAAAACATTCCTTAGACTCTCGCCTGCACCAAGTGACCACACAGCCCAGCTACTCTTTCTTCTGGATTCCAATCCCCTGTCTCTTACAGTCTGTCAGATATTTCCTCTATGGACCATACACTTACACCGAAAAAAAAAAAGCCTATTTCAGTCTTCACTCTTAAATGTGAGAGCACATCAGAATTTCCTGGCAGAATTTCTGAAGCAGAGATTGCTGAGCCCAGACTGATTTCTCTAACTATTTTCAGGTGATGTTGGTGCGTCTAACCCAGGAACCACACTTTGAGGACTAATGCCTTATTTCTACTGGGGTATCACCATCTACCACTCCTTCAGATTAATTTCCTTTCTCTCGCTTGACATCTACATCTAGCAGGTTCTAAGATTTAACCTTTTGACATTTCTACTTCTTTCTTATTCCTTTTATAATGCTGGCCTTCTCTACTTAAGTCTGGAGGACTGAAACAAACTTCTACTCAGTTTTCCTTCTCTGGGATGACCTCAATTTGGTGCACCTGGTACATCTTCCTGAGGCACAGTTCTCTTCAGTCCAGTCTCCTGCTCACAGCCTCTGGCCCTTAGGAATAAAGCTATTAACATTTAAATAATAAAAATGGGGGCTTCCCAGGTGGTGCAAAGGGTAAAGTCTCAGCACTCTGAAGCTGTTGGCAGCCACTGCAACCCAAGTTTGATCCCCGGCCAGGGAACTAACCCACATGGCACAGCAGACCTCTCCTGTTTTGCTTCCTGCTCCCCTCAGCATTGTATTTCAGTCAATCTGCCCGTTCTGATCCCCACTCTGTCTCTGGTGAATCATCTTAACCCCTCACACATAGCTCTGGCCTACACCCCAGCTCTTGTATGCATAAATAAAAAATAGATCTTAAAAAAATAAATAAAAATATATGAAGCATTAACTAAAAATGCATTAGTCTTAGAATGCAATAATTCAATTAAATGAAAGAAAAAAAGTAAAAGTCAACTAAACATGGAGTGGGGTGAAGTTTTTCTGTATATCTGGTATATCATTGTTGATGGGAACCCACGTAGGTTAGTAGAAAGGGAACTTGAAGAAATCTTAAAAAGTCAATTTTAGTCTCAGGTTACTAATTAGATATCCTTAGGTATGGAATTTAATATGTCTTTGTCATAATTTAATCACAATTTTTATTCTTATAAATTGATCCTAAATATCCTGCTATTCACCTTTAAAATATTTTAACTGATGTGAGTGTTCTTAATTCCTGATGATATGGGTTAAATTGAGTTCTACAAAAAAATATAATTTGAAATTCTAAACCCAATGCCTCAGAACATGACCTATTTAGAAATAGGGTCATTGCAGATGTAATCAGTTAAGATTAGATCATACTGGAAAAGGATGAGCTCCTAATCTATTTTGACTCATGTTCTTATTAGAAAAGGAAGAGACACAGAGACACAGACTCACAGAACAGAACAGGATGCCACAATGGGGACAGAGGTTGAGGTGACACTCTCTAAACCCAGGAATGCCAAGAATTTCTGGCAAAACACTAGAGATTAGGAGATAAGGAAGGATTCTCCCCCTACAGAATCCAGAGGGATTATTACCCTGCAATACTTGATCTTGGATTTCTAGCCTCCAGAACTTGGAGACAATAAATTTCTGTTGTTCTCAGTCACCTAGTTAGTGATATTTCATCATGGCAATCCTAAGCAACTAACACATCCTCCAACCTCCTTTATCTAAATAAATCCTTATAAATACAACCTCACATTATTACTTGTTTATATTATTTAGCATGCATATGTTAAACATATTATATAAATTTCCATCTATGAAAAGTCCAATAAAAAACAAACTAATGTAGGGCCTCCCTGGTGGCTCAGGGGTTAAAGTTTCAGTGCTATCAAGCTATCACCAGCCACTGTGGCCTGAGTTCAATCTCAGGCCAGGGAGCTAAGCCACATGGTGCAGGAGACCTCTCCTGTCTCGCCCACTGCTCCTCTCAGGAGTGTATCTGAGTAGATCTTTCTGCTCTGCTTTCACTATGTCTCTGGAGAATGCTCTCACCACCCCACCCCACACGCCTCTGGCCTACACCCCAGTTCTTGTATGTATAAAGTAATAAAATAAATCTTAAAAAAATGTAAACAAAACCCTTGCAAGCATGACTCAGTATTTACCTATATTATCTGATTGTCAGTGAATTAACTGACATTAAGATGTCTTGATTCAAACATATATATATATAATATAAACACATATATATAATATAAACATATATATATATATATATATATATATATATATATTAGGGTATGGGTCAAACACATTTTAAGGATAGAATGTCTGATTCAGTGTTGATCTAAACTTGACCTGTGTAATTAATCACTAGATACGTTAATCTGTAATCAAACCTGTAATGCTTAAAAAAGGTTTATGTTTTACATCTTTCATTAAACAAAAAGCATACAATCAGAGAGTTAAGTCCCATCTTTTCTAATTTGATGGATTTTTTTTTTTACAGGTACTCTTTTTTTGTGAGTTCCAAATTGTCCTCTACAGAGGATAATTTCCATAAAAAAAGACAATTACTTGAAAAATAATGCTTTATTTTGCTTTTAGTTTGCTTCTTCATGCAACTTTAAAATCCAAGATTATTTCTGATGTCATTTTTATTTTGTTTTTCTTAACTTTTTTGGTAATTTCTGAAAACAATACACAATAGTAACAATAAGAAGTTTCCAACTATATAATTAAAACACATACCTAACTCACTAATTAGGTTGCTCCTCAGGTTTGGAATTACAAAACAAAAATTAAAGTTAGATGAAATACCTAAAGGGAAGGCAAAGGAAAGTTTGATTATAATTTAGTCATAACTTAATGCATTTTCTGACTGAATTAATCAATAACACATAGTATTCATTTAGTCATGATGTTCTAAACTGAAAAGATCTGTTTTAAGTAAAATTAAGTGGTACTTTTAACTTAGTCTCTACTTCCTATTTTTCTTTTTTATAGTCTCTGTAAACAGTACACATTTTGATGAGAGTTTTCTGTATATAATCACTGAATAAAATACAGCACAGTGTAATTATTTGGTGCTTAGTTTAGTTGGTGGGCACAGACAAAATATATTCAGGGAAAAAGGTAATTTTTGTTTTATAAGTTTTTATAAGTCAGTTCAACTTATCAGAGCATCTTGTCAATTTCGCTGAGTATATAGGTAATTTCATTATACAAGTATGTTTTATTATGTATCTTATAAATCACATCATTGTCATGCATATTTTTTCCACCTTATGAGAGTTTAGCCTGTGGTTTCTATTGATAAAATTAGAACTAGAACATGCATTACCAGGATACTATCTCAGAAATGCTTTATGAAGAACTAAAAATCAAATTCAATAATCTAATAATATTAATGACTTTTCAGTGAATTGTTCAGACAACATGGTAATAATATTTAAATGAGTCATTTATTGCTGGAACAAGCCATACTTCTGAGTGCAAAACCGTATTGTTGAAGAAATTTGCATGAAACTAATAATTGCATATCTGAGAGTCAAACTCATTAAAGAGAACCCAAGCTGAGAAACCCTAACCCTTGAGTATTTCTTTATTAAGTTGGTTCATTCAGATGATGGAAACCATATCAAAAAAAGAGTGTATAATTCAGGAGGGTGAATGAAATGGACTTATTTGAAAATATAAATGCTCATATACTTTCACAAAGACTGTACTATATAATGTACATTCTTTAACTTTGTAAAAATTAAGGTATATTTTGAGGGTTTTGTTCTTTTTTTTTTTTAATTGAGGTAACTGGTTTCAACACTATATAATTCAGGTGTATGTTAACACACCACATCCACCAGAAAGGCATCTGGAGACCTCAACCTTACCCCATTGTGCTCCCTCACCTCTTATCCCCTTTTGATAACCTCAATTCTACAGCCAGATTTTTGGAATTTGTTATTAATTTGGTTTTATCTGAAACTTGATTTGTCACATATAACTGACACCATCCATTATTTGTTATTTTCATTATTTCACTTAGCATATACCTCTTCAGTTACATCCACATTGTCGAAAATGGCAGGAGTTCATTTTTTAATTATAGCAGAATAGTAGTCTGTATGTATATATACACCATCTTCTTAATCCATTCATGTCTTATTGGTCACTTATGTTGTTTCCAAAACTTAGCTATTGTAAATAGTACTGCAATGAATAAAGGAGTACATATATGCCTCCAAACTAGTGGAGATTTTTTTTTCTAGTTTAATATTTTAATGAGGCAATCTTGGTTTGCAACATTAATTTGATTAAGAAATGTAATTTTTATTTATGGCCTGAGCTAGTAGTCTAGTTTCATCCTTTTGCATAAAGTTGTACACTGTAGGTTTTTTTTTTTAAGATTTATTTATTTTTATGCACACAAGAACTGGGGTGTAAGCCCGAGGTGCAGGATGGGGAAGAGGATTCACTAGATAGAGTGGGGAGCGGAACAAGCAGATCTACTGAAATCCACTGCTGAGGGGAGCAGCGGGAAAGACAGGAGAGGTCTGCTGTGCCATGTGGGTCAGCTCCCTGGCAGGCCAGGAGTTGGAACTCATGCTGCAGTGGCTGGCAGTAGCTTGACAGTACTGTCTTTAACCCCTACTCCACCAGGGAGGACCTGTATGCTGTAGGTTTTTACAACACAATTTATTGAAGAAACCTTCCTTTCTCTATTGTATATGATTGACCTCTTTGTTGTACAACAGATTAACGGTTCATGTAAGTGTGAGTTTATTTTTGGGCTCTCCCTTCTATTGCAGTGTTCTGTATGTCTATTTTTATTCCAATAACATACTGCTTTGATTACGATAGCTTTGTAGCAAATTTGAAGTCTGGGAGTGTCATACCAGCATTCACCTTTTTGTTAGTATTGCTTTGGCTATTAGGGTCTTTTGGGGTTCTATATGAATTTCAGTTATATATGTTCTATTTTTCTGAAGAATGCTATTAAAACTTTAATAGGGGTTGCATTGATTCTCTATATTGTTTTGGGTAAGACAGTCATTTTAACAATGTTAATTCTTTCAATCTATAGGCAGGGAATATATTTCCATTCCTCTGTGTCTTATATTTCTTTTAACAGTGCCTTATGGATTTCATTGTATAGGTCCTTTATTTCTTTTGTTAAATGTGTTCCTAGGTATTTAATACTTTTTTATAAAATAGTAAATGGGATTACTTTCTTGATTTCTTTCTCTACTGGTTTGTTGTCTGCATATAGGCATGCAATTGACTTCTGCATATTGATTCTACAACTTATCATTTTACTGTACTTTTTGTTTATAATAGGTTTTTAATGGAATCTCCAGTGTCTCCTATGCACATCATCATGCCATATATAAATGATGATAGTTTTACTTCTTTCCTGATTTGACATATTTTATATCTTTCTGTAGCCTAATTGCTTTACTAGAACTTCTAATACTATTTTGAACAGTAGTGGTGGAAGTTGACATCCTGATCTTAGAGGAAAAGCTTTCAGTTTCTTACATTCAGTATATTAGCTGTGGGTTAAATATCGCCCATATGCAAAGCATACCTTATCAGACCTCACATTATATCAACATAGAAATAAATATAGTGGGGCCTCCCTGGTGGCACAAGGGGTTAAGCAACGCACCATCCAAAGGCTCTGCAGCATGAGTTTGATGCCCAGCCCACCAGGGAGCAACCCACATGGCAAAGCAGATCTCTCCTGTCTCTCCCACTGTCCCCCCTCAGCAGTGTACTTCAGTTAGTCTGCCTGTTCTGTTCCCTACTCTGTCTCTGGTAAGTCCTCTCATCCCCATCCCCGCCCCCCAACCCCGCATCTCTGGCCTGTGCCCCAGCTCTTGTATGCATAAATAAATAAATCTTTAAAAAAAAAAAGAAATAAATATAGCTTAATTTACTTAGTCACCCATTAGAATCTGAGATTAAATTTATTCTCTCCATTTTCCATTATAAATAATGTTTTAGTGAATTTCTTTAGGAAGGCATATTCAGTCATTTTTTTGATATATACTTCATTGCTCTAAGTGGAATTTCTAAGACTAAAGATTTGCACATTTATTATTATGAGCATAAATATATATTATCAAATAGCCATTAATGAAGATTTTAATTTAGTAAGAGAATGTCTGCTTTTTGATGTTATAAAATGTTGGATATTTGGATTTATTCCATCTATTGTAATTTTCTGATATTAAAAATACAATTGTTTGACAATCAATATATCACCAATTATCTTGCAAAGTGTGACTGCAATTTAGTAACTGTTTTTGTTGATTAGCATAGCAATAACACATGTCATTGAGCTGTTATGCAACAGAAATAAGTCAACTTTTTAAAAGCATGAAGAAAAGTGCATAGCATAAGAGGTGATTTGTTCAAATAATATTGTGATCATTTAGAGATGAATAGGTTATTTAAATATTGAGTCTTTTAACCCAAAGATTAAATAAAATAAAACTGTATTTTGTTCAGGTTTTATTTTTTTTCTCTCAATAATGTTCATAGTTTTCTGGACATACAGAGATAGTGGAATTATTTAATTTTGTTCCTAAATATTTGAGGTTTTAAAATGCTACAGAAAAAGAAATACTTTATATTTCTTTTTTTTTTTATCATTTGTTCTAAGGCTCTAGATAGACTTTTTTTTTAATATTTATTTATTTATTTATACAAGCACTGGGTACAGTCAGAAGTGCGGGAGCGGGAGAGAATTCACCAGAGCCAGAGCGGGGAGCAAAACAGGCAGAAGGACCCCGAAGTACACTGCTGAGGGGAGCAGGGGCAGTCTGCGCGCCATGTGGGACCCTCCTCCGGTGGCCGGGGAGCAGCTGGGGATCGAACCGGTGCTGCAGAGGCTGCAGGCAGCTTCGCAACCCAGCGCTCAACCACTGCGCCACTGGGGAGGCCCTAGATAGACAATTTTTATGATTAACATATGTAACTTGTTCCTATTAAAACTGATGTATGAATTCTAATAGCAAGCATAATGATTTGTTGAATTTTCTATGTGTACAGTCATAAAGTTTGCAATTATTTTTTTTGATTACTATTGTATTTCTATTGCAAATCTTACAACTAATTCAAATTTTCTTTTTCTGAAATTTTATTTACTTTTATTTTAGAATTATAGTTTAGCTTGTCATATTATTCTATATTAGTGGTTGTACTTCTTCAGGAATTTAAAGACATCTTTCCACCATGTATGCTCTTATTATTGTTTTGGAGAAATTAACTTATTTTTCTCTCCTGTGAATAAGATACATCTTTAATTCTAAGATTTGTATTTGATTGTTAATGTTTAAGAATACATGTGCTTAGTTACCTTCAAAATTTATCCCATTTACCCTTTGTATTGTCTCCTAAAATTCTGAAGCATGGCCTCTTCATACATTTTGGAAATTTTGTTCTTTTTAATTGTAACTTCTTTCTAATCTCTTTTTCTTGTTATACATGTTCCAGTATTTTCTATACTTTAGACTTCGGGAGGTTCATTTGGGATAATTGCTCATGTTATTCACAGTTCACCAAATCTCTTACCATTCTTGTGTATTCATGTATTAAATCTAGCCATTGTATTTAATTTTAGTTGTGATATTTTTTATTTTAAATTTTAAAAGTTTTTAGTTCTGAAAAAATTATAAAACTTATACTTTCCTTGTATACTTGAAATACAAGTATTTGAAAGTTTGTGTCTAATAACCCCATTATTTATGTTACTAAAAATTATTTTAAAATGGGGGCCTCCTTGGTGGCACAAGGCGTTAAGCACCGCACTATGAAGCAATCTGCAGCCTGAGTTCGATCCCTGGCTGGCCAGGGAGCAACCCACATGTCACAGCAGACCTCTCCTGTCTCGCCAGCTGCTCCTCTCTGCAGTGTATTTCAGTCAGTCTGCCTGTTCTGTTCCCCAGTCTATCTCTGGAAACTCTCTCACACACCCCCACCCCACATCTCTGGCCTATACCCCAGCTCTTGTATGCATAACTAAATACATTTTTGAAAAGAAATAGAATGCTAAATATTCTAATAGTTTTTTTTTTTGTTCACATTGTTGCTTGCATATGCCTACTCTTATTTGATTACTTAACATTTTATATTGAAAATGACAAGATTATGTGAAGTTCTTCATGATGTTATATTCTTTCATAATTTATATTGTTTCTGGCTTGCAACTAAACACATGCAAGCCCATAATTCCTAAATTAATCTGGAAGTGAGGTGTTTCATATATGCGAGTTATGTTCCATGAAGGCTCATTCCTGTATAGTTACTATTACAATTCAAATTCTGGAGTGCTTAGTAGGAATCTTCTTTTATAAGACACAAAAATCCAGTTTTCCTCTCTATCCATCAAAATCTGTGCCTACTTCTAATTCTCTTAACTATTTAATACACATCAAAAATGAATATGCCTTGAAGGTGAAAAGATGCCAAGTTAATTCAGTGTTGCTGTTCACCATGGAGTTTACAACTGCAACTCCTTACTACTTGGGAAGTTTCCCATGTCTATAAACAAATACAGTTAATATTTTACCTACATTTTTTAGGTTTTTTCTCAGCAAGGCAGTTATATTTTACTAAGTAGTCCACCCATTGCAAGTTGTTTATAAAAAAGAATTTTTTTGTTATGAATTCTCACCCTTCTTCAGAATTTCTACTATGTTAAAAATTAAACCAACTTTATCACATCCATGCACAAACCAATTTGTATTTTATATTTTTAAACATTTCAAGACACAGAATACTGAGAAATCATCAGTGTCTCAGACAGATTCATGTATATTTGATGATACTATTTCCTCAAATTAAAAAATTAAAATGCTTAAAAGGTAAGTGACCTTTTTAATAATTGCACCAAATTCCTAGATCACAATTAACCTATAGTAAAAGTATGCCTTTTCCATACTCATTTTTATTTGTGACTATTAAAGAGAAAACATAGATTATATAGAGTGGATTGTGTGTATACATCTGTGTGTGTTTACATTTTCATGTTCTTAGACTTAATAAACTTGATTATTTTACTTAATGTTTTCAACAGTCATTCCTATTGGTACTATATAATTATTCAAACATTTTTTTAAAGTTTGATGGTTTTATTTAAAATATGCCACAATTAAGTTATCTTAGTCTTATTTTAAAATATACCTCAAGAAAAATTTCTCTCAGCTTTTCATTATTACCATGTATTATACAAAATTTCTTATACATATTCTCTTATGTGCATGTAGAAGGAGTCATCTAGGAAATCAGTTCTCAGATACTTTGGCCTCAAGACCCATTTGTATTCTTAAAAACTAATAAGCATCCAAAGCCTGTTTATGTAAATTCCAACTATAAATATTTAATGTATTGGAAATTAAAACAAAATTTTAGAAAATATCAATTTCCTTCAAAATAATAAACTAGTTCCTGTTAAAATAAATGCATTATTTAGAAATCATTGTTTTCCTAAACAAAAGTTTTAACGGGGAAATGATAGTTTCATATTTTTTCCAACAAGTTACATATAATTTTAATTGCATTACGTAATGTTAAAACCTCTCCGAAGTGGTACTATTTATTTGTTTATTTTTAGGACATGAGAATTTCCACAATCCATTAACATTTGATAATACTTTAATTTGCTAAGCCTATAGATATGTAATGAAATCTCTTTGTTTCAATTTGCATTTCTCTGATTATAAAGGAATTAGAATATTTTTCATATGCTAATGATAGTTTCTGTTTCTCAATATTACTTATTTAAATATACTTTAAAAAAGTTAATGGTTTATAGAATTTCTTTAAGGATATTTTTAAACCAATTTTTGTCAGTGATAAATGTAAAAGATATCCTTTTCAACTGTTAAAACTTTGGATGTAATGTACTTATCAAACATTTTGAAAATGTGATCTATTTGTAAAATGAAAATTTAAGGATTTAAAAATATTATTACATTTGGGGGATTTTCCACATGTCATATATCCAGACATTCCTATTATTGACATCCTATATTCAGATGGTGTATTTTGTCACAATTAATGAATTAATATTCATATATTATTATTAACTAAAATCCTTTCTTTACTCAGATTTCTTTTTTGTTGTTTTTAAGACCCTATGCAGGATACCAAATTACATTTAGTCAAGACTTCTTAGGATCATCTAATTGATTACAGTTTCTCAGATGTTCCTTGTTTTTTGACTGATCATTTTGCAGAGTACAGGTCAGATATTGTATAGAACTTCCCTCATTTGGAGTTTGTCTTATGTCAATCTGCTGATTAAACTGGGGTAACTAACTTTCTAGAGGAAAACCAAATAGGTAAAGTGCTATTCTCACCTCACTGTTATAGACCCTGACCTAAAAATGTGGATTTGGGGGTTCCCCTAGGAAAAATAATTCACCAGAGAATTTCATATAAATCGAGTAAGGTTTAGTAAAAGCTTATATGAGGGTAGGATTCTCGGTTGACTCCCTGAAGGGAGTCTGAGACCAGTCTTTAAGTAGTCTTCAAAAATCTTATGTCCTTTGAGGCTCTCTGCATCCTTTAGAGTTTATGCTTGAGGGCTTCCCCGGTGGCGCAGCGGGGTGAGCACAGCGCTGTGAGGCTGTCCACAGCCTCTGCAGCGCTGGTTTGATTCCCAGCCTGCGGGGATTCAGGGAGAATCCCAGATGGCGCAACAGACCTCTCCTGTACCGCCCGCTGCTTCCCTCAGCAGTGTACTTCTGTCCTTCTGCCTGTTCTGCTCCCCACTCTGTCTCTGGGGAATCCTCTCAACCTCCCACGCCTCTGGCCTATACCCCCAGCTCTTGTATAAATTAAAAAAAAAAATTAGAGTTTATGCTTGATTTTTCATAACTCCAGAGGTTACATGGTTGTCAGGATGTCTGTAAACCTATGGAATGCCCCCATATGCTTGGAAGAAGCAATTGCTCATGGGCACAGAAAGCACGAGTGGGATTAGTTTTAGATTGACAGGGCAAGCTATCAAACTAAACACATCACACAGAGCAAATAAGAACAATGTTAGTTAGGACAAAGTGGGCATAAAGAGGGTAAAAACCCTCTTTCTCATCAAATTTCTCCGCTATAATGTTATTTCTTCCCCCCTCTTCCATACTGTGCTTTTGGGGGGAAAAAAGTCAAATTCTGCACTCTACAATGAATGAGTAGGCATTTCACCCCATCTGCTTGAGGGCCAGGTATCTAAATAAATTATTTGGAATTCTTCTGCATAGGAAATTTGCCTCTCCTCTGATTTATTATTTTTTAATTCACTTACTTGTATTAGTATCAATGCATTGATATTTACTTTATATTTTGTTTCATAATTACAACATTCTTTTTTGTTGGTCAAACGTTTCCATATTTGACTACTGGAGACACTTTCAGTTAGTTCCTATATGCATTTGACATATCCCTATCATTGTGGGACTTTTTGTTTGGTCGTTTTTTTTTTTTTTTTTTTTTTTTTTTTTTTTTACATATCCTTCTTTTATAGCATTACAAAAAGGTCCAGTATTATTTCATTCTGTTTTCTTTTTCAGTCCTGGAATCAGTTAATTCTTAAAAGTGCTTGCTTTCCTTTTATTGGAGAATGCTTTGAGGTTCAAGATATGGGCACTAGCTGTGCTTTTTTTAACTAAGGTTTTATTGTTTTCAAGCACTTTCATCTAGAGAAGAAGGAAACACATTTATGCATACTAATCAGTATATTTACACATATCTATAAATACCCTTATCTACTTACATTAAGCTAAAATTGAGTTCATATTGATGTCAACTCTAATCCATTGCACATAGATCATTAAAGACTTCTTCCTTTGCTCATCCGTAACCTCTCACACAACAGCAAGAAACATGGTTTCTACCACCTGTCATTATTATTTAATTCTAGTACACAATTGTATTCCATGCCCCCGTGGAAAACAACTTTATCAACTAGAATACAGTGTTTATTTAGCATCTTTTTTCCCTTTATTCCAACAATCTGTAACCACTTCCGATGTCAATTAGACCAGTACCTCCCCCCTCACTTCCTTTGTTCAGGTTATTTCATATATTTCTCAAAGGCCATATTCTTTTGTCACAGTCTGTATTCCATTCTGAGATACTCTGTTTTTTTTGTTCTTTTCATAGATTTATTTTCATTTTTTTATGTGTTTAAGAGCTGGGAGTAAGCCAGACGTGTGGGGCGTGGAGGGGGTGAGAGTATTCACCAGAGACAAATTGGGGAGCAGAACAGGAAGATCTATTGAAAAACACTGCTGATGGGAGAAGCAGGAGGAGACAGGAGAGGTCTGCTGCTCATATGTGGGTCAGTTCCCTGACAAGGGATCAAACTCATGCTGCAGTGGCTGGTGATAGCTTGATAGCATTGAAACTTTAACCTCTGCATTAACAGGAAGGTCCCATTATAAGATACTCTGAAATCCTAAATTGCTTTTTTTTTCTTTGCATAAATTAAGGTTCATTCTTTATATTGTAAAGTTCTAAGAGTTTTGACAAATGAAAAGTGTCATGTATCCATTATCACATCATACACAATATTCTCCTTTAAAAATTATCCTGTTTTGGGCCTCCCTGGTGGTGCAAGGGGATAAGCATCAGCACTAGGAAGCTATCCAGCTATGGTAGCACAAATTAGATCCCCAACCAGGTTGCTAACCCACATGACACAGCAGACCTCTCCTGTCTCGCCTGCTCTCCCCTCAGCAGTGTATTTCAGTGGATCTGCCTGTTCTGCTCCCCATTCTGTCTCTGCTGAATCCTCTCACCCCCTGCACATCTGGCCTACACCCCAGGTCTTCTATGCATAAATATATAAATCTTAAAAAAAATTATCCTGTTTTACCTATACAATACTCTTTCCACCAAAACTAACTGAACCACTTACCTGTTATATGTATCTATAGCTTTTCCATTGTCAAAATTTTTTAAAATAAAATCATACATTATGCAACTTTCTCAAACTGCCTTTAGTAAATAGCAATATACACTTAAGATTCAGTGATATTTGGTCATGACTCTTTCCTCTTAATATCAGAATATTATCCCATTATTTTAGGAATGACACCATGTCATTTGTTCTTGCATCTCTTTGGAAGAATAACTCAACTGCTTTCAGGTTTTATTGATTACAAATAAAACTGCTGTAAATATTTACACGCTGGCTTTTTTGTGGACCTAATTATGCATGTTGCCTAAATACTTAGGAGTGCAATTGTTCTATCACGTAATAATTACATTTGGTTTTGAAAGACCTGACATACTCTCCTAGAGAGGTGTTGCACAGTTTTGTGCTGGTGACCAGCGAATGCGCATTCTTTGCTCTAATACAATTTTAACATCAGCTTTTTTTCTTATTTTAGTCATATAATTATTGCATAATGGCATATCTTTGCAATATAAGGTTTATTTTTTTATTTATTAAAAATGCTACTGGGGCCTCTCTGGTGGCACAAGGGATTAAGTCTCAGTGCTATAAAGCTATGGGCAGTCACTACAGCATGAGTTCAATCCCCAAACAGGGAGCTGAACCACATAGTGCAGCAGACCTCTCCTGTCTCACCCACTGCTCCCCTCAGCAGTGTATTTCAGTCAATCTGCCTGTTCTGCTCCCTGCTCTGTCTCTGGTGAATCCTCTCACACTCCTGCACCTCTGGCCCACACCCCAGCTCTTGTATGCATAAATAAATCCTAAAAAAAAAAAATGCTATTGACTGTCTTTTGTTACCGTGCCGCCTGATGTCTTAAGTGAGTTCTCCATTAGTTTTTTTTTTTGTATTTTATTAAGTTGAGTTATTTATTTTCAATAAATTTTAAGTGTTTTTGTACATTTTGGATTAAAGTTCTTTATTGTATATATGCTTGCTTCCAGTCTGTGTCTCAATGTTGATTCCAATAATGATGTCTTTCACAGAGCAGATGATTTTAATTTTATTGATGTTCAACTAAATTTTTTATTGATTGTATATCTGAAGGCTCTTCATGAAACCCAAGACCACATACATTTTCTTCTAGAAGTTTTATTGTTTTGCATTTATATTTAGGTCTATGGGCAACTTGCAGTTTATTTTTGTGTAAGATACACGGTATATGTCTTGGATTTTGCATAGGATATAAATTTTTTTCCCAGAATTTTTATTATTCTTTGTCTTTGTAAAAAAAAATCATTTGGTTACATTTATGGATTTACTTCTGGGCTCCATCTACTCCTTCTACTGTGTCTATATTTTCACCAGCTCCATGCTATATTGATTACTATAGCTTTGTAGTAAGTCTTGAAATTGGGTAGTATGAGTCTTCCAACTTTGTTTTCCTTGAGTATTGTGTGGGCTACAGGAGACTCTTTATCTTTCAATATAAATTTTGTAATCAGTTTGTTAATATCTATAATATAACCTGCTTATATTTTGGTGGGAACTGATGAAATTGAAAATAGCATCATAACTATATTATTATCTGTAATTTTTTTTTAGATTTATTGATTTATACAAACACTGGGTACAGTCAGAAGCACAGGAGGGTGAGAGAATTCATCAGAGCCAGAGCGGGGAACAGAACAGGCAGATGAACCGAAAACACTGTTGAGGGGAGCAGCAGGCACAGCAGGAGAGGTCTGCGCACCATACGGGACCCTCGCTGGCGCTGGGGATCGAACCGGCGCTGCAGAGGTTGCGAGCAGCTTCACAGTCCAGCCCTCAACCGCTGCCCATTGATCTGTATTCTTATATGTGAAATATCTACTTATTTAGACCATATAGAATGTTAAATAGTTTTATTGTTACTTTTCTTTAATTTTTTAAATCAGGGTTTTGTAGTTTTTTTTTCACACAGAATTTGCACATATTTTCTAAGTTTATAGCAAAGAATTCAAATCTGTTAGTATTTAATCTTTCCTATAAAAATATATCTCTGAGTCTATAGATACTTTTCTGTCTTTTTTTTTTTCTTATAGTGAAGTAGCAGATAACAGAAATCCTTCAAAATAAGCAGAACAAAGTTTAATTGCTGATAAATGGTGGGGAGAGTTAGAGGAACGTTGTTTAGGCAAGATTTCCAGGAATGACTGTTTGGACAGAAGCATACAATTGACCTGCCAGTGATGTTCTACTCTTGCCATAATCAGAAACTTGGCATTGATGAAGTCAACACCCCAGTTGCTGGCTTAGGATCATCAACCATTAGCCACTTTGCCTGGATCAGAAGGTACTATCAGAAATGTTGGCTTCAGAATGACTCACTAGCTTCACTGCCATTCATAGATCAGCAAGATATTTCTAGAGTCACTGGCTCTAGTGTCACAGTGGGTCTAGCAGAAATGCAAAAGCAAAAAAATTTTAAATGCTTTGCACATTGTCAAATTCCCAAAGTAACTTGTTTCTAAATTCAAGTCCAAGTTTAGATGAGTACACTTGATTGGCAAAACAAAATCTCTTTTGGACCTAAGCAGCAAAGGAATGTTAAAAAATGTGTTTTTAACACATTAAAGCCAGAAAGAAAAAGAAAAATAACGGATGGTGTCACTCATAGCAGGAATTTAGAAAACCTAAATAAGGGACCAGGAAAAAGACTAATTATATTAAAGTAAAAATCAAAATCAACAAGCAACTATAAACCAGAGACACACTTAGAGGGGGCATGGAGGGGAAGGCGAGGAAGGATTAGGGTCAAAACAAGGTGGGGGTGGGAATTGTATGGGGAATATAACCAAGATGAAAATGCATACATTGTGCAAAATGAAAAATGATGTAAAAATATATAACATAAAATAGATGTAAATTATCAAAAAAATGAACAATGATGTAAAAAATAAAAAAAATAATTAAAAAAAGAAAAAAAAAAGTGGATTAATGCTATCTACACTTCAGTATTGTTCTCTAATATGAAATGGTCCTAGATAATGTAGAAACATATTAGTAAATTTGACAAGCTCTAATATGGAAGATTATGTAAAGTGCACATAAATCAGATGTTTTCTTCATAAAAAAGGGTTTTTCAGATTTTTATTAATGTGATAAAACAATGCATATTTAGAAGGAAGTTAAAAAGTGGTGGTTGTCCTAGTTTACCTTTCTGTCATGATGTCAGACTTTTGTAATTATTTCAATAGATATCTTGGCTTTTTTTATATTTCTTCTGGTATTTTTACTGTATCATTTCTATGATAAAATTAAAATAATCAAATGGATAATAATTTATTATCTGTTTTTATAATAATTTAATATTTAGAAAATCATAAATTATGTTTTAATTTATATCAGTATTTATATAGAAAACATTTCAATACAAATAATGGATTTTTTTTTTACTATTTATGTGTAGTCTTCTTTTACACTGTTTTGTGGTGTGAGGTATACAATTGAAACTCCAAGTTATGTGAGGTGTGGCACTGGGTAAAATTGAAAGGAACTCAAATGGCCACTGCCAGTGGACATTTACTGAACCATGCTGGCACTCTGACCTGGTTCTTCTAACCTCTGGAGCTATGAGAAGTAAACTTCTAGTTTTCATAAGCTACCCAGTCTGTTTATTTTGTTATCATGTCCCAAATGGACTAAGATAGAACATTGATATTTTTTTAATCATGATTGATATTGGGCTTTTAAAATAATACTTTATTTCATGTCTTTAATAGATATAATTTTCCTTGATTTTTTTTATATTTATGTGTTCAGTTTTGTTCTACTTGAATTTTTTTCTTATATTTCACCCCATACTTGTTTGGAAGTGAAATTATATTTAATTTCAGAACTTATTCTTAAAATTTACTTTGCTTCTCACAGGGTTTCTTTTTCCCAAGATTGATCAATGCCTTAATCCTTCCCTTTCCCCATTTTCAAATGGGGATCTTACAACACTTTTATTTTCCCATGACCCTCCCTTACTATGTCTTTCACACTATTCCAGGCATCGGTGATAAAAATTTATAACTGACAAGGTAAGTGACTTCTTTAAAAGTTTCTGAAGACTCCCCAAATTCTTTTAAGCTTATAAATAAATTTTCAAATTTTATATAAAAGCCAACCCAGATTTATTTACTATCAGTTCTGCCAAACTGTGTGAGCTCATGAGTTGGTTTCTACTATTTATCTGCCTGTCCTTTATGTGCACATAATTACACACAGACACACACAGACCACAACACTTTGACACTTTTAATCACACTGTTTTCTCTCACTATTTTCTAATGATTTGCCTGATAAAAAACAAATTACTTAATACCCGTCTCAAACATTTATTTTCTACCATGTTCTCTGTTCATAATTTTATTCTCTAAACTGTTTCCTCCTGCCTATATATATATAATCAAAATGTATTTATAATGGTATGAATTCTAGTTTGCAAGATAGTTTTGCCTTTATTGCAGTAAAAAAAAAAATTAAATTAAACATATCCACTGTCACTTCTGCTATTTACTCCAAATTAAAATATAAAGGAAAAGGGATACTATTACAAGTTTCCATAAATTTTTTGTTGTTGTTGTTGTTAATTTTATTTTTAACATTGATTTAAATGTCTGACTCTTACCTCCAGTCAGTTTGAAACTAAAACTTTAATCTGGATGCTTCCAGCCAAATTAGCTTAATTCCAGTGATTTATCAGTCATTTCAATTTAACATTTAGTCAGTTCAAGGAGCTGGTCCACTTGCCCTATGTATTGGGATTAGGGCTAGATTCGGGTAAAGTTTAACACCATTGCAGAGGGATGCAACTGGTCTGTGCTTGTACTGATAAAAATATAGCTCTATTTTTTTTGGCACAGACCATCTGAGGTGATTGCTCCAGCAAGGCTTTGCAGCATTTTCCTGTTGATTCAATTCCATCCTGGCGTTTGTTAGAGCTAATCCCTTGATGTCCTGTTGCATCTCCTATTTGATGCCTGCTTGTGATTCCCTGCATATCAGCTTGTACGGGGTGACTTTATGTCATCCTCGAGAAACATTCCTTGCCCCCATGTTGCTCCACTTTGAGGCCAGCAGAGCTTACTCTTAGCCATGTTGTCTGTCTCTTGCTGAGGCACATGGGGACTTCAGACCCTCTCTGCCTCCTTAAATTTTGCCTCTCAGAGACTGTGTATTTAAAAAAATTTAAAACCCCTTCTTAACCATCATTTTGGTCACCCACTGCTGAGCTATGTCTTTATTGATTCCTTTACACTGAGAATATATGTGTGGCTACCTTTCTTCTGAGTTGCAGACAAGGAACAAACCACAGGTACATTTAGTCCCAATTCTTCTAATAACTTGGAAAACTCTGCTTGCCACATTTTCCCTCTCTCTCCCCTCCACACATTCACATTCTGTCTGTGACCTGAGGGTTTGTGATAGAAAGGTTCTATATAAACGTATTTCCTATGTTCTCTCATTTCTAGGTCTATTGGCTTTCTGAATTCTGTGATAAAGGGAAAGGCATGGAGACTGCTTCAGCATTACTGTATTTTCTCTGAAATCTTGTATATTCTATTCAGTAGTTACAAACTTTGTATCTTTGATGGTTTTTGCCTGATCATTCTTTTCTGAAGAGAACAGCTGTCATTTATGACTGAAATAGTTTAGTTTTGTGCTGAAGTATGAAATTTGCTAGTTGATACTTTAGTTCACTGAACTGATATAAAATATTACTTTATAGAGTATCCTGCTATTTATGTTTTATCTTTACCAAGAATATTCCTTTTAGTAGATGCTTTTGCATTGGCTTGTTATTGACATGATCTTTCTTCCTCAGAATGTTCTCTGTGAGGAGGTGAGTCTTCAGCAACATATATCTATGTTGTAGTACCTTTCTGGCCATAACTTGCTGATTTAGGAGTTGACAACAGACATTTGGATCCCATCTCTTGATAACATGAAACCTGAAAGAAAAGACAATGAAATATCTGAAGAGATGCTTCATATCAATTCTATGTTTTAAAGAGAAGTTCTGAACATTTCTTCTACAGATATATTCAGTTATAGGTCTGGTCCATTCCTTTTAAATTTTTTCTGTTTAACTTTCTGTTAACTTTTTGAAAAAAATAGAATTATTTCTCAAATTTGATTTCTCTCATTTGCAATGTGGTTAGTTATGACTGAAAAACTCTGAGCAAAAGGTCACAGTGACTATGAAGGTGACTTCTGGGGTTAGGGAATACGAGTGTCCTATATGATTCTGCTCTTCCCTTTTCTCACAAGCAGTGGCCTGGAAGTCATTCCTTTAAGGCAAAGCCGTAATATCTTTGAGTCACCATTTGTAGGGAATTTTCATCGAAAACAGTGAGATCCAGAGCTAACCTGGCATATATGAGAAATAAACCTCTGATATGCTTAATCATTAAGATCTGTTCATTAATGTGTCATTGCATCATAACCTCGTACATAATGACTATGAAAATTATTTTCAATATTTAAAATAACCTATCTTTTTCTAATTTTCTGTTGTTATATAAATTCATCAAGGAATATCCTTGATGAATATTTTCCCCATGATCAAACTCATCACACTCCTTCCTGGGCGCTCTTCTTGATTACCCCTCAAACTTGGCCTATAAAATCTTGACCAAAACACTTACACAGTTTCTAACAGCTCAAGGCTTCATCCCTTGAATTTACCCTAGCCCCTCTTAAAGCACTTACATGACAAAGCTAAGGCTGCCCAAAGAATTTGTTTCTTCCAGCTGACACTGTAGACAAGGCCCCTGCCTCCACCTTTATCAATCACTAGGAGCCTATCTTTAAAAAGATATATTAGCAAACACAACTGGTTTCACATGCACCAAACCCGCCCACTTTCATGTTTGTTTGTTATACTTCTGTGACTTTATGGAGGCCCCACATTCTGCCTTCTCTTCTTTCTCAGTCTCCCTTTAAAATACCCAGTCAACTCTGTGCAAATCAATATTGTGTTCCATTGGCATAGGACTCTTCCTTACTGTAGTAGAATATTACTGGTGACAATTTGCCCTTCCCACTTTAACTTGAGTGTAGGTTTTTTTATCCTTGACATTCTCTGCTTCTCCCCGCACACCAAGGACAGGCTTGGTAATTTTTTTTTTTTTTTGTCTATTTTACCCAGTTATTGTTGATCTCTATTATGTACTAATTACACAGTATTACAAATGTCCCATTCCTTGGCTGTCTTTTCTACTAGTCTTTAAGTTTATGAATGATACAAATTATGTTCTGAAAATGGAGCACAACTGGTGTTTAGCAATTAGTGAATATCTGTTAAATAAGCATAGGATTATAGTTATTAGAAAGTGAAATAGTGCCTCCCTGATGGTGCAAGGGGTTAAGTCTCAGCTAAAAAGCTATCTCCAGTCACTGTAGCATGAGTTTGATCCTCCACCAGGGAGCTACCCACATGGCGTGGCAGACCTCTCCTGCTTGCCCGCTGCTCCCCTCAGCAGTGTATTTGAGTAGATCTGCCTGTTCTGCTCCCTACTCTGTCTCTGATGAATCCTCTCCCCCACTACATCTTTGACCAACCCCCCAGTTCTTGTCTGCATAAACAAACAATATAAATCTTAAAAAGTGAAATAATGTTCACAAAAAAACAAGTACAAATAAAGTAACTGAATAAATAATAATTACTATAAATTAGTACTACAGTATGAACTGTCAATTCCTCTACATTTAGCAAAATGGAGTAGATGGAAAGAAAAATCATCTCATTAAACCAAAGATGATTTCAGATATAAATCAGAGAATAATCATTTTTTTAATTAAAAAAGTATAGTGAAATTTTGCTGCAAAATTTAAGAGGTTAAATGGTAAAACATGCTATTGTACTGGAGATGGAAGAATGTTAAATAGCTTTCATAGGAGAAATTCATTCTGTGTTTGCCCAAAGGCAAAGAATGCTGCGTTTAGCTCAGACTCAATTAGGAAATGACTTTACTCCTTGCATCACTTTGGAATGCTGATCTCCTTTACTTTAAGATGTACTGTGCAGCTATTATTTGTGCAGCTATATAGTCCAACTACTGTTCAATTCTAGATTTAAGACATAGACACAGACCACAGAAAAAAAATACCACTTAAGGAAAACCAAGAGGCCCATTTGCAATTTAGAACTAAGCAAAGAAAAAAAGAACTTTCCTAGAAAATTAAGAGGAGGGAGGTAGCAAGCATTTTGTACTATGCTGAATGGAGGTATTCCACATCAAAGAAAAATGACAAAGTCTATAAATAAAAGCAATTGTAGAAAAGAGTATAATCATATTTTGTAAGATGGCTGAAATTGAAGAGTGGCTTCCAATTCAAAAAAATGTAGGGCATGAATATTTAAGATGAAAAAGAATCACAAAATATAAGAGAAATTCACTTATTGAAATAAAACATTCCCCTGGGCCTCCCAGGTGGCGCAGCAGTTGAGCACTGGGCTGCGAAGCTCTGCAGTGCCGGTTTGATTCCTGACCCTGGGGGAGGGTCCCTGAAGGAACGCAGACCTCTCCTAAGGTGCCCGCAGCTCCCCTCAGCAGTGTATTTCATCAGTCTGCCTGTTCTGCTCTCCTCTCTGCCTCTGGTGAATTCTCTCACCCTCCCATGCTTCTGACTGTACCCAGTGCTTATATAAATAAATAAATAAATCTTTAAAAAAAAAATAAAACATTCATTAATAGAAAAAAAAACATATTTTAAATAGTTTCATATATATGACAAATGGTTACATATTCACATATGTAAGTTCCTAAATATACCTGTTAATTATATATATGTTTTTCTATAAGAATGAGTAGTTCTCATTATATAGTGTGTATTCTCTTTTCATTGATGATTTTATAAATAAAATTACAATATCATTTTAGATCTAGGTAAATAAAACTATTTCTTCTGGATAGATTATTATGTATGAAATACTTACACACAAACATACACATATGTGTATTAAGTTAGAGTTGATATATTATTAAGGAATATAGTTTTCATGTTGGGTATTTGTCAGCATTTAAGTGCTTTCAAACATGAGTAGGTGACTCTTTCTTTTGTCATATCATAAATAACTACTCAGGTTTGGGTCACAATTTGAACATGATACAATACTAAATGCCAAAATTCTGAATGCCAAAATTCTAAAACCTTGAAATCCTGAAAAATTGAAATTCTGAAAATCATAATCTCAGAAGATGAAATTCCTACATGTTGAAATCCCCAAAGCTGCAATCTCCATGGAGGTACAAAGAAGATCTTAGAGGGGAAGAGAGTTAAAGTGGCCACCATGGGGTACCCATGTTGTTGGACAGGAGTTATCTGTGAGATCATTGCCTTACAGAGAGACACAGGAGTTTACTATATGAGACAACCTCATTGTGAAAGAGGAAATATAGAAAACACTTGTCTTCAGTGTCTGCAAAACTAAACACTGCTTGCACTATTTACAATAGCTAAGCTATGAAAACAACCCAAATGCCCAAAAATAGATGACTGGATCAAGAAGATATGATTCATATACACAATGGAATATTACTCTGCAATCAAAAAATATAAATACATGCAGTTTGCAGCAACATGGATGGAGCTAGAAGGGATCATGCTCAGCTAAATAAGTCAGAAAGAAAAAGAAAAATACCGGATTGTCTCACTCATAGCAGGAATTTAGAAAACCTAAATAAGGGATCAGGAAAAAGACTAATTAATACAAAGTAAAAATCAAAATCAGCAAGCAACTATAAACCAGAGACACACTGCGGGGATGGGGGGATAGGGAAGGGGAGAGGAAGGACTAGGGTCAAAATAAGAGGGGGTGCAATTGTATGGGGGATATAACCAAAATGAAAATGTATACATTGTGCAAAAATGAAAAATGATGTAAGAATTATATAAAATATTAATAAAAATAAAAAAAAATAAAACACTTCTTCACAGGAGAGCCACAGCGACCACCTGACTCTGGAGAGAGGGTACTTCAGCATAACTTAGAATATCTGTAGACCAGCAGTACTCTCTAAATTAAAAAATGAGCGTTATCCTGCTCTTAAAAGTTTCTTTCTCAGATAACATGCTTTTTCAAAGATCAAGAAAAGTGTCTGGGAGAATTTTTGGTTGTTTTCTTCTTAGCATCCTCTTTGCAGGATTTCAGTCTTTCAGAATTTCAACTTTGGGGTTCTAGACACATGGGTTCTATCTTTCAGGATTATGATCAGCACCGCAAATTTCTAATTAGTCTTACACTGCTTTCATATACAGGTCAGAGAATTTCTACTACATAATCCAAGGTGCTCTATATATTTTAAGAGCTCTATGAAGTGTAAATGTATACATATACAGTTTATACAAACACACACACACAGAATTATATAATTCACATTCATCACTCTGCCAACATGGGTTGAGTCTAAAATTACAACTATGAGAAATGAATAAGGTTAATTTTTATAACTGAAATAATTTTTAAAAAGTGATGAATTGTTTTCACCCAATTTGAGTTCTTATGAAAACGCTGAGAGGGCCTCCCTGGTGGCGCAGCGGGTTGAGCACAGTGCTGTGAAGCTGTCCGCAGCCTCTGCAGTGCGGGTTCGATCCAGGCCGGCCAGGAAGATACCCATATGGCGCGCAGATCTCTCCTGTTGCACCAGCTGCTCCCCTCAGCAGTGTATTCCTGTTGTTTGCCTGTTCTTGTATACAAATAAATAAATCTAAAAAAAAAAAAAATCATTAAAAAAAAAAGAAAAGAAAACCCTGAGAAAAAGTCTTGGAAGTTGACACCAGAAAGAAATGATGCAGTGGGAAACATAAAGACCTTAAAGATAGAAGGAAAAAAATAGTTCATTAATGATAAAATATGAATGAGGGAGATATGCTTCTTTTATTGTCTGAATTATATCACCAAAAGACAAGAAGTCTGAGATATTCATCTCTTGTCTTTCAAAAGTCAAAGGGTAATGTATGGGGGAACAAATTTATTTAATCTCTGATTTTTTTCAAGCTAACCATAATGCTTCTTAAAAAAAAAAAAAGTCGCTGAGGCAAAAGAGCCTAAATATTGGGAGTTTAAATAGGCATAAGGATATAGGGATACATATCAAATCCAAATCAGCTACAGCTTTCAAAAAATTCTTAAGTCAAGTCTCAAGATAATGGCAAGAAATAATTTTCAGTTAATGTCACATTGATTTGCAATAGTTCTTTTCAATATCATTGAGCATTTCAAAATATTACCTAGTTAAATTTAATGACTATGGTGTCTTCTCCGAGTAAACCAACTTGGAACAGAATATTTGCATGTTTTTGTAAAAGAAGCACAACTTAATGTGTAAGCTGAGAAGGAAAGCTCTGATTAATGCTGAAGAACCCCTGTATCTGTTGGCTCTTTACAAGATTTTGTTTATCCTGTGTCAAGGCAAAATAGATTGACTTCTCACAAGACAATGCAGTTTAGCAAAAAGCACTCAACAGGTACTCAAGAACCTGGTTTATCTTCCATATTTTATACCAAAGGCAAAGCTCATAAATTGAAGATGGATGGTTTGTGTGGGACAGGTGGGATACTGTTTTTGCCTTGTGAAATAAAAAAGTTGAATTAGGAAGATTTAAGTCCCTTTCCAACTTTCATACCCGTATCCAGGAATGGATGGTTATAAAATAAGTATCTTTCTCATTTTCTGCAAATATCTTCCTTTCTCAAATTATGGCATTATTACTGTAAGCATGTTTAAAGAGAGGGGTTGGATCTTTTGCAAATTTACAGTAGCATGGAGTACTGTGCTTGATGGGTATTGTTTAATTTAATTAAAGGGAATAACTGCCTAATTAAATTCTTTCTTGATGATTTGTTTTGTTGAAATAAATGGTTTAAAATGTTTTAAATTTCTGGTTTATTTTTTCTTTACCTGTTTAAAGATTCTAAAAAATTCTACTATGTCATGTAAACAAAAGTGTATGAAAAAATGTTTTTAGAAAGTTAAAAAAGTGAGATTCGATTAAATTAACAATGAAATAATAACTTTTGAGACCATTTTAGTAAATCAGTACTTCGTTTTGTTGTTGATTGCATAAAAAAAAAGTTCACACAGTAGGATATAATTTTCAAAGTGCTGAAATTTGCATTCATTAGAGTTGCAGTGGCTAATCAAGAAATTTCCAATTAAACACCACTTCAGCTGCATTTCATCAACTATGAGAACAGTCTACGTAGTTAATGATAAAATTTCAGACTGCACAAAACTATTCTTGATCTGTTCTGATATGACTATTTCTATCTCATAATTTTATTATCTATCTTTAAAGGTAGGATCCATGTCTTCTTTATTTTTAAATAATACATTTTCACATATAGAAATAAGGAACTAAAGAAATTATACTTTTTGTTTAAAAGCAATTGATGTTATAAATCTCCTTGCATTTGACAATGATAATGTTTCTTGTAATGACTGTTAAAGATAGTCTACTTAAATATTTTAATTTTTATTAAGAAATTTGAGACCAGAATGGTGAAATTGTTTTTGAAAGAAAGGACCAGAGTTGAATCAGAACGTAGAACTTGTCATTATCATAAAATTATCAGCTTATAACACACTAAATTTCAGCTGTAGTCATTCATTCAATAAATATTTTTCATCCACTTCCTGCTATATACCATAGTAGATACTAAGAAATTCTGTTTAAAAAGAAATTAAATGAATTTGTGTAAAGAGTGATAAGATGCCAATGAGGCCATCTGCCTTATTTTACTAAGTATTTAATTTGCTCCAGTTCTGACTTTTAGGCGACTTGCCTTAGAGGGGTTTTCTGTTAATAAGCTGTCTTAATTCCTTATGCCTATATCTTAAATTGGTACATACTTAAAATTCTAGAAATGTAAACTGTAGTCTATATCAGATTTAATTAATGACAAAATTGTGAAGCAAGCAAAGATAGCGTCCAATTAGCTCTTTATGCAAAGCCCTGTGGCATCCTTTTGGTGAAATTCTTCCAGATGGCTTGAGACCCACAAGCCTCTTTCTCTGTGGGTTGGGAATTTCTAGGGCTTTATATTTTTTTTTTTATAATAGAAACAAAAAATAAGTATGATGACTATATCTATTGGCTATTAAATAAGACTGCCCCATTCTAATCCTGGTTCTCTTACTTATTAGATATGAACTTGATCAACTTACCTACCCTTTCTCTGCTTCACTTGTGTCTTGATGTGTCATTTTAATGGTGAAACATTATATTAATTCATTTGTACGAAGACCTCCCTACATACCAATCAGGTTCTAGTAAGAAATACATAAAAGTAAGCTTTTCTTTATGAGCCATGGATTTAGTTTGCTTACTGTGCCTTTCCTCTAGTTGCAAAATGTGAATCTAAAAACTTATCAAATCATTCTCTATTCAATGTTCTCAACTTTTAGAAGTGCATATATTTCATTATATATTGACATGCCTATTGACATGCCTTTCTCTAATTACAGATGAATACACTATTTATCGAATTACAGTAATATAGAGTCTTTGTATTACTACTACAATGGTGTAGTAAGAACCTCTAAAATCAGCTCTTTAATTAAAAAAAATCAAACATATTGTGTGTGGATATGAGAAAAAGATTGGAGTGATGGTTGTACCATGTGCCATAGCAGGCATCCAGTTGATCAAGTTAACAGAAAATATTAATCTATAGTTGTGTTACTACAATAGCCACTAGCCACATGGAAAATGGAATTTAAATTAAATTAATTAAAGTTTATGTTTTTAAATCTCTAGCTAGTCTCATTTTAATTACACAATAATCATATGTGGCTAGTGACTATCATCATGGGCAATGCAGGCATATAACATTGAAATCATTGCAAAATTC
The DNA here is from genome assembly GCF_014898055.3 of Talpa occidentalis. Classification (NCBI taxonomy): domain Eukaryota; kingdom Metazoa; phylum Chordata; class Mammalia; order Eulipotyphla; family Talpidae; genus Talpa; species Talpa occidentalis. Next base: position 51,453,211 of record NW_023605305.1, read on the forward strand.
CTATTAGACAGCTAGTTTAAAGATCAGAACTGGGCTAGGAATATGTAATTAGAAATCACTATATACACAGTACTTGAATATGAAAAAGAAATGAAGAAAACTAAGGGAAGAAAATAAATAAGCATGAGTACTGAGTTGTAGGACAGTCAATATTTAGAGATTGGAGATGTATAGAAAAATCACCAAAGGGAGACTGAGAAAAAGCACCATTGAGCTGGAAGGAAATAGTAACACTATATTATTCCTGAGTCAAGCAAAGAAAGCTTTGACAGAGAGGAAGTGATAAATTTGGATAAAATGAAGGGAGTGTAGGATCAGATGTCAATGGAAGAAAGAGTTCTAAGATATTTTGAGAAAACTTTATAAAGGCAAGAGAGTGGCCTCCCTAGTGGTCTAGTGAGTTGGATCCCACCCAGGGAGCTACGCACATGGCATGGCAGACCTCTCCTGTCTTGCCCGCTGCTCCCTTCAGCAGTGTATTTCAGTAGATCTGCCTGTTCTGTTCTCCATTCTGTCTCTGGAGAATCCTCTCACCCCCCACCTCTGGCCTACAACCCAGTTCTTCTACACAAAATTAATAAATAAAATCTTTAAAAAAAAAAAGGGAATTGAGGATGTGTGCAAGAAAATATACAAATTCTTCACCATAAAATCTATTTCCTTTTGTTACCTAGGAATGAAAAGCAAAAACAATCATGAGAAAGGCCTCCTAGAATATCACTAACAAACTATGTTAGAGAACATGAAAGCACTTCAGATCAATTACAATTATTGTTAAGGAAACATGAGTTAGCCCAGTAAACAATGCAGGCATATGTAAATCAGCTTTGACTGCCCTGAAAAAACTCTTCCTAAAAGTACAACTAATTTCTTCTTCACAATTTTCTGTTTGCTATTCTCCCATTGCCATAACATTTATTTTATTTTTTTTAAGATTTAATTATTTATTTAAGATTTATTTATTTATTTATTTATTTATTTATTTATTTATTTATTTATTTATACATACATACATAAATACATACATACATACAAGCGCTGGGTACAGTCAGAAGCGCGGGAGCGTGAGAGAATTCACCAGAGCCAGATGGGAGTGTAGGGGAGCAGAGCAGATAGAAGGACAAAAGTACACTGCTGAGGGGAGCAACGGGTGGCAGGAGAGGTCTGCGCGCCATGTGGGACCCTCCTCTGGTGGCCGGGGAGCAGCCGGGAATCCAACCAATGTCGCAGAGGCTGTGGGCAGCTTCGCCACCCAGCGCTCAACCGCTGCACCACCATGGAGGCCCCCATTGCCATAACATTTAAATCACAGGCATGTTGCATAGAAGAGCAGAATGTATATTTTCCATGATACTGATTATGACCATGTGGTCGTGCTCTCTGGTGTAGTGAGTTACCAGTGGTGAGAGAAAGGAAACTAAAGACACTGATGTCAGAAAGTATAAGGGGGATCCAGTGGGCCGCACTGATGTCGATGCAGAGAGTTCGGGCTACCTGCAATAAGCGGGTACAGTATTTGTAGGAGATGTCAGTAGTAGTTTTTACGGTCCCATAAAAGTGAGGGAAAACACCCACACAAAGTAAAGACATGTCCATCCCAGTGGCATCAGACTTATTCACATAGCTGTTTTTCTCGTTACTTATGCACAAATCCATTTCTAGGTACTGCTGTGATACTTCATTCATTCTAAAAAATTGATAATTATTTTACTGAACTCTGAAAATAAGATAGAAATTCCTAGTAGATATGCCTCTTGGGTCTGTTCCATCAGTTTTAGTCACTTTTCCTGATCACCTTAGGTATATCAAAATTTTGAATATTCCTTTTGCCGTGTCTTTGTACTTATTTCATAATAAAAAGAAATTCATTTCTATTTCCAAAGATGAATAGTATTATTAAGTAAGGATCCTTTGTTTTTACTGTCATTATTTTGAAAATTTACCCATGAAAAAAATTCTATTTGCTTTAATTTTCTACCTACTTTAGTAGGTGCAATTAACCTCTCTCTACCTTTATGTAAGTAATGCTTTAAAATGACTCTCTGTTTCTGCTTTGGATTAGTCAGGTTGGGGTTTGTCTCTTTAAAATAAATGTCAAAGGCTTCCCCGTGGCGCAGCGGTTGAGCGCTGGGCTGTGAAGCTGCCCGCAGCCTCTGCAGCACCGGTTCCATTCCTGGCCAGGTGAGGGTCCCACATGGCACGCAGACCTCTCCTGCCGCCCACTGCTCCCCTCAGCAGTGTACTTGTTGCTCTGCTCTTCTCTCTGGCTCTGGTGAATTCTCTCACCCTCCTGCGCTTCTGACTGTACTCAGTGCTTGTATAAATAAAAGAAACAAATGTTCAAAAAATAAATAAATAAATAAATAAAGTTAATGTCAATACAAAGTAAGAAAAAAAATTATATGTGCATATATGTATTATATATGTGTTATATATATGTTATATATGTGTGTTATATATATGTGTTATATATATATATATATACATGGTACTATTATGAACTATAAAAAATTAAACTCAAAAAAAAATCTATGACAGAGGTAAAATCAAAGAAATAGAAATAAAATTAATACAGACCCAGTTTGTAAGATGATTTTTGAAAAGAAAATTGGCAAAATGTTATCTGTTTCTTCTCAGTTCAAGCCGATTGCACAAAATTAATATAATATTTTCCTAAACTCATCATTTCACTACCATGTCCTTCACATCTGATTGTATAAATCATATATTTCTTTACGAATCAATAGTGAGGGAACATCTCCCATAAAGATTATATGATTTCTTCAATGATTTATAGTATCTCTTCAGTTGAAATGATTTATTTGATTTGTATGAACCTGACTGACACACGTATTTTATACTCCATGATAGAAAAAAAATATTTCTGGTCAATCTATAAACTATTTCCCTTCATATCATGGGGTATAAAATGTATGGTGTTTTAAAAATAACATAGATATATTATAATGCATAATTAACCAAATACATATCATTACTACAAACTTTTAATTGACTGTATTTTAATGAAACTTTTAAAAACTGGAATCATTTTTAATGACTGAATATTAAGATTCAATATATAGTCAATTAATTTTTGATTATGTTAATGATTCTAATATAATGGGTGGCCTTATTTTACTAAAACAGAATGAAATTATTTGTACAAAAATCTTTGTTATTGCTAGAATTAGATATTTGTGTTCTGCAATTCCATTTTTCTTTTAATATATATATATAAAGTATATATATATATGTACTTTATAGCTAAGAGACAATTTCAGAACAAAGTTTCAGTTGAGAAATAAAAATACAAACAGGTTATCTCCACCCACTTTTGAAAAATCTAAGTTACAGACAGAAAGTGACAGGTAGAAGATGCTCCAGCTCTTAGTATTCCACGGAGACAGGTGAACCTGTCTTCCTGAGGCTTTCATTTTGCAGGGACAGTCAGTCACAGTGAAACATATTCTGACATTGAAATGTGCTACAGGATATTATGAGAAATAGCCCTAATGATTGCCAATATACAAGTGTTTGAAGAATGCTTGGTGATCAAGAAACAGAATGATTCACACTTAGGATATCACTTTAAATCTAAGTATATACTTAGCATCACCACACCAAAAAGCAATTGTTGTAACAATAGCTTAACACCTTTGTGTAGTCTATGTAGAATAAACACACATTACTGGCAAATTTCAACTTCTTTTTGAGGACTTCATCTTGTCAGGTTCACACATTATTAAAGAGTAAGAATATTGATTGATTGCCTTGACCTCATCATATATTACCAGTCAAAAGATGATGAATACCTCTTTGTCTATTAATCATGCAAAGGGAACAATGTGAGGTATTATTTTTCTCTTGAGTGCAAAATTAGAAGAGCTGTCAAAAATACTGACCAAACGATTAGTGCAGTATTTTCCAATTATTCCATTAATAATAAAAAGTTAATTAGATTTAAAAAGATTTTTATGACTTTTTTAAGAGTCTGGTGATATTATTCAAAGCATTATTATTAACAAATCATTGAACAACAAACTAAACCAAAAAAAGGACCAAAATTACCGTCAAGTGCTAATAGAGAGAACTCACTTAAGTTCTACATTTATAAAAGGTTAAGTAAGTTTGCACTTGAATATTAATGCAACATGTTTTATATTGTAGCTGCTAAGTTCTGGCCCCATCTGAAGAATTCTTCCTTTATCACAGAGCATATTGTTGTTCACACAACTGCTACACTAACAATAATAAATCCACTTATAAAATAAAAGCAAAATAAAGACAAAGGCATTCTACTACTTATGTCAAAATTTGTAAACAGATCATGATTTATGTTAGAACTTACTTAGCTTGTCAATAAGTAGGAGTTTACAATCATAAAGTAATTATGCAGATATTAAATAATTAAATTTTTGAGTCACCCATTCCCACAATGAAAATAAATATTGAATCAACTTATCAAAATTGTTTATCTTTTCCAAATGCTAGCAAGCATTTTAAATGCCTCTCTGTGTCAATAGATTCCTAGAAGTAATTGAAATAGGCTATCAGAGAACTGAGATAACTTTTTCTCTATGCTGATGAAACATTTTCCTATGAAAACCAAACCTGCTTCAAAATTAATGATAATTAAATTTTCAAAATAATTATTTCATTTTTCTATTGTTTCAATCATTGATTCATCCAAAATACACTAATATGCAATACTAAATTCAAGGTTTTGTGCTTAGAGTGAGGATAAATGAAGATATATATTACTCTTGTATCTATTTCCCCACACCTAATCTTCAGAGTGAATTCCTAATATGTTTGTCTAAAGAGCTCATGGGTATCTAATAGAATTCTAAATCCAAATATTTCAAAAATCGTTTTTCCCACATTTCCACAAAAAATTCTATTGCTTCAGTTAATAAATATGTCATCCTTCCAGATATTCAGATCAAAATCTATAGTATTAACCTTGAGTCCACTTTTTTGCATTTCTTACATATTGAAAATACCTCCGGAATATGCCCAAAGGAGTGATGTGAATTAATGTTTACAAATTATATTGAAGGCATTTTAAAAAAAAGAGAAAGATTGATGGGTAGATAGAAGGATAAATAGGTATATAGATGGGTAGCAAAGCAATGTAGGAAAATACTAATTGTAAAATATAGATGGCATATAGTTTATGCACATATATGTTCTCTATATGATTATTTTAACCTTTCTATATGCTTGAAAAATTTTATAATATTACTGAGGAATCATACACCAGTAACACATGTTTTCTATCCAAATACTGGAGACCTACCATCTTCCCAATAACATTTACAAATTCTTAACCAAATATAAAAATAAAAACCATTTCAACATACTGAATAGTGACTAAAAGCAGACAGACATTGGCAGGAATATAACTTTTAAAACCAGTGAGTCACACTATAATTCTTATCATGAGATAGCCATACTTAACTGCCATTTTTCCTTAGAGCAATGTGGTATAGCTTTCAAATTAAGGCCTAATATTATATGCTTCCTCAATATCTGGTAAAATTGGGAGACTCTTGAATAGTCTATTCACAAAATTGTTTCCCAATTGTGTACCTTCAGAAAAGTCCCCTAGCTGAACAATCATCCTCATTAAAGGGAATAGGTATCTTTAATGCTTATTACTAAGTAGAGGGTTCCAGATCCTAACAACCTGCAAAAATATTCAATCAAAGCAATCAACTTCACCAGGGTGGAATCCAATCTGTCTGATATGATACCTGTTCCCCATAGTCCCTGGTTGTTCAGACTATTGCTGGCGGCTGCTGCAGTGTCATTTCCATGGGCCCACCGGTGAGCACCTCCACCTGCCACAGTGACTTGGATACTGGCCAACTTCTTGCCAGTGTGCCCCAAGTCCAGGCCCTCATTGATGGAACAGCACCATCTTACATGAGAGACATTTTGTTTGGGACTTCTGTACACTGAAGACACTATCTGGGTTATGATAGCCAGCCATTGTGGCTTTAGAAATTCATTGTTTTCCCTATTTATGAAATAAACACCATTGTTACTGTTTCCTGAGCCTACTGCTCTTGGAACTGTCCTTTGACCTTTATAGCACTGCTATAGCCCTGTTTCACTTTACAAAATGTTCCCAAGCCAAATTTACTTTCAGAAAAAACTTAAACTTCTTTCCTTTCCCTCACTCTCTTAGTCATTAGCCTGACAAGAAAATGCCCTTGTCTATTTTACTCAGGCCATTGCTAAAGTGGGGACAATCTCATAGACTGTTGGATTTGGCATTGACTTATTCTGTAATTTTGCCTGGCACAAGCATCTTGATTTCCAATGCTTCATTTTCTCTGGAACAAACACACCCCCTATATATTGTGTCAGAATCCCTAATACTGGGCGTTGGGGACCAAACACAAGTGTGTTTTATCACAGGAAGGCAAAACTAAAAAGGACTAGAAGGAAGTTTCTCAATATGCAAAAAAAAAAAAAAAACCACTATGAAAAACCTGTAACTACCATGATATTTAATGGTGAATAATTATTATAATTACTTTAAGAAAGGGGGATAAGGGTTTATCTTTTGATACTTCTATTCAATATGGTACTGAAGAATCTGGCTGGTATATTAAAGAAATTAAATAGTATAGATATTTGAAACTAAGGCATAATATGGCTTTTACAGACGTCCCCGTGCACATATATATATATATTAAGGAGGAAACCACAAAGGAGGTGCTATAACTAGTAAGTTTACAAAGTTCAATTATAAACATCAGTGTAAAAACCTAATTTTATTTTAATAGCAATAAATTATTAGATATTTAAGTAAATATACCAATCATGTTATGAGAGAGATAACTATAACAAAATATGTGCAAGATCCATGACTGAAAACTAAAAAGCATGCTGAGAGAAATTAAAAGAAGACTAATAAATTAAGTGATGTTCATATTCATAAATCAGAAGACTCATTATTTTTAAATGCCAATTATTCTTAGTGACATACAGGTTTCATGCATTCTAATCAACATTACAGCATACATTTTGTTTATAGGAATTAATTCTTAAATTTATATGGATATACAAAGAAATAGCTATCATTTTTTTATTTTTTCTAAAACAATGATTAAGGAATATTTTAATCTTTCTGTGAAGCTCAGTAATGCAATGATATATACAATATTGTATATATCACTGATGTGAGAGAGAGAGACAGAAAGGAGAGACAGAGAATGAACCAAAGAACTATAAGCAAGAACTAAACAATGAAAATTACCTCATTTATTTGAGGTTCCAGTCTCTGGGACATCTTTCAAATGGTGGTTTGTGCCTATTAATATGCATCATGCATTTACAGCTTTTGAGAGAACATGACATGCCAGGGGGATTATTATAACTATAAATAGGATAGTTCCCATTGCTTGGAGTCCACTTCAGAGTTAGGCTCTCTAACACCCTAACTAATTAAAGAAAGACTTTGCTCAGGCAATCACCGTTTAAGCCAGATGGCTTGCTCAGTGATCTGATGTATCTGAGTTTCAACTTTTCCAGAAGTTTGAATCCAGTTCCAGTAAGTAATATAATTGCAACACAGTCACCTCTTTGCTTAACTAAAAGACAATAGTGAGTGTCTATAAATGTCTATGAGAATTTGACCAAAGAATTTAGAGGGTTTTTTTTTGTTTGTTTGTTTTTTGGTTTTTTTGGTTTTTTTTTTTAGGCAGCTATTGCTTTATCCTCAAGAGTTAGCTGTGCAGAGCAGTAAATTCTAAGAGCTTACACATATGGTTTTATTACATTAACTTTTGCTTTGTGTTCTTTTCTTTGCATAGTACTGGGGTGAAGATTTCCTTGAATTTGAGACTGTAATACATTGCAGAGAAAGGTCCCCCATCCCCAGTATTAGGGATTCTGACACAATATATAGGGGGTGTGTTTGTTTCAGAGAAAATGAAGCATTGGAAATCAAGATGCTTGTGCCAGGCAAAATTACAGAATAAGTCAATGCCAAATCCAACAGTCTACGAGATTGTCCCCACTTTAGCAATGGCCTGAGTAAAATAGACAAGGGCATTTTCTTGTCAGGCTAATGACTAAGAGAGTGAGGGAAAGGAAGGAAGTATGAATTCTTTTTTTTTTTTTTATTTATTTATTTATACAAGCACTGGGTACAGTCAGAAGCGCGGGAGGGCGAGAGAATTCACCAGAGCCAGAGCAGGGAGCAGAACAGGCAGAAGGACCGAAGTACACTGCTGAGGGGAGCAGGAGAGGAGAGGTCTGCGCGCCATGTGGGACCCTCCTCTGGTGGCCGGGGAGCAGCCGGGGATCGAACTGGCGCTGCAGAGGCTGCGGGCAGCTTCGCAACCCAGCGCTCAACCGCTGCGCCACCGGGGAGGCCTGGAAGTATGAATTCTTGATCCAGCATCTTGTTTGGAAACTACCTACATAATTGTGTCTTCTCTATTTCTTTGCCTGGCATGAGGCTTATCAAATTTATTGATCTTTTCAAGGAGTCAACAGTTTGTTTCATTAATTCATTGATCTCTTTATTAATTTCATTGATTTCTGCTCTAATTTTACCTCTTTACTTCTATTTCAGATTTAATTTGCTTTTCTTTTTTCTATGTTTCTAAGGTAGAAAGTTATATTATCATTTCTCTTATTTTTTGTTTCCTCCTATATATATTTTTTAAACATCTTTTTTTTTCACAATTTTTTTCACAATATAGGATTTCTTCCTTCAGGTGGGGTCACCATAGTTTTCCCAATACCAAAGTGCCCACAGTCCTCCATCATAGTCCATCACGCTCTCCTCTACCCATCCCATTCCCTTATTTTTTTTTAATATTTTATTTATTATGCATACAAGAGCTGGGGTGTAGGCCAGAGGTGCAGGGGGGTGAGAGGATTCACCAGAGACACAATGGGGAGAACAGGCAGATCTATTGAAATACATTGTTGAGGGGAGTAGGGGGCAAGGCAGGAGAGGTCTGCTATGCCATGTGGGTAGCTCCCTGCCTAGGGATCAAACTTGTGCTGCAGTAGCTGTGATAGCTTCATAGTGTGATAGATTCATAGACTTAACCCCTCACACCACCAGGGAGGTCCTGTTCCCTTATTTTTTAAAACATATATTCAATGGTATAATATTCGCTCTTTCACTATATTTCACATATTTTTATAGGTTAGTTACGTTAACTTTTATATCCAATTAAAAGTGCATGTTCTTAATGCTCATGATTTTACCCTTTGGTCATTCAGGTGGAAATATAATACCAGGTTTTTTGTTTTACCTGAAAAAAATTATTTTTAAGGATGGATGAAAATGAAACCAATGATGGCTTGATGAATTGTGAACAAACTTCATTTATAAAGCCTGGATTTTGCCCCCATTATGTTATCACCATGGTGAAATTCTATGGGAGAGGTTGCATGAAAATAAGGCACATAGAAAATATTAACTCAAATGGTATTATCTATGGTGAAAGAGTTCAAAATAATTAACAAAATATTTGCAAAGATAATTCTGAAAAAATAGCAATTTCAAAATTCCTAGGAACTGAGATTCCACTGGTTAATATAATAACATTTACACAAGTTGTTTTTCTTGAGCATCCTGAGAAAACTTGCCAGTAAATTAAAAAAAGAGCTGGTTTTCATTTTAAAAAACACTGATAAATGTTATTTTTAAATTTCAATTCATTGAACATGTCAATCTACTGCCAGAATCCTAACAATGAAATTAACCTTAAAATGAACCCCTTTGTAAAAGTGCTTCTTAAGGATTATTCATTCAAATCTTCTGGTTTCAGGTGATTGAGCACTGACATTTAAACTGACTAGAGAAAATTTTGAACTATGTGGCGAGGTGTAATGCCTTCATTTCTGGATGCTTTGAAGAACATGAATTATCTCCCTATGTGGTAATAAGATCCAGACATGTGCAAACACATGGAGCTAGGCCTATTCTGTAATCTGTAGTGAAAGGTCAATTTGGCCTGATATAGTAAAATTTCAGATGCTGTCACATGCATAACAATGCCACAGATTGAGAAGAAAAACCTTTCTCATTTTTCATTAACCTTCAGATACTTGTTCAAAGTAAACAAAACATAGGCCTTCAATTTGATGTTTTTGCTCAGATTTCAGTAGAAACCATTTTCTTTTGAGATCAAAGAAAAACTATGATGTCTGTTCTTATTGTCTTTTTTCCTAAGTTATTCACAAGCTATATACGAGATAAGACATGTGGATAATATAGACAATTCAAGCAATTTTTATCATTTGACTAATTATAGAATATTAGTCACATGGCATAAAAGATTATTTTTCTGTTTTTATATGCCAATGAGATCTTGGAACATTATCATTGAAAGGTGGGGTTAAAATATGAGTTTGACATACCACATATGTTATTCAAGAAACTATAATTTGTAACGGCTTACATTAAAATGTTAGCATATATCAACAAATTTAGTTTTGTTTATTTAATATTTATGAAAAAATAAATAGTGGAAATTTCATTTTCCAAATTTGTAAGCCAGATTTCTTTTGACAATTATGTCAAAAAAAAGTTTCAAGTTTTCATTTTTGAATACTGATTTCCAATTGTACTTTGTAGGCATTACTTTGCAGACAACCATCTGTTTCATTCTAAGTTTCTTCATATCCAGTCTGAAGGCAATTATACTATCAATAGACAATTCTTTTCCATGGAAAAGATTTAAAAAAAGCTTTAAAAGTTGAAGTTGCAAGCAGTTGTTGAAATATAATTTATATATAGTTCTCCATATTGCAAACTGTGAATTATTATTTTAAAATCTCAAAATAAAGATGTTTTTAATATCTTCTACGATATGATGTAGTTGTAATTTGAAAACGTTTTTAGCTTAACCACTTAATACTTTTTTAGCACATATGAAAACTGATAGTCTCAGAAAGGAAAAGTATATTAATATCACACATACAAACATATGTGTGCCCATACTCACAAACACATGAGGGAAATAGCTGTTGCTTAAAGTTTTGTTCATTGTAATATGTTATCTCTGCAGTAAGTTAGTCTTTTTACTTGGTTTCATAGAAAAGACACTACTATTTAAACAACTTTTTGGGATATTAGGCTTTTTAATCCTTTTGAAATTTTTCCTCTCTGCCTTAGAACTCTATTGGTTTTCTATTTTATAAAAAGAGGCTTCATATTTTGTATGGTAAATTTAGCAAGTCTATTTAATTTTGAATTTTAATCAAGAATTGATAATGTTTAATATAAGTATGTCACCTATATTGCATGGAATACCAGATAAATTTAATTTGGGGTCATATTTATGCTAAAAATTGTCTGCTGATTTGACATTCACATTTAATCTATGTTCAACATTTGATCTGGCATACTATTAATATTAGGACATGTACATTAAAGTCATTGGGGCCATCATGTCCACCTAATTGTCATTGTCTAATTGCTGGTGACGGAAAGAATCATACACTGAATTCAGAGGTCTGGGTATTTCTGAAGTATAGAGAATTATTATTTTCTGAGCTCCTTTCCAAGTATATTTCTTAACTTTAGTTAAAATCCTTCTCTGATCCAAAAACATATATTCATTTTATTATTCCCTGTATCATTTCCCTGGAAATGAAGTAGTTCGTGGAACACAGATTTCCATTGTTTGGAGCCAATTTTACACACAAGATAGTGTATGCATTGCGTATGTGATAGGATGTAGGGACTCCACAGTCCCACACTATGACCCTAACCAGCCTATCAGATGTTTAAAATTAATAACATTAGAGTTGAATATCTAAGTAGCAAATGAAAATGAAAATAATCAGAAATAATCAGTAGAAGTGTCTCCTCAATCTGCTGTTATTTAGAATTTGAGGAGTTCATTTTTAAAATTGATAATTCTTGGAGTTTACCTTTGGGGATGTGTTTCAGTAGACTTGGGGTAATCATTTGTGTTATTTTGTTTTAGCAAGCGCTCCTAAGCATGGCATTTGGAATTATGTATAGTTCAATACAATATTAGAAAGAACTTGTGTATAAGAAACATTAAGTTATTGTCATAAGAATAAGAAGATCTAACATCTTAAAAACTTGTTTTTTTTTTCCCAGTACAAAATAGGAATAAAACCTGAGTTTTCATATTTTTGAGCTTCCAGGATAGCCAGGTACTGTTCCATGCTCTGGGAGAACAATGTGTAGTTGACATTTGGTAGGCACTCTCAACTCAGTGGTACACTCTCACTAGAAGATGATCACTTTATTTCTATTTCAATCTTTAATTAAATGCTTGAATATATGCTTTGTTAAAAACTAATCTGGAAGCAGCAGTCTTCTTTAAGTCCCAGTGATTCATAAATTTCCAGAGAAATGACAACTGTTACAGGATTTCTGAGAGAAGAGATTGAGTATGTAAGAAAGGTAGAACAGACTGCATTATATATGGGATGCAAGATTCCCCACAGTATAGATTCTTATACAATGATTACCACCCATTTCAGTGAGCAGAAGGACATCTGTAGTGGTAATCAATGAGTTTATAATACTGAATGGTAGGATGAAGAGGGAGAAGAAGACTAATTTTAGAAAAATTTAACCTAGTCCTTTTCTTAATCTGGCAATGCAAACATTTTGACACTATGAATTATTAGGGTCATCTAAATAATCTTATAATTTGAGGCATATTCTGATGAAGATGACTGAAATTTAAGGATTGCCAATTTTCAGGTGATGTGTATCTCTTTTTTTCTTCTTCTTCATTCCTTTTTGAAGGTTGAGAGACACTACTATGAAGTTAGCATATCTGTGAGAGAGGAAAGAGGGGGAAAAAAAGGATCTTTACCCAAATTACCAACCTCCATTGTATTTAGGATAAATGACTTGGAGGAATATTTTCTAAGTCATCTTAGATCAGAAGGGAATTGTGTGTAATCGTTTCATCATTGATACAGTGTAAGAACTTACTTAATTTGATTGCAAAGAGCATAATATACAAAAGGTTTTACTAGTATTGTATACAAAACAAAAGATTTCTTCAAATATAAAGACAATAGAATAAAAGGATTGAAATATCTTTCTACTTATACTTCTGCAAATAAAAGAGCAATATGGGTGTTACAACATACTGGAACACATTGGGGGATTTTTTTTTAGAACAACTATTGTCTCCCTTTGATTCCTCAAAACAAAAGCATTTTGTGGAAATGAGAATTGCTGTCACTTTTGTCAGGTAATTATTCAACTTTGAGTAAAGTGAATATTATCCTTTCTCCTTTTAGCAATAAAATTAAAATATTCCTGGTTTTGAAAGATGTGTTTTACCCCTCATAAGTTGGAAATTATCTCAATGCACTTTCCACAAGAATTTACAACAGAGATCTTAGAATGAAGCAAACTGAACTCAAACTATTTTGGGGACCCCTACTATGTTTCAGGCAACTTACTGGAGTCTATAAGGAATAGGAGGTATAGTTTGAGTGCCTACTATATTCCTCCCACTATACAAGATGGCATAAAACTAATAAAACTAAGTCTAAAACCAGGGTAGATAGGTACCAGCTTTAGATAGTCTTGAGTTTCTTTTTCCTCTTAGAAATTTAACATATTATCAATTTCCTTTGTGCCTAAGGCTGCTAATATTTAAACAGATTTTAATAACTGATACCACATAGCAGTGTTATAGGAATTTATAAAAATATTCATATATACATGTATATATTTTATATAAAACATCATATATAGCTAAATATTATAATGAATAAATATATAATTATATCTGAGCACATATAAGAATAGAAAACTATTTTGCATAAGTATATAAAATAGAATATTCTGTAAGTATAGAGAAATATTTAGTAAACAATATGTCACATTGTAAGTACTCAATACATAAAGCTATTGTTAAATAGATAGGGGATGCTTATTTCTGAAATATGAATAATATAGTAATTATAGTGACAGCTATAAGGTTTGCCAAAGTAAACAAACTGCAGTGGATTGAAATTGCCTGCTTAAAGATAAACTTTAGGCAAGATACTAAAAAATCTCTAAACCCTACTTCCCTTTTGGGAATAACTGTAGGTATAAATTATGTAACCAATAAAATTGTAAAGATTAATGGGCATAGATAATGTGAGGTTTCCTAATACATATTAGAATGCACACACTTTGCTTGGAACTAAATAGAAAATACAAGCTCAGAACTAAAGAGAAAAACAATTCCCGGTCTATCTACGTAATCATGAGATTTAGAACCAGACCAAGATGGATCCTTCTAAGAAAGGTCATTCATCACCCCAAGAATAGCATAGTTAAAAAAAAATTATGTAAGAATCATAGAGAAAGAGAGGGAGAGGGAAAGGGAGATACCCCTGATTGATTAACTGTTATTTTTAATGTCTCTACATTCTGAAGTATAAATTATCAATTGAGGAGATTCTTAAGTGAAGAAAACCAAGAAATCTTGGTGCATAACTCTTAGATACCACAATGAATCAGTGACTATATCTTTTTTTTAATATTTGTTTATTTATTTATTTATTTATTTATTTATTTATTTATTTATTTATTTATTTATACAAGCACTGGGTACAGTCAGAAGCGCAGGAGGGTGAAAGAATTCACCAGAGCCAGAGCAGGGAGTAGAACAGGCAGATTGACAAAGTACACTGCTGAGGGGAGCAGCAGCGGGCAGCAGGAGAGGTCTACGCGCCATGTGGGACACTCACCCAGAGGCTGGGGATTGAACCTGTGCTGCAGAGGCTGCGGGCAGCTTCTCAACCCAAAGCTCAACCACTGCGCCACTGGGGAGGCCCAGTGACTATATCTTATTACATTCTTTGAGATACTAGAAAGAACCAGTGTCAGTGTCATTTACATGTGCAAGAGATACTGCAGTTGCTGGACCACCTAAGCAAGAAGATTAATGACAAGTGCTCAGTGAATTTTGGCTTAATAAATGAACTTTGTTTCTGGCTCCAGACCCCATTTGGCTTCTAAATACTTTGTGAGTAATATTTAAGATCACAGGGGCACAATAAGTCTCCCATCTGTTTTAAGGAGATTAGGCTGTAAAAAGGTTCAACATTTCCTGTTTTGTTTGGTAAGACACCTTCTAAGATTCTTTTCTCAATTTTCTAGGACATTTAGAAAGATAGCTTTTGTTACTACAAAACACTAGCTAAAATCCTATATGATGTATTTATTCTTAACAAAGTAATATGGTCAGTAAGTTGCTTCAATGTCAGTACTAGTTGGTTTATAATATTTGGTAATGCATGTTTTAAGAAGAGAGTATTTTTTTGGAGATGTAACATTCTCTTTACATATGAAAGAAAGAAAACCTCCATTTAGCAAAAATTGTAGTAATTTTTTTTCATAAAAATCTGAAATTGGGGCCTCCCTGGTGGTGCAAGGGGTTAAGATGCAACCTATGAAACAATCAGCAGTCTCTGCAGCAGGAGTTTGATTCTCTGGCCAGCCAGGGAACAACCAACATGGCACAGCAGACCTCTCCTGACTCATCCGCTACTCCCCTCAGCAGTGTACTTTGGTCAGTCTGCCTGTTCTGTTCCCCACTCTGTCTCTGGTGAATCCTCTCACCCCCACCCCCATTGCCTCTGGTCTGTACCCCAGCTCTTGTATGTATAAATAAAATAAATCTATAAAAAGATCTGAAATTGGTCAGATTTTTCTGTTGAGCTAAGTATTTTTTTTAAAGATTTACTTATTTTTATACAAGAGTTGGGGTACAGGCCAGATGTGCTGGAGAGTGAGAGGATTCACCAGAGACAGAGCAGGGAACAGAACAGGCAGACAACTGAAATACACTACTGAGGGGAGAGTGGGCACAACAGGAGAAGTCTACCATGCCATATGGGAATCTCCCTGGCTGGCCGGGAATTGAACCTGAGCTGCAGAGGCTGTGGACAGCTTCACAGCACTGTGCTCAATCCACTGTACCATGAGGGAGGCCTGAACTAAGTATTATTTACTTGCAATCACAAAATAAATGTCCTGAATGAGCTTCACAGCAGGACACACTACTTATAGAAAGCATATACGACCCCTATTAGTTGAAATTAAATAATGCATATTTATCTTCAAATACTTGAAATTAATCTTTCTAGATTTATGTGTATTATAAGCCTGTGTCAATAACCTAAAATTTAGACAATTTTGTTGGTAAACATATTTAATTGTAAATTTAAAATTTATGGGGAATACCATAAATTCAAAGCCAGACAAACAATTTTACATATTTAAAAACAAATTCCTTGTTCTTTAAGTAAATGCTTAAGGCAATACACCAATTTTGGAACTATCTGGTGAGTGACCAAAAGAATTTTAAACAATTCAAATCAACATTACATATGACAACAACAATGATAATGATAAATGTTGTATATATAATTCCACTTACCTGTAATTACTGCTGTGAACTTGCTACTGAAGTTGCAGCATGAAAACACATGCTTAGTTTTTCCATGTTTTTTAATAATATATATTGTCAGTTTTTGCTGTCCTTTTTAATTGCTAATTGCATTTCAAAATGACTGATTAGCTGAAGTTGTAAAGGCACTTTGAAATGAATTATTTCATCTTCATTCTCCTATTTTTATGAAGATTCTTCCTGGAAAAAATGACAGCTCTATTTCATGCAGCTCTACCAAAGCAAATATTTGTATTTCATATATCTTTCTTGCATATAGAAAAGTTTCATCATAACTTATGTCATTTTAATGATGCTAATTATGATTAATATGCCCTTCACTGGGCTTGGTGTCATTGTAGAGAAGATTCCTCTCTGCCTCCCTCCTCTCTCTCTGCCTTTTCCATCAACTACTTTAGCCATTATAGATAACCATAAAAATAATTTTAATATTCTGACTTTCCAGAATTTTATATGGAATTCAAAATTTGTTAGTTTACCCACTTTTTTTCTCTACACCTTCTTTATCAGTCCCTTTAGAAAAATGTATTTAAACTATATATAGTTGAACTTTTATGCTATATGCCCAAAACACATACTTAGAATATATGTATATAGTTACATACATATATAGATATATATATTATATTTATACAATTTTATATTAGTTTGAAAATGAATCTATGTATCATATACTATGTAAACAAAAACATAAGTTATGTGAACAACGATATAACAATACAATCTAAATAAACAAATATAAGTAAATATTTTCCCAAGTTACTAACATATTCTTAGAGAAAAATCATACAACTCTAGCATAATATAGTACATAAAAATAGAAGAATTGACAGGTTCAAGAATTGCTTTGTCATAAATTAAGTAAAATTTTGCATATGAAATTTCACCTGAATCTTACAAATATGTAAAATATCTAATAAAAAAAGATAGGGAAGGTTTCCTGAAGAAGGATGAGAATTAAGAAAGAAGAGTGGACACAACAACAATGGCCATCAGCTGAATAATAGATTAATCAAATGTGCTATATACTTACAAGGAAGTATTATTCTGCCATGAAAGAAAGTGCTGATACATGCATGCTACAATATGGATGAATCTTGAAAACATAAAGTTAGCCTCAGAAAACCATATTTCATATGATAGCATTTACATGACATACCTGGGATAGGCAGATTTTTTTTTTGAAGATTTATTTATTTATTTATACAAGTACTGGGTATAGTCAGAGGCATGGGAGGGTGAGAGAATTCACCAGAGCCAGAACGGGAAACAGAACAGGCAGACTGATGAAATACACTGCTGAGGGGAGCAGCAGGCACGGCAGGAGAGGTCTGTGCGCCATCCTCCCTGGTGGCCGGGGATCGAACCTGCGGTGCAGAGGCTGCGGGCAGCTTCACAGCCCAGGGCTCAACCGCTGAGCCACCAGGGGAGGCCTGGATAGGCAGATCTAATGAGACATTATGAATTAGTGGACTGGGGAAGGGGGTCAAAAGAGTGTGAATTATTTATAGGTAATGGATTTCAGTTCAGAATGATGAAAATATTCTTTTTGATTGTGGTGATGACTGCCCAGTATGGTAAATGTACTAAAAACCACTGAAATACAGGGGCCTCCCTGGTGGTGCAAGGGGTTAAGTCTCAGCACTGTGACGTTATGGGCAGCTACTACAGCATGATTTGAGAGTTCCAGAATTTGATTGCTGGCAAGGGAGCTGACCCACATGGGGTAGCGGACCTCTCCTGTCTCACTTGCTGCTCCCCTCAGCAGTGTATTTCAGTAGATCTGCTTGTTCTGCCTGTACCCCACTCTGTCTCTGGTGAATCCTCTCACCCCCACACCTCTGGCCTATGCCCCAGTTCTTGTATGCATAAATATTTTTTTAAAAAAACACTGAATGATATACTTTAAATTGGTTGAAATGACAAATGACAAATTATATATTATATAATATAGTTATATATTATTATTTTTTAAAGATTTATTTATCTATGCATACAAGAACTGGGGTATAAGCCAGAGGTATGTATGTGTGTGGTGGGGGGGCGGGATGAGAGGATTCACCAGAGAGTGTGGGGAGCAGAACAGGCAGATATACTGAAATGAACTGCAGAGGAGAGCAGCAGGTGAGACAGCAGAGGTCTGCTTTGACATGTGGGTTAGCTCCCTGGTTGGCTGGGGATCAAACTTGTGCTGTAGTGGCTGGCAATAGCTTGATAGCACTGTCTTTAACCTCTGTACCACTAGGGAAGTCTAGTTGCATATTATTTTATATTAAAGTAAGAAGGTCAGAGAAGAAATACTGTGATATATTTTATGTTACTAATAATGTAGCAAATTATATTACCTGGCATGCAAAATATTGAAAACATCTATCAACAAGTTAATGTGTAAAGGAAATTTTTTGAAGGACCTTGCCAGTTTTGTGAAGGAATTTAAGGTAAATATTATAAATGACCATGTCTTATTGACATTCTATAATCAATGCTATTTCCAAATTTAATACATTCAATGTCATTAGAAAAGTCCACAGAAAAGTCTTGGGAAATATTTAAGTGTGCGGATGGATCATTTTATATTTGAAAGATTATGAGTTCATAAACTATAACAGAGTTCATTGCGTTGTAGAGAAGGGAAAATTTGCATTCAGGGAAAACATCTGTAAGAAACTTCAATTGTTGCAATGAGTCAGGATAGTCATTCTTCTTAAAAAGATTACTTCAAATGAAGGGATGTAGGTTTTTGATATTGCAAATTAATTAGTAATAAACAAAAATACTGACATCATAGAATAGTATATATGCATATATTTATCATATTTTACATACATAAATTAATCTATACATAGGTCTAGGTACCTATACATATATTAAGATGCAACTAATGGAAGTTATCATTTTTCAGTTTTTGAAAAGGTTATGGTTCAGCATGGTTAATTAACTTCTACAAAGTCACTCAATTAGAAAGAAATTAAAAGCATCATACTTTTCCATACTTATTTCAGGTATTTAATGTTTTCCCAATGCATTTTCATTTGATTTTTCTGGCAATCATGAAAAGGAGGATAACTAAATTTGAGAATATTTGTTCCTCCCAAAGTGAACAGATGAGGTAAGAGAGAAAGACAATGAAGGAAAAATCATAGTAAATCAACACCCATATTCATAAACAATTGGTACACCTTCCAACATAAGCAATAAACACCTTTTGCTCTATTAACATCAGCATTACTGTTGAAGAAAAATATTGACTAACCATCCAGAATTATAAATTTGATGTCTGTCTGGGCATTAGTTCACAGATACAAAGCCAAAGAAATCTTATTCAACTTTATTAAATGCATTCTTTATCCAAGATGAAGTGCCTATGACCCTCTATACTGTAATTCACAGTTGAGAGAGCTGCAGTTTGCCTTATTTTACAAAACAAACTATCAGACAACAGTGATAACAAAATAAGAGCTGGTGAACGCATCATCTTCAACAAAACAGTGTCAATTACTCCTAGGTCTGTATATGAAAACGATAACATCTTTCACCACCCCATTTCAAGCCAGCTAAGAAAAACAACTGCTTAAAAAAAATCCATTCTGTTCTGAGAAACAGAAAGAAAAGTTTGCAACAAAGATGCCACTTTACTTGTACTTGTTAAATGAACTTTCACTTAGGAATAGACATTCATTTTATAATAAAAATTCAGCTGGTAAATGCACTAAAATAGATTAGTAACATTAGAACTAACACCTTCTAAAATATTCATATTTAATTAAGTTAGATAAATTTGCAATTGAGCATATGAATTCTTCTTTATGTTTCTTTTTTCATTACTAAAATAAGGTACACACATTGATGTTTAATTTGTGCGACTTTGTATCACCAATATTAAGTAAAAAAAGTCATCGAATTTATGGTTGGGGGCAAATGTAGATGTTAAATTCATTTATTTTTACACTTTTAAGTACAGTTGACCCTTGAATAGTGAGGGATTTAAGGACACTGGAAAATCTGAATATAACTTTTGAGTCTCCAGAAATCTAATTACTAATAATCTTCTGTTGACTAGATCCTTATCAGTAACATAAACATTCAATTAGCACTTAATTTGTATGATATACACACACACACACACACACACACACATATATATATAAAACACTGTGAATTCTTACAACAAAACTAGAGAAAAGAAAATACTATTAATAAAATCATAAGGAAGAGAAAATACATTTATATTATATTTGTACTGTGTTTATACCTGAAGTTTATGGCATCTGTTTGTAAGAAAATCCTGCATAAAAGGACTGTACAGTTCAAACCTTTGTTTAACAGTCAACTTCATTTGAAATCTGTTAAATGGTGTTCAACTAGGTACACTTTATATTCCACCCATGCAATATATATGTTGATGCATTAATTCATTGATCATTCTAACTCTACTTGAAATCCCTTTGTTCATTTAATATCTAGCACCAAGCAAAATATTTCCTTAGCGCGCAAGTGAAATACACACACACAAACACACAAATATATGTAATAGGATAGATAATACATATGTACTATTATGACATAGATTCACATATATGAAATAAAAATAAATCTCCTATAAATAAAATATGAAGTATTTATAAACAAAGGTAGAAATTAGTAAATATGACAGTGTAGATTCACTAGCATAAATTATTTTATATGAGCAACTAGTAGCCAAGAGGAAAGATGGATGTAGTTAGTATATGGCAAAACAACCAATTTTATTATTTTACCAGCATTGTTTAGTTTAACAAAAACTATTGATGGTCGATCAGAAGCTATAATTAACTCTTTTCATAGTAGTATGTGGACTATAAAATTTTTATTTATAAATATTGGAAATATTTATAAATATTGGAGCAAGTTCAGTGGTTTGGAAAAAAAGAACTTCTTTGTGAGGATCCAGTTATGTGGATACATGAACTTTAAGAAACTTTTTATATGATAGAATATGTGCCATAATTCATACCAGTTGTAAAATTATCTTACATATTGTATATAAATTTGTTTTATTTTTATAAGGCAAAAAATGCTGTATTCTTTAACCTCGTATTAAAAGTCTAATTTCAAAACTGTAAGTCTTTTTGATATGAATTAATCATCCAGCTAATAAATGTTTTTTGCATTAAGATAATTTTTTAAAAATGTTGTGTCTATTTCTATACAAATAAAGCCACAATTTTGTATAGGACTCACATTTACATAAGATTCCCCTCTAATAGAAGGTGTGGAAAGATATGAGGCAGGTAAGACTTTAAATTTGAAACAAAATAATCAACCAATAAAAATTGTATTCATTCTACTCATGTACTAGAAATTACTCATGCTGAGAAAAAAAGCACATTTATTCTAATAATGACTAACTGTGTTTAATATAATTTTTACTAAAGCCATTCACATTTTAAAATGTCTCTTTTGTATTAAAACAGTTGGCATAATATCAGACAGTTCTTAGATCGACAACCATATACAGCATACAAAAGACAAAGCAAGCTGAGAATTCAGAAAGGAGGAAATCCATAACCTTTAATTGCAGAATAGTTTGAAGTGACTGAGAAAGATTGTTTCTGGAAAGACTAATTATAACCTTAATTCACTGTAGCTAATATGAAAAGATACTTTTTATTACAAAGAAAAGATAGGACATTTTCTAGAAAATTTGCTTTTGCATATATTTAAGTAGGATCTGGCTGTTAGCACCGAAGTATGGCAAATACTGAGTGGATTGAAGATACTCAGTTAAGAAAGGTAGATTACTATCTTTACTCAGACTTCATAACAAATTAAATGGCATGTTCCATATATAGAAACTTATGCCAATGACTTAATATTTTTAGATATTACAAGTAATGGAAAAAAGGAACAGAAGAAACTCAGGAAATGTCATAATGACATTTGAGAAAACTGTGTTGTCTATACAGGCAGATGATGTATAATACGGATATTTTTGACAATGTTTTGTACATACAGATTTAAAAATAAAGAGGATATTTCATGCTGGGCTTTTAAACCATACATTTAAGATTATCCAATCTCACAAGTTAAAGAGAACAGAATGGGCTCACAATATTTTGAGTTAGCAAGAGAAAAGACCTCTGTGTGACTTAGCTATTTCTTCATTTCAGTATGTGAAATTTTGTCATGGTACAAATTGTCTATATACATGAATATATACCTTGCCATCATTAGCCGTGTGGGATTGTAGCCAACATCTAGGTTAGAAAGGTGAGAGAGAGAGATAACAAAACCAGAAGATTTGTGATAGAACTACTGTTTGTTATTTTTTTTTAATAAAAAATTGACAACAATATCTTTAGTCTCAGTAACATTCCTATTTTGTCTTTTGCTGTCTGAATGTTTTTCAGGTAGTAAATACTCTAATCTCCATTTCTCAACAAATATGCTGCATGCATGTCAGTAGACTTGGTCTTCCACATAGTGTCTACCCTAAGTTCACTTTCTTTTTGTCCCTAATTGCACTCTTGTATGTCTAAACTAGCAGGGCAAAAATATACAAGTAGAAGTAGTAAGCACATAAATCAAAAAATACAGACAGACACATACAAATACACACATGTTCAAATACACCAAGATAACTTGCATTATGAACAGAAATATATATTTGAATAACTGATTTTCTTTTTATCCATTCTCCCATCATATAGCTGAGTCTACAGCAAGGATCTGAAGCTTAAATAAACAATGTCAAGATATGGTAATCAAAGACTCAGATATATAACAAGAGGTTGCAGGTATTTTACTTCTTTGGTTGAATTTATTCCAAGGTATTTTATTATTTTTGATGCAATTGTAAATGGGATTATTTTCTTGATTTATCTTTCTGCTATTTTATTTTTACATATAGAAAAACAACACATTTTTGTATATTAGTGTTTTAGTTTCCCATTCTACTGAATTTATTATTTCTAATAGCTTTTTTTTAATAATAAATTTTATTTTTATATTCCCCATTCAATTGCAACCCCCCATTCTGACCCCAATCCCTCCCCTCCCGGCCCCCACCCCCCAAAAAGTGTCTCTGGTTTATGGTTTTTTGTTGATTTTGATTTTCACTTTCTTATGGTTATTCATTTTCCTGGTCCCTTATTTAAGTTTTCTAGATTCCTGCTATGAGTGAGACCATCTGGTATTTTTCTTTTTCTTTTTGGCTTATTTCACTGAGCATGATCCCTTCCAGTGCCATCCATGTTGCTGCAAATTTCATGTGTTTATCTTTGTTGAATGCTGAGTAATATTCCATGGTATATATGTACCACATCTTCTTGATCCAGTCATCTATTTTTGGGCATTTGGGCTGTTTCCAAAGCTTAACTATTGTAAACAGTGCTGCTATAAACATAGGGGTGCAGGTGCTCTTTGGAATCGATGTTTCTGTGTCCTTTGGGTAAATACCTAGGAGTGGAATTGCTGGATCATATGGAAGCTCTATGTTTAGTAGGTCCAGAAATCTCCACATAGCTTTCCATAGTCGTTGGACCAGTTTGCACTCTACCAACAGTGCAGGAGAGTTCCTGAGGGAGCCTTCTGCAGGCAGTCTTTACTGAAGAAATGTCCCTGTTCTAAAATGGCGATGCAGGACACACTCCCTGCGTGTCCAGTCTCAGGCACACTCCTCTGCACGCCTGGTCTGCCCCAGCTTTGGGTACCCGGCTTGGGCTAACTTCCCAGCTGGACACTGGCTCCTCCAGGAGCCTCTGCTGGTTTCAAGTCGCTAGGTGGCGCCAGAGATCTCTCCTAGAGCCCTTGGGGAGCTGTTTTTTTTGTTTGTTTGTTTTTTCACCCCATGGGACAGGAAACAGAGCAGGAATGGTAGGGTAAACCTCAACAGCTTTGGGGTGCTGTGTCTGCCTTGTGCCCCACCGTCGTGGAGAACCCACGCCCCAAATTTTGTGCTCTGGATCTCAGTTCCAAAGCCCTCAGGTCCAGGACGCGGGCTGTAGCCCAGTTCAGTGTCCACAGAATGGCATATTTTGCACCCCGCTCCCGTGCCTGGGTGCCTGGTTCCTGGATACTCAGTGAGGGACTTTCACCTCAGTGAGGGTCTTCGAGCTTGTCTCCCTGCAAGCCTAGGTCGCAGGCGCGGGGACCTGGGGAGCCGCCATCCCAATCCGTGTTTGCTTTTCAACCGCGCTGCTTTTCCACGCTATCCGGATCCTGATCCGCGTTTGCTTTTCCAGCCCGCCGCTTTTCCACACGATCCCGATCCTGATCCCGATCCCGATCCTGATCCCGATCCCGATTGGCGTTTGCTTTTCCAGCGCACCGCTTTTCCGCGCAAGCTTACAGGGCGGCCCAGGGTTATGTGCTGGTGCTGGTCTCCTCCTGGGGTGGGGGGCTCTCTTTAATGGGTCCTGGAGCTCACCTCTGCTGCGAATCCTGCAGGGTTCTCCGCAGCTCCCGTTCACGGGGTGTGGTAGCTGAAATAGTTCCTTTCCACTCACAGTCCCGCTTGCTGCGTAGTTTGTTCTTGTTGGTTGTTTGTTTTTTTCCTCCTCTCTGCCGGTCGGAGAGTGCCGACTATGTGGGTGGGGGAGGGGAGCAGGGTTCTGCGCTTTCCTCCCTTCTAGTCCTCTTTTATGGCAACTTTCTTCTTCAGGTAGTTTGCTGGAGTCACCCGTTTATCTTCCATGTCCCAGTTCTCACTGGGACCTGCCGCTTTTCCTCCCTATTAACTTTTTTTTAATGGGAGATCTTACTCGCAGCGTCTCCTCGCCGCCATGTTGCTTCACCCTCTCTCTAATAGCTTTTTATTAGAGTCATTGGAATCTTTTATGTATATTATCATGTCCTCTACAAATAGTGATAACATTACTTCTACATTTCCTTACTGTCTAGGTCCTTATTTTTATATTTTTATTGTCTAGTTGCTCTTACTAAGACTTCTAACACTATATTGAATTGTAGTTGTAAGAGTATTCATCCCTGTCTTCTACCTGATTTTAGAAAGAAAAGCTTGCAGATTTTTGCCATTATAATGTAAAGATAAATGTCAGAGTCTGAAATAGAAAGCTTTCAGGATAAATCTTATTTAATCTTGTTTGGTGACCACAAAAATCAGTAAGGTGAGTGATTTTCTGATGTTAGGTTTAATAGCATAGTAATAAGAGGGCCTGCTGCATCTATCTCTACAGTAGCTTACTGCATATCAGCCATATACTAAGCATAGGTGTGAAAAGTATTGACTGGTATGCTGACTGCAAATTGTCAGTTTCTCCTGTCAAATTTTTAAGGTAAGTGCTTTATTTTCTCTATATTGTAAGATTCTCGGTTCTATTTTATAAACCTCTATTTGCCATCCTCTGATTTGAAAAATTATTTGAGATACTTTTCCATTATATATTCCCAGTTGTGTGGTTTTGTCCTGTACCCTTTGGAGATTTGCCTACCACCTTGGTATCCTATACATACAACAGAATCCAAACATTTTAAGTGCACTTTTGCGCAGTTTTGACAAATGAATATACCTGTGCAATCCTATAAATATAGGATAAATATAAGTATATTTAACCCTGTAAGGATAAATATGTATAAGGAAACAATATCATTCCCATCCTTTCATAAAATTTCCTTATTTCATTTCCCAGTCAGTCCACTAATCATAAGTAACATTATTCTCATTTTATGTTTTACTAAGATTTTACTTTTTTTTAAGATTTATTTATTTATTTATTTATTTACTTACTTACTTAATTAATTTATACAAGAACCAGGGGACAGGCCAGATGTGCGGGAGGGTGAGATGATTCACCAGAGACAGAGTGGGGAACAGAACAGGCAGATTGATGAAATACTCTTCTGAGGGGAGTAGTGGGCGATACAGGAGAGGTCCGCCTCCCCATGTGGGACTCTTGCTGGCCGGCTGGGATCGAACCAGTGCTGCAGAGGCTGCGGATAGCTTCACAGCGTGGCACTCAACTGCCTGCGCCACCAGGGGAGGCCCTAAGATTTTACTTCTTAAAAACAGTTTTTGATTCACATGGAATTGACGTGAGGTATAGCGATTCCTCATGTACCCCCTAATCCTATACTTGTATAACCTACCTCATTGTCAAATTCCTCCATGTTCATTAAGAATTGTAAAAGCCAGGAGCCTGCCTGATGGCACAAGGGGTTAAGTCTCAGCACTATGAAGCAATGTGCATCCTCTGCAGCATGAGTTTGATCCCGGCCAAGGATCTAACCCACATATGGCACAGCAAACCTCTCCTGTTTTGCTCACTGCTCCCCTCAGCAGTGTATTTCAGTAGATCTGCATGTTTTGCTCCCCATTCTGTCTCTGGTGAATCCTCTCACACACACACCCCCACCTCACCTCTGCCCTACACCCCAGGTCTTCTATGCAAAAATAAATAAAATCTTAAAAAAAAAAAATTAAACCCCCAATTGATATTTTTATCCAACAGAATTTACTTTTACTTTTTCCAAATGATTAGAACAAGGATAAATTCACTTTAATTCATTATGGGATTGACCTGATTTGAACCTGAGTTCTATCTTTTGAAAACCATCTATTTCCAGGTTATACATACTCCAAGGACTAGGTCTTTAGGGGATCAGACTGACAGCTTAGCTATTTTCCAGAGTCATTTCACCTTTGCTGCCCTTGGATTCTGACATTTCCCTTCTGATCAAAAGTTCCACTTAGCTTCTAAGTCTTTAGGCATAATTTATCTTTTTTTTTTTTAAGATTTATTTATTTATGCATACAAGAGCTGGGTGTGGGGTACAAGGCCAGAGGTGTGGGGGGTGAGAGGATTTACTAGAAATAGAGTAGAGAGCAGAACAGGCAGATCCACTGAAATTCACTGCAAAGGGGAGCAGCGGGTGAGTCAGAAGAGGTCTGCTGCGCCATATGTGTTGCTCCCTGGCTGGCTGGGGATAGAACTTGTGCTACAGAGACTGCAGACAGCTTCATAGGTTGCATCTTAACCCCTTGCGCCACCGGGGACGCCCATCATTTACTCTTGAATTTCTCAGTCTCTTAGTTGCTTCTTACAAATTGTCAAATCTGAGAACTTCAGATTTGCCTTTTTCTAGGATTTTGACCCTCAGATTCCAGTTGTTTGATAGCTTTTGGATGCCATCATTTACATTTTTTTATGCTGCATTTCCCCCATCTTATTGTCTTTTTCTTTTTTTACAGATTTATTTATTTATTTATGCATACAGGAACTGGGATATAGGCCAGAGTTACGGTGGTGGGGGGGTGAGATGATACACTAGAGACAGAGCAGGTAGCAGAACAAGTAGAACACACTGAAATATACTGCTGAGGGGGAGCAGTGGGCAAGAAGGAGAGGTCTGCTGCACCATATGTGGGTTAGCTCCTCTGTCTGGCCAGTGATCGAACTCATGCTGCAGTGGCTGGAGATAGCTTAATGATGCTGTGTCTTTAACCCCTGCACCACTAGGGAGGCCCCACCATCTTATTGTCTTTAGTGTCTTTTATACAATCAGAGGTAAAAGTACAACCTCTGACTTTTTTTTTTTTAAGATTTATTTATTTATACAAGCACTGGGTACAGTCAGAAGCGCGGGAGGGTGAGAGAATTCACCAGAGCCAGAGCAGGGAACAGAACAGGCAGACTGACGAAATACACTGTCGAGGGGAGTAGCAGGTACAGCAGGAGAGGTCTGCGCACCATGTTGGACCCTGGCTGGTGGCCAGGGAGCAAACCGGTGCTGCAGAGGCTGCAGGCAGCTTCGCAGCCCAGTGCTCAACTGCTGCGCCACCAGGGGAGGCCCCATCCTCTGACTTTTTAAGCATTCTTTTCAGATCAATAACTATATCCTAAACTGAATGTTTTAAGCTATTGAGTACATTTAGCTGGTCCTTTTATATCTCAATCATATTATTTCTCTAAATCCCACAAGTTTCTATCATGTTGGAAAAGGTATATAATTGTGACCACAGGATAAAATTCCTAATTGCCAAGTTTTATATATTCTTCGTACTTCCTCACTTCCTCTTCGTATTCTTTATTAAAAGTATGTCTGTATCATTAAACGTTGTTATCACAAGGTATTTTCAGATGTCTGAAATCATAAACTACAATAACTTTCTGTTGTATATCTCAGATTGTTTATAATCTCAGTCTTGCTACAATCTGCTTATAAATTTCAAAGAGATTCTTGATTTTCCAACTTCCCCTAGGATTTGCAACTTTGTCTAGAATGCTAGAATTTCTTTGTTCAAAATCACCAAATTGTTTACAAATTCAATGTCTTTAACATTATTAGGTTAACAAAGTTTGCTTTCACATTTTAAACAGAGGTTACCTGGAAGAAGCCTGCCAATTCAAACATAAGGAATCTAATGATTGCATGTGTGAGTCTGTGTGTTCTGAATTGGGGTAGTGTGACTAGTAATGTTGAAACTATTATTGAACTATAAAATATAAATAAAATCAAGCATCACAGATACAAAATGGTAACATTGAAAAGAGCGAGACCAGTTTTAGACAAGGAGAAAGACTATATATGTGTAAAATCATAGGATTTGCAAGAAAGAATTAAGAGAAACTTATAGATATTCTGAAATATTAGGAAGTGATCTTGAAATTTTAAAAGAAAGTCAAAGAACTGTATACCTGGAATAACCACATAGCACTTACGGCATAATAAGTTTATTTATTATTATGTCAGTATTTTCAGAGGACTATGTATATCATTGGGAGAACAAATATCATCTTATTTTTTTCTGTTTATTAATTCAACAAAACTCTGCAACCCTATCCAGTACTTAATACATAGTCATTGTATTAAACTGGGAAAGAACTTATAACTCTATTTAAATAATATTGTGCACAACTTCATTTTCAAGCTGAGGTTCTCAAAGGTTACATTTTAAGATTTATACTGTATCATTATAAATAGCCAGCATGGATAAATATAAAAGCTGAGAAGAATATTTGTACAAAATGTAATAGTTTCACATTGCACAGGCTAAATCTGTAAATGAATGTTTTCTCTCCAAAAAGAGGTGTATATCATTACTTGCTGAGGAAAAGGAGAAAAATGCTTTAAGCAGACACATGACTATCTACCTTCTCCAGCAAAGGAATATTAGATATTCAGTAAACAGATGTGAAGAATAATATAACATGTTTATTGATCTGACTTGGTCAGAGGTGTAGAAAGCATGATGGGATTAATGATGAAAAGTTCTTAATCTTCATTTAAAATATTATAATTTGATATATAGAGAGAACTTCTAAATTAGAGATAGAGATTTGGAAATATGACAAAATAATATTTTCTCTGACATTTTCTCTAGCCTCAAAGTGTCTCAATTTCCTCTATCTGTAAAATGGAAAAATTGATGTTTATGAGAATTAAATTGGACAACATGCAATATGTCAAATATAATATTTGACATATTAAGTATACAAGACTAGAAAGAAAATAGTCAAAAATTAGTTAATATATGATTATCATTGGTAACTAAGTACTTAATTGGGAAATAAGAACTATCTGAGTAACTTTTAAATGAGACAATGATGTATTCAGAGCCAATAATATATTCTTTGAGAGTCATATTAAAGAGTAATCTAGGGCATGACAAAAATGAGTTATATGTTTTATTTGAACAAAACCTAAAATGTCTTCATTTTATTTTACTCAACTAGGCAAAGGAAATGAAACAAAAATTATAATTAAGAAAAGATCAATTACATGTTCTGACAAAATATCTTAATTTATCTCATTTTGACATAATCTTACTAGTTTTATTTTAAGAAACACTGGCTTTTAACAGAAATCATATGTTTTTACTGTCCTAAAAATGGAGATAATAAGACTAGCCTTATATACAGTGGTGTGATTACAATCATTTAACAATCTGTTCTTAAAATGGCATTTTCTTGGTTCTATGATGGACAATTTTAAGCTACCAGTGTGATCCCAACTACCTCAAAAAAGATCTGAAACTTGAAAAATTGGTTCTCAAAAGATAATGTAACTTGGCTCCAGCATGCAACTGTCATACATATATTTATGATGTCTAATATTTTATACTTAAACAATCTGTACTTACATCACTTGACCACTCCCCCCAACATTAGTCTTTATGGAAATCATCTTATAGTTCCATTTATTTGTATATGTTATAGTTTAATGAGTGATGATTTGATAATGTAATTATCCTGAGGATTAGCAATAAATTGATATGAACTTATGGGAAAAAATGAAAGCCTTCCTATTCCAAATGAGAGCTCAGGTGGTGATACGTAGTTCAGATTCTTTCCTTGAAATTAATACTTTTGTTAAATTTTCATGGGGTGATAGTTTTGTAGACTTGTTCTTTAAAAGCAAAAAAAAAAAAAAAAAAAAAAAAAACGCAAAAGAACCCTTATTTTCCTTGTATTTCATAATCCATGGCTGAGAATAGAGGATAAAGTTAAATGGAATAGGATGAGACACTAAAGAAAAAAAAAAGGCATTTGTGTCACAAGAAAATTTCTGCTTCATGATTTAACAAAAACAAAATTTGAAACATTAAAAGTTCAGGACTCGGGCCTCCCCGGTGGCCAGCGGTTGAGCGCTGGGTTACAAAGCTGCCCGCGCCCTCTGTGGCGGCGGTTCTATCCCCGGCTGCTCCCCGGCCACCAGAGGAGGGTGCCACATGGCGCGCAGACCTCTCCTGCCGCCCGCTGCTCCCCTCAGCAGTGTACTTCAGTCCTTCTGCTTGCTCTGCTCCCCGCTCTGGCTCTGGTGAATTCTCTCACCCTCCCGTGCTTCTGACTGTACCTAGTGCTTGTATAAATAATAAATAAATAAATAAATAAATCTAAAAAAAAAAAATAAAAAAAAATAAAAGTTCAGGACTCTCTATCTAGTCTAGTTTCTCTGTTCCTAGCAGAGACTTGCAGGACTATATACTATGGGTAGTTTCTGGATTGTTTGCTTTTAAGTTTCAACTTCCTAATTTAAATGTAAAATGCCTTTCAAACATAAGGCATGACTCAAGACTGGCTTGAGGATACCTGAGAATTGAAAACAGGAGTTGAATTTTGCATCTTGGCACAGGGATACTGTTTCTTCCTCTGGTCCTTTACAAGTTGGCATTTAAAACATATTTGGGGCCTCGCTGGTGGCACGAGGAGTTGAGCACAGCACTGTGAAACTATCAGCAGACTCTGCAGCACAAATTCAATCCCCAACCAGGGTGCTATACACATGGTGCAGCAGACTTCTCCTGTCTCTCCCTCTGCTACCCCTCAACAGTGAATTTCAGTCAGTCTGCCTGTTCTGTTCCCTACTCTGTCTCTGGTGAATCCTCTCACCCCCACCCCTGTACTTCTGGCCGGTACCCCAGTTCTTGTATACATAAATAAATCTTTTTTTAAAAAGTGGCATATTGGGGCAAACCATGAAGCACACCTTCTGTTTTCTAATAACAAAAATCCAGTTCTTCCAAGAGGTTTGAGTTTCCAGAGTAACTGAGAAGATTGGCCAACAAACCATTTAACCTTGGGCAAATAATACTGCTTCATGTCTGCCACTTCTGGTTAATAGTGAATTCACAATGTGTGTGCTGCCTCCTAAAGTGGCTCCTATCTTGTTTTTCTTGAATTGTTATAACTCATTATACAGTTATTCAATCTATCCATGGCTGGATAGATCATTTTATCCTAGAACTATTTGTCAATCAAGCAGAAGGAAATTCCACAGAATTAGAAATTTAACATAATTTTAATATATAAGCATTATGAATCCTATTCTACAAATTTAAACAATCAATAAATATCCTTTTCAATTTTTTAGCTCAATTTAATATGAACTTGACTTCCTACTAGGTTTGTATTAGAAAGTCTTCCAGAAATTGAGTTAAACTTGAAAATAGGACTTTTAAATCTCTGTGATTAATACCATTGTACTTCTCACTGATCAACCATGAGTGACTCCTTGGGGCCTGATGACAACCCTGCTCTTTGTTTCATATACTATATGGAAAATTTTATAGTCTGAGTATCTTAGTGACTATATTATATCTACTTTATGCTTACTGTAGAACTAGTCTCTATACAATCTTTCTATTTTCTTGGTCCAAGACATCAAGGAGTCTTTTTTCCAGTTTCCAACTTGTTAACCTTGATTCATAGTCATATTTTCCTCTCCCTTTTAATCTCTCTCTCTCTCCTCCTTGTATCCCCCAACTTTATACCTCTAGAAATATTTCATTTCTGTACTCTGTGCCTTAGCATAACTGCCATCATAAGCAGATGGTCTAAAAATTACATGGGAAGAAAAGAAATAACTCACAAACAACTTATTTTGAACTATAACTAAATGTTATAATCTAAATTTTTATGTTCCCCTAAAATCATATATTGATATTCTAACCCTCAAAGGTGATAATGTTAAAAGCTAGAGCCTTTTGGAAGCACTAAGAGGTGGGACCTTTGGAAAGTGATTAGGTAATGAGAGTGAAGCCCTCATGAATGGAATTAATGTTCTTATAAAAGAGGTTACAGAACTCTATTCCCTTCCATCAAGAAAGGATAAAACAGAATGTTTGAAAGCTGGAGAGAGCCTTCACTCAACCACCTTCCAGTTGCCAGAACTGAGTAAAACCTTTCTATTTATAAAATAGCCATTCTGTGATGTTTTATTACAGTAACTCAAACAGACTAACACTCTAGATTTTCTTTAGGCAAAGGAATAAAAAAGAACATAGAATTGCTTGTAGATAGTGCACTTGAACACTTATGTGAATAGATGGATAGATGGGCATATAGATCTTAAAACAACATTAATATCTCATTAAACTTCATGCCACTATCAACTTCTCATATGTAATCTACTGTAGCTAATCTTATCTATAGAGGAGGTAAATAAATAATGACAATGGGTATTATGAAAAAGGAAATAAATTAAGATTGGGAGAACGTTTCATGAACCTCTAAATCATGTTTATATATTAAAATTAAGGCATAGTAAAAATGCAGCAAGCAATACAAAGTCCCAGGAAAAAGCAATTTAAGTTCCTTTCAGTGGTTCTCAAATTTTTAGGTCTCAGGAGTTCTTTAAAACTTTAAAAATGATTGAGGATCACAAAGGTATCCCCGAAATTTCTCTTAGAAGCTATACCTATGGATATTTACATATTAGACATTAGAACTGAGAAAGATTTTAATTAACTTCTTCTTTTTAAAAAATATTTACTTAGGGCCTCCCTTGTGTTGCAAGGGGCTAAGCACTGCACTGTGAAGTGATCCCCAGCCGGCCAGGGAGCAACCCACACGGCGAGGCAGACCTCTCCTGACTCGCCTGCTGCTCCCCTCAGCAATATACTTTAGTCAGTCTGCCGTTTTTGTTCCCCACTCTGTCTCTGGTGAATCCTCTCTCCCTCTGCGTCCCTGGCCTGTGACCCCACACTTGTGTGCATAGGTAGATCTTTAAAAAAAAAAAAAAAAAGCTAAAGCTGTGAAGTTATTTAAAAAAAAAATATTCATACAAGAGCTAGGGTGAAGGCCAGAAGTGTGGGGGATGAGACAATTTACGAGAGACAGAGTGGGGAGCAGAACAGGCAGATTGAATGAGATACACTTCTAAAGGGCACAGTGGGCAAGACAGGAGAGGTCTGCTGTGCCATGTGGGTTATCTCCCTGGTCAGGGATCGAACTCATGCTGCAGTAGTTGCTGATAGCTTCATAGTGCTGAGACTTAAGCCCTTGAGCCACTAGGGAGGCCCTTAATTAACTTTTTCAAAATAACAGTACAATGCCCATTATACTTAACATATTTTTTCTGGGTGAAGATAGATATTTCACAAAATAAAGAAGATAAGAGTGGCATGATATTAAATTTTCCAATCTCTATAATTCCTTAATGTCTGGTATAAGAGAAAACTTCAGCCTTTGTTCAAGCTGTTACAATATTACATATATGTAAACTTCTAAAATTTTCACTACACACTTGTAAAAGAGTGATAGCAAAAAGGACAAAGAGAATCTTAGAACTGCTGTGAAAAATTTTTGACCTCACCAAACTTCACAGAGCAGTTCAGAGAAATCAGGAACTCAGGGCCATATTTAGAAGTTCACTGCTTTAAAAATCAGGAAAAGACTATGAGTATCAGTAAAGGTAAAAAGGTGGTTACCTCTGTGTGGGTTGCACTACAGATTGCAAGAAATTAGACTCACAACTAGAACTTTCTTCTGTTTATTATGGAAAGAAGCAGATTTCCAAAGAAGTAGTTCTTTGCCTAAGTTTACATTTACTTTCACATAGCTTTTACTCTCACGTTTTCTCCCTTGAAATCCCTGTCTATTACAATTTGAAAGATTTAAATGCTTCCACACTTATTAAATAGCATTATATCACTGACACCATTCATTTCTTTGAGCTTGACTGAATTTCCAATCTTGACAGCAAGTCATCATAGAGCATTCACAATCAGCATTGTTACCTAAACTGTGACAGGAAAATTTAATGATAGTTTAGTAGGAACACTTAAAGGTAAGTGTGGGGATTTGATGGGAAGACTAATGACTTCTACGGAGATTTGAATAGATGGTTTTACTAAAAATAATTATTCACAGTGAATTTGTAAAAGATGTTATAGTACTTATCTTTAACAGGGCGGAATGAACACAAAAGGTGTCAGTCTGGTGTATCCAATTTGGAATTTAAAGCAGGAACTCAAAAATTCTCAGAAATTAAAAAAAAAAAAACAGCAAACCATTTTTAAAAGTAACCAATGGCTACAGAGACAAACATAATTCCCATCATTGGAAAAAGGCATCATTTATTTCAATAATTGTTAAACATGACAAGATGAGCTATATTAACCCTAAAATAGATGACAGTGTTGCAACTTCTGTTGGAGTGAACTCTCAAATAAAAATTTAAAAATTGGGAAATAAATAGAAGCAACTAATAAACAAGTCCTCATTCCTCACAACTTCTGAAAATAATAGTTTCAAAGTAGCTTCCTTG
Source organism: Talpa occidentalis (assembly GCF_014898055.3). NCBI lineage: Eukaryota > Metazoa > Chordata > Mammalia > Eulipotyphla > Talpidae > Talpa > Talpa occidentalis. The sequence continues at coordinate 51,488,649 of NW_023605305.1, forward strand.
AGTGCTTGTGATTCATGTCTTCATTCAAATTACACTGATTTCCATTATTTTTAAGTGAGAGATATAAAGATCTCTATTGCATCCATAATACCAAGAAAAGATATGCAATAAGTAATTAATAAACATTTTTAATAACTAGAGGATAAATAAAATACAACAAAGTTCATATCCTCTAGTAGAAGTGGGATAGGAAAAGACACAAAATATGTACAATTGTGTAAATGGAGTCCTTAGAAGCAGAGAAAATAGGGCTTCCCTCGTGGTGCAAGGGGTTAATTCTCAGCACTATGAAGCTAGGGCAGCCACTGCAGCATGAGTTCAATGGCCTCCCACATGGTGCAGCAGATCCCTCCTATTTTGCCTGCTGGTCCCCTCAGCAGTGTATTTCACTCAATCTGCCTGTTCTGCTCCTTGCTCTGTCTCTGGTGAAACCTCTTACCCTCCCGTGTCTCTGGCATACACCTCAGCTCTTGTATGAATAAATAAATCTTAAAAAAATGTTTTTAAAAAAGCAGAGGAAATAGAATAGGTAAATTTGTGTTGGAGGAAAGTAGTACAGAAAGAGTAGTACAGAGAGTAGTAACATATGCAGGAAATATCATATATACACACACACACACACACACATTGTTTTTTTAGTGTGATTTGGTTGGAAAATACAGAGATTTGAAAATAGAAATGTTGACAAAAGCCAGCTATGATCAGAGTAGAAATGCACTGTAAAAATGTATGCAATGATTCCAGGTATGTGTTAGAAAAATGATTCAGATTACTATGAAGGGAGAATCGAAGTTGAGATAATTAGTAATAGTGACACTAATTTATTTACTTTTGCTCCTAGTTACCCCAAATTCCTTTGCTTATAATTCCAAGGACAGCCAGAGAAATAGTTCTGCTACTTACCATGACATCAAAGGTGTATATATCTGACCTAGTTTTGAATCATCAGTGGTTCTTACTGGCGTTAAAAACATGCACGTGTATTTTTTCCATAGCCCCATGTATGTCACACTGGATCTTGAGTTTTCTTGCTTTTATAATCATCAAAATTATTGCTCTTACCCAAGTTAACTTTGAATTAAACATTTCATGCTCTTGCCAAAACATGACCAACACACTCTGTTCTTTATTTCTGTTACTGTAAGAGGCTGAAAATGTTTATACCCGAGACTGTTCTCCTCATGCTCTATACACACTTAGTCACCAAGTCCCACAAGTCTATATGTATGCTTGTATTCAATGTCACTTTAATAATTCAAACCTTTTAGCTCACTTATTTCTACTACTTCATTTTAATGAACTCTTTATTTTGTTGACCTTTTCTAATGTATTCTCACTGTCAGCAGGAAGAATATTCTAAACCCGTCAGTACCTAAATTGTGGAACAAAAAAATTAGCATTAGTGTCACCAAGGGCATATTAGTGTCACTAATACTGTTAGAAATTCAGAATCTCAGGCAATTTATAGTCTCAGAACTATTTTAATATAGGAAGACTTAGGGCCTCCCTGGAGGAGCAGGGTTAAGACACAGCACAATGAAGATATCCGCAGCCACTGCAGCAAGAGTTTGATCCTCGGCCAGGGAGGTGACTCACATGGCACAGCAGACCTCTCCTGTCTCTCCCTCAGCAGTGTATTTCAGTAGATCCACCTGTTCTGCTCCCCAATTTGTCTCTGGTGAATCTTCTCACCCCCCACATATCTGGCCTGCACCCCAGTTCTTGTATGCATAAATAAATAAATCTTTAAAAAACTATAGGTAGATTTAGAATCCTGCATCCTCAAAAAGTTTACAAATAGGTTAAATCCAATGCAAAGACCATCATTTTGGAGCTCTTGTGGGTGGGAAAGAAGTGATTGTTTTATTATTATGTAACCTGACTGTTTTGTTTGAACATATATACACAGTAAGAGAGAGAAGCCTTGACTAAAGAAAAGTTAAAATAGATAAATTTTACCTGGATGAACATTAACATATTTACCAAACTTATTAGTTCCAAGTATGATTTTGATGAAATGGAATGTCAAGTTATAAGATTCTGATGAGCAGAATCCACTTTTTTTAAAAAAATAACTTATAATTAGTCCTTTCCATAGTTTCCAAGGTCATATTTTACAAGTGTCATGAGAATTCATGTTTATGTCTCTTTCCTGGTAGATTGGTGAAGGAAATTCTGTGGGGACTACACCTGGGGGTGTGGGAGAGCAAACATTGTTTAAAAATGAACAATGATGTAAAAAATATATAAATAAAAATAAAATTAAAAAAACCAAAAAATAAAAAACTCTAAAAAATAAAATATAAAAAATAAAATAATATGTAAAGTAGAAACTTTACACATCTTCTAATACCTGGAAATAGAATTTTAGGAATCTAGATAGTATTCAATCAGTAGTAGTTGAGTGAAATATGTGAATTTACCCTTATTTCTTTCTTTTGTGATTGTGTCTGAAAATGCACAAAAAGGGATGCAAAAAGGGATATATTATGTATATCCCTTGTCCTGAGTATCTAAAATTTCACAATGTTACATCAACTAGAATTACACAGATTTACTATTTGCTTCTGAATTTTGTTTTTCAGATGGACTTAATGAGTCCCCATTCACAGAAAGCGCTATACAGTTCATATAAAAAATAATTTTATTTAAGAGACTTGTAAACTAATGGATAAAGTCAATGTGATAAACTATTCAGTGATGTCTTTATTTCAAAGATCAGAAGCTGTATTAGTTGTACTGTAATAGTGATCAATCACACTGTATACTTATTTCATAAGGAAAGAGTTACATAATATTAATGGGTTTGTGTGTTATGAGGAAAGCATATTATAACTTGTTATATACAAGGAAACATGATTTGACTAGCAGTGTAAGCCAATGTTCAGGAGAATGGCACTTTAAATGGAGTTTTTACTATATTACTGGTTTCATTTGCATTTAGAAAAAAATTCCCAACATTTTAAATATAGTTTATCTCATTTGCATTGTAATAAATCTTGTTTCCAATAACAAGGAATTACGTACACTTTGGGCATTCATGAATAATAATTTAATATAAATAGATGTAAAATATCGAGGCTTAGTCATCATTTATCCTGAATGGGAGCATTTAGGCAGGCAACCTCAAAAATTAGTCTTTGAAGGACCGAACCATATTATATATACTAAAACTTTGTTTTGTTGTGCATTTTGCATCTTTGATAACAAGGATAAAGTTTGCCTTGAAAATTTGGCAATTTGGGCCTCCCCTGGTGGCTCAGGCGGTTGAGTGCAGCATGGTGAAGTTGTCCGCAGCCTCTGCAGCATGAGTTTGATCCCCAGGCAGGGAGCTACCCCCATGGCACCGCAGACCTCTCCTGTCTTGCCCACTGCTCCCCTCAGCAGTGTATTTCATCAGTCTGCCTGTTCTGTTCCCCACTCTGTCTCTGGTGAATCCTCTCACCCTCCTGCATATCTGGCCTGTACCCCGGTTTTTGTATGCATGAATAAATAAATCTTAAAAAAAAAAGTTGGCAATTTATTTTTGGTAAAATATACACTATGCAAAAATGCTATAAAAAGAATGTGCTATCTGGTCTTTTGGGGGCAATATACACATACAAGTGATGATTGTCCTGTATTACAGGTCAGGTTGGTAAACTTGGTTTTTGCATGATGTTTAATTCCAGGCTGCAGATGACACCTACTTTGTACAGTTTTCAGTAGAAGTACAAAATTGCTTTATTGGCAAACACATTTGGACAAGAAGATGTTTGCAGTGCAAAGTTTCTCTCACTTAGATCCTAATAGAATGTTATGCCTTAAATCCATATTGACTTTGCTAATGTTGAAAAAGTGCTGTATTAAATAACTTATGAGCTTGTTTGCATAAGTTAAATCATTAACTTCTTTTCCAGGAAGCAGATCTATAATTACAAATGACTCATGTATTTTCCATTTCTTACAACATCCAAGGGAAGTAGCAAAGATCCATACCAAAAAGAGAGAACTGTATCAACTTATGTTTCTTCAAATATCATTAGATAATTATGGCATAGCAGAAATCATATTGGCACTACTATTTGACAGTCCCTTGCTGGTAATATATTTGTGTTGCTTGCTAAATTTAGCAAACAACACCATCTCTCTGAACTTTCATTTTTCAATCAGTACAAGGGAATTATGAGTAATTATTTTGTAAGATTATTCTGAGGATCATGTATGTAAAATAGATCACATGTTTTGAATACTAATAAAGAAAAACTTACAATAGGCATTTGTGTATTTTTTTTTTTTGAGACGATGTTGGTTTACATCATTGCTTATATTTTGGGAGTATAGGATTCCTCTTTCAGGTGTTATTATCACAGTGCACCCACAACCAAAGCGCTGGTCCTAGTCCACTATCACATTCAATTGTGCTCCTTCTCCTCTTTTTTCTTCTCCCTCCACCCCCCAAGTCTCACTTATATATTCAGCTTTCAAGGTTAGTTTTTAAGTTTGGCTTTATCTGACTCTTGTTTGGTGTCTCTATATTCCACTGAGTAAGCTAGCTTTATATCTAACATTCCATTGTAGTTTTTATCAATGGTAGGATTTTGAAATTGATTAACCAAATATTAGTAAATAAATAAATTAGGCATTTTTTAACAATGCAATTTCTCCCATGGCATTTCCATCATTGTATGATAAAATGATCACATTGTGCTACAGTTTGTTTCTATTTCAGACCCTCTATAGATTATAAAAATCTAATTTTCTGTTGTATTTGTTGCTGTGTCATCAGAATTTAGCATATGTCTTAGCACAAAATAGTAAGTAGGATTGTCTGTACAGACAATTCTGTTTCTTTAGTTTTATCATCAGGATCTGGTAAAAAAATATGTAAAGTAAAAGAGGGAAAACAAAACAAATACTGTTTGAAAAATGTCATTAACTGGCCAGCTACAAGTATGGCTGATGTACTCCATATTTAGCAGAATTACAGTGCTTCCATTGGAATTACTCAAGAAAGGAAAGAAGACTTGCTAATGCATTAGGTGAGAGCACTTATTTGGTATCCTGATATGTCCAATACTGTCACTCTGGTGTGTTCCTGGAGCAATGAGGGAGTTTCACAGTGCAGATGATTTGTATAGGATCTCCACTGTCCTAGACTTCATGCCACTGTGGGGAGGAATGAAAAGAGCCCCAGAGGTCTGTATGCTTCTGACAACTTCCACACCAACCCTTTCCTTAAACAATGTCAACTACCTCTAAAACCATCTCTAAGAATAATATTAAATTCTCTTATTGGCCTTTATGTCAGACCCATCAAATTATCCAAAATCACAAACATGTTCTATATATCACTCTTTATTCTGCAAAAGTGTTGAAAAAAATCTCCTGGCAATCTTCGGTTCCTGACATCTTTCCACTGTACTTTTTTTTAAAGATTAATTTATTTATGCATACAAGAACTGGGGTACAGGCCAGAGGCGTGGGGGGTGGGAGGATCCACCAGAGACAAAGTGGGGAACAGAATAGGAAAATTGACTGAAATACATTGCTGAGGGGAGCAGCAGGGAGTCAGGAGAGGTCTGCTGGGCCATATGGGTTTCTCCCTGGCCAGGGATCGAACTCGTGCTGCAGTGGCTGCGGATTGCTTCATAGGTTGCGTCATAACCCCTGAGCCACCAGAGAGGCCCTCCAATGTATTTTCTGGAACTAATTAACAGCAGTAAAACTTTGAACTTTCTTCAAAATCTTGTTGTCAAAGAAATTCTGACTATTTTTGTACCCTTATCTCCATATGGTGAGACTTGAGGTAACATAGGTGACTTTCTTGTTCCTCACATTCATATCCAGAGCATTCTCCCAAACCCTTCCTTAAAATATAAAAAAAATTCAATCAAATTAAACCACTCTCTTCTATTTTGTAATCTTCCAAAGTCCCCTTAATCACAACTTGATTCCTTGAAGATTCCAAATTCTGACTTTTTACTACCTCCGTGATATCTAAGAATTTTCAACAATTCCCATACACAGATAGATTCTATTCCAATACTTTAAAATTTCAGTCACCTTGGTCTCTGTGCTTTCAATGATCTTATCTACCTCCCTTATCAATTTATTCTTATATTCAGACCATCAAACTACTTCACACTCACCCTTAGTGTAATCTCAATTTTAAGCCCCATAATTTCTGATCATGACTTCTTAATAGTTCACCCTCCCAAGTACTTTAATTCCAATATTTCTTTCACATCACACAACCTTATTAACTGCTTTTTCAACCTTCTCTCTTTTTACTTTTCTCTTTTCCAGCTTGAAGAAAGATTAATTACTGTAATTCCTTTTAGGCAACCTTATTTCCCTAGGTTCCCCCTTTTTGTTTTGTTATTTGCTACTTATTTTTCACCTGTCAAAATCATAGCCCTAAATAATAATAATAATAATAATAATAATGACTATTCTCAATTGAAATCATAACCACAAACCTCAAGTGGATCTTTAATGATGTGAGCAATCATATTGTCTTCCCCTCTTTCAGTCTCTCCCGCTCTATGACTTCAATTTTGTTAAGTTTTCCAGTCTCATCAAAACTGCAGGCTCCTCCTCAAATATCAAAATCATTTGATGACCTGTGTCTTTCAAAGTTGTAAAAGAGAGGTCAGGAATGATCTTCCATGAGCTCCTCATGTACATATACCTACACACACACCTATGGTGATTCTCCAAATTCATTCTGCTTATTGGAGCTAAGCTGTGTTTGCTATATTTTTAAACATTTATTTATTTATGCATGCAAGAACTGGGGTACAGGCCAGAGGTGTGGGAGGGTAAAAGGATTCACCAGAGACAGAGTGGGGAGCAGAACAGGCGAAATGACTGAGGGGAGCAGCAGGCAAGACAGGAGAGATCTGCCGGGCCTTGTGGGTCACCTTCCTGGTGGGGATGGAACGCCGTGCTGCAGTGGCTGCAGATAGTTTTATTGTGCTGAGCCTTAACCCCTTGCGCCACCAGGGAGGCCCCTGTCTTTGCTCTTAAGTAAAGCCAAACCCTCTTCATGTGCACTAGATTGTGTCTTCTAATGCCTTTTAAAATATATACTTTCAGCAATTTTTTATTTTTTTTATTTTATATATTATTTACATCATTTTTTTATTTTTGCACAATGTATGCATTTTCATTTTGGTTATATTCCCTATACAATTACCACCCCCCTTATTTTGTCCATAATCCCTCCTTCCTTCCCCCACCCCCCAGCACTGTGTCTCTTATTTATAGTTGCTTGTTGATTTTGATTTTGATTTTATTATAATTAGTCTTTTTCCTGTTCTCTTATTTAGGTTTTCTAAATTTCTGCTATGAATGAGGCCATCCAATATTTTTTTTTTTCTTTTTGGCTTATTTCCTGAGCATGATCCCTTCCAACTCCATCCATGCTGTTACAAATTGCATGAGTTTATCTTTTTTGATTGCTGAGTAATATTCCATTGTGTATATGTACCACATCTTCTAGATCCAGTCATCTATTTTTGGGTATTTGTTTCCATAGCTTAGCTATTTTAAATAGTGCTGCTATAAACATAGGGATGCAGGTGCCCTTTTGAATTAATGATTCTGTGTCTTTGGGTAAATCCCTAGGAGTGGAATTGCTACTTCCAGCAATTCTTTCCCTTGTTTTGGACCATCATTTTTTTTTTTTTTTAATTTTCAACTGGAACACACATATCAACACATGTTTAATTTCCCTGATTAAAAAAATTAAAAACCATCTTAACCCTACCATTTTATTTAGTTAATGCTCCATTTCTCAGCTTCCATATACAGTGAAACATGCTTTGTTTCTTCTGTTTCCATTTTTTAATAAAGTCTTAAAATTAGATATTAATACAGCAAAATATACAAGAAATGTATGACTAAAAGAATGATTTTAATACTGGCTTTAAATACCACCCACGTCAGGGACTAGAATTTGTCAAACACTCTAAAGTTCTCCAGACTAGCCTCTCAATCACAAAATCACCTCTTTATTGCCATAATCTCATGAAATGATTTTATCATCATTATTTTGTAAGAAACTTATAAGAGAAATTTTGCCTCTGAAACGTTTAAGTGAACAAGGAAGTATTATTAATTACATGCACATTGTTGTACCAAAGGCATCTGAACTTTTCCTCTTGAATGACTCAAACTCTATGCATATTAAGCAGCATATTCTCATTTCCTCCAGTGTCTGGCAACCACTATTTTACATGCTGTTCCTATTAGCTGGACTACTTTCTTTTTCTTTTTAAGATTTATTTATTCATGCATACAAGAACTGGGGTATAAGCCAGAGGTGCAGGGGGTGAGAGGATTCTCCAGAGACAGAGTGGGGAGCAGAACAGGCAGATCTACTGAAATACACTGCTGAGGGGAGCAGTGGGAAAGGAAGGAAAGGTCGGCTGTGACAGTGGATTGCTCTCTGACCAGCAGGGGGTCGAACTCATACTGCAGTGGCTGGTGATAGCTTGATAGCACTGTCTTTAACACCTGTACCACCAGGGAGGCCCTGGACTACTTTATTTTAAATGGTGGTATCACTTAGACTGTCTCCTTCTGTTTCTTCATGTTTTACTTAGAATAACATCCTTAAGGTTCATCTATGTTGTAACATATAGGAGAAATTATTTCTAAACGCTGAAGCATATTACATTGTATGTATATACTACGTTTCCATCCACTGAATATACACTACTTTTATACTATATATATATATATATACTACTATATATACTATGTTTCCATCCACTGAAAGACATTTTTTTCCTACCTCTTTGGGTATTGAAGATAATTTTGTTTTCAATTCTTTTGGATAAATATCCAGAGGTGAGATAACTTGGGTCATATGGTAGGTAGTTCTATTTTTAATTTTCTGAGGGGCCACTACACTATATTCCATACTGGTCACACTTTTTCAAGAATTCCAGAAATTTTTGCACTTTCATTTTTTGAACTTTCTCCCCAGCATTTGCCATTTTGTTTGCTTTTGTTTGTTTGTTTTTGATAATGCCCTTACTAGATTGTGTGAAGTAACATCTTATTGTGACTTTGAATAATTAGTGATGTTAAGCATAAAAGTGTTAAGCATTTCTATGTCTTCTTTAGAGAAATGTCTACTTAAATCAACTGTTCATTCTCTAATTGGGTTATTGGGGGAGGGAATTGGTTATTGTTGTTACCAAGTGTAGGAGTTCATCATACATTTTGCTTATTATCTCTTTATCAGATATAGTTTGAAAATATTTTCTCATTCTGTATATTGCCATTTTACTGTGTGTATTTTTCCTTTGCTGCCCAGAAGCTTTTATAAATTTGATGAAGTTCCATTGTTTAGTTTTGTTTTGTTATCTATCCTTTTGGAGTTAAATCTCATAAGTATATGCCAAGATATTACCCTATTTTTTCCTACAAGTTTTTTTTTTAATTAATTAATTTATTTATACAAGCACTGGGTACAGTCAGAAGTCGGGAGGGTGAGAGAATTCACCAGAGCCAGAGCGGAGAGCAGAACAGGCAGACAGATGAAGTACACTGCTGAGGGGAGCAGCGGGCAGCAGGAGAGGTCTGCACGCCATGTGGGACCCTCGCCCGGCGACCGGGGATCGAACCCATCTAACCCGTGCAGCAGAGGCTGCCGGCAGCTTCGCAACCCAGCGCTCAACCGCTGCACCACCTGGGAGGCCCCCTATAAGTTTTTTAATTTACATTCTTACGTTTAACTCTGATTTCTGGCTATTTTAGAGTGCAATAAACCTAGGCATAGACTATCAGCTTCTGTGATGCTTCATCTACCTATTAACTTTAACACTCTAACTTATTGGCTGAGTAGTGTTTACCATAAAAAAATCTAAGGAGTTCAGAACTTCCATTCTGGATATTAAAAATAGCAGAGATAGAATTCAACCGCCACGTAAAACACTGATAAAATGAGACAAAATAAAAGAAACAATAGTTTTCACACACCAGATGAGACGCAAAGCAGGGCAGTGACATCTAAGAGAAAGGAAATAGTGAAAGGATGATTGCCTTTCTTATAGTCTGCTGAGAATTTCCTGGATATAATGGAGGGAAGAAGAATCCTAAAAGATATCAGCAGTTCTGCTGAAATGAAGAACCAGAGTTCAAATATCTGGAAAAACAGTGTCTAGACATTTTTGGGCAAAATACTGCAAAGAAATAAACCACATAAGGTTAGAGATATATAAGTGTCCCTTTGAGTCTAAGTCAAAGTTTATCAGCTTGTGTGTGTGAGGAATATACCTAGATCAGAAAAAGAGCAACCAGAAAAAAGAAGGTGGAGTTTTTAAGTACAATTATTATTTTATATTCCTACCCACTAAGGAGAAAGACTTCTTAATCCATAAAAAAATTGATTACAGTTCTTAGAAACTGTATTGACTGGTTCACAGTAGTGGGGCTAGAAGGCTTATCACCATGGCTGTCAAAACAAAGTTCAAAACTAAGTCTCAAAGGAACAAACCTATTTTGGAACATAGAACTGTGTCCCAGAATGAAGCCCAAAAATATTTTAAGCAAATCCAACCCACACAAATCCAACACACAAAATACAAAATACACTACAACCAATTAAAAATATTAACATGCAAAGAAAGAAGAAAATATGACACTTAACAGGGAAAATATATACGTTCAAAAAGAAAATCATGAGTATAAGGAAGAAAGAAATGGAAGGTAACAAAGAGACTCAAATCAAACTTAAATACACATGTGAAAGTAACAGCAGGTTAATTACTAGAAAAGTGAATATTGGATTTGAATACAGACTAGTAGAAACTACACAAAATGAAGTACAGAGAGAAGAAAGAAAATACTTAAAATGTCATCAATGATTTATAGAAAATATTAGCACTCTAAAACACAGGGAAGTTTTACAATTTATAGTTGTATTCCTCAGTAAATAAAGGAATGCCCACTTGTTCCTTCTACAATGGTCAGTATTATTGTAATGGGACTTACCTTTCCATTACTGAGGCTCTACATGGTCATATCTTAAGAGGAATAACTCTGTTGGAAAGGTTGGCATGCCATTCAGGATAAATAAAAGAATAGCTAGAACATTAATGTCTACTTTACTCTACTTCAAGAATTTCTGAGTGAATTTGCAATGCCAGAATAAGTAATCTTATTTCTTATTTAACTTCCATAAGAAACCCAATTGCTTCAAAATTAAGCAATATGCTTTTAAAGGAGTACTTTTTCAACTGTGAAATGCATTGAATTTTGGCAGTTTTAATTTCACTTCTTTGTGCTTTAGTTATTACCCTAGTTTCTTTCAGTGAGTTTCACTATGTGTCATTCTCAAAATCATTTTCTCCCACTGACTTTGAAAATATTAGGCATTCTAAACAATGTTTAAATGAGAATCTATGCACCCTTGATGCACAGTAACTATACTCTTTAAATAGTTAATATTCCTACTGAGCCTCTAATAACCCCTGTAAGAGTTAACTTTCTGCACATACTATACAAGATCAATGTAGGGTCTCTTACCCATTAAAAATAATCAAAGTTTTTTTTTTAATTCACCTTGAATTTCCAAGCAAATTTTATATATCTTCAACGTCTAACACACCAAGATGCATTAATAATAAAAGTATTTCATATAAAAATCACTCCCTTTCTGTTCCTTAATCCATGGATTTTGTTGCTAAATCTCTTCATTACTAAATTAATGTTTATTTTTGCCAATATCCAAAATTCTACATAAACACCATCAGTGATGTTGTTTCATTGATACCCGTTAAACTCTTTAGAAGTTATGTTCATACCACCAAATAATAAAATTATTCACTCAATTAATATGCTATAATGTATTTTAACTTTTTAAAATGCATTGCCAGAGTTTTATAACTGCATTTTAATTTATCCTTTTTCTCTCAGTTATAGAGAAATGCCTTACTATCCTTTCTCACAATATAAGTAGCAGTATAACAGCTCATAAGAAATAAACAAATCAAAAACATAACATGTTTTTAATCTACTAGTCTCTCTCCTCTTCTACAATCCAGGCATCTCAGGCTAAAAGAACATATAACTGCATTAAAGCCTTAATTTTTATTGTTTTTGCAACATGTTTTTTCTTCAGAAAACAGTGATTTCCCTCAGCTTTTGAGATTGTTTCCAAAATATGCAAATCTGTCAAAGAACAATGCAGAATGCATTGATGCTATTATATTGATAAATCTTTCTATACCAGAGGACAAGACAGAGCCTATGATTGTCAAGATACCAAAAAAAAAAAAACAAAAAAAAAAAAACCAAGCAAACAAACAGAACCATTAGAATCTCTCTCTATCATGTCTCTGTTGTCTCTACCTCTTTATTTCTATCCCTTATCTAACCCTATCTATCTATTTATCTATCTATCTATCATCACTCATCTATCTATCACCTACTAATCATGTATCTATCTACAAACAAATCTATTTAAAGGAAGCTGCTCCTCTGATTATGGAGAATGAGGAAGCCCACGCTTTGCAATCTAAAGCTGAGAACCCAGGAGACACTATGCTGTATTTCTAGTTTTAGTCTGAAAGTTCATAAACTAAAAGAACCAGTGTTGTATGTTCTAGTGTAAATACAAGAGAATACCAAAGTTGCAATTAGAAAATAATCAGGTAGAGAGAGTTAATTGTTCCTTATTACACCTTTAGTTCTACTCAGGCCTCCCAGCAGATTTAATGAGGCACACCCACGTGGGAGGGCAATGTGCTTCTCATTCTACCAGCTGCAGTGTTAATCTCATACAGATACACCATCACAGACAAATGCAGGATAATATTTTACTAAATACTTGTGCACTCCATGCCTGAGACAAGCTGACACCTAAAATTAGTAATCATAGATAACATTAAGGAAGAAAATATTATCAACCTAGGACCCTAGGACCTTTGAATCTATTTTTTAAACATCGAAATTTTTTTGTACTCACCTTGAATCTTCTAATTTCTATGGTCTCTTGGTCATAACTCAGGAATAAAATTAGAAGACAATGTATTACCTTATAAATGCTTCCTTTTCTAGGATATTTAATGTAAATTCCATTCTTAATAGATTTTAGGCCAAATAACTAGGATGTAATTGCCAACCTCATAGAGCCATTATAAGTTTCAAATTAGTTAACATTTTTCTCCATAAACTTGCTAAAATATATTTTAATTTGTTGTTTTTATTTGAGAATCAAATACTTTTATGTTCATTAAAATGGGAGCCTGATTAAGATTATCCATTACCCTACAACTAAGCACAATACAATGAATTATAGTTCTTAAAAATGTAGTTCAGTCTAACTTTTGATAAATTAGATGACCTATTAGAGTTACCTATGGCATCAAATAACCTCATTAAGATACTGTACAACAATTTCTGTGTTAATATACTCTGAAGTAACCCCCCAGAGCAAGAAAAGGAGAAGCTTGAACTTACTATAATTAAAGAGGATATAATTAGACAATGGGTAACCTATAAGCAAAGAAATCTTCAGGCCTGGGCTGGCTTCTGATTAATTATACAAGTAATTTTCCAACATACCCCCTACTAGAACTGCCTAATCATGTCTACTAGTAAGGGATATTATCAAAACACTTAACACATCCATATTAGATTTTAAATCATGATGTATTCCTTGGGCAGTCAAAACTATAGGGTATTAATCTCAGCATAAAGCATACTTCTATAGTGGCTTTGAATTTGATAATCATGTAAATACTGAAGAACACAGAGGTCATAGGTCTAGAAAAGTTAGACTCATGGTGTATGGTCAGCTTTTTAATGTTTCTAAAAATATGTGGCTAATGAATATTAGCTAAGCACATATCTGAACATTTTAATTTATATTCGACTTTGAAATGTTGTAGAAATATTCTGATACTTAAATAATGTATTTACTTATAAAGTAAATTTCAGTATCATCACTTGTTCTACTTAATTATGATTTATTTTTTTCTTTTTAGTGTGTTCACATGAAATGTGCTGTCTCAGGAGATATGTTATTGTTGTTTTGGCATCTTTTCCTCCACTAGATTAAAAGCTCCTACCTGATTGAGATTACGCTATTTGATATTCCTGACTCATTAGCTTATTGGGTGATTCTAAAAGAAGGAATTCTCTGAATAAGTTGGACAACAATTTTCTTTAAATGGAGAGAATAAATGAAATAGTTTTATAGAGCAGACCAGGTTACAGATTTCAAAGGATCAGAATACTTCAAAGTTTGAAGGTAACATTCTTCGAATAGTGTTCTACAAAAAACACCTGGTGTCCTCAAAATATAAATTGTTGTTCTGCTAATAAATGCTTTCTGGCCAAAGCTTGGAATTGAAAAACATTATGTAACTTGCCTTCAGGTATTCCTGCAAATAATTAAATATAATGTTCCCTTTGAATTTCCAAAAAGCATGATAAGGTATTAAAAATTCCTTAAAATTGGGCCTCCCTGGTGGCACAGGCAGTTGAACACAGGGCTGTGAAGCTCTCTGCAGCCTCAGCAGTGCTGGTTCAATCCCCGCTAGCCTTGGAGCAACCCACATGGCGAGCAGACCTCTCCTGTCTTGCCCACTGTTCCCCTCAGCAGTGTATTTCGTTAGTCTGTCTGTTCTGTTCCCCGCTCTGTCTCTGGTGAATCCTTTCACCCTCCTGCGCATCTGGCCTGTACCCTGGCTCTTGTATAAATAAAATAAATCTTAAAATAAAAATTCCTTAAAATTATTTGCTGCTAAAATATTTACCATCCAGGATATGCCAATAGACTACATAATACATTTTAACAATGGGGGGAATAAAGGCTCAAATTTGAAAGGTACTTTCTTTGTAAAAAACACTAGACTCCACTAGTTCTAAGAACTTTAATAACACCTTTCCTCATTAAATCATTTCACACCCTGCCCTACCAACACACACAGACATACACACACACACACACACACACCACTATTTCAATAGAAGTCAACATTTACTTGTTTCAGGAATATTTTCTCAATCCTTTCCACCCAAGGCATATGCTTCAGTATTCACCAATTCCTAACTTCTCTAATGTTAATTATTATGTTTGTATTCCTTCTAATTACAACATCTAGTCAACTCTAGGCTTGGAATATAACATACTTTACACAGCATAAAATTTTGTCAGTCGTGAATTTGATTTAAATTTTAAATGACAAAGAACTGTGGACAAAATGGATTCACTGTTTTCTTTGTTTTTAAGGAAAGGCACAAGATATGAAGGAAATAACATTTGCTATAGGATGTGGAACTTATAAGATTTTCAATTCAAAGTTTTGTGACTTAAAGGAAAGTATTTAAATCCACACAGCATAAGTTTTATGTTCTGATATTATAAAGAAAGCATAGTAGACTAGGATAATGGAATTGAAAAAAAATTTGGGAACTGTATTTCCCCTGCTCTGTTTTATTACCTCCATCCTCGTATAAAACATTATTCCAGCCAAGTTTCCACCTCCAACTGTATGAGTTAGAGAATTACTAAATCCAGAGGAACCCAAAACCTTAGCACCCAGATAATCTTGAAGTCTACTTTACCCTTGAAGCTCCACAATTTCTTTATTTGATTGTGTGGCTAGATCATCATACTTTGAGAGATGATAAAATAAGAACCAATATCAAATTAATAAGAGAGATCTTTGACTTAATGTAAAGGCTAACATAATATGTGTGTTGTAAAATACACACAGAACTTCTGGTTAGTAAACCACAAAAATACTTTAAATATCAATATTTCTATAAATGTATGTATTAAACAAAAAATTGGAATAAAAGCCACTGGAAAAAAGTAAAGAGCTCACTCTTGATGCAGCCATCTGGTGAAAGATGTTTTAATTAATTCTTCCCCACCCAATGTCTTATATCAAGAGTCGAGGGGCAATAAGGAAGACCAAACACTAACACAGTACTGGAGACTAGATTAGCATTTTGTTCATTACAGTAATGCAGAGATGTGATTCAACACCAGGATTTTCTAGGATTTTCTTACTTTTTTTTTTTTTTTGAAAGATTTATTTATTTATTTTACACAAGAACTGGGGTACAGGCCAGATGCGCGGGAGGGTGACAGGATTCACCAGAGTCAGAGCAGGGAACAGAACAGATAGACTGATGAAATACACTGTTGAGGGGAGCAGTGGGTGCAACAGGAGAGGCCATGTGGGACCCTCGCCGGCCGGCTGGGATCGAACAGACACTGCAGAGGCTGCGGGCAGCTTCACAGCGCTGCACTCAACCGCCTGTGCCACCAAGGGAGGCCCAACACTAGGATTTTCTTAAAACATAGGTAGAGGCAATCACACCAGAAGTTTAAGAAGGACAGGTAAGTAAGAGCAATCTGTAAAGGGTGTGAGCTGTTACGGTAGTTTACCTGAATGCTATACAGTGGGGTACATTTGAATTTTTTTTAAACTACACCATTATATCTGGATCATAAAAAAAAATGCACCCAACTTACATAGCCATTTAAAAAATGGCTACGAGACTTAAGTCTGAGCATTATCACCACTAAGGATTGAGTTAGATCCCAACCAAGGAGCTAACCCACATATGGAGCAGCAGACCTGTCCTGTCTCTCCCGTTGTTCCTCTTAGCAGTGTATTTCAATTAAAGTCGGCTTGTTCTGCCTGTACCCCATTCTGACTTTGATGAATCCTCTGTACCGCTGGCCTACACCCCAGTACTTCTAGCAACAAATAAAATGAGGGCCTCCCAGGTGGCACAAGGGGTTAAGCACAGCACTGTGAAGCTATCCGCAGCCTCTGCAGCACAAGTTTTATCCCTCAGCCATCCAGGGTGCTACATGGGACAGCAAATCTCTGGGGTCTAGCCAACTGCTCCCCTCAGCAGTATATTTCAGTCAGTCTGCCTGTTCTGTTCCCCACTTTGTCTCTGCTGAATCCTCTCAGCCTCTGCACCTCTGACCTGTACCCCAGTTCTTGTATGCATAAATAAATATTGAAAAAAAAGGAAATGAAAAATATGAGGAAAAGAAATACTTAGGGAGATGGTGCACGGGTGTATTGGGAAGGAAATTCCATGGGGACTCAACCTGAGGCGGGGCGAAGAAATACTAAGGTTATTGGCTGTAGAATAGCAGGAGCAGGGCAAATTTTTAACACCATTTGCAACATGATAGTCTGGCGTAGGTAAAGGTTTAAGCGACAGTGGGAACGGCATTGGTAATGAAGTCATTCCATTTAAACTTAAGTATCATTCACGTTCTCGTCTGCCGTCTCTCTCTTTGAAGTAACTGTGTGCTCACGCTGCTCCTAAAAGCTGAGTGGTTTAGGCTGCATATGGCTAATTAAGTTCTGCAACAATTTCCCTCCGTATATTTAGTTTGGAATTTGAAATTCTCATTATCATACGCGCCCAACCCCCGTACCACAGAAGCTTTAATATGGACATGGCAGAAAGCCACAATTTTAAAGGTTAAGGCTCTGCCTACATTACCCCCACTGGAGTTTGGCTGCTAAGAGGCAATAGAAATCTGCTTAACTCGCAATTGCTTATGTTTAATTGCATGAGCAAATCCATTTCTTGAAGTATGAGTCTTGAGTGCCAGCAAGATTCACGTACACTTGATGGAAACATTTAGTCTCAGAATATCCCATGTTAATACTTTAAAAGTTAAGACTCATTTTATGTAGCATAATTTGGTGTGGTGAAGAATATCAAATGAGAAGAATAATTTAACAGAATAACATTGGGAATGTAATGGGCCCACATTCTTTCAGTAGATGAGGGGAAGCTCATAAAATTATACTTCTAATAAAACAAATACAATGTTTCATTCCTGCAGTTATCAGACTCACGACAGCTTATTTTATTTCTCTTCTTTCACTAACCCCAGGACGATTTGAGAGATTCTAAAACAGAAATAAACCAGGCTTAAAATAGTTGGGCAGGCCTGAGGTCCAGCCAAATATGATGATGATAAAAAAATTAAAGAGCCGTAGCTCCAAGATTTAAGTTTCATGATTAAAGACTCCGTGGGGAAATAAGTATGCTAATAAAGATTTCAGGGCACTATTTTTCTGTTGCTTTGTTTAAGATCTCATAGCACTAAGCCAATGACTTCATTTTCCATAAAATAGACTTTTCATTTCCAGTGCAAAAGCTAGAAAACAGAAGATGGTTGCATCCTGTTTTCAATGTGATTGATCTTTGGAAGTTTTATTATCAAAGAATCAGGGTAGATAGATAGTACATTGAATATTAAAATCTAAATGCTTAAGAAACTGGACTAGATTATTTCAACAAATTACATCACCTAATTAATCAAACTACAATGTACTTTAAAGAAATAGCCCATTATTTTAGCAGTGGGCTAAATTGCACACTGAAAACACTTAAGAACATTCAGTATTGCACACAAACACATGCATATATATATGTTACATATACATATATACTACTTTTTTCAAGGACCACATAGAAAAAGATATCTTTCGATTATTTCTCATAAAACCTATTTCTGTTTTATACTTTATCAAGTAAAAGGTAATAATCTGTAAATACTGAACTATAAATGTATATGACCCACTAATCAAAAGAACAGAGGAAGGGCCTCCCCGGTGGCACAGCGGTTGAGCACTGGGTTGCGAAGCTGCCCGCAGCCTCTGCAGTGCCAGTTCGATCCCCGGCTGCTCCCCGGCCACCGGAGGAGGGTCCCACATGGCGCGCAGACCTCTCCTAGACCTCTCCTGCCGCCCACTGCTCCCCTCAGCAGTGTACTTCCGCCCTTCTGCCTGCTCTTCTCCCCACTCAGGCTCTGGTGAATTCTCTCACCCTCTGGCGCTTCTGACTGTACCCAGTGCTTGTATAAATTAAAAAAAAAAAAATCTTTTAAAAAAAACCCTATCTTTAAAAAAAAAACAGAAGAAAAAAATTATTATCTTAAGCATAATGAAATAGACTAGTATTTTATATACTTCTGTCTCTTGCAATAAAAATATTTTAGTTATTGTTAGTAACTAACAATAACATTCCAGAAATTGTATAAGGATACTTTGTTTCTATAAGGCCCATGGTCAGTTTATTCAACCAGAATGTGTGGAGTGTTCCTTTGTCAAAAACCTGGCTCCTGTGAGTATAGACAATAGCTTGAATATTTTTGTATAACAAGGAATTTGTCTGGGCTTGGTCTCAGATTTCTGGGAATTTCACAGGAATTCTCCAGGAATTTCCAAATAATTCTCCAGGAATTTCCATCATTCATGATGGACCTGTGGTGTCATGTCTGAATTTATGCTAATGAAGTCATTCTTGGTGACTAGGTGGTTTTATGTATGGCAGTTGGCCAGAAACACTAACTGTATGATTAGAAGGTTGGGCCTTTGAACCACATAATATCAGTCTGAACTCCAGGGAAGGGAGGAAAACTGGATATTGAATGTAAGCAGGGGGCCAATGATTCAATCAACCATGCCTATGTACTGAAACTCCAGTAAATAGGTTTATTTGTTCTTTTGCTTGGTGATAACTGGAAGTTGGTGGTCATCTAGTACACCCCCAAAAATATGTCCTGGCTGGTGATATACACTGATGTGCTAGGATGATGACAAGTCCTGAACATATGGAAGTTTTGCATTTTGGACCCATCCAAGTGCAGACCTCAGTCCATGCATCTCTTCATTTAACATTGACTACCATGGTCCTGGTTCATTTCCTTTATAAAAAATATAACTGTAAGTATAGCACTTTCCTTAGTTCGATGCGTAGTTCTAGTGAACTGAGTCCAAGAGGATAGTGAAAACACCCAAATGTATCCATTTGATTAGAAACATGCATATCCTTGGAACCTCTATAAAACATGACTAGGTCTGAAGTGAAAGGAGTTTTGTAGGAGATTTTACCTTTAACCTGTGAAGTCTGTGCAGTCTTAATAATTACCATCAACAACACATTATAATACCCTACTTTTGCCAGGGAGGAAACTGTCTGAAATGTATTAAAGGCTTATATCCAGCCAGTATCAGTACGTGATGGGGCAAAGCAGGAACCAAAAATATCAGGGTCATTAGACATACTCCACAGAGAAAGGTACATCTCGGAATGCTTAAACTCTAAAAAAAACCTTTGTGATTGCTTTTTAGACCTCAACACAGAGATTATGGAGAAAGAGACTTTCATTTTTAGACATCTTAAACATGTCATTCCATTTCTTAGTATAAAATCTATCAAATGTCCTATAACTGTCCATAGTAAATCAGATTGTTTTAACTAAAGAAAAGTGAACAAACTGAGAGATAAACTATATTATCAGCAATCTGAGGAAGTAATGCTTTAACTGGAACATGAAAGTGGTTAGGGTGTGCTTATCAGAGGGTACAATATGTGTAAAGCCCCTAGGACAGGTGGAAGTAAATCATCCCAAATGCAGACCATGTTCGGATGTTTGACTTCATTCTTTCAACCTTGGTAAAGCCACCAAATACCTTGGCATAAGAAGGCTATTACATTGGATCTATTTTGAGATGTACTCTGGATTCAATGTGGAGATGGTCATTAAGGGAAAACTTAGTTGAGGCAAGATAAAGTTTCCATATGTTTTGGGTTGTCCAGGACAGTCTCAGCACAGGCTCATTGTCCCAGAGTAATTACTAATAGAATGAACATGTAGAAATTCAACCATCAACATTTGTCTGCCATATGACCGCCAATTTCCAGTTGTTACATCACTGCCATCTCTATGCCTGAGGTTTAGTTTTTTTCTGAAAACACTGAAAGCCGATTTAACACTGCCCCTACCTCCAACATGGGAGGCTAAAAGTGCTAAGAACTAATGCCTCTTAATAGCAGCCCTCAAACAAAGGCTGGCAGAATTTAACTAATTAATATGCAAACATTTATACAATCAAGAATTTATACAATTCCAAGTGACAAAAATTAGTTTTTTAGAATGATTATTCTTTAGTTGCCAGGGTAGTTGGCTTAGCTACCCTTATCGTCTCTTCCTTGCATCAGTTTTCCATTCTCCTTTTCATGCTTCCTGCATCTCCAAAATTAACTACTTAAAATTGAATCTTTACCTCAGAATCTGCATATAAAGAGCCAAAATTCAAACAGTTGGACCATAAATAAATTTTGGAATAGAATTATTAGACAGACAGATGGGGATAAGAACCTTATAGTAAGTAGAATGGTGATTCTAATGACTGCATATTTGCAATTCTCTGCAAATGCAAATGTTGAAGTCTAATCCCTAGTGTGATGCATTTGGAGATGGAGAATTTGGGAAATAATTAGGGCAAGAGACTGAAGCCTTCATGAATGGGATTAGTTACATTATGAGAAGACACATGAGGGAGAAGATCTCTCTCAGGGTCTTATGAGGAAACAGCAAGGTGACTATCTTCAATCCACAAAGTGGGCTCTTACCAGATACCAGATCTGTCAGCACCTTGATCTATGACTCCCTAGCCATGAACTCATTACCATAATATCCATTGATCCTACCATGGACTCCATAATCCTGGCTCTCTTGATAGACTGTCAAGATTATCCTTTAAAATCATAGCTGAGGGCCTACCTGGTGACACAGGGGTTAAAGTCTCAGCACTATTAAGCTATTGCTAGGCACTGCAGCCTGAGTTTGATACCTGGCCAGGGAGCTAACCCACATGGCTCAGCAGACGTCTCCTGCCTCGCCCACTGCTCCCCTCAGCAATGTATTTCAGTAGATCTGCCTGTTCTGCTCCCCACTCTGCCTCTGGTAAATCCTGTCACCCCCTCACCTCTGGCCTACATCCCAGTTCTTGTATAAGTAAGTAAATAAAAAGTAAAGTAAATAAAAATAAGTAAATAAAAATCAATGCATAAGTAAATAAAAGTAAATAAGTAAGTAAATAAGTAAATAAAGTATAAGTAAATAAAAATAAATCTTAAAAAAATTCATTGCTGAGTCATATATCTGGAAAGGAGAACTTATGGGATTGGAAAGCTATAGGAAGGCATGCTCTGATCCTATGAGTGTTATAAGCATAATGGTACATATTTGTTTAGTCCTTAGAATAAGAAACAAAAGTGACAGTGGTGGTCCTTCTCAACATTGCTCTTCATGAACAATTTGATAATGTTGTACTTTCTGTCCCCACCAATTTAGACTGTTAAAATAGATGTCCTTTTTCCCCAGGGAGGCACATTTTTCTTTTCAGTCAAGTAAGCATCCACTAAACTTTAAGTTATAGCATTTGTTGTTTATGTTGGACTTACCATGCCGGTACCATCAGCAGGCAAATAAAGGTGTAACTATATTGACAAGGATAATTTACTCTTATTAAGTTTTGAGATTTGCACTATATAATAATTCAGAAGGAATGCATCTGGAACTCAGGTGATTCACAGAGGTATCATTTAGTACTTCACATCTAGTTAATGATTATAAATGGACAACTGCTGTAGCTATGATCTCATAAAGATGTATGAACCTGGGGTTCAGGACCTCATATAAACCTGAGGTATAACAGTACTAGGATGAATGGCAGGAGAATTAGACAATGAGCACAAGCTATGTTATTGAGATGAACTGCAACAACTTGTCTCCTGAACTTTGCCTTGTCGGACTGTTTCCCCATTGTCTTTTATCTTGTTTTTGAAAGTTACTATGAATAAGCAGTGACAGGATGGAGTGTGTTTTATGTGGGGAGCAGATGAATATGAGCAACATAAAGGGTGACTACAACAGCACAGATTACTGCATCTATCCCTACTATTTTGATGTAATCAAAATTATTTTGTTATCAGAATTTGCATCTCAGGGCCCAAGTGGTTAAAAAAAATCCTAAGAAGTCAATTCTTCTCCACATTCCTGAAGCAATCAAGAAATAAACATCCCTACAGAAAAACCCTTAGCCAATGATTTCCAGGAGTTTGGTGTATTAATATCGTTTCAAGTGAGATAATTTTCGACAGATTTCCCCTACAGGATTAAGTTTGGTTTGCTCTCTGTAATACCTGGCATAGTAACTCACCCTCTGTTGGCTGACTTCCTTTAAATGGATAACTTCCCTAAATAAAGAGCATGTAGAATACAGATAAGGTTCTGAACCGGAGATATACATTTGTGAGTCATATGGTAGCTGAAGTTTTGAATGAAGTCGTCTGGAAAGAAAGTACAGAATAGTAAAAGGAGGGTATCTAGAATTGACTTAAAGAAACTTTATACTCAAATAGTATAGAAAGGGAGGTAAAATTATAAGCTAGGCATAGAAAGAGTAGTTACAATGTGGGAAGAAAAGGAGTGTTAAAGAAAGAGAAAAATTAAGAAATGTGAAACATTTGAAACACAAATGCTGTTGTGTTAGGTACTTAAAGAAGAGCTGGAAAATATTAATTGGTGCTTAGAAATAGAGATTATTGGAAATCTTTGAAAAAGCAGTTTTGGGGGTGGGGGCAGGAACTGAAATTGAAATTGGAATAGGTTGACAAGTGATTGATAATCCCAGAAATAGAGGTCATGAGTATTGACAATTTGTCCTAGAACTTGGTCTAAAAATGGGAAAAGAACTCGGCAAGTTGGTTTTGAAGAGGAATGAGTGACTGAGAGAACATTTCCCCCACACACACCACACATATATACTGACATATTCCTTTGCCAGTCTTAATTCTTTAAATTTTATTTCTAATGCTTGTTATTATCACTGCCATTTTTCTAGGCACCTTGAGATGACAGTATCAATTTTGATTTACCTTTATTCATTGCTCCCATAGGGAATACATTTCCAACTCTTAAATATATGTTTACCTCAATTACTATCATCTTCATTTAGTTGCTTCTTAATAGGACTCTTCATCTTTCCCCATCATCATCACTACTGCGCAAGTATAAACACTGATCTAAAGATGTGATTATCAGTCAAATAAAAGCTTTCAAGGATTTCTCAATTTATTTAAATGGCAAAATGACTCCAACCCAATTCATATATCTCATACTATCCTTTTTCGAAGAAATTCTGTTCATTTGACAGTTCCTCAGCTTTTCTTATGATATAATTGTCTTCTAATGCCATCTGTTCATTACCCATAAGTAGAATTCTGGCTTTATGGGTCTTGAAGTTTATATATATATATTTACACCATTTTTAAAGTAAATACTGCAAGTTGTAAATATAAAATCAGCTATGTATATAGATATTTATTTGGAATGAAAAGAGTTAAGAATTGTTAAAGCTGACAAACATGATAAATATCACAAATTCTAGAAAAATATGATTATTAATTACTTGATGAATGCTATTATTTGATCTGTATCTTCCCTGGACATCTACTCATTTACATTTCTTCACATAATTCTGAGTTTTTAGTGCCATTTTCTTGTATAGACTACAACTAAAATTCAATCTTTTGCATGACTGAAGGTTTTTGTATTAAATGTTGAACTGCATAAGATATGCAATAACACAAATTGATATATTTTGTTAGCGTACTACTGATAGTCTGGTTCAACAGTGGAGTTCTAAAATATTTTGCTTGAATCTCATTAAAAAAGAGCCTTTTAAAAAATAATTGTTGAAAACATTATCAACTACATTCTTGACTGGATATAATACCCTAATTGTACTTTCTTTTTTTTTAAAGATTTATTTATTTATGCATACAAGAATTGGGGCGTAGGCCAGAGATGTAGTGTAGGTGACAGGATTCACCAGAGACAGAGTGGGGAGCAGAACAGGTAGATCTACTAAAATACACTACTGAGGGGAGCAGCGGGTGAGACAGGAGAGATCTGCTGTGCCCTGTGGGTTTGCTCCCTGGCCGGGGATCAAACTCATGCCACAGTGGCCGGTGATAGCTTAATAATGCTGAGACTTTAATCCCTGTGCCACCAGTCAGGTCCTGTACTTTCTTACTGTAGATGAGGTTGATTATTATCTTCACTTATAGCTTTCTAAGTCTACCTGATGTTCAGAAGAGATGTGCATAGATTAACTTCTGACTTCATATCCTATTGCTCCTACACTAACCACAAAGGTGGCATGTTCCATGTTAAGAAAGTGTAAATAGCAATACATTTATATAGCAATATAACTAATGCATTTTTATGATGTAAATTGGGTAAGGTTTCTGTACTTTAGGGGATGGAAGGTATATTCTGTAATACATTTCTACATCAGTCAAGTTACCAATTTACACAAAAACTATGAACCACACAGTTATATCATTAAACCTCAAAAAACTTATTCCATATTCAACTTTCCTCTAACTAGATTCCAAAAGTGTTCATATTCATCCCAACACTACATGAAAAAATAATAATTGTGACAAAAGGAAATTGAAGTAAGATGAAAAATTCTTCACAGCAATTCAAAACTACATCACAGAGTTTACCAATGTGAACTTATTGTTTTACAAAACCCCCTTCACCGAAGGATTTTGAAGAGTCAGTTCAAGCAAGAAGACTGATGATTCACACATTTTCTAGTATATCTGGATGCTCTATAATACACATGCTATACATGTGTGATCTTAACTTTACACAGTCTTCAAATTAATGTTTAAATACCACTCTTTCTTTTTATATGCCATAATCTCTTTCTGTGCCAAACTGCCATGACAATTCATTTCTGCTTCTCTTTAAAATTTATCTCTCTTCTTTTTCCTTGTCTTACCTCATCTCCTGTTCAGTCTCTCTCTCTCTCTCTCTCTCTCTCTCTCTCTCTCTCTCTCTCTCTCTTTACCTCCCCACCTCCTTCCATACCTCCCACCCTCTCCCCCTCTATGGACATGCACACACAATGTTTTTGGTTGGACTATTGACTACAAGTAGGGTTATACATCCACACACCACAGTCTCTGTGAGGACATAGCCTCTATTTAAATGATTTATTTTGTCTACAAGAACACAGCATTTAATATCAGTTTAAATGACTGTCCAGTTATATTTAATAAATATGTCCAGATATATTTACTAAAGTATTAGATAAATAAAAATATTAAATTTGAGTACTTTGGAAAACAAGCTCTAAAGAAACAAATTCAAGCATTTCAACTGTAAGTAGTAAGTCCTTCAGTATCAGAAATAAAAATATCCTGGTTTGCTTCAAGAGGAATAATCCATAGACTGACAGAGGTATGAATAATTCTTTATCTTTTACATTGTCTTGCACCACAAACCCTGAGTTCATTATCCACTTGAAAGGGAAGAAGCAGGTAAGAATTCCTACCCTAAGACTTAACAAGCCACAGCTACAGCAATATATATGTCCCTTTGGAAATACATACCCTGAACTGTGTACATACAATGGAAAACTAATTTGTGTCAGTTAAATAAGTTAACTTATGCTATAGTAACAATTGGCACTAAGATTCCAGTCACTTACAACAAAGGTTTTACTTCTCTTTAATACTATATGCCCATCTGGTTTGACTATGCCCTTGTTTCTTATCATAGTCTGTCTACATAGTCTTATCATACTCAATTATACAAGGAATAACAGCTTCTACTGTTGCTTTTCAATTCTCTTTTTACCAATTATGTGCTACACTTATCACAAGACTTTTTAATAGACTTATTTGTAAGCTCTGTGTTATATTTTGGACTAGTGTGTGCCCACCATCTAAGAAGAGAAAATTTTAGGTTACAGAGACTATGTCATACTTAGATACCTTATAGCAACTGGGTAGAGCAGCCTCTACCTAGTATACTGCTACTCATGTGACAGTGGTGAAGAGAAGGCCAGCTCTTGACCTGCCCCAAAAGACACATGGCTCTCCTGCCTGCTTCATCAGTCAAAGCAAGTCTCAACTACCAAGTTCAACAAGGCATAATCCTCTCATGTGAAGAAGCTCTACAGGGATAGAAATTGAAATATTTGGTAAAGAATGATATAATCTACCATACTTAGAAAATGTATTTTATCCATGTCATATTTTGCCATGACCCCTGATTCCTTTTTCAAAAATGTGTACTTAGAAAAATTCAAGCACTTTTCTATTTAGGAAAAAAAAAAAAAACAAAACCTGTTAAGATTCAAATAGATTGATCCCCACAAAAAGGTCAATAGTATTTGAGTGGCAATTTAAAGCTTTCAAAGCTCTTTCAAATAAACAGCTCATTTATTCTTCCTAAGTACTCTATGAAAATTTGAGCTCATGAACTTTGATCCTACATTCACCTGTTCTTTTGATTAATCCATACTGCTCTTATTTTCAAATGAAGAAAAAATACTATTACATGCCTAAGTATTTTATGTCCTTTAGGTACTGTTATGACTGGAATTAGATGATATTAAACTAGGCTTATTTTAAGAATTCATTAATTCATCTGAATTCCCTTTGTGTTCTCTATTGTATTGTTTTATTTTCATAATCCCTATATTATTAGCAAATCTTGCAAATTAACTTTCCTGATGTTTTCATAATTTTGTCTAAGCAGGTCATTGCTATCTGATAATTATTCTACTTTCTTAAATAATTCTGAATCTCACTTTCCAAAGTCATTCTCTTCATATGCTTTGTCTAGGAAATTCAGATATGTGTCATGAGGGATTGCTAAAGTTGAGGAAAACCTCGAGTCCATGGAACTCTTTAATCAGAAAATAAAACAGGTCCAGAAACACAGAGTGATTTGCTTGAAATATCAAAGCTAGTTAGGGATGCTAATAGCTCTATTAACTCATTGAATTTCTAATATAGTGTTATCTCCAATATTGTCTTTATTTATTTATTGAATTAGCATGTCAGTCTTCATCTTGAGTTTAATATTTTGGGATATCCATTTGTTTGCCAAATCCAATTTTTACCCTGTCCCTGTCCTGTTCTTTGTGGACGGCATACTCTATCTGGTCCTCTGGCTGGCTCCTGGTTGGGTTCAACAATTACTATTGTTATTATATCTTTTCTGTTATACTAACTCAATGACATTTACTATATCATTTCTATAGGGTACCTAATTATAATGTAGTCTCTGTTACCTAAAATAATCTGTTCTTAGAGAGTGGGTACACACTAGCTCAGACTATAACACAAACCTTACAAATAAGCCTATTAAAAAATCTTGGGATAAGTGTGGCACAAAATTAGTAAAAAAATACTTTTTTTTGGACAGCAAGATGGTTTCACAGAAACTGGTTTCACCAGTTTAAATTGTGAAATTTAAACTGGAGAATGAAGGAAGACGTGATTTTCACTCATGAAGAAGAAACACATTTGAAAAGGAAGCACCACTTAATTCTTATCCAAAATGGAAGCTAGCTAGTTAACATTCTAAGTTTCTTGTAAGTTTACAAGGAAACAGAGAAAATAAAGACATGAAATATCAAAAACCAGTATGTCCAAACTACCCATTACTACATCTGGGAAGAACTGAGTTCTATCATAGCTTGCAGATTGACTGAAAATAGGTGAGGAGATACTTTGTACTTCCCTTCTCTTTCTTTATTGTCAACATTTTATTTCTCTTAGAATGTTTATAAAAATAATTTTCAGTTCTTGGTCCATCTGTTCTGAAATTTTTCTTGTGATGAAAGTTGTTATCCGATTTTTTTTTTTTTTTTTTTTTTTGAGCTAGGTGTGCTCAAAATCAGAGTTACTGTTGTTTTAGCCTTGGACTTCATCTCCCCTAGGGCTATCAGTTACTTTGTCACTGTCTCCAGTGTCCCAGGATTGCCCACACATTTGATGATTTACTAGAAGGACCCAAGGGACTTAGCATATGGCTATACTCACAGCTAAGATTTATTACGGTGACACAGCGAGGTTCAAGTAGGGGAAAAAAGGCAGCGTCTAGAGGTGTGCACATGTAGATTTTCCAATCTCTCCCTCTCCCATAGGGAGTCACAAAGAGCACACCAACTCTATACCCACAAAAAGGTAGTGAAACCTGTATGGTATTTCTGGCCAGGTAAGTCTGTTAAAATTTAGAATTTAGGATTTTAGTGGGGGTTGCTCACTTAGGCACTCTATATCTAGAAACTATAAAAAAATCAGGCTCTTAAAAGAAGAGCAGGTTTTCATCATGAATTGCATTGTTTACACAAATGATATATAATTAGGGATACAATCTTATCATTCAGGAGATGCTTCATATGTCAAATATTCAGATACCCAATAAGGGTCAAACTTTTAAAAATAGCAGCCTCTGCTTATGATTTTAACTTTTTTCTACATAGTCAATATATGAGCAAAAGTTAGACTAACCCCAGACTCTGTAAAGTATGAAGTTGGTGGTGGATTGAGAATTAAGTTAAAGGGAGTTTATTACCAGAATATTCCTCATTCCATAAAACCATTCTTCAGATCACAACCTCATTTATTATGCCACAGTGATAATATGAAGACACTTGTTAAATGGTTAGAGAAGCATCTGCATAAGTTAATTAGTTCCCATATTGTTTATTTCAAATCCTGATAAACACAGGTCTCAGCTAATGTGATTCTACTTTCAAGGGTACTTTGTATCAGAGGTAGAGTTACCAAAATCGGGGAGGCAGAAGTTTGTACCACCACAGGGGATGGAAACACAAGGGAACACACACACACACACACACACACACACACACACACACAGCAATTTCAAACAGTCACACATCACCAAGGGATTTTGTATAGTTTTTTTTTTTTTTTTTTTCTTTCCTTTTCTTGATGGTTCTCTTTCTGGTTCCTCTGGAATTCCTCTCTGATTACTTTTAGGCTGAAATTCAGCTACCCTGCTACTTAAAAATCCTGGTAGGAACTAGGAAGAACATCAATTTAATTCCCCCCCTCTTATTTAATTTTAAAACCTCATACATCCTTATAACTCTCCTGAAAGACAGATAAAGGCAAAGGAAAAAATGAAAATCAAAACTCATGAACAACTTCATAGTAGATAAAAAATCACTATTAGCTATTTGGGCATGATCTTGTAAGTTTTTGTTTTTTCTCTCTACATGTGTTTTGTTTGAAGTATAACACTAATGTCAGCTTTAGCCTAGCTTGTTCTACTGCTGTGTGATGAAATGTGTAAGGACATCTGGTGAATTGTATCTCGATTCTTAATTGAAATCTATTTGCCTAGGTTGTAGAGGAAACTTCTGAAGAAGAATATAATCTGGGCCTGTTTGTGGAATTCTGATACTCTGATTATATGTAGAAAACTTGTGGTGCTATTTAAGAGGAGGTCATTAGCAACAGAAAAAAATTGTTACTATGGAAAAATTATTTTTTTTAGATTAAAAGAGAACTAGGTACAAAAATAGTAATTTAGATAGAGCTTAGTGAGTGGGGTTCAGTGAGTGGGGTTCTTAGGTTTCCTCTGACAAAGATTTTGGCAGTTTTCCATTCAGTGTAATAGGAAACTTCATTAAGGCATAACAAGTTTATTCAGGAAAAAAAAAATGTGTGCATAGACATAGAAAAAATGTTGCGTTTTTCTGCATTCAGAAAATAGGTACCTGCATAGACACAGGAGGGCAGAGAGTTGCATTTAAAAGGAACAACTTTATTTACTTTATTAAGAAAAAGAGATGCCTGCATAGATGCAGGCAGGCAATCTTAGGACAAGATCTGCTTTTTGTCAGAGCAAGGGCTATCCTTATATAGTATTCTTTGGAGAGATTCATTCCTTTGTTTAATTTTACCTATTATGGAGTTTATCTCTTCCAAGGTCTGGTTAGGTTAATCTGTATGGACAGGGAGAATGAGAGAGACAGTGAACGACAGATCATTTAAACCATATTCTATATTGCTGGACAAAAGTACTGATTAAATGGATGGAACTGGAGGAGATATGCTAAATGAAATAAGCCAGAAAAAGAAAAGCAAATACCAGATGACTTCACTCATACGTGGAATACAGAGAAATTACAAACAAAGGAACTGACAAAACTAAATCAAAACATAGCTTAGAAATATGACTGTAGAAAACATGGCTATTAGACTGGAAGGGAAGGTGATAACAAAGGAGGGAGGGGACCCAATGGTCTACAGTAAATTAATAGGGGTGCTTTGATGCTGGGTGTGGTCTGGTATCATAACATCTGTGGAGATGTGAACTATTCCTCTAAATCATATAGTGTTGGGACTCTCTGGTGGCTCAAGGGGTTAAGGAGCAACCTATGACGCTGTCCACAGCCTCTGCAGCATGAGTTTGATCCCACCAGCCAGGGAGCTACCCACACAGCACAGCAGATCTCTCCTGTCTTGCCCGCTGCTCCCCTCAGCAGTGTACTTCAGTCAATCTGCCTGTTCTGTTTCCTACTCTGTCTCTGGTGAATCCTCTCACCCCCTAAACCTCTGGTCTTTACCCCAGTTCTTGTATGCATAAATAAATAAATCTTTACAAAAATTATATAGTGTTGTAAAACAATGTTGTCTCAATACTTTCTTTAAAAAAAGACATTTTGAAAAACTAGATAGAGTTTAGATATTTGACAGAACTTATATTTTCTTTTTTTTAAAGTGAACAACTCATCTTTTTATTTATTTATTTGTTTGTTTGTTTATTTATTTATTTATGCATACAAGAACTGGGGTACAGGCCAGATGCATGGGAGAGTGAGAAGATTCACCAGAGACAAAGCAGGAAAAAGAACAGGCAGACAAATACACTGCTGAGGGGAGCAGCAGGCGAGACAGGAGAGGTCTGCTGCACCATGTGGGATACTCGCTGGCTGGCCAGGATGGAATCTGCACTGCAGAGGCTGCAGACAGCTTCACAGCGCTGTACTCAACTGCCTGTACCACCAGGGGAGGCCCAAACCTATTATTTTCTTACCTGTTTAGTTTGTGCTAGAATTTATCTAACTTTTAGAGAGAAAAGCTAGCAAATTATCTGTGGATAAGTTATTTGTAGTCAATACATCAAATTTTTTGATTATATTCCTCAAGAAAAATTTTACTTTCAGTATTTTTCTTCTTTGACTTTCAATTTATATACAAAATACATTTGTGGTCATATCTCCACTTATTATAAATCAGTATTGAGATTTCTAATAAGATCTCTTTGAGACAATGAAAATTCCTTGTTAGAACCTTCGTATTTTATCACTGAACAAATTAATGTCCTGCTTTTTAATTCTATAAGATATGTCTTACTGTTAAAGTCTGAATTATGAATATTTCATATTAAATGAGAAGATAATTTTATCTTCCTGGTACTAATTAGTTGGTTAAAAATACTTTTAACTCAGGAAAAAACATAAGCACAAGAGAATTTTTGTGACACATACTTGAGGATTTCTGTGTATGGAATTTTTGAATTATTTTCAAAAACCCATTTCTAATTATTTTTACCAAACATTTGACAAATACAGAAGGAATGGAAGAAGATAAATTTATCAGGAAACCAATAATTAACATAATAGTGGGGAATAGAAAGTGGTTTTTTGCTTCTAATTCTTAATAAAATGAAAAGTCTTTCCATAGGAAGAGAAATTGAAAGTTATAGAGTGAAATAGGTAAAAAAGACTCCTGCATTGTTTGGGAAACTACAAAGGGAGACTCTGTGAAGATGGTCAATCTGTATGATCATTTTTTCTAGAGCAAATATCAACATTGTGAACAGAAGGCCCTGCTAACATAAATGAAACATTATATTGTCGAATAGGTGTGGATTCACAGACAGGTAATGGCAGACTCTCAACTTCATTGTGACCAGAACAGTGTTTTGTTCACCTCTTATAACCATTCTCTATAAAGGAGATTTAGCCTCTCACATGAGTATTCTTGGCAAAGAGCTACCAGAGGTATTATAATAATCGGATCCGGAGGCGTTTAAGGCAAGAACTGAATGCACATTGACTTGGAATAAGCACAGTCAGAACCTGGCAGCAACAAAGACGCCAGAAAAAAAGCAGAATCAAATGAATATAGCATCTTACAAAAAGACCAACCTTCTTCTTAGTGCACGTAGTTTTGACTAAATGACTTGTATTTATTGCGTATTTTTAAAATATATCATTTTTTTCATTTCTTTAGGGTCGATGCATTTAATATTAAGTCATGGAAAGTTAGTTTAAATATTATGATTCAACTTAAATAAAGGTCATGGAAACGCAAGGGAAAAGTTGCAAAGACTAGGTTATTAGATTAAGTTTAAAAAAGGATCACGGGCCTCCCGGGTGGTGCAGCCGTTGAGCGCTAGGTTGCGAAGCTGCCCGCAGCCTCTGCAGTGCTGGTTCGATCCCTGGCTGCTCCCTGGCCACCGGCAGAGGGTCCCACATGGTGCTCAGAACTTTTCTGCCGCCCGCTGCTCCCCTCAGCAGTGTACTTCAGTCCTTCTGCCTGTTCTGCTCCCCGCTCTGGCTCTGGTGAATTCTCTCACCCTCCCGCACTTCTGACTGCACCCAGTGCTTGTATAAATAAATAAATAAATAAATCTAAAAAAAAAGTAAAAAGAAAAAAAAAAAAGAATCACTAAATTTTAGGAAAAACTACTCCTTTCTTGGGGTTGGGGGGAGAGGTTGAAGAATAGATACCTGTTAGTAAGCAATTCAAGTGCATTTGATTACTAATAAGATAATTTAAATACACTGTCTTCTTATATTTGACCTATCATTGTGCTATTTGGAGCCAGCATTACAATCCTTTTCAGAAAACTAATCTAGGACACATATAGAAGTGTATTACCCTTGTCTCCCATGCTCCAGCTACAACTTGGAAAATATAAAATGTATTTTAAATGCAATAGTTATAGGAAACATGAATTTCTTTCAATAGTGTCCCTATTCAGACCTCAAATATTATTTGGAGAAAATAAAACTGATAATGAATATTTTAGTATATAATATCTCTCCTTTCTCTTTTTCCAGTTTCAGCACCCCAAGACACATTCCTTTGCCTGAATTGGCCCTGATGTGAGTAATCAAATATATTGCACTAATTTCCTGCAATCATTTTAAAACCATATCACCTGCAGTCTGTTTCCTCCATTCACCACTAAGCTACAATTTTCCACCTCTTTTTCTCTTACACACAGAATATTTGATTGTGTAAAGCCCTATATTTTAATCCCTAGTTGATCAATCCGTTTACTCATCTCAATTTTTCTCCTTCCAAATTATCTTACCTAATTTATTTATATATACTTAATGATTCCATGTTTATAAATGAAGCTATACCTCTGAATATTAAAGTGCACTAAAAGTAAATCAATGTCATTTTTGTGTTTATAAATTTTTCTTTCAGATTCACGTTTTGATCTATATGGTTATCTTAATTTAGGCCACCTTCCTCTGTGTGTGTATGGTTACTAGTGGTAATCTGTGAGTAAGTGAACGAGGGGGTAAAAGAAGGCAGACATGAGGATATATGTCCACCTGAAGGAGTTAGAAGGTGATCCTGTTTTTAAAATGAGTTTGTGAATCATGATTGCACGACAGAGAAAAAAGACCAGGCACAGGACGTGGACTGATCCACTGTATGCAATTGCTGACACCCATGGGTGCTGCATGTAAGGCCCTCCCTCATAAAATGTAATAAATGCTTCACTGTAATCTTAATTTTTATTACGTTTATTATTTAACTTGTATTTATAATTTGAATTCTATGTAGTGAAATCTTTGGTTTCTTTCCAACCCTACTCCCCAATTTGTTTTTTTTGCGTGTGTGAAAATTAGTGAAATAACAGTAAGAAACCTCAGATAAAGGCTTTCGTCTGGTCTGCTACCAAGGGGGAAAAACATATAGCTACACAGATCAATAGACATGTGTGTGTGTGTTTGTGTGTGTGTGTTTTTGTGTGTGTGTGTGTGTGGGGGTAATGATTAATAATACCAAACTAATTTACTTTGTGGATCTTTGCTTTATTGTTTTATTCCAACAATTACATATTTTTTTCCTTTGTTAAATCTGAATTCCTAAACTTATCTACACATTTATTAGGCATGCTTGCTGACTGCTGAATCAAGTAATCTCTGGGGCAATTGCTTTGGATGCATCTTGCTAAAGAGCCAAAAAAATAATCAAAGAAATAAAAAGATACTAAGAACCTGGATTATATCAGCAATATCCTAAAATGCTATGCTTAAGCAGGCCACTCTATTACCTGGGGTCTCCAATCTGGGGACAACTCTTCACAACACATGTGAGCCCCAAAGAGGTCCAGAGACAAAATGCAGATTAATCCTTGTGAAAAAAGCAATAAGACTGTGAATCTCATAGCTCTATTCTTTCCAACTAGGGTCCAATTCATTTGCATTTTGAAAAACTGATTTTAAAGTCATTTCAAACTAAAGTAGTGGGAATAGAGTGAAGTAAAAGTAACATTTTGTCTACAAATCACTGTCTTACTCTGTTAAGGAGAAATACAAACATTCACCCAAATTCAGAAAGAGAAATATCTCTTCAGACAAAACTTGTAAAAATAGAAATAAATTTGGTTACTTTGGAAGTATCTGTTACTATGCGACTGAAAGATTCTATCTGTGCCCTCTACTTATTCATCCTGGATAAGACAGACTCTCTTTGCCTCTGTGTGAGGAGGGAGGAGGAATATTTAGGGAGGGGCATATAGTAACAATTTCCAAATTATATTACATTGACTAACACTATTCCTCCTGGAGGCAAGGCTGTCTCCAGAAAGGAGAGAGCTACAGTTAACAATTTTTTCCTGTGCCCCAAAGGAAAATTTGATAGCACTGAGATATTTGTACAGCCAAGTGGACACCATGCTGAACTAAAGTAAACTGAACTTTTCAACGCTAGCTCTCACTGGAGCTCATTATTTTCATCCTGGTGATGTGACTTCATATTAGAGGACTAGATTTTCAGATCTCTCCCATCAGGGAAATATCATCTTATCAAAAACACAAATATTTTTATTCACAAAATATCATCAAATAAACCCCATTGGTTCACATGGCCTTTTATTATTATTATTGCAGTGTGATTTTATTTTGCTGGTGAGAGAAAGGAGAATTTTCTAACTTTGGCAGTATTCTTTGGAACTTCAACTAGGTTACACAGGCAGCTCTCTGGCTGTGAAATATCAGGCTGAGCCAAAAGCCATGGTAGGTGTTTTCTGGGTGTGGGGGCTAAAACCCATCATTATGGAAGCTGCATTTGGATTGATAGGGTTACACAGGCAAGTAAGCAGACATAAGCTTTAAACTAGGAGCACCAATTAGAGATGCTTCACTGGGCTTTGATATTTGAACAGTCAGTATAGTTATGAAACATGAAGGAAAAGATATGTAGTTGTAGATCTCATTTCTTTTGATCTATGACTTCAGTAATTAATTCACTTTCTCATAAACAATGTGCATTAAGACCATTATAAGCCAAGGACAATATCAGATAATGACTAAAAATACACAGACACTTTCTTTCTGGAATTGCAAGCTAATTGGGAAGCACAGCTCTATGCAGAGGTAATTCAAGTGTGGGGAGGTGTGTGCACTAACAGACTTGTGTGAGGTGATAGTGGAGCAGAAAGGAGATGCACTTCCTATTCTTAATAGGAAGAGACTAAATCAATGGCTTGATAGATATGATGATAGTTAGATGATTGTTAAAGGATTCCCCAATTTGATTCAACAAGGCTTTATAATCAACCATTTCAAAATTGAATTGCTGCATATACATGCATATATGTATATACATATGTATATAAATACTACATTTATATACATGTATGCATATGGATATATATATACATATATATAAAAATATACGTGTGTGTGTGTGAGACACAGAACTCAGGCTAGACACACCATATTAACACCACTTCTTGGCAGAAAATTGTATCTATAATCATCAAATGTGGATAATCATCAGAAATGACAACCTAAAAAGTACAAGCTTGAAAAAACAAACTTGTAGCCTATAGTTGATCCTCTCCAGCAAAATTAAAAAAAAAAAAAAAAACAATAATTCAACAGGAAAATGAGTTTTTGCCATCAAAAGAAGATACGCTAGTCTGTTGTTATAAGGCTGTAAAATTTCCAAGCTAATTCAAGTTACCATGGCAGGATTTTTGCAAGTATTATTATTAAATTGCTAGATTTACAGTAGAGAACTATTTCATATGCCCATCCTTCATTTAACTAAACATCATTTTTTAGCCACAATGGACTTTTGTAAAAATCAATGAAAAATCAGGAAATCCTGGATTTATTATTGTACCCTTTAGATAACTAAGTAATATATCTGAATAATAATTTTCTCATCAGTTAATTGTGAAAGAATTTTACAAATTAACTGATGGATTGTATTATATAATGTAATGGCATAATAATTATTAAGATAAACTTTAAGATCTGCAAGTACATTGCACAATGCCATGTAAAGATTGGAATTCCACATAGAAAGGTAACAGCAGAGACCCAAAAAATTAAATATATAAAATTAAAAGACATTCTGAATAAGGTATAAAACAATTTAACAGATTTTAAAATACTGAAATGCAATGGTATGAGAAATATCCAGGAAAATCATATATTTAGCTAGCTTACATACTTATTTTAATTGATTTTCATACCATCAAGATGAAAGCATTAGCTATCGTTTTGATGAAGATACAATAGGACTGAGTTTTAAAACAGGCTTAACATGCTATGATGAGTAATGGTGTTAAGACAACCATAATCCTTACCCCAGTGCTTTCTAGTAAAGGAGAAAATGGGCAAGATCAGAATCACTTAGAAACATTTTTGAATATTGATCTTATTTGATATATCCCTAGAATCTCCAGTACAGAGGAGCTAGGTAGATTAGTTTGAAATTTACTCTCTGTTCTTTGTTTTAGACAGTCATTCTTCCGTAACTATACAGCTCACTTTGAAAGGACAGCTCCTGTAAAACATGTAGTTTCATGATTACAAAGAAGCAAAATCTTAGGAAGTGATACATCAAAGCTAGTATATTCCTTCATGGATACGTCTGTGTATTTGCACAAACTCTGTACATTAAATGAGCAGCCATGCAGGGATTACTTGGTTCTGAATGTGGATTTACAAAATATAGGGGGCCACACACAACAAATAAAAATCACATAATTTGCCTACATTAAAAATTCTATTAAGGAAAACACTGAATTGCCATTCCCCATATCTCCATACTAGCTTCTGGAGAGAAATTATTAGATTGCACTTTTGAAAATAGCGCTTTAACTCAAAGTTATATCAATTCAGTATGGAGATTTATTGAAGATTGAACCCACATTGTAGAACAAGAACAATGAATCCACCACTGTTTCTGATCTTATGATAGGCTGGGTGAGGTAATAATTTCACACTAAGTCCCTTTGGTTTAACATCCATGAAAGTTTATTTTTCCTAAGAAACTTTGTGCTGCATGTCCAAGACACTCTCTAGGGCTGCTGTTATCCATGTGTAGGTCAGATTTCTTGTGGCTGTGACCTGTGGTTTCCATAGCAGGAAAAGAAGTGGAAAGCTCTACCCACCATTAAAATCTTTCCACCTGGATGTGACAGCTATTTGCATTTTATTGCTCTAAGAATACCCTACAGCCACACTTAAGTCAGGAATGTCTACAGTGACATCCTTCTGAATACTTTGAAGAGGAAAACAAGTTATTGTTTAATGGTTATAATATTCGCATTATATGTTATATACCTTAAATAAATTTGCATGAAAGAGAGTAGTAACTCTCCTCACTAATCATTACATGAAGTCAGAGCATCCTCTTAGTGGATTTGATTATGAATTCTTCCATTCATGCTTTGCCCAAGAGTGACTGTTACTTTTCTCTGTCTAATTTTGTATATTCCTTTATTTTAGTTGATTTCTTTTTAGTTTTCACTACTATGTATCACAAATTCTTCAGTTATATACTTGACATTTGTACTTAAGAACTATATTGACATTGTACTGAGTCCTGTGCTAGAGGTGACTTTTTCAGGCTCCCAAGGAAAGAAAATTTCCCAATACTGTTCAGTGACATCACTCTGATGATGTGGTTGATGTCTCAACCACAGTGAGAGTTTTTACACTAAGGAAATCAACATATGCTACTACTCAGGTTTGTTTGTTTTATTTTCCCAGAAGGCTGGATGTTTAATATACACCAACACACCACAGAGAAGATGGCTTCCTTCCATGTATTCTGTAATATCCATGAGACTAGGAAAAAAAAAATATCTGTAGCTATAGCACAAAGAACTAGAAACAACAACAAAAAGATTGCTCATAAGAATGTGGGCCAAGAGTCAAGTCAAAAGAGTTTGTCCAAATTATTAAAAAGTACAAAAAGAGACAATGGTGAGAGATGGAGAACAGGGAAGACAGCCAGTGAATTTTTATGAACACTTCCTAGTATGTACTTATCTTGGCTAAGTAAAGCCTATAAAGAGTTCCCTAGGAAGTAAATCTCCTGATACGCAAAGCAGAAGCCTGATCAATGAATACTGAATAATAAATAAGGAGTACTTTAATTCAATTTATTAGAAGTTACTTATGCACTTAAAATGATTTCAAGTTGAATTAAAAAAAAAAAGATTCCTTGACACATTTTGCATTCCTGCCTTTAACTCCCTGAAATCTATTTATATATCAACCCTATGAGACTGAGTCTTGGGGTTACAGGGATTGTGTCCTAGACATCTATTTATACACTGCTCCTGGCATAGGAACTCAAGTATAGAAGGCACTGATATCATGATACTGTTAAATTGACCTAAATTTAAAACTCTATTATAGTTGCAATTTGTCAGAATATATTCCAGTTTATCTACTTTACTTTAAATATCCTACAAGTTTTTCTGGATAAAATATATACATTCTAGAGAGATAAATATTTATTTGAAAGTCATTAAATCTATAAGAGTCTTGTTTAAACCTGACCCTGAGTCCTTTATTGTAAAATAACCTTGTCCTCCAATGACTTTCTCATTTTGGGGACTTTGTTGGAGTCAAATTATGAGATCCAGTAAAAGAAAGAGATAATCTCTGCTGCATAACTTATGTTCCTATGAAAGAGAACAAAATTTAGTACTGATAAGGAAATAGGGATCTCTGTAAGGTTGTTGAACAAGAGATTCAGTCTCTATCACCAAAGTGATGATATAAGGTTTCTTGTCTAATCTATTTATATTTCTAAAAAAATGACATTTAGTGACACAAAATATAATTTTAGGAAGAAGAGAAGCCGATGTTACTTTTAGTAACTATTGCTCAGATTAATCTGTAGTTCAAACACTATTTACCTTGGGTATGCCATGGATCACACCTGAGTGACTTTGTTTTCTTGTGAAATAGAAGACCACAGAAGATAGGAGTCCCAGATGGATTTTTCTGCTGTAACCATTAGTAGGGAAATTGTGGCCCTTCTGGAACCAAAAGATGGCTCTGGGGCCTTTGTGTCTGAAGTCTGGATATAAGAGTTAAGATAAGTCAAGGCAGTCAAAATTGATTATGCCATTGTTTTCAACATAAAGAGCACTGGTAATCCATTAAGGATGTAGAAACCTAAGTCTCTGTGGAATTATGAGCAAATTGTGGGCAGAAAGGTGGAAGTTCATAAAAGAGGGAAACAAATGATCTATTCTTCACTTTCATTTTATGATCGAAAGCACACTTGTTTTTAATTAAAAAAAAAACACTACAATGAAATATGCAAGTTTAAATGAGACAGAGCAAGTAGCTTTGTGTACTTGCTCTAAACCTGTATTCCCAATCCCACACATTTAAATCAATATGTGATAAAAGTATTCTCTACTCACATTTTTTTTTTTTTTCCTACAGGACTTCTTGAAACACAGTAAACAAGTTTCTAATGAGTAAAGGGATGCATAGAGGTTCTAAGAAACTTTCCTAGAGTAAAGCAGATTATGTTTGGGAAAAGGAAAAGTAGAATATTTGTGCCTTCCTGTCTTCGAAGCCACAAGAGTGTGTTAAAATGTTTTTCCTAAAGCAAAGACATATTTCCACTACTTAAGTCCATACTTATACTGCAATCAAGTAACTATCCTTAATATATAAACCCCCAAAACAATGGTCAAAACTCATTTTGAGAAACAGCAATTTGCACTGCATATCAGTCATAATCGGATTTTCTTTAAAGTTTGCAAATGTCTGTCTTAAGGGGAGAGCTGTTTGTATTTTAAACAAAACACATTACCTAAGTAGGCTATAGGTATATTTCAATGTTTATTTTTTTTTTTTTTTCAGAATAACACAAGAAAGAGAAAATGAAATACATCTCTCTTGCAGAGGAGTCCAAAAAGTAGATACACTGAGGTCTTGCAAATCTTTTGCTAACAGAGCACAGACTCTTGAAGAAAATGAACCAAAGTAATTTGTATTGATATGTTCAAGAATTTTTTATCTAGGGTAAGGAATTTAAGAGAGAAGGGAATTTAAAAAAAAAAGATAGAAGTGAACTGAAAAAAGTCACCTTAACACAAAGCCTAAAAATCTCTTCTCTTATGAATATTTCAACAGGTAATATGTTAAAGTGGGTCAGAAAGTAGCTTCAAGGACAAGTTCAAATTAAGCTGAGTTTTTTATCTTGAATTCAATTTCACTAATTATTTCAATAATTGAAGATGTTATCTAAAGCAAATTGTAAATCAGCTAATTATTTACTCTGTTTATGTTTTCTATCAAATTATGCATTTCAATTGCTGTAATAAATATTACTTTTAGGGAGATGCAGGTGTAATATCTATGCAAAATTAGCCAGAACAAAATCAATATGAGTACCCAATAAAGCAGGTGTACAGTTATGGTGGTTAGTTGGGGGAAAAAATAAAGTTTAAATGGTGTGTATATCACACACATATTTTCATGGCCTTAGTAAAATAAAAGTGTGTAAAATTTAGCTCACTTCAAAGTATTATTCAAGGTCATTTTCAGAGGCCCTAGATTTGATATTTCCCTCTGTACCACTCCCTTTCTCCTACTTCTCAAGTGTCTTTCCTCTTTTTCTTTCACCTATATATCACCAACTTTTTTCATCAACAATTTCAAGCCCAACTCAAGTTCATTTATTCAACATTTTGTCACTGCAGACATGGTTACTAGGAAATCTGTGTGTGTATGTGTGTTTTTGTGTATGAGCGCATATGTCAGACTGGGAGGGAAGGAGGGAAGAAGGCAGGAAAGAGAGAGAGGCAGAATTTTGTGTTTTGGTATGGATAAGGGGGCTGGGTTAGCAGAAGGACAGAAACAGAAGTGGAAAAAATAACAGTATATTTATAGACATGGTATTGTTGAAGGCATCATGAAAACATGAAAGAGGACCAGAAAACCACATTATTGTACTGATAAGCCCTTGAAAACACCTTCTTTTAAAAGATGGAATACTATGCATTTACAGAGGAATGTCCTGGGAATGCAGAGGCCAATTAAAAAGGACATTGCCTTGACATTAGAAACAGAGAAAAAATTAAGTGAATACATTTTATTCCATAGGTTTTATAAGTCTTTTGGGTCCTTTATTGCTGAGAAATATCTAGGTCTCTAACAACTTAGGGCAAGTTTATGTTGGAAGAAGTCTTACACCACTGAAATTAATTTCATCTTCCAATAAAGATTTTTAAATACTTAACATTTCCTGCAATGTTAAGAAACACACAGCATCTATCCCTAAATATCATACATCTTCATGTAGAAGATCTAGC
Organism: Talpa occidentalis; assembly: GCF_014898055.3. Classification (NCBI taxonomy): domain Eukaryota; kingdom Metazoa; phylum Chordata; class Mammalia; order Eulipotyphla; family Talpidae; genus Talpa; species Talpa occidentalis. Next base: position 51,531,187 of record NW_023605305.1, read on the forward strand.
AGATGGGTAGGTAATAATCACATAATCTACTGCAGAATAGGAGAATGTAAAACAGGTATAGCTCAACTAATCTAAGTGGAGAGAGAAAGAGATTCCCCCAAACTTAAAAGCCATGAAGGTGGAGTTTTAACTACCAATTTAAGTTCTCTAAGATAATTATATTTCTGCATATTTTAAAACAATTTGACATAAAGGAGCCTAATCCTTAGAAGATAAACAGAAACTAAAGGGGAAAAATTAGGTATACAGAAAGATTATATGGATAAATTAATTTGCTTGCTAAAGGATATGATTATATCCTTTTCCCTTAAAATTTTGCATTTAGGACTATGTAGGACACAGTCTAAAAAAAGGGATTTTGTGATAGACACGTAGGTTTGAAATTCAGACGACAGTCTGAATTATCAAGGTGATCTTGAAGGTTGTCCTTAATCTCACCATATCTACATTTCTTTTCCCTAAATACTGCACATAATATATAAAATACTGGTTGATAAAATAATTATAATGGGAATAAATATAAAAAGCAGTTTTATTTCATGGCACATAATGAGAATTCAGTATACTTAAGTATTTCTCAGTAGGTTTATTACAAAATAAAAATGAGGATGATGATGACTGTAAATTCAAAATTACAGTTCTCTAACTCAGTGTTGATTGACATTATAAGGCACTGGACTTGAAGGAATCCTTTTGGAATTTTCCCCTTAATAAAAGGAGGACCTCAACACTGTACTTAAATTCATCTGTGGCTTCAGTGGCTTTTGGAAAGGGTAACTGTCTCACCAACTGAACTTTTAGTATAATTTTAAATGGAGACTAGAAATACAATAGGGAGATTATTGAACCTTCAAACAAAATAGTTCCTTTGGAAACAAATACTATCACCTTCTTCCCAAGAATCTGATTAGATATCCCATCTTTTCCTCTAGTTAAGAAGTTCAAGAATCTTCTGCAAGCATAGCCCACCTAAAGGGAATGCCTTCTCCTTTCCAATGCAGAATTAATATCAGTTCCTAAAAGGAATGGAAAAATGGTACCATACCCTTGTCAAATTTCCTTTTTCTTTACAACTTTACTATTGCAGAAATTTAACCTATACTAGTCATAAAACTGCTTAGAATAAAATTATTATATTAAGGTTAAATTGTTAATTTTATTCTTAGAAAATGGCACTTGCTTTGAGATTATCACTACAATGTAAATACAGATGTATTGTTAGGAAGTGTGATTTAGTTGCTTTCTTGTTAAATGCTAGCAAATGTTCTTACCATGTCAGCAGAATCTAGAAATAAAACAGTCTTGTATGCCCTATATTTTTCTGTGACTCTGTGGAAGCTCACCTATATCTGAAATAGTTACATTAAGTCGTGAAAGGTAATTATCCAACTTGTCAATTTTGCAGGGGATCAGCTGGTGGACTAAGCAGTATTGTATTTATATTGTGTTATAAATATGGGCTGGAACATGCAGAGACACATAAGTGCCTATTAGAAATAGACCCCAGAAATAGCCAAAATCTGCATCATATAAGGCAACCAAAGGGCTCCATAGTTAAGTTGAATATACATGCAAATTTTAAATGAAAAAAATTTTTTTTTTTTGTTTTTATTATTAATCATGGCTTTGGCCACTAAGTCAAAAGCAGAGAACTTTGGTAGTTAGGGATGATATTATTTCTCACTATTATGGAATGTAATATAAAGAACTTTAGATCTCAAAAACAAGGAAGCTTAATTTTGTAACCCCACCACTAGTGGTGGTATCCAAGTATAAGTATCCAAGTATAAGTCTTACAAACATGTGCACACGCACCATTATGAAAAAGAAAAAATAGTGCTTACTTCATCTCAGTTTCATTTGACCTCAGATTGCAGTTACAATTACTGTATTCTCAAACCTAATTGAGAAAAAGAGCAATCCCCTCCTGAGTACTTCCCTCCAAAAAACAAAACAATACCCTCTCTGTCCAAGTAGAAAAAGCAAGAGAGACTGTAAGATTTTAATGTAGCAATATCACTCCCTACCACTTGTGATCTAATTGGTGCCCTGAAATCAACTGAATACTTTTTCCTTTGTGATTACACTCATGTTGTATTGCTATCATCAAATATTTAGCAGTTTTTCAACAAAAAATAATTAGCTTACAGTTTTGGAGGTTAAGATGTCCAACACAGGTATCACTCCACTAAAGCCAAGGTGTCAGCAGACCTCTGTTCCTTTGGGAATGTCTCACTTATTTGGGTGTTGGCAGGATTCAGTTGTTTGAGGTTGTAGGACTGAGAACCTTGTTTTTCTTCCAGTTGTCAATTACTCCCTGTAGAGGCCAGGCTGGCCACAATGCAGGTTTTCTGATCCCATGCAGACCGGGTAAAGGAGGAGTCAGAGTCCTCAGTGGTTTTTTGCAGGTCTTTTATTGGGGTTCACCAGGCATATGGCAGGCAGGGGTGCTGGCTGGTCTTCACTCTATCTGGGCTCTCTGGAGTTCGTTCTGCTGCTTCTCAGCTTCGGCTTCTACTGCTGCTACTGGTGCTGCTGCTGCTGCTGCTGGCGTCCCCGTGAAGCCGCCCTTAAAAGCACAGTCTTAGCTCAGCTGAATCCCATCCACCTATGCCCACACCCTATTCCAGGTGCCCGCCATCAGGCATGCATTCAGGACAAGGATCCATCATCTATCCTGATGGCGGAAGGGCAGAAAAGCCTGATATTTTCTTTACCCTACAGTCCACCCCCTCAGGGTTTTCTGCCATACAGTCTATATATATATATATATATATATATATATATATATATATATATATATATATATACAATTTTCTAAGCAAACAAACAATGCAGCCATGGCCCACAAAAGCAAATACATCAAATATAACAAAATACAATATAACAAAATACAACAGAACACAAATAAGTCCAAGCAGGGCACCAACCTAGTGCAAAAGACAATTATTGGTACCAGCAGATAAGCCACCAAATCTGCTGCCGAAGGCACTGCTCATACGAGGGAGGGGAATCACTCACGACATCTATTGCAACAGGCCAGGAGCCGTCAGGCTTCCTGGCCTTCTCTGGCTGTAGTCTCGGCTACAAGGCACACACAGCATCCACCCCAGGATGCACTAGCTCTGGGATTAGCAATTTTATTCTGTTGGGGGTAATCGCCAACCCTCAGGGTTTCTGTCTGCAGTCGCTCCAACACTCGGCCTTCATGGCCACCCATGCGACTCACAGACCCCTGCATTCAGGCCAACCCACTGCACAAGCACATGGGTCGGGATCCAAACTCTGCATTCGGCTTGGGCTCCACCCCAAGCCACGTTCCCCACCCGTCCCCCAAAGACAGGTTCCTCAGCTCCTCACCCTCACTCAAGAATGAGCAGGGCATTGCCCACAGGTGATTTTACGAGACTCACAGTTCTTCAGCATACCCAGGCTGCTTAACAGCCGCTTAGGGCTTCTCAACTTAGCATCAGTACCAGCTTTTGCCTTCTTAGTTGGCTTTTCTCCTCCACCTGGCTGCTGGGCATAACAGGCTGCTTTTGGCCATCAAGGCCCACTGGCCACCCCCAGATTCTCAAAAAAAAAAAAAAAAAAAAACATAACCTGCCAAGGTCCTCCGCCTTCTGGCGGGATTGTCAGTCCAAGTTTATCAGTCCATGTCCATTGGCCTCTCCCTGAGTCAGCAGCGGCCTGCTGCCTCAGGGGTCATTGGCTGGTCCTTTCCGGTGTCGTTGGCTGGTCCTCTTGGGTGTCTCCTCTATGCGAGGTCTCGTCCCACAGCTCCGGACCGTATCCACCTTTTGTGCCGCCATGGCGCCTCCAGCGTCATCACAGGCAAACAGTCTGTTGTCCTTAGTTCCTCCAGGTCTTTGGAGGGCTCCAATACCCGTCTGCATGGATCCTGCCGTCTACGCCAATTGTAAAGGGCGGACTGGCCACAATGCAGGTTTTCTGATCCCATGCAGACCGGGTAAAGGAGGAGTCAGAGTCCTCAGTGGTTTTTTGCAGGTCTTTTATTGGGGTTCACCAGGCATATGGCAGGCAGGGGTGCTGGGAGGCTGGCAGGCCTTCACTCTAGAATGAAGAGCAAGTCTTCACTCTATCTGGGCTCTCTCTCTGCTGCTTCTCGGCTTCGCTTCTGCTCGGCTTCGGCTTCGGCTTCGGCTTCGGCTTATCGGCTTCGGCTTCGGCTTCGGCTTCGGCTTCGGCTTCGGCTTCTACTGCTGCTACTGGTGCTGCTGCTGGCGTCCCCGTGACGCCGCCCTTAAAAAGCACAGTCTTAGCTCAGCTGAATCCCATCCACCTATGCCCACACCCTATTCCAGGTGCCCGCCATCAGGCATGCATTCAGGACAAGGATCCATCATCTATCCTGATGGCGGAAGGGCAGAAAAGCCTGATATTTTCTTTACCCTACGCTCCCCAATTCTGGAGGCCACTCAAATCCCTTATTTTATGGTCTCTCCCTCCATTTCTAACACCAGTAAGGGAAGGTCTGGCTCCCTTCAAACTAGATTTCTTCTTTTTCTTCCATCTCCTTTCTCTGATTCAGCAAGAAGCTTTCACCATGTTTAAGTTTTCATGTAACTCAATAGAAACCACTTGGGTAACACAGGCTATTCTCCCTATTTTAAGGTGAGTTAATTAGCAACTTAACTTCAACCTCAACCTGAATCCCATTTTGCCATTTAAAATAAGATGTTCACTGTTTCTAGGGATTAGGGCACAGACTACCCTGGAGAGCCACTTGCTTCCTACCAAAGGAGAGAAAATGGGAATATATGGGGGGAAGTGAACAAGAAGGGACTTTAAATTTTTTGCCTGTATACGTTCCATGCCTGATTCCAGATGTTTAAATTTCAAAAAGCTACTTAAATTCTCTAAGCCTTGCTTCCTGTTTCTTACACATCAAAATACTAATACCTATCACAATGAAGGATACTGGTGAGGGATGTCTCACTCAGAGGAACTTAAATTCCAATTTTTTTTTTAAATATTCCTCCAGACAGATAAAGCACATCTGTAAGACATGTAGGAATTGAAGAAATCAAGATATTTGTGTTTTTTTTTTTTTTTTATAGAGGCATGTTTTTATTTATTTATTATTTATTTGTTTGTTTGTTTTCGTTTATACATGCACTGGGTACAGTCAGAAGCACGGGAGGGTGAGAGAATTCACCAGAGCCAGAGCGGGGAGCAGAGCAGGCAGAAGGACCGAAGCACACTGCTGAGGGGAGCAGCGGGCGGCAGGAGAGGTCTGCTCGCCATGTGGGACCCTCCTCCGGTGGCCGGGGAGCAGCCGGGGATCGAACCGGCGCCGCAGAGGCCGCGGGCAGCTTCGCAACCCAGCGCTCAACCATTGCTATGAGGACTAAGTGAATTGATTTATGTAAAATGCACACATAGCATATAATATGTATTCCACCCATTTTAGTTTATTTCCTGCATGTTTTTCCCTAACGATGTTTACTAGGCTGCTAAGCATGAAAATAATGTTATTCTTTTTTTTCTTCATAAATTACTATCCATATCATGCTATTTTCTGACCACCTGGGTTCCTTTTCACATGTTTATAAATACATCCATCCAAATATTTGGCCCTTAAAATCCCCACAGTTTCTCAAAAGTCCCATCAATCACATTCAATCATATTTATATTCATCCATGGAACAGAAACATGAAAAAGTACCTACTATTCAAAATAGCCTTTCATAGAACTCATTTCATTATTTTCTTTGTGTGTTAGTTTTGCAATGTCTTTCTAATCCTCTTTTCTTATTAGTACTACTGTAGATGCTAATGCCATATCATTTTGACAGCTTTGCTTATTCATTTCCCCCTTATTTTCTAATGATTCATAAATGGATTTTAAATTGTGTATAGTTTCATTTAATAAGCACTATTTTTCTCACCCAGTTTTACAGGCTATAGCCTGCATATAATCTCAAACATTAAGTGCTGCTCCATATGTATTGTAAGTCCACTTATGTAACTTAGAAATATATTACACAGCTTAGATAGGTTAATAAATGAACCTCATGTGACATCTCTCTGATTAAAAATTTATTTAGGTCAAAAGTTTAGATATGAACATGGCTAATATTTTACATGGAAACACAGCATTTTTCCCATTCTTGAATATATTCCATATTGAAGATTCTCACAAGAAATAGTTTCATTCAGCTTTGATCATAATAAAACAGAACAAGCTAAGAGATTAGGGGTGATAAATTAGATTCTGGAGATCCTTTGTGCCTTCCTTAGATATGTAGAAACAAACTTTTGAATTAACTCCTCAGTGACCAGACATACAGTGAAATATTTTAGGAGCATTTTTCCTTCCTTTCTTCCTGAATTCCTTCTCTTTTTTGCAATAAATTAGAATATTAAAACAAAATTATTTTTCATAAGATTTATAGGCATCATGTCAGGTAAGAAGCTTATTCAATTACAGATATAAAGGAAAACTGGAAAACACCAAATACCAAAGAAATCAGTTGTATATCCTGAAGAAAAGAGAGAAAGTTACTGATAGTTAAGAGAAGCATGCACTTTCACTGAGTTTTATTTGTAATTTTGGCTCTTAGTTGACTAGACCATTTTTCTGATTGGCTTCTATTCTAAGATTAAAATAATAAATAGTATGGTTAGAAGAGGAAATCATGTCTAAGTTTTAATTCATACAACATTTTTATTTTCTTGGTTTATGTGCTTTATACCCTCATGGTATTTGGAAACCCTGTTCCCACTTTCAGAATAGCTTATCCCACTGCTTCTAATTTTGTCACCTACTTAAAGTCTATAAAACCCACCTGCCACGTCCAGACTACCCACTATAATAACTCTGTTATAGTATGTATCATCCATTATTTTAATCATCTGTTATTCTATCTACTCTCCCAGACTAAATGGGATATGAATGTGCAGAGCTTTTAGTAATGCTCACCATTATTATCTCCATAGTATAGCATAATATCTAGGCTAGTATAATTATTAGTCTGCTGTAACATAACTAGTTTCCATCTCTGAACCATGAATACATAGGTACTACTGGAATCCTGTTAAGTGGGAAATTTTCAATTAGAAACATTTCTAGCACCTCCCTGTGGAGTAAGGATAACAAGATATTTCTATCCCTCTTGAACACTCTGAAAATAGTCCATTTAGAAAAAGGAGAAAACCAAGATTATTTGCATTTCAGGAAAAATTTGGAAGTCTGAGTGTCTCCATACATTAAGTGGTCTTCTGCATTTTGCCAAAATCCACTCCTCTATCCCTAATCAGAAATTTATAAGAATACTGAGATTAATGAAATGACTCACCGGCCTCCCTGGTGGCGCAAGGGGTTAGGCACCACATTATGAAGCAATCCCCAGCCCCTACAGCACCAGTTCAATCCCCGGCTGGCCAGGGAGCTACCCACATGGAGCAGCAGACCTCTCCTGACTCGCCCGCTGCCCCCCTCAGCAGTGTACTTTGGTCAATCTGCCTGTTCTGTTCTCCACTCTGTCTCTGGTGAATCCTCTCACCTCCCTCATCGCTGGCCTATACCCCAGCTCTTGTGTGCATAGATGAATGGATCTAAAAAAAAAAAAAGAATAGAAATGACTCAGAGAAACCAATGGATATGAAACATATATATATTTATGTTTCATATATATATATAAATATATATATATATATATGTTTCATATGTTTCATATCCATATATATATATATAATTCACACACTGAAATCTATAGTGTTCCCAAGGAGAAAGAAGGTCTTGAGTTAGGTCAGAAGTGAAATAAGAAAAATCAAGGGGGAAAAATAACTTTGATTTTATTTGTGGTTAGGAGAGGGAGCCAGAGTGAAGGTTTCCTGTGCAAACTGTGATAGATTTGGTGACTTTCCCACCTACAGAGGAAACATGCAGCTTTTTAATAAATTTGTTAAGTTGTAAAGTAAAAGGAAAGTAGAAAAGAGGACATTGAAAGCTGTTAGTGGTTAAAGGAGACTTCACCTTTATTACAATTAAACAAGGCTGAATCTGTTTCAAAGTTTTAAAAGAAATAGCTTAATTATCTCATTACAGACATTTTGAAATCAATTATGAATAGAATATTTCAGCAATCTATACAGCATTCACTATATAAACTACATTTACATGCACTGATTTACTTAATTATTATTATAATTCCATGTCAACCACATTACACTTAAGAAAATCAAAGTTCAGGAATGAGAAGTGACATATACCACATAAACAAGTCACACATAAACAAGTCAATAGAACAACCATGATGTAAAACAAGCATTTGACTACCAAGTCATGCAGATATTTGCTCACACACTTATGCACATGACCCTCCTATTTAAAGACACAGGTTTTCTTCTTTTTTTTTAAGATTTATTTATTTATGGATACAAGAACTGGGGTACAGGCCAGAGGTGTGGGTTTTGAGAGGATTCACCAGAGACAGAGTGGGGAACAGAACAGGTATACTTAAATACACCATGTGGGTATCTCTGTGGCTGGGGATTGAACTCATGCTGCAGAGGCTATGGACAGCTTCACAGTGCTGTGCTTAACCCCTCATGCACCAGAGAGGCCCAGTTTTCTATTCTTGATTTAGAATATTTGAGGTTTATGAATGTCTCCTACACCTTAGAGAAAGAGTGGAGAGTGAATTCAGTATCCTTGCTTAGTTCTCAATGCCACACTCTAACGTACTAATAAAGCTGAGGACTATTACCTGATGACATTTGCACACACCTCTGTTTCCAAGAAACATCAATTTTCAAGATATACCTCTTCAAGACACTACTAGTTTTTAAATGTGGATTGCTCAAACAAGACAAGCAGCAGCTCTATTGCAAATAAGATTTCCTCTCATGCTATGCAATACTCATTTGATTCCATATTTCAAATTTAAGAATGCATTTCTTACATTTGTTTCCATACCTGAAAGCTTTCTTAATACGTAATTCCACCAAGCAAATATACAGAGATTCTATGTGCTCTTAAAGTGTCATTAACATACAGTATATACAACCTGTTCAACTCTTCTCTGAACTGTACTAAAAATAAATGCAGAGCAGTTATTATAATTATAGAGTAAATATAATAAATTGACATAATTATAATTAAATCCAGGAAAAGTGGTGAGCACTTTGAAATGTGCAAAATTAATTCAAGACCCTTATTTGTGGTTAAAAAATTCTCTCTTCTTGGAGCAGCAAAATATTAGCTTAAAAGGCAGAAAATCAAAGGCTACAAAACAACTTTCCTTTATAGGGCAAGAAGAATGATCCCCAAGCCAAGTCTGAGCTGCATGAGACCTTACCCACTTTACATGAAAATGTGTTTAAAAAACTCTTTCATGCTATGGTTTTGCCTACTATTATGAGAAAAAGGGATTTGAAAGAATTGTTCAGATAAAAAAAGCAAGTGTAAGAACACACATTCACATATAATTTTGCTTCATTATTGAGTTTCTAGTAAAATTATTGGACTTGAGCTATTTGGACAATTGTCTCAATTCTCTAAGTCACTTTACATGTGAAGATATTATATACAGCCTCATTTTTCCATAGATTTTTTTTTTCTTTATAAGTAATACTGCTTAAAAGTTTTCTTGGAATTAGCATAGAATTTTCCTTCTCTTCTCTGAGACTGCTTTTTGGGTGCCCAATTTTTCCTTGTTTGCAGTCTTACAGAACTGAGATAGACACTGGTAAAAATCTATCTTGGTATTCAGTGTTTTATTTTGCAGCAGCCCACATAACTCCTTAAAGCAAAATTTGTCAGTATGAAACTACTCATCTTTTCAAAAGACTATGCTTAGGATTAATGTAAAAGAATGTATTGTGAATAGTACCAGGGAACTGTCTACTGTGACAAAGTTCCAGCTTTTGGTAAATGAATGTCAGTGATTAAACTTTCCTCACTCAAATCCAGGTTCATCCAAAATTGGCCACCTCCAACATGCTACCTAAGTTCAACCATAATGAGATCAAAGTTATATACATGAGGTGCACAGATGGAGAGTTCAACGCCTTGCCTCCAGTAGCCTGCAATATTGTCCTCATCCATGTCTCACCAGAAAAAGTTGTTGATAACATTGTCAAGGCAACTGGTGACTGGCAGGATCTGAAGATTACAGGGCAACTGACCATTCAGAACAGAAGGACACAAATTGAGGTGTTACCTTCAGCCTCTGCCCTCTTCATCAAAACCCTCATGGATTGGCCAAGAGACAAAGCAGAAAAGCATTAAGCTCAATGGAAATATTACAGTGATGAGACTGGGGCCTCCCTGGTGGCACTAGGGGTTTAGTCGCAGCACTATGAAGCAATCCGCAGTCACTGCAGCACGAGTTTGATCACTAGGCAGGGAACTGACCCACATGGCACATCAAACCTCTCCTGTCTTTCCTGCTGCTCCCCTCAGCAGTGTATTTCATTTGATTCGCCTGTTCTGTTCCACACTCTGTCTTTGGTGAATCCTCTCACCCCCAACACTTCTGGCCTGTACCCTAGTTCTTGTATGCATAAATAAATAAATCTTAAAAAAAAAAAAAAAAAGATGAGTTTGCCAACATAGCCCCCAACAGATGTGGCCATCACTCTTGTAATATCATAGATAACATCAACAGTGAAGCGGTAGAATACCCAGCCAGGTAAGAATTGCAGAGGAAAATGTTTCAATAAAGGATCACTTGACAAACAAACAGATATATCAATCAGTAAAATAAAGACAGCATGAGGAAATAGCTCCAACTGGAGATCTTTAAAAAAAAGGTAGATGATCTCAGTCCAGGAAAGGGCTAAGTGAGAAATATGGGTATTTGTATTTCCCCATCTCAATTCCAAGGATAGACCTCGAGAGCTGGAAAGTCTAGGCCCAGGTCAACAGGACGTCCGTTGCAGAGAGGGGGTCTCTGCATCCGTCATCTTTTATCCCAGAAAAACCCTGAGTAGGCATTGCCTAATTCTTTTACAGAAAACTGAGGCTGGAAAGAGCTAGTGGTCTGTCCTTTGATACCCACTACTTGAGAACGTGCGAACTAGCCTCTAAAGCCTGAGGCACCACTTGTGAGTGCCTCAAAGTGAAGGACTTCTATGATACAGTGACAAAGGAAGGGTAGACTAGGAGCCTAAATGATCAGGAAAAAAAAAAACAAAAAACAAACAAAAAACAGTGTGGAGCAAAAGTTGCTAACTTAGAAGTCAGAGAAACCTGGATCTGAGTGCCAATCCCCTGCTTCATGGCCTTGTCACCCTCAGCAAATTTCCTCTGGAACCTGGTTTATCCAGTGTATTCTTTATCTATGACTTTCCAGACTCTGCTAAATTAAGCAATGACCAAGACATGCTAACTTCTGCCCCAACCCCCAAAAAACACAAGACTGCAAAACAATACTAAATAATGAGGGGAAATTTATACAGATATGGAGAGACTTAAAACATGTATTTTTAATGAAAATTAGAGTTGGGTATAGATAAATTAAGACTTCAATGAGTTTTATTGCATATTTTTTGTGTATCATTAAATATGAACAATAAGAGATGAGCGCAAATTCTGAAGAGAACTTGTAGTATATTAAATGTTTTAGTATATTAAGAATAATAAATGGGGGCCTCCTTGGCAGTACAAGGGTTAAAGATGGTGCTGGGGTTAAGGACAGCGCTATCAAGCTCTTACCAGCCACTGCAGCACCAGTTTCATCCCTGGCAGGCCAGGGAGCAACCCACACGGCACAGCAGACCTCTCCTGTCTCTCCCACTGCTCCCCTCACCAGTGTATTTCAGTAGATCTATCTGTTCTGTTCCCCACTCTGTCTCTGGTGAATCCTCTGACCCACGCACTTCTGGCCTACACCCAAGTTCTTGTATGCATAAATAAATAAATCATTAAAAAAAATGAGAAATGAGAAATAGGGGCATAGAGGACAAATTTTACTGAATTGACAATATCTGATTTTGTGAAGTAATTGTATTTCATATTACACAGGAAATTAGGGTAATTAAAATATATTTGTAAGTTTGAAAGAACATTCCTGGTCATTTTATGATGATTAAAGTACTTTTATACCTTTATTCATTATTCAAGAAGGGAAATTGGTCAGTCAGATAAAGGAATGATGTAAAAACAGTAAGAAAGATCTGTGCCTACATGTTCCTAGTAGGTTTTTTTTTTTAATTAATATATTTCCTATACATGAGAAATATTGGAGGTGTAAGTATCAACAGCTACAAAATTGCAAAGAAGGAATTTTCTGAGTCTAGATCTCAGGGAATTTTTACGTATTCAAATTGTTAAACTACACATTTTCCACTCTAGTGTCTCTCCAGAGTGGTTTATCAGATATTTTAGAAGATCCTCAAAACTCATAATGTGCTCTCAGCATTCATACTTAAAACCAATTAATGGGATTCGGTAGCTCAGAGAATACAGTTATTTCTGACAATCTATAATGTCACATAGTTTCCTTTTGTTCTCAGAGTCTCCCCTTTGTTTTCATATATAGAAGATGAAATAAAGGGTACACCATAAATTTAAAAACATTTTCTCACTTTCCATTCAAAAATGAAGATTGCTCATGATTTCTACAAATACACACGTATGGAACTCATTTTTTAATTTTTTTTTTAAATTGTGTGTGTGTGTGTGTGTGTGTGTGTGTGTGTGTGTGTTCAGAAGAACTAAGGTGCAAGAGGGTTAGAGGATTCCCCAGAGACAGAGTGGGGAACAGAACAGGCAGACTGAAATACACTGCTGAGGTGAGCAGCGGGCGAGACAGGAGAGGTCTGCTGCGCCTTATGTAGGTTAGCTTCCTGGCCAGGAATCAAACTCAGGCCTTCATAGTGGAAGTGTTATAGGACAGGGAGAGGGGCAGCCCAAACCCCGCAAACCTGCCTATTCTAAATGGGTTCTGCCATCCACCACATCAACACAAAACATGAGACTTTTTAATGGGAAGGAACTTTAATACAACTAGGAAACAAAACAGGTAAGGCAAAGAGTCTAGTTTCTAAATGAAGCACCCAAAGTTACCCATCCCCTCGTGGGTAAAACTACATCCATATGGGAATGGCCCAGAACAAGGCCCCAAAGCCTGCCACAAGTCTAAAGCATCTTCCAGTGGGGACCCACAGAAAAGGGTCAGAAACAACCAGACAAGCCCGGAAGGAAAAGAGCAAAATCAACATCAAGATAAAAGCTGCCATTGTCACCTCCCCATGGGTCTCACCCACATCTGTGTCACCCAGTACACAACCAAAAGACAAGCGCAGTTTCTTCACGTGTCTCTAGGCTCCATGTGCCTCCTCCAGGTCTCCTGGCTCCATCCTGCTTCCTTCCTCAGTCTCTTCTGGAGCTTCTCCTCTTCCTGCTCAGCTCCACCCTCCCTTGGGTGGGGCAGGGAACCTCCCCCTTTCCTGGGGACCACCCTGTTACAGAAGCACTGAGACTTAACCCCTAGGCCACCAAGGAGGCCCTGGAACATACTTTTTTTTTTTTTTTTTTATTTGTAATGTACTGTCATGGCAAGCCCTAAGGTAGGCATCTCTGACCATAATAAGGTTAATCTGAGGGCTTTCTTGTAAGGGACATTATGTTTGTTTTTATTCAAGGTGTCTCCTACTGTCTGCAGTGTTTATCATAAATGTTCCAGGGCTAGTTACATTCCATAATTGTACCACAGGGTATGTGAAATGTTAAAGATATAGGAATACAGTATATTATTCCAAGAAGGACATTTACACATATCATAAGAAGTACGAAGGCAAATGAAAAGTTATTTGATATAAACCCTGGTTTCTCTCCTTGAAGGCTTGAAAAACTCAGACACAACATTTAGGATGCTGTTATAATCATCCCTTTTGGCATAGGATTTAGTGACCTTTGTGACTAAGAATACACTGTTTAGCTAAGTAATCTACTTACTTGTAAAAAAAAAAAAAAAACTGAAAGAAAAAAATGAAGAACAGTGAGAAAAGAAGACAAGGAGAACAATGAGTATAAGAGAGACTAACATGACTGATTAACTTGCTATGTGGCCTCAGATACCATCTTAAATAGCTTAACTAAGACAGAGGACTTCAGGGGTGACAGAGGGAAGGTCTCATCGGGAGGTTCCCAGGGAGGGCCCAGCAGACAAAAGTATGGAGATGAAGTTCTGTCTTCTCCATTGAAAAGAGATAAGGATATTAAGCCTTCCCTGCACACCCTTACTTAAGCTTACATGTAAATATCTTTTTCAAAAGCAAACTCCATGGAGTGTTCAGAATACCTTCTATGAAATCACTCTTTTGCCAAAAAGACATATTTGGGGGTGAAAATTTTTTCTCCCCTGCAAGAAACTGTTGTTAGGTATGAGATATTTTACTTTCTCACGATGACACATATTATAAATAGTAGAAAGGGTCTGGCCTTCAGATTTTTGATAAATAACATGGATTTTTAAAAATAACTACCCCAAGGTAAATCCTGGAATTCCATGAGGAATAAAATTTAAGAGCCAATGACTGCTTAAGGTATCGCTTTGTGGTCCTCATGTAAAAGACATCTCTTCTATCATTTCAGGATGAACAACAGATGCATTCAACTAGGAGGTAGCAGAAGAGACTAAGATGTTTAATAGAAGTTTCTGTGTACTATTTGGCACGATATCATTGTTTAGCTTCTTACATTTGACTTTTATTCTGTCTTGAGCTTAAAACTAACGTTTTTGGTATATAACTTGAAAATAACTAATACATGTGATTCAGTAATGCATAGAACACCCTGAATCTCAAGATAGCAGGCACATTTCTTCCACTTGAAAAGAAAACAGTGTAAATTGAATAATAATTTGATAATTATTTTGTCACTATTATACCTAAAGTTAAAATAGTATTTTATTTATTTGTATTTTATTTTATATATTTTTACATCATTTTTCATTTTTGCACAATGTATGCATTTTCATCTTAGTTACATTCCCCATACGATTCCCATCCCCATTATTTTAACCCTAATCCCTCCTCTCCTATACCCCCACTTTAGTGTGTCTTTGGTTTATAGTTGCTTGATGATTTTGATTTTTACGTTATTATAATTAGTCTTTTTCCTGGTCCCTTATTTAGGTTTCATGCTCAGTGAAATAAGCCAGAAAAAAAAAAAAGAAAAATACCGAATGGTCTCACTCATAGCAGGAATAAAGTTAAAATAGTTTAAAGGTAATTTTCAAATGCCAAAGTTTTCTGAAGAAATTATATTTTGTGGGAACTGTTTGTATTCCTCACTTCTTTATTTTTAATTTTTAATAAATCATGATAAAACTTAAGCTTGTCCAAGTACCTAAATGATCTACTTTATTGCTCCTGTGATCCCAGGTTATTTAACCTGAAAGTCATTGACAGTATCATGTCCTGGAAGAAGCAATCAAGAGAGCATGTCAGGGTCAGGTTTCATGCTGTAAAAGACCAGGACAATTGTGAATGATCTTCCTACCAATGTTCTGTTATTTCGGAGCTACAAGATTTGCTCAGGAAGCTAAATGATCCCTTTCAGTGCAGAGTCAGAATGAAAATATAAAAAATGAGTTTGAAAGCAACATCTGAGGATACAGAAGATTAGAGAGGAGTATGAAAATAATTTGCAAGGTCACTCAAATATGCAGTCAGGGAGAGAAAATTGGCGTGTAAAGGAATATGTAAAAGGCAAAAATAAAGAAAGGATAGTCAAAGCAGAACCTTAGAGATTGAGCCCCATGCATCAGATTTAGAAGAAAAGTTACAACAACAAAATACACATAGCAGTTACAATTCTGACACTAGTTTAAAGTGTGTGCATTTTCCCCAACACCACCAAGCAATTCTTAGACAATAGTTGGGTGTCCCACAATTCAACACAATTCTGACAATATCCAACTTGAGATAACATCAGATCACACAGATTTAGGACTCAGTCTCACAAGACTTCTTTCCACTTTAAATGCCAATCACAAGTCTAAGTGTGATCGTGTCTCTGACCCCACTGTCTGTAAGTCAGAGATTCCCATTACCTTTTCCTTAGGTTATATTCACTTGCCAAAGATCGTAATACTCAGGAAATCAATTTACCCAGTAGATTACCAGTTTATTACTAATTTATTAGATTGTATGACTCAATAGTGAGATGAAGAGATATATATGGTGAGGACTCCTACAAAAGGACATCTGTTCATCTGAGTTTGGGACCTGGCAAATTTCTATTTCACTATCCTGGAAGTTCTCTTTATGATGTTTTCATTACATAGGCAAGATGGACAGGCTGGACCACTCACCACTAAACTATGGAGCATTCGTAGGCATGGTTCCTAAAATTATTGGCCATTGGTAATTGATTTAACCTATTGCCCTCTCTTACCCCTCCCTGGAAATTAGGGAGTAGGATTTAAAATTTCCAAACCTCTATGCCATGGTAGGTTCCCCTGGCAACCAGTCCCCTTCCTATCTTTAGGGGGATTTCCCAAAGACACCTCATTAACATGAGCTCAGTTGCAGTTGAAATGCTTGTTATAAATAACAAGCTATAAATTTCAACTTTATGAGTCTGAAGGGATTTCAGTAACTGAAGACAGGAGACAAAATATTTTAACCAAAGTTGACATCTGTGAAGCCATTTAAAAATGAATCTGATGAACCAACACAGAGAAATTTCACTATCTGTCTCCTTTGAATTGAACGAAAGGTCTTTTAATTGGTCATAGACCTTTGGACTGGGTCAAATATAATTGTTTAAGAAACCAACAAGCAATTGTTTGAGAACTGATGCTTAGGACGTTTAGTAAAATGAGAGAATCAGGCAGTTCCCCTTTCATTTTTTCTAAAGAATCTGCAAGGCATCCTGTTTATCCAAGAATACTTTCAGCTTATTGACACTAATCAACTCTTTTCTTTAATGACTTACTTCATCTTCCTCTTTTCCTCTTATTAAATCCTTCGTTTTTTCCCCAATGGGAGCACAATTAGACTTTCTACCTCAAACTATGTTCCCTGAATCACAAATAAACATTTTGTGTTTTGAATGGCCTACAGAATTTTTTTGTTGCAATAACAAAAGATAACCTCTTTTTTTTTTTTTTTTTTTTTTTTTGGTCACTCAGGAAATTCCAGGGGTTTTGGCAGCTGTGAGTCAGAAATCATGTATGAAGACCAAATATATATTTATTTTTTTATTTAAAGATTTATTTATTTTTTTATTTATACTAGAGCTGGGGTACAGGCCAGATGCATGTGAAGGTGAGAGGATTCACCAGAGACAGAGTGGGGAACAGAACAGGCAAACTGACTGAAATACACTACTGAGGGGAGCAGCGGGCGAGACAGGAGAGGTCTGCTCACCATGTGGGTTGCTCTGAGGCCAGCAGAGACAGAACCAGCACTGCAAATTCTGTGCACAGCTTCACAGCGCTGCGCTCAATTGCCTGTACCACCAGGGAGGCCCCAAATATATATTTCTTATAAGTCACAATGTCATAGCCAATGTAGTATAAGTTACAGAATGAGCAAATGAAAGAAAATTACCAAAGAAGACTAAAAGAATAAGAAATAAAAGGCAAAAAGAAAGAGCAGAAAGTAATAATTACTTTTATTGGAAGTCTAATAATCCTGGCATGAAGGAAATAGCATAGAGAAAGACAGAATAAATAAAATCTCTCACATAAACATATGAGGATCCCAGAGAATAACAAAAAGGAAATGTAACATGTCAAGATTGCAGAAGCAAGACAACGTTATAGCCATTGTAAATAAAATAGCTTTCTTAAGGAAAAATTGATGGTTTTAAGTCAATCTAAATGTATGTGTTTATAATTTACTACCTTTTATAAGTTCCAATTACGAGTGATTATAACTACATAATGTTAATTTTAAACACCTAAAGACAAAACAAACCAAAACGATGTTTCCACATAAGCTATCAGACAAAAGAAATTTAGGTATTATTTTAAAATACCTAAACCTATAAAACCTACTTAGAAGACTTCTGATACTGGACACAGAGGGGAAGCAATATTCTGGTTTCTTGACCTCATGTCTACCTTAAGCAGACAGGGCAGGAACTCTTGATGATAGTAATTCAAGGAGGAAACACTGATGTAATTGATGGAAACAGAGTAGCAAAATTTAGGGGACCTCCCTGGTATCAGAGGAGGTAGAGCGCAGCACTGTGAAGCTGTCTGCAGCCTCTGCGGTGCTGGTTCCATCCAGGGAGCTACCCACATGGCATGGCAGACCTCTCCTGTCTCGCCCGCTGCTCCCCTCAGCAGTGTATTTTGGTCAGTCTGCCTGTTCTGTTCCCCGCTCTGTCTCTGGTGAATCCTCTCACCCTCCTGCGCATCTGGCCTGTACTCCAGTTCTTGTATGAATGCATAAATAAATCTTTAAAAAAGAAAAGAAAAAATTAGGATTGAAGGTCTCACAAGGACAAATTGCAGAATTGAGGGTAGGGATGATTAATAAA
This sequence comes from Talpa occidentalis, assembly GCF_014898055.3. NCBI lineage: Eukaryota > Metazoa > Chordata > Mammalia > Eulipotyphla > Talpidae > Talpa > Talpa occidentalis. The sequence goes on from NW_023605305.1 coordinate 51,549,659, forward strand.
TCTTAACTAAACCAACAATGGAAGTTTCCAGGGATCTAAGGTGGGGTCAGAAAAGATTGTTAGAGATGGGGGCAGAGAGGATTAGTGATTTTAGAAGACCAACCCAACTTGACCCCAAGTTGATAATTTCCATAACAATTCTACCCAAGAACACTATTAAAGAATGCCCCCTGCTCTGGCAAAATGTAGTACTTGCCTTTTAAGATTGCCCGCCTGGGCCTCCATGGTGGCACAAGGTGTTAAGCACAGCACTGTGAAGCAATTTGCAGCCTCTGCAGCACAAGTTTGATCCCTGGCCGGCCAGGGAGCTACATGGCATGGCAGATCTCTCCTGACTCACCTACTACTCTCCTCAGCAGTGTATTTCAGTCAGTCTGCCTGTTCTGTTCCCCACTCTGTCGCTGGTGTATCCTCTTACTCCCAGTATCTCTGGCCTGTACCTCAGCTCTTGTATGCATAAATTAACAAATCTTTAAGAAAAAAAAAAAAAAAGATTGCCCACCTGTGTCTCTCTTTCCTTGCTAATTTCCTTAATAAACGTGCCCTGTGCTGATGAATGGGAATGTCTGCTGAATTCTTTCTCGGAGGGCCCAAGAACTCCACACACTGAACCCAATCATCTGAACCCCACATTATGACAGAACTACTGGTGACTGGGGTAACAAAACTGAGGCTGGAGTCTGGTTATCCAAAAATGGCTGTAGCCCCATGGCATTTCTTTTAACCTCTATGATTCTCTATTTCTTAGAGAATATACAGCAACATATTATTTTTATAAAAATTGAAGATTTTTTATAGGAATGAATATGTTGGAACATATTGAAGAGAAGTAAAATTTACCACCCCCCCGAAATGCCTCTTATGACATAATATTTCTTTTAGGTTGCTTATTTTTAAGAAACCACAGGTACAGGAAAAGGTTCTAAAAACTGAATAGAAACTACACTTGTAAGACATATTCACATTTATAAGACAAATTGTTAGGGGGAAATGATGTCCTGAGTTAATCCCATACAGGCTTTGTGGACCCCACCCCCACTCCAGACTAAAGCCATCAAGACATTGGGAAAGACAAATCCCATCACCACGAAGGGAGGGTGGCTGGGACCTGAGGGTGGAGTTGGGCAGCCAGGTTGGATATAAAAAACAAACACGTGGGCCTTGGGGTCTCTCTGGCTCGCGATCGCTCGCCTCCTGGCTTCACCGCTCCTGGCTGGCGGCGAACTCTGAGAGTGCCATTTTGGGATTCCTGATCGGCGGATTGGGTAGGACTCATTTAAAACTTTGTCTCCCACTTTTCTCCCAGAGCTGTACATTTCCTCATTTCCCCTTCCCTTGTAAATAAACCTTTTTTTTATTAACCTTTCATGTGTGCCTGCAGTAGAGCATTGATAAGTCCTTTTAAGCGCGCGGGTGAGGACCCACAGTCAGGGACCCCGTTTTGTATCAGGGTTGCTCTACAACAAAATCTCTACTTTCAAAGGTGTTCCCCTCTGATGACCAACTCCATAGGAATTCTACCCAATTGAGAAGGTAGCAACATAAACTTAAATCTGCATAACAACCATGTTCTTGTTTACTCCACTGTTGCTTAGCCTTCCCTATCTCCCCAGCATGTTTGTTCTTTAGATCAAAATATTTAAAGTGATGACTCACTTGGAGGCCTCCCTGGTACAAGGGGTTAAGTCTCAGCACTATGAAGCTATCTGCAGCTACTGCAGCACCAGTTCCATCCCTGGCCAGGGAGCTACCCACATAGTGCAGCAGACCTCTCCTGTCTCACTGCTGCTCCCTCAGCAATGTATTTCAGTCAATCTGCCTGTTCTGTTCCCCACTCTGTCTCTGCTAAATCCTCTCACCCCCCAACCCCATACCTCTGGCCTGTACCCTAGTTCTTGTATACATAAATAAATAAATCTAAAAAATAAAAATAATAAAGTGATGACTCAGGTCATTTCGAGGAGGTAATCAGTTTCCCTGGGTTTTCCCCATGTATGCAGGAGTTATATATGTTACTAAACTTTAGCTTTTCTATGGCTAATCTGTCTTATATTACAGGAGTTTTCTCTGTCAAGAGCCTAGAAGGATAGAGGGAAAAATTATTTTTCCTCCCCTAAAATGTCAGAACAAAACAAAATTTAATGATCTTAGCTTAAATACATAAATCAATATTTTAATGGGGAGGCTTAAAATCTTACCCTGGGACCAAATAGCAATAGAATACTGCAGCTATTAAAAGGTCAGCAGTAGCTTATCTTAAAGAATACACACTTAGTTGTCTTTTTCTTAGAAACTCATATACCAATGTACTTTGTCCACATTTTATGTAATGTTTGAATGTGAAATGAATTGAAATATTATAAAGTATATGTAATTAGGATTAATTTATGTATTATGTGTGAATGTAATTAATGTATACAAATTAATCCATGTTTCCAATCTTCATAGTTTCATTGTCTATTTAGAGGTAGAGTTCACATCACAGCTTTGATTATTTGACAAGGACAAATGAATTTTTGAAGAACAAAATCACCTCACAAATTAATGAAGATGAAGAAAAAATGGATAGCAAAAAAGGTACTGTAAATAAAATCAGAAATTATGTTGATATCAGGTCCTGAGACAGAAATAGATGTAGCACAACTAAAAAAAAAAAAAAAGGTACTGTAAACAAAGGTCTGATTACTATGCAGATTTAAATTCTCTCTTCCCTACATAAGAGACAAGGAATTGACCACCCCCCTCCTCCGGGAACAGGTTCATGGAGCATTCCTTACCAATATAATGTCTCTTCAAAATGAGTAATTCTCAGTTTTCACAGCTTTTCCTTTGCTAATTTCTTCAAAATCATCCATCTAAAATAATCTTTATGCCAAAGAGGCATATTTTGTTGGTATGGTAAATTTTGTCCTCCTTTAGTTGCAACCTCCTTTATCTTCTAGAAGTGTTCTTTTATTAATCAATTTAAACAATCATTATCGTTATGGGGTGAACCAAAAGCCTTACTGGGTCAAAACCTCTTTTACCAGGGCCTCCCCGGTGGCGCAGTAGTTGAGCACTGGGTTGTGAAGCTGCCCGCAGCCTCTGCAGCACTGGTTCTATCCCTGGCTGCTCCCCGGCCACTGGAGGAGGGTCCCACATGGCGCGCAGACCTCTCCTGCCGCCCGCTGCTCCCCTCAGCAGTGTACTTCGGTCCTTCTGCCTGCTCTGCTCCCCGCTCTGGCTCTGGTGAATTCTCTCACCCTCCCGCGCTTCTGACTGTACCCAATGCTTGTATAAATAAGTAAATAAATCTTTAAAAAAAAAAAAAAAAAAAAACACCTCTCTTACCAGTTATGGTGTGGCCACCAATGGTCACAAATGCAAACAACTGGGCTTTGGGTTTAGCATGAAAGAAAATAATAATTTAAGGGGCCTCACTGGTGGCCTATGAGTTAAGTCAGTGCTATCACCACTGCGGCCTGAATTCAATTCCTTGCCAGGGAGCTAATCCACATATAAGCAGCAGATCTCTCTTGTCTCACCTGCTGCTCCCTTAGCAGTGTATTTCAGTAGATCTGACTGCTCTGCTCCCAACTCTGTTTCAGGCGAATCCTCTCACCCCCTGCACCTCTGGCCTGTACCCTAGCTCTTCTACACACACACAAAAAATAAATAAATAAAAATAAAATTAAATAAATATATTTTTTAAAAAAGTTATGCCAAAATCACTCATTCTTTTTTCTAAAGCTCAGTATAGACAGTGATGGGGACACCTAGTACATTGTAGGCAATGTATTGAGGACACAATGAATAAAGACTGTCCATTCAAGTGACCCATAAAAACATGGAGTTTAAAGCACAGGAAGAATGAGAAAAAAAAGGGCACGTATCAGGTGTTATGAAAGAGCATGGAGGAAGGCTTGCTCATTTTTGTCCCACAGGAAAAGTACTATTCATTTCTTAAGTTAGGAAAGATGCCATTTAATCTTGAATTCAATCTCATGCCTTATAATATACCACACTCTTTCAACAGTAAAGACTGGTAGTTTATGTGATCTTGAAACTATAACTTCCCTCTTCCAAACATACACGCAGACACATACACAGTTAAAAAGAGAAACAACGGGCACAAAATGGAGACATTCATGCCATGTCCTACTAAGACTTAATATCTAACATAACTGCAGTTCCAGCCTCTACCAAAAGTGGAAATTTTAAACAATCTATGTTTTCCTGGTCAGGACTAGCAGGTAATTTTCATGAGAAAGGTCTTCCTTCCCCCAGGTGAAGTTGCTTTGTCTGAAATACTGTTTCTTTATTCTACTACTTATAATCTTGTGTTTTCCTCCTTCTGATTATAAAAGCCTTCATTTTGTACAATTCCTTGTAATGTCATTATACTTACTGGATAGGCTACTGCTAGATTCATGAATCATTTAATAAAACAAATTTGATTTCCACAGTTAATCAGATGAATTTTGTTTTTAATGACACACAACCTGAATTCTTTCCATTTTCTGTTTCTTTTTCTCTTCTCATCCCCTAAATGGTTGGTTCAGTTCTTTATAATACTTTCTGTCCTCTTCACTATTCCACAATCTAGTTCTTGCTATTCTAAAGAGAACCCATCTAAGAGTTAAAAATACATAGTTTCTACCCTCCAATAGATCTTGTCTAAACAGCAAATACAAACATATGTAATGTCAAATACAGTAAAAAAAAAAAAAAAAACCATGGAAAGTGCTATTTCAGAAATGTATATAGAGTATACTGTGTTGTATAAAGGATAGATTGAGTAGCCCTGTGAAGTCTGTAGATCTTAGGAAGATGACATTTATTCATTTATTTTTAAAGATTTATCTATTTGTGCCTACAAGAACTAGGGTACAGGCCAGAGGTGAGGGGGGTGAGAAGATTCACCAGAGACAGAGTGGGGAACAGAACAGGCAGACTGAAAATACACTGCTGAGGGGAGCAGCGGGGAGACTGGAGAGGTCTGCTGTGCCATGTGGGCTGCTCCCTGGCTGGCCGGGGATCGCACACTCGTGTTGCAGAGGCTGCGGATAGCTTCACAGTGCTGTGATTAACCCCTTGCACCACCAGGGAGACCCGGGAGATGACATTCAGATGGATGTCAAACAGGTATGCAGAAAGTCACTTGTCCTCCATCATTATTCTACATACTGACAAGTAGATTGGAATACATTGAGTACTGACCATAGTTTATTCACAAAATTTTACTAAGCTGTGTTCTGCTCCATAGCCACCTTATAGTGACTGAATTTTATGGAGTCAGTCTTCATAGATTATACTTTCAAAATCATTTCTCAACCATTGTGCTCTGTAGTACATTTTGTTACAGATCCAACCTCATGTCAAGATTGTTCCCATTATCATTGATATCAATCTCATTTTATGTGTAACCTCTTCTCTTTTTAATTACATATAAAGAGAGAGTAATCATTTAGGAAACATACAGACATTTGCTCGTGCCCTTATACAAAATAAAACCTTGTGGGAACACATATTTCTAAAGAAGGCAAAGAGTTATCTGAGCTCAAAATAGCAGGCATCACTACTTCCTCACATTTTCTCTCCATTATTCTAAGTTCTAAAGTATTTTGCAGAATGTTTCATCTCCAGGTATCAGGATGTTTTGCCATTTTTTCAATGAGAGTTCTTTACACAAGATTTGTAAGGCAAAAGGAAACAGAAACCATCAATCTTCCTCCAGCAGTGACAAGCAGTCACATGGGCTTCGATAGATTTTTTTTAACAACTAGAAGATCCTTTACAAATTATTTGTCTTGGTGCTGCAGACAACTGCATAGGTGGGATTTCCTGTAGTTCCTGATGTGGACCTTTATAGTAGATAAATGGCAAAGTTACTTGCTAGTATCCTGAAGCTAGTGGTGTGTGGCAAAACTGACAGCTTGCAGCACCTTGCCTTGACTCTTATTCCTCCACTTTATTTCACAAGCACTTATTTTCCTGATCAGATATTCTATTTGATGTATTTAGTAGGGATTATATTTTATTCACTGAACTCTGAGTATATGATTATAATATTCATGTAAAAACAACTTCTCTTGATTTCAGTTACAATATACATATCCACTTTAATAAAAAAAAGAAATAATGCAGTTAGGATTTTATTAAAGCAACTTCTGCAGATTTGTTGACTACATTATGTATGAATGTTCACTTACATTTGGGTTCATTGATAAACAGAAGAATATTGATTATATTTATGAGTTAAAATATCATTTGAATTTTGACCCAATCATCATCACAGTTATAGATCTACATTTATAAATTACTTCAGGGAACCTCATCTTGACATCATAAAAGTACCTCAAACTCATGGCTAAAATCAGTACAAAAATTGGCAGACATATAACTACTTGTCTAAGTCATACGTCTAGCTTGAGCCTTTGTCATCAATGAGAACCAATCATTTAGACTTCAGAATGTCTGTTTAGGATTATAGGCGTGCACGCGCGCACACACACACACACACACAGGAACACATACACACAATTACATATTTATTTATTCCCCCACCACCATGTCCTCATATCATCCTGTCCTTTTCTTTACCAGTCCCTGCCCTTAAACTCAGAGAGAATGTTTGTTGATATTCATTAGTTTTTGTAAGAGTTTCAGATTTTCGAATTGTCTGATAAATAAAGTGCTCATTGTTCTGACCTACTTTGCTGCACATAATTCTTTCAAATTCTCTCCATTTTGTTAAAAATGAAGATGGCTGAATTTTATCCTTTCTTATGGGTATATAATAGTCTCTGGTATGTACATATACCATATCTTTTTGATCCAGTTGCACACTGATGGACATTTAAAGTTAAATATAGATTTTCTTCCATAATGTTTGTACCAGTTTCACATTCCCACCAAGAGTGTGTACACTTTCCCTCTAAAAATCATTCTGAAATAGACAGTAATTGCTATTGTGTATCCATCATGCATAGGAATTTAATACAATACATACCAAGAAGAATAAGATAATTGGCCAGCCTTTCCTTTCTTTTCTAGTTCCTTATGAGGGAGAAAACTTAAGTCCCATGATTTTCTTGCAATGACATGGATTTATAGGGAGAAAAGGACCCTTAATCAGAACATAACCTCATAAATACTTGATATAGTTTCTAATCCCTAATGAAATTCAATGGCTTCTCTGGAGCCTTCCTGGTGGCCTAGGGGTTAAGTCTCAGCACTATGGCCAGAGTTCGATCCAAGCCAGGGAGCTAACCCACATGGTGCAGTAGACCTCTCCTGTCTCGCCTGCAGCTCCCCTCAGCAGTGTATTTCAGTCGATCTGCCTGTTCTGCTCCCCACTCTGTCTCTGGTGAATCCTCTTACCCAACCCACACACACACTTCTGGCCTACAACCCAATTCTTGTAGGAAAAAAAAAAAAAATCACTAGCCATATTCCTCCTTTTTAAAACCTACTCTGCTGAATTCTGTTTATTTCTAGTTCATTCCTGCTCTTTCTCATCCCTCACATTGGAACTTCCCATTCCCTTCCTTTTAGGTTTTCTGGTGAAGGGAAATGGAACAGAAAAAACTCCTGTTCTTGAGTGAAACACCTGCGTTCAAATTCCAGCCCTGTCAATTCATAGCTGTATGATCTGGAAGAACGGCTTAACCATCATGTTTCTGTTACCTCCTTTGTTAAATGAGCATCATGATAGCACCTACTAATATAGTTGCTGTAAAATAAGTAAATGATATAAACATATAATGTTTATAGCATTGCAATAAAAGCTGCCTATTTTTAAGACAATTCCATCACAAACACATTTTCTTCAAGGATTGGTATTTCAGTTACCTTTTGCTGCATGATAATATGTACCAACTGAAAACTTATCTAGAGACTCAGCTGAGATCATTATAAGAGTTGGGGGATGGCTCAGTAACTGAGCATTGGGCTCATCTGAGTACTCACTCACATGTCTGGTAGCCAATGCTGGCTGTTGACTGCAATGTCAGCTGTGACTGTCAACCACAAATTTTACATGTGACTGCTTGGATGTCCTCACAGCATGTGGCTGACTTACAAGGATGAGAGCTGCAAGAATACAAAGCAGAAATGAACAGTATTACTTTTAAATCTTACCTTGAAAGTACATAGTTTCTATTAGCTGTTGAGGTGGGCATAAAAGCCTGGCCAGATTCAAGGGCAGAGAAGATAATCCCTATCATTCAATAGGAACAGTATCAGGTTACTTTATAAGAACAGTATCAGGTTACTTTATATATTGCTGCACCCATCTTTGGAAAATAAAACCTGCCACATTTATATTTTTTCCCATTTTGATTAGTTTCTCTTATCTACACATTGTTGGATAATAGTAAATATAGCAGGCATCTTTCTTATATAGCACATGTATAGAGTTATAGAGTAGGTTTAATATTTCACCTTTTATTCTGATGTGTATTCTCATGTAGATAGCATTCAGCAATGACATTATTAATTCCTCTCTTATATCCTGGCCACCATTAATTCCTTTTCTACATCTCAGCATATAAAATGGTGGATTCTCTCCTTGAATCTTGTTTTTTTGTGGGGGGGGCATCGGAGAACTGGGGTTTAGGCCAGAGATTGTTGGGGGGCAGAGCAGGGAGAGAGGATTCACCGGAGAAAGTAGGGAGCAGAATAAGTGGATCTACTGAAATAATCTGCTAAGAGTAGCAGCAGGCGAGACAGGAGAGGTCAGCTGCACCAGTCAGGGATCAAACTCAGGCCGTAGTGGTGACAGTGTTGGGATTTAACCCCTAAGCCAACAGTGAGGCCCCCTTGAATCTCGTCTTAACCTGTGCCTTCTTACCTAATAGATTGTGACAGATATGACATCCTGGGATTTCTGAACCCAGGCGTTATGGCAATAGGTAGCTTCCTCTACCTTGTTAAAGTTACAGGTCATGATGTGGCAGGCTCAGATCATCTGAATGGTAGCCCAACTGACATTATGCAGTATAAACTACTCACCTGATCTCCCTTGGTGAGCTGATTCTTGTTTAAACCACTAAAATGTTGAATTTGTGAAATTCATAGGAAAAATCAGCAGCCTGGAGATTCAGTGAAGAGTTCATGTTGTGTGCAGCCTTGTGCTTGAAATCTGCAGGTAATTCAACAAGATGGAGATTCAGGTAAGAGATGATGTTGAGTCTTAAGCCCAAATTCTGCAGGGCAGTCCAGTCCAGCAGGCTGGATCTCATGCAGGGTTTTATGTTGAAATCTCTAGGTCAAATTTCATCTTTGGGAAATTCAGCTGATTGGATGAGGTCATTTGCATTATGGAAGGTAATTCGTTTTAGTCAAAGTTTACTGATGGAAATGCTTAATCATTTAAATCACTAACCTAAAGTAAATCCCTTCGAAGCAACATCTACACTGGTGTTTGACCAAACAAATGGATATCATACATCCACAGCCCAAGCCTTGTCAAATTGAGAACCATACACCTCTACTTTAGCCATATAAAATCTCTAAATGAAGACAAATACAAGGTCTGCCTAGCATGATAAAACTATTCTGAATATGACCAAAACACACTAACTCCCCCCCCCCGAAGATTTGTTTACTCTTCTTAATAAACTTTAACTTAAAAATCATGATGTGAAGTTGATAATTAAGTATTATGACGTGAAGTTGCTATGCCATATGTTATATGATAAAGGGATAAGAGGAAAAAATTAAGATATTTGCTCTATTTCTCTGTTTATATGTGTAAGTGTATGTATAATTAAATAAGGAAGAAATACTCATTACAATCACAGCCCTCATTTTTGGAACTGACTATGTCATTGTAGTTAGTATTTATAACTTTTTTCCACTACATACTCTGTATTCTCTTTTCCATCAGCAATCATCTCAGATGATCATGGTTCTTTATCTGGTGGAGTAACTCAAACCCTCATAGCTTAAGGTTTCAATCACTAGTGTACCTGCCTGTAGGGTTGTTAAAATTTTTCATTGATGTTAATAACAGCATGCTAGTATTAAGACATGCCCTAAGGATCTCCTGTATTCAGACTTATACTTATTTAAATATATTATGAAAGGCAGCTTAGTTTACCTTGGTAGTTAGGAGGTACATTGCCCAGCCAGTATAGTAGTTCTCTATTTTGCTTATTGATTCAGAGGCATGGACTGCTCAAAGTAACTGGTAACTTGTCTTAACAAACAGATCAATGGAGTTGTGTTTACTTGTGGAAGTAAACAAGCAGACAATAGCATTACAGGGACAAGGTAGAAAGATTTTGCTAATGGATCACAAAGGGTTAATAATGAATAGTTTCACTCTAATTTTAGACCTTAATTTCTGGGGTAAAATAGCACCTTATCTTGTATGAGGTCATTGCTGAATAATGCTCCCACACAACAAAAATAAAATATCATAATAAATGGTAATATCAAAAACTTTCTATAAAAGTATTGAATAAGAAAGAGATGTCTCTAGAAGGAATTATGCACAGTGAAATAAGCCAGAAGGGAAAAGAAAAAAAATTGGATGGTTTCACTTATAGCAGGAATATAGGGGAACCAGGTAAGACATCAATGTAAAAAAAATAATAATAACAGTTCAAAACACAACAAAGCAAAAACAGACAATTACAAATCAGAGACATACTGCAGGGGAGGAGGAGGGAGAGGGAATAGAGGGAGGGAGGGAGGAGCACAGGGGACTGTGGTAATTGTGCACAGGCGCCTTGGGGAAGGAAATTCTGTGGGGACTCAACCTGAGGGGGTGGGGGAACATATTGTTTAAAAAAATAAATAAAAATTAAAAAAGAGAAAGATGTTTGCTAGTGCCACAATCATCCAATAGTCTTTATTTTATAGGCAATATAATCAAAATGGGAAAGAAATATAGGTGAATGTGGGAGGAAGAAGGCAACATTATAAGAGTAAGGACTGGGATCTTACATGTGGGTCACTTTTCCATGTAACATACTTATGGAATGAGGACCTGCTGAGACCCAATCACCTATATACTTTGATGATGGAATACTGCTATGCACATTTACATTATGGCCATATGAATCAGACAACACCCAATAAATGATGCATTGATCCAGCTCAAGTTGCACAGTAACTTAGTGACCACAGTTAAACATTCAGTCTATTAAGTCTTAATATTTAGCTTAAAGCTGTTATTCAAAAGAAGAGTATTTATGTGCAGAGGATAGCAGAACTTTGCTCCAAAATTTTAAAGGTCTATCTGCACTGTGGGTCTGAAAGTGCAAATTTGTAAGGGTCATTAAATTAGAAGAGCCTGCCAAAGGCTCTGAACAGAATCTCTATCTGCCTTGGATACTTTAAGCACCATTGGTTCTACTGGATCATATGCTTTAAGTGGTAGAGCAGCTTGCACAGCATCCTGGATATGTTACAGGGCCTTTTTTTTGTTCTGAGATCCACTCAAAACAAATAAATTTTTAGCACACTTGGTAAATGGACCAGAGTATCACACTCAAATGAGAAATATAGTGCCTCCAAAATCCAAAAAAGTTTCACTAGGCATTTTGTCTCTCATTTGGTTGAAGGAGGGGCTAGATAGAGCAACTTACCCTCAACTTGGAAGAGAGCTTAACATGCTCTCTGCCAATGCACCTGAGAAATCAATTGCATTGAGGTAAAAGGCTCCTGAATTTTTATCAGATTTATTTCCCATTCTCTGACATATATATGCTCCTATCAACAGGTTTAGAGTAGTTGCTACTTTTTATTCAGCATAACGTTATCAACATAATGAACCTGTGTGATGACTTGCAGAAGGGAAACATGATTAAAATCCATGGAAATTAAATTATGACTTAGGACTGGAAAATTGATGGGGTGGAGAGTTGTCCTATTGCTGAGGTAGGAGAGTGAAGGTGTATTCTTGGCCTTACTAACTGAAGGCACTGGACCCATGCATCATTTACCACTGTTTCTTGTGGTCTTTAATAAAAAGTATGAAGGAAAAAGCATTTGGCAAGATCAACAGCTTCGTGACAGGTATCAGAGATTGAACTAATTTGCTCAAGCAATGAAACACATCTGGTATGACACATGTGATTAAAATCATTACCTAATTTAGCTTACGATAATCCACTATCATTCTCCAAGATCTGTTTTCTGCACAGACCAAAAAGGTAAGTTGAATGGGATGTGAAGGGAATCATTATTCATATATCCTTGTAGTCTCTAAGGTAGCACTACCTCTGCAATCCTTCTAGGAATGAAGGATTTTGAAATATAGGTTTAGGTTTACTGTTTAATTTTATTTACTATTTTCCTAGTCTAGTGGTTTTCACTTGGCCTTTTCTACCATATGTCTAGTAACCAACATGGGGATTCTGCCAATTGCTGAGTGTGCCTGCTCTAATTATGCATTCTAAAATGGGGGATATAAACAACAAGATGAGTTCAGGACTCAGTGGACCCACTATGAGAAGGAACAGAGTTAAAATTCCATTGATCCTCTGACCTCAATAAGTTCTTACTTAGATTGGTGGTACATTCCTGCCATTAGCATTAATTCAGAGTCATTGTCTAATAATCTCTAGAAAATATATTTTCCTTTTCCTCAATGCATAGTCATTTTTGTAAAAAATTATAGGTCTCCTTGGTGTCTGAGAGAAAGATTTACAGTATATATGTAAAAATTTTTGGCAGTATAGTACAGTCCTTCCTCAAGAAAAATTGGCATCTTTTTCATTCAAGTGGTCTGGGCCTTTCAACAGTCTCAAGTCTGGAAAATGCCAATAATTGAGGAGAGATGACTATGTTTTTAAGATTTGAGTTGGAATTCTGTTTATTTGACTGAAAACATTTCTGTTTATACAGTTAAGTCATAATTTGGTAGATTACTTATCTCTTTCACATCTAAGGACATTATAATCAATTAACCAAACTCATAAGTCTCTGAGAGTTCAACTCTTCTGTTCATTAAATGACAACTATACCCACCTTATCATTGGCATTTAATTGCCACCACTCAGTGCCTGCCACTCCCCAGTCATCTCCATTTCATTAAGCTTTCTTGATGTAGTGGCAGAAATTCCCACTGTAATGTTTAACCTACAGAGAAGAGTGAAACAGAGTTTTTGAAGGATGTTGGGACTCCCCTCCCAAATTTACTTCTCATAGTCATGGTAAAAGCGTTTTCTGAACTGTCCACAGGTACATATGTTAGTCTAAACTGATGTATCCTTTCTAATTGAAAGACTTCTAATTGAATGACTTCTCTAAGACTTTCAATACCACTCTTTACCTACACTGAGACAGTTCTGGTATTTTTCAATTACATTTATTGTAGGACAGTTTTGGATCCATTTTTTCATGCAGTCAACCAAAAAGTTTTAGAGCCCTTTATAAACTCTCCACTCCTTCTGGCAACAACTTTTAATCTGGAATCTATGCTTAGTGGACCCATACCAAAAAATTTAGACTTATCCAACATTATGTTCCTTCTACCATTATCCCATATCCTCAGTATTCATCTCTGCACCTTTTTCCTGAATTTATATGTTTAACTTAGAAAATCATGTAGTTATATTGGAATGTAGCTCAAATCATCATAGGTTACACTTTGTACCTTTTCTTTTGAAACCTGCTGCAATTGAGTCTAGTTATAAGTCTAGAAACAAAGAAGACTGTTGAGATAGGTCTTGAAGTGAATTAGCAGTGTTGTGCAAGAAAAATGCCTGAGGGAGGTCATTACAGTTTTCTTCAGGAAAATCTGTGTTAATATTAGATATGTGAAAGAGCAAAGAATATTCAGCAGAATTTAAGTTTTCAATAGCCCTACTTTCATCAGGATTTTTCCATATATGCTCATTATCTTTCAGAAATCCATTTCCTCATTACTTTAGCAATAAACATCCTGCAAGGCTGAGAATTCAATTTGTGTTACAATGCAGTCTCTGGCAAGATGAGACTCTGGGTGTGGTATTTATAAAACTTAACTCTGTGTCTCTTGGAGATAAAGATTTATTTTGGGGAAGATACTGAAAATTCTAGGTCATTTATATGGTGCTTCATCTGGGATTTGATCACTGAGTTCATCCTTATCTGTGTCCACTAGATCTACCATAATAGGAATATTCTAAGGTATCAAATAATGATCACCCAGAATATTATATCTAAAAAGTATTAGATTAGGAATGTTCAATCATGATATTTTTGGAGCTCTGTTGCCATATCACACTTTGAACTTTCAGTATTCTCTTTACTACTAGAAATAGTGTACTGCATTTAAATCTAATCAAATTAGAGACCCAATTCCAGAAATTCCAGAATCAATTATAAAAATTTGTTGGAGGTGGCCACCCCGCATAGTGAGCAGAAGGGCCTTGACCCGAGTCCCTAAGGCATGTGAAAACACATGTGTCTTGGAGGAAAACCTCTGAGTGACAGGAGTTGGTGTTGAGAGCCTGGAAAGTGACCTGCATGGAGTCAGGCTTCTACATCTCCACAGTCTGAGAATAACAAAATGGAGAGACCCTGCGCAGTGAGCAGAAGGGCCTTGACCCAAGTCTTTAAGGCATGTAAAAACACATGCATCTCGGAGGAAAACCTCTGGGTGACAAGACTTGATGTTGAGAGCCTGGAAGTGACCTGCGTACATCTCCACAGTTTGAGAATAACAAAAATAATGAGCGAAATTCCCAGGCTCTGGCTAGGGGGCGATAAGATTATGTGTGTGAGAACTAACCACCTGGTACCCTACTGTCTGAAGTAAATAGATAATAGTAAGAAAATAGACTAATCATTCATACCTATTATCATTATATGGTATGCTTTGATGTTACACCTGCTGCAATTAAAATAGTATATAATGAGCACTAAGACAATAAAGATTTACTGCATGCTGGACATGACAGTCCCCATGTCTAATTTCCCTTCCCGTCGTGTCCCAGGTTCGGACTCACTAGAAGTCCACAAAAATTCATCCTTATTATTGTTTCTCTAAAATCACTATTAGTGCCAAAATTTGTATTAGCCAATGTTCCAGCAATCTTCAAAGGAATAGAATCAATAAGAGGTTAGGTAGCTGCTAGATAGATAGTCTAGAAAGTTTTTTCTCCTACATAATCTAGAAAGAAATTATGTAGTATCTATTGTCTGTTGAGACTTGAGTATAGTTATTGATCTAGAAGCAAAATCAAATGGTAAAGGTAAGTGAGTTACATATCAGGAAGGTCGTTACACATTCTCTTGGCCAAGGGCACTAACATTTTCACATGAGGGTGGAAGAACTACTTCTATGGCAGAAGAGACACAGCAGAATTCTGATGTCTAAAACTTTCCAACTTTCGAGTTAGCTAAAGTAACCAAGTTCATTGGATTCTTCCCATGTGTCTCCATTTCAATTTTCAAGATCCCATTCCTGTCCATTCAATGTCCTAATTTTCACAAAGTGACCCTGCAAGGTTGGAAATTTAATTTGCATTGTAATTAAGTTACTTATAAAAACTTGGCCTTGGTTTGGTGTATATAAATCTTGACCTTGTAGCTACAGGAGACAGAGATTTCTTTCAGAGCAGTCATAGAGTTTTCAGGTCCTTCATGCAGACCTTGAGCTGGGATTTTAAGTCCTAGGCTGATCAATTTCTTTCAAATTCTTCAACAGAGTTAGAAACATCCAAACAATTTCATTATATATTCATTTTTACTTAAATGGTCTTAGGTAGTAAATAACTGGCCACTCAGAAACCTGCCTTTTATAGGTACTTGGTTAATATTACCTGATAATTGATAATTTGAATAACTCTTTTGTCATATACTACAGTTTACAAGTGTCCTCTTTACCTCTGAAAAATCATTAGTATTTTTAAATCCAATTAAATTAGAGAACCAGTCACAGAATCCCCCAAAATATATGTACATAATGTATGACATTGATAGAAGATAAAGATATGATATAATGTGGTCTATGGATTTGTATCAGGTAATTGATTTACACAATCATGGAAGCTGATTTAAGAACCTATAAGGGTATTTTATAAGGTTTTTTTTCTCTGCCCTGTTGCTGGAGGTTGAAGTTTGTAGGGAAGCCAGTCAGGAAGAAAAGATCAGAATCAGGTTGGAACCCATACATGTTACATACCCAGCTGCTGCCAACTAATCTGTGATATGCTTACACCAAGCAGTAGCTACTGCTTCCTTTTCCACCTTACAAATCTTGAAAGAATCTCCCTTGTGGCTCATGCTAATCACAAATATACTTTTAAAAAGGAAAATCTGGGAGCTATAGTTTAATTTAGTGATGTTGAGACATTTAAGGCTTTTAAAAAAATATTAATCTTATCAATACTTTTTTCCCAAAATCTTATAAATACCTTGATGTCAAATTGATTTTAACACTTTATGTGAGAATGTGTTTCTGTGTGCATGCACATGTATGTACACAAGGTGACTTTTTCATGCTTTGTTATTAAAATTGTGCTAAGTTTATAAAGTGAACTGGGATCTTGACTATTTGCAATAAGGTAAAAAACTGGTTTCTTATGTAAAGGATAGATTGAATTCAGCTATAAAACCATCTGAAATTGTAACTATATTCACTAATATATCTTGAACAACCACACTTAATTATTTTATGATTATTGATCGATTCCTTCTGGAAATTCAGTCTTGAGATTTGAAGACTGCAGTATAGTCTTGGCTTATTGCTACAATTGAAGGCTATATTAAATAAAAATGCTAGCTCTAAAAGGCAGTCACCTTTGGAGTAGAGATAGAAAGTAAACAGTTATTTAGACTCTATGTGCCAGATATTATTGTAAACTATTTACATACATTTTCTTTTTCACTTCTATGGTAAAGAGAATCTGTAAGACAAGCATTATTAGTCCCTGTTTATACTTGAAGTTCCTGAGACACATAAAGGACAAATAACTTGTCCTAAGACTCAGTAATTGTAGATGTTATGTGAGGTTTGGATATCAAAAGTGCTAACTTCAATGAGGTGGAGAACTTTCACTTATGACTCAAGCAAATGCATATAATCACAATATGAACTTACTGGGGAGGAATCCACTCAGAAAACTGTCCACAGTTACAGGCAGTGACTAGGATCCAGAGAGTTTCTGTCAGGTAGGGGAGGGCAGCTTCTTAGAGGGAAAGTCCCTGGTGAAGATATTTGGTGGCTTCCATCAAAACCAGGAGAAAGCTTTAGGTCCATGGACATGGTCCATGAATTAAGCTCGAGTTGACCTAATTCAGCACCTATATTGATTCCACTTTTCAGAGATATATCATCAGAACTATCATCTTTTATTTAGGCAAAAACCTCTCTGCATTGTCAAGTTTTTGTGTGTACTTGCCTTATACATGCCTGTTGATCAGTCTTCATTAACAAATGTTTGAGCATAAGTCACTCTGTCTCAATTGCCCCCACCTCTCAATCACTTGGGTTCATTACAATGTTAATACATATAATATCTTGATCAGTAGGGATCCTACAGCGCAAATACATATGACAATGGAGAGAGAATTTCCTTTGTGGCCTAACATAATTGTTGTACCACAAGACACAGGAAGTGTAAATCAAGAAGTCTTACCTAGCTAACTAAAGGCCAGAAACTACAGGCAATGTTAAAGTATGCTTTATTTTTTTCCTTTTTTTATAATTATATGGAAAACAACTGAGCTAAGAAACTACATACTTAGAAAGAGTCAAGCCAAGAGAGGATCTGCCTGGCTTCTTCGTTCATCTGTTGTGTTTCATTTTGGCATTTCAGATGAAGGATTTAGTTTCTCTTGTGCCCTTGATGCTTTTTTACCTCTGTGTTCCCACATCAAACAGATACAATTTATTTTTTAATATAGCTAAGCTTTTGGAGTTCTGTTACTGGAATCAGAAGATCCAACTAAAAAAGCAAGTTCTATTTTCAACCAAGCTCACTATAAACTACAATAAATTAAAGACTGACAACTCCCTGAAACATCCAGTAAATATATCATAAATTCAAACTGTATTTTTTGAGGTTGGGGACTATGTATTAACCACCTTTTTATTAGCCTCTAAAATTCTATGCGTTAGCCACAGTAGGTGCTCACTAAATCTATGGAATGGTAAAATCTCTTACACTTAACTACATAAAACTGTCCTGGTATTTAATCACTGTGCATTACCATCTCTCCCCAACCCCACCCCTTATTGATTCTATTTATACTTACCACATTTATCATTTCCACCCAGCTTTTCCCAAAATTCAACTCCAATGTATTTACTGATATGTTTTCTTTATAAATATTATCTATAAATTATACATTCCATTTTCTCTAAGAGCACCACCTTCTATGGGCATCCACCTATTGTCAGTGTTGTTTACATTGGTATAATTACAGTTTTCCATGATTAATGCACTAGCTCTTTTACAAGCTTTTCATATCTGCATAACTCTAAGCTGGTAAGGTGAGTTTCTAGGAAACAGCAGAAGATTGGATTTTGTTTTCAAATCCATTCTGCCATTCCACAATATTTAACTTGTGATTTCCTGCCATTTAAATGTAAGATGATTATTGAGATATAAGTGTTCAAGGCCATTTTATTATGTTTTTATTTTAGTTTGTCTTGTCTTTTATTTTTGAGGGTTTTCTATTATGCTTTGTTTAAATTCCATTTCTGTTGTCTTATGCATTACTTCTATTATTTTTTTTTATTTTTTGGAGGGTTCTGCTGAGGTTGCTATCTGATGAGATAGTTGTGTGATCTATGGGCTGTCTGGTCTCAGGCTGGTTCTGATTGACCACATTATTTTCCTCTTCCTCCTTCTTGCTACATGATTTAGCAATCTGTTGCCCTGATATTCTTTGTTCTGTTGCTTTATAATAAGCCCTTCAGGATTTATTTCATGTACAGCTTGGTGTTGATAAATTCCTTCAGTTTTTTGCTTTTCAATGAAGTTTCTTACTCTTCCCTCTGTTTTGATTGTTAATCTTGCTGGGTAAAGGATTCTGGTCTGGAAGTCTCTTTCTTTAAATACTTTAAATATCTCCTTCTGTTCTGTTCGTGCTTGTTATGCTTCTGCTGAAAATCTACTGACAATATGATTGGTGCTCCCTTATAGGTTTCTCTTTCTTCTCTTGATATTTTTAAGATTCTGTCCTTGTTGTTTCTAGACAGCTTTATTAATATGTGTCTTGGTGTGTGTCTGTTTGGAAGTATATTTTGGAAGTCTTTGGGCCTCTTGGATCACAATATCTATTTCATTTCCTAGATTTTTTTTTTTATTTCTTTAAATAAGTTTTCAATGCCTTTTTATTTTTCTTCTCTTTTATTTCTCTTTCTCTTCTCTTTCTCCATAATACAGATATTATTTCTCTTTAGGTTATCTCAGAAGACTTTTACATAGATTTCATTTTTTAATTATTTTTTTCTCTATATTGTTCTATTCTTGTGCTCTCTAGCTTTGTATTTGCAAAGTCATTGGTTCTCTCCATCTCTTCTGTTTGTCTACTATTGAAGCCCACAATTGTGTTTTGTAATCAGCTATAGCGTTTCTTAGCTCTTTTATTTCTAATTATAGATGAGTGATATTTTCTTTATGTTTATTCTGTTGTTATTTTATATCCTCTGTTGTTTTGTGAATTTCATCAACATTGTCATAACTATTGGCCTGACCTCCTTTTCTGTCATGCTCTGCAAATCTGCTGAGTTGGGGCTATTTTGCATTGGCATTTGTGATGTTCTCCTGCTCTTCATTTTCAATTTTTTATGGGTTTGAAGAGGGATGGGATTTTAACTGTTGTCTTTGTACCTGCTGGAGTAATCAGTAGACTGGTATCGATGCAGGGTAATAGGTACAAAGACCAGTGGGCACCAAAACATCATCTCCAGTAGACTCAGAGATTTGAACTTTCCATGAAGTTTTGGGTGCCAGAATTGTGTGGTGGGGATCCACAGTGAGCTTCTCCAGCCAGCATCTCCATGGCCCTTGTGTCTACAGGCAGGAGTTCTCTTTTCATCTCCAGCAGAAGTCATATTCTGGGGTGTCCTCTTCCACTATTGGTATATATTCTAGCCACAGTTTGTTGAAGGATTTCTTTGCAGGGGGTGGCAGGTGTTCTACATATCTCAGCCTGGGGTTTGAGAAGTCACCTCTTCTATAAGGAAGTTCAGGTGATCTCACCCAATTCAGAAGATAGCTATTCTGAGTTATGAGCTGAGACTCAATCCAGTTGTCTTTTCTCCATGCCCCACTTATGAGGCTTTCCTGCAATGCACTCTCTGTCCTTGGAGTCTGCTCATGTACTCCCTACCCTATGCAATGCTGGGTTTTAAGTGCCCCAGTACTGGTGTCTGCAGAGTCAACAGTTGTAGGGGGCTCTGGTAGAAGCTGTTCCTCCCTCCTGTGTGTTGCCCCACTGTCTCTCTAAACAAGTTTCATTTAAAATTTTCCTTCTCTTTCCACCACACAGATGTTTCTATTTTGTGCTCTTAATACTTTTCCAAATATGAAGAGACTAAACAAAAGGAATTGCCAGGATGATAAATTAATATTTTGAGATTAAAACTATACAAGATACCAGGCTCAATTCTGCCTCCTGTCAACTAAAAAAAAGAAAAAAAAGAAAAAAAAAGTACCATTTCAAATTGAAAGAAGTGGAGGAAGATGGTGTTTGGATTTATTGTTGATTATTGGCGTCAACAAAATTTTTCAAAAAAGAATATTGTAAATAGACCTTCAGTTACTAGTGTTCATATAAAATTAAAGAATATCATCTCAGTTGTTTCTATTTCCATCAGGCTTTATTTTGGTTTTCTGATCTCTTGCCTACAACTTTTAACAGAAGTTCAGTGTGTAAAATTGACTGAGTTTATGATTCTAGTTTTCCTTATCACACTCAATTTTCAGTATCATCTCTATCTACCTTTGGTTTCACTTTCCCTTACTTTCATTTTAAAAAACACAGCTTATTTCTTGCTCTTGGCTGTCTTCTGTTTGATCATTTTTCTTTCTGACTTCCTATCTTACTCCTATCTAAACTATGAATTCAACAATAGTCATTTTTCTTCTATGTATTATCACCTAGCAATGTGTGTGTGTGTGTATGTGTGTGTATATATTTCATAAACTACAGCTGTGGCAAAAGTTTACATGGATACATCACTCTCCACAGTTGCAAAAATAGCTTTTGTTATTATTTTTCCTTATATATCACAAGAGTCCACTAAAATCTAGTTATTGATTCTTAATAATATACATATGTTATACAGAAGGAAAATTATACACTCTTATGTATAGGCAATATAGTTCCGAAGACATCTAAATATCAATATTTCTGAATTCTTTTATTGTTTCCGATGCTTTTATTTGCTGAATCTTTTACAATGATTCACACAAATTGTTTAACTATGCACTTTAAATATACTCAATAGTAAGAGATTTGGTACATATAACTACTCATTTTCAGCATAAAAATGTTTCAGAGCTGGGTTGTGCAATGTAAATGAAACAAATATAGATTTTCCAGTGAATATACTTGCGTGTTCCTTTGGCAGCAATTAGGTTAATCTTAATGTAGAAATCAGCATAATTTGCACATAATTCTTGTGTTATAAAGACATAAAGAAACTTTGTCTTTATCAATACAGTAATTATGCTATATAACCATGAGTTTGCTTTTTATTTTCACAGGAAAGAAAAAATTAAATGATCTATTTTTTTTTTTAAAGAAGCTACAAGCTAAAACATAACAATAAGTCCAAATATCCTCCAACTTATTGCCCAGAAATGTGACTTTGGGTATAGTGTAGCATTTTAAAATTTTACAAAATTGATGAATTTGGTCACTTGAAGCCAGAGTCTCATTATATAAAAGTGAAACAAAAAGAAGAGACAGGAAATTCTACTTTTGAACAAAGCTTTCATGCTATGTCTCCAGTAGGAACTTTCTCTTGAAGCACTGCAAAAGATGTCAAAATATGCTCTGAGCCTCTACCCTCATCTGTGTCAGTTGCTAAGGTACCACATCATTATCTTTTCCTACAAAAAAGCAGGTTGTCTTCCATGCCTCCCATCTCTAGCCACCTCACTCCACAGACATATTGTACAGTGAGATATTGAAATTTCCCTCCAAAATAGTTGTCTCCTTAGTTATCAGGTTCTCACTTGAGTTAGAGAGAAAAGGTCATAGCCATGAAAGTGACAGTGTGTCCCGTGTCAGTGTGTATAAATGTTAACGCTGTAGCTAGAGAAAAAGAAGGGAATATGTTGATAGGAGCTTGGGGAAAAATCTGCACTATTCCACATATCTAGTCCCTAATTTCTGAATTTATTTCTTGCAATTTCTAAAAGATAATTTTCTGCAAATACCAAGGTATAAGACTTGAGAAATGTTGATTTCAACCAACCAAGTGGCTTAGTCACATCAATCAAATTACCTAATTACTGTGATTGCTCTTTCGGGGACATCAGTCAAATATTTTCATATCCATATCCCAAAAGTTGACAGTCCAGTTTACACCAAAAGGAAGAAGATTTGGAGCAGTGTTGTGCAGATTTCAATATTTATGGATCTCTCATATTTTAACAATTTTCTATGAAAAATACATGCATTCATATTCAAGTACCCAAATTTGGTAAACAATATTGTAATAGTCTATAAGATTTGAGAATGGCAAATATTCCCCAGGAAACATTTTAGTTTTACCTGTAATCAGAGTTAAATAGACACAAGAATTTTTTCCTAGAGTATCCACAGGTTCAAGCATATACATAAGCAAGAAGTTAACAAATGTAGCCATGGGTTATGTTGATAATAGAAATTAAAGATGTGAGTGATTTCTAAATTCAAGAATTACTGTTTTTCCTAGAGTATATTCAGAATGTTAACACAAAGAAAAATATAATGGTCTTTAAAATCAGAGACATCTTACTGATAAAAGCAAAATAGATTGCCTACTGTAACTGAACATATCACTTAGCTTTAAATCATAAATGGACTAAATCTCCATCACGAGCATGTTGCAAATAAATCTAGTTTTTATTTTATTTGCACTCATAGTTTTCTATATCATATTACTGTATGATAATAAGCTTTTGTCTGGATAAAAGTATATAATCATTAACATTTATAGTTCTCACTGGTAAAAAGGCAGATGACATACACTATCATTTTGTGATGTGTAATTCAATTGCTGGCACATTAGAATTTTAAACGTAAGGTTTATAATGTAAATTTCAATTCTGTACTCTGTCAGTAGCTAACAAATGCTGAATTATTTCCTTCCTTAGACATACACCATTGGAATCCATTTAAAGTGCTTAATGATGTATTAATAAACCATGATGTTCCAACAGAGTTTCTGAACTCCCCTTACTGGTGCCAGCTCTGGTGCTGTCAATCAAATTAGAATGCCATGGTTTCTCAGTAAATAAAGGTTAATTGGACATATAAAGGAAAAATTGAACATCAGAAATATTTATACTTACATTATTTTTGTGTAAAACATAGTTATTAAATCTCCATATATCATTTATGTGGCTAAAATGTCCACAATGGTGTATATTACATTTTGATATTTTGTTTAGTGCATTGAAGGTTATCTACTTGCAATTTCAGAAAAATCAGATATAACAACCTTACTGTTTATATCTTTGTTGTCTTAATATTTAAATATTATTTCTTAGGAGAAATAAGTTTATGTAGGATCTTTTTTGCATGGTAAAAGGTTCACTATAACTGCTTTTCAGTCAACCATGCTCATCAAACACCAAAATCTTGTTCTCTATAATATGTGAAAAATATTTGTATATATGTGCCATTATTTCCTCAATGTAGTTTCTATTTTCTATCTTCCTTACTTCTTTACTTCCTGATGTATTAGAGAACTCAAAATCTCTTCATGGGGGGGGGGTCTATTTTCTTATATTCATTTCAGATGAGAATCATGTGCTTAAACAGGTCTAATAAAGCTATTTAGAAAAACCTTACTAAACAGGTATCACCAGCTACATAATTTTAGCAATGTAATTCACCTAGTGAGAGAAAAAAAGAATATTATTGTACAGAGGATTGAATATTCAGAAAACCACTACAGATACAATATACTTAATGGTGTTAGCAAAAAACAAAGATACATGTTTAAGATATTTCTGACATAGTTGGAAATTTAGATAACCTTTAAAGTCACACAAAACAAGAAAGTAAAATTCATAATAAGAAGAAATTAAGAAACTGGAACCAATAATTCTTAGTCTAGAAGCTGGAAAGAGGACAAAGTAAATGGTTGGTTACCAACCTCTCCCACAACTTTATAATTCTCATGCTCACATCTGATTTGATCAAAGGGAAAAATCTCAGGATACGAAAAAATAAAACTCCTAGCAGAGTAGAATTTGGGGATTCATGTCAGTCTTATTGTTGTCTCTAAACTACAAACACAAATCAGGAAACATCCTAGCTTTGTACACTCCCTCCTCAAAATCCCCCAACTTCAAACTTAAAAAATATGCAGTCAAATTATCAAACCAGAGTACAACTTAAGTACTTAGAGATGTTCAGCAAATTATCTCTAAAAGAAATAATTTCAAAATCAGGTCTTAAAGATTTTCTACAAAGTGAGAAAGAAGTGGCTCACCACTGAAAATCACTAAAATAAAAACTTAATCATCATGGGGGAAAAATCAGGTAAAACTTTTGAAAATGCATAATTAGGCCCAAAACAAATTCAGGTATCAAAATTCGAAGACTCAAAATTTAGAGTTAAAGATCTAAAGATATGAAAATAAAGAATAAATGATAAAGACTATCAAATCTGACTATTCAGATTTGAAATAAAAAAAACAAACAAACCCGGAGAGCCTCCCTGGTGGCACAGGGGGTTAAGCACCGCACTATGAAGAAATCCACAGCCTCTGCAGCACAAGTTCAATCCCCATCTGGCCAGGGAGCAACCCAAATGGTGTTGCTGTCTTGCCCGCTGCTCCCCTTAGCAGTGTATTTCAGTTGGTCTGCCTGTTCTACTCCCCGCTCAGTCTCTGGTGAATCCTCTCATCCCTCTGCATCTCTAGCCTGTACCCCAGCTCTTGTATGCATAAATAAATCTTTAAAAAAAAAGGAAAAAAATGTCTGCATTCTGTATGCTCCAAATAACATCATTTCTAGTATATAAACAAAAACATGGCATCATTTGATGAAATAATAATAGTTAACATTTACAGACTAAAAGTATGTACAAATACTTTTCTAAGACAATTATATAAATTATTTAATCATCACAACAGTGATTGTAGTAGGCACTGTTGCTATCCTTATTTCAGAACTGACCCATTAGTCAAGGGAATTTTTTAAATATGCCTCATTCCCACAGGTAGTAACCCACAAATAAAAAACATTTATACATAGTAGGTTAGTTTCAGAATCCAAAGTTTACAGTTACTTCATTTATCTCTAGAAACCCTGACAAAATACCTAATATCCATTCACAGAGAAGAAAATATTAATTTCCAATATGTAAGGGGAATAATGTATAATCTCAATAGTATCAGAGAAATACAAAGTAAAATGTGAGATAACAGACTGTAACACCCTATCTAAGAAATAAAAATCATACAATAAATGTTTGTAAGGATATAGAGCAGTGAGGACTCTCATATACTACTAAGCAATATCTAAATTTACAAATATATTAAGGAAAATGTTTTACATTATCTATTAAATATGTGAGTACTATATATGACCTAGCAATTTCATTTCTAACCATAAATCTTGGTTGGGATGCTACTGTGTGCCCTGAAATCTTTATAGATATGCTTGTGACATTATTGTTTATAATAGTTAAAAACTGAAATGGGCCAAATTACTTACTTGTGAAACATATACATGTAAAAGTACCTATCTATGAAATAAATAAATGAAACGGGATATATTCAAGTAATGCATATAATAGTAAAGAGCAAGAAAATAAATGAACTTCATAAGTCAATATGAATACAACTCAAGATGTAATATTAAATATCATTACAGTTGTATATATTTCAAAATCAGATGAAATATAGAGTATTATTTAGAAATATGTGTATTTTATGAGAATATTGGGGAAAGCAAGAAAATGATGAACAGAAATTTAAGAGAAAACCTACCTTTTGGGAGAAGAAGGAGAATAAAGTTAGGGAAGTCAACAAAAAAAGATTTAAAATATTTATTTTTTTGCATTTCACGAGCTCAGACATGCCATAAGATTAAAATATTCTAGTTTGTGAAATACTGAATGCATCCATTGGTTTATCTATTATATCCAACATTTTAAAAAGTAAATTATATAGGGAAGAAAAGGAATATTAAATAATTTGGCTTTTATAATGAATCACTTATCAATAAAAAGCTACAAGTCTAGTGGCCGGCCAGGGAACTAACCCACATGGTGCAGCAGACCTCTCCTCTCCTGTTGTGCACACTAGTCCCCTCAGCAGTACATTTCAGTAGATCTGACTGTTCTGCTCCCAACTCTGTCTCTGCGGAATCCACTTACCCTCTCCCACTCACCTCTGGCCAACACCCAAGTTCTTCTACACAAAAATAAATAAATAAATAAAGCTACAATATGGGAAATATTTCTTGTAAATACTTCTTGTATTTACAGAATAAATGGAGTACGCTAGGCTTATTCATTCATTCATTTATTATTTTACTAATTGTTGTTACAAGTATTAAGCATTTTTCCTATGTTCCAATCAATATCCTACCAAATAGTCATACAAAGATAAGTTATAGCCTTTGCCTTTGAACAGCTGACATTCTATAGCACAGGAGTTGATGATGTCTCCCAGTTCTAATTTTATTTTGAGATAACAGTTCAATTTATTTTCCTAGTCAAGACAAAGGGAAGAATTTGGCAGGAAAGGGAAAGTTGGTCCTTAGGCCCTGCAGACATCCGCTGAAAGTTAGGGTGGATAATAGAAGGAGATGACATATAAGAAGAGAGAGTGAGAAGGAGAAAAATTTCTGGTTTGAAGCTATTGACATAAAATGAGACAATAATCATGTGTGTGGAATATAATATTGTTTTCTAACCTTGGGTAACAACAGGAAGACACATACATACACATTTCAAAAGCTTTCTTAATAGGAAAAACAAGTACATCAAGAATGTACAAAATGTTAATGCCAAAGTTGAGCTGGTAGTTTAAGATTTTCTAGGGAAACAAAACACATGCCCAATATTCATGCTGCATCTGGACACTCTATAGTTTGTATTAGGAAGGCAACGGCTTTAGGTGTTTTAAGAACTTTGGAATTCATTCTGAAATGATAAATCTCACTTTCATATTCAAAGTATTTAAAATACCAGGTTTCTAAAACTGAGCTCTCAAATTTTACACATTTATGTAATTTTACACATTTTACACATTTGTGGCATACTATGTAAAGAAAATTGCTCTATTAGACTATAAAGATAGATCTAATTGAAAAACAAATAGGTGTGGGTGTCACTAGACATTTGAAAATGTACATACCAATTTTTGGAAACTGATTTTAGTGATTCATTTTCAAAGTTTGAAATGGGTTTTGATAAGCATAGATATATTCTTAGAAAATATTTTCTAACCTGCATAAGCACCTTTATAATCAAAATTATATAACGAAAAACAAGTATGGTTTAGGTTTGGAAAAAAAACACATATCTATATTTTATATCTATATTTATATACACATACATATTATATATATACACATACTATATATACACACATGTGTGTGTTTTGAAATATTTAAGATAATAAAAATATTAAGCTTATCTTTGACCTTGCCACTTTCCCTTCTCCCCCATACTGTATGTGTCTCCTACTAAGGAAGTTAAAATGAACTGTCATATTTTCCTTTAGATTCTCCTCATATGCATCTACTGAGTTGGCCTGTGTTTGAGCTAATTGATAAGAGTGGCAATGTAAATGCTATGCAAATGAACCCCCTCAGGGACACCTCTTTCCAAGTTCAATTGATGCCTATGCAAACATAGCACTTTGTAATGTTATTCCAAGGTATTTAATTTTGTGGTTTGTGTAGACATTCAGTGTAATTGACAGTGATACATTGGTCTCCCATACTATCTATCCCTGACAAACATCCTTTGCTTTAAACACAGCACTATCACTGATAAGTTTGAAGCACATGAAACGAGTGCTGATAATGTTATATTATTGATGATAAAATTAAACCATGGAAAATTTAAAGCTGTGCTATCATGACTCTCTCTCACACACATACACACATACACCAAAAACACATTTCCCAAGATACTAAACATTTTTTCACTGAGATATAATTATTACTAGTATAAAAATGCAGTATTCAGGACAGTTTCAGTTATTTTTTTAAAAATGATCATCTTAAAAGTTGTGTAGTGGGTCTCCCTGGTGGCACAAGTGGTTAAGATGCAACCTACGAAGCTGTCTGCAGCCACTGCAGCAATGAGTTCGATTCCTGGCCAGAGAGGTGACCTACATGGTGCAGCAGCCCTCTCCTGGCTTGCCCACTACTTCCCACTCTGTCTCTGGTGAATCCTCTCACCTCCTACACCTCTAGACTATACCCCAGTTCTTGTATGCATAAATAAATAAATCTTTAAAAGAAAAAAGTTGTGTTTTTTTTTTTAAGTTGTTTTGTTATTGTATATTTTACCTCTCTAGTAATCTTGTCTTTGTAGCAGGAGGTTGTTCTGTGCATTGTAGGATAGTATCCAGCATCTCTGTACTCTATCTACTAGATACCAACTGTTCCCCTTGAAACTAACAATCAAAATCATTTCTAGGTAGCTCAAAAAAGAGCAGTATTTCTCCTGGTTGAAAAACTGTCTTCTTAGGCTCTACAAAACCCCCAGGGTTTCAGTGAGAACTCTGCTCTGAATGTCAGAACTGAAATGCATGAACTCTCAATTTTTTTTACTCCTTGGCTCTCCTGTAGTTTTTCTTTTCTTTGTAGCTCTTCTTTGACATCCTTTGATACTTTTATACTTATGTGAAGCTTAATATTAGGCCAAATGTGCAAGTACATTCATATGCCAATCTATGGAGCTCTTATTACTCAGTTTTTTTTTTTTTCTCTTCTTACTCTGTGTTCCAAAAATTCCAGCCCCATCAGCTTCTCCAAACT
This sequence comes from Talpa occidentalis, assembly GCF_014898055.3. NCBI lineage: Eukaryota > Metazoa > Chordata > Mammalia > Eulipotyphla > Talpidae > Talpa > Talpa occidentalis. Next base: position 51,578,762 of record NW_023605305.1, read on the forward strand.
CTGCCTGTCTCCTTAACGCACTGCAGACATGCCCTTTCTGTGTTTTACTCCTGACAGCAGACAAAAAGCCAGAAAGGTTATATAGCTCCCTCTCTTGTTTTCTTAGTCTGCGGATCAGAGTTCTGCACTACCTATTGTCCAATATATGAAACAGTTGTATTACATAGTTTTCAGTTTTCTATTTGTTTTAGCAACAGAACAATGTCAGGGGCACAATTTAGTAAGTTTAAAAACTAAGACCCTACTCCTGGCCCAGCAGGCAAATTTGGAAGGCTTGAATAGAAAAGGGAATGGATAAGGCTGCCATGGGGACAAGGCCATAAAACCAGACCACCAAGACCAGAAAAACCAGGACCTCTCCAGAAATGCAGAAGCAAAAGCCAGAACATGTTTTTGTGTCAAAGGCCAGTACAGGAGAGCAGATATCCCAGCAGATCACTGGTGCAAACTGGCACCCCATGTTAGAAAGTCTGAGAAAACAGAGTACAAAAGAGACCCTACGTCCTCCTTCATGTGCAGATCTCTCCTGTCCAGCCCACTGCTTCTCTTAGCAGTGTATTTCAATAAATCTGCCTCTTCTGTTCTCTCTATATCCGGTGAATTTTTTCACCACCATGCCTCTGGCCAATACCCTGGTTATATCGCCCCACAATAGGTAAGTCTGGTAACAGTTACCCCCTATCATGTAAACTTCTTTAAAAGTTACCCAAATAGGGCCTCCCCAGTGGCACAGCAGTTGCTTGCTGGCTTGCGAAGCTGCCAGCAGCCTCTGCAGCGCCGGTTCGATCCCTGGCCACCGGCAAGGGTCCCACATGGTGCACAGACCTCTACTGCCGCGCCCTCTGCTCCCCTCAGCAGTGTACTTCATCAGTCTGTCTGTTCTGCTCCCCGCTCTGGCTCTGGTCAATTCTCTCACCCTCCCGCGCTTCTGACTGTACCCAGTGCTTATATAAATAAATAAATAAATCTTAAAAAAAAAAAAAGTTGGGCCTCCCCGGTGGCCCAGCGGTTGAGCGCTGGGTTGTGAAGCTGCCCGCAGCCTCTGCAGCGCTGGTTCGATCCCCGGCTGCTCCCCGGGCACCAGAGGAGGGTCCCACATAGTGTGCAGATCTCTCCTGCCGCCCACTGCTCCCCTCAGCAGTGTCCTTCGGTCCTTCTGCCTGTTCTGCTCCCCGCTCTGGCTCTGGTGAATTCTCTCACCCTCCCGCACTTCTGACTGTACCCAGTGCTTGTATAAATAAAATAATAAATAAATAGATAAATAAATAAATAAATAAATAAACCTTAAAAAAAAAAAAGTTATCCAAATAAAGTTCATGTGTGGTCATTCTCATGACTGTGTGTATATAATATTTTATCAGTCCCAAATCCCTCAAATGCTGAGTAATATTAGATAGTGACAATTACAGACAAGGAAATAATTCAAGGAGGTAGAATGTAAAACAGTAGAATGATATTTTAAAGAGACTGACCAGGAGTGTTCTAACTTGAGTAGTTATCATGAAAGACCCTGAAAATGTGTGGGAATTGTTTATACTAAATGCTTATCAATGTATTCCTTGTCTGTCTCCTTTCTAAAATGAATGTTCCATAAAAGAAAGTAGCTGGGCCTCCCTGGTGGCACAGTGGTTGAGCGCCGTGCAGCGCAGCTGTCTGCAGCCTCTGCAGCTCCGGTTCAATTCTCCGTCGGCCAGGGAGAACCCCACATGGTGCGGCAGACCTCTCCTGCCTCGCTTGCTGCTCCCCTCAGCAGTGTCTTCGGTCCGTCTGCCTGTTCTGCTTTCTGCTCTGGCTCTGGTGAATTCTCTCACCCTCCCACGCTTCTGACCTGTATCCTGGTTCTTGTATAAAATAAATAAATCTTTAAAAAAAAAAAGAAAGAAAGAATCTGTGTATTTTGGACACTTTAAATATCTCCATTGTCTGTATAAAAGTATCTGGAACACAGTAGATAGTTTATATATATATATATATATATATAAAATAATTTAGCATTATGGTAATTTAGAATTATGTTGCGTGCCTTCATTGAAATGGTTCTTTATGTATTCTAAGTATTTGGTGGAGATATATATATATATATATATATATATATATATATATATATAACCAACCAATAAATGAATAAGACTTCCATTGTATACAAAAGTTTTCTAGGTGGCAGGCTTTTTATAATTTCTCAAAATATTACTGGAAGAAAAAAAAAAAGAATTATTGTGACTAAGGAAAAGTTATCCAAAGGCAAAAATGAAGATTTCCCCAAATCTCTGATTAAAATAATGATGAAAAATTCCCAACAACTCCAAACTACCCTCTAATCCTCAACCACTGGTTCTGATTTGTGAATATGTAGCTCAGTGTATTCACATGTGTGAAAAGTTGACATCTTTGAAGCCATTTTTAAAATAGAACTAGGGCAATTACAAAGAATAAATAACAGATAAAAAACCTAGTTCATATATTAGGCAGAATAGAACAAATCAATATTTGATAATATTCGGTGAAAACAATATCAATAATGATGCCTTTTTAATGTAATCTCTGTGGGAGCAAAGAATTTTGTGAAGTCAGAAGTTGTACACTACTAAAACAGAACTTCCTAAGCAATTTCTTCATAAAACTGATACAGCAAAATTGAACCATAAATTGCACAGATATGAAAAGTTTCTGGTACTGTATATCTATTTAGAAAAACTGATATGAGCAAAAATAAATAGAGCATTGCCAAACTGTAAATTGTTTTAATCATAATAATGCTTAACTGAGGTCAACCTCATTACTGAGAGACTTGCCAGGGGCTGGTATAGCTGAGAGTTCACACCACCCCTGTTGTTGTAAAGTTTAATTGGAACATTGCCACACCCACTTGTTTATGTATTGTCTAGGGCTGCTTTGTGCCACAAGAGTAGAGTAGTTGTTACAAGGATCATATGAAACACAGCCCAAAATATTTACCATCTGTCCATTTACGAAAATGCTTGCTGATCCTTGCCAGGATATATTGGCAATAACAACAAAACAAAGTCTGGACCATCTTGAGTAAGATAATGAATAACATTGTAAGAGAAGACATTTCCTAGTTAATTCATTTATCAGTAGCATTCCTATGAGAATGTCAAAACTACAAACAATTGGATTTGGGGTATAAAAAAAGCAATTTTTGTGAGCTTTGATGAAGTACAGTTTAGATACAAAATTAATTTTAATTGTGTTATTTGATGAGTTTTGACAAATATATACAGCTAAAACCACTGTCCCAATAATGTTATGGAATTTTTTATCATGCCAAATACTTTCCTTATGGAACTTTGCAGTCAATTCCTTGCTCACTCTCGGGTCTCTGATAAATTCTGATGTACTGTCTATAACAAAAGGCTTGCATTTTTTTCTTAATGCTCTGCAAATGAAATCAGTTACCCATGCATACAGTTTCTATTGTATGGTTATACCACAATTTGCTTGTATGTTTATCAGTTGATGGAAAATTGGATTATCTTTAGTTTGAGCTATTATGAATAAATTTTCTTAGAATATTTGCCTAATATTATTTGTGTGTATATATATATATGCTATCAATGTGTCCTCCAAGTGCCAGGATTCAATTTTAGGCATTACTATGATTATTTAAAGGTGTCACATTATGGCCATAATTTGCATTACCCTTAGATCAATGATCTCAACTATCATTATTTGGCATCTATTTATCTTTTTTTGATGAAATGTCTGTTCAGATTATTTGGTAATTTAGCATTATGTTGCTTGCCTTCATTGAAATGGTTCTTTATGTATTCTAAGTATTTGGTGGATATATGTTTGACAAATGTCTTTCATTTTGTAATCTATCTTTTTATCTTAATATTATCTTAAGAGAAAATGTATTTAATTTGAAGGTCAATTTATAAAATGTTATTTTATAATGCATATGTTTTATTATTAAATGTTGCACTAAATAAATCCTTTACCTAAGATCATAAAGATTTTCTTGTGTTATTAATATTTGCTTCTAAAGATTTTATATTTTTAGCTTATATTTTAGACTACTGTGTATTTCATTTGTTGTTATGTACAAGATGAAGGGAGTACTGAGATTCATTTAATTGCATATAAAAATCTATTTGTACCAGTACCAAATGTTGAAAAGATCATCACTTCTCTACTAAACACCCTTTACATATACCTTAGGTCAAGTTAATTTTCCATAACTGTCCATTTCTACTATTCATTCTTAAAAGACAACGAAAAAGAAAACAAACAAACAATGAAAACAAAACAAAATAACCCCCACCATCAATTTTACCCCTTCCACCCTTGCTGCCACCCCCACCCTCTTTGCTTCTTATAACCACAGTTCAATTATTAATGTCTACTAGTTTATTTTTATTATGTTTTGTCTATTCATATACTTTTTTTCCTTATGTTCCTCAAATAGGTGAAATCTTTTAACATTTGCCATTATCTTTTTCACAAATTTGGCTTCACATTATCCCCTTAAGAGTTCTTTCTGTTTTGCTGCAAATGCCAAATTTTATTTTTCCTCATGGTTATTGTGTACATGTTTATATAAATGTATACATGTATACATTTATAAATGTATACATGTATACATTTATAAATGTATACATGTATATAGCAGTTTTCATATACATATCCATATTTATATATAATATATAAATATATATTATAAATAAATAAATATAAAATCTCTACTTCAGTCATCTACTAGTGGGTGCTTAGATTGTTTCCATATCTTAGCTATTGTACGTAAAACTGAAATAAGCATTGTGGTTTATATAATTCTTCAAATTGATGATTTCATGTTCTTCACATTGATGCCGATGTGGGGTTACTGGAACAAATGTTAATTCTATTTTTAGTTTTCGTTTTTTGGGGAATATCCATACAACATTCCAAAATGTCTGCACCAATTTACATTTACAATGCATAAGTTTTCCTCTTTCTCCTCATCCATGCCGACATAGTTTACTTTAGTTTCTTTTATTTGTATATCTGTATTTATGCCAATGTTCTACTTTCTTCATTAGTTTAGCTTTATAGTAATTCTTGGAGTTAGGTAGAGTATATGGTTTTACCATGACATTTTGAAAAAAAAAAATGGCAGTTTTTCATAGTAGCATGTCCACATAAACTTGACACACAAAATCAACCTGACAATTTCAATGATAAAATAAAATGTGCTGGAATTTGGTTAGAAATATTTTGAACCTAAAATACATTTTGGGGAGAAGTGATAACAATATTGAATCTTTTGATAGTTATGGACATGATTTACCTTAATGGCCTTGCTTGAGCTCTGATCTTTTTCTTCCTCTTTATTTCTGATGGTGCTTGCCTGATCTTGAAAGCTTCAACAAACATGTAGAGAAATCAGTACTTAATGGAAACCTCAGGGATACACTCTTAAATACCAAAGCTCTCTCTGTGTTGCTCCCTCTCTTTGGTTCTCTACTCTGAAAATTCCAGCACATCGGTCTCACATTCTGAATCTTCATTATCACATAGAAAATTCACAGGATGTGGTTATCTGCACTGTTTCATATCATTCTACTTCCTCTCTTATTTCATCTTAGTTGAATGTCACCTAAGATATCCTAAGATATCTAAGTCACCTAAGATATCATTATACGATATGATGCCATGATTAATATATTTAAAACCCTGATTACCTAATATATAGAAGGGACTCAATGAACATTAATTCACCTATTTTTATATGCTTATTATTTTACATACTATACATTCTAAAACTCAAATCACATATAAGATCTCACCTTAATAGATAAATTATACATTATTGAAGTTAAAGGGATATTTATCAAATTAACAACTGATTTTTGCCCTTCAATTTCCTAAAAACTCTGGACCCAGAAGGCAAGATGCACTTCATCCATAAAGGATGATTACTCTCGGGCCTCCCCTGGTGGTGCAGCGGTTGAGCTCTGGGCTGCGAAGCTGCCTGCAGCCTCTGCAGTGCCGGTTCGATCCCAGGCCACCAGCGATGGCCCCACATGGCGCGCAGACCTCTCCTGCCGCCTGCTGCTCCCCTCAGCAGTGTCCTTCGGTCCTTCTGCCTGCTCTGCTCCCCGCTCTGGCTCTGGTGAATTCTCTCACCCTCCCACACTTCTGACTGTACCCAGGACTTGTATAAATAAATAAATAAATCTAAAAAAAAAAGGGTGATTATTCTCAGATACTTCCGAGTTTAGACCTCAGATACTGTTTGCTCTAAAATAAGAACATGATTTTTCTATTATGTTATAGGACTCGACCATTTTTAAAAGTTTTTGATCAAAGCATTTTGTTAATGACTGCCTTGCTGTGCTGTTCCCCTCCAATTTCTATGCTGAATCTCTACACCAATAGGCTATGAGTGGGACCTTTGAAAGGTATTAGGTCATAAGGAAAGAGGCCCAATGGTGGTCTTAGTGCTTTCCTTTGAATATTAGAAGAGATGAAACAAGTTCTCTCTCTCTCTCTCTCTCTCTCTCTTTCTCTCTCTCCTATGAGGTTACAGCAACATGGTTATCTGTAAGTCAAAAAGAGGGTGTTCATAAGAATTGATTGTGTTGACAGCCTGATCATGGACTCCCAGGCTCCAGAATTGGGAGAAATAAATATTTGTTGTTCAAGTGTTCAAGCCTCCCAGTGTTTAGTATTGTGCTGTAGCAGTCTGATCTGACTAGGACACGTTTTAAGCGAAGTCATAAGTCCTGATTATATCTCGACAGACATTAATAGTCTCTTTGGAGCAATGAAAAGAATGTGATCAAGGTGATCCTCCCTCATAATACCACACATATTTCACAAATTGACAAATTCAAACTCCAGGCTTAATTGCTATGCCTATAGCAACCACTTTCTGTGGGAACATCTGGTGATCTCACATTTGACTGCTGACTTCCACAGTTCTAAGTATACATTAGAGCATTTGGAACACAAGGGATAAAGTGAGGGATTCTCCCACTTTTAAAAAAGAATATCTGGGTGTTACTCATTATCACTACCTCACCACAGCAAATGGGCAGGAACAAATTCTCTGATCTGTTCCTCCTCTAAAAGGAATTTAACTTTTATCCAATTTTTCAAGTTGGCCTTAAAACTGTAATTTTTTTTTAAGGTCGGATAAAACAAGTCCAAAATGGTAGAGAGAAGATGAAGTTTGCAGTCTCAAATTTTACCAGCTTTGTGACGTGAAAGGAGTGTCTAAAAGTTTCAGAGTTTTCCTATCTTTTATATGATAGAAAGTGAGTGTAGAGTACAAGAAACTGAAAAACTGCATTGTATAAATTTGTGGAAGTTGTTGCTTTTATAGACCACACCTTTAAGTTATACTGGCAGCTTTTACAAAATTCTTTAACAATCAGCTTCTATGGATATAAATTAGAAGTAATCTGAAAGAATGGAAGCATTTTCTTGTAGGCAGACAAATACAAATTCAAAGAGAATAAGATGACAGGTGGATGTTTTGGAGATTCATAACTCTGAATCCAGCTTTTATATTGAGGACTCCTCTATGTTTATTTATTTGATAAAAGTTTTATTTCTATCAGGTGTTTTAGAGCACTACTGAGCATCTCCAACGAATTTTTTTAACCAATCTTTTACCACTTGGTCTGTTTGTGTCTATCACTAACAGCATTGTCACCTTCCTCTGGAGGAGACAGTTTCACAAGGTCGTCAACAAGGTCAGAAGCAATAGACATCTCTAAAAGATCCAATCAGGCCTGCAATAGGATCAGGGTGACTGTTTGTTTATCCATTTAATCTGTAATTTATTTTTCAAACCTGCTATTTTGAGTTTATCACCTATTTCATAGTTGTATAATAAGGTTCAAAAGATCTGATTTTTTATACTGAATTTTTGAAACATGATAGTACTGTGATATTTGTGCAATCTATTACTGCTTTGAAATAAGGGCAACGACTGTTTCTCCAGGGTTAACACAAACATATCCATTCCGATTGTTTTCCATTGCACAGATTTTTATAATACACTGCTACAATAGAGAATCCACGCATGGAACAGCATATACATTAATCTTAACAGTTTTAAAGCCATACCTGAATTTGTGAGGGATGGTTAAGTATCCTGAAAGTAATTAGCCAAGGGTTTAAGACATAATAGTTTCTACATTCTGAATATTGTTTCTAAGTGGTCTCTGTAGACTATTAATCATCTATCATTCTATCTATCTCTCTATCTATCTCTCTATCTATCTATCTATCTATCAACTCTATTATCATTCTTGAGAGTGAGAATGAAGTTAACATAGCTATATCATGCTATATGTATAGTTATATATACATAAAATTATACACAATCTCTCTCTCTATATATAGAAAAAATGAAACACAAAAAAAATAAAAATAAAAAATTTTCTCCTCTCCATCTCTGTGTATCTCATTAGCCTTAATTAGAAATATATATAAGAAATATACATGGGCCTCCCCAGTGGCGCAGCGGTTGAGCACTGGGCTGCGAAGCTGCCTGCAGCCTCTGCAGTGCCGATTCGATCCCCGGCTGCCAGCGAGGGTCCCACATGGTGCACAGACCTCTCCTGCCTCACCCACTGCTCCTATCAGCAGTGTACTTCATCAGTCTGCCTGTTCTGCTCCCCACTCTGGCTCTGGTGAATTCCCTCACCCTCCTGTGCTTCTGACTGTTCCCAGTGCTTATATAAATAAATAAATCTTTAAAAAAGGAAAAAAAAAGAGAAATATATATATTTATATATATAGTGTTTATATTTATGAAGGGAGGGAATAAAACTTTTTGCTTTTTATTTTTAATACTATTTTCACTAAAAGTGAAAGTGCTAAGAAAAGCAGAAACCTCCTTTGGTTCATCCCAATGAGATAACAAGGTAACAAAAATTAATGGACAAAATTTATTCACTATGGAAATATTGGATTTTTGGGGAGATGTTCATCAGCTATGTGTTTTAAGACTGAAATATAATGCCTTAAATAAAAAGCTCAAGTCAATATTTGCAGTCTTTTTGATGTTTATGGTGTTGATCTGCCAGAAATATTACTTGTGTCACTATGATAGAATTTTCTGAATGAAGCAATTTATCTTAAACTTACATGTACAATTATGATTATAGCCTGCAACCCTCTGTAAACTTACTTAAGTTATTTACCAAGCTATTTACTAGTATGCCTATAAAGATTCTATATCTCTGAACATTATGTGCCAATGTAGTATGACTTGCTTCTCAAGTTTTTAGTTCCTTTATAGATTTGCTATTTAACTGAAATGTATCTGTAGAAGATAAAAAATGAATATAGCTGTTGAAGATAAAAAACTCCTTAAATAAAAGCTATAAACATTTCAAAGATCACTCTCAATAATTATCTTCAGTCACAATCACAGAAGTTCAAAACAAGAATGAAATATCACTAAATCTCTGAACAAACTTCCTACTTCTAAAGAAGATTGGCCATACACAGAGGAGACGTGACTTGCCCCAAATCTCACAATTTAGTCTTGTTCACACCACGCACCATGCCATTATAATATTGCTGTTAAAATGAAAATAGCCTCTTGCAGTTATTAATTAGACTGATAAATGCACGCACGGAACTACTTTTACACAAGCATGCAATTATTAGAATTGTTGTTGGCTATGATGTTTCTGTTATTATTATGATAGTCATTATTTATTCTGGGCATGCAGACATTTCGTTAACTCTGGATGTTTGAGTAGAAACTGAGGTTAAAATATCAAGTTTCAGATTGAAATAACAACTTTGCCACTAAACCTTATGTGACGAGGCAAATACTTGAAACTTCAGAGACCTCCCTTTTACCAAACTATGGCATTGCACAAAGTTTATAACTTTCCCCTTCCCTTGAACACTAATGTCCTATAATTTGAATTCATATAAATATATGAATATATTTATTATGCTCATAAAATATATAACATATACCAAATGGCATTTGATTATGTCCAATTCTACATCATTACATATTTATAAACTAATATAATGCCAGCTCTTCTGAACATACCTATTAATATCTATTAACATTTTTATACAGACAAATAAGAAATATCTATGTAACCTACCAAGCAATGACTAGTTAATTTGGCTTATCAAGAGATACCTAGACAAGTAATACCTAGACAAGTAACAACATCTGGCCAAGGTCACAGACTCTTGATCACTATAAATCACAACAGTCATGGGTTCATTTACTTACCTGGGATGAATAGAGGCTGGCCATGGGCAAAGTATGCTTTATGTTTGGGAGAATGTTTTATATGGTTTTAGCTTCTTCAGGGTCATCAAGCAGTATTTGGTCAGGAATAATGTGTGGTTTCAGAATCAGCACTCAGTCTTCAGACTTCCTAATTTTCTAAGAGGTATATCAGTGAGAGGCTGTCAAGATGGTTTCTTCTATTTTCTGATGATCATAGTTCCTCAAAGAAAAATACAATAGATCCTGACCTATAATATAGTTCATTGACTGGGCAGCATCTGATTCTCACAGGGCACAGTAGGATTCGTAGGAGTAGCCAATAAAATTACCCATAAAGAGAGCACTGAAGATTATGGTAGATAACCAACAAAGGATAAGAATAAAGATTTAGAAAAAGTCCAGTGGAGAGTAGTAACCTTTTAATCAGGATCTGATGGGGTCCTGGATTGCTTCTTTTTGTCTGTTTCTCACTGATGAAAAGAAGAACTTACATTCAGGTGAAGCTTATAGACTGCTTATTGTTTGAGTTTCAGAAAACATTAAAGAATACTGAGGGCTTTTTCTACCTTCTGTTAGGTGTTTGGACAATGAAGGAAAGCTAAATATCTGCTATCATGAATATTGGCCCTTTCAGAGTCAGGTCTAATCAGGAACAGTACAGGCCAATGTGCCTGCTATTCAGGAAATTAAGCATCCCATTTACCCATCACTGATTTCAGCATCTGGCTTTCAAAAATTAAAGTATTTTTCAAAAAAAAAGTCCCCAAATATCATCTAGGATAAGACTTCCCAAGGGGGAATTTATAAATGACTAGAAATAGATTCTCAGAAAGAATAGACCAATTCAACTGCAAGAATGAAAATAAAAATGTCTAATAAATGAAAGCAGTCTTCTGAGAATAGATAAAATTTAAAAACCTTCACAAGCCTAGTGTGTAGTTAGAGATTAACATTATGGTGAAACATCACATGAAAAATGATTGTATGTGTAAATAATTAGTTTCATCAAAAACTGGATAAAAGACTAAGGATCAAAGTCAGCTGAAAAAAAATACAAACTTTATTGATGCATAACTTGTGTTTGAATTCTAAATGTCTATTTATCACATAATAGATTCTTCCTTTTATCCCAGCAAGTGTCTGCACCAATACTCTAGGGACATCTCCAGAATCTATTGGAGAAAGAAGTAGATAAAAGACAGTGCATTCAGCCTCTTTGCTCCTTTTAAATCAGTTAGTAGCCAGCTGTTTCATTGCAACTGATTCTGTACTTTGAGCAGACTCACGACATCTATCAAAATAGTGTTTACATTTTCTTAATAATGTTAACTTAAGCATTTTATTGCCATGCTCTGCAAACTGTCTGAGAGCACTAAAGAAATCTGCTCATGGGAAAGGGAGTTAAGCAATAGGCAGACTACATAAAAAGCCCAGTATCTCTAGAGGTTAACTGCATGACACCTGGAATGACACAAAGCCTCTGTTGCTTTTGTCCAGAGCCAACTGGGAATCCCCTGTGGTCAGAAAAATGTTGGTGAAAGCAAATACCCTTTCCTGCAAACATCTGGAGCCCTGTAGTCTGTGCAGCTTTAAACAGAGGAAGACTGCAAAATTGCTTAGAATCCTAATAAAATGATGAGATGCAGATTGCTGTTATTCCCACATTGTTTTTCAAATGCACATTGTGAAACAAGGCATCTTTCCTTTCTATTCAGAACTTTGAGCAGCGAATGCCAAAAATCAGAAGTTTTGTAACTAATCCACTATTAAGTTACCCAACCACAAAATTATATTTGAGCAATTACCTTGACAACTAAAATACAGAGCTTATTTTTTCTCCTTGCTCAAATAACTCAGAGGCAGAAAATGAGATGAAAGAAAAATAATCCACCATTCCTTCTTTCTCATGCCTAATAATAATAGTAATAATAATTTAAACTGAGACTAAGAATTATTAATATTATCCACATTTTTTATCTTGCAAAAATTCAGATAATAAGGAGATGGACTGCCAATCTTGACTTAAATTATCTGTGTAATGTTTGACAATCTGGTTGTTTGGGATTAAAATTTCTTTGCTTTACCCCCAAATCATTTTCCCCCCTCAGGTTGCTGGAATTCCAACTTGCAGTGTCACTTTATTGGCATGAATATTGTCATACATCCTTAAAGAGAATTAGATACTTTTGTGAAAATCTGGCAGAATATCTATGGAAAAATATGCCACTTTATTATTTCCAATTGTCACAAATCAATTTTCAGATCAGTCATATACAGCATGAAAAAGATAACAAAAATAATGAAGAAATATATGTGGTGTATAATATTGTAGTATATATCAAAGTCAATTGGAAAACTGAATTAATTTATTGATAATATTTAATATTTATATAGAGATATTTTATGTAATGGTCTTATCTATAATAATATGTGGATTTCTGGAATATAAACCAGGCAGAAAATTTCAGTACATTAGTTGCAACCCAGTCTTTAATTATTGAAACACTCTCATTAAGAGATGCAATCAGGTAGTGTCAAGTGCTCATAAAGTTAAGTAGTAAATAAATATATGTTATGGAATAACTGGTTAAGTGAGAAATTTCAGATGCCATTAACTTAAATTCAGAATGAAATAAAATTTATTATTGTACTTGATCACAGTGGTGTAATGGCAACTCAGGACTGCACAATTCTCCTATTTCTCTTTTCTCATAGTAACCTGAAAACAAAATTATAGGAACCTTATAGAAAGCATTGTAGTATGTAATGAAAAAACATTTTACTTGTAAACCAAATAATTTCATTCCACCACAATATCAGTGAACAATGTAAGTCAAAACTTCAAAGAAGGGCCTCCCTGGCAGCTCAAGGGGTTGAGAAGCAACCTATGAGGCTATCCTCAGCCACTGCAGCAGGAGTTTGATCCCTAGCCAGGGAGCTACCCACATGGTACAGCAGACCTCTCCTGACTTGCCCACTGCTCCCTTCAGCAGTATATTTTTCAATCAGTCTCCTGTTCTGTTCCCCACTCTGTCTCTGGTGAATCCTCTCACCCCCTACACCTCTGGCCTATACTCCAGTTCTTGTATGCATAAATAAATCTTTAAAAAAAAAGTTCAAAGAAAATTCTTGTGTCAAAATTGATGGTAGGCTGCCAAAACTTAGGACAATTACACTTTTCTTACTTGAACATATCTAGAACTGCATCAACCTCTATCTCGTCTCTAAAGATATATGTTAAAGAGGAACACACATGATTATTTTAGTGATGATTATACCCTTACAAATAACTACCATATTTTTAGAGCTAATTAAACAGACGATGTACCGCTATCCACAGTGTAGGTATGATGTATTGCCTTTTCAAATTACCTGATTTGCTAGTCATTTTCTTTGGTTGTTATTCACATTTTGAAGTGTTATCTTAGAATTCCCAATTATACAACTACATTCTCTTCCTTAACATTGGATAAATGGCAGATATCAAACCAAACACTTGACAAAAATGTCTATTGTGGGGCCTCCCTGGTGGTGCAGGGGTTAAAGTCTCAGAGCTTTCAATCTTTCTCCAACCACTGTGGCATGAGTTCAATCCCTGGCCAGGGAGCTAGCCCACATATGGTGTAGCAGACTTCGCCTGTTTCGCCCACTGCTTCCCTAGCGATGTATTTCAGTAGATCTGCCTGTTCTACTCCTCACTCTGTCTTCTCACCCCCCACACCTCTGGCCTATACCCCAGTTCTTATATGCATAAATAAATAAAAATAAATATTTTTTTAAAAAAGAAAGAAAATGTCTATTTTAAATAAAATTGGCAACACTACTAGCCAAACTAATAAAGCATGACAGAAGTCCTTATCATTATTAATAAATATTGCACTCCCACTACTGTGTCATTTCAACATGCTCCTGTACTTACCACCACATGCAGATATGGGATGGTAAATGGTAGAGCTGTAAACCTCCTGACAGAAAATCATAGTATATTCTGGACGACTGGACTAATACAAGAAATATACGAGGTGAAAAGATGAAGAAAGTAGAATTATATTGTCTTGCCTATTTCAGAAATTAAAGATTCTCTAATAACTGGGGTCCTTCAACACTGAGTTATTCAAGCACAATTTTCCATATACATTTGTGCAGTACATGTGACTCTGAAACCAGTTATGTGGCAAGAAGAAAGCGAGAATAAAAGCACAATCATTATTGAGTTTATTTCAGGAAGAATAGCATGTATTAAATGCACTTCCTACAAAATAAATCACATCAAACCAGATTAGTCTTCTTCCCACTTTAAGGTAAACAGCACTAGGGAAGTATATGAAAGGTTATGATAACTTTGTTATATATTATTTTTGAGAGCAGGAACTTTAGTATATATTAGAAAGACTTCCACAATAATTGACAAAATACAAAAATAACTTTTAGAATTATTGGCTTAATTACTTGCAAGTACAGTTTTTAACAAGTTATCTATTAGCTTCAATTTATTCCATGTAGATACTTAATAAATGTGGAATTATAAGAGAATCCTGTGGAATGAACCCCAGGATATTATAGGAAAGCTTTTTTTAAAGTATTTTTGAAAGTTCACTATGAATATAGTCTATTTTTTTAAGATTTATTTATGCATACAAGAGCTGGGGTGCAGGCCAGAGGTGCGGGGAGTGAGAGGACTTACCAGCAACAGCATGGAGAATAGGACAGGCAGATTGACTGAAATACAGTGCTGAGGGGAGCAGTGAGTGAGACGGGAGAGGTCTGCTGTGCCATGGGGTCACCTCCCTGGCTGTGGATCGAACTCCTGTTGCAATGGCTGCAGGAGCTTCATAGTGATAATGCTTAAACCCCTGTGCCACCAGGGAGGCCCCACTATATATCTAGTTTAAGGATATTTATTGAACTCATTTTAATTGAACACAGGAAATGTCTACAAAATGCAGGATCTACTTATACATTGTTCATTCAATTAAGTATTCTATGCAAATGAATTAAGTTAATCAGTGCTTTGAATTTGACAGTTATATATGAAAATGTAACAATGATTTATTGATTTTTAGAGACTATTATTTCTAAGAACTTTTATTTAATAAGTAGTGCATTTTATCTCATTTGCTTACACTACAATACTGCCTACAAGGTTCTAATAATGTTAGGACCCATTTACATTCAGTTTAAGTATTACATGAGTTAATACACAATATACCTATATGTATGATTGTGTATGTATATACATATATCAAATATTTTTGAAGTTCTTATTTATAATAATGGGATAGTCCTAAGCAGTTAGAGTTTAAAATATTGAATACAAAGACTGACTTGGGTTAATGTAGGCCTAGATGATACTAATTAAGGACAATTCATCAAAAAATGAAAAAAATATATATTCCAGTAAATATGGTGATAGATTAAAGATAGAAGATCAAAGTAATGGTTGGCATAAGAAATGTGAAACAGTAAACTATAGTGTCAGTACATAAATAAAGGATGTAAATGAAAAAATGCCACTCTTTCTTGAGTTTTATTAGTTATTTGGTATTATATTAAGCACAGTAAAAGTATCTCCTTTTCAGGTCCTCCCTGGTGGCACAGCGGGTTGAGTGCAATGCTGTGAAGCTGTCCGCAGCCTCTGCAGTACAGGTTCGATTCCCGGCCGGCCAGAGAGATACCCACATGGCGGGGCAAACCTCTCCTGTCTCACTCACTTTCCCCTCAGCTGTGTTTTCGGTCCGTCTGCCTGTTCTGCTCCCCACTCTGTCTCTGGTGAAGTCTCTCACCCTTCCGCACCTCTGGCCTGTACCTCAGCTCTTGTATAAATAAAAATAAATCTTAAAAAAATATAAAACATAAAGATTTATTTAAAAAAGTATCTCCATTTCAATATTGTGAGACCAAAGTTGTTACTCACATTTTATAAATTAGAAACTTAGTGCACAAACTATTGACATATCTAATAATAAATCTATTTCATTCTAATTTCAAATTCCACATGAACATCAAAAAGATTTGGCTACAGGTAATAGAACTCTGCATGGAGGGCTGGAGTTCAGTCCCTTAAGAATGAATATAAGTAAAAAGCTATAGTATGGTATTAAGCAGTCTTCCACATTACATTCTTAGGCATGAAAGGAGTAGAAAATGGAACTGGTTGAACTAAAACTGTTAACACAAAAAAATTATGGAGCTAGAGATGTGCAGGAGCAGCCACTGGATTGACCTGAGGTTGCAGGTAGAACTAGAATTCCTTACACCAAAATTTCTAGCTAAGGACAGAATTGTTTCCAGGGTAAAGGTAGAGAAAGGAGGTTTAAAGGAAAGAAATTTATTTTTCCTATGAAATACAGTTATTGTGAGAGTCAAACTTTATAATACATGTTGGAACAAGTGATCAAAAGGCCTCTGCTGTTACTAAAGTTATCAATAGCCTATAACTTGCATTTCTCAATGTGCATATAATAATACTTTACATGGTGCTTCTAGTGTGATGCTGTGCTTTACAAGTCTCATTTCTTAATGACTTGCAAATGCTGACCTATTGTTTTTTAAATCATCAGACACAGCCAGTACATTAGGTTTTAATTCACAAACTCTGCAGGTAGCAATGGTGCTGTTCTGTTACACTTGAGTATCTGTAGACCAGTCATAACATAATCAATTGTTTCCTCAATGCTACTTATTTTAAGAGGACACAGAGTGTGTAAACACTGCCTAGGAATAATAAGCAAATGTTTTAAATATAAGTAATTGAAACTAATTTTATGTCATTCTTTGATAGAAAGACCACTACCTTATATAGTTAATAAACTAAGGGGCTTCCCTGGTGGCTCAAGGGATTAAGCACTGCACTATGAAGTAATCCACAGCCTCTGCAGCACGAATTCGATCCCTGGCCAGTCAGGGAGCTACCCACATTGCACAGCAAACTCTCCTGGCTCCTGTGCTGCTCCTCTCAGCAGTGTACTTTGGTCATTGTGCCTGTTCTGTTCCCCACTCTGTCTCTCACTCCCCACACCTCTGGCCTGTACCCCAGCTCTTGTATGCATAAATAAATAAATCTTAAAAAAAAAAAAAAACTATGGCTTTTCAAGTGACTAGATTCTCTAGTATTTCCATATGCAAACAGATTTAAATGCAGAATCCATGATGTAAATATCAAAAATAGTACAGATTTATTGACAATATCTTATGGATGTACATATGGAACAGGCACTGTCGACAGTGTCTGACATTTTTTAGATTTATTTATTTATGCAGACAAGAACTGGGGTACAGGACAGAGGTGTGGGGGGTGAGAGGATCCAGAGACAGAGCGGGGAACAAAACAGGAACTGACTGAAATACTCTGCAGAGGGGAGCAGCGGGCGAGTCAAGAGAGATTGGCTGTGCCATGGTTTGCTCTCTGGCCGAGGATCAAACTGGTGCTGCAGTAGCTATGGATAGGTTCATAGGTTGCATCTTAAACCTTTGCACCATCAGGGAGGCCCAACAGTGTCTGAGACTTTTATACTACAATATTGAATATTACCTCCATTTGGATATATAACTCTGTATTAAGGCAGAAATAGCTAGTATAAATCAGTGTAATATTTAGTTTTCTTTAGTGCTCAATAAGAGAAACACAACTCTAGCAAGTATATGCAACAAAAGGTGTACTAGTTAATAAAATATTAATCAAAATGACCTGGTTATGCTACAGTCTTAAGCAGCTTAATATTTCAGTGGCTTCAGTTACACTGGCTCTATCTGCTTAAATAATATTGTCTGGAATCTCTTTTTTGTGTCTATAGACCATGCTGACTGATTACATTCTGAGTAGGGTGAGAAAGATGAAACTTAAATTTTACAAGCTGTTTCACATCTTACAAGCCCAAAAGGAGAGTTTCTAAGATGATTTGAGTATCCACATATATTCCTGAAAAACACTTTCCTAGGCACCATGTCAATCATATGTACTACTGTTTCAATTACCAAGGAATAAAGGAATTGTGATTTGTTAGCGAACGGTAATACTTACCTGCTGTGGGGTAAATAGTTTTCAGACTTTTCTGCTCTCCCACCATTAGGATTGCCCTGTCTGATGGGGCACCTGCAGTTATTACATTGTTATGTTTACTTCTGCAGGGGCCATGGGAGGAGTACTGAGATAGTCACCAAGAGAAGAGAAGCAGGAGAGAGGCAGAAGAGAGAAGGGGAGAAAGAAGCCAGAGAAGCCCAGAGTGAAGACTTGCCAGGGGCTTGGAGGCCTGCCGGCCTCCGGCCACCCCCTCATCCCCCACCATACCCCCCCACCCCGGCACCCCTGCCCGCTGTGTACCTTGTTTCTGCTCTATATGTAACAGCTCAATAAAAGCCTGAGAAAGCCACCGAGGGCTCCAGGACTCCTCCTTCACCCGGCCTGTGCGGATCATAGAAACCTGCCCAGGGCCATCCTGTCCCTATCCCTGCGAATGTTAATTTTATATGTCAATTTACTGGACTGCAATATCCAGATATTTGATCATCTTTTGACTATTTCAGAAAGGTTGTTTTTGGATGGGATTAAAATTTACTCAGTGGATGCTGATTAAGCAGATTGCCCTCTGTAATGAGGGTGAAACCTAGATAAATTGAAGGTCTCAAAAGAATGAACATACACTAACCTCCCGTGTGCATGAAGGAATTCTTTCAGTAGACAGCTGTCAGATTTGAACTCCAACCTTGGCTCTTCTTTGGTTTCCAATTTGCTGGCCTACCCTGTAGATTTTGGATTTGCCTGCCTTCATAAGTATGTGGGTCAATTCCTTAAAATCTCTCTATATAGGCAGGTAAATACGTAGGTAGGCAGGCAGGTAGACAGACAGACAGACAGATTCAGATATCTACCTATATATCTTACTGGTTCTGTTTCTCTGGAGAAATATGACTGATAAACTACCTATGGTGACAGAAAAAGAGGCTGCTTGAAGGTTCTACAAATGTATTTAAAGTAAATAATAGACAAATTCTAAAAGAATTTGGAAAGAGCACAAAGTGTGTAATAGAGGGTTTCTGCATAATTATTATTTAAGGAACACATATTTAAAATGCACTCTATTCTGATAAAAAGATTTATAATTATTAAATGAAATTTGGAAAATTAATAACAGTATAAACAAGGGGGAAATTTTATAATTTCCCAACACAATTACTGAAAATGCCACTTGGTAAATTTTCTTCCAGAGTCTTTTATATATAGTTTAATTTATATTTAATGTATTCACTTGGACAAAGTATTTGTCACAGTGATTCTAGATGCTTTACAATAATTTGACTTCACTTCTGGATCCAGAATAATAAACTAGCCACTACCAAATTGGCAGAGGAAAAGACACCTCAGGAGAGTCTCACACCAACATCTAAATGCTCTGGTTAAACATCTCATGTGGCATTTTCATTCACAATTCATTTGCCAAAACTCATCACATAGCCCTACCCGAACAGAATGGTGCAGGAAAGTGAGTTAGTGTAAAAGAAATCCAGAAATGCTTATAGAATAGCACTAAAGGCTACCACAGTTCATAATACCTTAGAGATTAAAGATTACAAAACATTGGCTTGACAGAAATATTCAAGGAGAAGGAACCCAGAATATTTCTTGGTATTCTCTACCTTTCAGTGATTGAGAATTTGTGATTCATTCATGATTTTACTTATTTAGTCTCTCTGAGCAGTTGGAGTCACGAACCCAGATTTTTGTCTCGATTAGTCTAACAATGGTGTCATTTTTGTAAATTTATATAATGGATGATAGCTAGACCTTGTCTACAATTTTTATGGCTTATCACACTTTTTCTAAGAGAGTCAATTTGATAAGATATAGTTAAATGTTTTCACAATCAGATTGGAGAAATGAAAAAGAGAGAGAAGAGAAATAGATTTAAGAAAAAAAAAAAACAAGAGAAACAGGGATGGAAACAAGAGCACATATATTTTGTCATGCAATACATATAAGGTTTATACACATAAGGCTGATTATAAAGCAATTGAAGATGTGTAGAGAAGAAAACTTAGGGATGCTCAAAATGACACTCTTATCTCTCTGAAGAAATCAAGCTTATATGTTATAATTTCTTTCTTAGTTCTCTAATTAGAAATGTTCTCCTCCTTATAATATGGGTCAAAATAAAAAAGCTATAAACTTCCAGTATTGATTGAATTTTCACTGTACCAGATCAATAACCTTTCAGAAATGTTTGTTTCTTAATTTCATTTCTGCCTATCATGGGTGAGTTAAAATTCTCACTGGACCATGCCTATTCTTTGAAGAGTTTCTAAATCTGTAGGGATTGTTTCAGAGCTTGGCAGAGAATTTTGGTTACTTTTGCTAATGATGAGCTGTGGAGGATGGTATTAGTTAATTGTTATTATTTTAAAAATCACCCCAAAAGTGAGTGGCTTAAAACAGTGATTTTTCATTGCTCATGAATCAGTGTAGTTAGTAGTTGCTAGCTTATCAGATCAAGTTCACCTGGCCTGTCAGAAGACATGAATAATTTGTGTGTCCTGGATCAACTGGGGATCTATCTTTTCATGACAATGGTTGACACACAATAGCAAGCAATCCAAAGTGTACAAGTGTTTTCCAAGACACTCCTTGTGTTACATGGCAACCCCAGGGGAACAGGATGACCTCACAGCACAGGACTCAAAAGCAAGCACATGGGAGAGAAATTAAAAATAAATGGTTTACTTAAAGTGGGAGTTAGAAGAGGGAGAATGCCTCCCACCAACACATCACAGCACAGAGACCCAGGCATGTGTGCAGGTATAATCATAGGGAAGAGTGTTATTCTTAATGTTTAATCCAAGATCCTAAGAAAACTTACGTATGCAAATTACTCTATCAAGGTACAACAGTTCTCTATTTCAATATTTGTTGATATAGCAATATAGTCAAAGTATCACATAAGTAGGTAATTTCTTTGAGAAACACATTACCCAAATATATAAATAATATATATTTTTTGTCCAAAATTATCTATTTTAAATTTCAAAGGAAGTAGTTTTCAGTTTTGCTATATGTGAATATGATGAAATAGTTTTCTTGGTCTCAGAGAAACTTAGACAAAATTAATACCTGCCTCTGTAGTATGACTGCTGTATTTAGGCAAACTTTAATGACCATCCTAAATCCTCTAAAAAAATTATTCTTAGGGCCTCCCCAGTGGCGCAGGGGTTAAAGACACAGACCTGTCAAGCTATTGCCAGCTACTACAGCACAAGTTTGCTCCCCAGCCAGCCAGGAAGCAACCCATATGGCCCAGCAGACCTCTCCTGTCTCCCCTGCTGCTCCCCTCAGTATTTCAGTAGATCTTCCTGTTCTGCTCCCCACTCTATCTCTGGTGAATCCTCTCACACACACCCCAACTCTGGTCTATACCCCGGTTCTTATATGTATAAATAAACAAATCTTTAAAAAATATCAATTCTGCTATATTACTAAACAGAGTAGAGAACATGGGTCCCCACCACTTTATCTTAGTTATCTAATATATATGAATTAATTCATTTAATTCTCAGAGCAATCTCAGGAAATGATTAATAACAATATTTACAATTAACAATATGTGTTAATATTTAAATATTAATAACAATATTTTATTTATGAGGAAATTGACTAATGAAGAAATTTTATTTTCCACTATCAAGGTTAGAAAGTGATGAAGCCTGATTTAAATCCAGTTCATTTGGTTAGAAAATCCAGATGCTTGACTACTAAGGAATTCTCTCTCTGGTAAATATCTATTACAACTTTAATAGGATAAGCTCAGAACCTTTATAATATATGACATTGCTGATCTTTTTGTTTTCCCAATGATTAAATTAGCACACAGATAAGTAAAGTAATATAACTGAGAGAATGTATTATATCTCATCTGAATCTCCTGTCCTTTTCTCAAATTGGTAATAATTAAAAACAACAACAACAACAAAAAAACAAAAACAAAAAACAGGGCCTACCTGGTGGCATAAGGGTTAAGATACAACCTATGAAGCTGTCCATAGCCTCTGCAGCACAAGTTCGATCCCCAGCCAGGGAGCAACCCAGATGGCGAAGCAGACCTTTCCTGTCTTGCCCGCTGTTTTCCTCAGCAGTGTATTTCAGTCAGTCTGCCTGTTCTGTTCTCCGCTCTGTCTCTGGTGAATCCTCTCACCCAACACACCTCTGGCCTGTACCCCAGCTCTTGTATTTTTAAATAAAGTTTAAAAAAAAAAAAAACAAGAAAGATGGAGATGAGATCAGTACCGCTTGAAAGTCAAATAAGCAAGTTTTTATATTTAAGCAAATATAAACAATCACAGGCAACATATATTACAAAGCAAATAATTAAACTAGAAAACATAGGTTGAAGAAGGTCTTACATTTGAGAGCAAAACTTAGTTCAGTGTTTCCCAGAAGTAAGGCTAAAATAAAAACAGAATGAATTACAGAAACTCAATTATAAATCAAAGATAACATTCTAATTTACAAAAAGAGACCTCATTTTTTTTTTTTGCTTATCTCTGAATTCAGTAAGAATATACTGAAACACTCTTTGCAGAAATAAAAAGAACATTCAAAAAGGTTGTAAAATACAGTACCTTTTTCTTCAAAACTGCAGAAAAGCTATTTATATATTCAATGTCTTTATCCATCTGAGGTAAAGTCAAGGGCATGGTGTAAATTATGATTTGACTATAGCATTCTGAAAGAATGTATATTTTACAGAATATCTCTTTATCAATTCAACTGGTTAGCTGTTTAGTTTACCAAAATTAGACACTTCGGCAAATTAAAACGGGCACTATCAATGTTTAATCTTAATCAACAGAATTAAAGGAGGACCACTATTCAAGTCAGGACTTAATTCACCCTAGTTATCAAAGTGTGATATAAAGTGTGACTAAAATAACATTATTAGTAGCAGAACTAACTTTAACTTCACTGACTAAAACAGAAAAACAACAGGTTTTTAGCAGGAACAAGCTTTTGCACTTAAATTAATCCTAGTCCCACCATTTATTTATGAACAACTCCATCTGCAAAGAGGGTACAGGAATTGCCAAATACAACTAGTTTCTATTTTTTTAAGGAGGGATAGACTCTTTACCCATAGACAATGAATCAAGTAATTTTTATAGTATATCAAAATTATTTTGTTCTCTATCACATCTATTTTTCTAGCCTGATGAATCCGCAAGTCTGCAATTCTACTTGCATTGCATGAAATAAGCTATAGTCATGCATCACTAACTTCTTTTTTCATCAGTCCACACTATATCACCAACATAAGAATAATTCTTCTTTTACAAATAATATTCAATGAAATTTTCTAATGGGAAAATACAAACTCAATTCTAAATAATACCATATGAAATAAGTCATTGAAAGTTACCGCTATTTTTTAAAGTAAGCTTTATTTTTTATAAAGGCTTAAATTTACAAAATAATTATGAAAATGGTAAAGTTCTCATATACCATTACATTGTTTCTCCTATAATTAAAATTTTACATGGATATGGTAGATTATAATTAATGAACAAATACCAATATTTCATTAATAAACTCAAGACTGAGATTTCCTAAGTATTTACCTAATGTCCCTTTTCTGTTCCATGACACTATTTAGGACAATACATTACAATTTGTTGTCATGTTCCTTTAATCCTCTGTGGTGTGACTTAACTTCTCAAATTTTCCTTATTTTTGATGACCCTGAAAGTTTTGAGGTATTTTGTAGGTATTTCCTAACTTGAAACAATCCTGATGATTTACTTTTAAATATTAGAGGTGAGAAAACTACACCAGAGACAATAAGGGATGGCGAGGGTGTGGAGAAAAAGTATCACTCTGACGTTGTTGGGAACGTGGACTGACACAGCCCTGTGGGAAGCAGTGTGGATGTTTCCAAAAGACTAAAAATGAATCTGCCATATGACTCAGCAGTCCCACTCCTAGGTGTCTATCTAAAAATCACAAAAACACTAAATCAAAAGGAAATTTTCACTCCCATGTTTAAGCTGTGCTATTTACAATAGCCAAAATATGGAAACAAACTAAATGCCCTAAAGCGTGGGAGGGTCAAGAAGAAGTGGTATATATACACAATGGAATACTATTCAGCAATCACAGTAGATAAACTCAAGCCATTGGAAGCAATATGGATGGAGCTGGAGGGATTACACTAAGTGAAATAAGTCAGGAGGAGAAAGATAAATACGGAATGATGTCACTTATACATGGAATATAGAAAAACCAAACAAAGGGTAAAAGACAAACTTTAAAACCAATCAGCCTTGAAAACTGACCATTGCTCTTAGCCTTTCAAAGGGGGAGGGAGAGGAATGGAAAGAGAGGGAAGGTGGGGAGAACACAATGGACTCTGATGGAGAACTATGGTTGCTTTGGTGGAGAATGGGCTACAGTGACTACACCTGTCGGGGGTGGGGGATGGAATTCTATAGAGTCAAAACACTAGCAGGATGTAAAGGAATGATACTTCAATAAGAGTAAACAATAAAAATAATTAGGTAGGGGCCACCCTGGCAGCACATGGGGTTAAGTCTCAGCACTATGAAGCTATCAGGAGCCACTGCAGCTGGAGTTCTATCCCTGGCTGGGATAGAAATAACCCACATGGCGCAGCAGACCTCTCCTGTCTCACTGGCTGCTCCCTTCAGCAGTGTATTTCAGTCAGTTCACCTGTTCTGTTCCCCACTCTGTCTCTGGTGAATCTGCTCACCTCCCACACCTCTGGTCTATACTCTAGTTCTTGTATTCATAAATAAATAAATATTATAATAAATATTAGAGATATGGTTTTTTGGAAAAAGATCACAGAGTTAAGTATCATTTTCATTATGTGATATCAATTATCAATGTAATTATCACTTGATATTTCCAACCTTTAATCTGAAAATAGTATTACAAACCAAGAAAAGGGTTTAATGAATCTAGGGTGCCATTCTACCTATAGACTTCATTTTTTCTTTTACTTTAAGAATATTTAGCATAATCATATATATTTTAGTATCATTTAAAATATATTTTACTTGAGCTAACAAGAAAAAAGAAAACACTTGAATAGTTTTCAACACTATGTCTCAAGTTCTACATTATTTGAATATAATCTAATTTTATTTCTCAATTTAAACATTGTTGGATGATTAGGTTACATCCAATGTTGTATTGTCAAAAGATGAGTATTGAACTTGCTTTTATTTCTCTCCGCCTCTTCCCAAAACTTCATATTTCTGTTAATATGTTATTTTTAGATAATCATTTTTATTATATAAATTTTAAAAGAAATATTATGGCATATTTCTCATATCAGGGATATACCAGTATAAAAATACAGATGATAAACTTTCTGATCTCTGAAAATATGGAAATGTTATTTTATTGCCTTATATGAAGATGGATTTCTAGATATAGAAATTTGAGGTGATGACTTTTTCCATAAAATATCTGCAAATGTTGTTTTGTTGGTTGAACATTTTCAGTGTTGTCCAGAAGTTATGAGTAAACTTTTTCTCCTGGAATATGTTTTTATAGTTCAAATTTTCATATATATATACATATATATATATATATGTATATATATTCTAATTCTAATTTATTTGTATATATAAACATAGATGTGTATTTCAACAGTTTGGTATTCACTGTGCTCTTTTAAGGTACAAACTCATTTTTTTTTCTGTTCTAAAATTTTTCTCTTTTATCTTACTATTTCTAATATTATATTTTTCTTATTTGTTACATAATTATTATACTTTCATTCTCTGTTTTGTATATCTACCATCTTTACAGTGTCTATTTCATCTTCTTTATATATTCCTCTATATTTAAGACTGATTTCTCAAAAGTGTTCTCTCAAAAATGCTTTCTCAAAAGTGTAGATCTGAAGCAGTGCATTGTCAATTATGCTCATTATTGCTTTTTATTCAGAATAAATGACTGATATTAAATATCTCTTCAAGTCTGATTTTATCTTGATTTGTTTCATAATTTACTTTCTTTTAATTCCAATGGTTGATTTTCCATTTACTCTGATCAATTCTTAGACTCAATTTTTTTTTTAAAACTGTGTGTGTGTGTGTGTGTGTGTGTGCGTGCAGAAGAACTGGGGTATAGGCTGAAGGTGTGAGGAGTGAGAGGATTCACCAGAGACAAAGTGGGGAGTAAAATAGGTAGATCTACTGAAATACACTGCTGAGAGGAGTAGTGGGCAAAACAGGAGAGGTTTGCTGCACCATGTGGGTTCCATAAAGGTGATAGCCCTGAGACTTAACCCCTAAGCCACCAGGGAAGCTCCTTAGACTCTATTTAATGTACTAACACAAAGAAGTACCTTTCAAAAATTCACCTTCTGAAAATATTTTTTCCCAAAATGTTTTCCTTTGCATATTGAGCACAGTTCCCACTTTATTACAACACAAAACTTGTTACTATTCACATGGCTGAAATTAGTATATAGCAGTACAGCATGAGAGGACTGCTAAAATGCAAATCATGGGCCCCACTTAACCTACTAAAAAATGTTTTCTAAGGTTATGAGAGATTATGGTATTTTTCACAACTATTTCTTCTTGTAAAGAACTTCCTTGTATAGAAATAGCCTCATTCACTTCTATATGGTTAGTAGTACAATCCGATTGGTATCTTGTTTTGGACAATAGAATATAAGAGTAAACAATGCATGTTCTATCTAAAAGCACATTTCAAATAAAATTAGGTGGGCCAGATCTATCTCTTGAAGATGACCTCTTCCAGGAGATCAGCTCTGTCAGGGAGTGACTGTTCCTTCAGGCAATGTCCAAGAATAAGAACACGTGTAAAGCAAAGGCCCCAGCCATCCTGAAAACTAAAAGGATGTTTGTTTTTGTAAATCTCTGAAGTTGTTGGGCTGTTATCACAGTAAAACTGAGAAATGTGGGGAAAGGAGGCTAGGGAATTTGTACATTTAACAGGCTTCCTAAAGACGGATGCTTGTGGTACATGAAAAACAGGAGCATCAGCTTCCTAGCTATTAAAAGTCACATTCGTGTCACTGATATTTTGTTGGTTTATTTGTTGCTGTAGACCAAAGCCACACTCACAATATCTAGCAGTCATTCATCTAGTATGGCTCTGCTGGATGGAGGGGGTTTCCTGCTCACCATTCCTGATGATCCTCAGTTTGTGAGGAAGGCATATTTTCCACACAATTTGGTGCAGTCTGTAATTCTCTTCTTTCCTGAAAGCAATTCGATAAAACTGCACCCCCAGAGGGCTCTGTTCCACCCATTTTCTATCACTGATTCCACTTCCAGGATGCAGCACTCTGCTGCTTTTCCTCTCCTCCTTCCAGTAACACTGCTGAGAAATTTATTTGATAAGTGATGCAGACAAAAAGAAATACCAATTGGGGGAATGGGAAAATAAAGTTGTTCTTATTGCCTGCCTGCTTCATAAGGCAGATCCAATATGGTATAAGGTGTGGCTATCTTCCCTCAGGTCAGCAAATCAGCCATAACTCTCAATGCAGAAAAACACATTGGATGTAAATTCTAATTTACTGATTTCTTGATTGTCCTGACACTCCCTACCAACATCTTTTGGTTGTTAGAAATCCTGTTAAATTCTCATAGATTTTCAAACAATTTTCTGATTTGCCATTTCTTTTTTTTTTTTTTTTTTTTTTTTAAAGATTTATTTATTTATTTATACAAGCACTGGGCACAGTCAGAAGCACGGGAGGGTGAGAGAATTCACCAGAGCCAGAGCGGGGAGCAGAACAGGCAGAGGGCCTGAGGTACACTGCTGAGGGGAGCAGCGGGCGGCAGGAGAGGTCTGCGCACCATGTGGGACCCTCCTCTGGTGGCCGGGGAGCAGCCGGGGATCGAACCGGCACTGCAGAGGCTGCGGGCAGCTTCACAACCCAGCGCTCAACCGCTGCGCCACTGGGGAGGCCCCTGATTTGCCATTTCTACTCTAACTTTCTGTCTCTGTTTTCAAAGGCAGCCTGGAGAAATACTAGCTGGCTAGCATCTTGACCTGAAAATCCAAAATGACCTTGTTTTGAAGATTTTAAAAAGTCACAGGAGCTAAATTACAACTAACATCTGGGGGGAAAGACATGAATCATCTTGAGTTGAGAATATGAAGTAAACAAGCAGTGGGTTGCAAGCAGTACTGTTATAATGTTGGTCATGTGAAGCTCGGCAGGGTATCCTAGACCCTGCAGGAAGCTGCAGTCAAGATTACTATATGCGCTGCAAGTAGAAACAAGTCTATTGTGACTAAGAAACTTGTCTTAAAAGATTCAAAGTCAGTTTTAAAAAGAAAACACAACTAATTCATTGTATTTATGACGCTTATCAAAGGCAACTGGAGCAAAGTTTTGACATAAGTAATCATTTTAAAACTCAAGGAGTACAAATTTCTAAAATGCAGCCTGTCTGGAACATAAAGGCTGTCTTACAACAGAATTCTTATTACTATAGTCCTAGCAACTTGCATTTGAGGAGGAAAAAAGAATTCGGAAATTAATTCTTCACAATGCCCCTGGCCAAGAAATGAGATAAATATGCCCAGTCATTTCGTGCATATAGGGAAATTGAGGCAATTAAATTATGTGGAATAGACATATTATTAGCATTTTTATTATCATAATTTTAGGGGCGAAAGCATATGGCATTTTATAGGTTTTCTTGGCACATACATTTTTAGTCCTCTAAATTGATGACAATAATATTCTCCTCTTGAAACAAATTCAACCCCCTCCTTCTTCTAGAGAAGAGCAAACAAACATGTATCTCTTTGTTAGAAATACCTCCAGGCTCAAATTGAGAAAATGCCTCTCCTTGACTGAGCTCATCCAAAAAGGCAAAGATTTCACATTCAATCTGATGTTGGCCTTCCAGAGGGATATATTAACTCAGGCAACAGAGATGTAGTTTAGATTTTACTTTAAGGAAAATTATAAAAAAATTGACTCACACTTAAATTATTGTTTTTATCTTCTGACCCATGGAAAATAAATTTAGGAGAAATCATTGAGTAGGAAGCCTTTTCCCAGTATTTTTCACAGCTTATGGATTCAACTTCAGCCTGTGTTCTACAGGGTGATGACAAAGTTTGTTACTTTTTCAAGAGCTTTGGGTGGGAAACTTGTTGCACTCTTTAGAACTCAGATCCATGAATGAGTCAATAAACATTCAAATGTTCATTAGAATCATTTAAATGTTCTGCAAAATGTAAATGTGAAGTATACCTAGCTGAGGTGGTTGAACACAATTTAGAAGGCATAAAATGTGTTGGGAACTGCTACTCAATTGCATATATTACTCACTAGGGAAACCAAGGCATGCTTTCTTCTTCCCATTGAGCTCTAAAAATTAAGAAATTAGATACATGAATAATTTATGTTTTATTAATTTCATAAATTTGCTTTTGATAGCAGAAGGTATCCAGATTTTCTGAAAAATCAACTGAAATTTTATGTTCCCCATTTACAAACTGAACTATATTAACCAGTCAGTGATCCCTAAATATACCTATGATTTTATATTGGTTTGTTATGGCTTTTAATTTGTAATGTTAGCCTAGTTAATTTTTATCCCCATTTTTATATCAATGTTTATAGAAGATATCACTCTTATGGATAGTGCATATGCTATGGGTATAGGCAATTTGATTATTGGTTGTAAAATTGGAAATAATGAAATTATACCCATGTGATTTTATGAGCTTAGCAATTTGTCTGAAGAGATCATTATTATGTTATGGTTAACAACTCATACCATTAAAAAACGACCCAATTTTATAAAAAGGTAAATGAAATAAAGATCAAAAAAAATAATGAATGGGTCTGTGAAACTATTTATTTATTTTTTTTGGAAAATTGACAAACTACACTAACCAAAACAAAAAAGATAAAACTCAAATAAATAAAAAATAAATTAGATATATTACAACTTCAAGTGATTATATGGAAATGCAATCCATCATAAGAGACTACTATGTATAATTATATACCAACAATTTGGTTAAACTGAAAATGAATAAATGTGTAAAAATCTACACTCTATCAAGACTGAGTCACAAAAAAATAGAAATCAAAATAGATCAATAATGAATAAAGACACTGAATTAGTAATTTAAATTCTTTTAACGAAGAAACATTCAGCATCAAGTGGTTTTAGTGGTAAATTGCATGAAACATTTAAAGAAAAATTAATGTCAATTTTCAAACTTTCTCAAAATGTTGACTATAGAAAGACACCTGTGGGAAATCTCTGCTCTGACTGATGTTCTGGTGCAAAACATCAAGATGTGTTTGGAAAAATTGCAGAAACTTGTACTTAATTCATTTTGTCTGGATCTGTAGATCTCATTTTCTTTAATCCTCTTGGCCTAAAAATATCCATCTTTTTATTTCACATTTATAAGTTTCCTTATTTTACTTTGATAAACTTGATTACATGTACGATCTATCCACATCAGCGCTTATAGTTACAGTTACAGGGATCCACTTTCCTCTCGGCAGACCGCTTGTCCAAACATCACTACTCTGTGATTTGAGGGAGATTATCAATCTAGGGTGGGATATTATTTTAATGATGTTAAAGGAACACCTTTCTCCCAGGTAACATCTGAGAGTAGAATGCTATCTGAGCATAAAAGTAATATGATATGGTTTATCCTCAGTTACTTTAAAGCAATCACTGAGAATAAAACTGGTCCAGAGATTTGGGTGCAAAGAAAGTCATGACTTTCAAAACACATGACTCATTTGTGTTTTGGTGACTATATTTAAAATATCACAATTCTCTAAGTTATGATTCATGAATATTTATTTCAGAGATGAAATTGCTGGCAACCTTATAACTTTCTGAGATGACATGACCATGTATCATAATGCATAACCTACAAGTTGTACTCTACATAGAGTGCCATGCATGACCCACATAATTACCTTCTAGTCCTTTGAAGAGTATAGCCTTAGATTACCTCTGTTCTACTGCATTCTATTCGAAGGATTTTTCTATTTGAAGGAAAGAACCTGAAGCTTAGGACACCAGGATAGTTCAGAATAAACTCTGATATGTTAAATCTTAATTTTATGATCTGTTCACACTGATGTTGCTCTCAGTTTAATGGCAAAGAAAAGTACCACTGTCAGGGATATATTCTAATTCTTGATGGTACTGATTTCTATGCTAATAACCTAATTCTACAACTTCTTATCCACTTTAACATTATGCAATCCCTATCAGTTGTGTGAAGATAAAGAACATACCAGGGATAATTTTCTCATTCTTCCTTTTCTGCTAAACTATGTACATGAAGATCATTTCTTTGGGGCTTCAGTAAAGACATTACATTTCCACATATCTTTCTGGCAGCACTCTGAAACTCATGTAAGCACATAAAATCTTTCTAAATGGCCACTAGACTGTGTGAGGAAATTAAAGATATAATCTAATCTAATCACATGTGTTTATCTGGAAAAGAATGTTTTAGCTTTGTTTTATAGATATAAATTTGAAACCCTGATGTGTGTTTTTTTTTTAATTTTTGTGTAGAGGAAGTGGGGTGTAGGCCAGAAGTACAGGGGGTGAGAAGATTCACCAGAGACAGAGTGGGGAGCAGAACAGGTGGGTCTACTGAAATACACTGCTAACGGGAGCAGCAGGCAAAACAGGAGAGATCTGCTGCACCATATGTTGGTCAGCTCCCTGGCCAGGGATAAAACTCAGGTTGTAGCAGTGATAGCACTGAGACTTAACCCCTTAGGCCACCAGGGAGGTCCCTGGAACCCTGCCATATTTAATTACATGTCCAAAGTAAAATTTAGGTAACAGAGGAGTTGAAAATAAGTCTTCACTATGCTGCATTGCTTTTAGTGCCATTCTATTTGTACATTTTTTTAAGCATCACAAAAAAAAAATCATTACCAAATAGCCTTTGAAAGGAATTAATTTTGTATTTATTCAAGGCAAATTGTGACTATATATAACGAAGGAGCGAGGGCAGAGGAGCTACCAACTCCAATGTCAGAGTCAATTCCAAGATGAAAACATAACATAGTCCTCAGCAATGTGGGTGGTGCCTATGAGAACATATGGCAGTGGTGGGAATGCAATGGTCGTGAGTGAAGTAGAATAGTGTATATATGCAGAGACCTTTCCCAAGGGTCAAAGTAAACAATTTCTCGCCGTGACAACTATTGTGATGACTACAGGCAACCAAAGAAAGACTACTCCAATGACCACCAAAAATCTGTTGTAGCACTAAGCAAAGAAATAAACTGACAGCTACAACAAGAAGAGAATACATCAGCTTGAACCCCAGCAATGCAGTCAGAGTGCCAGGGGCTAGATGAAACAGCTGTTAGCCACTTTGTCAAGTGTATGGTAGCACAAATTTCTTTGTATTTATCAAAAAAGAATCTTAAACTTTAATTAGTAACCTAGTAAAGTTTTATTCAATTAATCTTGATTAACTCTGAGGATAGTAGCTCCAGCCTCCTAGAAGTATTTGTTAAAATACATAGCTAGAAAAATGATATTAATTTATGCAATGAAAGGACAATGATTTTGTCTGGAATACATCATAGGTCTGACAACAGGGAATTTGAGGATAAAAGAGAAAATTTCTTTATTCTTATTGCTATTTTATTTTAGCAATTTAGGGAGATAACTGATCTTTAATTCAGAAAAGATAACTACAAGAAATACGGTCTTTTATTCATAAAAATATTTTATTCAGTTGTTAAAATGCCTTTAAAATATATCTTCAAAGATGTACTAACTTCTGTCTATTCTACAGCTTGTCTTCTGCCAGTTGAAGGTCTATGAATGTAACAGTTCAAATTAAAATTGCTAATCCTAGGCATAAAAAAAAAGACAGTGGGAAATATGCATTCATATTTTAACTGGCACATTAAACTATGAACAACTAATTCTGTCAAGTAACACATCTCCCAGTGTATTTTCTCTTGTGGATGAATGAAAATGTTTCACAGAATGTTAAAAATCCTCTCATATACAACTAAAAGAAATGACTTAATACAGAACAAGTATACAAGTATCATGTTAAAGCAATGTTCATTGGAAAACTGGAACAATGGAAGAAGAGGAATGGATTTAATTAGGCCTTAAAGAAAAAGAGTATCAACCACAATAACTATTACATCTTGGTTCAAAGCTAAATTTGAACCAAGTCACATCTTGGTTCAAAGCTAAATTAGGAACTTAAGTGCACAGAATTTTAAATAAAGATCTTCTTAAATAAGTAATCTGCAGATCATCTGGATTGCACATGGGTGTGGATATAGGTGCTAATTGAAATGAACCTCACAAGAGGCATTAATTTATGATACTTCTATAGCTACTTGCTACATATGTTATTCTATTGAAATGAAGGTCAATAGAAAGTAAATATTATGACTCTTTAGGCTGTGAGTACTGCTTTATGCTTATTTTATTCTTTAAATTTACTGAAAGTATTTTTTTTGGGGGGGAATGAATTATCCTTATGTTTCTCTTATGTCCTCTACTGCACATGGTAAAACTCTATAAGTAAATAGTCAGTTAAAATGAAAGCTCTCTGTCAGTTAAAATGAAACTTTTAATAGTTAAAATGAAAGCTCTCCTATGGACTTCTGATCATTGACTTGATTCTTCTGATACCCATATTACTTTCCTTTATGTCACCCAGAACACTTTGCAATGGCCTTTGTTAGAGTTTATGTTGACATAATTTTCCTTTTCTTTGTATCCTTCTATTCAACTAGACTGGAATAACTCAAGTGCTGAGTTAGCTTTAACTGTAAGGATTTTATCAGAACCTGGTGCATAGTAAGTGATGAATGAAAGTTTCTTAATGACAAAGTAAGTGTAAAAATAAATAAATGAGGAAATAATAAATGGATAAATTACTTAAAAAGTGTTGATAGGTAAGCTAGTAACTCTGCTTACATTAATATTATATTCTATTGACCTTTACCTTTCTATAAATTTGTCACCTATCATCTCTTTACAAATATCTACTATTCCTTCAGTCTAATTTTACTTTCTTTCTCTGAATTTGGTTTTTCTTTACACCTAATCTTACCATCTCCATGTGTTTTCAATATCCATTTAATTTCTGAACATTTAGCTCCTTGTCCTCATCATTTGTAGAAATCTCCATCTTTTCTATAAGTTTATCTCTTCTTGCTTTTAACCATTATGCAAAATTGTTTTTTCTTTGATATAACAACTTGAAACTTTTATTCTTTAATTTCACCATTATGTTGCTTTGACTGTCTACATTTCCAAATGTTTCTCTCTCTTCTTCCCACAAATCTTTTTTCACTTTCTTCACAGTGGTTCATTGTTGCCAATACTCCATTAAAAACATTCTCAGGATTTGCCATAACTTTGTTTAGCTGGGTGCCACTACAAAAAGAAAATCTTGGAATTTCACAGATTTCTATAACTATAAAGTAATATTTTTCATCACAAACCTACCAGCTCTTATTTTCTTCCATAAATCTCCAAAGTGGCAAAACTGACTAACTCTTTGTGGCCTCTCTACCACTTTGATTCTCGGCACCTGTGTGTGTATGGCCTCTCTATGAACCTGTGTGTGTGTGTGTGTGTGTGTGTGTGCTCGCGTGCGCACACATGTGTGAAAGAATTGGATAATGTGTTCCTGTATGACTGCCTTAAGACAATGGCCCAAATCATGAGGCAGCTGGGGACGCCTAGGTAGCCGTTGATTGATTGTGTGGCCATGGTCTGAGGTAGTCTGGGAATCGCTCAGAAATTATACCAAGCACCTGCACAGGAAGTCCTCCCTGTATATATAGCCGATGTCCCCTCCTTTTCCCCATAAAGTTGACTACCCTTTGTTTCCCCTGGACCCTACTTCTCCTGCCATTGTCACATAATGAATCATACTTGTTTATTACTGCAAATAAGAGCAATAAGGCTGTTCACTGAGAGGCAGAGTTTTGCTTTGCAAATCTGCTCTACGACTCATCACTCAGTGTGTCCCCAGGAAAGTGTTGGTGTGTTCCTGACCCAATATATCTTCTGTGACTTGTTTGTTCTAATCAAATCATAAATGCTTTTAATGAGCTCCAAAATGACTCCTTAAATAATGTCCTCTCTTTCTCTGCTTTAAGTAAGATATATTTATTGTTGATGTTTGAGCACTTCCTATGCAGCCTGTCACGATATTCTGTTTCAGTTTAGGGTTCAATCCACGTTGTTCTTCACTCTTTAAGGTATTTTCTTGCAGCATTTCAATTTCTGATTTAACTGCACATCTTCCTCCATATAATGCTCAGAGAAAGGAATAATGTCTCTTTTTAAAACCCCCTTTTATTCCTCAAAATAAGAGGTGAAAATGCTTAAAATATATCATAATACAAATACATTCATGATATAATCATGCCCCCAAACTCTCAACATTCAATTTTGCTTCACAGAGGAAATTAAATTGAATATTTACACTGCTTATATCTTCTAGGAAGTAACTTCATAGCTGCATAGGATATACTTTTGTCATTTTTTTCTTGAGTTTTAAAAAAATTTTCTTAAAGTAATAGACAACATTTTACTTGTTCTAACCCAACTTTTCTCTCTTAATTTATATTTATATTAAAAATTATATTCATTATATAATATCTTTTCAAAGATATCATATTATTATTTTATTAATAATATATTTATAAGATAATTTTATTATTTACAAAATATTATTTATAAAATATTATTTATAAAAATAAATTTTTGACAATAATACACTTCAATTTATTTTTAAGTTTTTTGTATGTGATCCTAGATCAGTTAGAGCAAACTTTTGACTTTTCAATTTGTTATATAAATATGTGGAACTTGAACAAATCTTTCCCTATTCTCCTCCATTCTGCCTCCAAATTCCTGACAACTATTTTTAAATTTTGAAATAAATAACTCATACATTTTCCTCATGTCCATAATTGGCATGTATTTGGAGCAATATATAAGAGAGTGGCAACTATCAAGTACAGCATCATCTAAAAGGTGACCACATTTTTCTTCTTACTCTTATCCTATCACCTTACAACTAAGTAGAATTCTGATTTTACAGAAATGCTGCTGTTATATCATTCTATTGTGGAGTTCCAGGGTCTTTTAATCCTCAAATTGAGTGTGCAAACTCAGAGGAATGTCAGTAAACTGTGATATGACTGTAAATTCTCTATCTCTCAAAAAAGAGAGACTTTTTATGTATTTCCAAATTTCTGTAGTATAAATACTTTTACAGTGACAGGTTTTTCAAGCTACTAACTTAATATCTCAGAATGTGTTGTTGGGAACAGATATACTGAATCTGCTCCTGTAGTCAATACAAGCTGGCTCTAGGACACCACTGAGTAGACTCAAAAAAAAAAACTTGGAAATTTGAGGAGCTTGAAAATAAGGGATGCTGGCCTTTTACTTTCCAGCTGCCTTCTTCACATCACATTGGGAGTCAAATACATGAAAGTATTCTTAAAACAATTTGATATGTATCATTTTTGAGTAGAGTGTTACCTGAATCATTGTGTCCAGAAGTTCAGGGCCAGGAGAGTGGACAGCAGTGTCTTTCCCTACAATCTATCTATATTGTTGTTACACAATTCCCTTGTGCAGTTATAGAGGATTCTATTTACCTTGATAGAATACTGGAATGCATCACCTATAGGTGGGATATAGCAAAATGAAACAAATGGTCAAAGACAAACTTTAAAGCTAACATCTGAAAGTTGACCATAGTTTGTGGCTTTCAGAAGGATAGAGGGAGGGGTGATAATGGTGGGGGGATGGGGGACGGAGTCCATTTGTTGGAGAACTAGCAAAGCTTTGGTGGTAGAACTGCTATGGTGACTGTACCTGAGGGAGGAATTGTTATACTGTCAAAATGCTAGCAATGATGTAAAACAATATATTTAAATAACAAATAAATACATAAATAATAATAAAAAGATTTGTATAGGGAGGCATTGTGGGGTAAGAGTGACATTTCCTTGACCCTCATAGTGTTCTTGTTCTGGTCTGAAAATTAAGCTGACAAAGAGGAATTAGGAGAAAAGCATATACATTGATGTAATATGCTTCATATGACATGGAAGGCTTCATAAGGAAAGGAAGTGCCCTTACCACAAAATAGTTAAATCTGTGCTTTTGTGATGGTTTGAGGAAGACTGGAAAGTTATAGTAAGATATATCAGGCAGCATTGTAAAGTGCAGGGGGAAATTAGCAAGGCCTGTTGATGCCAATTCTATTCAATGTCACTGTGTCTTATAAATCAGTCTGTGTCTTTCTGCTAGATATAGAGTGGACATTTATCACATGAAGGTGTTATAATCTTCGGTTATAAATAGTGGGGGAATGATATAATTAGAAAGGGGAGTGATATGGATAAAATCAAGATTGTAAAGAATTTATGATGATATTC
Organism: Talpa occidentalis; assembly: GCF_014898055.3. Classification (NCBI taxonomy): domain Eukaryota; kingdom Metazoa; phylum Chordata; class Mammalia; order Eulipotyphla; family Talpidae; genus Talpa; species Talpa occidentalis. The sequence goes on from NW_023605305.1 coordinate 51,616,454, forward strand.
CAAGACTCATTTCACTCCAAGGATTACCAATGACTAATAAAAAAAAAATCCTAACCATATTATTAGCTGTATTATTTAAAAGATGTTCCAAGTAGCTCAGATTTTAGAAAATTTGTGTTTCAAAATACATAAAAATCAATTTATTTTCAAATTAAATACCCAGGTAATATGTCAATAGACACATTCCCAAATGCTAAACATAAACACAAACTATTTTTTTCACTCAAAAGGACTTGAAAAATGATATGACTTTACCAGGATTATCAGCATATGAAGAATATGGATTTCAGAAGTAGCTACATCTGATTTTTATAAAATTAGCTTTATGGTAGAATAAAGAATAGAACTATTATTCATAGACTTTCACATTACAAATCAACAGTTTTTGAAAAATGTTTATATTTCAGTAACTACCTTTGAGATAGAACATTTTGCAACAGTTTATTCATGTCACTTTGCAATCAATCCCTTTTCCCAAAGCTTGGTCCCGGGAAACCACACATTTGATTTCTGTCACACTTTATAAAATTTTATATAAAAGGAAACATTAAGTGTGAATTCTTTTATATCTGGATTCTTTCTCTTAACAAAATTCTTCAAGATTTATGCAGCTTTTTTCATGAATAACTAGTTTGTTCCTATTCATTACTGAGTAATAATGCTATATTCCATTAAAAATAATCTCTACTTTATTCATTCAGAAATGAGGTACATTTTAATTGTTTCCAGTGTTAACTATTATGAATGAAGTTGCTACCAACATTTGTGCCTAATTTTCTGAATGGATATATATTTATATTTTTTTATGTTTAAACTTATGAGGGAAATTTCTGGAATGTATAATAAGTGTGTGTTTAAATTTTTGTGAATCCACTAAGCTGTTTTCAAAAATGGGTGTACCATTTTGCATTTCCACCAGCAATATATGAAAATTGCAATTGTTCCATTTTCTCATCAACACATGTAATGACAATCTTTTTTTAATTTTAGCCTTTACACTCACATGTAGTTGTATCTCATTAATGTTTTTATTTGTATTTTCCCACAGCAATGCTGTTGTACATCCTTTCATATGTTTATTCACCATACTTTGATTTTGTGGCTTTTTGATATTTTCCTCATCTTATAAGTATGGTTAATTGTCTTCCTGTTATTGAGTTGTGTGAGTTGATTTTTAACATTCTAGACAAGTCCTTCACAAGATATATGTTTTGCAAATATTTTCTCCCAGTCTGCAAATTGTCTTTTCATTTTCTTAACAATGTCATCTGATGAACAAATGCTTTAATTTTGACAAATTTCAGCTTATTTTGCTTTTTTTGTTAAAGAGTCACGCTTTCTATGTCCTAAAACATTTTTGTTCACCCAAGAATACATATTTTTTCTAGAAATTTCATAATGTAGCTCTTAAGTTTGTTAAACTCAAAAAAGGCAACTAGCCAATAAAGCCATGCTTTATTCTGAAACAAAACAACAGAAAAAAATGGACAGAGTACACATACAGTGAAAATCATGTGTCCTATGGCACCTCTCTAAGGATACCACACCGTATGGACCATTCACTCAGTTTCACAGGAAGAGGAAACTGAAGGATAATGCAAATTATTATTGGTTCTATAGTTTGCTGATCTAAGAGTGTTGGAACTCTCTAGCCTCCCAACCTCATTTAAATAAGATTCTGTATATTATTGTTGACAGGTGTAGGTTTATTTTTCATTTTAAGATAATTTTTGTCTATGGTGTGAGGAAAAAGTCCAGGTATAGCTTTTTCAGAGTGTAATCACACAATTATATCACCTTTCATTGTATAAATTACTTTGTTTACTATTATTAAACTACTTTGCTAATTGTTAAAAATTAAGTGAGAGTGGGTCTATTTCTGGACTCCATATTCTAGTTTGCTGATCTATGGACTATATGTCATCACCACAATCTCTTGATGGCTGTAGTTTTCAAATTTGGGATTAAATAACGATAATAGTAAAATCTTGACATCATCAGATACTTTAAGTCTTCTTTGTTTCTCTTTTTCAAAATAGTTTCCACTATTTAGGCAATTCATATTTCCAAATAAGTTATAGAATCAGTTGCTCAATTTTATAGTTTTTAATTTCTAGAAAATTATCAAATTTTTAAATAAGCTCCAACACTTTTTATCTCTGGTGCCTTAGTTGTTAGGAAATCTTTCAAATCTACTCAGTTTCTATATATATAAAAAACAGAAATATTATCAAATTCACAAATGACTCCTCTGAATGAATAAGTTAATGGTGATAAGTAACACTTCAGTTTATCTGGAACATACTAGATATTTATAGATGTCAGTTCCCTTCACTGTAGTTTTCCATTCCTCAAACTATAAACAGCTTAAGTTCTTGTGCATTGATAATTACTGGATTTGAACTGTTTGGATCTCATATAATAAAAAAATTGAGATGCAAATCTAAATTTTTAAATTTCACTGAGTCCCATAAACTATTTCTCAACATAAGTCTATAATTAAGATTGAGTGCTTGAAACACCAAAATCAGTAGATTCAAATATAAATGTCATAAGGATATTTTCTGTAACTCATGCAATTATTATGAAATGGCACTTCATAAAATATATTATTATTATTATTATTATTACTATTATTCATCTTCACATCCCTGAATAATGGTAAATATTTGTTGATGATTTTTCTCCCTCTACTGTGTATTTAGAAAATAAGAGTTTTTGTTTATTTTTCAAAGTGATACTAAAAATCTATATTTGAATTAATAACAGGCTTAATAACATAAATGGAAATAATATGGATACAATCTGAAACTCTGAGCACAAGAAGTTTTACTAGTAGCTCCTCAAAACCTGTAAATACTTGCTAAATTCTTTACAACTTTTCAGTACAATTGAATTTCTTATAATGAGAATTTGCTTCCTTTTTACTTCCTTGCTTTGAGAATTTAGATTTATAAGTTTCTATTTTATTTGAATAAAAAGTATAATATGATGGTGTGAAAAACAAAAGTAGATAAGTTCTGGTAGTGAAATCTAATATTTGCTAATTTATTTTTTCTTATATGTTGGAATTCCCCAGGGTATATACAAAATCAACTTCTGTCCTTGCCTATAAACTTTCTCAGTATCATCACATTCTCTCTAAATGTTATACCACCACTGGTAGTGAATACTGAAAAATGGATCCGCCTAGATCTCCATGACACAGAATAACATTTCTAAATTCCAATTAAATACATTTCATGGATGTCTTTAGGCAATTCAAAATCAACATGTTCAAGGAAATTATTTTATCTTCTATCTCTCTTCTAATCTATGTTCCATAATCTTTTTTTTACTACATTGGACTTTGTCTCATTTAAAAATAACCTAATCTCAATGCAGATAATGAGAATAACAAAATTGTAATGTGAAATGTAAATCACCTTTACTTCAATCACCTAACAGAAATCATTTTCTTATTCATCTTCTTAAATGCACATACATATCAATATCACATTTGTTACAATTTCTTAGAAAAGTACTATATAAGACTGAGATAAAAACAAGTACATTTTACCTAATTTTCATAAAATCATCCAAAAAAATCCATGCCATTTAATAGACTTAAACCTAATGAATGCTTAATAATCTATCATATAGTCAAGCTATATCTGGAAATATTGGTGTTTCCATTCTTTACCTCTTTTTAAATTATGCTGCAGTAAGCATTCAGAAAATTCTATTAATACAGTGATAACTAGCAGTGGATCAAACTTGCTTTTCTTGAATATTATTATTTTTAAGGTCTTTGTATCTGATTTAGTATCTATTTTGTTTAAAGTTCAAATTAATTGGTTTTTATAGTCATTATACTATAACATTTTATTGTATTTCTGATTTTGAGAATTGCCCTCATGTATTTTTCACTTGACTTTTCAACCAATATTTTTAACTGCTTATTGATATTCTTTATATGTTTTAAGATACTGATCTGCTGTTGTGTCACATTTTAATTTTTCTTTCATAATCATCTCACATTTAATCTCTTTATATTCTACTATAAATTTTTGTCACCTTTGAATTGATTTTATTTTTATATTTTGCAGTTATCTGCCTTCAATGATTAATTTATTTTGTTGTCATTATTTTTACTTATTTTATTTATTTTATTTTCTCTTTAAATCTCAGCACACTCATTATCCTTCATCTATTTCTTCATCTCAATTTGCAGTTACTTCTTCTTATGCTTCTATTATATAGAATTTTGAAGTTTAATTTTTGTTATTTTTAAGTATATCCTGCCTTTTAACTTTCCTTTTCCTGGAGGAAATCCCTTTTATGCTTCTCTAACTATTCTTTTATTATTCCACTTTGCCCACTCTACTATTTACTTTTATCTAAACTGGGTTCCCTTTTTTAAACTATCATTTTTTACACTTTCAATATTGTTTAATCCTTTATCAGTGGCTAGTATATTCATCTCTCTAAACATGTTTTGCAAATCTGTTTCACATTATGGGATTCTCTGTCCCATAGTTAGTATAGCTTACTTTCCCTTTTGGAGTTCTATTTTTCACTTGTTATGAGCTCCCATTTTCACCATCTCTTTCTAGAAATGTGCTAATGCTCAAAGCCAGGCTGCAGTCTGTATCAGTTCTTGGAAAAGAGCCCCATTTTTGATTGTGATAGATCACACAGAGGTATATTGATGACTCTCATTTTTTATCACTAAATAAGGCAGTATCTAGCCAGATACTATTACTAAGTCTTTATATCATCTTAAATCAAGAAACCTTTCTACCTCCAGAGAATCTGGATCTGAAACACCATACCCATAGCTATAATTTCTGATCTTTGAGTTTCAAGCAATTTTCTTACATTGAATCTTTATAATAAACTCCCTTTACTAAGCAAATGTGAAAAGGGTAGTTTGTGTGTGTGTGTGTGTGTGTTACCAATAGAACCAGGCTAAAGCTATATTTGTTATAATTCTAGGCAATGGTAGAGGCTTTATAGAGAAATAATTTATTCTTAGGAAACTTTAAATCATTAAGATTGTTCAGAGATTGCCCTAAACTGTTCAGGATACAAGCATAAACCACTAAAAAAGCTTGATATTAATAATGTAGTCCTATGAAAGGGACAATTTCTGTTTCTATTTAAACAAACTATTAGTAATGATAAATTGAGACATTAAGTATTTTAGATTTGCTTTAAGTACTAAAATATAAAAATAGTGAACTCTTTTTCCTCAAGTCATACTTTTCTACTAGTTTGTCTGAATAATTTGGTGGTTATTTTAATTGTAAATGTGTGTATTAAATTTTGTTTTTAAATATTTTCTTGAGAAAAAAAGGAAAGGTATTATCAAAATGTTTCCAAGTATCTAACCTGTGGTTTTGAATGGCTCAATGTTGAATTTGAAAAATTTTTCCTTCAGTTAAAAAATGAGACTTTTCTCCCCCTTAGTGTGATCATTATTCATTTCCCACTCATATGGAAACAAGAAAAACAGTAGCTTTCTCATGAGTGGGAGAAGATCCATCAGGCCACAAACGGTTTTCATGAACTAAAGGCTGTCGTCAATGATTATCAGACATAAGTGATTTTTTTCCCTTAAATCTCTTTTATTTGCAAAATAAAAGATGTCCTGAACAAACTCCACAAATAGGATTTATGGACTTTACCTCCACTCCAGACCAAAGAGATCCAAGACACCAAGAACTATAAATCCCATAATGTCATCACCACTGCAGGCAGGATTGCTTGGACCCAAGGGTGGGATTAAGCAGCCAGGTTTGGTATAAAACCAGACATGTGGGCCAATGGGATCTCTTTGTTTTTCCCCAGGTCTCATGCTACTGGGGGTTCCAGCTCTGTGTAACTGGTAGGACACATTCACAAATTTATCTCCCTCTCTTTCTCCCTGAGTTATTAATTTCTTCATTCCTCCCCACTTTTCTTAAATAAACCCTTTATTAACCTTTTTATGTGTGCCTGCGGTTGAGTATTATTACAAGTCCCTTTTTAATTATGCGGGTGAGGTCCTACAGTCAGGCAACTCATTTCATATCGAGGGTGCCCTGTAACAAGTCTTCAAGTTTACAGAGGTTCTCTCATAGAGCTACTTGAGCTTTCTTTCAGCTATCAGTTTGTTGTTGTTGTTTTGAAGATGGGGAAAAAAACTTTAAAGATTCAATATCAGTACTAATTGCCATTTTGTATGTATACATATGTGCAATCTGTGTGTATGAATATATATGTATATATATGCGTTTAATAATATCGCAAGACTTTGCAACTACAGTTTAAAAGATGTTATGGTGGAATTCACTTTCTACCATGATGGGGCCAATTATGAGACTTTCACTTATTTCCTTTTTCACTTTGCAACAGCCATCACTTGCTTGACTGCCCTGGTTGTCTGTTGCCAGGGTCAAGCACCTTGAGGCAGACAGCTGGGCCTCCTTGATGGAAGATTCCCACCTCTATAATTCACCTAGACCTCTCTAATTCACTCCCACCCATCATCTGCCAGAGATACAGCTTTACGATTATTCGAACATATCACAAGATATATCTGTTTGCTTTGCCCTTTGGGTACACTAATCTTTTTTTCTGAGACTGTGTGCTTATTGGGGGAGAGGTTATTGTTTCTAGTCAGGGGGTGTAAAGATGTAATGAGAATGTACTTAATTTATGGTGCTGTTTCTATTTGCCTTATCTGTGTTGTGTCTTTTCCAGATATTTCCCAAAGGAACACTTAATTCATCTAAAATATTTCCCATATAAATCCACACTTATGTGATAACATCACTGACACATGGTATAAACTCATTTCTTCCTATTTGCCAATTTGGCTCAATAAGCTCTGGAAGGGAATGTTTCCCTGATCAAATGGAAGAAACAACGAACTCTAATAGAAGGAATATAGGTCCCCTTCCTGCTACAATTCCCACATTCTCTTCAAATGAAACCCATAAAACACTTCTAGTTTTACTTTTGCAAAATAATAGAGGGTTCCTCACTGTTAGAGAGAAGGAACGAGTTCAAAGGCTTGCTGATGTTGGAGATTTTAAGTTCTTTATTCTTGGACTTAAAAGCCTTTGGAAGAGCAAAATATTTTATCTGCATTGGCATTTTACTATGTAGGGATCAAATGCCACTGATTTATGCTCATTAGGACTGCTTCTTCCTCACCTGGGACATTTAAAGATGTGAGAGGGTGAGATCATTTAGTTATTATGCTCTGGAAAGATTAAAAAAAAATGTAAATGCACTGTAGTCAGAATATACATATTAAATCCTTTAAATTCTGTGAGAGATAGGTTACAAAAATGGTACATTTATTTTGACCAGAGTGAGAGAAAAGCTGATGTTAGTTTCCCTTGGTTGATTTTAGCATATCCAAGTAATTGCCTGGTTTACTTGGCATCATTATGAATATTTATTATAACCTATAATTTTAATTCAGGAGATATTAGTCATCTATCATATTTCTGTGATGTACATAGGATACATTATCAATATGTATAGAGTTATACTTTCTTATAATGACTTGTCTTGATCTAATTACCATTTACTTTCAAAATAATTGTGAATGACATTAAAACTAATGGCTTTACTGTGGAAGAATTTGGGCCCAGAAACTAGGAGGGAATGTTTAGAGTTATGGGATCAGTCCACATGTTCTTTTAATGTCTAGATTTTATACTCTCCAGGACACCTTATAACTTCCTTTAAAGACAGTCACTTTTCTGGAGATTTAATGTGACTAAATATGTATTCTAAGAATGTCATTGTGTTATGCCAATATTTGACATTAAACCAATACTGAGAAGTGAAAAAAATCCTTAGAAAAAAATTTAAACCAAAATTTTTAACACTGTGACTACCTACTGTTTTGCCTTAATGACTTTTATTCCCTTCAATAAGTTCACAAATATTTGTTTAGGACCCAGTATATACTGACATGGTGCAAATATTAGAGCAAGAGAAAAAAATAAGATACGGTGATTGTAACCAAAGAAATTGTATTTTTTGACTTCTCTCATCATAATAAGTAGTGATTATATTAATTTCATCTACCCTCTCCCCAACAACATTCAGAAAAAAGGGAGCATATCTGCACTCTTTTTGCACCCTACCTGCAATGTTCCACCATGTACCTAGAAGACAATATATTGTATCCTGAATGCATTCAGAGGAATATGTGTTAATGAACGTCTCCAATGATTTTACACATGCCAGGAAAAAGGGAGGTGTTATGATTAGTAAGTGATGGAAAGGTGACTACAATCAGCTCCACAGTGCTACTTACAACTGAACTCCAGATCCTTCCACACCCTTCATGCTTTCTGTATCCTGAGTTTAATGATTTCAAACTTAAGTTTTTATTTATATATGTACTTATTTATTTATTTGAACATTTATGTCCATTCATTTGGGAAACTGCTTTGTCTGTAAACTCACAACTGATAAGGCACATTGTTACAAAATCAAGAGGGAAGAGAAGGACAAATTTCAGTTCCCTCCTGACAAGGGCACAGGGTACACATTTGCAAGTGTGGGAAGCTTCTGGTTTCCCCCAACTCCAGAACACAGATGGGTTGCAAAGTCCAGTTGGCCACTCCCTTACCCCCACTCAGGTAATCAAGCTTCTTTTAAGCCAAACTGAAAGCTGTTATTCTCTCCCCAACTCCCAAGAACACATTCTTCACATATAAAGCAAAGCAAAACAAAAAGAAGTATATATAACCTGTCTTTTACACAGAGAGAAATTATTTCAGCAGAGGGGTAATCGCTTTACAGATTGTGCTCAGAGTTACTATTGACTATCATTCCATTTAAGGTCCTCATTTGTAAACCAGATTTGACTTGCTTTATGACACAAGAGACAATCAACTTCTGTAAATGCTTCATGTATGCTTGGAAGAATGTATATTGTGTCAACAGTGAATGCTATATTCTAGAAAAGTCAATTACGCCAATTTTGTTATATTTGTTGCTCAGGTTTTCTATAGGCTTGATGATTTTGTTGTTGTTTTGCCTTTTCTATCAGTTGTTGAAAGAATTGCATTAAAATTCCCATTTGGGGGCCTTCCAGGTGGCACAGGGGTTGAGTGCTGGCTTGCGAAGCTGCCCGCAGCCTCTGCAGCGCCGGTTCCATCCCTGGCCGCCGGGCGAGGGTCCCGCATGGCGCGCAGACCTCTCCTACCACCGGCTGCTCCCCTCAGCAGTGTATTTCATCAGTCTGCCTGTTCTGTTCCATGCTCTGGCTCTGGTCAATTCTCTCACCCTCCCGCGCGTCTGTACCCAGTGCTTGTATAAATAAATAAATAAATAAATCTTAAAAAAAAAAAAAAAGAAAGAAAATAAGTGTGGCAAATTCCCACCAACATAACAACCTACCTACTGTTCTGAATCTGTTCTTTCTTGGTATCATAGATATATGACCTCTTTACTATTTGAGTCCATGTCAAATACACTAAATTCTATCCAGTCTTGCTTACTTATTAGTCCCACTACCGCATTGTCTGTTTTCCTGCAACTTCGTTGTTTCTCGTTTGACCATTTTTATTAGAACACACAGTTGCTTTTACTTCTTCCTGCTTAATATATAACAACAAAAACTCTTGTGACTGACTTTAATTCATCAATTACTGGTTCTCTGCTTTGATCACAAAGAAACTTCCTAAAAGTAGAACCTTAATGTTGAGTTCAGTTTCACCTATTACTATTATAATTTGAGACTAATTTATATAAAATAAAAAATTCATTTCTAAAGTAGTGTTTGTTGAGGTTAGCAATTGGATGCATCCATGGAACAAAAGGCCATTTACAAGATCTAGAAAATGACATCACCTTAGAACATTATCTCAAGTTCCAATCAGGTCAATCTCCTGTCACCAGCCAAAACATGTCATAAGATATGATTCATAGAAGAATAGTAATAATTCTTATACTGAAAGATGGAATCAAGGGTTGGTTACATGCTAAAAAGTCAAAAGTGCCTAGGCAGAGGAGCAGACTATGCTGCATTTGATAGAACTTAAAGAATGACTCTCTACATTTACTTTCTCGAGAGAAAAATAAGAGCTAATAGGAGGTAAGGAAAATATTGATCTAAAGAGGGATTTTTAAATTCAAGTCAAAACCTAACATTATGAGAAATTAGGGAGCAGAGATGAATCTGAGGTTAGGTTATAGTAAATCTTATTGGCAAGGATTTTGTCTTATTTTTATAAAAGGTCTAGGCTTTGTTTTCACATGTGTTCTCACCTGTCCTAAAGGTATACTTTCCAGAATTTATTAAAGATACTTAAATGCGGTTTCTAGAGAAAAGATAAAAGAATTTGTGAAACGGGGTTCTAATCAAAAGCAAACAACCTGTTCTTCAATTAAAATTAGAATATTTTCTAATTAAATTTCCCTTGCTGTAGGCATGCATGGATATTCATCAGTCATATGCAAAAATGTACTTTTAGATGACAGTATGTTCTCCTTACAAAGCAGAAAAAGGTTATAAATCTCTTCCACAAATCAAAATTCAGATGTCTTCTCTTTGACTGATTTATTACTGCATATTAACATCCTTGGGCACATTTGAAATTACACAAGCCATGTGATATATATATATAAGACAGTTGTTTTTAACCTGTGCAGATGTACTTCTATATTTAAAATTGATGAACTATTGTCAAGCACTTGCCTTTCTGTTATATGGGCTGTTATGGATATCTCTAATTCTATTTGTTAAAACTATAAGTGTTGGCTTTTCTTTGATCATTATTAGAACTATTGTGATATCTAGGAGCTGGTAAATATTAATACCCTATATGTGTATAGCTTTTAAATAATATTTTCAGGAAACATAAAAAATTTCCACATAGAGATATTAATGAAAATGAGTCATCAAAAACCATATGTGCTCAATAATAATAAATTTAGTTCTGTAGTGCAAGATGTTACAAAATTAAAAACTTAAGCTTTTAGAAGATCTCTACAAAATCATGACAATAAGCATAAATCAATGGAATATAAATTACTGACAGACTGTTACTATTTGAGAAACAGTTAAGAAAACACATCTTCTAAGAAGATAAATAGAATAATTAGAGATGGAATGTTTCAGTTATTTAAAATCAGAAAAAAATAAAATCAGTTGAAGCAATAATCTTGAAAAGAATAAAATGTCCAATAAAACTCTAAGTTATATGAATAATAGGAGAATATTTTTGATAAATTGGAAAAACATAACATACATCAATCAAGAATTGATGATTAGAAACAAAATATAGTTACACAGGTATTAATGAAAATGAGTCATCAAAAACCATATGCATCAACTAATAATAAATTTAGTGCTGCAGTGCAAAATGTAACAAAATTATTCCTGATTAACAAACATATATGTATTTATAAGTAAATATGTATCCATTTATAATTAAATATTTATAAATATTTGTGTGTATATACAACTTTCTATTATATTATTATTGTGAAAATGGATTTAAAAGTAAGAATGTCTAATTAGAAAAATTTCTTAGAGAAATATATGATGAAAATTTTTTTAAATGAAGAAAAAGTTACCTCAAAGATACATCATCATGGATTACTGGCAAAATAATGAAATTGTCTTTAAAGCTCAGAAAAGTCAAGGATGTCTGCTGTAATTAGGATTTTTTGTTGTTGGTGAGTAGTCACCATTTTATTTTAGAGTAATGCTCATCTGGAATGATTCTGCAAATGCTAGTATTGGGAATATTTAGCAACAAGAAGGGGAAAATTCAAGATTTTTAGCTACATACCTCTTTCTATTGAAATTAATATAGCTAATATAAGAAATGGGATACATTACTTAAGAAAGAAAAAATATCATTAGTAAGAGAAGCCTTTATTGACTCTTTGAAATTTCAACAGAGGAAATTCACAATATTTTAGACTTAATTAGAAAATTGAGTTGTCAGTTAAAAATATATTAAAATCAACTACATTTCAATGAAAAGTACGTAAAACTTTTTGGCAGATGATGTACTGAGCTGAAGAGGACAGGCTGTCATCCCTTCTTAAGCTTCAGAAATTCTGGATGAACTACATAGAAAATACTTTATAATTAATTGGTAAAGTTATCAAGACCGATATGAACCATAAGATGTTAGACTCAGAAATAAAGTGAAACAAGAAAGGTAAGGGAAATTTTATGCTTGTTATCACAAATTAGACTCAAATCAGCCTATACCAGAGAGCCATGGACTGGGAGATGTTTAAACATTATAAAATAGCCAGGGACAAGAGCATTATATTTCTTTACTTTCTTAACAATTTATAACAAAACAAATCCCACCTGGAAGCCTTTAGAAACAGCAAAGAACCTTAACCTATATAATAGATTTGAGTAGAAGACAAAAAAAATAAAATAAAAACCTTATCACACAAAGAAAATAACTGTATGCAAAATTCAAAACACCTGGATAAGATCTGTAAAATGGAAATTATATTTAAAATATCTAAAGTTATTAAAAACCTGGATAGTCATTGAAGTAATATGGGAGCAATGTTTCACTCTTGAATATATAGTACTCACACAGACTAACCATCTCTGCTTACAAGAAAAATGAAAATGCAGAAGTCAGTAGATCAAATGAAATAATCATTGCTCCCCAAAACATAGATTATTCAAATGTTATTATAGATATTCAAAATAATCTTAAAATAACTAAAGTGAAAAAGGGACATAAGATGACAGTTTGATGTAATAAAAGGGGAAATTCTTACAAATCAAAAAAATTAGATTCTGAAATAAAATATGTAATGAGTGGATTAGAATTATATTTGACACATTAAAGGTCAACTAACTGATGTGATAAACAATGATGTGGAATGATACAGAAATCTCAAGAGAAAGATATTTTTATTATAAATAAATTCTCAAGAGATATAAAGAATAGAAAAAGAATTTCCAAAGGCATTCTAATAGGAGTTAAAGGATGACAGAATAAATGGTGTAATAATATTCCCAACATGAATTACTGAAGAATTTCCAGAACTGATTAATTATTTGAATCTTCAGATTCAGGAAAACAAAAAATATATTTTGTATAAATATATGACTACATGCTTGTATCACCCTGAAACTCTTATTGGAAACCCTAACACTCAACTGGATGGGAGGGCATCCTGAGATTAGGAGGTAAGACCTTAAAGAGGTAATTACATTATAAGGGCTAAGCCCTTTATAAGATGAAATATTTTCTTCCCTTTCCTCTGCTCTCCTAACTTCCCCTTCCCTCCTTAGCTCCTCTTTCTGCCATGTGAGAATAAAGAATGCATCTGCAACAGAAAAATGGTTTTTCACCAGATGACAGATTTGCTGGAATCTTGATCTCAGACTCCATTGCCTCCAGAATTGTGAAAAATATGTGTTTGTTGTTTACTTCACCCAGTCTTTGGTAATTTTTTATAGTAGCTTGAACTAAGGTAAACACATGCATAGTGTAAAAGGAATATATGTTAAATTGACAAGATACTACCAATCATCCAAAATAAATAAGCAGAAACAGTCAATCAATATGGAAAAATGATTCTCAATTTTGATGTTTACCCTCAACTCACTTATCATCCAAGAGCAAAAATAAAGTTAAAATATCCCTAAACACAGTTGATTTTACATCTCACAAACCTTCAATAAGAGATTTAAAATGCTTTCATGGAAAGAATAATAAAATCAAAAGAAAGGACAAAGTCCAAGGTGCAACAATGAAACAAGACAATCAGGTCAAATGTTGATCAAATACATATTTACAAAATATAGATCCTAGAATATGAATTTGGGGATTTAAAGTCAAGTTTTGCCTATTATGAGCTGGTTGACTTTGTGAAGAAATCACAATTTTCTCATCTGTAAAATAGTAATAATAATATCTACCTTATTGGGTTATTATGGAATTGGGTGAGTTAATATATTTAAATGAGTTAACAAATTAAATGGTTAAGAACAGAGTCTGGTAAATGTTAACTTTTCAATTAAGTATTAGTTGCTACATTTAACAATTTAGAGATTTGTTGAAATTTTTATGTATGAAAAATAAACATTTTCCATAAATATATCTATAAGATTTTAATTTCTATTATCTCAAATGAAGAAAATAAAGTATACAAAGTATTGAAGATATTGCTATACTAAGTTCAGTTTACCAGGGCATTAGTCATTACTATATTTATAATATACTAGGTTTTTTTTGGGGGGGTCTTTATTTATTTTTAATATTTTATTTTATATAATTCTTACATCATTTTTTATCTTTGTACAATGTATGCATTTTCATTTTGGTTATATTCCCCATACAATTGCACCCCCCCCTTATTTTGACTCTAGTCCTTCCTTTCCCTGCCCCCCCGCGGCCCCCCCTCCCCGCCCCGTGTGTCTCTGGTTTATAGTTGCTTATTGATTTTGATTTTTACTTTGTATTAATTTAGTCTTTTTCCTGGTCTCTTATTTAGGTTTTCTAAATTCCAGCTATGAGTGAGACCATCTTGTATTTTTCTTTTTCTTTCTGACTTATTTTGCTGAGCATGATCTCTTCTAGCTCCATCCATGTTGCTGCAAACTGCATGTGTTTATCTTTTTTGATTGCTGAGTAATATTCCATTGTGTATATGTACCACATCTTCTATAATATACTAGTTTAAGCGAAATTACATACTAGTCTAGATAGCAACTAGTATTTTACCTATATCCCAGGAAAAATGAATGTTTGTGTCAAAATGTTTGTGAAAAACTCCCAAGAATATAGGAATTCTTCTTCACCACTTCCCTATCTGAATCCACAATATATAATTCTATTTCTATGTGCTATGTGCTTTATTTAGCCTTTTCTCACAGACTTTTCTGGTGTTCTCTTAAATATATCCCTGACCCCCATCTCTTGAATTTATATCATTTTTGTTCTAGTTACAAAAGAAGACTAAGTATAACTTAGCTAAGATTTAAATTCTAGAAAACAGAATTTGATGGTCTGAACTCAGGATGGGAATCTGACCTACTGCAATGACCACCAGAAGACTGGGCCTGGAAATTGCAAACAACTAATTGACATTCTCAAAATAGGCATCACGTGGCCTAGAAGAACT
The DNA here is from genome assembly GCF_014898055.3 of Talpa occidentalis. Lineage (NCBI taxonomy): Eukaryota > Metazoa > Chordata > Mammalia > Eulipotyphla > Talpidae > Talpa > Talpa occidentalis. The sequence goes on from NW_023605305.1 coordinate 51,631,568, forward strand.
CACAGTACTGTTATAATTACAGTATCTTGCCTACCAATCTTAAAAGAATTACTAAATTCTAGTTTGTAACACTAAATGATAATATTTAAAAACTTTCAGTTATTGAAAATCCATGCTTTTCTGGATAATTGCAAATATCAAAACAACTGAATTCAGTGCAACTATCTATCCTTGTCAATATGGTCACCATAATATTGAAGAATATTTTTATTTTAATTTTGGCCATCATTATTTATCATTTATACAGATAATATAATCTCAAATTTCATTATTAAGTAATTCCTGCAAGTTAAACTTGCCTCATTATTTTAGCTTGGCTATATAGATTGAAAGAAAACTGATTATAATATTTACAATTTGACCACATGCCAGACTATAACATGATAGCTTGCCAGACAATGAAGGTTCCAGCTACTCACTGCTACACATAAATATATCTTATCCAAAGTGTCAATCTTTGGCCAAGGAGAATATATGTTTACATTATTCAATTTTAATTTTATTCATATGCCGAAGTATTTGTTATGGATTTAAAAAAAAAAAAGCTTTTCAAAACTAGACTATAGAGTGATTTAGGCATTGATCAAAGGGTTTTTACATTAACTTATCCCAACCACATTACAATTATGTGAGGTTTTAACATCATCTTTGTTTGAAAATGAGAAAACTGACAGAGACACTAAGTTATTTGCCCAATTTCATACATCTAGGAATAGCCAAATAAAGTGTTCAAAGTCAAAAAACGCTTCTTCAAATCTAACTTTTAACTTTTAACTTTATACTGTGTGTACACAATAAAATGCTTGCATGTGCAAATCTGGAAGGAGAGGGGGTCTGGACAAGTACATAACATATGAGGAATATATATGAATATAATTTCAAAAAAGATATATATGTAAAATAATATATAGGTGAATATGCAAATAGAAATGGTAGTATAAAAAAAGACACAGAGAAAGATGAGGGACTATGGAAAGAAATTTTTTTTAAAGTTTTATTTATTTATGAATAAAAGAACTGGGGTACAGGCCAGAAGTGTGGGGGTGAGAGGATTCACCAGAGACAGAGCGGGGAACAGAACAGGCAGACTGACTGAAATACACTGCTGAGGGGAGCAGCGGGAGAGACAGGAGAGGTCTGCTGTGCCATGTGGGTTGGTCCCTGGCTGAGGATCAAACTCATGCTGTGTATAGCTTCATAGGTTGTGTCTTAACCCCTTGTGCCACCAGGAAGGCCCAAAAATATTTTTATGATTGGCACTTCAGAACCAGAAAGCTGGGCTTCACTGGTGGTGCAGCACGACTTGGATCCCTAGCCAGGGAGCTAACCCACATGGTGCAGCAGACCTCTCTTGTCTTGTCCACTTCTCCTTTTAGCAGTGTATTTCAATCTGCCTATTCTGTTTCCAATCTGTCTCTGGAGAATCCTCTCACCCCCTGTACCTCTGGCCTGTAACCCGGTTCTTGTATGCATAAATACATAAATCTTTAAAAAAAAAGAAAACCAGAAATCTTGCTAGTTTGATAGGTACCATCTGATAGATAGCATGTAGATTTTTCAATGTTCCCATGAAATGCAATATACTATGACATATTATTTGACTCTTGAAATGCATTCTTTTAGAAGGTTCTTAAGTAATTTCATTAAGAGCAATTATACACATATTAATAAAGGGTGTAACTATAAACAATGACATTAGCTTTTAAATACATGACAAGAAATATTGCTTCTTCTAATTTTCATTTTATGTTCTCTATTCCAGGTTTTATAACAATTATGTTTAATACATTTATGAAGTATTTATTTCTCCTTGGTTATTTTTGGAGACATGGTATTGAATTAATAAAAACAGAAAGGGTTATGACTACAATTTGAAAGTGACATTAAAAAATTCTGCTTGTCAACAGCTTAAAATTTTTCTTTCCAGTCTATTATAATGTTAATTAAATTTTAACTTAAACTAGAATTGGTATATGTGTCAGTATTAAATTAATTCTGATGTTTAGTACTCATTAAATCATCATGGCTGAATTATAACACTTTTGCAGTGAAAAAAAAAAAAGACTCATTTTAGAATTTGCAATGTGGAGTAATGTACTGAACTCATTCCATTATTATATGGTAAAATTATAAATAAAACATTTTATTTATTGGATTATTCTTGGTAAATTAAATACAATATTTTCACATCAAAATACTATAGATAGACAGAATTTAGTAAAATTTATATGTAAGAATCAGTGGCTTTTTCTCCAATATAAAGCAAATTCAGCACCTGATATGTGCAAATGCAAAATAAATACAACAATTTTAATGTAACTTTGCACTAGACTATATATTATTCTTCTTGACTTTGCCCAAAGCCATGCACATTTGGCCACGCCAATATTTAGGTAGCAGTTTACAGAAGGAATTCAGAAAATACTACTGGCAGTATGGTTGTTTTCTACAAACAAAAAATGAAGTGTGAATTTGTAAAGAATTGTGTCTTCCAAAGGGAAAGTAAAACTGTAAATAATGCAAATTGGAAGGATTATAGAATATAATGATTCCAAAGAATATTCTGAGTTATAATTGGAAATCATATTGAAGGAAACAGGTTACTTTATTTTATGTGTTGCTGTGTTGAGTATGTAGCTTGCTAAGGAATTTATATCAAAAAAAAAATGAAAAATACACCAGAATATTATGTTCATTTAAAAACCTTTATTTTAATATCAATATATGATGTGGCAGTTGAGAATAACATTTTATGATGTTTGTAAATACTTAGCTAAATACAAAGTGATTCTAACACCAAGGGTTGTTTGACTTTCTGGTTGTGCTGGAGTTCAGAGCAAATTTGGCATGTTTCAAAATGGGAATAACCAAACAGAACTCACCGTTTAATAGTCTATCTACCTATAGAATGAATAGCAACTGAAATAAAACTTAAATAAAGGTAAGTCTTCAATTTGGGAATCAAAAGAAGTAGTTAAGGATGGGAATAACTCCCTTAAGAATGTAGAAGTTGAAGCTTTCCCTAACTAAATGTACTTATATAAAAAAAGATTATTCTTACTTCCAAAGGAAACTTGCTATACTGGGAAGCAGTCTAAATTCACAAGAAGTGAATTTCAGTGTTTTTTTATAACTCAAGTCAGCAAAATGTAATTTGCAAAGGAAAATGGAGGTATTTGTGATGGGTATGGAGAAAGGAGAATGAGTGACTTTAAATCTAATCAATTTAATGGATTAGTTTGAATATCAAGTTTTGAGAGGGAGGGAAAAAAGCAAAAAGGCATCAACCATCTGATAGGACACACATGGAATAAATTATCAGCAGGCAAAGTATTTTCCAAGGCTATTGAGATGGAAATTTGATTTAATGGTGACTTCCTACATGACCCCCTTAAACTTTCTTATCAGTTTTGGAATCTTTTTTCCTTCATTCACCAGGTATAGAGTACTCTACTGTTCTATGTCACAAGTCATAATAGATCTGAAATGAGCATGATGAAAACAACAGGAACTAAAACACAATGTGCAATGAAGCAAAGGGGAACAGGAGTGCTATGTTCTATATTTTGAAACTCAAAACTAAACAAAAAGGTTTGAGGTCATATTTTCTACTTGTCTTTTTAATCACAGGTTCTCTTTGCTAAACTTTTTGAGTAATACTTTGTTATATGTAAAATATAGCAAATTCAAATTTTTGCATCAGCTCATAGTGAAATGATTTCAGGATATGGTGCAGGAATAGAAATACAATAATGCCAATTTCAATTTTGACCAAACTCACAACTATCTAGTCTCCATAACACCGATTATTTTGTTCTATTGATAGAATGACTGATACAGTTGAATGGCCTCAAGGTTGAAGGAAAGGAAACTTTTGTAAAACAATGACTTTTGAATTAGGTTACTTCCATCAGTCTATATGGTAGATGGAGAAAAGTAACTGTAGGTAAACAGTTGGACTTAACAGAGTATGTGCATTTTTCCATTTTAAATAGTGTCCAAGTGGTCAGTTTATTTAAATGTAAGCTAATTTGAATATTTATAAAGCAAATCATGCAAATCTTCATATTTAATTTTGATGTAAATTAAAATCAAAACAGAGATATGTATCTTCATATTGATTTTGATTGATCTTTTATTTTTTTATTTTTAAATTTATTTTATTTTATATAATTCTTACATCTTTTTTCATCTTTGCACAATGTATGCATTTTCATTTTGGTTATATTCCCCATACAATTGCACCTCCCCCCTTATTTTGACTCTAGTCCTTCCTTTCCCCGCCCTGCCCGACCCCCCCCCAACAGTGTGTCTCTGGTTTATAGTTGCTTTTGATTTTGATTTTTAATTTGTATTGATTAGTCTTTTTTCGTGATCTCTTATTTAGGTTTTCTTAATTCCATCTAGGAGTGACACCATCCAGTATTTTTCTTTTTCTTTCTAACTTATTTCACTGAGCATGATCCTGTCTAGCTCCATCCATGTTTCTGCAAACTGCATATGTTAATCTTTTTTGATTGCTGAGTAATATTCCATTCTGTATATGTACCACATCTTCTTGATACAGTCATCTATTTTGGGGCATTTGGGTTGCTTCTATAGCTTAGCTATTATAAATAGTGCTGCTATAAACATAGGGGTGCAGGTGCCCTTTGGAATTACTGTTCCTGTGTCATTTGGGTAAATACCTAGGAGTGGAATTGCTGGATCATAGGGAAGCTCTATGTTTAGTAGTTCAAGAAATCTCCACACAGTTCTCCATAATGGTTGGACCAGTTTGCACTCCCACCAGCAGTGCAGGAGAGTTCCTTTTTCTCCACAACCTCACCAACATTTGTTTTTGCTAGTTTTTTAATATGTGTCATTCTCACTGGTGTGAGATGGTATCTCATTGTAGTTTTGATTTGCATTTCCCTGATTACAAGTGATGTTGAACATTTTTTCATATGCCTGTTGGCCATTTGCATTTTTTCTTCAGAGAAATTTCTTTTTAGCTCTTCTGCCCATTTTTTGACTGGATTATTTTCTTTGTTTTTGTTGAGTCTCATTAGCTCTTTTTAGATTTTTGTTATCAGTCCTTTATCGTTAGTGTTATGTGCAAAAATTTTCTCACAGTCGGTGGGGTTTCTCTTTGTTTTGGTTATTGTCTTTTTTGCTGTGCAGAAGCTCTTTGATGTAGTCCCAGCTGTTTATCTTTGCCTTCACTATCACTGCTTTGGGTGATATATCTGTAAAGATGTCTTTGAGGTGCATGTCATGTAGTGTTTCGCCTATATTTTCTTCTATGTATTTAATCGTTTCAGGTCTTATGTTTATTTCTTTAATCCATTTTGAGTTGGTTTTTGTGCATGGTGTGAGGTAGTGGTCATTGATTGATCTTTTAAAAGTCAAAGATCGATTTTACTGCAGCTTCAATTATCTCTATAGAAACTGATCATATAATTTTTTCATATAGATTAATAAGCATCAGAGACATAACTTTATCTGATTTTTTGCAGTAGTTAAAAGTTAGCATAATACCTATTTGTTTAGGGCCTCCCCTGGTGGCACAGCGGTTAGCACTAGGCAGCGAAGCTGCCCGCAGCTTCTGCAGTGCTGATTCAATCCCCGATCACCAGCAAAGGTCCCACATGGCGGGCAGACCTTTCCTGCCGGGCCCACTGCTCTCCTCAGCAGTGTATTTCATCAGTCTGCCTGTTCTGTTCCCCTCTCTGGCCCTGGTGAATCCTCTCACCCTCCCGTGCTTCTGACTGTACCCAGTGCTTGTATAAATAAATTAAAAAAAAAAACAAAACTATTTGTTTAAAAAGCAAAATAATATGTGTCTTTTGGGGCCTCCCTTGTGGCATATTGGGTTAAGATGCACCCTATGAAGCTAACCACAGCCACTGCAGCATCAACCTAGGAACTAAATGGAGCCACCGCAGCATGAGTTCGATCCCCGACCAGGGAGCACCCACATGACGCAGCAGACCTCTCCTGTCTAGCCCACTGCTTCCCTCAGCAGTGTATTTCAGTTAATCTGCCTGTTCTGTTCCCCACTCTGTCTCTGGTGAATCCTCTCACCCCCACACCTCTGGCCTCTACCCCGGTTCTTGTATGCATAAATAAATAAACCTTTTAAAAAAATAATATGTGTCTTTCATCCAATAGATACTGCCCTAAATCCCTTATGCATGTTGCATGACGATTCTTCCAAAAATCACTGGAGGGTCTCTCTGGTGGCGCAGGGGTTAGGGACACAGTGCTATCAAGCTATTGCCAGCCACTGCAATATGAGTTTGATCCTTGGCCAGGGAGTTAACTACATAACTCAGCAGACCTTTCCTGTCTCGCCCGCAGTTCCCCTCAGCAGTGTATTTTGGTAGATCTGCCTGTTCTTCTCCTCACTCTGTCTCTGGTGAATCTTCTCACCCTTACTCCCCCCCACACACCTTTGGCCTACACCCCAGTTCTTGTTATGCATAAATAAATAAATCTTTAAAAATCAATCAATCAATCAATCAATCCTTGGGGAGTGGTTGGCAGTGTCCAGATCTCATCCTACTTTATCTTGAAACCTTGATTTATTGTGTCATTACAATTACTAGTGAAACTGCATACCTTGTAAAATCTCAAATTTCAAGTCTGACTTGAGAATCAGATTCTTATTGAGTGTACTACTATGCGCAATTCTTCTGTGAAACACTCTGCTATATTCTTACATCTGTGCAAGGTATGCTTTACTTACACTATAGCAGAAGTTTCCAGTGCATCCCAGTAAGCCTCAACTTTCAATTTCTAAATCTATGGGGACTGAACTATCATATACAATATATGCATACTCTGAATGAGGACTTTCTTTGCTCATGAAGCATGCTCTGCCTCTCAGTAGGTCAGAAGTTCTGGACACTTAATTGATAACGGGGAAAATGCAATGAATGATGAATGAAAGTTGGTTCATAAATAACTCCCATTGCTCCACCCTCACCCTTCCAAGCACTGGATAACTTGAGAATGCGTTCTGCAACCACATATACCTATAATGCTCCAATTGTCCATAGTGGTGACTTGCTTTAATTAACTTTCTTCCCTCCTCTGTCTCACTTCCCACTTCATTGGTGTCTCCTGAAATCCTTGATTGAGTTTGCTTCTAGAGGAAACTAAATGAAGACATGATTCAGGACTCTAAATTCAGTATTGTAGATTACACATATGTCTCATTTTACAAAATAGTCAGTTTGTTATTTTTTTGTAAAATTTATCCTCAATATCAATGCGTATTATTGTCTCATTGATTTACATCTTCAAGCAATTGTTTTTAATTTCAACATAATTTGTGAAAAATACTATCTCTTTCTGGAATTATCTTGCTTCCTTTTAGTACAAACAGGGCTATAAATATCTTTCCATGTTATTTTGATTTTTCATTAGAAAAATGTCTATTGATGCCTTTTGCCTAGTTTATGCTAAGATGCTTGTCTTACTCTCATGAACTTAAAAATTCTTTACATATTCGGTGTACTAATTTTAGGGTGTCTAAATGTGTTACGAATTTTTTTCTTTTTATTTCTTCAACTCATCCTTTTGCTGCAGTTTGATAAACTGAATTCTTAATTTTAATAAAATCAGTTCTATGAATAGTTTATTTTATGGTTAGCACTTTTTGCTAACCATAACCTTTCCTAGTTCATTATTTAAAACACAGGAAGCTGGGCCTCCCCTGGTGGTGCAGCATTGAGCGCTAGGCTGCGAAGCTGCCTGCAACCTCTGCAGTGCCAGTTAGATCCCCAGCCACCAGAGAGGGCTCCACATGGCGCAACAGACCTCTCTTGCCGCGCCCACTGCTCCCCTCAACAGTGTATTTCGTCCCTCTGCCTGTTCTGCTCCCCACTCAGGCTCTGGTGAATTTTCTCACCCTCCCATGCTTCTGACTGTACCCAGTGCTTGTATAAATAAATAAATAAATCTTTGAAAAAATAAAATAAAATAAAATAAAACACTGGAAGCTGAGCTGTCTATATAATGTGAGTTATAGATGTAATTGCATTATTTTCTCTTTAGATTATTTTCCTGGTACAAGTTAAGAATGATCTTTTCTTCATTTGACTTTACTCTGTAAAAGTGTTTTTCCTCTAGCGTGGAGTCAGAAAAGAATTTCTCTAAATAACCAGATGACGAATATTTTAAGATTGCCAGGCTATTTATGGACTCTATCACATATTCTTCTTTAGCAAACCTTAAAAAGTTGAAAAAACAAAACCAAAAAAAAAAAAAATGCTTCGCTCTCAGGGCCTCCCTGGTGGTGCAAAGGGTTAAGATGTGACCTATGAAGCTATCCAAAGCCACTGCAGCACGAGTTTGATCCCCCCGCCAGGGAGCTACCTGGCACAGCAGACCTCTCCTGAGTCACCCGCTGCTCCCCTCAGCAGTGTATTTCAGTTGACCTGCCTGTTCTGTTTCCCGCTCTGTCTCTGGTGAATCCTCTCACCCCCTACATCTCTGGCATGTAATCTGGTTCTTGTATGCATAAATAAATAAATCTTTAAAAAAAATGCTTAGCTCCCAACCATATAAAAGAACATTGCAGGCCCAACTTGTACCCCTGCAGACCCTGCTGTATGTGGTTAAATAACTAGCTTTCTTGCCTTTTTAACTCTTTCCAAATATTAATCAAATATTTTTGTTTTAAGTATTCTTATGAGCAATTATTTATAGTTGAATTAAATGCTGCCTACTGTTTCTCTGATATTTCACCAAGGAAATGTTCATATATTATACATATATAAATATTATACACAAACATATATATATAACTCTATAAATAACTATATCTATAACTTTGTTTTGTTTATCTTTGCTTACTTTTGTCCCCCTCCCAGACACATACATACATACAATAACGTATGCACAAAAAATTAAATTTTTTTCTGTTATGTTCACAGTTGTCTTTACAACCTAGAAAAATGTATATATATTAAAACATATATATAAATCATATATATCATATATATTAAAACATGTATATATTAGTTTTTTAAACATTTTTATGAATGAATAAGTGATTATATTTACATTTTGGAAGCCTTGTTAATTTTTAAAATCCACTGAAACTGTTCTTTATCTTTTTTTATTTATCTTTACTATTCTTAATTCCTTCTTTATTTCTTGAATATATTTATTTTACTTTGTTTTTGCTAATTCCTATATTTCAAATTTTAGAAAAAATGATCTTACTGGATATTTTTTGTTCCCGCTAATTGTCATTCATGACACAATAATTCTTGTTGGTTGCCTGAGGGGGTGTGTGTGTGTGTGTGTGTGCACTGTGCAGGAACACACACGATGATGTGGAACACTTTGACCCAGACAACATTTTCTTTCAAATCTTTATCATATGGAATTCTGTAATTCTTTCAAAAGGAAAGTTCATTTGTATTGAGTATCTATGTTTTCATCTTTTAAGCTATGGGGGAATGCTAGTCAATAGTAAAATAAATTCTGATGTGAAATTTTCCAGGTAGCACATATAGTGGGAATTTGAACCACAAACCCATGTAAGGGATCTTTTTTTTTTTTTTTTCCATTTGTAGTTATTTTGTGTTTGCAATGTTATTTTTCAATGTTGAAGACTTTGGGGTTGTAAATCTCTTACCATTTTCATCTCCTGTAGCATACTACTTCTATATTTGACTCATATTTGAGAATACACAATTTGGAGGAATTTTAAGAGGTATGGAATGAGGATTCCTCACACCAGAAAGTATTTACATTGGCTTTTGCCAGCCTCCAGATTGGTGCTAACAATTCTGAACTACTTTAATTTTTCAACTTGATGTTTCTTGGGCTACATAAATAATGTGAATCAGAATCCTATTTCAGTGTGAGGAAAGGTTTAGTGTTTCAAAATCCCAAAGTAAACAATTATTTTTATTATCCCACCTAGGGATTGCACAGGACAGATTTCCTTAATGGCTAACTTTGTTTCCACACATATTCTTTGTTCTATTTCAAGTTATTATAAGAAAATAACTGCTTTCTTGTGCTCCTCATTTATGCTTTACATCACATTCACATCTCTCCCTTGGAATAGATTCAAGGTTTCTTCTGTTAGTGAGTGCACAAATGATATTCCTCAAGGTCCTATTTTCTAGGTATTGGCAACAATGTCTAGGGAAGGTTAAACATTTTTTAACCACTCTGGTGTTATTATAATACTTTTTTTAAATTATCTTTCACAGTAGGCACTTTCTTATTTTTCTTCCATGCTCAGCAATATTATTATTGTAATTTATTGTTCATCAAGATGTATAAAATTGAAAGGCAATTTGGGAATACTTTGACAGTATTAGCAGAGCTGTTTTGCCAATCTTTAGTTTAATTATCAAGATACAAAATTTCTTGTTCAATATATGTATCATTCTTTTCGGTCTATCTTCTTTTTTTTTTTAAATTTATTGATTAACGTATGCATAGAAGAACTAGGGTGTGGGACAAAGGTGTGGGCGGTAAAAGGATTCACCAGAGATAGAGTGGGGAGCTGAACAGGCAGATCTATTGAAATACACTGCTGAGGGGAGCAGCGGGCAAGACAGGAGAGGTCTGCTGAGCTATATGTGGATTAGCTCCCTGGTCAGGGTTTGAACTCAGGCCACAGAGATGATAGCATGATAGTGCTGAGACTTAACCCCTAGGTCACCAGGGCAGCCCTATCTTTAAAATTCTTTATGTCTTATTTTTAATTTCTAAGATTTTGCAGTTGTTTATATTTTAATAATCTTTTGTTTCATGGCTTTACTATTCACCCAAATATTAAGTCAGTTAATTGTACTAAATTTAATGAATTTTGTGTATTTACTGCATGTTATTATTATTGACATTAAGGTCATTTTATGTTCAAAGCAATATTGAGCAGAAGGTACAACAATTTCACTCTCCTTTAATTCACACACAGAGTTTCTCCCATTATCAACACTCCCCCCTCCACCAGAGTGGTAAATTTGCTACAATGGACGAAAATACATTGATGCATCATTATCACCCATTTACATTACATTGCACTTCACTTTTGGTATTGTACAGTCTATGGATTTGGACAAACGTAGAATGTCATGTAACTACCATTGTAGTAGAATGGAGACTAGTTTTACTGCCCTAAACATTCTCTGCTTTCCCTAATCGTTCTTCCCTACACCCAAATCTGATCCTTTTAGAATCACATGGCATATAGCTTTTTAAATTGGCTTTTTTTTTCCACTTAGTAATATGTTCTTCCATATCTTTCATGGCTTGATAGCTCATTTCTTTTGAATATTGCCTACTTTTTCATGTGTATATATTTAATTTATCCATTCACCTACTGAAGGAAATCTCAGTTGCTTCAGAATTTTGGCAAATATGTCTAAAGCTGCTGTAAATATCCTGTGCAGGTTTTTGTGTGGACATAAACTTACAACTCCTTTGGTAAATACCAAGAATCAAGATTGCTAGATAACAGGGTAAGAGAATATTTAGCTTCTTAAGAAACTGTAAAATTTTTTTCTCAAAGTTGGCCTCCCTGGTGGCGCAAAGGGTTAAGATTCAACCTATGCAGCACAAGTCCCATTCCCCGCCCACCAGGGAGCAACCCACATGGTGCAGCAGACTTCTGACTTGCCTGCTGCTCCCATCAGCAGTGTGCTTTGGTCAATCTGCCTGTTCTGTTCCCCACTGTGTCTCTGGTGAATCCTCTTACCCTAAGCACCTCTGGCCTGTACCCCAGCTCTTGTGTGCATAAATAAATAAATCTTTTTAAAAATATATTTTTTTTTTCTTAAAGTGGCTGTACCACACTGCTTTCTGACCAGCAATGTTTGTGTTTCTTCACGTGTTCACCAGCTTTGATGTTTTCAATGTTCTAGATTTGGAGCATTCTAATAGTATGTATAGTGATATCTTTTATTGTTTTAATTTGCATTACTCTGATGAACAAATGATGTGAAACATCTGTTCATATGCATATTAATCATTTGTCTTTTTTGGTGGTGTATCTGTTATGGCTTTGGCTAAAATTCAATTGGGTTGCTTATTTTGTTGAATTTCTAGCATTCTTTTTACATTTCAGATAATAATCCTTTATCAGTTATGTCTTTCACAAATTCTTTCAGGGTATGGTTTCTCTTCTCATTTTCTTGACAGTTTCCTTTGCAGAGAGAAGTTCTTAATTTTAATGAAGTTCACCTTATCAATTCTTTTCATGGTTTATGCTTTAGTGTTGTATCTAAAAAGTCATTACCAAACCCATCGTGGCATTCGAGAAATAAAGATTTCTATCTTAATTTTTCTTTGTGCCTTAAAATATTTCACAGAGACTCGTTAACTATTATTGATTAATCTAAATGACAGTTTGACTCAAGAAAAAAAAAAAAAAAAAAAAGAGAATCCCAGTTCTAATCTGGCTCTGCTTTTATCTAACTATGTCAAAGTTTACTAGGGCCTTTCTTATCTTTTCTTTGATTTAGTTTCTGCACCCTTAATTAAAAGGGATTATAAGCAGATGGTAGGTAAGTTCTTTTATATCTTTAAAACACTATGTTTCAGCTGATCACTGAAATAACATAGCATGCTGAATAGAGAGAAGTTTGGAGTAGTTATGTAAAAAAGCAGACTGTAAGCCAAGTTTAAAGGAAAGGAAAGGGAATTTACCATCAACCTTTCTAACCCTTCCTTCAATTGCCATCTGAATAGCACACTTCCTTTTCAATTGTCCCTTTGGATGAACCCAAACCTTGCAGAGCTTTAACCAGAGCTACTTAGTAGACCTTTCATTGGATGCTCTCATTTACATTTTCTAAAATAGCCCCAAAAGAATGTGTCAGAGAGTATATTTAATATTATCTAAAAGGCCTTATCAGGCACATTAAGAAATTGATACTAATGGCACTTCTTCTCCAGAGAGCTGGAACAATGTTAATGATCCAGTACTTGTCACCATTTTGGCAGTCTAAAATAGTTTCTAAAGGTCTTTTTAAAACAAAATACGTTCATAGAATTTTTCACAAAATCCTGCATTGCTTTAATGTGTCACCTCTTTTTATTTTACAAAATGTTCATCATGCAAAAGTTGTATAAAAATAAATGATTAATATTCTATTGAGTCTGTAAAAAAGCAGAAAGAATGACTGTGAGAAACTTAATTTATCTTAAGTGACAACACCTGAACTGATTTAAAAATACTGTGTCAGATCACATAATGAATCTTGAAAAGAGCTATTGAATTATAATGTCATATGAAGTCCCTATTCCCTAATAAAATGTGTATTTTATAAAATGATACATTGGTGAATTGGAGTCCTAATGTTTGGAAGTGAAAAAAAAAAAAAAAACTAGTCATTTGCAGCTTTCATTTGCCATCATTTATATTTGCATAAACATGATGGCATTTCAGAATGTGCTGCATCCAGGTCAGCAGCTGTCAGGTAAGTAAAGTGCTCTGTGGGGCAAATCAGAGTTTTGGAAGCTGGTTTCTCATTCAGTCCTTTGGGGCATCACTTAGCACATTCCTCCCAAATCTCATAGACTATTTTGTGGGATAGGAGGGATTATATCATAAGACATGGCTCATTCTGGTGACTTCCACTGACTAGATCGAGTTACTATATTGTCCATAAAAAGTAATGAATTATGTAGATGTTTGCATAGCAATTACTTTAAGATCCTTTAAATTATATAGTCTGCAGTTAATTAGTATAATTAGTCAACACTGAGTAATGAATCAGCTTTTAAAAAAGATGCCTCAGGAACTCATGAAATATTTGTATTTATATTGGATTATGGTGGCATTATACTTACTGAAAAACACTAAATCAGTTATCTATTTTCAATATAACACATTCAGTCCTCCTTAAGATATATACTTGGAAGGAGGTATCATAAATTTAAACAAATTATCTAATCACACAAGAAAATATTAACTTCCTGACGAAGTGTCCAGTGTCTAATATTTTACATAGAATAAATGAAGCAATATTTAATTGACAAACATGGTATATCTTTATACTGGAAACATGTAGTAACTTATAAAGGTTTAAATAAGTCATTTGAACAGATCAGAATCACATTATCTACCTTATATTACTTTATAACAGAGTATATTGTTGAATAGAGTTATTCAGAAAAAGAATAAAAAGCAGATTATCTTTTTTTTCTGATAGAAAAAGAACAATCTAATTATTATATTTCCCTCTAAAAAACTGTGCCGTGTTTTTTGCAAGTAAGTTTGACAACCTATAAATACCATATGATACAATCAACAATCTTGGGTACTATGGATATAGCTTTGATGCGTGTATGAATTTCACAGGGGAAAAACAGGGTGAAATTAATTAAATATAGATAATATACTTGATTCTACCACAAAACATAGTACTTTCTAAAGAATGAATAGTTTGACTTGAACCCAGATCTTGCTGGATTTCTCTTTAAGTTAAATGTGTTTTAGGGTCTCTCTGGTGGCGCAGGAGGTTGAGCGTAGCACTGTGAAGCTGTCCTCAGCCTCTGCAGCGCCGGTTCAATCCTGGCCAGCCAGCGAGGGTCCCACATGGCGCAGCAGACCTCTCCTGTCTCGCCCACTGCTCCCCTCAGCAGTGTTATTTCGTTGGTCTGCCTGTTCTGTTCCGCGCTCTGTCTCTGGTGAATCCTCTCACCCTCCCGTGTGCATCTGGCCTGTACCCTGTTTCTTGCATAAATAAATAAATCTTTTAAAAAAATGTGTTTTATATTTACTATTTGTTCTTGTTGATTTCAAGTTTTATGATTGCATTATGATGCAAAAATGTGATTTGTGAGGTATATTTATATATTTATTTTTTAGAACTCTTGTTTTTTGTTGTTGTTGTTGTTTATTTATTTATTTATACAAGCACTGGGTACAGTCAGAAGCACGGGAGGGTGAGAGAATTCACCAGAGCCAGAGCGGGGAACAGAGCAGGCAGAAGGACCAAAGTACACTGCTGAGGGGAGCAGCGGGCGGCAGGAGAGGTCTGCGCGCCATGCGGAGCAGCCAGGGATCAAACCAGCGTTGCAGAGGCTGCAGGCAGCTTTGCAACCCAGCGCTCAACCGCTGCGCCACCAGAGGCCCGATTAGTGAGGTACAGATACTGAAATGTGTGGAGACTTTTGAGATTGAGCAAGTGAACTTGAAAAGAATATTAAATCATTATGATAAAACTATATGTTTACATGGAGGGTGGAGGGCTTTTTTTTACATAGAATCATGTGTTTACTGAATATTAGAGATAAAAGTGGCTTAGAGATCATTGGGTTCAATCTCTTTGTGTTTGAGATTAGATCACCACAAGAGAATGATTTAGTTGAGGATTTATGAGTTTTAGAGAGACTGATCTACAAGTCACCTGAAGTCCTATCTAGGGTATTCAATATATAGCCCTGGGTCATAAAATCTAATTGCAGAAATTAGAGTTTTTACAGACCCCAGAGTTCATAAAAATTCTTTATAAAAATTTTATCATGTATATACAATATAATTTAATTGGCTATTGATACTCATATAGCAAGCACATCCTGGGATTTTCATCATTTACAAAATAAGTGATTCAACTAATTATTTGCATAGTAAAATTGTAAAATTAATCAGAGATAATACATGATATAAATGTTCAGTCATGGTGCATGATACAATGAGTTATTTTTGTATTATTGATTTCAAAGAGTTTATCATCTCCTGGGGGAATTTAGGATTTTTTTTTTTAAAGATTTATTTATTTATTTATACAAGCACTGGGTACAGTCAGAAGCACGGAAGGGTGAGAGAATTCACCAGAGCCAGAGCAAAGAGCAGAACATGCAGACTGAGGAAGTACACTGCTGAGGGGAGCAGGGGTGGCAGGAGAGGTCTGCACACCATGTGGGACCCTTGCCCTGTGGCCAGGGATTGAACTGGCACTGCAGAGGCTGTGGGCAGCTTCTCAACCCAGCGCTCAACTGCTGCGCTACCGGGAAGGCCCAAATTTAGGATTATTAAAAGAGGTCCTTAAATACATATATGCATACATATTTGCATATATGAAGAACTTCAAACTCACCAGACTCCATGAGGAAAGGAAATATAAGAATAGAAGTAGCAGCAAGTGAGAAAACTGAAGACTGAACAGAGCTTGCTTTAGAGAGGGAGAAGGAAAGGTACAGGAGATCAGCTTTACTCCTCAGCAAAACAAAGATCAAGTATTTAAGTTCCAGGCTTCCCCTTTGCCCCCATATCTTCTGACAAAATTAAAGATTCAGTGCACTAACCACAAAAAAAAAACAGAGACCAAGACACATGCCTAGGAAGCAAGGAACATCTGAACACAAGATGAAAAAGCAAAATGAGAAGAACAAGTGTTTTGGGCATGTATAAAACACACAGAAAGAGTGTACCTATCAGAAAAAGACTTTAAATCAACAATATTAAAATGCTAAATGAACTACAGGAAGCCCACTCAAAGGCAGAGGCAAGTATAAAATTTTCAAAAGGATATGTAGGAAGAAAGAGAGTTCTTCACCAAAAGGGCTGAAAATATTAAAAGAAAACCAAAAGAGATTTAGAATGAAATGAAGTTAAATATAGGAAGCACTTTAAATAGCAATAAATTGGCAAGAAAAAGAATTTCAGAAGTAGAAGACTCACATGTACAGTTTCCCAAATACAAAGAGAGAGAGAAACAAGATGGAAGAAAAATGAGGAAGCTTTATGAGAAGTAGCAGACTCAATTAGAAGAGAAAACATAAAGTTAATGGATATTCCGGAAGGTGAAGAGAGAAGGGAACAGAGACCATTTAAAGAAATAGTAGTTTAGTAATTCCCAAACCTAAGGAATGAATTATATATGGATGTCAAGGAAGGAGTAAATACCCAAATTTCTAAATTGCAAAACAACCTACACCAAGACACATCATTGTTAAACTATCAAAAATCAAAGATAAAAAGAAATATATAGGAAGCTAGGAAAAAGAAAATAAATTATAAAGGAACCAAAATTAGACTTTGCTCAGATTTCACCCATCATTCTTCAATCAAGAAAAGAGAGGTTCCTCCCCGGTGGCACAGCGGGTTGAGCACTGTGCTTTGAAGCTGTCCGCAGCCTCTGCAGTGTGGGTTCGATTCCCAGCTGGCCAGGGAGAAACCCACATAGCGTGAGAAACTCCTCCTGCCTCGTCCACTGCTCCCCTCAGAGGTGTCTTCGGTCCGTCTGCCTGTTCTGCTCCCCGCTCTCTCTGGTGAATTCTCTCACCCTCCCGCGCTTCTGACTACCCAGTGCTTGTATAAATAAATAATAAATAAATCTTAAAAAAAAAAAAAAAGAAGAAAAAAAGAGAGGATGGAAGAATGGCCAGGCAAGAATACTCTATCCTGCAAAATTATCACTCAAATATGAAGATGAAAAAAGATTTTCCCATACAGATGTTAGGATTTTATCACAATAAGAAATGCCCTACAAGAAATGCTGGTAGAGGGTGAGAACATATGTTCATGTGAAGGAATAAAAAATTAATCCCTAAATTAAATAAAAAGGTGAATACTTAAGAATACCACATATCATTTCTACATGAATATTCACTACAAAATACTCTCATTTTGCTCATGGCTGTCCCCCAAATGAAAGAATTGCAAGAATTACCTTGATGTTTTACTTTCAACTAGATTCTTAAAAGAGAAAAATATTTTTCAAAACTTCAAGGGAAGAATAATCTAGTGTGGATACTAAGCTATCTATCAGTTAATTGTGAACTTAAAAATATAATTTTGGGGGGCCTCCCTGATAGTGCAAGGGGTTAGGATACAACCTATGACGCCATCCTCAGCCACTTTGGCACAAGTTCGATCCTTGGCCAGGGAGCTACCCTCATGGCACAGAAGACCTCTCCTGACTCACCCACTGCTCTCCTCAGCAGTGTATTTCATTCAATCCTCCAGTTCTTGTATGCATAAATAAATAAATTAAAAAAAATAATTTTCAGAAAAAGCTGTTGCCCGGATAGAAAAATCAATTAAGCATTATCATGATCTGTAAACCTTCATAGTTAATTATTTTTACTTTTTGCATTAATTATTAAACAAATTGACATAAGAGAACATTTTTTTTAAGAGTATCTTTTTTTTTTTTGAAGATTTTTTTGTTTATTTATTTATACAAGAACCAGGGTACAGGCCAGATGCGCGGGAGGGTGAGAGGATTCACCAGAGACAGGGCAGGGAACTGAACAGGCAGATTGAAGAAATACATTGCAGAGGGGAGCAGCGGGCGAGACAGGAGAGGTCTCCCGTGCCATGTGGGACCCTCCCTGGCCGGCTGGGATCCAACCGGCACTGTACAGGCTGTGGACAGCTTCACAGAGCGGCGCTCAACCGCCTGCACCACCAGGGGAGGCCCAAGAGAACATTTAGCATAATCACTTTAGCGTTTATCTATTGCCAAAAAATGTTATAAATAAAATATATCTTAGTTGTATCTTGATGAAAGCATAGTAAGAATCTCAGTTTTTACTTTTCCTTCTAATTTCTATTTTGTGTCTACAGCTGGATTCCAATTTCAAGATTCAAGAGATTCCCTGCTAGGCACATCCAGTTTAAATCTCACCAAATGCCTGTGTTGCACTCAAGTCAGCTCATAATATATCCTATTTTTATAATTTATACAACTTTTCAACAACTACCTTTGCTGTTAGGTTGAATGCATCCCTCTTTCCAAGTCATAATATTACTGAAGAAACTGAGGTATACATAATTATTATGTTAAAAATGCAAAATGTCACAAATTTTCAGTGGTAACAATATGCACAGCTGAAATGCACTTCCTAATATTTAAATGTAGGTGTATCTCCTCTTCAGTGCTTACATAGTTCTAAAGACCATTCACACCTGTTTTATGTGAACACCACCTGCTAAAAATGTGCAGTATACCATGTAGGTAGTCATGTATAGTGGTCCTGAATCTTTTCTACCATTTGATTTTCCATGACAACCTAAAAAAAAAACCCTACATATTTTCAGAATTTAAAGTTTACCCAATAGTGTGAGCAGTAGAAAGTAAATTGTATAATTCAGAAAATTTACTTTGGCATTTTGGTTAACATATAACTCAGAATATGCAAAAAAACAGCCCACTGGTGTTTTACAGAAGTTTTAAACACTGGTCAAGTGAAGAGGTTTAGAGAAGAGGTTTAGTGAAAAGGTTAAGGAAAAATAAACAAAGCATACCTAACCTATGTACCCACAAAAACAGGGTGCCCAATCAAATATTTCTCCTGCCACTTCTATAATGGCATCTGTCTTCAAAGGGAATTTTGTTCACTCCACAAAATGGCAGAGGGATTACAAAAAAGACTTTTTAGTGAGTGGAATTAAGCACTGAGTTGAGTGATGCATCATGATCTTGATTAGATTTAATAGATTAGAACAGTACAGAAACATGAATGAAAAAAATCATTTCACAGTGTTAACAAAGCTTTCTTTAAAATGTTACTAAATGTAGAACTAAAATATACAGAGAGCCTACCTTAGAACCCAACGTCTTCTTCTCTTATGCAATCAAAGAATGACCTTCAATTAAATCCCCTCTCCAGTATTTTTAACACAAGAAACTACCAAAAGAATACAACAGATAGTACAACAGAAAGCATGTATATCACCTGTTTAAAACCCATTTGATATACTGTATGGATGAGACTTTTGCTATTCTAATCGAACACCTGTTAAGTGCTTCAAAGCCAGTGATTCCTGTTACCGAGTTTTTGTAAATTTGGCTAGCTATAGGTTAAACTAACCAACTTCATTTTTGTTGAAATATGCTTTGTGTATCAGAAATACACTATCTTCGCAGGTAGAAAACTTCCAGAAAGTCAGAAGAAAAAAACAGTCACTCGGAAAACCAAAACTTCTCCCTCTTTAATGTAGCAATAAACAATGTTGTCAAGATCTATTAAAAAATAAGCTCATTATTAGAAATTTTAATTTTGAAACTGAGGATCAAGTCATTTTCTTTCCACATATAACTGAACATGTGTCAAAACAATTTTTGCTTTAGTTTTCATGATTCTTGCTATTTGTCTCCCTCTGTTCCCAGGACACTTGTAAATTGATTTCACACACTACAAGTAGAAAATAAATTTTAGTACCCAATTGCTACCCTTTGTTTCAATTCAGTATTTCTACAGTTGAGTATTCAGGCAGCAGCTGTGTCCCTTGGTACTTCCAGGTACTAAATACAAAGAGAATAGACACAATTTTATATGATTGTTGTATTCAAGGATTCATGTCATTTACATATGTCACAAATATTGTATTTTAAAATCCCTATGCTAGTACAAGTCTCCTATTCTAATGCATTTGTTTTTTTTATATCTAAGTAATTTCAAATTCAGTTCTGACTCAAAAGGAGTATGGAAACTCATCTACTTCCCCAGTACCCCTCCTAAACACATTTACTTTACTGAATATGCTAAACCGGACCTTAAATGTGTTGCCTATGTATATGAGAATGAAAACCAGATGTCCATTGATAATGGTATTGCTGATGCTGACACTTTGTTAAATGAAAATTCTTGCAGTGTTGCTGAAGAAGCAGAAATTTAATGTCTCTTATTTGAATGAGTTTTACCTTTTTGTCTGGAAATTCTGTATAGCTGAGCAGAGTGACAGAGATGTAAGCATTCCACAGCTCAGAAAAACTATAAATAGCTGCCTAATCACTTAAAATATTGTTATTCCCAGAAGGGATTATATAAATTTTAATCCCCTAAGATGACCTAAAGCAAAGGCTATAATACAAGATAGAATGATTTTAGGAACAACATTAATCAGGGCTTGCTCTACATTTTTATGATTGCTTTAGATTTTACTTAAAAAAGACCGGGTATACATTCAAAATGTTTTATAAACATTGTGAAATATATGGTGTGCTGAACAATTTTGACCTTTTAAAAATTCTTCATCTCAGTTGGCCAGTCATTTTAGTCTCTGCAACAGGTTATTGTACTTTTTAATAGGAAGAGAAAGGAATGGTCAACTTTTTCAAATCTTGTGTAGAATACAGAAAAGGTCAACAAACTACAGCAAAGGAATGTAAAAAATGAGACAATTGAAACCTGATGCCTCATTTTTGTGACAAAGAAATTTTTGCAAGACTTGAAAATGTCACAACATGAAGTCAATTTTCAGGAAGACACTGGGACACAACACAGACTGAATCTATCCTCACTACACCATCAGGCTGTGATCTCAACTTTCTGATTAAAGATCTTCCTGCCTAAAAAAAAATAATAATAATAATAAAGCTGTTTTTGGTCTTTTGTTATTTTCATCAAAGATATCCTATGAGTACAGGAAAGAGAAAGGAGCAAGATTCAGTGGTTCTCAAGTGGCAGATTTTGCTCCCTTGGGAGACATTTGACAGCTGTTATTATCTGGAGACATTTTTGATTGTCACAATTGGGGTGGGGAGGGCTAGTAGCATCTAGTAGGTAGAGGCCAGGAATGCTGCTAACCATCTTACATTGCACAAGACAAATTCCTATGACAAAGAATTGCGGGGCCCAAAAAATCAAAAGTGCTAAATCAAAAGTGCTAGTATTGAAAACCTGATAATAGAAAATGTATAGTTTAGCAATATTTTGATCAATTGCATTGCCTTTTCAACATGAGGAACTCCCATTATATTAAGTGTGTACTTAGAAGAGATTCTGATATACAGAGGAAGCGAAATAAATTTATTGTTGGTCCTGCCGGTTTTATATAAAAATAGAAATGTGTGTAACAAAGTACATTCAGGTTTTACAAACCAGGTGTTATGAATTACTTTTTGAAATTATTCTTGTAAAATTAATGTATCTCCCTATTTTTTGTAAAGTAAAATATTTAGTAATTAATGGGCAAGAGAACAAAGCATCATTGTAAATGGAACATAAGCTGAAATTAGAAAAGGAAAAGAATGAGAACTAGACACAACACTTATCACATGCCAGCAGGACACCTCCACACCAGTGCCCTATCATGACTAAACCCTACTTCCTAGCAAAAAAAGAGAACCATCAAGTCATCCTTTGGCTCAAATGTTTCAACAGCTCAACATTGCCCAGAGAATACATTAGAAAATGTTTCCCTCTAAGACTTGGGTAGTTAATATAGTAAGCTTTGTAGGCTATGTGGTATCTGTGGCAACTACTGAATTGCACACAAATGGTATGGCTGTTTCCAATAAACCTTTCTTTGTAAAAAAGAGGCCAGACTGTATGTGGCAAAGAAGGTCACAGATTGGTGTAATCCGGAGTTTAAATCCAAAATCTTGCCTTTGACATACATTTTGCCCTTCTCAATTCTTTAGTTTCATTTCAACTCTCTTTTATTTTCCAACCTTCACTGTATCCTATAATCCAGAAATATAGAACGGTTAATAGTTCTTTGGACATATCGCGCTGGTTCCTGACATCATAGTACTGCATTCCTGCTGAAAACCCAGGTGAAGCATCATCTAAAAAGGCTTCCCCATCCTTCCCTCCCAGCCTCTTGCTCAGTAAGCTTGATTTTTCTCTGCTATATCTCACTGTACCTCATGTGGATAGCTATTATCTAATGTCAAATACATAAGTGAATTTTTTAACCTATCTCCCCAAGACAAGATATGGACAAGAAATATATCTAACTAGAACATACACCTTGTCTGAATATCAAATTCATCTAATAATTGCTTTTGAATGAAACACATTTTAGTCCAACTTAAATGTAAAAACGATTTTCTGACAACATAGGTTCTATTTACCTCGGCAATATGCAACCATATATAAAATATGATACTGCTTAAGCTATATTGTAAAATTAATATGTGTAAATCATTTGTACTAATAGAAACATCTCAGATTTTAGATAAAATTATTTAAAAATAAAAATCATAGACACAGCAAACCAAGATCATAGAACATTCTTTAGAAAATCTCAAACAGATAAGGAAAAAATAAAACTAGGTAGAATTAGGATTTAAGGAAATGGAAAAAATAACCATCAGACTATAATATTCTTGAAGCACAAGTCTATCATTTGAAAGAATAATCATAATTCAATGTTTACCATTGCGGTCACAATCCTTTTGCTAGATACCAATTAACCAAAAGCTAGTCTTCTCATTTTAGCAGTAAACTAACACTTTTGTAGTCCCAAAAAATACTCTAATTTTCTCACCATAAAAGAATTAATCCTTATGAGTATATCTTACCCACATTCTAGGACTTTGAGATTTAATTTGTAACATATGACTTCTGCATCGGATTCTTGAAAAGTGATCTATCAAATCCCAAGTTAAAACAGCCCCAATGGTAAAAAGTATTATTCCTTCCTTCACTTTAATTGTTTGGGACATGCATGTTGGTTTCTTTTGTTTATTTACTTATGTTTGTTTTAATTGAAGGCATAAATATTGGTACTGTTTTAAATAGTATCTTTAGAACATAGCTTTGAGTGAAGACCTGTAATCTTCCATGCCTGACTTCAGACAATTTAGCACACAAATGTGAAGGCTGTTCAAGGAGAAGCTTAAATTTGATGAAGGCAGTAGAGGGATTGACTGAAGAAACAAGTTTGTTGGAGGTAAATGTGTAACTCCTGGGAAAGTGATAAATAAATGAAGAAAACATCAGGAGGCCAACTGCTTAAAAGCGTAACGCTCACTGGGAATGAAAAATCGTTTAGTGATATGCTCAGATTCAGTGTAACTATGAGAAATGGAATGAAGTTAGAGAAAAGACAATTTGGATAGAATACATGAAAAACTTCCTGACAGTGAAAACTGCTGGATTATGGAATTATCCCTCAAGGGAAGTGGTAGAAGTCACATCACTTGAATGGTTGAAATCAAGAGAGACAAAACACCACTGAAAGTTATTTATTTGTTGATTGTGCATAGCAATTGTTAAGGTCCCTAAGGGAAGTATTCTATCAAATAAATGAGATTTCTGAGGCTTTCTTCAGTTGTTCTGATTTTCTGTTTTCTAAACTTTATATACAAATAGCAAAAGAAAATGTTTCTATATCCTCTTTACAATGTAGTTATATTTTAAAAATAACATAAGATAATCCTAGACAAGGTATGTTTGAGTGTCCTATAAATTCTAAGCTCTTTCTTTTTGATTTTATGTAACAGCTTTATGGAGGTATAATTTGGGTACATTAATCTGTACCAATTTGTGCTCAATTTGATGAGTTCTGATACACACATACAGACTTATGAAACCATCACCACATTAAGTTCTTTCTTTTGTTTCACTTTAAGTGAAGAAAAAAAAAGGGAATTTGGTATCATAGTACCTGGGGATTTTATCCTGGCTTCAACGCATGATTATTTATACCCAACTCATTAAATCTCCCTGAGGCTTACATTCTGCATTTGTAATATAGTGCTCAAAAATTTTTATAAGGATTTGATGAACTACAAAACAACATAAAAATATTATTTGGGAAAGGCTAATTACATATTACAGTTAACACTATTTTAGGTCTTCACAGTTGAGATTGCTATATCATTCTAAATTGATTATATGTTTAATCAATCCTTTTTTTTTTCTGATAGTAGTAATAATTTGTGCTAATACAATACACTTTCATAGTTATTCTTGTGCCTTAGCCAAACTAAGAGAATAAGGCATTAGCAATAAAATGTGTTGAAACTTACCCAGAACCCAATAAGATCTTTAGTATTTGTAGTAGCAGAGCATTCTGATTGAGTTGGGTAATTGTTGATAGGTGTGCATATGTGTGTGAGTGTGCAAATATATGCAACACTGGTAACTTCACAAATCTCTAATCGCACAGGAAGTTTTGGATTGTCTTGCAAGTCTTCTCAATTTAAAGATGGGGAGAAATCTACTGGCTGTTGTAGTGAACATCTTACCATGTTTTACCTAGAGCATCAGTGAATCTTCAACAGAGATAGGACTGCTTTTTTCTCACACAAAATGTCGAGAAGAAAAATATGCCTAAGTTCATACATATTATTGAGTGCCTCATAATGCAACTATAAAACTCTGCAAACCTATTTGGGGTAATTCTAAAGCGAGAGCCAAGTGCAGACCAACAGGAACTGTGATAACAACATCATTTGGCTAATGTGCTGTTTATGTATACAAAATGCTTTGCAAATGGTAAGGGGAAAATCACCAGCAGAATAGTTTCTAAAAGCATCTTAGTTTTCTAAAGCCATACTTATCTAAAATTGTAACAAAGAACAGCAGGAGGTGTGTGACAATGAAGCCAGTACAAAATGAACGAAGTTTCAGCCAAATGTCAAAATATGAGGAAGGAATTTCTGAGGAAAAAGAAAAAAAAATTGTATTGGGAAATGGGAATACAGTAGTTTTATAGAGATTTGGAACTTTAAATTATTCAGAACTGGTACAATCAAAACTAAAACACGTGCATGTGTACCATCTGCTTGTCTCCAAAGAGAAGTCTTTGGAGAATTAATTTCAACTGCCAGAGTAGCAGGAAGGGAAACCGGTCTCTGGTTTATCCGAATCATTACTTGAAAACAGGATCTCAAGAACAGAGAAGAGACTTGGGCCTTCTGGCTCTGTGTCCATGGAGAGATACTCCCTACGGGATTCAACAGCTGTAGAAAAATATGAAGATAGATACAGAGAAATGAGGTACAAGCTGCAAAGTCAAATTTAGGCTAAGTGAAGTGTTTTTGGTTCAAATATATTTTAGAGTGGTTATTAGTACTTTGAGATTTAAAGTGTCTCATGAAGATTTTTTTTCTAAAGGTAAACTAAGTTTTCTGGTAATGCTACATCACTGTTTGTTAGGTCGTGTCTTTTCTAAAGATTTATTGTTATCTATTCTCTACTAACAAGAAAATAGAACCTGACATTTTCTGTCCAAATTGTAAAATGGAGAATCAAAGCACTTGGGAATTAATAAGTCCCAATTTTTTGTAGTCTTTATTTAGTAACAGTGTTTTCATTTGTGATGCAAATGGGCGTGGCTACTTTTGTGGCCTTTGCTTTCAGAATACACTAGTCAACAAATAAATACTTGTTGTGTTTGTCAGGCAAAAGAATATAAGGAAATATGATTTATAGCCCATGAATTAAAGGACTTTAAAATTTAAATAGTAAAAATTGAACATGCATGTTTAAAAACTTAAGCATGTAGAATATTTATGGCAGTTCAAAAGATATAAAAACATGAAATATGATTAAGTATCAAGTAAGTCTACATATTATAAGCATTGCCTGTTCAACAAAAGATACAATCATATATGGTCACAGTAGTCCAGAATATTCAAATTTTTGTAAGCCATATTATTGACAAAAAGCAATATTGAACACATACCCATAGAGCACACACATAGGAAAACATTTTTAAGATTAGAACTGAAAAGTAAGTCACAAGATAACACATTAACTAAACAACATTAAAGTAAACTGAGATGTGAAATATTATTTGTAAAATAATATCCAACTTAAATAATACTCAAGGAATATAGATTGGATATACGAAAGCCAATTACCCAGTCTCCAGTTAATATATTACTCATCTGAAGTGTTTTTTTTTTTTTATTCCCTTCCAATTGGGAAATTTGTATATGTGAAAATAGATTAAAATGATATGCTTGATAGTGAAACTGATGCTTACATATTAATGTTCATGCATAATGCTTAGAGGCACTATATAAGATCTCTGGTCAGAATTATATAATTTCACAACTGCAGTCTGAGTTACATATATTTATCTCATTTTACATGAGGAAATGAAGGCTTAAGGAAGTATAAGTAAATAAAGATGAAATATCAATGCCAAGTTTTTATGATGCACTTGAATAAATGAGATGAAAATAGATGCAAATTTTTCCAGTCATATGACACTGCTAACTCACAAATCCTTCACAAATTTTCAACTGGAGAGGCTCTTCTTTGAAATTCAACAATCGATTAATTAGTATTAAAACTGTAAATGTGATGGGCTGATAGCAGAAGTAAATTTATTTTAGCCTCTGACACAGAAAGATTGAGAAATCTATTGGGATGAGAGAAACCAAAATCATAGTATTCATTGATTTCATGGAGTAGATGTGCTCTGGGATCATTTTGTGTACGGTAATTTAAAAACCATCTAATGCAGTTGATTCATTTGTAGATGATAAAACTTAAGGTTTAAGAATTATCTACATATATAAAATCCACATGCATAAATGTGATCATTCTTAAAATATATCTAGACTGTAGAGTTCAAATGATTCTCCATTTTACAAAAATGATTTGGGAGGTTAGTTTCAGGCAAAATTAGGAGAAAAATAAATTTAGAAAAATCATTTATGAAGCGGAATTTGCCTCACATATAGTTTTCATATAAAGTTAAAGAATTTGAATGAGTTTTTTAAATGATTTTTTTATTTCACTAATATATTACAAAAACTAATATACTAGAATTTCAAGTGTTCCTCCATACATTCATAGGTGGATTTTTTTTTCCATTTTTATTTATTTATTTATTTATTTATGTATGTATTTTTATTTTTTTTATATATATATATTTTTTTTTAATCAAAACTCATCACTTTATTATGGTAAGAGAGAAACACATTTAGCACGGCAGTATATAATTGCTTAATATTTTTTTTTTTTTTGAATCTTAAATTTTATTTTTATATTCCCCCATACAATTGCAAACGCCCCATTCTGACCCCAATCCTTCCCTCCCGCCCCCCACCCCCAAAAAGTGTCTCTGGTTCATAGTTTTTTGTTGATTTTGATTTTCACTTTCTTATATTCATTTTCCTGGTCCCTTATTTAAGTTTTCTAGATTCCTGCTATGAGTGAGACCATCCGGTATTTTTCTTTTTCTTTTTGGCTTATTTCGCTGAGCATGATCCCTTCCAGCGCCATCCATGTTGCTGCAAATTGCATGTGTTTATCTTTTTTGAATGCTGAGTAATATTCCATGGTATATATGTACCACATCTTCTTGATCCAGTCATCTACTTTTGGGCATTTGGTTGTTTCCAAAGCTTAGCTATTGTAAACAGTGCTGCTATAAACATAGGGTGCAGGTGCTCTTTGGAATTGATGTTTCTGTGTCCTTTGGGTAAATATCTAGGAGTGGAATTGCTGGATCATATGGAAGCTCGATGTTTAGTAGGTCCAGAAATCTCCACACAGCTCTCCATAGTAGTTGGACCAGTTTGCACTCCCACCAACAGTGCAGAAGAGTTCCTTTTTCTCCACATCCTCGCCAACATTTGTTGTTGCTAGTTTTTTTAATATGTGCCATTCTCACTGGTGTGAGATGGTATCTCATGGTAGTTTTGATTTGTATTTCCCTGATTGCAAGTGATGTTGAACATTTTTCATATGTCTGTTGGCCATTTGCATTTCCTCTTCAGAGAAGTTTCTTTTTAGCTCTTCTGCCCATTTTTTGACTGGATTATTTTCTTTGTTGTTGCTGAGTCTCATCAGCTCTTTGCAGATTTTTGTGATCAGTCCTTTATCATTAGTGTTGGGTGCAAAAATGTTCTCCCAGTTGGTGGGGTTTCTCTTTGTTTTTGTTATTGTCTCTTTTGCTATGCAGAAGCTCTTTAATTTGATGTAGTCCCAGCTGTTTATCTTAGTCTTCACTATCACTGCTTTGGGTGATGTGTCTGTAAAGATGTCTTTGATGTGCAAATCCCGTAGTGTTCCGCCTATATTTCCTTCTATGTATTTTATGGTTTCAGGTCTTATGTCTAGTTCTTTAATCCATTTTGACTTGATTTTTGTGTATGGTGTGAGGTAGTGGTCAAGCTTCATTCTTTTGCATGTAGCGACCCAGTTTTCCCAGCACCATTTATTGAACAAACTTTCTTTGCTCCAATGCATAGTCTTTGCTCCTTTGTCAAAGATTAGTTGACCATAAATCTGTGGGTTTATTTCTGGATTTTCTATTCGATTCCATTGGTCTGTATGTCTGTTCTTGTTCCAATACCATGCAGTTTTGATGATTATGGCTTTGTAGTATAGTTTGAAGTCTGGGAGTTTGATGCCTCCATTTCCTTCTTTTTTTTTTTCAGTAGAGCTTTGGCTATTCGGGGTTTTTGGTGATTCCATATGAATTTCATCAATAATTGTTCTATTTCTTTGAAGAATGCCATTGAGATTTTGATTGGAATAGTATTGAATCTGTAGATTGCTTTTGGTAGGATGGCCATTTTAATAATGTTTATTCTTCCAATCCATGAGCAGGGGATGTCTTTCCATTTCTTTGTGTCTTCTTCTATTTCTTTTAACAGTGTTTTATAGTTTTCTTTGTATAGGTCCTTTACCTCTTTGTTAGATTTATTCCCAAATATTTTATTTTTTTTGTTTCAATAATAAAAGGGGGTTTTTTTGATTTCTTCTTCTTCAGATTTATTGTTTGTGTATAGGAAGGCTACTGACTTTTGCGTGTTGATTTTGTATCCTGCCACTTTACTGAACTGACTGATGAGTTGAATTAGTTTTTCTGTGGAGATTTTGGGGTTCTCTATGTATATTATCATATCATCTGCAAATAGTGATAGTTTGACTTCTTCTTTTCCTATTTGGATTCCTTGGATGTCTTTCTCTTGTCTTATTGCTCTGGCTAGGACTTCCAGTATTATATTGAAAAGCAGTGGTGAGAGTGGACATCCTTGTCTTGTTCCAGATCTTAATGGAATTGCTTTCAGCTTTTCACCATTGAGAATGATATGGCTGTTGGCTTGTCATAGATGGCCTTTATGATGTTGAGGTATGTTCCTTGTATCCCAAGAATTTCAAGGGCTTTTATCATGAATGCATGTTGCACTTTGTCGAAAGCTTTCTCAGCATCTATTGATATTTTCATATGGTTTTTATATTTCTTTTTGTTGATGTGTTGGATAACGTTGATTGATTTTCGGATGTTAAACCATCCTTGTGCCCCTGGAATGAATCCAACTTGGTCGTGGTGAATTATCTTATGGATACATTGTTGGATTCTGATAGCTAAAATTTTATTGAGGATTTTTGCATCAGTGTTCATTAGGGAGATTGGCCTATAGTTTTCTTTTTTGTGTTGTCCTTATTCGGTTTTGGTATTAGTGTAATATTGGCTCATAGAACGTGTTTGGTATTGTCCCTTCCTTCTCAATTTTTTGGAAGAGTTTGTGAAGGATAGCACTAATTCGTCTCTGAATGTTTGGTAGAATTCATTTGTAAATCCATCAGGTCTGGGCTTTTGTTTTTGGGGAGGTTTTTGATTACCATTTCAATTTCGCTGCTTGTAATTGGTCTGTTTAGGTGTTCTATTTCTTCTTTATCTAGCTTTGGGTGATTGTAGAGTTGTAGGAATTTGTCCATCTCCTCTAGATTGTTGAACTTGTTTCCATATAACTGTTCATAGTAGTTACTGATTATTCTTTTGATTTCTGCTGTGTCCGTTGTGATTTCTCCTCTTTCATTTATGATCCTGTGTATTTGTGCTTTCTCCCTTTTTTCCTTTGTGAGCCTGGCTAGGGGTTTGTCTATTTTATTTATTTTTTCAAAGAACCAGCTCTTGGTTTCATTGATCTTTTGGATTGTTTTTTAGTTTCAATTTCATTTATTTCTGCTTTGGTTTTTATTATTTCTTTCTTCTACTGGATTTGGGTTTTTTTTTTTTTGTTGTTCTTTTTCTAGATCTTTGAGCTTCGAGATTAGGTGTTTCTTTGAGTTCTTTCTTGTTTTTGATGTGAGCTTCTATTGCTATATATTTTCCTCTTATTACTGCTTTTGCTGCATCCCATACATTTAGGATATTGGTGTCCTCCTTGTCATTCAATTCAAAGAATTTTTTATTTCTTCTTTGATCTCCTCGTTAGTCCAGTGGTCTTCCAGTAGTGTGGCTTTTAATCTCCATGTAGGTAGGATAGTTCCTTGCCTTCTTTTTATGATTTATTTCTAGTTTGATGCCTTCATGGTCAGAAAAGATGGTTGGTATGATTTCAATCTTGGTGTATCTGTTGATGTTTGTCTTGTGCCCCAGTATGTGATCGATCCTGGAGAATGATCCGTGTGTGCTTGAGAAAAATGTGTACTCCGTTTTTTTGGGTTTAGTGTTCTATAGATGTCTGTAAGCCCAAATGCTCTAGGTCCTTATTTAGAGCTTTAGTTTCTTTACTTATTTTTTGTCTTGTTGATCTATCCATTGTTGATAGTGGTGTGTTGAAGTCTCCCACTACGTATGTGTTTTCTCTGATGTCTGTTTTCAGAGAGGACAACAGTTGTCTGATATATTTTGGTGCTCTTTCGTTTGGTGAGTATATGTTAATGAGTGTTATTTCTTCTTGAAGTATTGTCCCCTTGATCATAATGTAGTGACCATTGGGGTCTCTTTTTATTTTTTTGAGTTTGAAGTCTGTTTTATCTGATATAAGTATAGCTGTTCCTGCTTTCTTTTTTGGCCCATTTGTTTGTAGGATTGTTTTCCATCCTTTGACTTTGAGCCTATTTTTATCTTTTGTAGCTAAATGTGTTTCCTGGAGACAGCAAAAGGTTGGGTTTTGTTTCTTAATCCAGGCTGCAACTCTGTGTCTTTTTATTGAAGAGTTTAGTCCATTTACATTTAGAGTTAATATTGATATGTTAGCATCTGTATTTGCCATTATGTTTGTCTTCCTTTGATTTTATTTATTCTTTTAATAACTTTTTTTTTTTTTGGTCTTCTTTCATTGTTATTCGTCCCTCTGAGGTTCTGGCTTTAGGATTCCTTGTAGTATTTTTTGGAGTGGGGGTTTATTCGTAATGAAATTCCGGAGTTTCTCTTTGTCTGGGAAGGTCCATATTCTTTCTTCATGGAGGAAAGAGAGCTTTGCGGGATAGAGTATTCTTGGTTGCATCTGTTTTCTTGGAGTCTGTTGACTATGTCCCTCCACTCTCTCCTTGCCCGTAGTGTTTCTTCAGAGAAGTCTGATGTCAGCCTGATTGGTTTTCCTTTGAATGTTATCTGTTTCTTTCCTCTTGTCAGCTTCATTATTTTTATCTTGTCCTGGATTCTTGGGAGCTTTACTATTATGTGTCTTGCTGTGTTTTTCCTTTCGTCGTGGAAGTTTGGTGTTCTTCTTGCTTCTTGTATATCAATTTTCAGCTCCTTCTTCGCATTTGGGAAGTTCTCTTCAATTATCTCCTGGAATATTTTCTCTGTTCCTACATCTCTCTCCTCTCCTTCTGGAATTCCTATAACTCTTATATTTCCTTTCCTCATGGAGTCAGATAGTTCTCGAAGTCTTTCTTCATTCTTTTTCCTTCGTACTTCTCTTTCCTTTTCTGTTTTGGTTCTTTTTATTTCTGTGTCTTCAAGAGAACTTATTCGTTCTTCCATTTCATCTATTCTGCTTTCCTTGCTTTTCCCGGAGTTCTTTAGTTCCTCCATTAATTCTTTGATCTCCTGCATTTCTTTTACTTCCCTCTTTAGGGACTCAATTTCATTCTTCTGACCATTGTTTTCCCTCTTTAGGGACTCAATTTCCTTCTTCTGATCTATCACTTTTTTAATCATGGCAATTTTAAATTCTCTTTCTGGAAGGCTCAGAAGTTCTTCCAAGTTGCTGTCGTTGCAATCTGGGGAGTGGTTTTCTTTTTGTGGTGTGCTTCTTTCCTGAGGAGTTGTTAGGTTGCGTGTGGTTCTTCTACTCCCTACTGTCTGTTTTCTAATTTGTCGTATGCGTTGGGACACTGTGATGCTTGGACTGACTGGCATCTTGGGTGAACTTCTCCGCTCCCCTCTGGCTCTTCCAGGAGCCATCTCTGCCTTCTGGGGGAGATTTCTGCTGGTTTTAGGCAGTTTTTACTGAAGAAATGTCCCTGTTCTCAAATGGCGAAGCGGGATGCAGTCCCTGCGCCTCCGGTTTCAGGCACACTCTTCTGCGCCCCCGGTCTGCCCCGGACGTGAGTGCCTGCTCCCTCTGTGGGCTCAGACTGCTGGTCGGAAGGGGCCTGTTGGCCATTTGCATTTCTTCTTCAGAGAAGTTTCTTTTTAGCTCTTCTGCCCATTTTTTGACTGGATTATTTTCTTTGTTGTTGTTGAGTCTCATCAGCTCTTTGCAGATTTTTGTGATCAGTCCTTTATCATTAGTGTTGTTTGCAAAAATGTTCTCCCAGTTGGTGGGGTTTCTCTTTGTTTTTGTTATTGTCTCTTTTGCTGTACAGAAGCTCTTTAATTTGATGTAGTCCCAACTGTTTATCTTTGCCTTCACTATCACTGCTTTGGGTGATGTGTCTGTAAAGATGTCTTTGATGTGCAAATCCCGTAGTGTTTCGCCTATATTTCCTTCTATATATTTTATGGTTTCAGGTCTTATGTCTAGTTCTTTAATCCATTTTGACTTGATTTTTGTGTATGGTGTGAGGTAGTGGTCAAGCTTCATTCTTTTGCATGTAGCGACCCAGTTTTCCCAGCACCATTTATTGAACAAACTTTCTTTGCTCCAATGCATAGTCTTTGCTCCTTTGTCAAAGATTAGTTGACCATAAATCTGTGGGTTTATTTCTGGATTTTCTATTCGATTCCATTGGTCTGTATGTCTGTTCTTGTTCCAATACCATGCAGTTTTGATGATTATGGCTTTGTAGTATAGTTTGAAGTCTGGGAGTGTGATGCCTCCATTCCCTTCTTTCTTTTTCAGGAGAGCTTTGGCAATTCAGGGTTTTTTGTGATTCCATATGAATTTCATCAATAATTGTTCTATTTCTTTGAAGAATGACATTGAAATTTTGATTGGAATAGCATTGAATCTGTATATTGCTTTTGGTAGGATGGCCATTTTAATAATGTTTATTCTTCCAATCCATGAGCAGGGGATGTCTTTCCATTTCTTTGTGTCTTCTATTTCTTTTAACAGTGTTTTATAGTTTTCTTTGTATAGGTCCTTTGCCTCTTTTGTTAGATTTATTCCCAAATATTTGATTTTTTTTTGTTTCAATAATAAAAGGGATTTTTTTTTTGATTTCTTCTTCTTCAGATTTATTGTTTGCGTATAGGAAGGCTACTGACTTTTGCGTGTTGATTTTGTATCCTGCCACTTTACTGAACTGATTGATGAGTTGAATTAGTTTTTCTGTTGAGTTTTTGGGGTTCTCTATGTATATTATCATATCATCTGCAAATAGTGATAGTTTGA
This sequence comes from Talpa occidentalis, assembly GCF_014898055.3. Classification (NCBI taxonomy): domain Eukaryota; kingdom Metazoa; phylum Chordata; class Mammalia; order Eulipotyphla; family Talpidae; genus Talpa; species Talpa occidentalis. The sequence continues at coordinate 51,665,701 of NW_023605305.1, forward strand.
CTTCTTCTTTTCCTATTTGGATTCCTTGGATGTCTTTCTCTTGTCTTATTGCTCTGGCTAGGACTTCCAGTATTATATTAAGAGCAGTGGTGAGAGTGGACATCCTTGTCTTGTTCCAGATCTTAATGGAATTGCTTTCAGCTTTTCACCATTGAGAATGATACTGGCTGTTGGCTTGTCATAGATGGCCTTTATGATGTTGAGGTATGTTCCTTGTATCCCAAGAATTTCAAGGGCTTTTATCATGAATGCATGTTGCACTTTGTCGAAAGCTTTCTCAGCATCTATTGATATTATCATATGGTTTTTATATTTCTTTTTGTTGATGTGTTGGATAACGTTGATTGATTTTCGGATGTTGAACCATCCTTGTGCCCCTGGAATAAATCCTACTTGGTCATGGTGAATTATCTTATGGATACATTGTTAGATTCTGATAGCTAAAATTTTATTGAGGATTTTTGCATCAGTGTTCATTAGGGAGATTGGCCTGTAGTTTTCCTTTTTTGTGTTGTCCATAGGTGGATTCTATATCATCATGTGGTACTGCATTTTATAACAAATACTATTGTTTGGTCATTAGATGACCAAAAGACATTTCTCATATATAGTTGGTCTTCCTCTATAGTTCCCCAAATGCTAGGAATTTCCTACGTGTTGAGCATAATAAAAGTACCTTTTGTTATGTGGATGTGGGGATTTTCAGAAAGTACTTAAGAGGGTTGAAACTGTCAATCCCTCCTGACCTCCTTAGCTGGGTAAGGAGCTGGAGAATGAACCAATCACTAATGGCTAATGTTTTGCTCAAAGGACAAGATTTCACAGTGTTTTCATGTTGGAGAAATAGCATTCTTCTACAAGCTACCATGCTGGGTCCCAAGCTCCAGGAGGACAGAAGCTTCTTTGCTTGGACCTTGCCCTATGTATCTCTTCATATGGTTGTTGATTTGACTCATAGCATTTAATTTCCTTTGTAATAAATCAGTAATCTAGAAGCAAATAGGTTTCCTAAATTTATGAGTCCTTCTAGCAAGTTAATCAAATCCAACCAGGGGGTTATGGGAACTTTTGCTATATTCAGGTAACAACCTGACTTGCATGGCATCCTGATTTCAGGGGTTGCTGGAACCTCCGATTTGTAGCCAGCCAGTCAGAAGCACAAATAGCAACATGAGCACATAACTATGGTCTGAAGTGGAGGGCAGCGTCATGGGACTGAACATTTTATTTGCGAAATCTCATGCTGTCTCCAGTTAGACAGTGTCAGAATTGAGTTGAACTGAGTTGGGACACCCTGCTGGTGTCTGAGAATTGTTAGTGTGTAGAATTCCCATATACACATATCCATTGGTATTGGTCCAGGAACCCATTACAATGTCAGTGTGAACATGCAATGTTTACATAACTTAGCTCTAGTCTTAAGTATTTTGAAAACAATCACAGCCTTGAATATGATCCTGAAAAGACATCAGTCTTTGAATATTGTTTTTACATATCTTCAAAACTCTAAATCATGTAAATAATATAAAAAGATTGCATAAACTAATTATACATGAATGGAATCTGATTTTGTTCCCATGTAGCACCATCTACCTCTTTTATATTCCTGCACTACTAAACAAAATTTTTATTTCTGGTGGCACAAACCAGTTTTTTCACTGGTGAATGTCCAAATCCTACCACCACCTGTGTGTGAAAATTATATCATAGGGACTTTGAATCTGACAAAAGTTATGGGATTGTAATATAGGCTTGATGTAAAAGAAAATTAGTTGGCTACAGGCAGGAAGTCAGACCAGATGGGACAATGGCCTCTTACAATATGGCAACTCCCTTCTGCCTTTGTTCTATCAAGAGGACAGTTACTTCTACACAACTACCATGATGGTAAAACAGAAACAGTAGATTTGGATCATCTTAAAACTCTGTGGAAGCCTTCAGACTCATTCTGTTTCCTCAAAGCAAAATAAAAAGTGCTTTTGTTTTTCTTAAGCTTCTTCCAGTTTTCAGAAATATTAACATGTAACATTTGCCTTCATTACAGTCATTAGATAAATGCCAACTTAGTATTAGAAGAAATGCATTTTCAGCTGAAATGAAGCCAAGTTGTCCTAGTTAGTTATGTTAAAGAGAATCAGAAATTAATCAGTCTACTATTAGGGCACAGCTGTTTTTTGAAATGTTTCTTTGATTTTCAAGAGTTTATGTTTTAAAGAGTTATTACTAAACATAATGGTGAACCCAGAAGTTGAAAGTAAAGCACACTTTGAGCAAGCTGGCATTCACAGGAGAACAAAAGCAGCTTCTTCCTACTGGTTATGACCTTTGAGCAAGTCTTTTCTCATCCCAAATCGGTCAAATGGAGAAATTATATCAGGACAAAGTATAAACCTAGAGGAGTCAGGATATACTGAAGTCAAAACCTAGAGGTATCAGGATATACTGAAGTCAAAAATTTGATATGTTGTTTTTCTGAAGTTCAGAACCTGCAGGAAAGATAACTCCCAAGTTATTATTACAATAACAAAATTCATTAACTGAATGTAATGACACAGTAATAGTCTCCAAACCAACAATAAATACCTTTTTATAAGCACTGTGTTTAACTTAATAGCCCTTTTAGCTCAAAGGCAAAGGTTTGTGTCATCCTTAACTGAAGCACATTTATATTGTCTCTTGCTGAGTAGTTGAGAGCAGGTTAATGCACTTCCACAATAGTATATTTAAAAGAAAAAAAAAAACACAACTTTTCTCTCTCAAATGGTTGAGGATAGCATTTGCATCAATGTCATGACACATGGTATAATTGGAGGGTTCTGGGCCATGAATGCATATCAAGCTGTTAGACCCTTGATATTTGCTTAAACAGTATGGGTACTAGAAACAGAACAGATGCCCTTGTTTCAATGCCAGTGCATCACTCCATCCCCTCAAGCTGCCTTTTGAACTGTCAGTTCAATATCTGATTCAGGGTCAGAAACTGAGGAGTTTATTATAGATTCCCTTCCTTCTAATACAAGTGCAAAACGGCATGCCTGAAATTTATTAATTGTTCCACTGTTTAATCACCCATTTTAAATTAAATCACTCAGTTTTTAAAAATTACACCTATGTCTTTAATATTTATTCAGGATTCAAGACTACTTACACATTCCTGGAATGAAGAGTTTTAGAAAAGTTCTTAGCAAGTGACAAAGATATAAACAGTATAAGGTGCTGCTTAAAGGAAATGCAAACTGTTCTTTTAAGCCACAAGCAGATGGCTTAAAATAAAAATATAATAATGATGCTTATGTTTTGAAATTATACACGTAAATAACTAAGCACTTTTTTCTTCTTAATTAAACTCACCTTTTTGCCCTTAATAATTCTGGATATAGACATTGACAACTAAAATGAGATAAAATAATTATTGATCAAATAGAACCCATAAAGTTCACTGAAATCAAACATTCCCTGAGTGTTTGCCATGTTCCCCTCACTGTGTCAAATATATATGCATATTTTATTTGTATCTCCCAAAAGGCCAGTAGTTTTTTTTTTTTTTTTTAAGATTTATTTATTTATGCATACAAGAACTGGGGTACAGGCCAGAGATGTCGGGGGGGTGAGAGGATTCACCAGAGACAGAGTAGGGAGCGAACAGGCAGACTAACAAATACACTGCTGAGGGGAGCAGCGGGCGAGTCAGGAGAGGTCTGCTGTGCCATGTGGATCACCTCCTCAGCCGGCAGGCCAACATGAATCAAACTCATGCTGCGGTGGCTGTCACAGCTTCATAGGTTGCGTCTTAACCCCTTGCGCCACCAGGGAGGCTCCAGGCCAGTAGAGTTTAGCACACATTTTGTAAATGGATAAACTGAAGCTTAGAAGTTAGGTTCCTGATTTCCAGATTGCCAGAGACTGAATGTGAATCCAATTCAGCTTCACGTATTGTCCATATTAATTAACCAATACTGTTCCTGACAAGGACATCCGCCTAGATTAGGCATCATGTCATATAGATTCTTAGACTAAACTCAAACTAGCCATGGGTGTTTTCCCCTTAGGGTTTTACAGAATCCACATCTATAATACAATGAGGTTTGGCTGGATGATCCCTTGGGCCCCCTCAATTCTGAAATTCCATGATACTTTTATAAACTAATCTTCTAAGATCAATTAACTTATTTTTCTTTCATTCAAAACTATGATTTACCTAAAGTCCCTATTTAGTACTTTTTTAAATTAAGGTAATATTGGCTTATAAGACTGTATATGGCTCAGAAATATAAGATATCACTCCCACAGGTATATACTACCTAAAGTCCTGTATTCAATCATACAACGCTATACTCCAAAGTAATGTATTTCCAGGGTCTACTCAGTGCAATTCAAACACTTCATGGAAGTCACATAAGCAAACATTTCTGGGTCAGCAGCAGTGGTTGCAAAATCAAATAAGGTGCTGAAGTCCATAGAATTCTAAGTGTAAGCTTCCAAATGTCAGTTAACAGCTGACTGAGCAGAATTTCTGAGATTGTACAGAAGAATTTATATGAATAATTTTCTTATGTGAAACTAGTTTTGTCTATTCTTTCCCATCAGAAGAAGATTACTTATACCCATACCTACCTAATACTATTCACATAAAGTGAGATACATTTATTTGTGTTTGTGTATACCTCATTCAAATATATGTATTTAATATTTTGGCTCTGTTTCCTTGAGAGAAAGGGAATAAAAAGCTGGGGCATTGTGAATATTAAATTCACTATTTCTTCTCATTTTATATTTATGCTTCATAAATTTTCTAAATAATAATAATATAGATTAGAGCATACATTTAGAACTCAGCATTCTATGTAGTATTTTAAAACAGGAAGTCACAAATTCTGCAGTGTGTAAGAAGAAACGGAAGGTCTAAGAATTACAAATTTGCAGAAGCAATTTCAAATTTCTGCTGATATTTCTTTCTAAAATTATATGATTATTAATGAATGTTATTCTTTTTATACCCTTCTTCATTTTTAGCAAAATTTTATCCATACCCCCCCCATTTCCTATCCTATGAACAGAACTCAAAAGAGTGAAATAGTATTTTCACCTACTGAATACAATAGTATTATATAGTACAGTATCATCCTGCAAATTTTCTTTTTCAGAAATAAGTAGCCCTGAGGGAAAAAAGATGAGGGGAAGAGCTGGAGAAAAACATTTCCTCAAAATGTGTCAGCGTATTTGTCCACTTCTTATTTTCTGTACTGTAACCATGGGGGTCTAACACAGCTGTTTTATTGAGAGAGAGAGAGAGAGAGAGAGAGAGAGAGAGAGAGAGAGAGAGAGAGAGAATTATTTACAAACCTTCTAAAATTGATCATTCTACTGATGTATTTAGAGTCTAACTTGGAACAGACTCTGCAATACTTTTAAAATGTAACAACACTTTTCATGCCTATGCTTAAAAACCATGGCTTTCCAGCAAAAGTAATGCAAAAGCCCTTTGATATCTTTTAAAGATTCTACAGTTTCTAGCCCTCTTGTTATCAACTGCTTTTTCCCTTTGCTCACTTGGCCTCAACATCATTGGCTATCTTTCTTCCCTTGAAACACATAAGATTTGTACTTGCCTGAGGGATTTGCAGAAGGTCATCACTCTGCCTGAGATGTGTTCTTTTTATATATCTTCATGACTCTCCCTAGCTTTCTCTGATTTTTACTCAAGTTTAAAATTGCACTATTTTCTGGTGTATCTGCACACTTCCCTGCTTTAGTTTTCTTCTTAGTAGTTATCACTCTATATTACTTTCTGACCTACTACTTTACAATAAAGCATTTTAAATTAAGTAGAACACAATGTTATGAAATCAGGAAATTTTGTGTATTTTCAATATCATGTCCTTGTTAACTGTAAGCTATAGTGGTTTCTGACAAATAATAAGCCATATGTATACATGTTTACATATATATAATTAATATATAGATGAAAATAAGATGGATTATAAATAAATCAAGGCTCCTAACATAAAATAAATAGATAAAAAATGTATTGTTTATTTTTTTAACTGGGACAGTGAACTTAGCAAGACAGAGGACTAGGAAACTATGGGAACTTATTTTTTCATGTAAATGTTAAATAACCAGAGACTGACTAAAATAATCTTAAGGGGCTCTATAAATCCTATACTCAAATATCTTACACAACCAAGAAAAAGAAGACATACAAAAGGAAATTTGGGGTTATTTGTCCTCGTATTGCCTCACCTCCTCCTTGGTGCAGTACAATTGTGGCATGATCTGGAAGAAGTCCTGGCTTCATACCCATTTCCTTTCTGTAAACTGGAGAGAGCAGAACAGACCTAATTTCTCTGCCAGAGGGATGGATCTATGTGTCATCTAACTAGAAGCTCAGACAGCCAAAAGCAGCATAGCTAGCATCATAGTCTCGTAAAATACTCAAGAAATCTATAAGTGGACCACAGACTAGCAGATACCTGGCTCACAGGATTACTGGTTGAGAAACATATATCAGCCTAGGCTACAAGAGGAGGCAGGGATGAGTCTCTTAGGGAAATTAACACATTGGAAAGTAACCAACTATTCAGGGGAATAAGAAATAGGGAGCCATGCATGTCTAGGGAAGACACGTGAGCAGAAAGTCCTGAAAGTACTATATCCTAATAGTAAGTTGATTCCAAGTCTCAGGCACAATCTGCTAACTAGTGAAAATCTTCTCTTTGTAGAGACAGTCTTCAAAGACTGGAAATCATGGCTAATTTTCTCAAATTCCCTTTTTTCAACAAGAGATCACAAGGTATACAAAGAAATAGGAATATGGATATTCAAAGGAAAAAATAGATTCCAGAAACCATTTCTGAAAAATACAGGTATTGAACTAGACAAAGAGTTTAAAGCATGTCTTGAATTAGCTCAGAGAGCTAAAGGAAAATACTGACAATGAACTAGGACTACTAAAAAACTGAGTTAACATAGTAAGAAGTTATGTAAACTTACAGTTAATATTATACTCAATGGTAAGACTGGAATTTTTCCCTTTAAGATCAGAAGTAAAGAAATGATGTCCTCTTTTTATCACTGTTATTCACCATAGTACTAGAAGTACTAGCTAGAGCAATTAAGGCAGAAAAAGAAATAAAGGAATCCAAATTGAAAAGAAATAAGCAAACCTATCTTATTCACAGAAATTATTCATATATAGAAAATCCTAAAGATTCTATTAAAAATAAAAACATGGTTAGAACTAATAAAGGAAATCAGTGAAATTTTTTAAGTTACTATGTAACTTACTCTATGTAAGTATCCAATTTTTGTCTTTGTAATTCTAACTTGCTTTACTATACATAATTCCCTCAAATGCCTTCCATTTTGCTGTAAATGGAAACTTTTTTTTATGGCTGAATCGTATCCCATTGTGTGAATATAACACAACATCATGATTCAATCATCTGTTAGAAGTTACTTAGGTTATTTTCATCTTCTAGATACTGTAAATAATGCTGCAATAAACATTGTAGATCATCTAATTATTTGAGTTGATGATTTCATGTTCTTGAATAGATGTCCCAAAGTGGGATTACTAGATCAATATTAGGTTTTTAAAATAGAACTTGCTTTCCAGAACATTTTGTCAGTTTACAGTGATGTATTAAGGGTCAACTTTCTCCATATCATTTCTAGAATTTGCCATTGTAGGCCTTTTTAATATGTGACATTCTCACAGGTTTCAGATAACATATCATTGTCATTATTTCAACTTGTATATCTCTCTTATTAAAAGTAGTGATGGACATTTTTCCATGTATTAATTGGCCTTCTGGATATCCGCTTTGGTCAATTTGTGTTCAAATCTGCTGCCCATTTATTAATTTTTTGTTGTTGTTAAATTCAGCAAATTGCTATGTATGTCTTAGGTATCAACCCTTTGTCAGTTGTGTAATGTGTTAATGTTTTTTCCCATTCAAAGCTCTCTTTTCGATCTTACCATATTTTCTCTAGCTGTGTAAAAACTTTTTATTTTAACAAAATTCAAATTGTGTTTGCTTTTTTTTAATTGCTTTTACTTCCATTCTTGTGGGGGCTAAGTCCCCAAAGACATCTTTTTTTGAAAGATTTATTTATTTATGCATATAAGAACTGGGGTACAGGCCAGAGGTATGGGGGGGTGAAAGGATTCACCAGAGACAAATTGGGGAACAGAACATGCAGACTGACTGAAATACACTGCTGAGGGAGTAGTGGGCGAGTCAGGAGAGGTCTGCTGTGCCATGTGGGTAGCTCCCTGGGTGGGGATCCAACTCGTGCTGCAGTGGCTGAGGACACTTCATAGGTTGCATCTTAACCCCTTGCACCACCAGGGAGACCCCCCAAAGAAATTGTTATCTTTGACAACACTGAATATATCACCAATGTTTTATTTTATGTTTTATCATCACAGATCTTATGTTTAAGTTTTTAATGCATTTTAGAATTTTTTTTTTTTGCATGAAAAGAATGATCAAACTATATGTGACTGTTGAATGTTCCCAGCACAATTTGTTAAAGAGACTCCCCTTTCAGCATATTATCATTGTGGCTCCTTCATCATAAATTATGTATGGAAATATGTTTGCATTTATTTCTGCACCTTGATTCTCTCCCATTAATCTGTCTATTTTTAAGCCAATACCATGTTGTAATAAGTACTACTCTTTAGAGAATAAAATCAGGTAACATAACACCTCCATTTCTTTTCACTTCAGGATCACATTAGCTATCTAAGGTGTTTATTGTTCTATATAAATTTTAATATATTTATTCAATTTTTTGAAGAATATTCTTCACATTTGATGGAAATTCTATTAAATGTATATATTGCTTTCGGTAGAATAGTCATTTTGACTATATTGATTCTCCCTATCCATGATACCTTTTTATGTCATGATTTATTTCCATTAATAACACCTTATAGTTTTCAGGGTGTAAGTTCTTCAACTCCATCATTAGGTTAATTCCTAGGCATTTCAATCTTTCTTTTAATGCTTGTGAATGGAATCATTAATTCATTTTTCTTCTTGTTCAGTTTATATTAAAAAATGCAATAAACATTTGAAGAGGTTTGAACCTATATCTCTGAATGATATAGTTTTGGACAACAGTGCTACTTCAATAAAATTATTTTAATTAAAAATAAATAAAAATAATGCAACAAAAAACACAGATTTTTGTATGTTGATTTTTCAACCTGCCCCATTTTTGTAATTATTTATTATGTCATTAGCTTTTTAGTGGAATCTTTAGGGTGTTCAGTATATAGTATATCAGTTATGAAAAAGAGCTTCGCTTCTCTTTTCCCAAAACGGATGTCTTCTATTTCCTTTTGTTGTTATCCAAAAGAACTCTTACACTGCTTTCATTTTTTAAATTCTTTTTTTCTCTTTGTTATTCTGTTTGTGTGCTCTCAGTCACTGTGCCTTCAAGATTGCTGATTCTATTATTTGAACTTGTCTACTGTTGAGGACTTGATCATATTTTAAATCCAGTTATAGTATTTTTTTAGAGTCATTAATTCTATTTGTATAAGTCTCATATTTTCTATAACTTTATTATGTTGCTGTTTTTGATCATCCATTGTTTTTCTTAATTTAACAAGTATTGTTGTTAACTATTACCTTGAACTCTCCATCAGGCATATTCTGCAGTTCTGCTGGATTGAGACTTCTCTCAGGTTTTGTTTTGTTTTCTTTGCTTGTTTGCTTCAGCATTTGTGGTATATTATACTGTCTCTTCATTTTTAGTTTTTATTAGTTATAATATTGAGATTCATTTTCTTTTTGTTGTTGTTAAATTGGCTTTATATCCTACAAGTAGTTGGACATAATCCTAGAATTTTCAGGTGTCTGTTATTTCATAGACTGCTGTCTTCACACCTGTTTAAATAACTGTGGCATAAGTACCCAAAAGTAACAGGGGAATAGGTAGGAACTAGGGCAATAGAACAGCAAAATGTCACCTCTAGTGATCACAAAGTGTTCAAGCTTCCTACTGTGCTACAGGTACCAAAACTGTTGTGGTGATCCACAATGACCCCCTTCTCTAGGTCAACTCTTCAGAAAAAAAATCTCAATAATCTCATGCCAGTCTTAACCTCTAAACTCTGGTAGAAGAGCAGATAATGTCCTGGATAGAGATAATAGCTATAAAAGAGCCACACGCAGGAACTGTTCTCTATACCTTTCTATTATAGACCCTTACCCTGGGGCACTTGTGCTTATTGTTCCAATCCAGATGGTTTAAACTTTGTTTAATGAGTCTTTGATTGTTAGCCTCGCTTTGACACTGATTGGGGAAAGGCAGATTTTTCACTTATCACAGTAAATAGCTATTTATTTATTTGTTTATTTAAAATCATTACAATGATTTAGTGGGAGCAGAAGTCAGATTGCAAAGGATCTAAAGGATCTCAGAAAGAAGAATCAGACAGAGTGAATACAGACAACTCTTCGGAAGTTTGTTTTTAAGAATGAAAATCTGACATCTATTCTTTAGCTTCAGACATTTTGACTAAGACAGCATGCCATATATCACATAAATGTAGCACATTCTTAGAAACTTTGCATGCCAAGAGAGCTATGAATAACAGGGGCATCTAAAATTCTTTCCTAATGACATAAGCCATGAGGAAATAGAAACAACTCATTTTTTGTCTTATTAAAAGAAAAATATGCTTTTAAAATCAAAACTGACCCAATTATCCAAATATTATTATCATACAAATTTTGAAATTTCACTTTGCCCTTTTTTGTCTCTGCTGTAGTTTCTCCTGAAAAGTTAGATTCTTTACACATGCTTGGCTCTGAGTTTTCTCTGAATTTCTATTTTATTTTTCTTCCATGAATCCAAAGTACAGTAGGAAGAGGGGGGGATTGGAGAAGTGGGGGGGAGAGAGAGAGAGAGAGAGAGAGAGAGAGAGAGAGAGGAAACTGAAGTCAAAAGATTCCTAAAAAAAAAAAAAATATTCCTTTGTTTTTAAATGGGAAAATGGGAGATATAAGTGCATGTTGTGAAAATAGATGATTATGGGAAATATACAGGAAAATCAAATTAACTCTTGGAGACATATCCTTAACTAAATATAAGGAATGAATGAACAAAGGGAGGAAATGGTCTTAGATAGGACCATAAAACTTCATCTATGACAGTGATTCCCCAAAATATAATTACATGCTTGTCCACTTATACTTACCAGAAAACATTTGGCAATACTTGGAAACATTTTTGATGGTCACTACTGAGAGCAGTGTTTCTACTAGCATGTAATGGGCAGCGGCCAGCAATATAGCTACATATCCAACAATGCACAGAATAGTTCCCACAAAAAAAGTATTATTCAGGGGCTTCCCTGGTGGCACAGGGGATAAAGACAGCACTATCAAGCTATAGCCAGCCACTGCTGCACTAGTTCAGTTCACCATCTGGCCAAGATGGTGATCCACATGGTGCAGCAGTCCTCTCTTACCTCACTGGCTGCTCCCCTCAGCAGTGTATTTCAGTAGATCTGCCTGTTCGGCTCCCTACTCTGTGTCTGGTGAAACCTCTCACCCCCTGCAACCTCTGGCCTGTACCCCAGCTCTTGTATGCATAAATAAATAAATGTTTTTAAAAAGGTATTATCCAATCCAAAATATCAACAGTACTAAGACTGAGAATTCCTGACCTATGTAAGAGAGGGTACACGGAGATGGATATGTGACTGCAAAGGCGGTGTCCTTTATTTGTGAGAATGTGACTCAAATGAACTAAATGTTTTCTGCAATAAAAAAACAATTAACAAAAGACAAAGTCTATGGAGGTAGAGAGTTGAATTTAATTAGGTTCATGAGTTTTCTTTATCAAGCAAATTCAACAAAATAAAAGGTATAAGAGGATTGAGAAACTATGCAAATAAGTGATTATAAGGATTGATAATGGAATTTTACGCATTCCCTTCCTTACTCAGATTAAATTCCGTGGTAGTGGAATAAGGGATAATGAAAATTTGCTATGACATATGGATTGGGTTAGCAGGTTTGATCAGATGAGTTGAAAGAAGTTGATGTGAAGGAAGTAGCATCAGAAAGGAATTTTTAAAATATTTTTATGGAAATAAAGTTGGTTTACCTCACAATTTGTATTTGTATTTTTATTTTTTAAATATTTATTTATTTATGCATACAAGAGCTGGGGTACAGGCCAGAGGTGTGGGGGGTGAGAAGATTGGCCAGAGACAGAGTAGGGAACAGAACAGACAGACTGACTGAAATACACTGCTGAGGAGAGCAGCGGGCGAGACAAGAGAGGTCTGCTGTGCCATGCGGGTAGCTCCCTGGCTGGCTGGGGATCTAACTCATGTTACAGAGGCTGCAAATTTCTTCATAGTGTGGTGCTTAACCACTTACAATACCAGGGAGGCCCTATTTGTATTTTTAAATTACAGGATCACCCCACTTCTGGTGATGTCACCATAGTGCTCCCACCAACAAGACCCATATTACCCTGGGCTCATTCCCAACTCTGTGTTCACGACTCCCTCTACCCCTTCCCCTCTGATTGACTCAGCTCTGTAGTTAACCTTAAAGGGGTAGATTTTGGGCCACCTGAGGAGGGTCCCACATGGCGCACAGACCTCTCCTGCTGCCCGCTGCTCCCCTCAGCAGTGTACTTTGGTCCTTCTGCCTGCTCTGCTCCCCGCTCTGGCTCTGGTGAATTCTCTCACCCTCCCGCGCTTCTGACTGCACCCAGTGCTTTTATAAATAAATAAATAAATCTTTTAAAATAAATAAATAAATAAAGGGGTAGCTTTTGAATTTGGTTTTATCTAACCCTTTGCCTGGTTTCTCTTTATTCCACATATAAGTGACACTATCGATATTTGTTTTTCTCTGATTTATTTCACTATGCAGAATCCCTTCCAGCTCCATCTGTGTTGCTGTAAATGGCACTAGTTTATCATTTTTGATCACAGAATAGTATTCTATTCAGTGATGTCTTCACAGATACTTCTTCAAAAACAATAAAACAAAATAGAACATAAACAATCTTCTTCACAGAGAAAGAGATTATTAAATTAAGATTATGGAAGTGATGGACTCCAGCTGAGATATGGTAGAAGGTGAGTTTGCTCATGGGAAAAGGAATTTCAAGGTCTTATAGGCTAAGATAGGCTAAGATGTTGAAGTTTGATTTTTTTTTTTTTGTATAAATGTTGAAATAGCTAAGAATTCTGATATGGTAATACCAGACAAAGTGTTTATGAATAAGCAGATAAAACTATTGAGAAAAAAGATAGAATGGATCTGGGGTCAACTGATAAAAAATAATATGAGGCACAATGGGTGATATTGTATGATGATGTGAGATGCAAAGCTAGAGGATATTAGGGAAGGGAAATCTGAAGGAAGAAATGGAGATTAAAGATATCTACCTCCTTTTTGCCTAGATGTAAATGGCCGAGCAGAGAAAAACGTTACCTCATGAGAGAGTGCAGGGAATGATTTGCTTTTATTGCATTGCCATTTTTCCTTAAAAGCAGAACAGTGATGGGGATTTTCATGCTCAGGAAAGAGTGGAAAATTGGGAATAAGTGGTGGGTGGGTGACCTGGAAATCTGGGTGGTGTTGTAGCAGATAGATATAAGTGGTAATAAAGCACATAATGCACATGATCCTAGAAAATCCAAAGGGAATAGACATGACTAGACTGTAAACATTGCTATTTAGGCAGGGGTGGGGTTCTGGGCTATTCCTTTATTCCTGATACAGAAAAGAAGTGCTGGGAAAGTGTGGTCATCACTCTCATGCTTTGGTTTTTTTATTGAACCATGTAAAGAGTGAAGGTTTTATTCTCAATATATGTGATTCTTGCTGGTCCCAGTTGACAAACTTAAGAATAGCTAGCAAAACTCTTACTTATTAATACCCTGTGTCAACTCTCTCGTATTGAATAAACAAAGTCCTTACATACTATAAAATAAAGGGCAAACCAACAGGATGAAATTTACTTTGTTTTAAGGTGAAAAGAGCAGTGTATTTCCTCATAGCAGCTAAAGGCTGGAAGCAGCAGGGAAGAGGACCATTAGCTTGTTAGCAAGAGTGGCAGAGAAGGGCCTCCCTGGTGGCACAAGGGGTTAAGACTCAGCACTATGAAGCTGTCTGCAGCCACTGCAGCACAAGTTCCATCCCTGGCCGGGGAGGTGACCCACATGGAACAGCAGCAGACCTCTCCTGACTTGCCCGCTGTGCCCCTCTGCAGTGAATCTCAGTCAATCTGCCTGTTTTGTTCCCCACTCTGTCTCTGATGAATCCTCTCACCCTCACACCTGTGGCCTGTACCCCAGCTCTTGTATGCATACATCAATAAATCTTTTAAAAAAAAAAAAAAAAAAAAAAAAAAAGAGAGAGTGGCAGTGAATGGGAGCAAACGCTAGGGGGACAGCAGGTCAGGAGCTGGCAATACCACAGGCAACTCTGGAGGGAAGTGGGCCTCTTTAAATCCTGATGCTGGAAAGCTGTGGATGCTGGAGAGAATCAAATCTTTAGTTTTTAAAACCAAGGATTGACTGGATCAAAAATCCATGTTCTGCCACCTCCGCTACAAACTGACCTGAGGCAAGTTGTGTAGCTTCTCTGTGCCAAAGATGTGTCACTTACAACACAGGCAGAAGCAGAGAGCTCACCTCCTCCGGGGGTCTTTATGAGAATTAGAAGAGATAGATTTAAGTGCCTATATGACACCTGGGACATACTAAAAATATTATAACTTTTTGTTAATAAAAAAATAAAGCAAATTTCAGAATACTAGTGGGAGATGATGTTTTTCATTCTTTCCTTTCAGTTGACTGCATTATCTCAGAATGAAAAGGTCGTACTTGAGAATTTACCATTGGCAGAAGAAGCACAGTTGAAATTAGGGCAAATAAACTATAGTCTAATAGATTGCAATGTGGGTCCTCAAGTGGCCTGATGTCATTGTTCCTATTATTAACCAAAAAATACATTATGAACTGAAATAATAATTTCTACTATCTGTAGAGTACTGGACAAATATTTTACTTGTATTGCATAATCTATACAGCAAGTATAAGAGGTAGTTACTTTTAGCCATAATTGATAAATGGGAAAGACTGAAAATAAGCAAGAGGCATCAGTGAGAATTCTAAAGTCAATCACTTAATAAGCTAATAATGTGTCAGACTACATTCAGTCTAATTCCAAAATTTAACCTTCACTACTCGGTACATTCTCCATCATATGGCTCAGCCTAAGAACATTGAGTTTTTATAGGTCCATTCTGTTATTGGGCAATATAGCTAGTAGTCCTTTGGTATTTTGTAGACAGAAAACAAAAAGATGGTTATATCATGAATATTTTTACTATAGAAGAAGCAGGCTAGATTTCAAAAGTAACACATGCAAAATTAGGCAAACAAACAAACAAAAAAAGAAATAAAAAGCATCTGTCACACGGGAAGAAGTGATCTTTTGGAAAACAAACTTATTAACAAGATTCTGGGGACCAATTTAATGGTCAAGATTCAGAATTACAGGAGGACTAAGGTGACCCTGATTTCATGGATCACTAATCCATATCAGACAGGTTTAATTAGAGAGCAAAAGTCAACTGATTTTTCCACTTGCCTTTCTACAACATTTTAACTACTTTAAATTGTCCAGATTATAATAAACTGAAGTTTGAGCCAATGTTATATCCATTCACATGTGCCCTCTGTTTATTTCCCAGGGAAGTATGAGTGATCTCCTAAGTTTTTCTTAAGGTGACAGGTCAATATTACACACAAACATTCAAGCCTGTACTTTTTAAAATTCTCAGTGTAATTAGCTACATAGATTATACATTATTAAACTTCATTTTCACTGATACTTTTTTAAGATTAAGGTGTTAAATATCATATTTTAATATAATACTTCAATACCACTAGGTGGCTAACATTTCAAAAGCTATTTAACAACTTTTTATTGACCCAAGGAACACATAACTAAATTAACAAGAATAATC
Organism: Talpa occidentalis; assembly: GCF_014898055.3. NCBI lineage: Eukaryota > Metazoa > Chordata > Mammalia > Eulipotyphla > Talpidae > Talpa > Talpa occidentalis. The sequence continues at coordinate 51,681,730 of NW_023605305.1, forward strand.
TCTAGATACAAGAAGCAAATTGTGTTACCATTTGATCCTCAAAAGAAGTGGTGCAATATCATTAAAAATGCTAATGTTATTCCACTAAAAAATAGAATTTAAAATCCACTATCATTTTCTTTATCTTACTCTTTATTCTACATTTATTAAACATCAAGTATACTATTAAGATTTTTATGACGATTTTACTAACCCTTGACTGGGAAACATAGATGTTTGCTTTTAATCCAGTTTATAATTTATAATTCAGTATTTACACTAAGCCATCAGGTTAAGGCAACTGAAAGACATGCTTTTTAGATTTCTTTATGCAATTATAACCCCAAATACTAATTTTAGCATTGCACCATGCCTTATATTATACCTAGTACTTTTGACTGAAATTCATCTTCTCATAATATTTATCTATGTATATAGTTTGACCAATATTTAGTGGATTGTCATATCTTTCTTTCATTTCAGGTATATAAAAAAACAGTTTGTTGGTCCTGGTCTGAAGACAAAAGTATACGTTATCTTCCATATTTCATAGAGGGCAAGAAGGCAAGTAGGGAACAAAGTATAATTTTAACAAGAACATAAGTTCTTATTTTGGGTTACTCAATCATATATATTATGTTATATGTTAAATGTTGAAGAATAAAAGAAATAGAATGACATTCCCTTTTTTAAAGGAATTTTAATCGTGAAGAAAGAATAATGTAAATTATATGAATAAAAGTTAAAAGTCTATATATGGAAGAATATATTTCTATCTGGATTATTGTGGTTGTCTATTTTTGCCGTAATTCTAATAACAGAAATACTTTTTATATAGCTCTGTGTATATTAATAATGGAAATTGAGAAAACATACATATTTTTGGGGGATGAATGGAAAATATAAATGAACATAGCATGTGGGTTTATATAATTCTATAAAGAGGCATGCCCAAAGTCTATTAAATTGAACTTGCATAATCTAACTATTTAGAATATACTGGAAATTTTTTTAATGAGATTTATGAGAAAAAAAAATCTACTTCCTCTTTTATTACACTCTTGAATTGTTTTCACAGTCCTAAATATCTTGAGATATTTATGACAGTCTTCCCTTGTAAAAAGAAAATTAATATTTGTTTCTCCATTAACATGTTGAAGATTAAATTATAGCTTTGTAATTTATTTCCATTTGTGTTTGAAAAGAAAATTATTTTCAGGTCACCCCACCCATATTGTATTTGAAATCTGTAAGAGCAGAAATCCAGTGAAATGCTTTAACCAATCAAGCTAAATATTCCAGGGGACATTTCTTAATACGCTGCATTGATGAAGCAAGAATATTACATTTATTCAACCATGAAAAATTCTTTGACTGTCATATGCCTCAACTGGTCCATTATGTGTTGATCACAAGAAGAATAAAAAAAATAGAAAATTAAATGTGATTAGTTCTTGATGAGTTGAAATTCCTTTAACAGACATTGAATGAAAAAAAAATCATACTAATAGTTACAATCAAGCTTTCTCACTAAGAGTGGTATTCAATAAATACCTGAAGTATGCTCACATTCTTAAAGAAGTAAGAACAGAAGCATATAGCAGCAGAAAGTGGAATTATTCCTCTGTATCATATGTTCCATTAAAGAGAGTGTGAATTTTTTAACAGGAAAACTCCTAAGTAACCATGCCAATTATACTTCTTTTGAATACTGTCTACAGTCACATACCTAGAATTTGTCAATAAGTTCAGTGTAGAGATGTAGAAAGTGATAAATTATAAGATTTTAAAATTATTTTATAGCTGAAGCTTAACAAAGGATGGTTAAAAAAGCTGAAATAAAAGGGGGAAAACACACAATTCATCTGGGTAAGACATGATTACACTATGCTTAAGCCATTGTCAGAATCTGGGAAAACATGGGGGAATTTTAAAAGGCCTGATAATTACAGTCTCACCTCATTTTGGCAGCCCTATAATATTCATTTTCCTGTTTCTTAGACAGATGCAGAATTCTATAGTGTTGGAATTGAATGTCAAATGAAAAAAATTCTGTCAGTGCTCATATACCATATACAGATTTTTTTTTTACAGATGAATTATTACAACTTCATGTTTTGCTTCTCTGCCTTCACAGTTATTTCACACATACTTTTTGTGAGTAGCTGTAAATGATGAAGCATGGAAATTTCACAGAACTTACTAAGAAGTGTGAAATCAAGTTTGAGATGTTGAACATTGTTAATTTATTTGTATCATTGGTAAAGGTGGGACGACACAATTAGGATAAAGACTTGTGTCAGACAAGGGGAGAGGGAATAGGTAAATATCAAACATTATTGGGACCCACCTATTTCCTCCACTCAAATCTGTGTCACTTGTTTGTAATAAAGCAAACCATAAAAAACGACAACACAACTATATATATTTTTTCAGGGAGTTTACAGTCCAATTAAAATATAATATTCTTAAGCACATTTACAGAGGCAGCAATGTAGAGTACTAGTGCAAGACTTCTCTGAGCACAGAGTAAAATTTTAAGTCATCCATCATTTAGTGCTAGCTAAGTCATTTAAATTTCTCTGTGTGAATCGTTGATACTTCTGCAAAATCATTCTTTCTATGTACTCTGTATGTATGTATGTATATATCTATGACAGGTAAATACTATTGTATTAATATATACTATTTGCATAAGTAAAATAATATATGACATCATATATATTCTCTGGAGATTCAGAGATAGTCTTATTATTTTTCTATTTTTTAAAAAACAGGCTTAAAGTAACACTACAAAATATCAGTCTTTAGATGCACATACTTTATATTTTGTCATCACAGTATCTTTTGTATAAAAATAATATCTCACAGACGACCTAGACTACAATGAATGTATGGTATTAGCTATCTTGCTTACTCTTTTGATTACATTTATTTCCTTAAACATCTCTCCTGATACAATGATGTTTTTTATTTTATTTTATATATGTAATTTAGTGTTAACATTTCTGTAGTTTATATTGAGAGTTGAAGAATGGACAAATTGGCATAATGTTCACTTTGTTTAATTTATTTGGAATACATGCATATATAAATATAAATGTATGTGTGTGTGATGTTGGTTTACAACACCGTACATGATTCTGAGGTATAGGACCATACCCTTCAGGTGTATATTACCACACCCCACCTTTCAACAAGACACCCCAGTCTTCCACCACAGTCCACCTGCTTGCTCCCCACTTTCCTCTCCTTTTTCCTCTCTCCATCATGTATGCTCAATTCTAGTTTTCTATTTGCTTTTCAAAAAGGTGCATTTTTAAAGAAAACGCTTAGTACAGAGCATGAAGATAGAAAAGTAGTAGAAAAATGAAGTGCCTGAAAGCATGTCAAAAGTTAGAATATAAAATAGGAAATCAAGGACTTGTAATAATACAGGGAATTTTATGATGCTGTCACTTAATTCTCCAGCTTCTCTTTATGACAGTTGTTCAGGTTCAGATCCAAATATCAGAAAATCATAGTTTGTTGTCTTTGAGAAAAACATAAAAGTTATCTAGTCTAAAACTTCTCTTCACAAATAAAACAAAGGAAGTATCAATCAAGCCAATGACTTACCCAAAATCACCTAATGAGTTCAAAATATATAATGAACTTATTACATATAATAAAGGGGACTGAAACAAGATTCATATTTTTAAATCTTTTGTATCTGAAAATATAACCTCCTGATTTTTTTTAACACTTATGAAAACAGGTCTGGTGAACTTTATTTTAAATTTTCTTCATATACAGACTATATACTGTAATATTGATATATATGTAAGGTACAAAAAGTCAATAGACATATATTTACTCTTTTTATATTATTTCATGGTAGCATTGGTTTACCACACTTTAGTTATTAAGAGGCATAGGATCACAACTCCTCATATTTATCAACACATCATATTCCCAAAGCACCCTTAGTCTTCCACTCTACTGGGTCCATTGTGCCCCCTCCGCACACTGTTATCCACCTCACTCTTACTATCTTTAGCCTTAATTCCACAGTCAAATTTCTAGGGTTTATTATTGATTTGGTTTTATCTGACCATTTGTTATGTTTCTCTATATTCTACATATGAGTGAAACCATTCGGTATTTGTCTTTCCCCTTCTGATTTCTCTTACCAGTATCACCACCAGTTCCATCCATGTTCTGACAAATGGCAAGAGGTTTTTTTTTTTAATAGCTGAGTAATATTTCATTGCTTATATATACCACTTTTTTAATTACCTTATCTGTCACTGGGCACTTTTGTTGTTTCTATAATATGGCTATTGAAAATAACAAGAGTGCATATAGCTTTCAATTTAGCCTTTTTATTTTTAATAAATATAAAAGTTTTAAAAATAAAATGCATTTTGCATTTTCTATTCTTAATATTTTGAAAAACCTACATACTCTTTTCCATAGGTGCTGGATCAGCCTGCATTCTCACCATCAGTGTATTAATTCCTCTTTCTCCACATACTTGACAAAAGTTGCTATTTCTGGTTCTTTTTGATGTGGTATCTCATTGTGGTTTTGAATTGTATTTCCCTGATGATAATTGATGATGAACATTTTCTCATGTACCTTTTGACTATCATTTATGTTCATTGGAGAAATGCCTACTTAGCTCTTCTGATCACTGGTTTTTATTAGGTTGTTTTCTTACTGAGTTGTATGAGCTCTTATATATCTTGGATATTAACCCTCTGTCAGATGTATGATATGCAAACATTTTCTCCCATTGAGTAGGGTGTCTTTTTGCTTTAATGATTGCTTCTTTTGCTATGAAGATTTTTTTACTGATATAGCCTCATTTGTTTATAATTGCTCTTGTTTCTCTTACCATTGGAGATGAATCCACAAAGAATCACTGAAGCCACTGTGATAGAGTGCTTCCTATATATTTTTCAACATATTTTATGAGTTTGGGTCTTACATCCATGTTTTTTTAATTCATGTGTAAGTTCATTTGTGTGTAAGGTGTAAAATGGGGACTTAGTTTCATTTTTTGCATGTGGCTATACAATTTTCTCAACACCATTTGTTAATGTGACTCTCCATTCTCTAATGATTACTCTTGACTCCTTTGTTGTAGCTCAATTGTTCATAGATACGTAGGTTTATTTTAGGGATCTCAATTCTATTCCACAGTTTCTGTATCTATTTTTGTTCCAGTGCCATACTGTTTTGATTACTACAACTTTGTACTACAGTTTGAAGTCTTGGTATATGATATAGCAACTATTTCTCTTGTTAGGCAGTATTATTTTGGCTATTTGGGGTCTTTTATGGTTCATATGAATTTCAGAAATGCTTATTCTATTTCTTTGAACAATACCATTGGAGCATTTATAGTGTTTAAACTGAGTCTGTATAATGCTTTGGGTAAGATAGCCATTTTAACAATGTTATTTTTTTGAATTCATGAGCAAGGAATATCTTTCCTTTTTTTTAAAGATTTATTTATTTTTATACAAGAACTGGGGCACAGGCCAGAGGCACGCAGGGTGAGAGGATTCACCTGAGACAGAGCAGGGAGCAGAACAGGCAGATGGACAGAAACACACTGCTGAGAGGAGCAGTGGGAGAGGCAGGAGAGGTCTGCTGTGCCATGTGGGAATCTCCCTGGCTGGCTGGGAATCTCCCTGACTGGCTGGGAATTTATCATGATGATAATTGTCCTTTCCTCCTTTTTTTGTTTACAGTTGAACTGAATTATACACTACTGTAATTTTACCAAGTGTAGTGGAAAAGATGTTTCCTTTTATAACAGCATCTTTGACTATATAGAAAGTGCGGGTTCAATGTGAAAGAGCTTAATAAAAATAAACATCACAATAACTTATTTTGCCTATGAAATGTGATTTAAAAACTGACAATTGTCAAAGGCCATCAATCTAACATACTTTTGCAGATGTTTCAAACTACAACTTCAAAAATGCAGATATCCTTGTAAGTGGTAGTTTATTTTTACTGAGGTCTGCTCATATACTATTCCCATTCACACTAGTCTCTGGAAGACAGTAATGATCAATTAATCACCAGATTCAGAGATTTACCTAGTGTCATACTCTTTTACCTGTCAGCACAATGTCTTTGACATCATGCACTATAAAATGCTATCATTCATTTTTAATTTTTGTCTGGAATCATTTTTAAGCATTCTTTCAACTTAACTCAGCAGCATTACTCTGTACTGGTTTCTTCCTGCCTACTTAAACACTCATGGTTTTCTCTACCTTATGAAAATGTATTTTTCTGAATGTTATTCTTTATCTCTTCTTTTATTGCCTCAGCTAACACAAACACACTCTCGTCTCTATATATTTATTCTGAAGATATAAATAAATAAATATATATATATACATGTATATGGTTCCATATAATACCATATTTTGAGCCATAACCCAGGGTTCTTGGTTTTCTGTTAAAGACTGAAAAGTCACATTGGGAATAGGAAAAAAAAAATCTTAAGTTGTATATCATCAAATGTATTTACCATGATTTTATGTGGTTTATAAATAAACTGAAGCTTTGAATTTCTAAATTTTGTTTGACATGAATAAGAAGATAATAGTCAATTATGAATTGGAATAAAAAACTTGTAGTCTGAGAAGGAAATTCTATCAGGAGAATGTTGGAAAGCAATTGCTTATAGGAAAAAAATTGCTTGACTGATTAGCTTGACCTTTTTCCCCACTGAGTTCTTTGAATATATGTCTTTTTTCCCACTGAATGTATTATAACTTTTAGTATTATCTTTGATAACCTACAAATTCCAATCATATGTAAACATGTTTTGATATTTAATTTTATTGTGAGCTATAAAAAAGATGAAATTTTGATATTTGTGACAATATAGATACAACTGGAAGACATTATATTCAGCAAAATAACTCAGGAGAAATGCGAATACCACATGATTTAATTGATATGTGGAATACAGAGATATAAAAAAGGAACAAGAACAAAACAAGAACAAAACAAATCCTAGAAATCTGACTCCAAAACTAAGGATGCCAGAGGAGGTAGCTGGGGTGTGGGGAGCACAGTGGACTACAGTGCATCATCATGGGTACTCTGGTAACTCTAGTAAGTTGGTGTGGTGTGGTAACATACATCTAAAGTGTATATTATACCCTAATCATATACAGTTTGTAAACCAATGTTACATCAATAAAAGTGATATGATTAAAAATAAATAAAATTTAAAATAACAAATGTTTATAAATTGTTTGATTAAATTCTTACCACTGGGCATCTACTTTAAAATCAGGTTTGACAGGATCATGGTGAAAAAAAAAATTAAAACACATGTTTGCTGGTCAAAAATAGAGAGGGCACAGCAAAAGAGATTCTTATTGAAATGGAATGAAAGTCTGGATATCTGTTATGAGGCTGAACAAGAGAAAAATAAGATGGTAAATGGGGACAGAAGTCAGTTGACTTATTTTTATGCATCTTACAGAAAAAAGGCTTATAGCTTATTAAAAAGGCATGTTATGTGTGATGATGATGACAGACAGACACACAGATACATATACACATACACTCACTCAACTTATAATGACAAAATATTTCAAGTTCAGTACAGTAAAGTGTGTATTCAGAGCCAAGATTCCTTCCTTAAGGCTGAATTCTTTTTATTAGCCCAGTGATCACTAAATTCTATCCATGGCTGAGCATGGCAGGCCCTCAGGACTGTCACAACAGTCAGTCAAAATCACTACCCTAAGCAGGAAGACAGGAGTGATCACATGCATCAAGCACTTTCATTCCAGATAGAAAAAGACAGTTAGGTGTGTAGATGACCAGAACACGAATCACTGGCAAGAGCAACTTGGTAACAGAGAAAATAAATAAAATAAGTTATCTAAGCTGCTGAGTGGAATACCAGGTTAAAGAGTCACCATCCCAATGACAGAATAGTGGGGGAGAGATGGAACTCAAGGTACCTAGCAGGGACCTTTTTCAACTGGTGTGTAAATAAAGGTGCTAAAATAGCCCCTGATGAATCCAATTGCTTCTTTTCTGACTCAGTACCACAGTTACAACTCTCTCTGAATTGGTAAGACAGAATCTATTAGAGTTTCAAGTATTTCCGTGAAAGAAAGAAATAAAAAGAATAATTAAGTTGTTACTTGATAAATGAAAGGAAAGATTTCAAGTGGCATCAGATTGCAGAATGTCTCCCAAGAGCTATTTACTTTTGCTGCAAGTTCAAATATATATGTACACAGTAAGGAGACCCACTATCATGGAGGCCCACTATCATAGAGGCCTAAAGTAATAGTGAGTATAACAGATATTCAAATGTAATGGAAATAAATTAAGATAGATATTAAATTTTGGATTTCTTATAGCTCATCCCTCATAGAAACTTGACATTATTGTCTCAAAGCAACTCTAAAATAGGCATCCTTTTATTTTCTGTTGTATATAAGATGATGCTGTATATTTCTAGTCCCAAATATCCTAATATTCAAATTTCCAATTCCCTTATTACACGTCTGCTTATGTTTGTCAGAATTTTTGCTGAGGGCTAATTAAACAAGCATACAATTTTTTATAGGTTTCTTATATTACATAAAACCACATAACGGGAAATAAATGATGTGTGGTATGATGTCCTCCGTCTCTAACTGTGACTTATTTTGTGTTATTATAAATCTTAGAGTATCTAAGGATGAGATGTTATCTGGACAAGATAATATCAAGAACAACTTCCCCTAACTTGTATGTTATATGGTGATAGCAGTAAGTGGTACTGAAAATGATTAGAGAACACACTGTGGTATCATTGAGGTTCAGTTTCTGTATTTGTTAGGTCAGGTCACTGCCTGACTTTCATGGCTGGTGAATGTCAAGTGGTCAATAAAACCTTCTAAGTTTCTGGGAATCATATTATTCTCTGTGTTCCAGAAAATTACTTTAGGAACTTAAGGGGTCAGGTAAAAGAGAATCATAAATCTTGTCTTGATCACTAGTATCTTTACACAAATATGTGAAACTTAGAGACAAAATCAGTGACTACTTACCCATCTAGTATACACCCACCTGAGCCATTCAGCATCTCTTTCCTGTTGTATGTCAGTCAATAGGCAGGTTGATGCCTCAAAATAACTTAGCAATTGTGATAAATTAGGTTTCCTAGATACGGGACCTAGTCTGGGCTCCTGTAACATTGCTATAACTGCATCTAACAAAGAAGTGAAACAGATTTCTTCTTAACATTTCTTTTCATTCAAAAATATTTTTCATATATTGTCATTGACAAGTGAAGGCATTGCTTTTGTAAAATGCAATCTAGTCCAGAGCATTTTAATAGTTTGTATGCTTCAAGTATACTTTATACTAGTAGGAGTCTACTCTTCCTGCTCAAGTAGGAAGTTAATTTGTGGAGGTAGTCTCATGCATCCTAAAGGGATTTTTATCTTTTGTATCCCTTCTATCACAAAGAAAATTAAGCTTTGAGGAAATATTATTTGTCCATTTATATAAATATATCTATCCATGTGCTCCTGTATCACCCCCGCCACACACACACACACACACACACAAAGGGGCAACTTGTGCATTGGAAGATGGCTAAACTCTATATACTCTGTTCATATAAATGTGTTCTATTACACAATTGTATTTTTAACTGGACAGTTATGCAAAAGGCAATTGCAGACTAAAGAAATTCTACTTGTTTTAACTCAGGACCCAAAAAGAGCTATACTAGCAGCCAACTTAAAGAAAAAAAAAATCAGTATAAGCATTTTCAGCCCATTACAAACAGAAACAGCTGCATTACCAACTCCTCAGAGATAGAGCTGATAATGAAAATGTTACAGACCTTTAAGTGGAGCATCTCTGCCAGACAAGGTTATAATAGTGAACTTACATTAGGGGAGAAAGCATTCAGTATTTATGATTTGCAATTTTAACTTGTGTTTAAAGTGGTACAGGAGGATTCATGGGGGATTTAATGTTCTAGGAAATCTATTTGGTCAGTACTGTAAGATTTTATGACCTTTCATTAAGACTTGAAAGTTTAACTGTACAGATTCTGCATTGAATGCAAATCATACTATTTTGTGCCGCCTGTCCTCTGAACATCTCTAATGCCACCGATGAAAGAGGTAGTTACGAAAGTCTTATATTTTAAAGAGGCTGGCTTCAGAGGCTATAAATACAATATTCATCAAAGGGCTTTAGAGGACAAAGCTTTAAATGAAAAACCCAACGAATTGTTTATTCTTTTAAAATTTATACTCTGTAGAAACCAAGAGAATCACACTTAAAAAAAAAAAAGTCTGCTATGGAGTGTAACATCAAGTCTTTCTGCAGTGAGATATACTTAAAATTTTAGGGAAAAAAGGTTAAATTGACCCAAATTCAAACATGAGCTTACTTTACAACCATGCTCTTAATATGCATGACAAAGTTTATGGGAACTATCAGCACCATTTAAATAACATTTAGTTTCAAATAAATCTCCCTGAATAAATCAAGTAATCAAGGAGCTTTCACAAGGGTTTTGTATTTAATTCTAATAATAATCCTGTATTTTGTGTATCATTAAATCATTGTGCAGATGGAAAACTGAAGTCCAAATTTGAAATAATTTGACCAACACCTCAATCTTCATGTGGACTACAAGAGTAGAGTTTTTTTCCCCTATAATATTATGCTGTCTTTTTAAAGCAGATATGCCCCAAAATGGTTTTCTTGGTATTTGAAGACACTGTTCTAATATTATTCAAATATTTTCCTTGATTTTAGAGAGACCTGAATAGGCCTTGCAAACCAAAACACCCAAGTATGTTGACTGTGTGCATGAAACTGAGTCAGTATAAGTGATTATATTTGGGGAAAGGAAAGTATCGGAAGAGTTTCTGGGGTTGTTGAAACATTTTGTTTCTGAATTTAGGTGTGTTTTCCACAAGAGTGTTAGTGAACATGGAGCTGTGACAGCGGCGTTAAATGGTCTCGCTTGCATTGGCATATATCTGGCTTCTGTGACCTGGCATTTTATCTTGAATTTCAATTTCTTCATGGTTATGATTTTTCACCTTGTATACCTAGTAACTGGAATTTTTTATTTAGAATATCAGTAACCAAAAATAGCTCCAGTTCATATTCCTGATTTATGCTTCTTGAACTATGTTGAGTAAGAAGATACATAATAGAAGTCAGATAAGAATTTAAATATTATTTTACCAAAACTAATACAATGTTACATGTCAATTTTAACTCAGTGAAACTGGAAAAATTGTGTTTCACCTAATATATTGTCAGTAGAATTGGAATTGGGAAATCAGTATAGACCATAAACAAAACAAAATGTCTACTCCTTTCCTAGCTACTTTTGCAATTTCCATACAAAAGAGGCTTTCATTCCCATGGATGAGGAAAGTGGATCTGCAGAATCTTTTGGATAGAGTACTCACTGTCAGTCCTTATCAAGTCTGAATAAAATATTATAAAAAGGAAATAGCTTTTTAGAATTGTCTTGAGAGGCAGACGCTGGCAGGGTTCAGCTGTAACTATATATCCCACACTAGGGTAAGGAGCTCAAGGTCCATCTATTGGCAAATGTGGCAGGCAAGTCATGCAAGATTGAGTCAATTTTTGAGCTGAATTTATACTATTTTTAGTAAAAGTGTTAGCAATTTGATAACTCACCATTTTTTTTTCTCTCTGGCAAAGATTGTATAAGAGAATAAAAAGATTTACTGAGTAAAGTAGACTAGCCATCCCTCAAAAGAAATATAAGAAATAATGTAGTAACTGTCACTCTTGTCCTAAAATCTTGTTTGATATTTGCCAATTACTATATGATTGGAGCTTTCTCGTCATTCTGCAGGGATTTCTATGTTCTATATTTTTTTAGCTAGTAAATGTCAGATGAATTAGTACTTAATTGTATATTCTTATCATTGATCCTATTGTATTGCCAAATACCTATTTAGCTATGGGTACACTATCAATGAGCATTACATGAAAGTTAATTCTCTGTGTTGGAAGGATAGTCCAACCCACTGCACAACTTTATTTTTTGTTTTTATATTACAGAATTTATTAGTATATTGTGTTCCCCAAAGTATACTAATGTACTTTACCTCATTCATCAGCATTTAGAAATTAGCATTTAGAAATGATAAGGACATCCCTATCACCACAGAGTACAGGGTAAGTTTGTTGGAATCCCAAATCCTTGTTTCTGAGCAAAATAATACATGACCATTGGAGCCTACAGATATGATTTAAATAAATTTTTGGAAATAAAATCTATATGGAATGACTTTCAAATATTCCCTCTGATAAATTTTAACATAAAACACTGTGCCTCTCAATTGCTCATCACATATAGCCATCAGTGTTATTTGTGCTCCCGGAAGATAGAAAAGAAAACCAGATTTACACTGGAAGAACATACAAGTTAGAGGTGAAAGAAGTGAAATAAAATCACAATACATGCAAATGTGACTGTCTGAAAGACTCTTACAGGGCACTAGAAATCTAGCAGGGTAGGCACTTAAAACTTTCTAGGGAAATCAAGAAAATTTTAGAAGATTTTATTACAAAGGAAGAAGTAATATGTTACCTCTTACAGGTTAGAAGAAGGTAAGACAGGTAGGAGAATACTAGATAGCATTGTCATTTATATGCTTATATCCAAGTCCATCATACATACATACATTCATTTAATGAATATTTATTCAGTGCCCATAATGTGCCAGAACTATGGGTTCTGAGAATACATTTAGCCCTGACAATGTACATTATACCTGCCCTCATGGCGCTTATCTTATCAACCTAGCAGTGGAGACAGAAAATAAATAAGCAAGCTGTTAAATGCAAAATATCATTTCAGATAATTGCAGTGTAATCATAAATCCAAATTAGTGAGTAGAGTGAAGCAAAAGATAGGGAGAGAGGTGACTTCAGGCAACCCTGAAGAGAAATCAATGAGAAAAAAGGAAGCAACAATGTTCACTAGGGTTTAGTTTAAGTGGGGGGGTGCAGAATCTCTTATGCTTATAGAGACACATTATTAAAAAGGATCAGGTGTGTGTGAGTGTCTGCGTGTGTGTGTGTGTGTACTTGTATGTTTTGTTTGCTTATGTTTAAATGACAGGTTTATCAGGAATCAGAAAGGATAAAAGAGAGATAGCAGAATAGTCACAGGCAGGCAGGAGGAGAGCTGCTGTGTGTTTGTTTCTATGTGTGTTGTGACTGAGAGAATAAAGTTTTGTCTTGGACGTGGTAAGTTTTAGATGCCAGTTTGTGATGTCCAGCAGATAGTTCCATATATCAGTCTGCTTTCCAGGGGGAAAGTCACAGTAGGGGGTGTCAATTTGTAGTAATCAATGTAAAAATGATATCAAATCCATGGGATTTGATACATGTGTGCAGGTAGAACTTGGAATAGGAACAGGACTAAGCACTGTGATTCTCCAGGTCTGCAATGCTGATTATCCATCCTGGAAAAGGCCTTGAACGTGGATAATATGGTAAGTAAGAATTTGAAGATGTCACTCTCTTAAAGTAAAATTGAAGAAAGTGTCTGAAGCAAAAGGAGTGATAAACAGTGAAAATGCTGCAGAGAGGTTAACTAATAAAAGAAATTATTAACTCCAGGTTTAATCAAGATGGAATTGGTAAATCTGACAAAAGTGATTTAGGGACATTTGAGTGGAGTAGGCTGAGAAAACAAAGGAAAACAAGGAAGTTGAACCAGAGAGTTTTGACAAGTTAAAAAATAATAATGGGTGTTGGGGGCAGAGGGAGATTACTAGAGGGGGACAGTGTAAACCTGGATTAGTTAAAGCACCTTAAAAAGTAGGATAGTAATAAGATTCTGTGTGCCTAGGTCACTCAAAAATCTTTATCACAGTCAATGAGAAAGGTGAAGTGAGAGGGTTGAGGTAAAAAGGGAAAACAAAATAAAAACAATAAGCCAAAAAAAATGAGGTACAGAGTCATAGTCAGTTATGACCAGAGGCAAAGTTAAAAGTTTCAGTATATAAAAATAAATGTTTGTAACCAGGAAGAAAGTTGAAAGTCAGGGAGGGTGGATTTCTCCAAGTCACTATCTGTACCTGCCATACAGTAGGATAAAGGACTTTTTTTCTTTTTTTTTTAATGAGTGAATGCTGAAATGTATATGTTCTGGGCTTTGGAGACAGATTCTTCAGTAATTTGGGGAAGGTAAAGCAGGATTCCAAGTATTGGGATTCAAGTGGGACTTGCACATGAAACAGAAACAGTATATTGAATACAAGTTGTCAATTTTCTGCATATCTAAAACATGCTGTACAAATCTCCTTCTAAAGGCAAATTAGTGGAGTTCTGTGGCTTTCTTTTCTTTTCTTTTTGGAGTGGGATCCTTTGTCCAAATGAAAAAGAAATCTTATGGAAAGCTATTGAAAATGTAAAAGAGGTGAAAATTGAATTGTTCTGTTGTACATAGGGAGCAACCTGGAGAATTAATGGTATGTAAGAATTGTAAAAGAGAATTAATGGTATGTAAGAATAAGTCTAAGAAAGGCAGCATCTTAACTTTAAATCATCTTAGTCCCTAATATTGGATTGTGGTATCCTGATTCCAGATACCTACAAACAACAAATACATATCCTCTTTGGAGAGAGATATTATCCTTGACAGCACTTATTTTCCTTCAATTACAATTTTGCATTTTTAATGTCTAGAAAATAAGCAAACAAACAACAAAAAGTCAGTCACATGAAGAGTAAAGAAAATATAAATGAATAATTAAACAAATTCAGCAGAAACAGAAATGAAAGGGTCGTTTGTTCCCCAATACCTCTAAAACAGATAACCTTTATATATATATACTTCGCCTTTTCAATTTTTCTCAGTGGATCTTGGGTATCCTGATATTCAAAGAAAAAGACTCTAATTCATAATTTATTATCCAAAGATGGAAAAAAAAATAAACCCCACTAATTTGCAGGGATATTTGTATCCTTATATTCATTGCAGTATTATTTACAATAACTCAGGTATGGTAAGGACTGAAGTGTCCAAAGACAGATGAATTTGTATAAAGAAGATGTGGTACAAACACACAATGGAAGCCTATTTGTGTGTGTGTGTGTGTGTGTGTGTCTGTATTTAAAATTAAGATAAAATCTTGCCTTTGCCTTTTGCAGTACCTTGAATGGAATTGGAGGAAAATATGCTAAATGAAATAAGTCCAAAGGAGAAAGACAAATGCTGGATGGCTTCACTCATAGGTGTAATAAAAACAAAACAAAACAAAGGAAAAAGAAAATTAAACCAACAAAGGAACAAACAAAATTATACCAACTGGTATATTCTAGAAGCTTCTAATGTCTTCTTATAAAATGGAACATCCATCATCATTTAGTTATGGCTGACTCCTTTCAAAAAAGATTGATGGACTTTCCAAGCCACCTGAGGACATTGTTTTTGTTTTTACTATATATTTTTTTTTATTTATAATGTGTGTATTTTCAGAGAAGCTATCAAGATCAAAACATTAGTTTTTTCAATATCAAACTATCTAATTTTTATTCTGTACAGTTGGAACTCAATTGTTATGTTATATCACCTTCTAAATATTCATTTAAATAAGATTTCCATGGCAAGACAAAGAATAAAAATACTTTGTACTAAAAAAGGACAATTTGTGCTTTTATACAATAGGATACATTTATTCTAATTTCTTTAAAGTTCTTCAATTGATATTAAACTAATTTTAACCTAAATTGAGAACTTTTGACAAGCTGTATATCATTGAGTTAGTGAATGGTATGAAAATAATGATGGCAATTTTCAATAATGACAGTTTTAGAATTATTCATACTTTATTAAAAATTACCATGTTTCTAATCGCTTACCACATAACTACCCCCAACAGAATGTCCTATATTACATTTGTATTGCTTACTAGACAAATTTTACATATTTCCTCTAAAATTATTTCCATTTTGAGACATGTTAATAAATAATACCTGCTTGAAAAATTGGTGTCACACTTATCAAAAAATATTGACTACAATGAAATGTAAGTAACATTAAGAACATTGTTTTTACCTCATAAAGTGAAAATCCTGGAATTTTTTAAAAGTTTTTATATCTTTATACATTACCTAAAATATCACATATATACAGGACTGTGAAAAGAAGAAAATTACTCTAGAAGGAACCAACCCAATGAAAAAATACAGTCTTGCAAATTTTTTCTAAACTACAGCTAAGGTTGTATATGCTGAGAAATTTGATTTACAGTATTTTAAAAATGGGAAATATTTTCCTCTCAGAAATAGGATCTTCTTTATGATGAATTTCCAAGTGACAGAGACATTTTACAACATAACTTCACTAAAAGGTAGTAAGGCAAAGTAGATAGTAGAGGGATATGGATCTTCAAATAAGATACTACTGGCAAACTACCAGAGTATTAACATCTGAAATCAATGTGGCAGCTTGTATTAGTGCACAGAAGAACTAAAAAAACTAAAATGTATGACAAGTCTATTGACTTCAAATTGGAAACATGCTGTTGATGTTATTGTTTTTAATGAGTTTTAGACATTTCATGACCATGTAGACATATCATTACTCTAAGATTAATAAGGTACATACAGATGGGACAAAGCATAAGCACAACATTTTCCAATTATTTTACGGAATTTTGAGTTACTAATTTGCACTAATAATATGGTCTATTAGAAGTTATTACTAGTAAAATTAGTAGGGAGTAATTCAACCAAAAAAGTTTGGGAAGTGTTGATAAAGGGATTTCTTTACAACAGAATTTCTAAAGATCATAAAACGCTAATCTATAAACTGAATATCCAAGGAATATAATATTTCACTTCCCTCAAGTGCTTATTCTTTCCTCCCATTAATTGAATTCCTTAAAAATGTCAATTAGCAAGACCTGTTTGGAAAGTATTGGAAAGAACTAGGTCTACTTCTTCAGTATCAGAAGCCATGATTGGTGTTTGTATGGAAGGAGGCTTGAATTCTATGTTTATAGGAAAGAGGGTACTTATTTTTCTTTTGTATATTTGTTGACAGTAAAACTTGGACTGTCTGTAAAATATCCTGGTAGCATTGACTGAGCATTTTTATTTTCCTAAGAAGGTAAATTCATTCTGAGACATTAAATTTAATTCTGTTGGGAATCTTTTGAAATAGATTTGACAAGTCAGTTCATAGGAAGCTGTTTTCCTTTTTGCAGATTTGAGATTATTTACCTTGTGTTAATATTTTTTCCCCTAGTGATTATGAATAGATTTAGAGACTTTTCTAGAAACATATCTTGGGGAGCTATGGTGAGAGGTTGAAATATATGAGAGGAGAGGAAAGAAAGTATGGCCTTAGCATATAATGGTAAGAAAAACTGTAGCTCATTCAAACAAGTACACACATGCACAGACATATATACTATAGAAGGGAAGGGAAGTAAGATTTCCTGTTCAATAACATCACTATCTTTCAATTTTCAAATAACCCTTCAATAGATGTTACTTATTTTTTTTTAAATTTTGGTCATTTTTCCATATATTTAGTTTCCATATACTTAACAAATATGTTTCAGGAACGTGCTAGTAGACACTTTGCTCAGTGTCAAATATAATGGAGAACTATTAAGCATATGGTTTTTGGGGGGAGTCAAACATAAAGCAAATAACTAAATAATAAGTACATGTTTGAAAAA
This sequence comes from Talpa occidentalis, assembly GCF_014898055.3. Lineage (NCBI taxonomy): Eukaryota > Metazoa > Chordata > Mammalia > Eulipotyphla > Talpidae > Talpa > Talpa occidentalis. Next base: position 51,699,453 of record NW_023605305.1, read on the forward strand.
TAACAGTATACCCTGAGGTAGAATAATAGGCTGTGTCCAGTTTAGGCTCAGGACTCAGAAATGAAATTTGAGCTGACATTTGAAGGATAAGTAGGAATTTTATGCCTAAAGAAGAGAAGAACATGAATTTTCCAGCCAGAGAGACTAGCATGTGGAGAAATATCTGCTTGAAAAATTTGTTCTAGAAAACCAGAAATAATGTTTAGTTATATATTGATAATCATACAATGTGAAGAATTTAAAACGAAGTCACACCCTTTAGTTAATACTAAGCATGATGAGGATTTAGTGTACTTACTATTTGCAACTTATTTTAAAATCCATCAAAGTAAAAGGCAGGATCAAATAATGAATAGAGGAGGGAATAGAAGAATACATATGTTACAAAACAACTACTAAATATTAATTGAAAAATACAGACAGTGGTGCATAGTAAAATTCTATTTTTTCCTACATGATTGAAAATTGTCTAAGATGCTGATAAAAAAAAACTTGTATTAATACATGTGGTTGAGGGAATTTAAGGCAAGAATGTGTTAGGTTAGAACTTACTAGATGATCTCCAAGGGATTTTTAATATCTCATTATTCTATGAATAGAAATATAAAGAATTTTTTAGTCTTATTTAAAAATATAGTTATCTCCATCAATGCAGCAACCGAACTACTGGACACAGAGCTTTTAAGTTTGAAAGAATATATAAATTGGCAATGCACATTCCATTTTCTCAGGAACTTATGAATTAGTCATTTCAGCTACCCATTAGTCCCAGAGCCGTTTAAGAATTGTTCCGTGATTATATTCAATAGTTGGGGGAGAAAAATCAGTGAAATTGAAGAATTTTGTTCAATCTAGATAATTTTACTCTAGTTCATTTTAAAAGAAATAATTCAGACAATAAAATATTTCTACATTCCCTTGCTAAGTGTGGTTTCCAAGGCAGTCAGTGCAATTTTAAAGAAGTGAAAAATGGGGATAGTGTTTTTATTATTTTTACTTTTAGTTGCTGGGCTAGCAACATTACCTTCATTATTGCATTTAATTTGCAAATAATTGAATAAAATTAATATCATTATTTCTCCTGTCTAACTTGTATTTTAAACCCAGATTGACTTTTTTTTTATTTAAGATTTATTTTATATTTTGTATTTTATACAAGCACTGGGTACAGTCAGAAGCATGGGAGGGTGAAAAAATTCACCAGAGCCAGAGCAGGGAGCAGAACAGACAGACCGACGAAGTACACTGCTGAGGGGAGCAGCGGGCAGCAGGAGAGGTCTGCCCGTCATGTGGGACCCTCAGCCAGCGGCCGGGGATCGAACTGGCGCTGCAGAGGCTGCGGGCAGCTTTACAACCCAGCACTCAACCGCTGCGCCACCAGGGAGGCCCTGGCTTTTTTTTTTTTTTAAGATTTATTTATTTATTTATACAAGAACTGGGGTACAGGCATGAGAGGATTCACCAGAGACAGAGCAGGAAACAGAACAGGCAGATTGACGAAATGCACTGCTGAGGGAAGCAGCAGGCGAGAAAGGAGAGGTCTGCCGCTCAGTGTGGTACCCTCGCTGGCCAGCGGGGATCGAACCAGCGCTGCAGAGACTGCGGACAGCTTCACATTTCTGCGCTCAACTGCCTGCGCCACCAGGAGAGGCAAAAACCAGGTTGGCTTTTATGGTTTCTTAAAAATGAAGACAGAGAGGGTTCTAGGAGTTATACAATATTCATCCGTGGAGATCTCTGACAATCATATAGCCAGGCACCTTGAATGTGGAACATTCTTCTCATGCCATTTTGTATATGCAGTGAATATGTGGGGTGTGCTTAAAAAATATTACTCATTCTAAGATACACAGCTGAAACCTATGTTGTTATAATGCACTGCTATTTTGAAGATATAATGTATACAAAGTTCATGGCATATTAACTTACTTATTAGTTTTGCAAATACCTGATTCCCTAAATGTGTTAATCATTGTGCTAATTTCTGAGGATACAAAAATGGAGAAAACATTGTCCCTCTATGAAAAGAGTAAATAGTTTTGTGTGAAGACAGATAAGAAGATGTTTATTATTCTAATAGGTCATACACTAAAAAAAAAAAAAAAACAAAAACCACAGGCTGAATACATGCACATACGAAATGAGGAGACATAGATTGTCGAGGCTACTGTTTTACCAGCTTAGACTATCTTCAATCAACCATTCTTTAGAAAGATTACTTCATTTAATCTTTCAGAAGATTACTCCATGCTTCATTTAAAAAATGGTCTGCACTCTATTCCCTGTGGTTTTGGTTGGCCTGTCAATCATTGTACACCACCACCCTTTGCTCCATAGATGGAGCCACATGACATAAGCCTCACGGATCAGGAGGTCATTCCTACACATACAGCTTAGACAAATAGTTCAAAACAGAAAAAGGAAATCTGAAAGTTTTAATGGGGAAATAGTCTAACTGAATCATATTTGGTGCTGAATTCTGAAGGTTAAATTAATTCTGAAAGGAAGAGAGGACATCAAGAGGAGTGATTTAGGAAAAGAAAAAAATTCTACTGCAGTTGGTATTTGCCATCTAACAAGCCACCTCAAAATTTAGTAACTTAATAAAATGAACATCTAGCTATAATTCTGTAGTGAACAATTTTTTGCTGGGTTAAACTGAGAAGTTCTGGTTTCAGCTTGTCTCAGCTGATATTTGCTAGTTTTACTCATACATCTATGGTAGCTGTAGACTGGCTTGGGTTGACTGGTGTATGATGCCCTCCTCAGAGAGAATTGGAGCAAATGGGGCTAGGAAGATGTGCTCACTTATAACCCAGAAGGCTAGTTCATAATTATGCACATGATGATAGCAGAGTTCTAAGAGCAAGAACAGAACACAAAATCTTATAGCACAGATTCAGAATTCATAGACAAAATATTCCTTTTGTTGCATTCTACTGACCAAAGCAAATCAGAAGATCAAACCAGATTCAAGGAAAGAGGAAATAGACTATGACTCGTAATGAGCAGAGCTAAAAGGATTTGTGCTCACATTGCAATCTTTTATACTCATAGTATAGAAAGGGAAAAGTGATCAGAGATGAAACTGGTAGTTATATGCAGGTGTTGGTTTGCCTTTAAGAAAGTATGACTTTATGGTAAAGAACAAATCATAATTTAAAAAATTCAGGTTAAATATGAGGCTTAGCTAAACCCAGGATGGGACAAAGAGATTAATAAAATACTAAGTATGACTTCACTAAATTATAAATATTATTATTTTGGTTTTCTGAACTTATGGCCAGATGATCATTATATATTAAAATTTGCTGTTTAATTCAGGTGCTGATGATGAAGTTTTTCACATGTATTTGACAGGGAAACTGTCTATATTAGGTGTCAGAAATGCTAGAGTTGGTAATAAATTATAGAGATGTATGACAATAATCAAAACTGAACTATAAAGCTATCATCCTGGTGGGAGGCCTAAGATACAAGTCTAATAGAAGGTGCTTAAACATCACTGATAGAATATTGAAAAAACTGTATACAAGGACAACCATATATAGTTGTAAGATCTGTAATGTGGGATATCTTTATTATACTATATTCTCATGTTACAACAAACACTCTAGAACTACCTTTCTGAAGATAAATATAGTCCATTTTATTAAGTTTATTTGAACTTAATTATTCAGCCCAAGATGAGTCAGCTTGAACTAGCCTAATAATATACCATAGACTGAGTGGCTTGAACATGAGAAATTTATGTTTTTACAGTTTTGGACACTAGAAGCTCAAGATCATAGTGCCAACATGCTACATAGTTGGTTTCTGGTGAGAGCTGTCTTATTGGCTTGCAGATGGCTATCTTCTCACTGTGTGTGTGTGTGTGTGTGTGTGTGTGTGTGTGTGTGTGTGAGAGAGAGAGAGAGAGAGAGAGAGAGAGAGAGAGAGAGAGAGAGAGGAGAGAGAGAGAGAGAGGGAGAGAGAGAGAGACTGTTAGATCAGGTCCCCATCCTAACAGCTTTATCTAAACTTTATTACTTCCTTAGAAGTCCTATCTCTTACTATATTGACATTGAGGGTTAGAATTTAAATATGAATTGTGGAGAAGGCATTTCAGTCCACTGCAAGTCTGGAAGAAAAAAAAAAATCATATGTGCAAGAAGAAATTCTCCTCCACTAGTCCTTCTTTGCTCTTTCTTATACCAATAGACTTATATAGATATAGGTTGGACAGAGCCTCCCTGGTGGCACAAGGGGCTAAGCAGAGCACTGGAAGCTGTCTGCAGTCTCTCCAGCACGAGTTCAATCCCTGGCCATCCAGTGAGCTATCCACATGGTGCATAAGAGCTTATGTCTTGCCCGCTGCTCCCATCAGCAGTGTATTTCAGTACATCTGCCTGTTCCTCTCCCCACTCTGTGTCCCCCTGCACCTCTGGCCTGTATCCCAGTTCTTATATGCATAAATAAATAAATCTTTAAAAAATAAATAAATATAGGTTGGACAAATAATTCTGCATGAGGTCCTACATTACATTCCTAGTTTAGTCTTATACTAATAATTTATTCCTTGAGATGCTAATTTATAATTAGAGATGGTATGTATGTTTCTTAAATTCAGCAAACAATTTTTTATTGCTTTTAATCACTCTGAGAAACACAGAAGTTTATCAGAAGTAGAAACATATTCAACTGTAATGACTCATATATATATATATTTGAAATCATTAAAGCATTTATTTTGACTTATCCCATTTATCAAGTAAAACAGAATAGTGATTACATGTTTAGATTTTTTTAAGAAAATAAAAGCATAAGAGTGACATTGAAAATTTAAATTTGTTTTTGTGCATTAGTCATTTATGAAGATTGATGCACTATATGGAACACACATCAACTTAAAATCAACTAAAATATAATTTTATATTGCCACTGGAACCATGAGAATTGAAAACATCTTAATGAAAAAGGCTTTACATAGTCCCTGTAATAAATAAATGACACATTGGATTGATTATTGTTTACTGCCTAAGGGAGAATCTTCAAGACAGAAAAATGCAATATTTTTACAACAAATTTATCAGATCATAATCCAATTGCATTCAATTTTGAATTGAAGAATAAACCTTCACCAAGTGATGGGTCAATAAATAATACTTTAATTGTTTAGAAGTATTTCAAGCAATTAAAAGTAATATTATTGTTTCTAAGAAAATGCTATAAAATGTCTACAAAATACTTGATATGAAAGCAAATAATACAGGTACTAAATATATGATGTATAATAATGTGGTTTATAGATAAAACTTGAGATGGAAAAAATGGGACTAACCTTACAGGAAAAGAGCATAGAAATGCAATTTATATGTGTGGAATAAACACTGAATTTACTATAGACAGATATAAAACAAACATTTGGTTTCAAACACAGAATTTTTTGTAAAGGTTTACAGTGCAGTTAGCATAACAGTTTCCAGCTTTAAGAGCAGGAAAAAGAAGCAAATCATGAGAAAGATATGAAAAAATATCAGGTGTATAACTCCATAAATCTATTGTGGTTGAGCATAAGCCTTTACAAAGAAAGGTTAAAACTTCAGCATCTGATGAAATGAACCATAATGTTCAAATTTCACTACAATCAAAATAAGGGCATCTATTCATAACAAAAAATAGGTATTTTATTTTTTATATCTATAAAAATAAACAGGGTATGGGTTCTAATTGATTTAATGTCCATTTTCATTTAACCCTATGAATAAAATGATATTATGGAATTCAGTTTTGTCAAGATACTACATACCCTCCCAGTTGTGTATATACATACATTTTTAAAAATGCCTGTTTGTTCCCCTATCTCCTTCCCTCATCCCACCTCTCTCTCTCTCTCTCTCTCTCTCTCTCTCTCTCTCCCTCTCTCTCTCTCTCTCTCATACACACACACACACACACTCTGAAACAAAATGGAACCAAAAAAGAGGAAAACCTCTACTTCTGAAGTCTGAGTAGTTATACACATTCTACTTGGCTATTTCTATGTTTATGTATTCAGTTGACTGTCTTAACAGAAAGTACAAAACCATTCCTTCAACCCTCATTGCTCATACAATGAAAAAAAAAAAACCAAAACTGTAGACCCTTTGATGACCTTCAGTTAAATAAGCAGTTTTAATTGTAAATGAAATAGGCAGAATATTCTTTCTTAGCTCAGGAGTGCTATATATTCGCATGTTAAGATTTTACTAGTTTAGATCTGCCATTCATATGATAACAGATGGAGAGGGGATGGGGATGGATTAAAACAAATTTAAAATACAAAATAAATATGTAAAAAAGTGCTGCCAAGAACATATATTTTTATATGAAATTACTACTTGCTTATTGAAGACCAGAATAGAATTAAAGATTGAGTTCAACATTATGCATGTTCAGAATCTGAAGATATTTTTCTGAGTTATTTGAAGATCAGAAAGATCACATAACATCAAAATAAGACACTATGTATTAAGCTGTACTCAAAAACAGACCTTCTTCATTGTCCACATCCGATGTGCCTTATTCAAGCTGTATAGAACATCCAACATACTCCCTGACACAGCATGAATTCTTTTGTAAATAATATATGGAAGTGACATTCCATCAAATCTTCTTCCTTTTTTGTAAAGATTTATTTATTTTTTTATATAAGAACTGGGGTAAAGGCCAGATGCGCGGGAGGGTGAGAGAATTCACCAGAGACAGAGCGGGGAACAGAACAGGCAGACTGAGGAAATACATTGTTGAGGGGGGCAGAGGGCGTGACAGGAGAGGTCTGCTGCACCATGGGGGACCCTCATGGCAGGCCGGGATCGAACCAACGCTGCAAAGACTGCAGACAGCTTCACAGCGCTGCTCTCAACTGCCTGTGCCACCAGGGGAGGCCCACTTCTATTGGCCACTACACTAACTCAGATACAAGATGAGAGGAAACTACACAAGACTAAATATGAGGCGAGGGGGATGGACTGGGAATTATCTTAAAGGTTAGCTATTAAATACTACCTCCCCTTTATTTCATCTGCCCAAGCCCTACCAATTGGGCTGTAAAATAACTCAGAACTATGTATATTTTTGCTCCAGTTCCCTCTACTGCTACTTTAGTTGAGACCTTAACTTCTTGGGCTGTATTATTTCTAGGGCAATTGATTCCTATATACTTCAGGCCTTTTCCTTTGTCAATCAGATCTTCATTTTCTACTGTGAACTTTCAAACAATATTTCTAGTCATTCAAACCTCCTGCTTCAACTACTTAATAGCTGTCCATTAACTACAAAAGATATCCAAAGTGCTTAGTAAGGCATAGAAAGGTCCTCAATGATTTTGATTCTGCTTGATTTCTGGCCTTATTTCTAGTCAGAGTTAACTTTTATCTCAAGTTTCTTTCAACATAGCTATAACATAAAACTATTTGTAGTTCCCTTAGCACAAGATGATTTCTCAGAGTTCTGAGTCATTACAAGTGTCACTCTCATTACAACATCCTTCCCAATTTATCTTTTCTTCTGCTTGGAAGCCTCTTAGCCATTCTTCATTTATGTGAAAACTTCCCTATGCCCCAAAGGCAATTTAGTCAGTCTCTCTTCTTAGCCATAGCTGTTCCAAAACTCATGATATTGTATTGAGAATCTTCCCCACTGTTCTAGCACATCTCTGAGACCAGAATGAATTTCTAGTTCTGAGTGGTCAGGTTTTGTTTTGTTTTGTTTTTTAAGATTTATTTATTTATACAAGAACTGGGGTACAGTCAGAGGCATGGGAGGTTGAGAGGATTCACCAGAGACAGAGCGGGGAGCAGAACAGACAGAGTAATGAAATACACTGCTGAGGGGAGCAGCAGGTGAGACAGGAAAGGTCTGCCAAGGCATGTGGGATTCTCCCTGGCCGTACAGGAATCGAACCGGTGCTGCAGAGGCTGTGGACAGCTTCACAGCATGGAGCTCAACCCGCTGCACCACCTGGGAGGCCCAGTGGTCAGGTTTTGATCTCCTCAGTTTGCTTACTCCTGAGTGGTTAGCAGCCTTGTCTATGCTAAGTACAATTACAAAATTAAAATCATTGGTTCTCACTGAAAAAATATAAAATGACCCAGGAATATGGGTCATTTAAAAATGCAGTTGAATACACTGTGATTTGTGTTGCAATGATTTGCACTATTAAATGATTCTGACTGAGGTTCCAACAAAATTTAGTATCTTTAAAAACTATTTAATTTCATGATTTTATTTCCTTTTAAAATCACTCAATTTTAAATGGTAAAATTTTTGAAAACAAAGTCATAAATAGTGTTAAGTAACTATTGTCTCTAAAATTAATTATTATTTTTAAAAGGCACTTAAGCTGGGGCCTAGAATCAAGACACTTTAGCATGAAACCTGTTTCTAAGAAAAATTTTTTTAGCTTTTAAAAATCTTTTTTTTTTTTTAGTTTACTAAGCTCTAAACATATTTTCATTGTGTCTTAAAAATTCACCTTTCTTTTCCTTAGCAAATGAATCTTAATTTTCCTCAAAGCACACTAGGTTCTACTATGTTGAAATTATATTTATATGCAGATAAATTGTTCTTGATATTTTCATTATAGTAAGAAATACTATTTATTTTTTATATTATGGTGAACAAGAATGTATGTCATATGATACATTATATTTTCAGTAATGAATTGAAAGAAAACGTTGCATACAGCTTACATAATCTCTAATTTTCACTAATTTTTCAAAGGGTATTTTCTTTATTGACCATCAGAATTAATTACTTAATTATATGCTAGACCAGAATGACTTTGAAGAAGCTACCCCACTAAATGAAGTGCATCATATGTTACCAAAAATGCCCTACTTACTTAATAAACTGACAAAATGGATTGTCTCCAAAGGACAAACATAATACAATATTTTAAAAGTGTAATCACAGAACTGCATTTTTATCCATATTGACCAATGGTGCTACATAATCAAGAGTTTAATTTTATCTGTAAATTTAGCTGAAAAAGACTGGAAATAGGATATAAAGAGCTAAGGAAAAATTTTAAAGGACACATATAAAGGTCTTGGGATAATTAAAATTATGAGACAAAGATCAACATGAACGCTGATCTTAGATGAATTGGCACTTAGAATGTGTACCTCTTAGAAATAATTGTAATTAAGCTCAGCAAATATTTACTGAGTTCCCACAGAGTATATGACACCACAAAGGGTTATAAGGCTTTGGTTGCCTGGAATTTTTACTCTCACAAGCGGTGAGTTGATTTAACATAGGTCAGGGATTCTCAGGGAGATGTTTGAAATCATGTCATCGAGCAAGGTCTCAGCTTCTTCTTGTGAAAAGTGAAATAGCCAGTTTGGATGACTTTTGGGATTTCCTGTGTGTGTATCTATAGTCTTTGTTTTCCTTTACTTAATAGAGAAATCAGATTGTGATAGAAAGAACAGTAGCTTAACAAGTGTGTTAAAGGCAGCTAGGAAACTTTATTCTTTGGGAGATTATATATATATATATATATATATATATATAATTTCATTTACATAACAGTTGTTCAAATATCTGATGAAACATGCAGATGTGACAAAAAAGCAGGAAATGAAACGATATTGAGAATAGAACTTAAAACAGTGGGAGCAATTTTAGAAAAATAGGGAAATAATACAAAGGTAAAATGCCAAATATTTATTTCTTATAAAATCATAAAATGCCTTTCTAAGTTAGTTTCTCTTCCTGTGTATAACCAACAATAATGTTTTACTTTTTATCATAATAAATTATGATGTTGAAAATTCCACAGCTGACAAATATGGTTCAAAAGTTGTATTTAAATGTACTTGTATCTAGGAGTTTCTAAAAATGGCTCAAAAATAGACATTTAAGGAATCATAGGGGAGTGTATCATGGCAGTATGCTTGATTAGGCAATCCTTTCAGTGTCTTTCAAATTATACCACATTGATAGGTAGTAGTGCTCACTGAGATCTTTCTATTTTTAGAAATGCCTAAGACCAACCAAGCTGGTAGAGACTAGAAGAATGATATTCTAATCATCTGTCCGTGTGATCATGGCCATGCAGACAAATTGATTTGGAGAGTAGATGATATTTTTGACTTATTTAAAAAAGAGTAAGACAGGCCAATAGTCTTCTAGGGGAAAAAAAAAAGAGATTTGTATGAGGAAGAATCTGACTAGGTCTGATTCTGTGTTGAATCTTTTAGGTTGTAAGCAACAGATTTCACAAACTACACTAAATAATGAAGGTGTAATGCAAAAATGCACATCATGCAAGGAACAAAAAGTCACAATTCCAGAGATGAACAGGGTCCATTGTATTTTTGGATCTCATGGGAACTAGAACTGAAAGTAATTCAGTATCCTAAGAAATTCTAGGGGTAAAGTCTTTCTATTTCAGTAGCTGCAGTTAGTTCATTGTTTCTTAAGCTGGTCTGCAAAATAAAATTTTCTTCTTTTTAGTGTCAGCTTTCTATATTTAGATTCTCTCCACTTCCTGAAAGAAACTTACCTATCTTAGCAATTGACAACATTCTGCTTTTGTCAGAATTTTGTATCAACTATCTCTTAGATTACTACCATAATCTGTAATTTCTTGCCCTGCCTCTCATCAGATATTAAACTCTTACATTACTGGGTATTGACAAGTATTGGGAGAAAAGCTATGAGTTAGAAAAAGAAGCTCTTTTCTGTCATTGGTCTTATTCCTTAGAAATGGAAGGCCAACAACTCCGGAATGAATAAATTTTTCAAAATAATTAACAGGCAATGGCAAGTGGTAGGAAACATTAGAGGAATGACTTTGCTGCCTCCAATCGGGCTAATAGGGAAGGGTAGGGGAGCAGAAACATAGTGAGGAAGCAGGAGGTAATGTCCTAGCCATAAACAGCATCTAAATCATTCTTCCCTGTGGACTTCTAGTGAGTCCGAACCTGGGACGCAAAGGTGAAGGAAATCAGACATGGGGGCTGTCATGTCCAGCATGCAGTAAATCTTTATTGTCTTAGTGTTCATTATATACTATTTTAATTGTAGCAGGTATAACATCAAAGCATACCACATAATGATAACATGTATGAGTGATTAGTCTATTTTCTTACTATTATCTATTTACTTCAAACAGTAGGGTACCGGGCGGTTAGTTCTCACACACATAATCTTATCACCTCCTAGCCAAAGCCTGGGAAGTTTGCTCATTATTTTGTTGTTGTCAAACTGTGGAGATGTACGCAGTTCACTTCCAGGCTCTCAACACCAAGTCCTGTCACCCAGAGGTTTTCCTCCGAGACAGATGTGTTTTCACATGCCTTAGGGACTCAGGTCAAGGCCCTTCTGCTCACTGCGCAGGGTCTCTCCATTTTGTTATTCTCAGACTGTGGAGATGTAGAAGCCCGACTCCACGCAGGTCACTTTCCAGGCTCTCAACACCAAGTCCTGTCACTCAGAGGTTTTCCTCCGAGACACATGTGTTTTCACATGCCTTAGAGACTCGGGTCAAGGCCCTTCTGCTCACTACGCAGGGTGGCCGCCTCCAACACTTCCCTAACTACTAGTGAGAATAGTGAATAGAGAATAGAGAAAGTATTTCCCCATTTCAATATGTGATTATCTCATGATTGATATTTCCAATCTTGACTTCATTCATTCATTCAAAAGTATTTGTTGAACAATTACCAAGCCTTGAGCTAGGCTCATGGTGGCAGTCTTGGGAGGAAAAAGAAGAGATAAATTGTCTGTGATCATGGAGTTTGAATTCTAGCAGTTCAAAAGAGATAATAACCAATAAATAAGGAAAATTAATTACCCAATTTTCGACTAGATTCTATCTCTTAGGCTACTTATCTTTTATATTCTTTGACCTGTGAACTTCCCAAGGGTATGGGCCACATCTTGGTTTCATATGTACTGCTACACATGTCTTGTATAAGGTGAAAGATAGAATACTGGGAGAAACACCATATTTGGATATATAATGTCATCCATTTCATCATAATTCTGCTTCAGCTATCTGTTTGGCCTAGGACCAGCTTCTTCATATCTCTGAGCTTTGGATTTTTATGCTAAAAAGCAAGGACATTAGTCTATTAGTATCTAAATTATATATATTTTTAATTAAGTAGTGTTCAATATTCTTCCTAAGCTAAAAAATAAATGTTTCATTACAATAAATGCTTACTGAAATGTGTTGATAATGCATTTAAATATGGTAAAGTGCATTTCAATATGGTAAAGTCTTTTTTTTTTCCTAGAAACATTCTGAATATGATCTTAGTTTCATTTTGGTGCTTATTAAATGAAAGAGAGATCTAATTGTTCTCAACACTTTCTATTCCACATAACCCTAGTGAAATCTGCTTGTATCATGTTTCATAAGATCAGACAAAATAAAATGTTAAGCACAGAAGTTTCAAGAGTAGAAAATTACTTTTTATGCCTTTTGGGAGGATGTCTAAATGAGAAAATGTACTTCCATTTAAAAATGGATGGATTTTTTTCTGTAAGATGATGATAACTCCAAACTGAGTGAAGTCAGGGTCAGAGTTTTTTGGAAATTGAAAACTGCTGGCTGATAGTGAATTGTCTGAATGAAGGACATAGACATTCCCTCTTGGTGGTGTTCTATTGTGGACTGGCTATTGGAAATTAAATCTAAGTTCCTCAGAAGCAATATTATAGCGATTGTTAATAAAGCTGGGCAGAGAAGTCAAGCAATATCATACATGTGAATACCAGTTAATATTTAAATGGCAATTGTTCAGCAGCAAAACTTGAAAAATAAGACAGTAACTTTAATCAGAAAATAGAACATACAATTTGACAACTAAAGAAATGATACTTTTAAAATAAAAGGCACCAGGAAAAAAGCATAAAACATTATTTTGAGTGAAACCTCCTTTTGTAAGCCAGAGTTTTAAGAATTTAAGAAAACTTGTGATATATATTATTAAGATATTCATACTGGTTCATCAAAAAGGTATTTTTTCTATCCTTTGTGTAATATTTCCTTTCAGACACTTTCTTGCATGAGAAAAATATTTCTTACAGACGATTGACAAGATTTTAATATCATCATGCAAATACAATAGGAAAAACGCGCAAGTACATTACATATTTGGCGGCTGAGAGTAAGAATAAAGGTATATTCAAACTTGCCTTAAATACTACAATAAGGTTTTGGAATAGTTAAATGCATGTGCTTCCTAAACTTCTGGGAATAGAATACCATGCCTTAGAGGTTATCATTAAATAATTATCATGCTGAATCATTTTACATTTTCCCCTAAAATGGAAATCATGCAATAAAATGGAAGAAGATGAAAGAGGGATAAAATAATTTATAAATGTAGTTCACATACTCCTTGGTGTTTTATATATTTGGTTTTTTATTTTTTTTTATACTTTTATTTTATTTATTTATTTTATATATATATATATTTTTTACATCATTTGCTTCCCCCACCCCCTCAGGTGTAGTCCCCATAGAGTTTCCTTCACGAATGCATCCATGCACCATCACCTCAGCCCCCTGTGCTCCTCCCTCCCTCCCTCCCTCTGATCCCTCCCCCACCTCCTCCCCTGATAATTGTCCATTTTTGCTTTGTTGTGTTTTGTACTGTTATTATTTTTTTACACTGAAGTCTTATTTGGTTCCCCTATATTCCTGCTATAAGTGAAACCATCTGATATTTTTCTTTTTCCTTCTGGCTTATTTCACTGAGCATAACTCCTCCTAGTTCCATCCACATTGCTGCAAATGGCATGAGTTTATCTTTTTGATTGCTGAATAATATTCCATTGCGTATATATGCCATATCTTCTTGATCCAGTCCTATTTTGTTTATATATCTTTGTAATGTTACAGAATTCTGATGCTTCTTTTTTTAAAAATTAAAACAAGCACTTATCTATACATGCATACATACACACACATAAACACATATATTTAATAAGTATAAAATTTATCTCCATCCTCTACTATATGTCAAATTCCAAATGTACTTAAACTTATACCACAACCATCTTTTAAAGCTTATACAGTGGTTCTATAATTACACTTGTTTTTTATATTTTCTTTACTATGATTTCCATGAAGATATTACTTTTAATATTTCTTGTTCTCTTCCTCTCTCCCTCCCCTTCTCTCTCCCTTTCTCTATCTCTTTATACACACACACACACACACACACACCCACACACACACACGACTAAGTATCTATCATCTTCTTAAAAGGCACACACTCACTAATATGTTCATTGTCTGATGAAAGTCAAACAACTTTGGTGACATTAATTATTTAATTAAATTAATAAGTTTTTTTTTACATTATACATATTTTGCTAATCACTATATTTCATACTGGGCAAATATTAGTATGAAACAGAAGACTATATAGCATAGATATTGGAAGTTATGTATTTAGACTACAAGTTGAATTTGAATTCCAAAATATATAATATTTGGCCACCTGGGACAAATTACATAAATTGGGATAATACCATCTAACTTATGATACTGATGTAATGATTAAAGGAGATGTCATTTAGAAAGAAGTCGTCACACTGCCCAGTACATAAGCCCTCAATAAACAATGTTAATTTAGGCATTCTTATTGAGGAATGGAATTTGCTTTCCAGAAGCTTACAGCTTGAACCATCAACCGCATAGGCACTGTGTTATAGACCTAAGAGAGAAGAGAATGAAGTTCCCAAGAAAGTCTATAAAAGAGAAATAAAGTCCATAACAGCACAGTCTATGTGACAGTGGACACACAATAAAAGGAATAAGCAAGCCCACAGTTTTTCAACATTGTGGTCCTGATCACCATAGGATGATTTGCCTTAAACTTATCTAGTCCACTTTGGTGATATGGAATTCAGAATGGTCATTTTAAAAATATACTTCATATTTTTTGAAACTAAACAGATAACATCCAAAATGAAACTAGGTAAATATTTACAGTATCACTGCTTTAAAGACATGTCTATTTCTCAGCAATTACTTTACTTTTTTTTAAGATTTATTTATTTATGCATATAAGAGCTGGATTACAGGCCAGAGGTGCGGCTGGGAGACGGGGGAAGAATTTACCAGAGACAGAATCAGAAACAGAATGGGCAGATCCACTGAAATACACTGCTGAGGGGAGCAGCGGGTGAGACAGGAGAGGTCTGCTGCACCATGTGGGTAGCTCTCTGGCCTACCGGGGATCTAACTCACGCTGCAGTGGCTGCAGACAGCTTCACAGTGCTGTGCTTAACTGCTTGCACCACCAAGGAGGTCCTCAGAAATTATTTTACCTTATAATAATAAAGTAAGAAACTACCTTAATATTGTAATGCAGATTAGAACACAGATCTCCTGTTTCATAGTTGGCTCATGGTCCTGAGCCATCTGCTATACTGGTTTGTCTGTGGTTTAGTCTTTTTAAATGTAAATCACAGAGCCACTGATCTTGTAATATATAACCAACATGTGAAATCTTTTCTTTTCATCAGTTCCAGACAAGACTCTATTATATGTTACTTGTAAAGCAAGACTTGCTATTTTCGAATTGGTTTTGACACAAAAGTTGAGAAATAAGAGAAAGTGCCATATCGAGAATAGTGGCAATGCCTTTCTCAGGTTGGCGGTCACCCCTGACCCCCTACTGCTGACAGGAGAGCACTTTCAGATAGATGGGTCCCCAGGGACACTCAGCAAAGTGGTAATAAGGAATGCATTATGGACATCTTCCACTTTGTGAAGAGGGTGAAATGCTGAAGAGCTCAAGGAGAGAAAAGAGTATGCAGAGAAATGGAATTAAAATGACTGATATTATCTAGCCAACTGAAGAAAATTACAGGTTAGTCAAATAGATAACGATTTGCTGCCCAAGTTTCTGATTCTTTGTGATTGAGAATCAGAAAATGCCTTCTGAGGCTGCCTACAGTGAGGCTCATCCAGTTATCTTTTTGAGAGAGGGGTTCATCTAGTCTGTGGGTTCAACCCTCATGAACATTTTTATTTCAAGTAGGAAATCAGTTTAATATGAATATTCACTATTGCCATTAAGAGGAGAAACAAAACCAAGAGACCCAGTTATAGTTGAATTTTAGATAACCAACCAATACTTTTTACTACAACTGTGTTCCACATATTACACAGATTATATGTCTTTTAAAGTATGCATACTATATATTAATTCTAAAACAATAAAATTGAGTATTGCTTATCTGAAACTTACATTCAATGTAATGTCTTATATTTTCATTTTAATGCTAGATTCCCTACTTAGGAGACATTGTCTTAAAGGACCTCTGTTTAATATGTGTGGAAAAGAAGAGGTATTTTCTCTCTGATTGATGATGATGGTAATGTGGATGGATGGGAGGGGAACTGATAGCAACTGTGTTTGCCTGTTTTCTTTTAAAATATCAGCTGGAAAAACACGCCTCCCTGGTAGTGCAGGGGTTAAGTCTCAGTGCTATCAAGCTATTGCCAGGCACTGCAGCACTAGTTCAATCCCCAGCCAGGCAGCTAAGCCACATATGGTTCAGCAGACATCTTCTGACCTGCCAGCTGCTCCCCTGAGCAGTGTATTTCAGTCAACCCTCCTGTTCTGCTCCCCACTCTGTCCCTGGTGAATCCTCTCAACCCTTGCACCTCTGGCCCACACCTGAGTTCTTGTGTGCATAAATAAAAATAAATCTTTAAAAAATAAAATATCAATTGGAAGAGTCACACTCCATTTTCTTAATAATGGCCTTACTTAGTTACCCGTCTCCAATATTTTAGTGAAATAATAATTCTTTTCATTCACTAAAGTTGAAGGTAATTATATTACAATTTTGAACATTAACTTCATAGCAAATAATGTGCTGGGTGCTTTAAAGCCTTCATAATTTTATATATTTGCCCCATCTATGTATGATATCATTTATAAGTAAAGAAGCTGAGACTCAGAAAATTCCGGAAATTTGTTCAAATCAACGCAGTTAGTGAACACTTGTTATAATGATATTAACACTTATTAAGGATAAAGTTTTAGGAAGCATTATAGTATTAGGCCCTGAGTTTAACTATTTCACATTCATTATTTTAATTAATCTTTACAGTAGTCATATGAATTGACCATTAGCATTATTATATCAGTTTTATAAATGAGAAAACTGAGTTTTGAATGGTTAAGTGCTTTGTTTTGCCTCTGGTCAGACAACTAGTAAATTTTGGAATCAATATTAGACATCAAGCCAGCTTTAATCTAAATCTCAATCACAACTATGTGGGTTTTGGTAATTGGAGTGATGTTTAAAAATATAATTTTTTTTCTGAATCAAAATCTCTGAGGTTATGACCTAAATGTCTTCACAGTAAGTTTGCCTGTTATTTTCCCTCTTGATTTTGATATTGATAAATCATAGATAGGCAAAATATTATGTTTCAGACTCAGTGATAGCTTTGCCTCTGATTCTGGTGGGTAACTTCGATGAAACTCATTACGTGTTTGACAACACCACAAATGATACTGTCTTTTATTCTTTAAGTAAAACAACAAGGAGCTAACTCTCAGTCTTATAGACTACGTCACTATTCTAGAACAACAGATTAATAGATGAACTTCTCTTATTCATATGCATTAGTTCATTTTAGAGAATAACAGGCTCTATAGGAACTGTACTCATGATCCCCAAATTATTAGTTTATGTGATTTCCCAGTGATGTTCTTTCCTAATAAGAACAGAATAATGCTTCAAAATCTCTACATTATTGTCTTGACTATCACTGCTTATGTGATACACATGTGGAACAAGGGTAAATCACATAGATGTAAACATAAACAGCAAAATTCTCAGAGAGGCAATAAATTGAGATGCCTATAAGTTTGGTGATGGTGGAAGACAGAAATTATGGAATTATCCACTTCTGAATAAAGATAGAATGATTTAACAGGGTCACTTAACCTAATGAAGACTATAAAAAATATTAAACCATACCTGTAAAGTTATAGATATGGTCATGTCTAGAAAGCATTTTATAGAATCCTTGACAACACTAAGAGAAAAGCACCTCCAGCATTTCATGAGTTTCTAAAATAAAAACCAAGAATATTGATTGTTAGAAGTATTACAAGAGCTACTGATGCATTTTAAAGATTGAGTTCTTGCTAATTTAAAACAGAAAGACTGAGAAGTCTTTGCACTTTCATTCTGATACAAGGATGTAAATTGTGCAACATGTGATAAGAAATACAGTCAAGAATAGATTAACTGCGTTATGGATTATGCAAAAACATGGTTGGAAAGGAATTGGTAAGTCAACTATCTCCATTTTAACTTTGTATGTTCTGCCCTTGGACATAGTCAACTGTATATATCAAGCGATCCTGTACTGCCAACTATAGATGATTTGATTTCCAATACTTTTGCCATAAATAGATTGTTATTTTTCTGTATTTTGAATGAAGTCTTACACAAACAGGTATTCTTCCCAAAAAATGTCAATATTTTTTTCCTTTGTATTATTAGAATGTTCAGAATATTGTGAATTTCCATGAGGTCGATTTCTGTATCTTCATCCTTAAAACTGTGCCCTCTTTGATTTCTGCTATTTGAAAGGATTTCTCTTTCTCGAGATATAATAAATTATAATTTAAAGTAATCTACTAGCACTTCCCTCTCTTGCTCTTTCATACCATCTATGAATAGAAAAACAAAAAGAAAATAAAGTTTTTACTTACTGGCAAATTACAAGGAGTGTTGAATGCATGTTTGATCTTTGAGAAGAAAAAGAAAATCAGGAATAATCACTATTTTCCCTATAGGTCTCTCTTGTTAATTGCACTTAGAAAAATCTTCAGTGCTATGATCTAAGTTACCTGCAACAAGAGAGTTGAAATCTTTTTGAATGTTTATAATTCCCCTGCACAAACTTTCATCATGACTACCATGTGAACTTTAAACATTTTGTGTATAAGATTATAACTACACTCTTTTAAGAGCCTGCATTATTTTGTAATTCTTTTCCTTTGTCTAGACCTTGCCTGTTGTCAGAATGGAATTTGAAGTACCCAGTGAAATGGAATTGAATGCATATCAAGCAATTGTGAGCTTGCACATAAACCATTGTAGCTCACATTGCACCTTGATATCAAGACGGAAATAAAACTGCTTTGCTTGTGGTTGTTTCCAATTCAGGAAATGGCATTTATAGAAACTTAGAAGAAACAGCTGTGATTTACAAAAAATGACTCATTTGTTAATGCTGTAATAAATTACATTCACTGCCTTCATTGAAAAGCCTCATATAATACAAAATGAGATGGTATTCTGGATCTCAAAATATAAAGTCAAGTCTGAAGTCAGCTGTAATTTATGATCGCCCCTGTATATGTATAAGCAGTTCAATTAAACACATGGTATTAGAAGTTGAGTATTATGTTTTTCTTAGTAGAGACTCATGGGTGAATAAGCAATTATTCTAATATAGAGAGAGCATTTTGAAGGCTTGAAAGCAAAGACTTCAGGGGACTGACCTCCCTCTAACTAACTAATGACTCCCAAGAGTTTCCTGACTTTAAAATTAAGATAATCATAGAAGTCATCCTATAGAATTATTGTAAATATTAAACAAATAGACATTTAATATATTGCCTGATACTAAAATGACTTAAAAAGCAAATATGCTGTGGATAATGCAGGAAGACAGAGGATGGGCAGGATCCTTTTTTTCAGGAACACCAAAGATAGGTGTCTGGAGGGAGAAGACACAGCGGGCATTAATGATCTGGGGACATGAGGACCAGTATTTCAGCAAGGAAGAGAGAAAGATGCCATTAAAAGGGTAGGAAAGACTGATAAATGGTAAGAAATAGTCCCAGTTTACCAGCAGGGATACCTGCCCTTCCCCTGCAAAGTCCCCCCAGGCTTACCCAAGGCCCCAGTCTGGAAAGAGAGTGTCCATTTCTCAGGCAGAGCATGGCCTATTCAACTGTTCAGTGAGAGACACCAAGGAGGACAGTGACTAGTAGGGAAAATCACTCATCTGTCCCCTGCACAGTTTCTGCGTTCCCAGGATTGTCTGTGCCTACTATTGAGAGCTGGGGAAGGTCACATCCCTCCCATGTGACTTTACAGGGTGTAAGAAACTGTGAGTAGCCATAGTGAACTCAGTCTGTACAAGAGTTTTTGTGCATGCCTTGGAACCAGCATACTTCTGGTGCTTGGTCTCTTATACACTGGAAGAGCACAGATTTCTGGGCATCGCACCCCTAGTTCTGTTGACAGGGCACAAGGGAATATGGTGGAGGACTATGTATGCCTTGGTGGTGGGTGTGCTGCCTGAACATGCATCTGAGTTGGTGTGATCCTATGAATCACATACAGTATTATAAATGCACATTACCTCAATTGCAAAAAAAAAAAAAAAAAAAAGCAACATGCTTCTGTTTATAATGCAAGAGAAATTAAAGTACAGGATACTGCACACTAAGTTTGTTAATATTCTAGATCAAGGAAAGACTAGATATAGTGAGGTTAGAGTAGAATTATAGAATCCCGTATATTCTAAGAATTTTATACGATTTAGATTTTGCTCTCCTGAAAAAAAAAGGAATGGAGGCATCACACTCCCAGACTTCAAACTATACTACAAAGCCATAATCATCAACACTGCATGGTATTGGAACAAGAACAGACACACAGACCAATGGAATCGAATAGAAAATCCAGAAACAAACCCACAAATTTATGGTCAACTAATCTTTGACAAAGGAGCAAAGACTATGCATTGGAGCAAAGAAAGTTTGTTCAATAAATGGTGCTGGGAAAACTGGGACACTACATGCAAAAGAATGAAGCTTGACCACTACCTCACACCATACACAAAAATCAACTCAAAATGGATTAAAAAACTAGACATAAGACCAGAAACCATAAAATACATAGAAGGAAACATAGGCGAAACACTATGTGATATGCACATCAAAGACATCTTTACAGACACATCACCCAAAGCAGTGATAGTGAAGGCAAAGATAAACAGCTGGGACTACATCAAATTAAAGAGCTTCTGCACAGCAAAAGAGACAACCAAAACAAAGAGAAACACCACCGACTGGGAGAACATTTTTGCACACAACACTAATGATAAAGGACTGATCACAAAAATCTGCAAAGAGCTGATGAGACTCAACACAAACAAAGAAAATAATCTAGGCATTCTTTTTAAACTTAACTATAATGCCTCCCTGGCGGGGCAGGGAGTTAAAGTCTCAGCACAACCAAGCTATCACCAACCACTGCAGCATGAGTTCAAGTTCGATTCCTGCCTGGACAGGGAGCTGACCCACATGGCACAATAGACTTCTCCTATCTTGCCCACTGCTCCCCTCAGCTGTGTATCTCACTAGATCTGCCTGTTCTACTCTCCACTCTGTATCTGGTGAATCCTCTCACCCCCCACACCTCTGGCCTGTACCCCAGCTCTTCTATGCACACATAAATAAAAATAAAATCTTTAAATAAAAAAAAAAAAGCAGGGCCTCCCCAGTGGCGCAGCGGTTGAGCGCTTGGCTGCGAAGCTGCCTGCAGCCTCTGCAGCGCCGGTTCGATCCCCTGCTGCCGGGAGAGGGTCCCATATGGCTCGCAGACCTCTCCTGATGTGCCCACTGCTCCCCCTAGCAGTGTATTTCATCTGTGTACTTGTTCTATTCCCTGCTCTGGCTCTGGTGAATTCTCTCACCCTCCCATGCTTCTGACTGTAGCCAGTGCTTGCATAAATAAATAAAAAAATCTTAAAAAAAAAACTTTAAAAAAATTTAAAAAAAAGTAAACTTAATTAGAGGTAATAGTCTATGTATATGATCCTCGAAATACATACCTCTGTGTAACCTTCATTAATGATAAAAGTAAGACTTTCCTTGAGGCCTTATACAAGTTAGGCATTTTATAAACTGGACTGATACAATATGGGTTTGGCCAGGTTCCATAGGACACGTGCATATGCCTAATCAGGCTAAGGAGTATATGTAAGTCTGAAAGAAGATATTCCCACAAGGAAATAGGCCAGGACAGAATTTGAGGGTTCCTTAACTCTTGGTAAGGAAGCATTCCAGAGACAAGGCTCTGATTGGACATGCCCCAAAGGGACACGTACTGCAACAGGCTGTATAGTGGCTGCTTCCCAATGCTCTAGTTTCCATTCCCCGGAAAACCAGGCTTTAATAAAGACCTAAATCTATCACTCAAAGAGGTGGCATGATATACTGTGCAATCAAACAAGGATTTAGTGTGTGTGTAAAAGAGATATTAGGAAATATGCGCTAACCTTTTCAAGATCATCAGATAAGAGGAAATGGGGAGGGAATTTTAGATTCAGATTTAGAAATATAGTTTGAAATCTGGAAAAATAAATTTATCACTTTTTTTGGGTAAACTTGCATTAAATTCTTAAACTATCTTTAATATATGAATCAGACTGTGTTATTCTAATCAATGTTATATCAATAAATAATGAAAAAAATCAGAAATAAGGTTCATGATACCTATTAGAAATTATTGAGGGAATATGAAATAAATATCTGTATCTGATTATGGTAAGGTGTAGATCATTATCAAATATTGTTGTGTGTGATCATAAGTGTTATGAACAAGTAATAAGAATATCTATTAGAAAGAATATGAGATTGAAATAAATACTGAAATCTGTCAGAACTCAATCCATGAGTAGTTGTCATTTTTATATAACCACAGGTCCCTATTTGCCTGAAAGAATCCTTGTTTGAGTCAGGTGTCTGATTATAATTATTAACAGTACTATCTTTTACTCTCAAATTGTTCTGATTCAAATGATTAATTACATGCTCACCACTAATCACCTGGGACCCATTACTTGGGATTCAGGAAAAGTCAAATTAGCTTCAAAATCAGTAGATTGTCCCATTCCCATTCCAGTCCCATTCCCACCTAAGGGAAATGCTGAAGATAAACTGGTCTAAAAGACATGAGTCCTTGCTTCCAGGTGTTGTTTTCCAACTATTTTGTTTTAAATGACTCACATGTGCTGACTTGGGTGCAGGCATGGAAGGGATCCTATAGCTGTCACCATGTAGCAAGTCCACATGGGTTTTACTTCCTAATCCTTAGCACTAGTATGTTGCAAAGAGAACTTTGGGAACTTGCCTTGTTTGTATTTATGGAGCATTTTAAAAAATGAGTTATTGTTTAGAAAGCATAACTTGTTACTTTTTTTATTGTTAGAGAGTTCCAGAATGCTTTTAAACCACTTTTTGAAGAGTAAAGGAACATTCAGGTCATTGGTCATAAATTCGACAGGCAATGTACTGAGAAGGTAAAGAATGAAAGTTTCAACAAGAAATGAAAATGTGCATTTAAGCTGTAGGTAACATCTCGATACATTCTCCAGAATATTCTTTCAATCTCTCTCTCTCTTGTTCTCTTTCCCTCTCTTTTCCTACTTTTCTACAACATAGACCAAGATGACAGAAAATTAACTTAAATTTTTATCTCTCACAACAATAAAGCTTTTCTAGAAGAACAAATCTATCCCTCAGGAATAACATCTTTTACCAATTAAATGGACATAGTGCATTCAATTCATCCTTCTGAATTCAACTAGACAAATGCAACATGCAAGATACCAGAAACAAAAAGAACAGTACTTCTAGTGTTAGTCCTTTTTGATACAGAAGGTAAGGGGAATACAGTACATTTGCCCTCAAAGTTTGCTGATTCCTTAGAATTATCAACACAATGATGAATTTTGGAGCTGCTAGGACTAGAGAATTAATTACATTAATTTCTAATTACATAACTCTAAACCAGGATATTTGATCAATTAGAACCCAGAATCTTCATATAAAAATGGGGATTTGTTTATCTGTCAATTTTTTATTATTTGTCAATAATGAGTATTGACTTCTACTACGTCCCAACCACCACTGTGTTTAATAAAAATTGATGAACTGGGATTCTGCCCTCATGAATGTTACAATATAGTGGATATTCGTTTCAACTATCAAGAAAATGATAGCATCTAATCATTGGTTTATCTTAAAATGAAAAGATAATTTATGTGTAATTCTTAACCTAGTTCCTATAAAGTTATTTTTTGTCATAATCACTAAAAATATTAGTAAGGATACTGAGTTAAAAACTGCTATGGCAGAACAGAAATATCATTTATATACATCCTATCTTTCTCCATCGGTAGTATTATTCTGATGCAGGATTAATTTCCTTGAATTTGGTTTACAGTGACTTACTGCATTATTATCTTCCATGAATTAAAACAGGAATATAAATTCCATTAAAGACAACCATCTATTGTCTAATCCGGCACCTTGTTTTTTGGGTATGTGATTTGTATTTACCCTTTTACCAGCTTTAAGAGAAATAATCTTTTGAGTCGCTTGTCCTTAAATATAGAAAATTAACATGTGACCTGCAGGTAATCACATTAGATCAAAACAATGTGGTAACAAAAACATAAGGACACATAGTTCAAAAGGTCCTTTTATCATAGTCATTTATCTATCCCTTAAATGGCATTTGTGCATTTGAGTTGTATAAGTTGTAGGCAGAAATACATCATGGCAAAACTGTACAGATATCATATTTATAATGTTATAAATAATGTTTTAAATGATATCACTAGTCTAATATATAGACTTAAATCATTAAAAAATTAATAAACATTTAAATTAAAAAAATTAAAACCATGTTAAATTTCAACATGATTTTATATCCATAGAATGAGATACTCTTCTGAAGATGTATTTTTGAAAAATGTAATAAAAACGTAAATGTGAAGTTCATTCTCCTGGAAAGCAGGTAATTTGAAAATACTTCTATTCACCAATAACATCTTCACTCTGAGGCAGCAAAAGATGGATGGTTCATACAAAATGTTTGGAAGTCTCTTGGGTACACTACACTGATTTTAAAAAACAGTCCACGTCTGAACATTAATTTTAAAAATAATATTTTGTAATAATACAAAATCTGTAAATAAGACAACAGAAATATTCATCCAGGAGAAAAAATTAAATATTAGGCAACCAATTATTGAGTATCATTCTGTACTCATATGTGAAAATATATACTTTGATGGTTACATTCCTCAAATTTATTTTGACTCTTGAATCTTACCTTTCTTATTATAAAACAATCAAGTTGGGACATTAACATGTGTTAGAGTGGGTAGTATACACAGCCAGTATATGTTGGGATATAATTCTTCAGAAGTCTGGTGTTTTCCTCATCTTCAGAACAGGAGTATTGACAGTTTTGTTCAGAGATGTTTGCCTAACAGCTCTGGAAATACAAAGATATTGATTCCTGAAGATATTTATAACTGTCTCTCTCTAGATACCGTCTAAGGTAATAAAACTGGAGGCATCTCCCTCTCCAGAGACATTCCAGGAAAGATATTTCTCTCTCCAGGAGAAGAGAGAGGAGAGGAGGGGGGAGTGAAGGAAAGGGAGGGAAATGGAGAGTAAGTTTATTGGAAGTACCAATATAAGAGCAAGATCTCTAAATCTTGAAGCCCCTAAGATGGAAAGGATCCACTGTGTGCACAACATCAACCCGGGCCTGCCTGTGCATTCACCCTGCCAGCCTGAGGGGCACAGGAAACTAACAGAACCATGAAGTCCATGCTCCCTTCTATGCAATGAGTAATAAAGCTCCTAAAATCATTTGGTCTAATTGTCTTCTTACTGACTAAACTTAGGCATGCGGGGCAAACCTGTCTAGCAGCTGCACTTGTTACTGGTCTCTAGGAACTGCTGGCCACTTGACACTCCTGAGATCACACTGAAATCACATGAGGTAATTTTTCAAGACATGTACATTCCCCTGGATTTTTATATCTCCCATATGTGTTTGAAGACTGACTTAAGAAGCACTGTGTCTGATGAGAGATGTCTCATTTTCCAGGTGTGTTAGAGGAGGAGGGAAGAAAGTAAAGAGGGAAGGAGGGAGAAGGAAATTGAGGTTTAGAGCAAAAGCAATTTGCCAAAGTAATTTAACCAGAAAGTGTCAAAGCTGGCATCCACATCTACATTGTGTACCTCCAGAAAAGATATACTTTGGCAGGAGATGATATTGCCTCAAAAGATCATCAAACAAATCAAAGAAAAAGTAAATTGTGGATTATCAAGATTTTCTATTTTATAAAAATATGCCAGTTCCTAGCTATGTTTTTAGGCCTAGGATATCAAAATAGGTCAGTCTCAGAGAATGAAATGTTACAAGTTCACAATGGCAATGAAGGAAGTTTCTTTTAGGCACAAACCAGCAGCAGCTAATGAAATATAGATATTCCTATATGACCATAATAAAAGTACTTCTGGGTCATACTTGTGTTCTAGTTGGTCTACTACTTGAATTATATATATAACCTACAGTCACAAGGAGAATGTTCAAAATAGCATGTTGTAATAGTTTCTTATTTTGAAAGGTTTAAAAAAGAAGAGGGGCCTCCCTGGTTAAGCACAGCACTACGAAGCTATCCACAGCCTCTGCAGCTTGAGTTCAATCCCTGGCCAGCCAGGGAGCTACCCACATGGCGCAGCAGACCTCTCCTGTCTCACCCACTGCTCCCCTCAGCAGTGTATTTTAGTCAATCTGCCTGTTCTGTTCCCTACTCTGTCTCTGGTGAATCTTCTCATCCCCTGCACCTCTGGCCTGTACCCTGGTTCTTGTATGTGTAAATAAATAAATCTAAAAAAAAAATTAAAGTCAATAAGAATAAATGGATAAAGCATAGATAACCTCCATGTAAAAGAAATCCATAAATCTCATCAGACTGGAAAAATACTTTCAAAGTAATCCTAACTAAATAACATATGAATATTATAACTAGCTCAAATGCAACAGCTTATTTTCAGTTATGGAAAATCATCAGGTTCATTTCACTGGGTAGCTTGTGTTTCTTCTCTAGAAATAAGCATGAACCAGATGGAATGCAACTATCACTTAGGCCCTTAGGGTTTATACCCTGCTGAACTACTATTGAATTTTTCTCTTCTTTCTTTTTGTGGATTGCCAATATTTGAAATTTCTTCAAGTACTCCAATTTCTTAAAACAGCATAGTATTTTAAATTCAAAACTAAAATAAAACTAAAAAAAAAAAACTATGCCAATGATATTTTAGTTTTATTATATGAAATTATAATTTATTTACCAATGGAAATGAATAAGATACTTGTTAAACAAAAAGATCACTTCTACTTTTTAAGATAACAAAGTATTGTGGCCTTAAAATAAATGAATATATTTCACATACTTTAAAATATATGAATTATGTTTTATATATATGAACACATAATAAATTTCATACTTACAGTAAATAAAAAGAATGAAAATTATTTCTATTGAGGGGCCTCCCTGGAAGTGCAGGGATTAATGACAGCACTATCAAGCTATCAACAGTCACTACAGCACAAGGTCAATCCCTGGCCAGCCAGAGAGCAACCCACAGGGTGCAGCAGACATCTCCTGTCTCGCCCACTGGTCCCCTCAGCAGTGTACTTCAGTAGATCTGCCTGTTCTGCTCCCCACTCTCTCTGGTGAATCCTCTCACCCCCCACACATCTAGCCTGTACCCCAGTTCTTGTATGAGTAAATAAATAAACCTTTAAAAATTATTTCTATTGAATATGACTTCAAAGTTAATTATCTCTAACTCTGAGCAACCATGGGATGTTAGATCGCTATAGGGATTTTATAATATCAGAACTAACAAATATATGGAGGACCAAATCATCATAGTATCTAATAATTCCTTAAGTCTTATATAAGAGATGAAAATTAAAACAGGGAAACAGAAGAATAAAGCGATGGTCCCAGTGGAATCCTGTACCTGTAGGATGCCAAGCCAATGACATTTCCCCACCAGAAAGGCTTGAGCATTATTATAATCAAAGGTAGAGAAAGGAATGCCCGTTGAGACAATAGAAAAGTAGGATCAATAATTTCTCCACAGGATATTTCTTAATGACAACAGAGAGATTCAGAGAATGCAGTGCTTCCTCACCTCTTAAAAAAAAGAAGTTAAAAGTTTATTGCAAACCCCACTTTGTCTATAATATCTACTTATAGAACCCAGCTGTGCTTCACTTTTCATGAGCAATGAATATTCCAACTCTGCAAGACAATATTGATGAACACTGTAAGGAAGATAACCCCTGCTTGCAACATGTACTTTACCAAAGAGAAGGTAAATATACCTGCAGTTCTGCAAATTTATGCTATTGTCATGTATAAGTTATATGTTCTTAAAAATGTGATATTTTCATCAAACATTCTGGGTTTTATCCTAGAAATTTGTGTGATAGTCAGCATACATTATTGTGTCATAAATCCCTAAAAATTACCCTCAAGGTCAATGATAAGCCAGAAGCGTTTAGAAACTCTTCTTCTGGTTATAGTTTATTACAGAAGAAAGACATCAATTAAAATCAATAGAGGAGAAAACCACAAGAGCAAAATGCAGGAGGAATCAGGTACAATTTTCCAAGTGTCTCTCCATGAGGATGCACTTAGTTCTCCTGGTAATGATGTACGGAAACCTCTGTAAACTGTTGCTAACTCAGGAAACTCGCCCATGTTCCATTGTGTAGTCACTGGTCTCAGTGACTCAGATTTTAGTCCTCCCCACCCCTACCAAGCAAAAACCAGCCTTCACCATAAATCACATTAGGCCAAATGACGCAGCAGAATCCCCCAAGGCCTTGAACATACCAAAACAATTTAGTTAGGCAGAATAAACCATTGAGCAGTCCAGAAGAAAAGCCTTTCTCTGAAATATTTAAACAACCCTGGAATAAATTCTTGTCCATTTACACTCTACTGGTCTTAACTCCTTTGCAGTAAATAGATATGGCAATAACAAAAATAATGTTATCAGTTCCATACATTATTCTGAGAATTAATTTTGATGAGCCATGTGCATATCCCAAACACATTTCAGTTATAATTGTTACCATACTGATTAGAATTGAATAGCCAATAAAATCCAAATGGATAATAAAACTTCTTTAAACCACATAGAAAATATTATGCTGACAATTAACATGCTGAAATCCACTCCATTTTTCTACATGAAAATAAAATTCTGCTAAGAATGGCATTGCTTGCATTTGCACTATATATTTTCTAATTACATAAGTTACTTTTTAGAAATAGTATCATTTTTATTGAGGTAACAACATTTACCACTGAAAGTCCAACTCAACCCTTTACCATAAATGTGAACACACACACACACACACACATATATATATATATATATATATATATATATATATATATATATATATTAGTGAAATAAGTCAGAGACTTATATAAGTAAAAGATAAGATAAAAATGAGACAAACACCATGTAATTTCCTCACATATGGTATATGGAAAAGCCAGACAAATTAATGAACTAAATATAGCAAAAGTAAATCTTTAGGCTACAAGATCAAGACCAAATTAGTGGTTACCAGAAGTGAAAGGAGCAAGTGGGGTGGGTAAATCAGGTAAAAGAGGTCACTTGTGTGGTAAAGTATAGAACTGGACTTTGAATGGTGAATTGAATGTAGTATATACAGATACTGATTTATAATGAGGTGCATCTGAAGGTAATATAATATAATGCTACTTCTATAAAATTATATTAAACAACAGATAATGATTTAAGCCAGGATATGAGCTCGATTGATCACAGTGAAATACTACTGAAGAAAAGGGATCTATCTTAGTGTGTTCTTCTATCCTCAGACTCCCAAATAGTCCTATCCAAAATAGGACATATCCGGTAAAGGGTTTTATTTTTTATCTCCAGGCATGACCTTTTGCATTAGGTGATTTGTATATATTAAGTACTGAATAAGTATTTGGACACTACAGTGAATAGCTGTCAATAAAAGCATGTTTACAAGGCTGTCTTCATATTTTGCTGGTTTATTCATGGTGAAATTAATAGCACTAAACATTATCCAGTCACCATTGCCTCAATGGCTACAGAGTAACAATGTAGTTTCTGCTGCTACATGAAGCTTAAGTATGAAGTTAAATTATTGAGATAAAGAGACAGAATATGAAACATTCATTTTGATAGTGTGAATATAATAAAAAACAGTGGGATTCTAGAATTTTCAACTAGGTGAGGGACTTCTGAATTCAGTAGTTTATTGATATAGGGGAGGTAGACTGGTTCTAAAGCTGTCAGTTCTCATGATTCTTTCCTGATTTGAAGGTTTCTGAAGAATAGAAGCAACCTTGGCTGCTGCTTTGGAATTATCATTCTGGTAGTCAATCCTTAAAATGCTCCTACATTCTTTTTCTGTAGTCTTTCCAAAAATTCTATGAATGAGGTCCCTTAATAAATCATTTCCTAATTAAACTGTATGACAAGCAAAGGGAGAAGATCATGGCATCACTGAACTAGTCTGTCATATTTCAGTTCTGTCGTCATTCTCATTTCTTAGGCAAGATTTCCCCCTAAGATTCAACTTTCGGGCCTCCCTGGTGGTGCAGGTGGTTGAGCACAGCACTGTGAGGCAGTATGCAGCCACCCAGTAGATCCCTGCCAGCCTCGGAGCAGCCCACATGGCGAGCAGACCTCTCCTGTCTCACCCGCTGCTCCCCTCAGCAGTGTACTTTGTCAGTCTTCCTGTTCTGTTCCCTGCTCTGTCTCTGGTGAGTCCTCTCACCCTCCCACACATCTGGCCTGTACCCTGGTCTTTGTACAAATAAAATAAATATTTTTTTTTAAAATGATTCAACATCCCCATCTCTAATAAACAGTGTTTACTATGAAACGTTTACTCTGAAGATAATGCAAGTTGAGCTGTTACTACATTGCCCTACAATAACCAAAGTTGTTGGTGCTGTTGCTAAACCCACATCAGCCAATTATCCAATTACTGAATTATATATCCTAGGCAAGAGGTAATCATCTAGGTTTACAAAGTAAAATTGTTCTTCAAGAGTTATTAGTTAACCAATATCTAAGTAGAAGGTAAACTTGGAATTATTAGAATATTGAAAGAAATATATGAAAATTTGTTTTTTCTTCCTACCATTTTCTCTACTATTCCTCCCTCTTTTGAGCTTGCCTGTTAGTTACATTAAAATATTGGTTGCAAAAGATAAAATTGCTGGACCTTTGCAGCATCCACCTTAACAATTCCAGGATGAGATATGTTCAACATCATCAGCCAAATAACTCAAGAGAAAATTAAAAACTTTATCACTATTTCTTCAAATTATTTTTGTAAGGTTTTCTCAAGTATCCTAAGATGCTAAGAAAATATATAACTAAATTAAGTGTTTTCAAAAATGGCTTAAAATATAATGTTGATTAAAAGAGTATTAACTGGGCCTCCCCGGAGGCACAGCAGTTGAGTGCTGGGTTGCAAAGCTGCCCTCAGCCTCTGCAGCACCAGTTCAATCCCTGGCAGCCTGGTGAGGGTCCCACATGGCACACAGATCTCTCCTGCGGCCCGCTGCTCCCCTCAGCGGTGTACTTTGTCAGTCTGCCTGCTCTGCTCTCCGCTCTGGCTCTGGTGAATTCTCTCACCCTCCCACCTTCTGACTGTACCCAGTGCTTGTATAAATAAATAAATAAATATTTTTAAAAAACAGTATTAACACATAAGAACACATAAGACAGAAACATACATTCATATGTGCATACACACATTACACATAGACATTTACGTGATATGAGGGGGACAAATGAGGTTGAACGAATGTATTTACAAAGTTTGTCCCAATGCTGATAGTCCAAAAGTTTATACACCTATTAAATATGAAAAAAAAGGATAAAATTAATTAGGAACAGTTTCCTGATAAGTTTCGGTCAGATATAAAGAAAAGGGCCAAGGCAATAGTCCAGCCAGCCGGAAAGAAAAGGGCTACATTTGAAGTCATATTATTCAAAGGTTCAAAGGCACAGGTATCCCTTTCTTAATTTTATGCATATATATGTGTGTATATATATATATATATATATATATATATATATAACAAGTTATTTTTACTGCTCTAGTACTTTCAACATGATCAGAAAAAGTTTCTTACTACTCATCACTTTTTGCTTTGCTGACATTTCAGGGTGAATGCAATCATTTTGTGACTCACTCCTAGTGTCTTCACCCTGGCAGCAAACATTTGCACATTAACCAATAACAACACATGCTGTCTCTATCTGACTTTGTATATTTCACACCATGAAATGATATTGTATTATCATTTTCTTCCATGCTACACCAATAATCATGTGAAGCATAAGCCTTTGAAGACATTTGTTGTTTGTTTGTTTGCTCTAGGAGTCTATTTCAGACTACTTAAGGCAATATGTACAGAAGTGGTAAGTTTTCTGATGATAAGGAAAGTTGGATGAGGCCTGCCCTTTTATGCTTAACATAAGTGATTTCCTAATTGTAAAGGACTGGTTTAGAGCATTTCTGTATAAATGTTTGACTAACATCTGGCAGAGCAGTGGTAATTTACCAAAAAAGATACCAAAAAGGCAAAATAGCTGTTTTAAGTGAATTTCGATAAGTAGACCAATAAAAATAAAAGCAGATTTCTTCCCCCATGTCTTTGGATAAATCAGCTCAAATTTATGCAGGTATTGTAATTGTATTTATTTAATTTAATAGAAATAAATAGTATTAAAATTGTTCACTCAGAATCCACAAGTAAGCGGTAAAAAACCTATTTTGAATGATAAAATTAATAAAAATCCTAAATATAATGGTAATCTTGTTCAGTTCATACTTTCTCCAAACAAACTATAAATTCTAGCCATTCTACAACTATACAAGTGCTATAACTTCTCTGAAAAATGTGAAATTTAGCTACATATGAGTGAAAATATTGATGGATGGCTGATGCAAATACTGATAGTGGGGGGCTATTATCACCCCAGAAGTCTGTTTCTTGTTCTGACAATGCTGTGCCCACTGCACAGAATCTAAATGAAAATTCAGCACTAGATGATGTCTTATAGTTACTATATAGATTGAAAAACAGAATTTAAGTGATTTTTTTTCAAAATTATAACTAAAAATCATAAATAGAATTAAGAGCAAGATTTCATATTTGTTGAGGTACCATTTTGAATGATACACCTTGACACTCAAGAAGAACTTTCAAATTGATGTATTATCACAGGAAAATTTTTCTTAACCAAACTTTTCTCTCTCTTATATAATAAACATTTTCACTGCTTACAAGTGAAAGACACTATAGTTCTTTGTTACTGAAATGTTGAGTTTTGTTTCCTATAATTACAGGCTGTACTAAATCAAGGTAGCATTTTGCCAAAGAAGATTTTTCTCATTGCCAAGGATAATAGGTAAACACTACTACTATGGACATATTATTCCTTTCAGCAAAGAACAGTGGATCCTATTTGAAAACAAATGTAGGTTGACAGCCTAAAAACTGAAAGACAAATTAAACATTTGCTCTAACCTTTTTTTGAGTTGGTAGCTGTAGTAGTTATTACAGTGTAAAAATATTACCATAAACTCAGAGACTTAAAACCACATCTGTATATTATCTCACAGGTTCTATATATGAGGACACTGAGCATCCACTGCTTCAGGATCTCACAAAACTGAAATCAAAAAGTATCGACTTGGACTGTGGTCTCTCCTGCGGCTCAACAATGGAAGGATTTGCTTTCATGCTTATGTAGTTGTTGGTAGACTTTATGTCTATGTGGGTTGTTGACAGAGGAG
Organism: Talpa occidentalis; assembly: GCF_014898055.3. NCBI lineage: Eukaryota > Metazoa > Chordata > Mammalia > Eulipotyphla > Talpidae > Talpa > Talpa occidentalis. The sequence continues at coordinate 51,733,218 of NW_023605305.1, forward strand.
CTCAGGAGCTCAGGTTTGCTGACTATAAGCAAATCTGGAGGCTACATAATTTCCTTGCCACAAGGACTTTAACTGTATTGCTGCTTACTTCTTAAAACCTTAAGGGATAGCATCTCCTTGTATTACAGTGTAAGGTAACCTCACGCTGCACACGTAAATATACACATAAGCTATCTTTGTCACATTCTATTCATAAGAGTAAGTCACTGATCCTGCCTACTCTAAAGAACTGGAAGTCACACAAAGTTACAAATTCTAGAAGTCATGAATCATAGGCCACTTTCGAGTTTGCCTGTCACACTGGCATACTATATGAAAGTAACTATTTCAAGAGCTTATATAATCAGGTGGGTCAAGAGGATTTCTGGTCTCTGATCCATCATGTAGGTAAATTAGAAATGTTCACTCTGCCCTAACAATAAGCAGAAAGCTGAAAATGGAAGACTTGACACCCTTTTTTTGAATCTATCAGAAAAATGAGGTCAGAGGGGAAACCACTGTCCCAAAAGTTGGACAGAAAAGTGGATGCAGAGAATCACAACCTATTGGAAAAGAAACCAATTAGCATAAAACTACCATAAAACCAGTACAGGGGAAGGGAAAAATGAACTGTAATCAATTAATAGTTGAATCTCAGTATGGATAACCCTGAGAATAAAAATAACCAAAAGGGCCAAGTCAGACACTTTTAATAATAAGTTTTACCTCCTGGAAATCTACAAGCTACCCATAGTGAAAATCAGTAAAAAATCCTCTCATGTTTCCAGGAGGGGAAGAAGGATAATGAACTTTTTAAAACAAGCTAGAGCATCCTGTTTTGTTTAATCAGGTCTCTCCTCAGGTGAAACTATTTTACTTGCTAGGAACTTATCAACTGTTCCCAATTACAACCCCCACTAGCTAGACCATCCCAACTGAAAAGGATATGGGAGACTGAGAGAATCATGACTATTGAATACTTCCTATTTCTCTTTACCTTTAGACTGCATTATTAAAGGTCTATTTTTTCAGGTTCTTTTACCTAGCATATCATTAAAAGGCAAAAGTTTAAAAACATAAACTATCACAGGAATCAGAGTAGTTATGTCAAGAAGTTAGAATTCTCAGACCAGGAATTTAGAGAAATAGCTATAAATAACAAACTAAAAACACTTACATGCATAGGGTAGACCACATTCAAGAATGGATGATAACGTAAGCTGAGAAATGGAAATTCTAAGGAAGATTTTTTTTTTAAATTCTGGAAATCAAAAGTGTGATGACAGAAATGAATAATTCTCAACATGGCTGAGGAAAAAAGTATCTCTGAACTTTAGAATATGAAAATAGGAAATTCCAAAGCTGAAAAGAAAAGTGTAAAAGGACTAAAACCACCAGAATAGGGCCTCCCTGGTGGTACAAGGGGTTGAGCTCAGCACTATGAAGCTATCTGCAGCCTCTGCATCATGAGTTCAATCCTGGCCAGCCAGGGAGATACCCACACGGTACAGCAGACCTCTCCTGTCTCTCCTGCTGCTCCCCTCAGCAGTGTATTTCATTCAATCTGACTGTTCTGCTCCCCACTCTGCTCTGGTGAATCCTTTCGACCCTCACACCTCTGGCCTATACCCCAGTCTTGTATGCATAAATAAATAAATCTTAAAAAAAAAAACACAAGAATAGACTGTCTATAAGCTATGGAACATCTACAAAAGGGATAATGTACATCTAATGGGAATTCAAGAAGATAAAGAAATGGAGAGAAACAATATCCATTTGAGGCTATTCAAAGAAATAATGATTGAGAATTTCTACAAATTGATGCAAGGCAACACTATGTGGAAATGACACAATAGATCTATGGAACAGAATAGGGACACCAAAATAGAACCACATAAATTACTATAACCCAAAATATACAGAGAACTCTTAAAATTCATAAATTAACAAACAACCTGATATAAAAATAAGTCAAAAACCTTAACAGACACCTCACCAAAGAATATGTACAAATATGTCAAATAAGCATATGGAAAGATGTTCATCATCAAATGACATCAGGGAAATACAAAATAAACAATGAGATACCACTACGTACTGACCAAAATTGTGAACACTGACAGAGCAAGTGCTGGCAAGGATGTAGAGCAAGAGGAAGTCTCATACATTGCTGGTGGGGATGGATAATGGCTTAGTCACCTTGGACGGAAGTTTGGAATTTTCTTAAAAAGTAAACATACTCTTAGCAAAAGATAAGGTCCAACAATCATCCTCTTATATATGACTAAAACATGTTCACACAAAACCTGCACATGGGTGTTTCCATCAACTTTATTCATAATTTCCAAAACTTGCAAACCAAATTGTTCTTTAGTAGGTGAATGTATAATGAACTGTGTTACATCTAAACAATGAAATATTTCTCAGCACTAAAAAGCAATGAGGAAACTTGAATGTATATTACCAGGAAGGGGAAGTCAATTTGAAAGGTTACATGTTATATGACTTCAATTATGTGACGACCTTCTAAAAAAGTCAAAACTATAGCGATAGTAAAAATTTCAATGTTTGCCAGGGTGAAAAGGATAGGATAGATTTTTTAAGGTCCTTACACAATTCTGTATATTACACTGCAGCAGACATATCATTCCACATCTGTCTAAATACATATAACAAAAAAAATCTAATATAATCTATGTACTTTATGTTATAATGATGTGTTAATGGACATTCGACAATTATAAACAACGTACTATTGCAGGGTGGGATGTTGATATTTGGGGAGATTATGGGTGTGGAGATATAGGACATATGGGAATACTGTGCTTTCCACTCAAATTTCCTGTGAATCTAAAATTACTCAGAAATATAAAGCTTATTATATTTTAAAAGAGTGATTTGATTATACTTCCAAAATGAGATATAGTCCAAGGACTAAAGAGCTGCAAACATTGAAAGAGTTATCCTATTCTTGGTGGTAGTGTTGGTTGACTTTCAGACTCAGTTTGTATTTTAGGATATGGGAAGTGAATATTTGTATTGATTATTCATAGGGAATATCAGTATTAGATAGAAGATAAAAATATAATGAGATTTTTTAAATTAAATAGAAAACTCAGAATCCTGAATTTGAATATAAAGGACCAGTTTCAATACAAACTAGTTTATCATTTAAAACTATGTGTATCTTCTAAATCTGCTAAAAGTACTAAGAAACAATATCAATCAAAGAGCAATGAGCACCTCTAGAACATAAATTTCTGTCTACGATTACCACTTCCCTATAAATAGTTCCTCAGTATGATAATAAGCTTTATGTGTTGACTTGACTGTAGTGTCCAGTTAGTTATTTAATCAAGCACTAATCTAAGTGTTGCTGTTAGGTGTTTTGCATGGGATTAATATTTACAACCACTTGATTTAAAGGAAATTGCCCTCTCCATGGTCACTTGTGTAGGCTATATCCAATCAGCCATGTATGTAAACTGAGGTTTCCCTGAAAAAGCAGAGGTCCTACAGCATCAGTCTCTCTCCACGTATTTCCAGTGTGCCATCATGAGCTATGAATTTCAGATTTCTCCAGCAACAAATATCTCTAATCACAATCATATAAGCCATTTCTTTATGGTAAGTTTCTTTGTATGTGTATGAGTATACACAGATGCACATGTATATTTATATGTATATGTGAATGTGCATGTATAGGTATGCTTGTTCAATTAAAATGTTAACATTTGGGCCTCCCCTGGTAGCGCAGCAGTTGAGCGCTGGGCTGTAAATCTGCCCGCAGCCTCTGCAGTGCCAGTTCAATCCCTGGGCCACCGGTGAGGGTCCCATGGGGCGAGCAGACTTCTCCTATTGCGCCCACTCCTCCCCTCAGCAGTGTATTTCATCACTCTGCCTGTTCTGTTCCCTGCTCTGGTTCTGGTGAATCCTCTCACCCTCCCGCACTTCTGACTATACCCAGTGCTTGTATAAATAAATAAATAAATAAATAAACAAACAAATAAATAAATCTTTAAAAATAAATAAATAAAACGTTAACATTAATTTCACTTTTTAAAAATCTTATTTTCATGTGGCTAACACAAAATCTAGTATTAAACAGGTAGATTGCATTTGATATAGTTTATTTCTAATGCAATGTTGATCATTAGGCTCCCGATCCATCTTAGTATTTTTCTGCAAGTTATTTGCTGGAGAAATTTGGTCATTATTTTTCTTTTCACACATAAGTAAAGATTCACAGAATGTAGACTTTTCTTTTTTTTAAAGATTTATTTATTTATTATACAAGCACTGGGTACAGTCAGAAGCGTGGGAGGGTGAGAGAATTCACCAGAGCCAGAGCAGGGAACAGAAGAGGCAGACTGATGAAACACACTGCTGAGGGGAGCAGCAGGGGCAGCAGGAGAGGTCTGCGTGTCATGTGGGATCCTCACCAGTGGCTCGGGATTAAACTAGCACTGCAGAGGCTGCGGGCAGCTTCGCAGCCCAGCGCTCAACCGCTGTGCCACCAGGGGAGGCCCAGAATCTAGATTTTATTGACTGTCTCCCAAGGTACAATTAGAATTTATTTCTCATATATTTCATCTTTAATAGTGGTTAGAGGTTAAAACGTGATCAGCTACAGGCTTGATTTTGTTTCAGCATGGAAACTTCATAGTTGTACTTCCATCATATGTCACGTGAACTATTGTTCATCATTGTGATTTTAGAAACCTCTACACATTATTGTTTAGATAGATTATTTAATTAGTGTTTGAAAATTGTGATAATATAAAATCATATCCCCTTTTCCATATACTTGCATTAATACTTTAAAATGAATAACAGGGCCTCCCCAGTGGCGCAGCGGTTGAGCGCTGGGCTGCAAAGCTGCCTGCAGCCTCTGCAGCACTGGTTCGATCCCCGGCCACCGGGTGAGGGTCCCACATGGCGCTCAGACCTCTCCTGCCGCCCGCTGCACCCCTCAGCAGTGTACTTCGGTCCTTCTGCCTGCTCTGCTCCCCGCTCTGGCTCTGGTGAATTCTCTCACCCTCCCGCGCTTCTGACTGCACCCAGTGCTTGTATAAATAAATAAATAAATCTTTAAAAAATAAAAATAAATAAAATGAATAACAACAACCAATAAATTATATGGAAAATACAATTTTTCCAGTTTGTGGAAATCATATCTAAATGATATATTTCGTGTAAATTGGATTGATTTTCATAATGGCTAGGTAAAAGCATACTATCAATGAAACTTCTTCAGTACATGTCACAAAAATATCAGATTTCAAATGTCACTGACAAAGAATTCCTGGCAATAGATTACAGTGCATAAGAAAACACCCACTGAATCTTGATGGCTTGATTTAGTCATACCAAGAACACTCACAGATTCAATTATGTAGCATGCAGATACAGTATAAGGAAGAACAGTCCTGAGAGATAATCCCATTCATATCCCATTAAAGCAATGAAGAAGACTCTTGAGGAACAGCAAGGATTTCAAGAGCTCCTGTTTGAGGTCCAAGGTATGCATATGATTAGACCAACCCAGCTAGAAGCAATTATCTACAGATTATCTCAGCCATCCTCAGAGGAGGAATTGCTTATGAGAGGACACAGTGTCACTCATTCTGAATTCAATAATTATAACAATTCATTAGTCAGATAGAAATGTATCCTGTGCATGATGGATAAAGAAAATGATGAGCTTGAAAATTCACCACCACCTTCAAAAATATTCCAAGTCACTTATCATTCCAACATTATTGTCTTTCTTTGCAGTCTACAAATTTCTATTTTGGAAAATAATTCTATTTTCAAATATGAAAACTTTTATATTCAGGGGATTTTCCCTTTTATAAAATAAAATTTTATTGTTTTGCCATTACTACATAATGTACTATTGGCACATATTTATGTACTATTGGTTTATAAGAACATGTAAATTTCAGGAGTACAGCGTCACTCCTTGATATGTGTGTATATCTCACTACACTTGCATGAACTTAATACAGACTGGGTGATTGGCACAAAAGATGAAAGAGGGGGATCCTTTCATTTATTAGATAAGCACTTGATCTTTTATATCAATCAGATATTGCACTGTGAAATAAGAACAGAAAAATAAGAGAAAAAAGCTTCAAGAGTTTGTAGTTCAGAGTTAGGCAGATAATAATAATAGTGTGATAAGTCTAATAATAGAGATAGGGACTCTAATTCAAATTGACAACCTGCCTTTGAATATAATCCCAGAAGCAGTATCAGTTGGATTGAATATTAAAAGATGAATTAGAATTAGTCCAAAAACAGTTATTGAAGGTAAGAATGAAAAAATACTTTTAGGAAATAAAAGATGTAATAATATAGAAGCAAAGATTGATGTCATTTTACTGTTAGCATGCACCTGAGGGTTACCCAAGTATCCTAAACTCACAAGGGTGTATGCTGTAAAAGGGATTTGGCCATCTGTGTGCACAAAAATCAATGAAGCATACTCATAGTGTGAAAGATTTTTAATAGAATTGGTGTACATAGAGAAGAAAGGGTTTCAAATAATAGTTTCCCAATAAAATTTCCTGTCCTCTCATGGTTAAATTCCCAGACCAGGATAGCCTGAGGCAGGGCTGCTGAGGTCTGAAAACTTGCCATAAGTCTAAGGGAACTGCTGGCAGGAAACCACAAGAAAAAAGGTTAGGTAGGTCCTGGAGAGTTGGGACAGAAAGGGAGACTCAAAATTTAAAATATACCACATCAAATTAACTGCTGCCATAGTCAATGCGAAGGGCCAGCCTCCTCACATGGCCCTCAGCCACGTGTCTCTTCCAGTAAGTCTCCAAGTGTCTCTACATGTTTTATATTCGGGTGTCTCCTCCAAGTTCTCTTCACACATGTGTCCCATCTCCCTTTAAATATCCACATCCATCCTGCTCAGCTGCCCATCCCCCACTCAGGAAATCTAGTTCATGGCATGCTGGGAATTGTAATCCAAAGCATGTAAGTAGAACCAGAGGAAAATGGCACCCATTCTACATCCCTCCTCCTTTCATGGAGCTGCTTCTGAAACATTATTTTCTTATTTTTGGACAGGCATTTTGGGTTATATCTATATATCTGGCATACACGTACAAGTTTGTAAGAAATTACATTGACAAAGGCAAGAATACAAAAGAATTTAGCCATCAAACTTTGAATGGCAAGTAAAAGGATATAAAAAGTTAAATGAAAACTTATTTACTTACAATTAGCAGCAAAATTAGTGCATCACCACTTTATTCTCTACACTGTTCTTCTCTTACTTTATAGTCATCTTTCCACAGTCACACAGATGAATCTTACATAGCTAAAGAACAGAAAAGCTTGTTTCAATTTTGGTGACCTGATTGTATTCCAGTCCTCTATTGTATGTGATCTTGTCTTTTTACTTGATGTTAATTATAGTTTGTAGCCCATGCAAATGAAACATGAGATGAAACATGTGATTTCAGTTGCTGGACCAAATTTCACAATTTGAAGCTGTCACTGCTACCACTTCTCCATGAAGTATGAGCTTTGCCTCTATATGAACTTTTAAAGCTACCTTTAATGCTGATCACAACAAAGAGCATTGTAGTTTGGCATATTTAATAGTCATGCTAGTGGGTTTTTTTGTTGTTTTTTTTATTTATTTTATTTATACAAGAACCAGGGTACAGGCCAGATGTGTGGGAGGGTGAGAGGATTCACCAGAGACAGAATGGGGAACAGAACAGGCAGACTGACAGAATACACTGCAGAGGGGAGCAGCAGGTGAGACAGGAGAGGTCTGCTTGCCATGTGGGCTGCTCCAAGGCCGGCGGGGATCGAACCAGCACTGCAGAGGCTGTGAACAGCTTCAGAGGCTGTGGACAGCTTCACAGTGCTGTGCTCAACCACCTGCGCCACCAGGGAGGCTCCTCATGCTAGTGTTTGATCTTCATCTTCTTTAAGAAAATCATAGCAAGAGGGAGGGAGGGAGGGAGGGAGGGAGGGAGGAAGGAAGGAAGAAAGGAAGGGAGAAAGGAAGGAAGGAAGGGCTCAAATTAGCAGTCATGACATGATACACATGTCATCATATCAAGTTTTCTTTATTCCCAGAGCAATTGCTGCCATTGACTCTGATACCTTTGATCTGCAAATCAAAGATTAAGATAAATTGCAGAGAGCTATATAAGTAGCAGTTACTTAAAATAACAAAATCTAGAAATTTTACTATTCTGCATAAAGGTCAAACTTCCAACATCAATATCTGGGAAAACATATATTGCCACTTGACAATTTTCTATGGAATGACAATTTTTTATAGAGACTGACCCATAAGGCAATGATAAATACCCAAAACTGAAATAGAGAACAGATTGTGATAAATGACATAACAAGTTTCCACAATATATAGATACTTAAAAAAAAGTCTGTTTACTTATCCATGTGTCAGTACACACCTGGGAATTTTGTTGTGCATGTTGTGACTTTTTTTTTGATGGTGAGTAATATACCAGAAGATCGTCTCCGAAATTAATGAAGATGGTAACTTTCCGGATTCATTTCATGTAGGTTAAAAAAAAAAAGCAAATTCTCATGGAATAAGCAAGTATAGCCTCTCTGAGAAAGCTGGATACAAGGTTACCTAAAGCAAGTAAGGATACTATCACTTAGAGGAGTAGCTGTAGAGCAAGATGTGATTTGGTGTATTTAAAAGTTATACTGGGGCCTCCCCAGTGGCGCAGCGGTTGAACGCTGGGTTGTGAAGCTGCCCGCAGCCTCTGCAGCGCCGGTTCAATCCCAGGGTGCTCCCCGGCCACCGGAGGAGGATCCCACATGGCGTGCAGACCTCTCCTGCCGCCCGCTGCTCCCCTCAGCAGTGTACTTCGGTCCTTCTGCCTGCTCTGCTCCCTACTATGGCTCTGGTGAATTCTCTCACCCTCCCTCACTTCTGACTGTACCCAGTGCTTGTATAAATAAATAAATAAACAAAAAAACAAACAAATAAATAAATACATAAATGAAAAAGTTATACTGGAGGTCTGTGCTTAACTTCATTTAGCAAACCACAGTGAACAGAGAAAATGGAGGAAAGGGTTGATACATGGTTTTTAGATTAGCACCTAGTGTGAGGTCTCAGATACAAGCAGATTCCTAGATTTTATATCTATGAGCCTGCAAATAAAGATATAACTCCAAATTCAAATTTCACCTGGCTGCCTACATCTGGAAAATAGTTTTGAAGAGATCTGTAGAAGCTGAACTAAAAACTTGATACTGACGTAGCATGCGTTAGGCATGCTTATTAGTGAAGTAGTGATCTCACCCTCTATTTACTTACCCTGTTCACTTATTTAACCTACCCACATATTTACCTTACCCACAGAAAACAGTAGAAGTGACTGTCCTAGCAGTGATCCAGCATTTCCACAGTAATACCACATGGTATTTAGGTAGGGTAGCCACAGGGCACATATCTCCCAGATTTGGGTTCATATGTATGCATGTTATCCACAGAAATAGTATTAGCAAAACTTTTATCTGCCAAAGTGTATCCTGACTTGGATAATGAATTACATGATCCCTCTCTGCATTTTGAATAAAAGGCAGAAATAAACCAATCTGACTCTAGATTTCTCTCAAGTTTGATTAGGAAACTTAACTTCTATATCTGTCTGGGTTTCTCAGACCATTCAGGGTTGGAAGATATGATAATTGTATAAGTGGGATAAGGCATTTGTATAAGACACTGAATCTTTAAGAGTATCATTACTCTTTCTCACTTGGTCTAAGCATGTTCCTATTTGCAAAATTCTTGAAGATAAAATTCAGGATTTTTTTCCTTAATCAATCACCTACTCCTGTGGAACTCTGCAGCCTCCATTCCTTATAATTACAAGCTCGACCCCAAACAACATGGATTTGAAGTATAAATTCATCACCACTTATTAGTAATATGCTGAAAACATTCTAGAATCTTTCTAAAATTTGCATCCAGCATGAGGGAAATGATAGTATTGTATATATGGCCCTCTTTGAGGGCTCAGGCATAACAGAATAAAAAGCTATTTTGAGATTCAGAATGTTTAGCTCCACTGAGTCATTATCCAGAAACTCACTTAATTATGTCAGGTTATCTTTTTTTGGTGACAATAAGGTTATAAAAAAGTGTTTACAGATTTATTTTTATGTCAAGAATATGATGTGACTCTAGGACAACATCACCCAAATTTAATCCTCTAATTCCATTTCATTAAGTGGATATAAACAACTCTCTAGGAAGGATTTCCTTATACAAGCAGACATATAAATGAGTCCAAACCCAATACTACCATGGACATGTATATTGCTGGACATTTAAAAGTCTCTGAGCCTCGATTTTGCATCATCAAAATGAAAGAGCTAGAAAGGTGACTCTATAGTTCTCTAAAAATGAAGAATCTATTCCTCAGTGGAACTGTTTTTTTTTTGTTTGTTTGTTTTTTAAGAATTTTGTCTTTTTTTTCCCCATCCTCTGTGAATAACACTTCTCTTATGTGTTCTTCTGTCAGGTTAAAAGCCTTTTGCCCTAACTATGATAGGTTAAGGCTTTTAAGAAAGTATAGACAAGAGAAGTCAATTATGGGTTTAAGGTCTGATAATATACTCCAAGTTTTTACAGACAACTGGGTGATTTCTCTCCTTTTCCACTCCACTTGCTATGTTTGGATGCAGCCTAGAAGAGAAAATTCACTTTTCAGCCAGTTGCACTTATGAAAAGAGTCTGGGAAAAATCCCACATGCTCAGAGCCAGCTGCAGAGAGAGAGCTGCAGAGAGGCCTGAGTGGTTCCTTAATGACTGAAGCCTGGGGACCAGGCAGTGTGGCAGGAGTCTTCAGAGAGCACATCATTCGTATGAGATCGTCAAAATAGTGGGGCAGATTATACTTAGGACATTCAGCTTCTGGCCTGGGGGCTAACCTGGCCAACCTGTGGCCCTGTGGCTAATCTGTGGTGTTCTCAAGTTGGAACCCCAGAGGTCTGCCATTCCTGTAAAGTGCTTCAAGCTTCTCCTACCATGAAGATTGGTTCTGAGTGCATTATGGAGCTCATCCTAACCTATAAATCTCTTTGAAAGAAAAGGATATTTTTCCAACCCACTGCAAAGTTATATTGTCAACTTAAACATTTGCCAGCTTTTATAAAAAACATCATCTTACCATAAAACAACCTATAAACGAATATTGTTCTTTGTAATGTGGTGATTAGAAATAATTATTTCACACATATGCTATCTTTATAGGCTATTAAATACAGCTTATAAGTCGTATTGACCTCATTTTCCCTCCTATCTTAATTTATATTTTCCTAAATCTATAGCATAGTTTTATTGTTCAGAAATAAACTAATCTTCTAAAGAACACTGGAGTGTTCTATACCTATGTGAATGGCTGTTTCTCTCCTTCACACCCTAACTGGATAGCTGCCACTTCGTTAGCCAGCTCTCAATCAAGCAAGGCAAGCACATGAATTGAGAGATTGCTGCATATGGCAGACAGTACTGAGTAACTCTGCAGGGAATACTTGCTGCCAATTTGGGGTTCTAAATCTGTTTTATGTTCACATTAGTCTCCTCAACTGAGAAGAGAATTCCAGCTTCATTCAAGCCATAGTAAGTCTCGTTTTCCTGTTGGAATCGGGATGTATTCCTGAAACAGCACACACAGAACCAATCGTTGTGGAATGAACTATCATTCCGAAACGCCTAACACGATTACGATTGTTTAGTCAGTAATAAGAAACAGTTTTGCTTTACATTTGAAAGTCTGGCATTTAACTTATGATTTTGTCAATATACACTAAAGGCCACAGAAAAAGAGCTATGATGAATCTGCTATCAACCTAACTCTGGGCACTTGTGTTTTGTTCTGGTGAGTTGCTGATATGCATAACAATAATATTGCCTAGATTCAAAAGAAAAGAAGAAGTCCATTTCCCAAATAAAGTACTTGCACCTGGCAGGAAAATCATGTGAGAAAGGTTTGAATGCAAAGGTTATCAGTTTATTACAGCAACCAAAAGCAGAGCTTGTATTTAAGAACCGTTTACTTCTTTACTGGCTTGTCCTTTCAACAAATATTCATTGTATATCTTTCTGGGCAGCACAATATGCCACTTGCTAAAGAAGTCACGGGTGAGCATAACATAGGTTTTGCTCCAAGGAGATTAAAATCTATTGGGATGAGTAAACACTTACGTGCAATAAAAGGAACTAAAAATTATCCTCTTTCCTCAAGAAGATTATATAAACACCTTTGGGTTAGTGTTATGTCATCACTCTCCTACCTCATTTGAGGTTAACCTCAAATAAGGATTTGAGTAAAAGTAGCTATTATATTTGAGCAGTAATCTAAGAAAACACCGGTAGGAGAATAAGGAAGTGAGGCAGGCACTGAAGTTACCCACTACTGGCTAAATGAAATGAATAGCTTACTGCCATGGAAACGTGGGTACAATCCCACTGGAAATGCCTATATACTCAAATGCCTGTAACTCAAAAGGGAAATGCCCTTTTGAGTTATCTTTCTGAAAGGGTAAGGAGGACCAGCTCTTTTTCCACCGGTTCCTCCCTGACATTAACTGAGGACTACCGCAGGCAGCATTACCTTTTAGACATTCCCAGCCTACCCTGAGCATGGACAGAACACATTTTTATGGTCAGATCTTGAGTAGAGATTCACAGATGCCGACCACAGTTGTTAGTAAGAAGTATAAATACCTCTGGGAATGGTGAGTGTCATGGACTATGTCTACTAATCACTTTGCTGTAGTTCATACATAGTTTTAAAAATATTGTGAGCATTTCAGCAGTAAATACTTAGGTAAGTAATATATGCATTTTGTCTTCTATAGTATTTTCAGTTTCTGCAATAAATGAAATATTTTCATTCTCTCTTATCCCTATTTCTTTTTATATATCACTTGCTATACAGATGAAATATTATGATGACCCCATAACTAATTTATCCTTGGCCAGTCACAATTATTCTAACTCATCATGTATGCTATATTATAGTAATATTTTAGGTCTTCCTTTACTAGGCATCTTCCATACCTAAGACTGCATCCCGGGTTTCTTAATCTACCCCTCATACAGGTTGCATTTTGAAATCTACAGAATGCTTGTCCTTATTTTGTTTAATCTTCACAATAAACCTATAAATAGATGGCACATAGTGCAATAGATTATTACCCCATTTTAGAGATAATCCCTAAAAATTTTCCCTAGAGAATTTGAGTTCCTTCTGTCTTTTACTAATACAAGTACTTGGCATTTGAACCCAGTGTTCCATTATTTTCCTTTTGCATTCCATTTCTCAGTGTCTTTCTGGCCTGCCATTTTCCCAACAAGCTCATGCTAGAAGGTCCCAGGTACCATGAGTTTACAGGGTACCACTGCAAACAACAGACTGGTTCAGGACTGGATGTTCCCAAGTGTGATTTGACATTTACTATGTGTCATCCTAATACTTCATGACATGCAGGGAACATAAAAACAATTTTTCATATTTTACAAACACACCAAAAATAAATGTAACTCTGTCTCAATATTAGCTTGTATCTATCTCAAAATAAAACACATACTTTTAAGGTAAGGTTCAATAGCACATTACTTTGCCAAGGAGATATAGGCAAGAAGTTGTCTGCTTTATAGCTATTATCTGATCAACCATCTCCAGCCTGTCAAAGAAGTTGGAAACGCCAAGAGATAAGATGGGAGTTAAAGTATTTCTTTGACAAGAGCTGTGCTGTGAATCCCAACTCCCAAGAGGGTTGGGGTGGAGGTCTGTCTTCTGACCTTAATCTTAGTGAGAAGAGCTTCAAAGAGATATCTCAGCAAGCTTGATTGTATTCCCAGCAGTCTGGTGACACACTGAATGAGGGTCAGACTCACAAGTGAGAATTTTAAAGGGCAAAAGGATGTAGGTGAAGCTGCCTGCTGGGCAACTAAATGAAAAGCAGGGTATAATTGAACATAACTGCACTCCCACTGATGGTAGATCAAAGGGGCATATTTCCTGTACTATATATATAAGAGAAATTTGGCCAGAGTTGGTTTAGACCCTCCAAAGTGGGACAAATGGCGGGGTAAGTAAACCTCCAAGGAAAGAGGTTGGGAGAGTACTGCCAAATGCCTAGCAAATGAGGAAAGGATCTTGAATGACTATTGCGGCGTCAGTGTTCCCAAAAGGGTCAAATAGACTTTTGTTAATATGCCTAGAGCAGGCTCTTGTCACATGGGAAGTAGAGATAAATCAAGGTCCTGGGTTCCTCAGGGGGGTCTGTTTCTACTACTTAAAGAATCCAGATTGTTTTTCCTGAGAGTGGTGAGCAACTGAAGGCTTAGAGAAGCTTCTGTTTTGGCCTACATTCTTCATTCCTCCTAAATCAAAGAAGATATAATATGTCCTCAGCTTCTGCCCTTTTCCTAATATAAGTAATCTCTACTCCCTCTGTTATGACCTAGCAGAATATAGACTGGGGAACTCATGAAGTTTCAGGTTTTTCACGAAACATATTCTATCTAAGAATCTCATCTTTTCTCTCAGAGTAAGGATGAGATCACCCCATCTTTTTTTAAAGAGCCAGGGTACAGGCCAGATGCATGGGAGGGTGAGAGGATTCACCAGAGACAGAGCAGGGAACAGAACAGGGAGACTGACGAAATACACTGCTGAGGGGAGCAGCAGGTAAGACAGGAGAGGTCTGCTTCACCATGTGAGATTCTTGCCAGCCGGCCAGGATCAAACCAGCACTGCAGAGGCTGTGGACAGCTTCTGAGAGCGGCACTCAACTGCCTGCACCACCAGGGAGGCCCAAGAGATCACCCCATCTTTGTCTGTCAAGTGACATCCTCCCTCTCTGTCATTGATGCCTCAGGTTACAAAACACATGATAAATATTTATAGTCTTTACCATTATTTTTTAGGATTTACAATCATGCAACTTCCACATACATATGTTGTTAATATATCTTTTGTTAACCCCTCTGATGCAGTTTTGATTACCAATTTAGACTGAGAAGAACCCACAGAGAAGGGGGATGATTTCTTTTGTGACTCCACACCAGCTAGAGGATATACAGTTGCATGTGTCAAGAAAAGATGAGTGAAACAGGATCATGATGAGAGAATTTCCAAAGTAACACATGAAAGCATTTCAGAGAGAGAGGGAGAATAAAAACTTTTGTACAATCAGAAGACACCCTAAAAGGGAGAAGAGAAGCTTTAATTTTAAATAAAATTAAAAGGTTTTATCATTGTTGTTGCTGTAATAGTCTAGACAGACTGATTATTAAACTTGTATTCTATTTTGATGAAAATGAGTTGGAGAAACATTTTCTAAGAGGGATCAACAACAATCAGAGATCAAGTTATAGTGGCAATTTGAAGACAGTTACTCTCTTCTATCTATGAAACATATGCACATTTAACATCAGAAGATTCTTGGGAAAAATGGCCCATGTGTATTGAGATGAATTTCTTAAATACATTTGCTCTTTAAACAAGACAACTAAACTAGCCTGAAAGATAATGTTTCTTAACATTTAATTGTATGTAAAAATAAATAATTTCTAGTTTCTCTCTTCTTCTAAGTGTTTCAAGAATGTTAAATTCCATTAAAATTAATAACATTAATTTAAATACATTTATCAGACAAATGCATATTAGCTATTTTACTATTAACACCTAAATTAAAAGTTTATATTAAATAAAAATATTAAGGATAAATGTGGTTTCAGAATGATGGAGTAAAACCCCTTCCAATAGTTTCCTGTTTAAAAAATTATTCATAGTATACATATAACCTTATAAATTAGAGACATAATCAGATAATTATTTCAAAGACTGAAAACCCGATCTTAAATATGAAAACAATAAAGGCCAAGACAAAAGCAAAAGAAATGAACAAATGAATGAATAAGTAAACAAGGGACCTGAGCAAAGGATATTACCCCAAGAAAAGTAATATCAATTATTGTTTATAAAAAAAGACTTCTCTAAATTAGAACTGTATGAGGAAGTTAAAATGAAAAATAGTATAATCATGAATCAAGACAGTGTAAAAGTTAAGAAATACAGTATAGTTAATTATGGCTTCAAGTTTCACCTAAAAGAAAACCTGATATTACAATGCATTTTTTTTTTTTTTTAATTTTTATACAGGAACCAGGGTACAGGCCAGATGAGCGGGAGGGTGAGAAGATTCACCAGAGACAGAGCGGGGAGCAGAACAGGCAGACTGATGAAATATACCACTGAGGGAAACAGCAGGCGAGACAGGAGAGATCTGTTTTGCCATGTGGGATTCTCTCCAGCCAGCCGGGATTGAACATACACTGCAGAGGCCCCAGAGAGCATCACAGTGCAGCACTCACCACCTGTGCCACCAGGGAGTCTCTATGATGCATTTTAATATGACTTTCTTAAGCCAGAATTTTGTACATCATAGGAAAAAAATCACATACATTGTACCCTGCACAAAACCAAGAAGTGCTTACAACCTTCAGCAACAAGACTAAAAAACTACCTTTCTACTTTTCTTGCCCTCAGAATCATATCAATAGAGTACATTTTCCAGGGCAGGTCTTGCAATCAGCCTTAAATATTATATTATCCTTGCGTTTATCAGCGCCTACTTACTATTTTAATTTTTACCTCCTTTGAATATGCAATTTGTAGGTATTCCTTCTAAATATTTTTAAATATCTGGAGCAACAGTACACAGAGGAACTGTTTAAGAGCTCATTACAAGAGGAATTGAGGCATATTCAAAAATACAGTAAAAGCAGATGAGATAGGAGGATTCACGCGATCATAACTTGTTTTTGTCACTAACAAGATATTTTTCATGTGACTGAAGTATCTGTTATAAATCAGGATATTAAAAGAAATATGCCATACAGTGAGAAGCATTGAATGTACAGTAAACTATTCCCATCACTTTCTAATGACAAGGGGGATATCATTAATGGTGAATTATCTGGGTCACTTTCTAATATAATCCAATATAGAGGAGAGTGAGTTAAGAAAAGCTTAAATTATTGTACTTACCTCTTGCTACAGCTACTCTAACAATCTCCTAAAGGTTTTCTCAAACTCTTTCCTCCTTGAAATCATTTTTCACATTATAGCCAGAACGATTTTATGAAAGCACAGCTCTTAATAGGATACCCTTTTGCTAAAATGCCTTCAATGACATTTTTTAATTATTTTTAGAATACAAAGAACTTTTGATTGAGGAAAATAAAAAGATAAAATATCTTACAATGTACAGAAGAACTACGTAGTCTATGTCCTGGGTCTAACCTTGCATCACATGTTCCCTGCTGTGTTCATTCTGATCCACCCACAAAGGATTAATTATCTCAGCTCCCTATTCATTTTTTTTAGGCTGACCACAGATTTTTACAGATTCCCTCCCCTGTGAAATCTTTCACTTGTTTTGCTAGGTAAGACCACTGCTCCTTAATATTTATATTTGTTTGTCTTTCCCACAGGAACGTTTTTGCATAACTCAGTTAAAATCCGCCATCCAGGGCCTCCCCGGTGGTGCAGCGATTGAGCGCTGGGTTGCAAAGCTGCCCACAGTCTCTGCAGCACCGGGACCATCCCCGGCCACCGGACGAGGGTCCCGCATCGCATGTCATGCAGACCTCTCCTGCAGCGCCTGCTGCTCCCATCAGCAGTGTTATCTGATCAGTCTGCCTGTTCTGCTCCCGTCTCTGGCTCTGGTGAATCTCTCATGCTCCCACATTTCTGACTGTACCCAGTGCTTGTATAAATAAATAAATAAATCTTTAAAAAAAAAAAAATCCGCCATCCACAAAACTCCTTAGCCGCTCTCACCTTTCCTCCTAGTCCTCACAGTTTCAGTTTTCAACGCACAGGTGTTTTTACTTCAAGTCTGATTCCTGTCCTTCACAGGAGGGTAAGCTCCATGAGAAGGGGTCGGGGAAGATTTGCACTTGTTAGACTTGGTGTCACCAGTGCCCAAGTGGCTAAAATAACGAATTCAAAAGACTGTGATTATGGTGATGATACACTGGTGAATGGGTGGTGGGACTTTCATGGGGACTATACCCGAGATGATAAAGCATACACTGTATAAAAATGAAGAATGAGGACCTCCCCTGGTGGCACAGCAGTTGACCGCTGGGCTGCAAAGCAGCCCACAGCCTCTGCAGCACCGGTTCGATCCCCAGCCGCTGGCGAGGTCCCCACTGCTGCTCCCCTCAGCAGTGTATTTCATCAGTCTGCCTGTTCTGCTCCCTGCTCTGGCTCTGGTGAATTCTTTCACCCTCCCGCGCTTCTGACTGTACCTAGTGCTTGTATAAATAAATCTTACAAAAAATAAATCTTAAAAAAATAAAATAAATCTTTAAAAAATGAACAATGATGTAAAAATATATAAAATTTAAAAAATAAAATAAAGTAAATAATAAAAAAAAAGGTTGTGATTGTGACTTCAGAATTGGAAAATCTTAGGGGACTATTTGTGGTGGAGAACAAGTTAAATTATGTCAATATGATCTGTAATTCCTACCTCTAGTTGAGCCTAAAAACATGTTTGAGAAGCAAGACATACATGAAAGATTAATTAATCATAAAGACTATCTTACAGAAGTTAATAGTTAAACATACAATATTAATTATATTAAGTTTATGTTTAAATATATCCTAATTTATTTGAATAGTAAATAATACTTGAATTATATAAATCATTTTATAAAATTTGCATTTTAAAATACTTTAGGAAATGTACAGGAGACAATATGAAAGAAGATAAGATGAGAGTAGAGAAGCTCTTTTTTATTTATAGACTTAAATGTTAGAACAGTTTTTGAACTGAAAGTACAGAATTCACATGTTATCCCCTCTCAATTCCCTCTGTTATTAAAATCTTGCATAACAGTGGTACATTTGTTATAATTGATTAACCAATACAAATTTATTATTATCAACTTAAATCAGTAGTTTTGATTAGGGTTCACTCTATGGGTTTAATCATTCACAACATGCCAACTAGCCTTCACTGGAGTATCAACATGAGAGTTTCCCTGACTTCAAAACAAAACAAAACAAAGCAAAACACCTATTCATTCCTCTCCCTCTATCCCCACTCAAACTCCTGGCAACCACTGGTCCTATTACTACCCCATTCATTCATTTAATAACAATAGTATATTATATTCAGGTATTAAAGGTGCTGATGATGAACAAAGCAGACTGTCTCCTATTCCTCAGTGACTCTATTCTATTCTACTGGAGGAAGACAAGAGGAAAAACAAAAACCTGATAAATACAATACTTAAAATAATTTAAAAATAAAATCTGGATATGGGATAAAAATAAATGAAGGAAGAGATACTCATCTTTGAGGTGTATGACGAGCTAATTCTGAATGATAAGGTGGAGTTTATTCTACATTCTTAGGGTAGCACATTCTAGACAAAGAAAATGTATACAGAAGCTTGGTCTGTTTTAGTGCCAGAAAATGCCATTATGAAAAGACAAAGAAACATTTACCACTCCAGTAGCAACAAGTACTCTTCACACACAGATGTAGTCTATAAATACCATTTTTCTTTTCTGTTAGAAAGGAAACGGGAATCTCTGAATGAATGAATACCATGCCTGAAACTGGGCACATTTGGAATATCATATCAGCCACAAAGATATACTAAGGACATCTCAGGAGAATTCGGGGGTGTGGACAAGCACAAACTGAACAAAGATAGGATGACTGATCATCAATAAAAATATTTACTCAGGGCCTCCTCTGTGGCTCAGTGGTTGAGCACTGGGTTGCCAAGCTGCCCTCAGCCTCTGCAGCTCCAATTCAATCCCTGGCCACCGGTGAGGGTCCCGCATGGCACGCAGACCTCTCCTGCCACCCCGCTGCTCCCCTCAGCAGTGTACTTCAGTCCTTCTGCCTGCTCTGCTCCCTGCTCTGACTCTGGTGAATTCTCTCACCCTCCTGCGCTTCTGACTGTACCCAGTGCTTGTATAAATAAATAAATAAATCTAAAAAAAAAAATTTACTCAGTGAATTAAAAACATCCAAGATTGTCGAGTGCATGAGTTTAGATGATACTGGGAGAAATGAATCCTTTGGAAGACTTTTGGAAATCAATTCATTGTTTTGACAATTGAAGAATTGGGTGAAAGAAGTAAGCAAGAAATATAAAAGCAATGAATGTGTAACTAGAGTATTAAATGTTGGAGACATTAAAAGAAATGGGTCAGAAGGGAAACAGGAGCTAAGTCATAAAAGGTACTATAAGGCATGGTAATCAGCTTGTATTTTAATTACAATAGAAAGTCACTGAATGTGTCAAATTGTTAGATGATACAATTAGGGAGAAAGCAAAAAAATGGAGACAATAATAATGTTAAATTAAAAGAAGTAAACTTGTAGGTAAAGATGATTTCATTATCTCAAGAGGGAGACAGGTGTAAGTATTTTGACAAGAGAAGAGTGAATATATTGTCTCTGTCATTTTAAAAATAGTTTAATAAAGTGGCATAATGCTATGCAATATCAAATTCTCATTTATGACTTTGTATTACCCATTTTTTTAAAGATTTATTTATTTATGCATACAAGAACTGGGGCACAGGCCAGAGTGTGGGGTGGGGAGGGGGTGAGAGGATTCACCAGAGAAAGAGTGGGGAACAGAACTGGCAATTTGACAGAAATACACTGCTGAGGGGAGCAGCGGGAAAGAAAGGAGAGGTCTGCTGCACCATGCGGGTCACCTCCCTGGCCAGAGATTGAACTTGGTGCTGCAGTGGCTGCAGGTAGCTTCATGGTGCTGAATCTTAACCCCTTGCACCACCAGGGAGGCCCTTATATCATCATTTTAGGTGATATAAGTCAGCATGATTGTGTTGTCCATTTGGTATGTCAGATGGAGGTACAGATGAAGCTGAAACTTAGAGTGAATTCAGACTTGATGATTCCAAGTGAGTATGGTAAGAGAAAAAAAGATATGAAGTTAAGAGGAGTTTTGGTGCTGAACCATGAGTTCTAAATGGATTAGAAGGAGGTGAGGCCATGAATGAAAAACCTTACATAGACAATAGGTTTTGATAAGAAATGTTGGAGTGAGACTATTTGAGTCAATAAATGAAAAAATAATATGGTGATTGAAAGTAGAGTAGAACACTAAAACAGATACTACATTTTTGATGATAAAAAGTGGAATATGAACATCAGAGTGTCTGGGGTATAGTAGAGGAGAAGGTCACTGATATTATTTCAGGTTTGTGGGACCTGAGCTAGACTAAGTTAACTACTAAGATCTACCAAGTCAACATTTATTTGTCCAAAGATGATAATAGTAAGAACAGATGAAGGACACTTGGGTTTATTACAGAGGGTGCAAGTGAAGTTAATAGAAGCAAGCAGAATAAAGTTCCAGATAGGCATTTAGGTGAATTGATTAGAAGATGATTTCTAAACAAATGGGGAAAATTATAATCTGAAAATAAATCAGTTCAATCTCAACTCTCTCACTTGAGGGAACAAGAGTACTGAAAAAAAAAAAGTGTTAATAAGGATTTTTCAAATATAATGGTTTTTGTCCCTAGTAAGTTTCAAGAAGAGTTTTGCTACGTATCTTAGACTGTTGTATGTTTAGTCAACTACTTTGCATTGTCTTTTAGTTGGAAATGATTGCATCAACTTGGCTAGAAATTTGCCAAATTTATTGAGTTCTCAAAGACCAAAAGTGTCTGTTTCTTTACCCAAATTCTAAAAACAATGTGCAAGGAACTTGGCTCGTGACCACTTTCCTTCATTTTCAAAATCAGCAACATTTCATTTATCTTGCTATTCTTCCATGGTTACTTCTTCCTCTGATTAGAGCCAAGTAATGCTTTCTGCTTTAAAAAAAAAAAAAAGATTGATTTATTTATACAAGATCTGGGGTACAGGCCAGATGTGTGGGAGGGTGAGAGGATTCACCAGAGACGGAGTGGGGAACAGAATACGCAGACTGACTGAAATACACTGCTGAGGGGAGCAGCGGGTGAGACAGGAGAGGTCTGCGGTGCCATGTGGGTATCTCCCAGGTTGGCAGGGATCAAACCCTCACTGCAGAGGCTGCGGACAGCTTCACAGTGCTGCACCACCAGGGAGGCCCTGCTCTCTGCTTTTAAGGACCCATGTGATTAGATTTTGCACAACTAGATGATGGAGAATAATCTACCCATCTCAGAGCTCTTAACCTTATCACATTGACAAAATCCCTTTACCATAGAGGGTAGTATTTGTACAATGTTCCTGGATTAGACTGCTACATATGTAAGGAGGTGATGGGGTATTCTCTCTATTACTCCCTTGGCAATACATATTACTCTGAAATTTATTTTGCCTAATATTTGCATAGGCACCTCAGTTTCCTTTGGCATAGTATCAAAGTTGTCTTCCATCCTTTCATTTTTAATTTATTTTTGTACTGATAAAGTTTGTTTCTTATAAGCAGCACATAGTTGGTTCTTGCTCTTCTACATAAATTGACAATCCTTGTCTTTTAATTAGGCTGTACATTTAAATATGATTAATTTTATATGGTTAGATTTAAATGTATTACTATTTGACCCTTATGATATTTGCTTTTTACTGCTTCTGCCTTCTTTTGAATTGAGTATTTTAATACTTTCATTTCAATTTTTATTACCTAAGTGAAATTAGTAGTTTTTATTCTTTAACCATTCCTTCAGGATTTCTAGCATACATCTTTAACTCACACCTTTACTATTATACCACTTCACATAAAATATAAGAATACAACATTATGCTTTCTTTTCCTCTAGCCTTTTTGAATTATACATAAAATTCCACATGTTTCATAACCCTTGCTAAACTATTATCATCCTTTTAAACTGTCAGTGTTTTACTAAAATAATTATATATTAAGAAAAATATTTTGTATATTTACACATACAGTTGTTATTTCTGTTACTCTTCATTCTTTTTTGCAGATTTATATTTCCATCTGGTGTCATTTTCCTTCTACTTGAAGGATTTTCTGTAATATTTCTTGTCATATAGGTCTGTCTGCTAGTGATGAATTCTCTTAGCTTCTAGATGTCAAAAAGTCTTTATTTTGCCTTCAGATTCATAAGATATTTTCCTCAGCTTAAATTCTAGTCTGATAATTTTTATCTTGCAGTACCTAAAATTGTTACTCCAGTGTGTTGTCACTTATTTTGTTTCTGATAAAAAATGTGCTGATATTTGACCTGACTCTTTTTCTTCTGCTTATAATGTATTTTTTCCTCTGAATGCTCTTATGATATTTTTCTTTATCCCACTTTTGAGTATTTAATTATGAAATCCCTTGCTGTATTTTACAATTTGTGTCTAGACTTAACTTTTGAATAGATGAGACTTATATTAACTTCTTTAAATATTTTACTAATTCTAATAAACACATAAGTTTTAGGTCTGTTTCAAATGATAGACTAGCCCCTTCATACTATGTTCTATTTCCTGCTTCTTTGCATGCCTGATGGCTTTAATTGGATGCCAGGTATTGTGAATTTTACATTTTTTCTTGTGCTTGATATTTTTGAATTTATAGAGCTTCCATATGACCCAGCAATTCCACTCCTAGGTATTTACCCAAAGGACACAGAAACATCAATTCCAAAGAACACCTGCACCCCTATGTTTATAGCAGCACTGTTTACAATAGCTAAGCTTTGGAAACAACCCAAATGCCCAAAAATAGATGACTGGATCAAGAAGATGTGGTACATATATACCATGGAATATTACTCAGCAATCAAAAAAGATAAACACATGCAATTTGCAGCAACATGGATGGCGCTGGAAGGGATCATGCTCAGCGAAATAAGCCAAAAAGAAAAAGAAAAATACCGGATGGTCTCACTCATAGCAGGAATCTAGAAAACTTAAATAAGGGACCAGGAAAATGAATAACTATAAGAAAGTGAAAATCAAAATCAACAAAAAACTATGAATCAGAGACACTTTTAGGGGGCGGGGCGGGAGGGGAGGGATTGGGGTCAGAATGGGGGCGCTGCAATTGTATGGGGAATATAACAATAAAATTTATTATCTAATAAAAAAAAAATATTATGGAAATAGTTAATTTATTTGCAAGTGGTCTTATTTTTTCAAATATTACTTTTAGGGCCTCCCTTGTGGTGTAGGGGTTAAAATAGCAGTGCTATCAAGCTATCGCCAGCCACTGTAGCATAAGTTTGATCCCCAATCAGGGAGATGACCCACGTGGCACAGTAAACCTCTCCTGTCTCACCCACTGCTCCCCTTAGCAGTGTATTTCAGTCAATCTGCCTGTTCTGCTCCCCACTCTGTTTCTGGTAAATCGTTTCACCCCACCCCTGACTACACCCCAGGTCTTCTATGCATAAAAAAATAAAATGAATCTTTGAAAAACCCCAAATATTACTTTTAAACTCTGCTAGGCAGGAGCAAAGGAATGTTACAACTGGGGTAATTATTCCCCACTACTGAAGAAGGACACTTCTGTGTTATCTATCCAATGTTCCATGCATTGAAAGTTTGTTCAGTCACTGGTGGGAAAACCATGACTCCAGATACGATGTGAATAGACAATACTGTTTCCACTAATCCGTTGGGTCTTTCCCCAAGTAATTGAAAAGTTCCCAGCACACACACAGTACGCAGGACTCTATTGAACACCCAAGGAAAGAGGGGATGTGAGGGTAGAAAGCAGTGGGGGAGGGGTCCAGTGGACTATGATGGACTGTTACTGGTATTCCTTTGATGGGTCTGGTATAGTAACATACATCTGATGAAGTGTAAATCTGCACTATGAATCATATACATTGCTATAAACCAGTTACCTCAGTAAAATAAAAAAAAAAAAGAAAGGAAAATAATACACAAGAAAGACCCTCTGCAGATGTCTGGTGTTCTTTCTCTGTGTATCCTTTTCTTTCCATACCTGTCTTGCTTACTCTAGTCATCTTGGTGTCCCCAGAGTCTCAATGATGTCTTCTCAACTCAGGGAGTATTCTGAATTCTGTATTTTCTGCCCCTGCAATGTGTCTGAAAATTCTCTTTGCTGGAAGTTTGGGTGGCTAACCACTACTATTTTTTAGGATAACAATCATTCATTATTTCATATGCGAAATTGCAGCTTTTCAGGTAGGAGTATAATAAATCCTATGCAATTATTTCATCTTACCCAGAAGTGGAAGTCCCATTAATTTGATTTTGTTTTTAATAAATATTCTCAAGTTGACTCCCTTCCATTGTTTCCTCACATTTGGGAAATATGTGCTAAAAAGAGACTCGAAGGAAACTTAAATGCATATATCTAAGTGAAAGAAGCCCATCTGGAAAGCTAAATATTGTGTGGTACCAACAATATCAAATTCTGGAAAAGACAAAACTCTGGAGACAATAAAAAGATCATTGTTTTCTAGCAGTTGAAGCATTGAAGAAATGAACAGGCTGAACACAATTTTTAGCACAGTGAAAATGCTTGATATCATACCATAATGATGGATACTTGTGGTTACACATTTGTTCAAATGCATAGAGTGCAGAACACCCAGAGGAAGAAAGGAAACAGACATAACAGTCCTCTTTTTTATACTTTTTGAGAAATCTATTGCACATCAGACAAAAAATAAATTATAAAAGGATGTAATTTTAATTCAAAATAGCTACATAACAAGAATGTTGCTTTACCTATAGAATGCCCAAATGGAGACTTTTTTTTTTTTTTAGCTAAATCTCAGTCATTAGGGCTAGTGGGTTTATCCAGTGCATCCTATTATACATTGTCATTTTAAGAAAATCATCCTCTCTTCCTTTTTAAAATAAAACTTGTTAAATATAATAAGTTGATAGAAAATTTGAGGTTTATATCAGAAGTCTTTTTCTTTCTCCCTACATTTATTACTAAAATTTAATTCAAAATGGATCATAAACAGAAAACAGAAAATTGTAAAATGACCAAGGATACATAGTATAAAACCTAGATTACCTTGCATATGACAATGACTTTTGAGATAACACACCAAAGACACATCCCACAAAAGAAAATAATTGATAAGCTGACTTCATTAATCTTAAAATTTCTGTTATCTGAAACACGGTGTCAATAGAATGAAAGGACAGGTAACAGACAGGAAGAGAATGTTTGCAAAAAAAAATCTGATAGTAGAAAAAAAAATAAAATCTTTACTCAAAAAACACAAATAAGTTTTAAAACTCAACAATAACAAAACAAACCGACTAAAAATGAGCCAAAGACCTTAACAGACAACTCACTAAAAACAAACAAACAAACCCCTAAAGATGTCAAATAAGCTTTTCCATGGCATATGCCATTATGGAAAGTACATTATAAACAACTGAATGCTGGTTAGAATGGCCTTAATTAGCAAGAGCACCAAAAGCTCATGAGCATGTGGAGCAACAGGAACTCTCATACGTTACTCGTGGGATGCAAGGTGCTTCATGTACTTTGGAAGGCAGTTTGGCAGTTCTTACAACACTAAACATAATCTTACCATACAACCCAGCGATGGTGTAAAAACTTCTGTCTACATAATAATGAGCATACAGTTGTTTATAGCAGTTTCATTCATAATTACAAATTTTGAAAGCAACAAAGATGTCCTTCAGTAAGTAAGTAAAGAAACTATAATAAACCCACAAAATAGAATATGAGTAAACCTGAAAAGAAATGAGAGACTTGGAGGAAACTTAAATTCATGTATGTAAGTGAAAGAAGCCCATCCAGAAAGCTAAATATTATATGGTACCAACAACATAAAATTTGGGGGCCTCCCTGGTGGCTCACAGGTTAAGCACAGCTCTGTGAAGCTGTCCGCAGCCTCTACAGCACGAGTTCCATCCCTGGCTGGCCAGGGAGCTACCCACATGGTGTGGCAGACCTCTCCTGTCTCACCCATTGTTCCCCTCAGCAGTGTATTTCAGTCAGTCTGCCAGTTTTGTTCCCTACTCTGTCTCTGGTGATCCTCTCACCCCTCACACCTCTGGCTTGTACCCCAGTTCTTGCATGCATAAATAAATCTTTAAAAAAACAATATAACATTTTGGAAAAGGCAAAATTCTGGAGATAATAAAAGACCTCTGTTTTCTAGCAGTTGAAGGGTCAAAGAAATAAACAGATTGAATACAATATTTTTAGCACAGTAAAAGTGCTTGAAATCATACCATTATGATGGATACTTGTTATACATTTGTTAAAATGCACAGAGAGCAAAACACCAAAAGCAGAACACTTAGGTAAGTTATGGACTTTGAGTAATTATGGTTTAATATTGCTTCATCCTTGGTTAAAAAATAAAGTACCATTCTTCCTAGTGATGCTGTTAATTGGGGAGACCATCTATGGGGATCAGGGGTTATATGGGGGTTATCTATACCTTCCTCTTAATTTTGATGTAAACCTAATGCTGTGAAAAAATCAAGTCTTACAAAATAAATTACAGAGAAAAACAAATGCTTAGTGTGATATGTGGCACATTAAAGCTCTCAGTAAAGGTTAGCTATTATAATTATCTGCATTGTTGTCACTGCAATGCTCTAACACAGTCATTACGGGTTCTTGCCTCATCCGCTAGTGGCAGCTGCTTTTTTCTCCCTCTACATTTCCCCTTTCTTGCACATATGTAGACACCAGATGAAATGATCTTTGAAAATATAAATTAGAATCATATAATTTTTCTAATTCAAAATCGTCCGTGCTATCCCATTACACGTAGAGTGAATTTGAAAATACTTACATTCTGTGATACCAACTATAATCTGATCCCTGCTCATCTTTCTAAGTTCAATGCTTGTTGCTCTCTGTATTGCTTTATCTCCCTTATTTTTTTTTTTAAGATTTATTTATTTATCAAGCACTGGGGTATAGGCCAGAGGCACAGGAGGGTGAGAAAATTCACCAGAGACAGAGCAAGGAGCAGAACAGGCAGAAGGACCGAAGTGCACTGCTGAGGGGAGCAGCGGGTGAGACAGGAGAGGTCTGCCTCACCATGTGGGAATCTTCCTGGACAGCCAGGAATCAGACCGGTGCAGTAGAGGCTGCAGACAGCTTCACAGCCCTGAGCTCAACCCACTGCACCACCGGGGAGCCCCTCTGTCTCCCTTGGTTAAAAGAAGTTTTTTATTTCCTAAATCATGCCACACTATTTCTCCTGGCTACCCTCCTCTTCTTCTGTCCTCCCCCACTCCACCCATGCCATTTTCCTTCTTTCTGGAGGACCCATGCATTCTCTCTTCACTTCAGTTGTTTTCTTACAAACTTTAGGGTATAGCATAAATGACATTTCCCCATAGAACTATTCCCTGACCACTCACAATTGAAAATATCTTCCCCAACTTTTACTCATGAAAATGTCTTTCATCACTTCCATGAAGGCAGGGTTCAGAACTACTTTGTCAATCACAGCACACTCAGAGACTTGAACAACTAAATAATTTTATAGCACATTGCAAATAATCCAAGTCTAATAACATATGCTGTTAAATAAATAAATGAAAGTACTCAAAATTAACTGTAAGGGTATGGATTTTGATTAAATATTAATGAGGGAAATTAGATGATTCATATTTTCAAAATTTCTATAAAATATTAACTAACATTTATTGAATACCCACTATTTTCCAGGCCAAGGGCATAGGTTAATGTTTATTCCTTACAACAAACATGTAAAGTAAACTGTTTATCCATTTTTTTTTTTTTAAAGGAGACTCAGGCCTTCCCAGTGGTGCAGCGGTTGGAGACCTCTCCTGCCACCTGCTGCTCCCCTCAGCAGTGTGTTTCATCAGTCTGCCTCTTCTGTTCCCTGCTCTGGTTCTGGCGAATTCTCTCACCCTCCTGTGCTTCTGACTGTACCCAGTGCTTATATAAATAAATAAATAAATAAATCTTTTTAAAAAAATAAATAAAATAAATAAGGAGACTCAATCAAATTAAGCAATGTACCAAATTACCCAACTTGTAAATAGCAGTCTTTAAATCCATGAGATTCTAGGATCGGCTCATTATATCACAGTGTAGATATTAATCTACTTTATGATTAGACATCATGTATTTGAAATTGCTAAGTCCTCTAATGAGAAACTGAAGTACAGAGAGAAAAAGTGTCTCACTGAATGTCCTGTAATAAATAAATAAGAAACAAGGCTTCTGGACTTCCAATCCAAATTGTTTCATCTCACTGGTGTTGAAATACAAATAGCAGTTAAAACAATAGTCAATCATTTCAGAAAATCTTAATACCTTATCTTACTCAAGCAAGAGGTCTACAAATACTTTACACTATTGTTAAAGAGTTTTTCTGCATTCCTTAAGGAATTATCCCTGTTCCATGTTTTAGGTTTTCAAAGGTGTTATATTAGATTTTGTAATTTGACACTTTTGAAGTAAAATAAAAAAAAAAAATTCAGGCATATTGCAAGGAATATATCTTCCAATTAATCATTAATTTTTGTTTTTCAAGTTGTTGTCATCAAATTCTTTATCATACAGAAACATATAAGACTGTTGAATAGATATTTTTAGGTATTCAAACTTTGCTTCATTTGTAAACCTAAAAGCTTTTCTGAAGCAGGATGAGAAGCAGCAGCAACACTACATAATTACTAAATCATAAAGATATCCAACCAGTTTTTACATGATATCAATATTATGTCTCTCTCCCTAGCATATTTATATTGTTCTAAAAAAGATTAGCACCATCATTTGTATTATAGGTAGCACAGCGTATGTTTTAATAAAGGGAGTTTGAAAGTAAAAGTTTCAGAAAACCTGATACCAACAAAGCAATGTCAAAAATGTGAAATATTTATTAATGAAATAGTATGTTGCAAGCACTGTGTTCTGATCATCTATTTCATGCTCCATCTCATTAAATATTCACAGTAACCTAACATTAAAAAGAAAATACATTTATCTTCCCATTTCACTCAAAAGAAAATTGCACTTTAATTAATACCCAGGGCTTCCTAGCTCTTAATGAAAGAGCTGTCATTCTGACCTAGATCTTCTGGATTCCACGTCCATAAACTTACCTAACATAATAAAATGGAACATTAAAATTATTCCCCTGGAAAGAGCTATATTTCTCAAACTGCTGAAATATGGTTCAGTTTTGAATGGCTGAAAGCCATTAAAACACATGTGTATTTTCTTAAGCACTTGAAATAGATCGATGTAAACTATACGGTTTCTTGCAAACCGAATAAACACCATTTTGTATACAGTGGATCAAAAATTCATCTCAACTTGATTGAGCTATGTATGCATGGTTACTGAAGTAGATCAGAAGGAAGGAGTGTTTCAGACAGAAAAGGCACCATGGGGAGGGAAAAGAAAGATAGGAGCTTTTGATAAAATAGAAGTAACTCAGTGTGATCCAAGCTTTATGTATGAAGGCATGGTTAGTCAAACTCTCCCTCACCTGATAACCTTTGCAAAAGCATTACCATTCCTTCTCAGGGATCCCTATTATTTAATTTCCCTATCTGTAGAGTAATTCTTACCTTGAAATAATAAATCTTAATATACTATAGGACTGCTGTGAGAATTAGGTGTATCAAATGTACTTTTATTTAAACAGGAAATTAATACATCACAGTTAAATGACTGGAAGAAAGGGTAAATGGGAGGATATGGTTAAAATATGAACTACAGAGGAAATAGTGAGGGGATAAGGGAATTTCTGTCATAATAGGAGTTTTGACTTAATTTTCAGATTATTTGTTATTTAAAAAACAAGATTGTAATCACATGAAAGAATTTACAATGAAAAATAAAATGTCTCACCTCCCGGTGGTGCAGTGGGTTGAACACAGTGCTATGAAGCTGTCTGCAGCCTCTGCAGCACAGGTTTGATTCCCGGGGCCAGCCAGGGAGATTCCCACATGGCACGGCAGACCTCTCCTGGTGCGCCCGCTGCGCCCCTCAGCCGTGGTTTCAGTCAGTCTGCCTGTTCTGCTCCCCACTCTGTCTCTGGTGAATCCCTCACCCTCCCATGCCTCTGGCCTATACCCCAGTTGTTGTATAAATTAAAAAAAAAAAAAAAAAAAACTTAAAAAATATGTTTTAAAAAAATAAAAAAATAAATGTCTCATGAGATTTGTGCTGTACATAAATCATTATTCTGTCCCTATGGTACCCTTATTTATGATAGATTTATTCAGGAAGACAGTAGAATCATGGAAACAATGTATACAAAGTACTTCAGTAATTCAAATATGAAACTATTAGGGCCCCAAACAGGTTATATTTTAGGGATGGAAAGAATAGAAAACTGCAGTCCATATTTAGGAGGTAAAAGTGATGTTCTGTGAACTGCATATCTTTATAAAAAGAAAATAGCATCATATTTGCAGCTACTGCAGCACAAGTTCAATCCCTAGCCAGGGAGCTACCCATATGGTGCAGCAGACCTCTCCTGTCTCACCCATTGCTTCCCTCAGCAGTGTATTTCAGTCAATCTGCCTGTTCTGTTCCCCACTCTGTCTCTGGTGAATCCTCTCATGCCCCACACCTCTGGCCTATACCCCAGTTCTTGTATGCATAAATAAATAAATCTTTAAAAAAAAATAGCATCAGACAAATCCGGGCTTCTGACTTGGGCATTACTTAACTAGACAATGTAGTTGGGGAGAAAAAAAAATAAATGTTGTCCTTGTTGAGATTATAAAATAGAAAAGGAACAGATAGCAAGAATAGGAAGTTGTTGCTACTAAGAGTAAGCATGTCAAACACTTTAATTTTGAAAAAATACTTATAATCAAATATCACATTTCTCATTGTTTCTCAATATGATAAATCAAAGAAAAGTTTCACCAATAATATAATTCCATGTGGAATAAGAAATGAACTCATACTGATTGTGTTTATTTTTACCTTGTTTACCTAAATCCTATATTATTCAACTAAGAGCTTAGGAAGTTGGAGTTAAGAAAAAGAATTTAGTAAAGTGATTAAAAAGGTGTATGCTTTTGCTTTGCCCTTATGATATGAAATACACCTGTAAACTCTGTCCATAATGAAAGTTTTCAAAACAAAGAAATACACTAAATTCTAAAAATTTAAATGACAAATTCTGGGAGACATCAATATATTTATATTGGAGGAAATAACCTCAATACCCAGGGTTCCTAGAGATTCTGATAGTTAAGGCATTTGAGAATTTATGTTTTCTCAAGCTAAATAAACAATTGATTAGAGTTGCCATCAAAAAGTTGTGGGAAGGCTTGTAAGTTTTTAAAGATTATCAATTAAAATGAAACAATATCAGACTGGATGTGTCTTTGGAAGTACCTTAGATCAGAATTGTCTTGGTGAGCTAGTGCTAAGTTGCTGACATGCTGCTAGGCTGCCTCAGGTTTACATTATCAAGAAACCAAGTGGATAAAAAGTCTGATTTCCTTTTATAAATTTGGTTTCATTAGCTTTAATTGACTTACTTGTGTTGGTGTCTTTCCCTGAAGAAATGATCACAGCAAGAAATTGGAATATGCTGATGGATTTCACCCTGGTCTCATGCTTCATTCAACATTGGTAACCAGAAATGAGGCAAATTCCATTCAAAACATACAACATGAGATTAGGGTAATCATAATATTCCACGAAGTAAAATCGAGGACTATTGAGAGAAAAGAGGATTTTAATGCTGGACTCAAAAATTATTAACTGCCCACTGCAGTATAAATACTTGGAAATGTTCCTAGCAGGTATCAAGGACAGAAAAAAGTTTATTCAATCAATAAATCTTAAGGGATTCTCTAGAATTCCATGCTCACTGAATTCATCAAAACATGACAGTGTACGACCAATGCCAATATAAAGATAATGTAATTATCTTTATGTGAATAGATAATTCACTCAAATTGATATATGTAGCAAATAAACTAGGAAAAATTCATCTGTATGAATTATAAATAACAAGATACTATTTTCATCTATTAAATTGGTAATTTTTAAAATATACTGCTAATTGGTGAGGATAGAATGACAGGGACCTCATATATAGTTTGAAAGAATTAAAATCATTATAATACTGCTGAGCAACTGTCAGTGTAAATCAAGATTCTCAATATCGTATAATGATTAAAATTGGAAATAATCTAAATTTTACACATTCCATTGATGCTTAATACTATCGAAACATGTCAAATATTTTGAAGACTGCTGATATATGGGAAAATATTCATGACATAATGTGATGCTAAATGCCAGAGACAATTTTGCATATGTATATATATATATATGTGTGTGTGTACACACACACATATATATATATATACATATACATGCTGATGCATGCATATTTGTATAAGTTATACAATAGATAATAAATTTTATAGGTTATATATTACAGACATATATATATATATATATTACACACATGTGTGTGTACACACATAAATACACCAGCAAGAAATTAATTACAGTTTTATTTAGGCCACCAAAAAACTGACAAATCTCCATATCAAATATTATATTTAAAATGTCCTTCAAGATATGCAATTTACTTTTATAATTAGAAAAAATATAATCATTACTTCTCCCTATACTAGTATTAGCTACTTAATTCAGATGATCACTATCTTTTTGCTATATTTCAACAACCTTCAAACTATTTTCCTTACTGCCTCATATACATTCTTCTAAGTTTTGCCAATTATCTTGGTAAAACATATATCTGATTGCAATCCTCACATATTTTAAATCCTTAGTATTTTCTGGTACTGCCTATATAAGTAATGTCTATAATATTATGTCTATGTGACATGATGTCTATAAAAGATCCTCCATGATCTCCAGTGACCTATCCATTTCAAATCCTGCTCCTACCCATGTATATATCTACAGTTATGCTCCAGTGTTCTCCAAGTCCAACGTGCTTGGAAAATTATATACACTTTCGTGACTTTTGATATCATTTTATGCCATTCTAGATCCTAATTGTATTTCTTCCACTCCCAACAGATAGAGTCTCACTAGAATATTTCCTACTCTATTAAACTTTCCCCAATTCTATGTTCCAGGCAGACTTGATCTAACTTCTGTAATACCATAGAACTGCAGGTGTTGTAATCCTCTTCCTGCATCCTATATGCACAAAAGAGCAAAACACTTATAAATATTTTTTGAATGAATGAAAAAATAATTACCTATAGTCTGAATGGAGTCACAAAATGTTTTGAGAGCCCAGAGCAATACTATTCTTTTTTTTTTTAAGATTTATTTATTTATGCATACAAGAGCTAGGGTACAGGCCAGAAGTGTTGGGGGGTGAGAGATTCACCAGAGACAGGGTGGGGAACAGAACAGGCAGAAGGATCGAAGTATACTGCCAAGGGGAGCAGCAGGAGAGTCAGGAGAGGTCTGCTGCATCATGTGGGTAGCTCCCTGTCCAGGGATCGAACACATGCTGCAGAGGCTGTGGACAGCTTCATAGGTGGCATCTTAACCCCTTGCACCAAGGAAGGCCCAGGAATACTATTCTTAATTCCTTCTGAGAACTCAATTAAACCGCCATCAGAATACAATTCCTCTTAGGCATATCAACACTGTTTTTTATTTATTTTTCACCTTGATTATCCCAGCATCTACTCTCCCAGGTCTTTAACTTTCTCTGTGTTGATTCCTACTCAATATTCTTCTTTGTATCCCATATCTCTATTCACAAATATTCCTCACATTCTCATACATACAAAACATACATTCTCATACATACAAAACATACTCATATTCTTCTTTACCTACATTTTCTTTTAAATATATATATATATATATATATATATATAAGCTTGGAAATATTTGTTTGCTTACATTTTTTTTTATTGAAGTACCATTTGTTTATACTCTTGCTAGTCTTTTGGAAGTATAGGATCTGTCCCTCCAAGGGTAGTAACTATATTATACCCACCACCAAAGCACCCACAGTCCACTACCATAGGTCATTGTGCCCTCTCCCTAACTTTTTTTCTCCATCCTTCTCTTCCTCTGGATACCTCCGTTCTGTGTTCAGTTTTCAGGGGTTAGTTTTTATGTTTGACTTTATCTGACTCTTTATTTGGTGTCTCTATATTCCACATATAAATGATACCCTGTATTTGTCTTCCTCCTTCTGACTTATTTTTCTGAGCATAATCCCTTCCAGCTCTATCCATGTTTCCACAATTGGCACGAGTTAATCTTTTTTGATCACTGTTGAACCTATATCGTCATGGTTATAAATCCTATTTCAACTCTAGATCCACATTTAAACATTTTTTGACAAACATATTAGATTGCTACCTAAAGTTTACTATTCAGACAGTTGAACTCATTATTCTTTTTGTTACAGACATCAACTACTTTAGTAATAAAGGCTATCAGTCTCAGAAATCTTTCTTTCCTGGTTCTCCATTCCATACCAGTAATTCTCAATTTCATCATATCACCCCTATTTTTTCATTTTCTGCTAACCCTTTCAAATCCTTTTTAGTACCTACTTCAAATCCCTGTTTCTCTAGTTTTTATCATTAAAATATAACTTGTTTACCAAATTATTTTAAAAACATAAGTACATGCATTATCTAACATAAACATATATGTATAGAGAGAGGATTTCATGCTAATGATTAAAGAACATGAGTTTTCAGTCACAAGTCTTAATATGGGTCTTTTATTTTCAATCACTCAGGGTGATCTTTAGCATATCAACTACTCTTAGTTTCAATATTGTCAGCACTTAAATTCATATAATAAAACTTACCTCTCAGCCAGTAGGGATGATTTAATTGTATGATATCTCAGATGTGAGAGCCCAATACTTTGCATAAAATATACAGAGGCGTCTATGTATTTATTGAGAAATTAATATGTGTTAAGGCAATAGAAGGGGAATGCCCCCATTTTCAGGATCTGTTTTGAAATTACAAAAGCTTTAGTAGATATAGAACAGAAATATTATGTTTATATTAACTGTTGATATTGTAAAGTGTGGTTTATATCTCTGGGCATCTAGGCTTCCTAGTTTTGAATCTCAGAATTAAACAGACTCAGTCTCCAATTACAGGTTATGCTGAGTTAGAAAGCCTGCCCCATTGGGGCATAGCACAAAAAGTTACAGCTTGGAAGAATAAGAACTCCCCTGAGCAGCTCAATTTAATGAGAATATAGAGAAGAGGGGAGAAGAGAAACAGGAGAGGGAAGGGGAGTGAGGTGAAATCAGGCTACAGTTGCCTAGATTCTTCTATTAAATTTTACTAATTGTGTAGGGGAATCTCCTCTTTACCTTGAGATAAGTAGAGCCAGTGGAGAAAGACTGTGGGAAAAACACATGTTGGGAAACATGGAGTGGGGAAGAGCAATTTCTCCATATGAATGAGAAAGACCTTAGTACATGGTGTCTCATAGATGACCTATAAATGGCAAATCCTTTTGTTACTTTAGATTTGTCTCCCCAAAATGTTTTAGTTTGTTACCAAAAAGTTTTAGTTGTCCCTAGCAACCTTAGTGCGGGAATGGGGAAACTTTTCATTAATCTGTTACCCCATGACTTCTCTGCATTCTACCCACAAATTCTTTCCAGTTTCTTCTCACACTCTTTCAAGCAGTTTATCATTTTAAAGCATAATACACAAATCCATATTTTAAACCTCATCTTGCATTATTTCCTTAGCCTAAAATGTTCCTTTATGTTTCAGACCTTAAGATGAATGCTAATTCTTCTTTCTTTTTGTTCACATTACCAAACTTTATTTAGCACTTACTCTACTCTTGAGAGTATTAATTATTCAGCAACTCTCCATTACTTCTAATTTTTAAATTCCTTAAAGATTGAAGCCAAAGTGCCAGGTGTAGCACCAATTCTACTCCATCAACCGAGTCACACCATAATATACAATATAAAGGAAGTACTTAATATCTGTTGTATGAAATGAGGTAGTAATCATGAATAAGTTCACCTGTATTTCTATCTCCAGACCATGTGTTAAAAATTATTAAATATCACTGGCCCTACTGCTCGCTACACCATATATTGGTAATTCATCTGGGCTTTACAAAAGGAAAAGATTGGCAACTCGATTGCTCTCTAAAAATATGGCATTAGGGTTTTAAAATCAGCTATTTCTGCTCTATTCTGACAATTCCCATGACTTTGACCTATAAAAGGAGTGTTGAAACAAATGCCATTTAGAAAGTCAAAAGGCAGATTTTATGAATTTGTATCTCCTTCCCCAGGGAGATGCTGTAGAACTTTTATTAACTCTATTCCCTCAAGCCACAAAGAGTTAGTAAAAATCTAAGTTTTTTATTCTCTCTATGGAGTAATATCATCATAGAGTTACAGCCACTATAAATGAGGTCTATGTAAAGTACTTTATTTAGAAGTTATTCCTAAAAGTAATAGAAACCATCTGGCTCTTCCCTCCCTCATTTACTCACGGTAGTGAGATTTATGAGCTTGTAGTCTCAGGATTGCCTACATCTTCTGACTAATTAGGGTCGGTGTAGGATGAGACATGAGAAAATGCACTTTACTGATTGACTATTTTGATCAGACACTGCTTCTTTAATCTTCACAGCAGTCTTAACAGATACATACCCTAAAATAATGCAAATATACTCATTGGCTTCTATTGGCTTCTATCTGTGGCCCAGCTCATGTTTTCAAAAAGAGAGGGATAATGCTCTTGTCTTCTTTTGGAAAGACAAATAAGAGTTTAGAATGGGCTTCAAAATCATTTGAAACTTTCTTGGTATATAAATCTATCAACAATGGCATGTATTTAATTTTCACTATTTTTGCTTCATGCCTTATACTACAGTATACAGATTGAATAAAAACATATTGTCATTAACTTTGCAGTAATAAAACTCAGTATTTTACATGATTCATTTTTTGTATCTCAGCTACTGCAATGTAGTAGGGTTTTATAGACTTACCCTGTTGGGATCAAGCCTACAGAAGTGGAATTATTCCCCCAATCCAAAATTTGGTTCAGATATCAAGACTGATGATAACACACACACACAGAGCAAGGGGATCTAAAAAGTTTGTTTTTCTTTTTTTACATAATGAGTCTTTCTGAGGACAGAATGGATATCAGCTGGAGTGGTTAGGGTGTTTGGCTGCATTTATTGAATTTCCTGCCCAAAACAAAGACTAAAGCAAGTAGGTTTTTCTTATCAGCTTGCTCAGAAGGGAAGCAGAAGGTGAAGAGGGAGAGATACACTTTAATTCTGAAGCAGTTAAACATACACAAAAATTGTTGTCAGATGATAACATAGTCCCGTTTCACACATTAGAAAATTTTACATGAAGCTCAGAGAGGTAACAAGATTGAGATCACAAAATTATGAATTATCAGGGCCAAAATGATGGTCTATCAGTGTAGGGTAAAGAAAATGTCAGGCTTTTCTGCCCTTCCGCCATCAGGATAGATGATGGATCCTTGTCCTGAATGCATGCCTGATGGCGGGCACCTGGAGTAGGGTGTGGGCATAGGTAGATGGGATTCAGCTGAGCTAAGACTGTGCTTTTAAGGGCAGCGTCACGGGGGGGACGCCAGCAGCCCCAGCCAGCAGCAGCAGAACCTGAAGGAGAAGCCGAAGCAGAAGCAGAGAACGCCAGAGAGCCCAGATAGAGTAAAGACTTGCTGGGGGCTGGGAGGCCTGCCAGCCTCCCAGCCCCCCAGCCAGCACCCCTGCCTGCCATATGCCTGGTGAACCCCAAATAAAAAACCTGCAAAACTACTGAGGACTCTGACTCCCTCCTTACCCGGTCTGCATGGGATCAGAAAACCTGCCTTGTGCCCTGTCCTGCCCCTTACAATTGGCGTATGTCGGCAAGATCCATGCAGACGGGTATTGGAGCCCTCCGAAGACCTGGAGGGACTAAGGAGAACAGACTTTGCCTGTGACGACGCTGGAGGCACCATGGCGGTATAGAAGATGGATACGTCCACGAGCTACAGGATGAGACCTGGCGTGAAGGAGACGCCCGAAAGGACCAGCCAACGACACCAGAAAGGACCAGCCAACGACACCGGAAAGGACCAGCCAATGACCCCTGAGGCAGCAGGCCGTTGCTGAAGCAGGGAGAGGCCAATGGACTTGGACTGATGGACTTGGACTGATAGACTGATGAACTGATAAACTTGGACTGACAATCCCGCCAGAAGGCGGAGGACCTTGGCAGGTTATTTTTTTTTTTTTGAGAATCTGGGGGTGGCCAGTGGGCCTTGATGGCCAAAAGCAGCCTGTGTATGCCCAGCAGCCAGGTGGAGGAGAAAAGCCAACTAAGAAGGCAAAAGCTGGTGCTGATGCTAAGTTGAGAAGCCCTAAGCGGCTGTTAAGCAGCCTGGGTATGCTGAAGCCCTGTGAGTCTCGTAAAATCACCTGTGGGTGATGCCCTGCTCATTCTTGAGTGAGGGTGAGGAGCTGAGGAACCTGTCCTTGGGGGGACGGGTGGGGAATGTGGCTTGGGGTGGAGCCCAAGCCGAATGCAGAGTTTGGATCCCCAACCCATGTGATTGTGCAGTGGGTTGGCTTGAGTGCAGGGGTCTGTGAGTCGCACTGGTGGCTGTGAAGGCCGAGTGTTGGAGCGACTGCAGACAGAAACCCTGAGGGTTGGCGATTACCCCCAACAGAATAAAATTGCCAATCCCAGAGCTAGTGCATCCTGGGGGTGAATGCTATGTGTGCCTCGTAGCCGAGACTACAGCCAGAGAAGGCCAGGAAGCCTGACGGCTCCTGGTGTGATATAGTAGATGCCGTGAGTGATTCCCCTCCCTCATATGAGCAGTGCCTTCGGCAGCAGATTTGGTGGCTCATCTGCTAGTACCAATAATTGTCTTTTGCACTAGGTTGGTGCCCTGCCTGTACTTATTTGTGTTCTGTTGTATTGTTATATTGTATTTTGTTATATATGATGTATTTGCTTTTGTGGGCCATGGCTGCATTGTTTGTTTGCTTAGAAAATTGTATATATGTATAGACTGTATGGCAGAAAACCCTGAGGGGGTGGACTGTAGGGTAAAGAAAATGTCAGGCTTTTCTGCCCTTCCGCCATCAGGATAGATGATGGATCCTTGTCCTGAATGCATGCCTGATGGCGGGCACCTGGAGTAGGGTGTGGGCATAGGTAGATGGGATTCAGCTGAGCTAAGACTGTGCTTTTAAGGGCAGCGTCACGGGGGGGACGCCAGCAGCCCCAGCCAGCAGCAGCAGAACCTGAAGGAGAAGCCGAAGCAGAAGCAGAGAACGCCAGAGAGCCCAGATAGAGTAAAGACTTGCTGGGGGCTGGGAGGCCTGCCAGCCTCCCAGCCCCCCAGCCAGCACCCCTGCCTGCCATATGCCTGGTGAACCCCAAATAAAAAACCTGCAAAACTACTGAGGACTCTGACTCCTCCTTTACCCGGTCTGCATGGGATCAGAAAACCTGCCTTGTGCCCTGTCCCGTCCCTTACAATCAGATACCTGGGTTCCATTATCTGTCAGAGGGTTATTTCAAAGGACTTGTTTTTTTCCATCATATCCACACTGCCTTCCTCAGACAGAAGTAACTTGATTAAAAATTAATCTGAGTTGCTTATATAGTTCCATTTGAAAATGTTTCCTAAGAGCTACTGTGATTAGAATGGAAGTAATTGCAATGGGAATTACCTTATATTGAAACAGTATATCAGATCAGAATCTGTTTTTGGAACTCACTGTCGTCTAAATAATAGTATATTTCAAGATGTGATTGTAAAATTTTAGTACTCAAGTTCTTTCATCTGTTCAATAAATCAAAGACTTCCTGCTAACTGTGTTATATTTTACTACACAGGCCAAAACACCTCTCTTAGGTCAATTTCACTTGATCAGAAACAGCAGAGCTTCAGGATAGAATCAAGCTGGGTTCCAGCACCTACTATTAATTTAATGATCTAGCTTTTGACTCTTACTGCTTAGGTCCTTCTTCTGGTTCATGCCTGTCTAAAACATTCATCTCTTACCTCCTCTGAAACCTGATATAACCGACCTGTACCTACTTAGTTCTCCGAGATGGTGCTGCAGCATTGAATGTTTCTAGGACTTAGCTCGTTATCAATATCTTCACTTATGGTATGGTAAATCTAACCTTTACCTTACACCCTACTGGGAACATCAGAGACTTATTACAGAGATTTTCTTGCTTGGGTTATAGTAATGTGGGACTTTAAAAAAGAGAGAAAACTTGGCTTTGATGCTATTATAGTTTCTCTCCAACATTGACCTGTCTACTTTTCAGGTTGTCTCATTTGATCTAAAAACTCAGAAGTCATTTATTTTTTTCTTTTTAATTTTTTGTTAGACTATTACCTTTCTTATCTCCTAAGGTAATCTCCTCCTGTCCTAAAGACTTGGAGATATTGCCTTATTTGGCTTTTAAGACTTTGATCCACCACTTAGAATGGGTCTACGAATCTGAGAAATGGCTAGGAATAAATTTTCTCACTATTTAAAATATCTTGTCACTTAGGTTGATTGTATCTGTTTCATAGTCAATGTAGCCAGTCATGTCTGATAGATATATTCTATTCTCATTGTCTGTATGCTAAGTAATAGAAAATAAATTGCATATACTCAGTTTTCAAAATCTTCTCACTTGATGGAAACACTGTCTATCTTCAGTCCAATAATGGACTGATGGGATTCTCCAATTCACTTTCTTCACAATGGTAAGATAGAGTCTGCCATCTACATTTGGTTTAGAGGCCTAAAAATGAAACCATACTTTCTAATCAAGTAGACAACCAAATGAATTCTGTTTTTGAGATAAGTAGTTGGAGTTCTTGTAAGGTCAGTCCAGGTATCTCTTAAAAGTTAAATGCCAAAGGTCATCCATGTCAGAGAGTAGGTTGCTATTTTATTGATCTTTCTTAAAGGTCACAGTTGGATTAATGGTGCCTAAGGGAAGTCTGTTTTACTCTCTGTAAAGTTACCAAAATTATTGTTGAATTTTGAAATATCAGATACACTAAAGAGTCAGCATTACTCCTAGAAGAAAATGTTCTTTCCCCCAACCTCCACCTCCATGATCCAAAATAACAAAAAAACACAAAATCAAAAACAAACAAACAAAAAAAAAAAGGTTTGTGTTTACATGCGTCCATTAATCTTAGGTAGTTCTATAGTAATCAATACGGAAAGCAAAGTCTGCTTACCAGACTGATGAATTTCTATTATAACTACTGCCAGGATCCTTGAGTCAGCATTATTGGTCTTAAAAGCTATGTTTCTGTAGGTGACACAGTGCTGCATAATGAGAAGAATACAAGATTTGTAGTCAGATATCTTTACGTTCAAATTCTGATTCTGGCATCTGATGCTTATAAGACACTGCATGTTATTTTCATCTATATTTATCATCTATAGAAAAAGGAATGATAACTTCTACTTCATAGAAATAGTATAAATATTTGAGTGACTAGAAATGCTTTATTTATAGTGGCACCAATAACTTACAGCTACTATTACTAAAAATCAATTATTTGGCCACATGACCCATTATGGGAGAGCATATTCTGTTTCAATCAGTTCTTTCCCCAGAAAGAAGCTGGTATAAGACATCTATATATTTTGTTGAAAAGTTAAATATCAATGACACTGACTACCAGTTAACATACAATATTACTTAGCAGCAGTTTTAACATTCCTAGTTGATTACCCTATTCGTTTATTCTATAATACCTAAATATCCCCGCCTCTATAGATAGCTCAGTGTTTTAATTCTAAGTATATATATTTTTTTCATTATATGTGTTCTCAAATTTTTCTTTTTTTTTTAAAGCTGAATTTGTATTTTTGCCTTTATTTATCCTTTCCTATTATTGTTATTAAGGAAGGACATCCTCACTAGCTCTTTTTGAGTCCATATCTTCCCTTCATTATCGACTCTATCAAGTGTTCTTTGGCTGCATCTTCCCTTTTCTCATTCTGTTCTTTTATTTTTTAAGATTTATTTTTTTGTGCATAGAAGAAGCAGGGTACAGACCAGAGGTTGAGGGGGGGTGGCGAGAGAATTCACCAGAGACAGAAACAGAGTGGGGAACAGAACAGGCAGATTGACTGAAATGCACTGCTGAGGGGAGCAGTGGGTGAGCCAGAAAAGGTCTGCTGTGCCAGGTGAGTTGCTACCTGGCAGGGGATCAAACTCATGCTGCAGTGGCTGCAGTTAGCATCATGGGTTGCATCTCAACCCCGTGAGCCACCAGGGAGGCCCTCATTCTGTTATTTCTTATTCTTAGCTCAGTAAAAAGTTTTCAAAACTTCATCCTAAAACATCATTCCTTTAACTGTGTGCTGCAAGAAACCTTTTGTGAAAAGATGGGGTATGACGATCTTTCTATATGATTATTAAATAACTCTTTCAATCTTTTTTTTTTTTGTTTAATATTTATTTATTTTTTTTTTTTTAAATATTAAATTTTATTTTTATATTCCCCCATACAATTGCAAACGCCCCATTCTGACCCCAATCCTTCCCCTCCCGCCCCCCCCACCCCCAAAAAGTGTCTCTGGTTCATAGTTTTTTGTTGATTTTGATTTTCACTTTCTTATATTCATTTTCCTGGTCCCTTATTTAAGTTTTCTAGATTCCTGCTATGAGTGAGACCATCCGGTATTTTTCTTTTTCTTTTTGGCTTATTTCGCTGAGCATGATCCCTTCCAGTGCCATCCATGTTGCTGCAAATTGCATGTGTTTATCTTTTTTGAATGCTGAGTAATA
Source organism: Talpa occidentalis (assembly GCF_014898055.3). Classification (NCBI taxonomy): domain Eukaryota; kingdom Metazoa; phylum Chordata; class Mammalia; order Eulipotyphla; family Talpidae; genus Talpa; species Talpa occidentalis. Next base: position 51,777,005 of record NW_023605305.1, read on the forward strand.
TTCCATGGTATATATGTACCACATCTTCTTGATCCAGTCATCTATTTTTGGGCATTTGGGTTGTTTCCAAAGCTTAGCTATTGTAAACAGTGCTGCTATAAACATAGGAGTGCAGGTGCTCTTTGGAATTGATGTTTCTGTGTCCTTTGGGTAAATACCTAGGAGTGGAATTGCTGGATCATATGGAAGCTCTATGTTTAGTAGGTCCAGAAATCTCCACACAGCTCTCCATAGTGGTTGGACCAGTTTGCACTCCCACCAACAGTGCACAAGAGTTCCTTTTTCTCCACATCCTCGCCAATATTTGTTGTTGCTAGTTTTTTTAATATGTGCCATTCTCACTGGTGTGAGATGGTATCTCATGGTAGTTTTGATTTGCATTTCCCTGATTACAAGTGATGTTGAACATTTTTTCATATGTCTGTTGGCCATTTGCATTTCCTCTTCAGAGAAGTTTCTTTTTAGCTCTTCTGCCCATTTTTTGACTAGATTATTTTCTTTGTTGTTGCTGAGTCTCATCAGCTCTTTGCAGATTTTTGTGATCAGTCCTTTATCATTAGTGTTGGGTGCAAAAATGTTCTCCCAGTTGGTGGGGTTTCTCTTTGTTTTTGTTATTGTCTCTTTTGCTGTGCAGAAGCTCTTTAATTTGATGTAGTCCCAGCTGTTTATCTTTCTCTTCACTATCACTGCTTTGGGTGATGTGTCTGTAAAGATGTCTTTGATGTGCAAATCCCGTAGTGTTTCGCCTATATTTCCTTCTATGTATTTTATGGTTTCAGGTCTTATGTCTAGTTCTTTAATCCATTTTGAGTTGATTTTTGTGTATGGTGTGAGGTAGTGGTCAAGCTTCATTCTTTTGCATGTAGCGACCCAGTTTTCCCAGCACCATTTATTGAACAAACTTTCTTTGCTCCAATGCATAGTCTTTGCTCCTTTGTCAAAGATTAGTTGACCATAAATCTGTGGGTTTATTTCTGGATTTTCTATTCGATTCCATTGGTCTGTATGTCTGTTCTTGTTCCAATACCATGCAGTTTTGATGATTATGGCTTTGTAGTATAGTTTGAAGTCTGGGCGTGTGATGCCTCCATTTCCTTCTTTTTTTTTCAGTAGAGCTTTGGCTATTCGGGGTTTTTGGTGATTCCATATGAATTTCATCAATAATTGTTCTATTTCTTTGAAGAATGCCATTGAGATTTTGATTGGAATAGCATTGAATCTGTATATTGCTTTTGGTAGGATGGCCATTTCTCCCCTGGTGGTGCAGTGGTTGAGCACTGGGCTGCGAAGCTGCCCGCAGCCTCTGCAGCTCCAGTTCGATCCCCGGCCACCGGCGAGGGTCCCACATGGTGTGCAGACCTCTCCTGCCACCTGCTGCTCTCCTCTTTCAATCTTTTTAAATCAATTTCTTCTCCCAGAGATATGAAAAATAGTTTTTCTTTTTAAAACTGAAAGATTTTTAAAACATATATGGGCCTCCCCGGTGGCACAGCGGTTGAGCGCTGGGTTGCGAAGTTTCCCACAGACACTGCAGAGCCGTTTTGATCCCCGGATGCTCCCCGGCCACCAGAGGAGGGTCCCACATGGCGCGCAGACCTCTCCTGCTGCCCGCTGCTCCCCTCAGCAGTGTACTTCGGTCCTTCTGCCTGCTCTGCTCCCCGCTCTGGCTCTGGTGAATTCTCTCACCCTCCCGCGCTTCTGACTGTACCCCGTGCTTGTATAAATAAATAAATAAATAAATAAATCTTTAAAAAAAAATGAAGGAATATTTAAAATATTTATTCAAAACAAATACAAGAAAAATAAGCATGATCAAGAATATAGGAGAAATTAAGTTTTGCTTTTTTTACATGACTTCTTTTTCTTTATTGAAGGACTCTAAAAGGGGCAATTTTGTTGCCAAAAGCTATAGAATGTAAATGTGGTTAAAATGTCTGAGGAATAGAAATTGAATAAACCTCATTCCTTGGCACACACTAGTCATTTAATCAACGCTTTAAAGAAATTTCTCTAAAGTCTTTCATAACGTGTCTTATTTTTTATGATAAAAAGTGGGTGAGAATTAGCCTGACTACCACATATTCATTACTGTGCAATTTTACATTTTCAGCTGCCTGCCACTTACAAATATTCAAGAAAATATTCAAGTTTTTCCACTAAAGAATGGATTCTGTTCTCCTAAATTTGTACTCTTTATTCTGTTCTCTTTAATTTGTACTTCAAAGTATCTTGGCTTGTTTTCATGAGTGTTTTACAATGTACTTTTGGTCACCATTTTTATCTTGGTCATATTTATAACATAAAGTGATGACTATTTTAAAGTAACATTCAATGTCACCTTTCAAAAATCTATGCCTTCCAGAATCATGAAATAAGATCAACATCTGATCCTGTAGAAGATGAACTATAGTGTTCATATTGCACAAAGTCTGACTCTAGCCATATCTCTCTCCTATGTGGTTTAGACGATAAAAATAAGGTTGCATTTATTTATATAAATGCATCCCAGGATCTACATAGGAAACTTGAATAGGTAATTTTTTTTTTTTTTTAAACATTTTTTTTTTTTTCTTTTTTATAGAGGCATGTTTTTATTTATTTATTTATTTATTTGTTTGTTTCGTTTATACATGCACTGGGTACAGTCAGAAGCGCGGGAGGGTGAGAGAATTCACCAGAGCCAGAGCGGGGAACAGAGCAGGCAGAAGGACCGAAGGACACTGCTGAGGGGAGCAGCGGGCGGCAGGAGAGGTCTGCGCGCCATGTGGGACCCTCCTCCGGTGGCCGGGGAGCAGCCGGGGATCGAACCGGCGCTACAGAGGCTGCGGGCAGCTTCGCAACCCAGCGCTCAACCGCTGCGCCACCGGGGAGGCCCGAATAGGTAATTTTTTTATTGAAATAAGAAATGTTACAATTAGCTAACATTATTTAAAAACCATTCATTATCTTAGTCATTAGGGTTGTTTGGAAATTATTCATTAAATACTTCAAGTATTTACCAGGAAATTCATTATATAGGTACCAACTCAGCGCACAATATAGTAAAAACCTGTTTTCTTGAGGTCAGCAATAAACGATTATGAAGTACTATATTGACATATAAAACAGGTTAAAGTAGATGAATGTGAATACCAGTGTGAATGAGAAAAAATTTGATTAAAAATGATGTTAACAATATTTTACTTTGACATATTAGCCATCAAAATTAGTTTATAAATACATGTTAATAATTATTTAAATTATCTTATACATTTTTTTTGGAAACAATCAGGAAAATGGTAATGTTATCTTAGATTTCACACACTAAACTTACAGAGTTCATGTGTGTACATGACTTTTACAAAGGATCTTTAATTTTTAATATATGTATGGAGAACCTCGTTTATTTTAGAAAAATGTATCAGATGTAATTCTTATTAGAACTCTTGCTATTAAAGTATTATTGTGAAGAAATTCTAAAATCATTTTTTATATAAATGCAATAGATTGCCTTTTTGTGCCCTTTTATTTTTGACAGTTTACACAAATATAATTGAAAGGGTAATCATAAGTATTTTGATATCATAAAGAATCAGTAACTAAGCTATTAAATTATAAGTAAAAATCACTTATTTTGTTTTAACCTTTATAATGAAAATTGTTTTCTCATAAAAGGATCAAAGTGTGCTTACTACTGCCTTGGATTTTTAAAGAGGTAATGAGCAGTAAACTCAGCAATTACTCATACATATTACTAAATGTCATTCATTGAAGAGCAGCAAACTATGAAGAAGGCAAGATATCATCTATTAAGGGGAGAAACTTTGGACCGATTTCATACTCCATGAATTCTCATTCTTCAATGTAATGCTTGAATAATTTTATGCACAGTATTGCAAATAAAGGTAGAAATTCTTGAAGTCTGTTTGACTTTGGCTTAATTGAAATGCCTCTTCCACAATCGTGTGTGCTACTTCAACCAGCAAACTGGATGTGCTTTTAAATGATACAAAGCTAGATAGTATATCACAATTTGCAGTGATACATCATGATGCTAAGAAAAATCTGTGTTGCTCTTACCAATCCAGTAACTTGGGTTTCTGTTAATCTCTTTTATCTGCACCAATAATTACTGTACTTCAGCAAGGCAGTTTTAATTAAATGTCATCCTTTAAAATCAAGAAACACTTACAAGGTCAAGTAGGTCTAGGATAAAACTAAAGTTTGCTCTCAAATCATGGATTACTTGATATTTTGCTATAAAGAAAAATTGTAAATGGAGCATACATAATTCTCCTCATACAATTTTAATGAGATTTTGGCCAGTTCAGAATTGTTTTCTCCATATAATTGTGTAACTATTAGTTGGAGAATAATGTTTTCTTACCTTTGTCTATGGAAAATACTTCCACAGAAAATCTTTCATGCAATAAATCTTATATATTATAAGCTATGTTTGTACAATTTCTAAGACATTAAACAGATAACCCAGATTACATACTGATTTCATTATTAGAGAAAAATATGAAATCTTGAAATATTCAGTGCTCACAGATCAGAAAGATTACTGCTTTATTATTTATTTTGATTATTTTTACTTATTACTACTTGCATGTTGAAGGGGAGACACAAAGAAGTGAAAACTTAATTATACAGATTGTTAGAAAAACTAATGCAGGAGTTGAAGTTAAAAGACATGTAATTAAAAAACATTTATTAATTACTTTAATGCAAAAATGATACCAAATTATAGATCAACACATTTATTTAATGACTCTAGATTACACCACTAGTTTAGTGGCAATATTTGGATTTGACCCCATAAGATTCTAGATTGTATAATTTTATTTTTTTTTAAGATTTATATATTTATGCATATAAGAACTGGGATACAGGCCAGAGTGTGGGGGGTGAGAGGATTCACCAGAGACAGAGCAGGGAGCAAAACAGGCAGATGTACTGAAATACACTGCTGTGGGGAAAAGCAGTTGAGTCAGGAGAGGTCTGCTGTGCCATGTCAGTCACCATCTTGGCTGGGAATTGAACTCATGCTGCAGTGGCTGCAGATTGCTTCATAGTGCTGCATCTTAACCCCTTGTGTCACCAGGGAGGCCCTAGTTTGTATAATTTTAAACTTTAGGGGCCTCCCCGGTGGCGCAGCGGTAGAGCGCTGGGTTGCGAAGCTGCCCGCGGCCTCTGCGGCGCCGGTTCAATCCCCGGCTGCTCCCCGGCCACCGGAGGAGGGTCCCACATGGCGCGCAGACCTCTCCTGTCGCCCGCTGCTCCCCTCAGCAGTGTACTTCAGTCCTTCTGCCTGCTCTGCTCCCCGCTCTGGCTCTGGTGAATTCTCTCACCCTCCCGCGCTTCTGACTGTACCCAGTGCATGTATAAACAAAACAAACAAACAAGCAAACAAATAAATAAAGAAAAACATGCCTCTATTAAAAAAAAAAAATAATAATAATAATTTTAAACTTTAGGCTTTTCAGACTCTCATTGGCGAAAACCTGCAGTTTAGACAAGATAGGATTTGAGAGATAGTAGACATGAAGAGAAAACCTAAGCAAAAACAGAAGTAGTTGATAGCATTATAAGCTTGGGAAGACTTGGAGATAACCTTCTCTAATGTGCAGTCCTGTCTACTTCTCCAGCTTCATCACAAATCCTATATTAAGTAACACGAAGTGCTTTTATGCATATATTCTCATCTCTATCTTGGCACATGTTGTCACTCTATTTGGAAACCCCACCCACCCTCTGCTATCCCAGAATCATTTAAAATCCAAATCATTATCTATAACTTTTGTTCAGTCCATCTCCTGTCTCTCATCTGTCCTCTTCTAGATTCCAAGTTTATTACACTATTGAATTTAAAGACTTTTCTCATTATTTATTTAAATATTATCACTAGTTTCTCACATAATAACTAGACTAGAGTAAATAAAGATAGTGTCTGTTAAACTAAAAAGGACTTAAACACAAGCCTTGTATTTTTATTGCTTTTCTATCAAATTGATACATATCAGAAATTCAGACAGGCAGACTGACTGAAATACACTGCTGACGGGAGCCCCAGGAAAGACAGGAGAGGTCTGTTGCACCATGTGGGTTAGCTCCCTGGCCAGGGATAGAACTCGTGCTGCAATGGCTTCAGATAGCATCACAGTGCTGAGACTTAACCCCTTGCACAATCAGGGAGATCCCAGAAATTCAGACATTTAAGGACTGTCTGGATAAATGAATGGTTTATATAATATGTGTGCTAAACTTTTGCAGATAACTTAGAGTTGACTAGGCTTGAGTTTGAATTCCATTTCTGGCATTTATTGGTATTTAATTAGTCCAGATGCTCAACTTCCTTGAGTCCCCAGCTTCTTCAACTATAGAAAAGGGAATTTAAAAGACACCTTCTCATGTGATACCAATACAAAATTAGATAATATATGTGAAGAGACCACTACAGCACTTAAGAGAGTCAATGTTTACCGCATGATAGCTATTAATTATTAACTAATTAGCCATTAACCTAAGTAGGTATTGTCGTTATCAAGAATATTCTTACTTTTATTCCTCACACATAACCCAAATTTGATCCTTAAACAATATTCTAGATGATAGTAAATTATGAGCATCTGTAGACAAATCAACAGGAAATTTAAAATGGGTAATATAGAGTTGAGAATTTTCAGTATTTAAAAGGAAAAAGAAACTATATGAGTCTTTTATATGGGGGCCTACAGGGAATTATAAGTTGACCAAATTTTAATGTTTCCTATGGCTACCAAGCTGTCTACTGATATTCATTTTGTAGAGACTACAAAATTGCTCCACAGTCCTGGAAAAAGGCATTGAAATTTCCATTTCATTATGTATACTGCCTTTGAGAGACCAGGGGTCTTCCTGAAGAGACATTCAATATGGGACTAAAAGCATTTGAACCATTTACAGACTGAAAATGGGTTATATTAGTGCAAAGTGAGACATTCCTGTAAATGTTAAAGACTTAAAAGACTTTTAATAATATCTAAAAGTTACTCATTTCTGCTCAAGCCATGCAAAAACTTCAAATTTTGTCCTTTCTTAAGTCAAGGCAGTCAGTAATTTACTTTTAGTAAGTCATAAGTGAATTAGTAACTAGTGTTACTAGAACTGAAAATCAATGCAAATTAACCTTTTGGTAAAATTTAAAAACAATGCATGTAGAAGGTTTGAGCAACTTATTCTCTAGTTGCCTTTAGTGTCTTTTGTTCAAAAGATGGATTAGGGAAAGTATCAGGGGAACATCATTCTCACCCCTTACAAGATAAAAGTTGCATCTAATCTTTTCATTAGGGAGTAAGTCTCCCATGTAATGCTAATGCTACCTTTGCCTTTATTATCTACAATTGTAAATTTGAAACAGGTTTTCAGGGGAAATAGTCATAAAAGTAAATTTATGCTGATAGACACATCTTCCTTAAGTATATCCTCCCGTTCCACCTCTTGTAGTAACTCAGGGAAAATTTACCAAGAATCTGCATATGCTTCTTGCCAAGGTCATTTTGTCCACCTCAGGACAAGTCATAATATTAGAAGAGCATGTCTGCAAAATATTATCTTTCATTTTCCTTCACTAGTCATGTAAAAGAGAATGTCTTTGTATTGGAAATTATTCTCTGAACCTCAACTACCTATACTTTTGAGAACTAAAGTCAGTCATATATTTTTGATAAGGCACATTCTGTTTGTTCCTAGGCCATCTCTTCCATTGCGTAGGGGTGGGAATAGACTCAAATTTATCCATGTTTCTGTGAACACATGGTGGTAAGGGTGAAGAAATTTCCCCTGTTGACTCAAGTTAGTTTCTTGACCATAAATGAAACCTAGATGAGATAAGAATCATGTATTTGAAAAACTTTCGTATTTTCCTGAGATATGCTTTCCACAGATCTGGCAGGCTGAAGGTAAGGACCAGAAGTTGCCTGTACTTGGAATAATCCTTTCATTAAACAATATCCAATATTACCTTCTATGAAAAGGTAATATTATATCATGCTAGTTTCCCTGTCGCCTTTCCTTGTCACAAGGAAATAAATTCTTGCCCTTGGTGAACTCCATCTTGGTAGTGTCTTTCATTTAGTCCACATACCCAGAAAGAGAATGAATCACTGAGTTCAGTGATACTTGATTGTATTCTGAAATGATTTCATTTCCAGCAGATTCAACTGATCTTAGGAATTCTAGAGTTGTTCAATGTGCTCAGTCATCCTGGGATAGTAATTATTACTTTTGTAATAACTGCAAGACTTCATAGAGGAGGAACAGACTTCATAGAGGAGGCAAAATTAAAGTTGAGCTTGAAGATAAATAAAAGATTGCTGGGGAAAGGAAGCGGAAAAGGATCACCAGCTGAGGAAAGAGCCTAAGGAAAGAAACCAAGTTTTACAATAACACAAAACATTGGTGAGGACATTTAGAGTGCCCTGGGGAATAAATGAGACTTGAAAGTGAGATTGGAGCACAGCAGGAGGAATCCTACAGAATATGCTAAGGTTATGTTCCTTTATGCAAGCAGCAGAAAAGAAGGCACATGACAGATTTTTCTCCCACTGTTCTAGATTACTCAAGGTCTCCATTTGTGAAAGTTGTGTGAGACAATTATCATGTTGACAATAAAAAGCATACCGAAGAGGGCCTCCCCGGTGGCGCAGCAGTTGAGCGCTGGGTTGCGAAGCTCCCTACAACCTCTGCAGCACTGGTTTGATCCCCAGCTGCTCCCTGGCCACTGGAGGAGGGTCCCAAAAATGGAGCGCAGACCTCTCCTGCCGCCCGCTTCTCCCCTCAGCAGTGTACTCCGGTCCTTCTGCCTGCTCTGCTCCTTGCTCTGGCTCTGATGGACTCTCTCACCCTCCAGCGCTTCTGACTGTACCCAGTACTTGTATAAATAAATCATTAAAAAAAAAAAAAAACCTAAAAAAAAAAAGCATACCAAAGAAATAAAAGAACTCATCTTGGGAAGGATGACAACAGGGGTCTTAGGGGGAGCTATTACTATATATCAGCAGAGATACACAGGGGGCGGGGCACCTGTAAATTAAAAATTCTGCATTTGAATTGCAATGGTAGCAATTGGAAGTTTGGGAAACTGACTTATGTAAGAGCCAAGGCTGTTACATATTTCTTAGATCAAAGCAACTGGCTTTGAAACAGTGAAAGTGGGCACAGTTAACATCTTGGAGGGAATAGGTGTAGTGGGATGGGAATGTTGAATAGGAACAAGATTGTGGCATGGAAAGGGGGTTGCTGAGGACAAATTTTGCATATCATTATGTAAACAACTAGACAAAGAACAACAGTATGAATGACTAAGCACTCAAAACCCCCATCTTGATGCCAAGAATATTTGTTTTTGTTTAACCAAATTCATGTCACAATTGGCTAGCTTAAATAAACTTGAAAATATAATAAAAAGATAGAAAACCTTCTTTCAGAATTGGGCCCTAAATTCATTTTTGTAGGGATGCATTTTGTTATAAAATAGTTAAGATACATTTCTCAGAATCTTATGCCACTGACTTTTATTTTACTTTATATTCAGATACTCTATCATTAAATTCTGACAGATTAACTATCTTGGGGCAAAAATATGTTATAGTTTCCTCTTGCATACTGTTTAACTAAAATGCAATCCATAGCCTCTGCAGCACGAGTTCTATCCCCGGCTGGCCAGAGAGCAATGCACATGGTGAAGCAGACCTCTCCTGTCTCACCTACTGCTCCCCTCAGCAGTGTATTTCAGTCAGTCTGCCTGTTCTGTTTCCCACTTTGTCTGTGGTGAATCATTTCACCCCCTGCATCTCTGGCCTGTACCCCAGCTCTTGTATGCATAAATAAATCTTTAAAAATAAATAAATAAAGTGGATATTAGTCTTAGTTGTTACTCATACACAGTTTGAATCTATCTTAAGGATTTCATAAGGATTTTCTTTTCTATCCTGTGTTAAATCTAAGGAATGTATCTTCTAGCAAAGACATACAAAACCTTGCATAAAATAAAACAAATATAGTAATATTTTCAATCACCCCACCACAAGTCATATTCTCTTTACCCTAATAGGCTTCCATCAATAAAACTGACATTTCAAAAACCCAGAAACTCTTCTTACAGTTTTAGTAGCATTGCCAAATATTTCTTAAAGACCAAATCCTACCAAATGGATGGAAGGTAATTTTCAAAAGAAATAATTTGTTTTTCCTGTCTCTGCTAATGAAGATGTTCTTAAGCAAAGATATAACATGATTTTCGAGGTGGTAAAAATCTAATGTGTTTCTCTGCTTTTAAATTAAGGTAGCAATTTGGCACTCACAAAGTAATCTTGGCCATGTATCTGAAAACATAAAACCCAAACACTTGTAGCTGCCAGGTGTCTCATTTTCTGCTTGTCACACTCATGTGTATGAACTGGAAAGCCAGGCTGTTTTGAACAACCTCTGCAAGCCCACTTCATACTTTAGCTGAGGTGGAATTTTAAATGGTTCTCTCAGCCCTCTAGATTCCTAGCTGTTTTCAGATTCAGCCAACACACTATGAAAAAATGAAGTATCCTAACCCAGCAGCATATAAAGATTCTCAGCTTTTAACTGGAAAATGTAATTTATTTTAATGCATGCTTTCCTTATAGGTTCTGCCTACATAAGATGAACAGATCAGGTAATTAGTGCAATCGTGATTTTAATAAAACAACTTGTGTGTGAATGAATTTAAGTCTCCACCAATTTGGTTAATAATTTGACTAAACCCCTACTAAATAGATCAAAATATCTTACTTGCTGCGTGTAAATGGGAAATCATGCCCATAATAATCTCTAAATGAAAATAACTTGATTCAAAGGGCATACATTCTGTCTGCCATTCTAACCATAATAGGTACAATGACAAAGCAATTGGCAGTGTTTGAAAACAAAATTCAACTAAGTAAATGTTAAGAATATTATTGGCTTTATTCAATGATTCATGAATCAGCCTGTATCCAATCTAGCATATAGAAAGGAGCTTTATCAAATGAAAGACTTATATGGGCTGAAGGAGCAGGAACAAGGAAGTTATACTAGGCAAAACAAGCAGATTGCTTATGGCAAGATTACTTTAGGGGATGATAGTGGTCTATCAGGAAGATTCCATAACTAGTGTTGTGCAGGTGATTCCCAATTGACTGGTTTATGATTCTGTTTCTAGGAGAGTGGAAACTATAATTAAGTATTTAATGATGTGGGCTTAGCATAAATGATTCTATTTGGGGCCTGTTGTCTTTTTGTTGTTGTTGTTCTAAAGAAACTAAGATTTTCGAAACACATTATCTTGATAAATGCTCCCTATTAGCCTACAAAGCAGATGTATTTAATTCAGTAACACAGATTAGGGTCTTCATGCTATTTGTAAGCTTTTGCCTAACTTTTAAAGTGTTAATTGAGGAGGTTCAAGTGCCAAAGTCCCCTCCTTAGGTTTATCATGATTTGGTGAACTCAGAATAAAATGAAAACTTCATAATTGTTAGAGGAAGAATACTGTAGGTTAAACAGGCTGGATTTTAAGCACAATGTGTTTGTGTGGCTCAGGTAGGGCCCACACTGTACTCCACCTCCCTTCCTGCTCCGTGGATCTCTCCAGTCTAGTGAGTAATTTGGCTTAGGAAGCTCCACCTGCACTCTGGGGCCAAAAGATGCTGCTGTGAGCAGACCCCATCCGATGGCCTTCATTATGTAGAGCTAGCTGCCTTTCCCGCCTCTCCCTCCATGTGAAAAATTAAGTTTGCAGAAGGGGAAGAAGAGATTCATGGACAAGAAGAGGAAGATCCACCAGGAGCTTTGCAATCGGAGCCCTTCCCTGTTTAGTAATTTGTTCTGGACAATTGGAAATCAAATGACAAAGGAGAAAGCTTAAGCTCAGTGACTATAGAATCTTTGAAGTTCTAGACATGCTATCAGAAAAACTTCCAAATTTCACATATCTAAACTTTAGTGGAAATAAACTGAAAGATAGCAGCACCGTGGAATCTTTGACACTTCTGAAAAGACTGCATCTGTTTAACTGTGAGATTAGTGGCCTGGATGACTGAGAGAGAGGATGTCCAACCTCCTGTCTCAGCTGACCTACCTGGATGGCTACACTAAGAGGGAAATGGGAAGCCCCTGACTCATGTACCAAGGTGAATGGTGTAGATGATGCGGAGGAGGATGAAGTGGAGAAAATAAAGAGGATGAAGAAAATGAAAATGGTGAGGAACAAGAGTTTGATCAAGAAGAGGATGGAGATGAAGAAGATGAGGAAGACAGTGGGGAAGGAAGAAGAATTTGGACAAGACAGATATGTTAATCAAGAAGAGGACTACCAGGATGAGGATGAAAAGAGGAAAACAGAAGCAAATGATAAAGGAGAAGATGCACAAGATCCAAATAAACATCAAAAAAAAAAAAGTGTGGTATTGGTTGGATTCTTTTATATGGATTTGATAGCCTTTTACAAAAAAAGTAGCTATGATACAAATGCCAAGAACCCCACTTACCCACCTAAAGAGGCAAAGTACAGTTACTGTGATATTCTGCCTTCTTCCATTTAATAACTTTAGGAAATCCACCATCAAGCTTGGGGACTTCACCCCAATCTAACTGTAAGCGTTGTTAGATTTACAGTAAGACTCTTGCTGTAGTGTGGATAGCTGTGCTTGGATATTCAACCCTCTGTTACTACCAGTTATATTGATATTGTAAAAACATTTTTACTTTCTGATCAACAGAGAAGCTTTATAAATAAAACCTTAACATTTAAGAAAAATACGTGTCAAAGTGTAAAATATGAAAATCACTAAGCAATTTATTTTGAGTAAATCATTGTAAAATTGAGAAAATGGTAACTCCAAGGCTATATAAGTACCTGAATGGTTTATTTAATCAGACTAGAAGTAAGTTAGTAGCCCAAAAATGTCTGCATATTGTTGGGAGGGACCCCGCGCAGTGAGCAGAAGGGCCTTGACCTGAGTCCCTAAGGCATGTGAAAACACATGCCTCTCGGAGGAAAACCTCTGAGTGACAGGACCTGGTGTTGAGAGCCCGGAAAGTGACTTGCATGGAGTCAGGCCTCTACATTTCCACAGTCTGAGAATAACAAAAATAATGAGCGGACTTCCAAGCTCTAGCTAGGGGGCGATAAGTTTATGTGCGTGAGAACTAACCACCTGGTACCCTACTGTCAGAAGTAAATAGATAATAGTAAGAAAATAGACTAATCATTCATATGTGTCATCATTATATGGTATGCTTTGATGTTACACCTGCTGCAATTAAAATAGTATATAATGAGCACTAAGACAATAAAGATTTACTGCATGCTAGACATGAGAGTCCCCATGTCTGATTTCCCTCACCGTCCCAGGTCCAGGACTCACTAGAAGTCCACAGCATGTTATCAAGCCAATTCTAAAAGTTTGAGCAGACCCTGATTTACTAACATTTGAAGAGATTTGAACAAAGAAGGACAAATCAGATTAATAATTAATTCACAATTGACAAAAATCATTAGGCTGCAGAGCCGTTCCCATGAATTGAAGATCCCCTCTGACATTCACCATATTACAGCTCATACCAATGTAGATATGGGCAAATTAACTGTGAGCTGCTGACAGCGGGTAAGTTGAAATACAGATCAATGCTGTTATTATGAAGACAAAACCAGCACACAAAAATGCTTTCCTCCCACTGTCTAACATCATCCATATTGATGTTTTCTGTCAATATATAATAATACACTGTCACACTTGATGGGGCAGGAGGAACAGATTACAGAGAAATTGCACAGGAATATGTTTTTATACATTGTGTTTCTGGATCGGTATAATCAAAACAATTATTGATTCAGGAACTTTGACTGTTAGTCCCAACAAGACGCATGAAGCATGGAAGGAGAAGCACAATTTTTTATTCAATTTAGCATTGTTTTTGTAAAGTGTTGGTTAAAAGATATATCTGAAACTTATTCTTCTCATACTCTCCCCTTGCTTCCTTCCACTTGCACAGGGCAAAACCTGTGGAGCAGTTCTTGACTTTTTCTCTCAACACATACAAAGTCTTCATCTCTGTGGATATTAACATATAGAAACCTAATCTAAATGAGGTCAGGAGACTAGAAGAGAGTTCCCAATCATGAACAATGAACAAACTTCAGGATCCAAATGCTTTGTCTCTCTAGCAGGGAAATATATTTCTTCTTCCCTTCCACATCTGCCTCCCAACTGAAGGGTGGAGGTGTCTGTCTGGAGTAGTGGTTCCTCTAAGCATTATACAAAGGCATAATGCCTTTGATTCAGAGGAAGTACACGTCTTCTAGTAAGACTGTACTTTCCAAATTATTTTTTTGTTGTTTTCTAATTAATTCATTTTGTTGGTGAAATAATAGATTGCTTTGTTTTTGAGGTTAATACTCGACACCCAAACAGTCCATTGAGCTCATTACTTTCTCAGTGACCTTGGAGTCTTAGGGTGAGTCATCTCCTGGATTTGAGATCCCCCTTGTGGTGTCTGAATTTTCCAAGACTTACTTAGAAAATTTTTCTTTTGTCTAAGGCGTGTTTTCTATGGAGGTAACTGGTCCTTTCGTTTATTCCAATCTGAAAATCAGGCTGTCCTTGATTTCGGAACTTGTCAGCCTTTGATCTGCTCCTTTGAGGTCATGCTACTCTTACCTTGCAGAACTGGCATTTTGCTAGATCCTGTGGAAGCAGGAATCCTACTTGGGGTTGTACCATGTTTGTGAGATTGGATTAGCTCCTAGTCAGCTTGAATACATGCTGTTTCCTGCTTGGAAAATCATGGTATTTGGGTGTAAGGGCTCCAGGAATTGACTCTAATTCCTGTCTGGAGATGTGGAGCTTGCTAAAAGGAACTGACTGTTTAGGAATTTATAGCTTTAATAATATAATAAAAATGGTATTTCTCCTTCTACCCTTATTGGCTTATTGTATCAGAACCACAATCTTCCCCCATGTGAGTTTCTATCTAAAGGGGTCGAATTTAATCATAGGTAATTACGAACATAAGTGGCCTTTACAGGAGACTGTAGACCTTTACAAACTTATTTATCTTAAAATCAAATTGGACAGGGGGCCTCCCTGGTGGCCTAGATATTAAGTCTCAGTGAGACTGAGACTGAGTTTGATCCCCAGAAAGGGAGCTAACTCACATATGGCGCAGCAGACCTCTCCTGTCTTGCCCACTGCTACTCTCAGCACTGTATTTCTGTAGGTCTTCCTGTTCTGTTCCCCACTCTGTCTCTGGTGAATGCTCTCACTCTCCACACCTCTGGCCTATACCCCAGTTCTTCAATGTGTAAGTAAATAAGTAAATAAATCTTTTTAAAAAATCAAATTGGACAGTCATGGCTCTGAAATTGCTGAATGAATGGAAAGCCTTTCTTGATTGATACATGCCGCCAAACATTACCAAAAGGCTAAAGTTGCTTTTTCTGCAAAATGAAGCTATAAAACTTAGATCAACAAACATTTGAGAGGGAAATTAACTTCTGAAGCCTCTTTCCACTCCCTCACCTCTTTTGCCTACAGAGGTGATAAAGATGTTGGCAAACTCCTAACTTTTAACAGGAGGCTTGGAAACTCACTGATAAATTTTATTAAACTTGTCCAGCAGCTTTTCCTGTTCTTGAGTATTGATAAGTAAAAAATTCACACTTGTACCAAAAAGCTGGATGAAACTGTTCATGATTATTATAATTGACTTCAAATTGTTTTTTAAAAAAAAAAAAAAAAGATCTGCCTTCTGATGCTAGCTCTACTCAGCCTTCAAGTCTTTTTGTTACAAGCTGAACCAAGACATTTTTTCTGTTAGTCAAAAATAACCAGAGTGGAATGAAACTATGCCCAATACAAATAGAGTTAATGTGGCAAATTGGCTAGCTTTCACCTTAGATGAAGTACCTAAAAGGTTTGTAAAAGCCCTTAATTGTCAACTCCACCAAACAAAGCTTAAACAGATGAGAAACCACATCATTTCTGTTATTACTATAAAGAGCCTGGGTACCGGAAAAAAGATTGTCACAAACTTAAGCATTTCTGATGTCTTCCTGATTTCCAATGATATAACTACAAGAAATTACAGGATTTTTTCCCAATCATTCCTTTTAATTGGTTTAGAGACACAACTTTCCAGATGGGAATGAATCTCTCTGTGTCCTTACTGGCACTGGAGCCACACTCAGAGTTCAGCTCCAGTGCTATAAAACAGCCCTTGCCTGGGGATATCAAAACAATTCAGATAGTGGGGGTTTCTAATAAACCTCAAAAGGTTGCTGATGCTGAACCTATTCCTTTTTGTTCAAGCCCTGTGCGAGATACCTATTGTTTTGCACTTAGTTCTTCCACCCCTAACCTTGTTCATTCATCAGGGTAAGATTTCTTAGAAAACTATCATGTAGCGATCAACCTCTTTCCAAAGGGGGAAATAATTGTAGAATTTGACAGTAACAATCAAAATAGCCAGCCAACTGAATTAAATAAATCTTTATTTTTTTTTTCTTTCTATGACTTTGACAGTACTGGAGGTGATTCAGGAGACACTGATCATTTATCACAATTGAATCAGCTACCTCTCTACAGATGTTGGGAAAACCCTTTATTAAAAAACAACTATCCTGAAAAAATTCCATAGGAAGGATAGGCTCACATGGGCTTTGGGATCTTAAAAAGAGTTTAATAAGTCCATTTATCCTTGAATATCCTAATTATTAGTTCTCCTTCCTGTTTTGAATTATTTACCCAGAAACATGAGGATCAACACAGTCTACATGGTATTATAGCCAGCAATTGACTCCCTGGCAAAGGATACCTTCCTTGCTTTAGAGTCAATGCTGCCACTGCCCTTTCAGGTAAAAGCTCTGAGGATATACTTTTTCTAACTACCTTCCATATAAGCCTTTCATGCTGCAATCACCTTAACCTTACTTCCCTCCTCCCCAATATTACAAACATGATTGTTCATAAGTGCTTGACATTGATGGATCACCTCTTAAACCCTCATGACAATCTTCAACAAACTCATTTGGTTCATGATAACTTCCCATGGTTCAATAATGGTTTGTATTGAAAGCTGAAAGTGGAAAATAGCTGGATATGCATTGTCAACACCCTCTGAGGGAGTTGAAGCAACGTCTTTGTTTTTGACTATTGTGGGCAAACCAAATTATCATGATCACATGGGCCTGTACCCTTCCCAAGGACAAAACTGCTAATATTCATGCAGAAAATAATTGTTTTCCATGTGTCTCATGATTTTAGAATTTTGCGAAAGAAGCTTAGTTTCCATACTTCCAGTGAAGATAAAATTAAAAATGATTATGTTCAGGAATTGGCAGGTGCTGTAATTTTTCCTGCTGCCTTAGCTATCATTAAGATTGCAAGGCATTCTAGGGCCTCCCTGCTAGCACAAGGGGTTAAGACGCAACCTATGAAGCTGTCCACAGCCACTGCACCACGAGTTGGATCCCTGGCCAGGGAGCTACCCACATGGTGCAGCAGACCTCTCCTGACTCACTCACTGCTCCCCTCAGCAGTGTATTTCAGTCAGTCTGCCTGTTCTGTTCCCCACCCTGTCTCTGGTGAATCCTCTCACCCCCTCACCTCTGGTCTGTACCCCAGTTCCTGTATATATAAGTAAATAAAAATCTTAAAAAAAAAAAAAGATGGCAAGCACTCAAAAATGGACTCTCTGGGGGTCTCCCCGGTGGTGCAGCGGTTGAGTGCTGGGTTGTGAAGCTGCCCCGCGGCCTCTGCGGCACCGGTTCAATCCCCGGCTGCTCCCCGGCCACCTGAGGAGGGTCCCACATGGTGCACAGACCTCTCCTGCCGCCCGCTGCTCCCCTCAGCAGTGTACTTCGGTCCTTCTGCCTGCTCTGCTCCCAGCTCTGGCTCCGGTGAATTCTCTCACCCTCCCGCGCTTCTGACTGTACTCAGTGCATGTATAAACAAACAAACAGACAAACAAATAAATAAATAAATAACATGCCTCTATTAAAAAAAAAAAAAAGTTTAAAAAAAATTTAAAAAAAAATGGACTCTCTGGAAGATAAAAGAAAATCACCTTGTTCTATGAGGAAACCTGGTCTGAAAAGAACCAACAGCATGCAAACTTTGCCCATGGTCCTAAGGGTCATTTCTCCAAATGATAACTTAGGAGAACAGATGAGAGAAGCCCAACAATTGGACCCAGAGAAAATGAGATTCTAAATGCAACAATTGTTGGTATGACAAGAAGATAAAGTTCTAGTTTGGATCAAATACAACCCAGTCCTACCAGAGTCTCTAATATGTCCACTCTTCACCATTGTATTTGCATTCAACTATTCATCCATTGACAAAATGATAGCATTTGGGATCAACATTGGCGGGGAAACATTAACAGGACCACAAGAAATGACTATCTTATTTGTTCCACATGTCCAAAATATAAGCATTTTCAATCAGGTACCAATGTGTACATTTTCTCCCCAACATGGGACATGGCACCAAGGAAAGATCTTTCCTGGCACATTCCTGGCACCAAGAGACATAAAAACTATTTGATCCATAATGAACCTAATTCTTGATCAGCAATGCTTTCAAAGAAAGATCTTGATAAAAGGAGAGAACTGTGAAAATTAATACACAGAGGGCCTCCCTGGTGGCGCAAGGTGTTAAGATACAACCTATGAAGCTATACACAGCCACTGCAGCATGAGTTTGATCCCCAGACATGGAGGTGACCCACATGGCATAGCAGACCCCTCCTGACTCGCCCACTGCTCCCCTCAGCAGTGTATTTCAGTCTGTCTGCCTTCTCTGTTCTCCACTCTGTCTCTGGTAATCTTCTCACCCACCACACCTTTGGCCTGTACCCCAGTTCTTGTATGCATAAATAAATAAATCTTTAAAAAAATGTGTACACAGAAACCCTATTTAAGTGAGGTCAGAAGACTGGAAGATAGTTCCCATACATGTGCAATAAGTGAATTAGAGGATCCCCATGCCTTGCATCTTCAGTGGGGAAGTGATATGGCTTCTTGCCTTAGCAGAAGGACAAGGAGGTGTCTCCTTGTGCAGTAATAATCCCTCTAATGGTTATATAGAGGGGTGCTAGTTTGGATCCCAGGAAGTGCATGTATTTTCCTGTGGGACAGCAGGTTTCCAATTGTCATTTTGTTTCCTTATAAACCCATTTTGTTGGTGAAATAACTGTTTTTTATTTGAGATGAATACTTCAAAATACAGTTCCAAATCAACCTATTTTCTTCATCCACTTTTACATCCTAGTCTAAGTCACCATTATTTTTCACCTGGTCCTGATTTACTGTAGTATTCTCCTAAAGGGTTCCCTGTGGCACAAGTTAGTTGGTTAAAATTATAGTCAGTTAATATCACTCTTCTGTTTAAAACTTGCCAGTAGTTCCCATATCATTCAGAGTATAAAGCAACATCTCTAGCAAGACTCTACAATTTTCTCCCAAAGCTCAATACTTCATTACCCTTCTGACCTTATCTCCTGTTACTACTCATAATGCTCAATAGATACATGAACAAAGCTGAGTTTTTTAAGAAACTGCAGGGGACACTTCTGCCTTGGGCCCTTATTTTCTGTAACTTCTACCACTTGGAAAGGTCGTTTATTTAATGAGGCTTTATTTGATATTACTCTATAATATATAATTATAATTATACTTCCACTTCTTTTTCTAGATTCTGCTTTACTTTTCCACAACAATCATTAAAACTATGCTCAATGGTTTACATATATATATATATATATATATAAAGAGATTTTTTTCTTTGAATATTTATTTATTATTTTATTTGAAGATTTATTTATTTATACAAGCACTGGGTACAGTCAGAAGCTTGGGAGGGTGAGAGAATTCACCAGAGCCAGAGCGGGGAGCAGAGCAGGCAGAAGGACCAAAGTACACTGCTGAGGGGAGCAGAGGGTGGCAGGAGAAGTCTGCGCGCCATGCGGGACCCTCCTCAGGTGGCCGGGGAGCAGCCAGGGATGGAACCGGTGCTTTGCAACCCAGTGCTCAACCCCTGCGCCACTGGGGAGGCCCTTCTTTGACTATTTAAATAAAAGCTTGGTCAAAGCACTGAATTTTGGGAGAGAGTAAGGAGTAAGGGAGTAGTTTTTTTTCACTTTTGTATCTTCAGCATCTCAAACAGTTTTTAGATGTGGTAGTCCCTCTATCAATAGTTCTCTCAATGGGTAACTTAATCAATCAAGGAAAACTTATTTCAGAACAGTAATAATTTAAAGTATTAAATATTTTATGAAAGCATAAGTTAAAGACAAGAATTTTAACTTTTATCTCACTTGTTACAGTAAACTCCTTCTTATATCAGTAATTTAAATAAATAATGTTGTACACACACAGAGAGATGCACGTTGTTTTAAAAAGAGCTTGACACTACGTGACTCTTAGCTATTTCAAGAATAACATTTTGTTAGGGAGGAAAAATCAATCAGTATACAAGTAAAGGAAAATGTGCCCAAAACCTTATGCTCAGGATAAAACAGCTGAATAATGCTTTGATTAAGACCAAAACCCAGGCCAACTTATTTGAGTCTTTGCCTTAACAATACTTAAACATTATTCAATAAGATAAGGATATGAGGAGATAGGATATAAGGAATATATGACTTTTTCCTTTGAAAACTACTTAAATTGTACAATACTTATCAATTACTGAAAATTTGGAAATAAAAAAGTGTAAGTATTAACCATAAAAAATACTCTTCCTAGTTTAATAGTCTTTATTATACAAATTTTGGTTTTCTATATTCTTTTAATTTAATAATATGTTTGAAAAGTTTCAACTGTTTTTATTATGATTTTGCAATTTCACAAAAAACTTTGTTACCTTTTGATGAAATATTTTCAACAATCTGCATTCTCCTTTTGCAGGGATTTCTAATTTTAGACACTAAAATCATGATTCACATGGGTCATTAGAAATGGGAGCTTTGCCACATTGTCTCTGTACCTATAATGACAACCTAACGGTCAGGTACATACCTGAACAAAAAAATAATGGTTGTTAAATGAACAAATGGTCTTTGTCTTCATTGAATAAGAATTCATCACAATCACATTATTATAGATTTTAATTAGTGAATAGAATAAATGATCTTAATTTCTAAATAAAGAAGAATAATTGAAGTCAATTTTCAAAGAGATTTTCTTCACTTTAATACTAATTTATATGTAATGATTGAGATCATAATGTTTGGGCACATGTTCTTTTATTAATCCTTCAATTTTGTCTTTGTCATATGCCAGAATTGTTTTTTTGAAAGTTACTTTCTTAATGACTTCTAACTAATTCCTTAACAATAGTTACATTTAAATGATTGAAATATGAAATGAGCGGGTTTAAGCTTAGCCACTTGTTTTACTGCAGATGTTTTAAAAGTTCCAATCATAGATAATTACTATAATTAATGGAATTTTTTGATGCAACAATGAATTTTTTTAGGCTTCAGATGTATTATTTTATCTCTGGTTTTCTCTCTGTAGAGGGCTGGAATTTAACTGTATAATTTTGTCTCAAGGGTTTTTTTTTTTTTTTTTTGTTTGTTTGTTTTTTAATCAAAATACAGCAAGGGTCCAGATGGTTGGACTAAAGAAAAGTCTCTATGAAAGTCTCATTTATGGTAGATTTAACAAAAATTCAGCAGCCAGACTTTCTGGGTGGTGACATTAATATACTTTCTTTTTTGAAAATAAACTAATCACAACCACTATCAAGATGTTCCTACTTTAAGATACTAAATTGTTTATACTTTGTGTTCTAAAATCTGCTTTTTAGAACTATATAAAAAGGAAAATACATTAACAATTATTTGTTCTGTTTGATGAAATTGTATTTTATTTAATTTCTACTTTTGTTTTTGCATTTTAAATTTCTTTTTTAAGGTTTACAACTTATATGGAAACTAAAATATTTTTACTTGTACTCCTTTATATGAAGTGTAAGAGTTCTAATGCAGTTACCAAATTTTTAAGAATTCTCAGAGGAAAAAAATCATCAATTGATTTTAACATGCCAGGTGCTAAATAAAAAAATTATGATTAATACCATTATTTTACTTTTATTCATCACAATATGCATGTTACGGATGTCATCGTGCTTTTACGAACAGAAGACCTAGGTTTTATCTTCAAGTTCCCCTGATTCCAAAACCTGTGCTCCTTCAAATTCAACACAATAACTTCCCAGCAGCTTTTAAATCATGATTTTTTTTTTGTTTGTTTTTTTTTAGGATAGCCTAGGAAGATATATCTTAGAGGATCCCAAGGAGAATTAGTCTTACTCTGGGTTTTGTAAATGTGAAGGGGCTGATATTTTGTACTAATACTTAAAAGTTAACAAATTAGCCTATCACATATTCATAAATCCTAGTAGAAGACACAAGATTTCTGGGTGAGAGACAAAGGCTTTCATTATTCCTGGGCTAAAAGATAACATCAGCATATTTGCTTCATTTCTTCTTCCACCACATGAATGACATTGATAGGTACAGAAAGACACCTGTCTATGTTCTTAGGAGCTTTGGAAACATATGAAGATTTTAAATGGTGAACAAGCTTGACTTCATTTCACTCTAATAAGAAACATTATATCTTTATCACCATTAAACAAACATACAGAATAAAGAGCAACTAGGACTTTACTTGCACAGAAAATCAGCAACCATGGAGAATTGTCTCTTACTAACAATCATCTCTTGCTTGCTTCCACTTGATAAATGCAGTTTTTCATCATTGTATCTTTTTGTTCTCATTGATTAAACAACAAAGACTGGGGTCATATCTGTGATTTTTTTTTCCCCCTCATATAGCAGTTAAGAAGTTTACATACCAGGGCCACCCTGGTGGCGCAAGGGGTTGAGCGTGCACCATGAAGAAATCCACGGCCTCTGCACCATGAGTTCAACCCCCAGCTGGCCAGGGAGCAACCCACATGGCACAGCAGATCTCTCCTGACTCACCCGCTGCTCCCCTCAGCAGTGTACTTCACTTCGGTCAATCTGCCTGTTCTGTTCCCCACTCTGTCTCTGGTGAATCTTCTCACACACCGACCCCCCCCATCTCTGGCCTGTACCCCAGCATAAATAAATAAATCTTAAAAAAAAAAAAAAAAAGAAGTTTACATACCAATAGGATTCTACTCAGTAGGGTGGGGCTAAACTGGGATGTTGACCTCTTCCACGGCCTAGGGACCCAGGATAAACCAGCTAAACAGTTTCCTTCAATAATCCTGGTCTACCTTAAAAAAAACACATATCTCCTCAAGTTTCTACATTGATAATGCCACTCAGTCCAAAAATTAATCCAGATACAATAAGAAGCATTTAATGAATGTGCATACTATGCTTTCTCTTGAGGGAGGAAGTCTAGAACAATTCTGTCATATGTAAAAGCCCTGTTCAGTGAGTTGAGTCAGATCGGAACACTTCCTGTAATGATTAGGCATCATTTTTCACTTCAGTTAAAGACAAGAACACAAGACTTCTATAAGTTTGGCATTCTGTCTTGATCACAACCCAGTAGGGAGAAAATATACTTTTTAAAAGGTGTGCATCTAGAAGCCATGTTCTTCAAACATGAAGACTTTCCATAAATTATATTTGCTCAATTATGGAGCAGGGAAATAGCCATTTTTGTCGGCTTTATTCAGATTTATAGTTGCTTTTCTGGGAAGGAACCTCCTTACTTGGCCATACACAGAAGTTCTACCAATTTCCTCTTTTTTTAACACTGTTAAAATAAACTATTTGAAAAAATATCATTTAAGTTGGATTAGGCTGAAAGTAATTGCATATTTTGTTTGCTGAATAAGGAAGTGTTCTTTCTTCTTTCCTGTACTGATCAGAGCACCACCTTTTATAATGAAGGAAAGTTTATCATTTTTTCTTTGTAAAACAGCTCTAGATTTACACTTGATTTTCTCCAAGTCTGTTTCCAACAATATGGTAACATCTATGGCTAAAGAGAAAATATTATCTACTAGACAGGATTTTTTTTAGGAATTCTTTGTGGCATTTTATTTCTTTTTTGTTTCTGGCAACATAGACAGTTATTTGATAAAAATGAATCAAATTTTATCATAAAGGATCCTTATCCTTTGAAGAAACAATGCAAATTAATCTATTTTAAATGTTATTAGATGGGGGAAGAGAAGACATGCTGTTTTCTAGGGTATTCATTCTAAGAACAAAGATTTTAAAAATTGAGTTGCTAAATCACATATACTCCTTGAAAGGGGTCAATAATATGATAATGGCTTCATTCAGCAGAAATATGACAAACAAATTCAGTATGGGTACCAAGTACCGTTTTAAAAAAATGATAATGATATTAAAAAGTACAATAAATTAAGAATCTTCACTATCATCTGTGGGAATGATTTGTCCATCAGAATAATTTATGAAGCATTCTTTTCAAAACAGAATATGAAAACTCAGGATAAAAATGCTCATGTATCACAGTAATTCTTATTGACTTGACAGTGTAAGATCTGTAGTTAAGTTCAAGTTATCTGATTTAGATCTAGAAATTAAATTTATCTTAGTTTAATTTTACATAAAATGAGAAGTAAGATGTATATAATGATTGATACAAAAAAATGAGATGGTTTGGCACAAAATGCAAAAGTAAAAATAAAAATAGGTGATTAGTTGTGGAGTTTTTTGTTTGTTTGTTTGTTTTTTTCAGAGAAATGAACAAGGAAGAAGCCTTGGGAGTCTTGAAAACACGGAAAGGAGCCCTCCATGTCCACAACCAAAATAACTATACTCTGAAGTTATGAGGGTGCTGAGGTTCGAAGAAAAGGTAGCAAAAATATTATGTGGGTATGAGAACGTAAGTTTGGAGAAACAGAAAGAATGGTAGGTAGAGTCAGGAAAGCAGGTTATGCTGACCACATAAAGTAGAAGCAGAGAGTCTAGATGCTAAAGAGGTTTTCAGCTTAGAATGGGAGGTGAGTCAGACACAGAAAGATCGTGATGTCCAGGATTGAGGCAGCAGCTGGAAAGGTATGTCCAGTGGTAAAGAACTGAGACTTGACCTTACCTTGCAAAGTGATACTCTATATAACTAGCTCTCATCCTCAAAGTTTCTACAAGAGTCAGAGACAGACAGTAACTTCATTCAGAGTAAGGATGCACTAGAACATGTTGTACCATGAGTTCCCTCAGCCTGTTTCACTGGCGTTTTCAATACTTTCTTCATAATCTTGACTTTGAAAAAAAAAATTTTCATCAGTGACTACATATTTTGGGTAATGGATAAAACATTTCTAAGAAAAAAGTTGCATTAACTTTGAACAAGACTGTTCTCATTATCAACCAGACTATCAAAAGGAAACGCAGATCAATATTCTGCCTCAAGGCAGTTTTCTGTCCAGGAAATCAGCTACTGTCCTTGTAATAAGAAGTTATAATATCGTTTCTCTTATTTTCACATGTCTGTACAATTGGATATCCATATAATAATGCTTATATAGTACTTTCTTTGTGATTTTTGTCTGGGAACCCCAATTGGGCTTTATGTGATGTTAAAATAGCACCTCAAAAAAATCTGTCTACCTTGATATCTAAAATTTTATGAAGGATGTTTCCAGACAATATTCTTCTTTTTTTTTTAAGATTTATTTATTTATACAAGCACTGGGTACAGTCAGAAGTGTGGGAGGGTGAGAAAATTCACCAGAGCCAGAGGAGGGAGCAGAACAGGCAGACTGACAAAGTACACTGCTGAGGGGAGCAGTGGACAGCAGGAGAGGTCTGCACGCCATGTGGGACCTTCACCCCGTAGCTGGGGATGGAACCGGTGCTGCAGAGGCTGCAGGCAGCTTTGCAGCCCAGCGTTCAAATGCTGCGCCACCGGGGAGGACCCCAGACAATATTCTTATAGTACACATATACCATCAATTCCTACTGAGAAACAGAATTTTGTATAACACAGTAATTAGGATTATTTCATTTTTATAACTGCCTTATGAGGTTGGTGGTTTCAGCAATATTATCACTAAATGAGAGATGAGTAGTGGGACAAAAAGAAATGCATTCTAGCTATAAAAATAATTCCATCAAGAGCCCCCCTTGGTGGCGCAGGCGGTTGAGCGCCACGCTGTGAAGCTGCCCGCAGTCTCTGTAGCGCAGGTTCGATCCTGGCCAGCCAGCGAGGGTCACACATGGCACCGCAGACCTCTCCTGTCTCACCTGCTGCTCCCCTCAGCAGTGTATTTCGCCAGTCTTCCTGTTCTGTTCCCCGCTCTTTCTCTGGTGAATCCTCTCACCCTCCCGCGTATCTGGTCTGTACCCCGGCTTTTGTATAAAATAAATAAATATTTTTAAAAAATAATTCTATCAAAAATAATGGGAACAGAATATTATTCCTTTTAAAGGCTGGTAATTGATGATAACCTAATAGTTGTAAGTCTTCCTATCTTTCATTTCTTTGGTACTTCAGGGCTTGAGGGGGGAAAATAAAAGTGAAAACTTTTCAACATACATAAAAATGAACAGAGTTATCATGGGCTTTCCTTAATTTTATTTCCTTCTGGGTGTGCAACGCATTTTTTGATAAACATTGGGGATTTTAAAATGCTTTGTAGCTGACATTCTTGACAGAGGGAAAAAAAGCAAAAAAAAAAAAAAATCATTTCTTCTCCAGGTAGGTATAATTTGTTAGCATTGCATACCCAGTTTATTTGTGGAATTATGTGCTATATTTGTCTACTATTTTTTGTGTTCTGAATATTTACCTACTAAGCAGGAATATACTAACTGAAGTTCACTATAAATACATATAAAGCACAAAGTATCTAAACGTGGTTGACTGAGATTATGTATAAAAGACAAAATGTTCTAGTAAAATTAAGCTGCACCAATTTGAAGTGAATATTTTTTAATAAGGAAATTATCCAAACATATTTTATTTAGGCTATATATTTCTTAAAAAAAAATTAAGACAATGAGGAAAGTTTCATTTGGAAGATGACTAGAATTTCATTCTATGTAGCTCAGAGTTAATCTGACCCAATACTCTTCATGCTCTGCCTGCAGTATCTGACAGCTTCAGTCACTATGAGTAATTGTAACCAAGGCAACATGACAGGGAATAATTAATGACAGGAATTCATCCTCAAAATATGAAGAATGTTCTAAATAATAAATATTAGAATAAAAAACCGCCTTACACCTCCCTCCATCTTCAACTCTCTTGAAACATTTTCACAAATTAGTAATTGTGATTTTGCTGACAGGAGGAGATGATTGACATGCCTATAATATTAAGTAGAGAATTAAGTTGAGTGACATTGTCATATTATAAAATTTATAGCAAAATCTTCCCTAAATCCCTACAAATATGTAAAAGCAGATATACTCTCTTTTTATCTCTTTCATACTGAATCAGGCTAAAGTTTTGTCAAGACAGTTCCACATAAATTGGATCCTAGAGAAAGCTAGATTTAGCAGTCAGACCATCTTGCCTTCAGACTCTACTAAATTGTGGCTCTGGGCATTTATTCATCTTCTTGGACACAGGGATTTTTTTTCACCGGAAAAAGGAAGTTGATTTTAATAACATTAACCACCTGATGTAGTTCTTGAGAAAATTACATGGACGAGTTCAAAGTATGCACTTTAGTACCTACTTGTTAAAGGACCTCCTTATTCAACAAATGTTGGCTAAAAGGCCCATTAGCCCACAGGCATAATATGGCTAGGCATTTTTCTACATGCTGATGTAGCAGTGAATGGAATAGACAAAATCAACTCTTTAGAAAAAAGTAAACTCCATGATAAAGAGGCAGACAAAAAATATATAAATAAACAAATAAACACACCTAAAAGAGACAGTCTGTGTAACTGCTGGGTAAGGTCAAAAAGACAAAATAAGTGATAACTTGACAGAAGGGGAATGTTGCTGTATTTAGAATTGTGAATAGAGCTATCTCTGAGAAACTGACATCTAATTTAAAATTGATACAAGCATAGCAGACCTCTCCTGTCTAGCCCACTGCCCCCCTCAGCAGTGTATTTCAGTCAGTCTGCCTGTTCTGTTCCCCACTCTGTCTTTGGTGAATCCTCTCACCGCCTCCATCTCTGGCCTGTACCCCAGCTTTTGCATGCATAAATAAATAAATCTTTAAAAAAAGTTAGGAAAGAAAAGCAGACACTGTGTCATATATAGTTTTATAGGCCATGATTAGGACTTTTGATTTTATTATAAGTGTTGGGGACTCATCTGTGGACTACTTTAGTAATAGTAAATGCCATGATTGTATCAAAGTAGTTATACTAGTAGCAAGTCATCAGTAATGCTAAAAGTCTTCTTGGAATATTGTAAGTATTGTTTACAGAAAATAATTTGTAAACAATGTTTCTTAATGGTTCAGTGACTTAGTATATCATAATACAGGCAAATATGCTAATTTTGGAAACTTCTTTAAATATGGAAAATATGAAGCCAAATTGTTTGATATTTTGTCCCCTTATTTATCAAAGTTAATTCTAAATGTCTCAATGGAAAACAGAATATTATTAATATCTAATACTTTTCGCTAATTCATTTGTTAATAGAAAAATGACCATACTTAAAAAAGAACATTAAAAAAATAAGCTTTCTTCCTGTATAAACAGAGTCAAATTGGATGCTCTCTGAGGTCCTTTTCCATTCTATGTTTCTATGGACTTAGTAAATAACCATCAGTCAATGCTGATTTATTTGATTTTGAAATAAATGTCATCACAAAATAGAACCAAATTATTTTATAAGCATTTCTTTTTTTTAAGATTAATTTATTTATGCATACAAGAACTGGGGTACAGGCCAGAGGTGTGGGGGGAGAGAGGATTCACCAGAGACACAGTGGGGACAGAACAGGCAGAATGACTGAAATACACTGCTGAGGGGAGCAGCAGGCGAGTCAGGAAAGGTCTGCTGTGCCATGTGGGTCACCTCCCAGGCCAGGAATCGAACTTATGCTGCAGTGGTTGCAGATAGCTTCATAGGTTTTGTCTTAACCCCTTGCACCACCAGGGAGGCCCTATTCTGTAAGCATTTCTAAAACAAAGGAATATCAAACTAAACAAAGAGGTAATTTGAGACAAGTTCAAATCACCAGAAAATTGTGTTTATACACAAATTGCAATGTAGGGAAAATGCATCCTATAGTAAGCTATAGGAAAATTTATTGAGGGTTTGTGGTCAGCAACATTTATGGGAAAGTAGTGCAGAATGGGGGAAGACCAGTCAGCATCCAAACAGAAAATTCATTGCAATCAGTGTAGGGAGAGATGTTTGGTAAATATCCATTGGTCAGGAGCTAAGTCTCCATCATCCATAAAGCAGCCATTTATGGGGTATCATTCTCTCAGTTTGCATTCTTCAGAGGATGCATTCATAAGATTCTCTTACATATTCTCCAGTTCCAAATTAAATTGAAATTGTTTCAGAGGACATAGACTAGTTAGGATATTGATTAAGATACTACAATAAAAAAAACCTTGAAATAACAGTGGTTTAATGAAGACTGTACTTCTCTGAGGTTATTATCTGGTCAAAAGCAATTCAAGCAAAGTATGATAAATTCATGTTATCAAGATTACAGTGCCTTCTGTTGCATACAATTTTCATCCACTCAAGGATTCTGCTTCAACTGTAGCAGAATCCTTGTGTATCTTTGCCTGCACATCTTCACTGGAAACATTGCTGGGGGTGGGGGGAGTAGCTGGAAAGGGATAAGACACACAAATTTACTTTGAGGGCACAGCATAGAAGTTCCACGTGTCATATATTCATTTTGAAAATCATTTGGTCACATGGCCTGTATAGGAAAAGATAGTTGGAAAATGTCTCTTTCTGCACCCTGAGGTATTTAGCAAAAAATATTTTACAAGATTTTAAAAAAGGCAGGTTAGATATTGGTTGACAACCAAAGGAAATTGTTTTTTTTTTTTTTTTTTCCTGGTAAGTTACTCAAAGTTGAATCTACAACAAAAACACCCAATACTATTTTATTTAATTAAGTGGATGAGGCATACGTGAGAAAAGCCTAAAGAAAAATATCATAGAGATGATTTTTTTTGTTCAGAATTATTTAGCATCTCTGGAAAAGAAATATTGACTACTCTTCTATGAAAAATATTAAAAAAAACTTGAGGCATTTACTTTCCATTTTGGAATTGTTCATAGGTTAAAATTGGAATTCCTTGATTAGTTCAAAATTAGTTTTGAGTAACAAAATACATAGTCATTTTGTCTATTTAACATGTTTCTTTGCATATACTATATATACTACTATGTTTTACAAAATATCTTGATTGCTCCTGCAGTGTCTTAAATTTACACAGGTGATTTTGAAAAGTACTGATCCAGGGTTTAAAGAGAAGTTACTCTTTCCTACTTGTATATTCTTTTTTTTATTATTATTTTGTTTTCAAATATAAGCAATCAGGAATCTGAGGAGGTTAAGAGTGACGCAGGAAAATGCCTACGACTGTCATTGATGTAATCCTGAACAAACAGTAGTGCTTAACTGACAATGCTACATCATACCCAGGTTCTATATTTGCATTTTGACTTTCAAAATATTTGTAGAAGAGGCTCCTTTCTAAGTTTGTGAATGTTTTCAAAAGTACATACACACACACACTCACACAGATACATACTATTCCTATATAGTGAGCTACATATTTGACTTATTTTGCTATATATTAGTATTAGTATTGGCATTAGTAATAGAGCTCCATCTAGTGTTTACAAATATTGTAAATAACAGGCAGATTTGTTTTAATTCTTGTTTAATAATAAATTATTTTAAAAGCAAATTTCTTTAATTAACTGAATTTACTTCTTCACCTGGTCCTACAGAGAGAACATGAGATATTTTAAAAGATTATCTCAAATGGTAACAAAATCTTGATTAACCCTACTGTAATATATTTATAAATGCTTAGGTAATTATATGATATACATAATTATCCATAATTAAGTTGATATAGCCATTGTTTATTCTCAGAAGGAAAGAGTTTATTAGTAGGTTTTTAGAAATCACTAGGTGTTCTAGATATTTGCAGCATCTCCCACCTTCACTTTGTCTATGTAGAGATTTGGTTTCCACTGAAGTTAATTAAGATGACATTCAAAATGCAAAACACCAAATGCATTCACTGCTATGAAATGCTCGACATAGTGTCAAAAACTAGGTCATTCTACACAATACTAACTTAGTTTTACTAGCCCTTCTAGTTTTGAGATCTTATAGTGCATTAATAAGGTTGTAGCAAATAAAAATGAGTTCTACTCAACAGCATTTGGCTAACAAATCGCAAATTCTAAGGTATAGAGACTGCTTATTTATTAATATTCTTTCCAATATCTGGAAATATCTAGAAAATTATTATCATATTATGCCAATTTCCATATGTATTTCATTCACTTATTTATCTACAAATCAAAGGAACATAAATAACAAAAAACATGAGAGAGTTCAGAGTAAATGAGGCATTTGAGGGGTAGCAATTTACAGATGAGTTAGAAAAGGAAGTATGTGCCTGATGATACTGGAAAAGGAAATACGGTAGGTTTTTACTTGCCTGCAAGAGTTTTAATATCATTGAAGGGAATCAATGTTTTCCCCTACAGACAGTGAATTTTCAACAAAGAAATGATGTGAACATGCCATCTATGAGACCATCCAGAACTGAGATGTAAATGGTATCAATGATGTTCAAGGAAAGTAATTTTTGGTTTCTTTTTTTTTTTTTAAGATTTATTTATTTATTTGTGCACACAAGAACTGGGATGGAAGCCAGAGGTGTGGAGGGGGGGTAAGAGGATTCATCAGAGGCACAGTGGGGAGCAGAACAGGTGGATCCCCTGAAATACACTGCTGAGAGGAGCAGTGGGGGGAGACAGGAGAGGTCTACTGCGCCTTGTGGGTTGCTCCCTTGCCAGGGATCAAACTAGTGCGATAGTGGTTGCAGATTGCCTGATAGTGCTGAGACTCAATCCCTTGTGCCATCAAGGAGGTCCAATTTTTGGTTTCTTATATTGATTTTCTTATATTGGTTTCTTGGTTGTGGAAGGTGCTCCTTTCATTCAAATTAAAATGTAAGCAATCACTCATTTGGGGAGAATAAAAAACAAACCAAAGTACCACCCTTCTCTCTTATAGATGTAATTAACCCATCATTTACATGCAAGTTAGAAGGAAATACAGACAGTAATTAGAGAACTCTTAAGCTGATATTTTTCCTGCATTGATCCACAGTAGTCAATACAAGTGAAAAGCTGGAATAATCAGATGTAGTATTATCTTTCACAATTTCAGACTAATCAGCAATTGATTATTTTGAATATATTTGTATATGCTTTATTTCATATTTATAAACAGTAGCAGAAAAACACAGAAGAAAATTTACTAAAAATACTAATTGCCACATATTTTTAGCTGCATGAAAAAATACTGTGGCATGATATTAAGGAAGTGATTACTTGCATCCTTTTTCCACTAACTACACAAATGTTCAAAGAGGAATTTTCTACTACTCTCTCATCTTTACATTTTTCACATCATAATCACAAGTTCCCGTTTAATGTCAACCAAGAGAATCTTGGAACCTAGGTTTTATGGGTTAGTAAGTTTCCTTCAAATTGAAGAACAGAATCTGCAGCCAGAAGGAATTTAATAATACATGGAATTAATAATTGTCAATCAGTGAGAAACTGAAATAAATCAGAGCATAAGCTCAACGATATAATGTAAGTTAGTCAAATCAATGAATTCTCACAGTTGGAAATTTAATTGACTATTAGGCCAACTTTTTCAAAACTGTCACACTATCAAAGATAATATCAGGAACAGCAAAGCTGTACATGAAGGCCAGACTGCAATCTCAGACACAGTAATTGGCAAATAGTGCAGACCAGCTGTCTATGCATTCTTGATATGTTTCTGCTTCTTTGTAGTATAACTTTACAATCAATGACAGGGCTAGCAGTCCTATAGATCACCAGGTTTTAAAGTTGTGCCTCTATAATCTCAGATAAATCTGCTGAAAATGCATGGAGACTTTTGGGACTGTATACAAATATTATGGCTAAAATATAACATCCTAAAGCATTTAGGTATTTTGTTCTAATTTAAAGACAGTTTTAAGTTACAGATAAAAGATTTATTTAAGAAGAGAAAATGTAAATGGAACAACATTTGTTCCTCATTCTTTAGAGAGTTATTCCAGTGCATGATGTGGACATAAGTTATATTATTCATATTTGGGATATAAGTTCAGCATATATGATTTCAAAATTATTCTAATTAAGATGAATTAGCCTCAAGTTGTCAGAAATTATAGCTATGAGTAATATCACTTAATGTACAAAAATAAAGTCAGTTGTCTATGCTGAATGAGATGCACACTGAGAATACTTTCACTTTCAATCCAAACACAGCTTTACCCATATGTTTACAAATTTCTACCTTCTCAATTGTGTACTAAAGCATTGATTCAATATGCATAATAATAAGCATGAATGCTGTTTTATAAGGCATACATGAAACATTATTAGAATAAGAAGATTGCCACAATTACCAAATGTTATAATTTCACATGGTGTCAAGATGAATTTATGATTATATACTCCTTCCTATAATAAGTAATAGACATTCCTCTCTAATATGTTTTTGGCACCCTACCTTTAGAAACGTAAGTTTTAATGTCCACTTACAGATAAATGTTCCACAAAGTCAGCTGTAAGCATGGCAGGCTTTTATATGAATGAATAAGGGGAATTGGCCCCAATCTGTTAAATAAGTATGGGAGTTCTTATGGGTAAACAGATTTAGCCATGGTTGTATAAACCTAATCTGTCTGCTGAAGAGAAATATAGCTAGGACTCTGTTCTTAACTACATGAATAAAATATGTATGGACAAGTTACTATTAAAAAATTTAAAGAACACAAAAAAGGAGATTAATTATTTTCTTTTGGTGGGACCCTTGCCAGCGGCTGGGGAACGAAACGGAGCTGCAGAGGCTGCGGGCAGCCCCGCAGCCCAGCGCTCAACTGCTGCACCACCAGGGGAGGCTCAGGAGATTAAAATTTTTAACATAGAATTCTCTCACCCTCCCGCACTTCTGACTGTACCCAGTGCTGAAGGAAGGAAGGAAGGAAGGAAGGAAGGAAGGAAGGAAGGAAGGAAGGAAGGAAGGAAGGAAGGAAGGAAGGAAGGAAGGAAGGAAGGAAGGAAGGAAGGAAGGAAGGAAGGAAGGAAGGAAGGAAGGAAGGAAGGAAGGAAGGAAGGAAGGAAGGAAGGAAGGAAGGAAGGAAGGAAGGAAGGAAGGAAGGAAGGAAGGAAGGAAGGAAGGAAGGAAGGAAGGAAGGAAGGAAGGAAGGAAGGAAGGAAGGAAGGAATCTTTAAAAAAATTAACACATATATTAGGTGTTTAGGCACTTAAAGATACAGAAACTCTACTTGAAAGGCTAATAGACACATATCAGAATAGTTTGGGCTTCACAAAATGCCCTCAGAAAAGTTATAGAACAAAATGTAGAACTCTACAATATGAAAATTAGCAACACCTATGTTCAAAGCTATATTCTGAATACAATTATTTATGCCTTACCAGTAGTCTATTAATGATAATAATCTTTGCATTAGTTTTCATTTTTCTACTAAGCAATTTCCCTCACCTATTCAGCTATCACAATAAACCTGTCTGTACTATAATTGCCTCCATTTTGTAGATGAGGAAACACTATAGACTCCCACCACTTACGATTTAATTGAATAGGTTTCCTGGTATATTAGTTTTCTACTGATGTAAAACAAACTACCACAAACTTAGTAGCTTAAAACAACAGTTTCTTAGTAGTTTATTAGTTTTATAGGTCAGATGCCTGGCATACTACCAATGGATTCTTACTTTCTGATCTGGTAATATTGACTGGCCTACGGTTTTATAGGACTGTAGAATAAATAAACTTTAAAGGTTATTCAAATTTTTAGCAGAATCTGCATGATTGTTGAACTAAGGTCCTTGTTTCCTTTCTAAGTGGGCTTATGGATATCATCAGCTTGAAGCATTGCTATGTTCATTAACATATGGCCTCCCCTATTTTTAGTCACAGAAGCTACACTGAAAGTTTCTCTTGATTTGGTTTCCTCTTTTGACACCAACCAAAGAAAATTCTAAGCTTTTAAAGTAGCTACTTAATGAGGTCAGGCCTACAAAGATAACCTCTGTATTTTAAGGTGAATTGAACTGAGATTTTAATTATCTCTGCAAAAAAACTTCATATTAGTGATTATTAGTATTTGATTGAATTACCAGGGGAGAAAAATCTAGAAGGTGATATCTTTAGAAATGTGCCTACCACAGAGGTCTTGTCAGGTGTAGAACATAAGTTAGGATTCAGACCTATTGATTAAAAGTGAAAACCATTTTGGTTGAAATTTTGCTTGATAATTTATATTCTAGGTATCCATATTTGAAGAATTTTAGCCAGCATGGGGAATCTTGGTGCAAGTGCAAAATAAGTGTTACCCAAACTAATACTGCTCCACACAAATTATTGTATTTAACTTCAAATTAGGCACAGGAATTTCTTTTTAGACTGAGTCAACTTAAGCAATATCGTGCTATTTCTTAACATCCTCAGCCTAATCCTCCACCATTATCTTAGAGTTTGGCTCTTCTCAAGTGATCCCTGTCCTCAATTTGAATTGAGTACAAAATTCAGGTCTAAGCAATCTAATGTAGTGTATAACTTATGCAAAATGTATATATTAAAAACTATTTTTCCAGGGATTTTCATATCGTTGGTGACTGAAGTATCAATCATCTTTGCATTTAAACTTATTTGGTTAGTATTTATTTGCACACGACTTGTTTGGTGCTAAGTACTATTGGTTGGTTCTAGTCTCTAATTGACCCAGATTTAAAATAATTATAGGGACATCTTTTAAAGAATATCTTCCCAACCATCAATATGGTTCAAATTTAACTTCCTTCCATAATATTTCTGTCTTCTTAGTTTGACTGAGGGGCAAGAGACTAAAACAGGTTTATAATATAGTCAAATATGGCTTCATTTTCTTTAAACAGACACCTATCATGTTTCAAAAGAATTCACTCTTTATTAATCCAAAATAATCAGCAGATGTATTAATTTTGAAAGTATTAAGACCTTCTTTTGTTCTAAATATATGTGATCTAGAAACATAAAATGAGATCCCATTTTTTAGTTAAGATATTATTCAGGTGTCTATTTACCTTTGTGAAAGCTAGAGTTGAAAATATTTTTGTCTCAAATGTTTTTCTTTATTTTTAAGAAACAAAAAAGTAACAAATGCAATAGAAACCTCTGCTGTATCACTCATTTCTCCCATTTCTCTCTTCTCACAGATGATTCCTGTCTGAAAGTTAACATATGGTCTTCTGATCCATATTTTCTATATTTTTAACATAGGGATATATTTTCTTGAAATGAATGAGCCAAAAATATGTGTGTGGACATGGCATATGTTTATAATGTTTTGTTCTTAAAAATAATAGAATAGTAATTATTCCTCAATACTTTTAAAACTTTTTAAAAATTACTTTTGAATTACCATGTCTGATTTTATTATTTTTGACAACATTGGATTTTTTTTTCTCTTACCACCTGCTCATTAACCCTTTCTCTCTCTTAACCTCAGAAACCTCACTTTGGTTATCAATGTTTGATAATTTACAACCATTTGTTTTATCAGTTCATGTCCTTTGATAGCTAATTTTACTTATTTATATAAGTTTGTTCAGTATTTCTAAGTTTTTTAAAAAGATTTATTTATTTATGCATATAAGAACTGGGGTGTAGGCCAGAGGTGCAGTGTGTAAGAGGGTGAGAGGATTCACCAGATATAGAGTGGGGAGCAGAATAGACAGACCTACTGAAATACACTGCTGATGGGAGCAGTGGGCAAGACAGGTGAGGTCTACTGCACCATGTGGGTTATCTCCCTGGCCAGGGATCATACTCATGTCTGCAGTAACTGGTGGTAGCTTGATAGTGCTGTGTCTTTAACCCACGTGCCACCAGGGAAGCCCTTCTCTTTAAGTTTTAAAATTGCTTTGCTATACATACATTCCTCAAGCTCTTTCCACTTTGCTGTAAATGGTAACATTCCATCTATACTTAAAGTTGAATTGTATTCTACTGTGTGGGTATATACCACAGTTTCTTTATCTAATACTCTATCACTGGGCACTTAAGTTGTTTCCAAGTCCTAATTATTGTGAATAATGCTGCAATATGCACTATGGACTATATAATTTTTTGTTAATGATTACATATTTTTTGGATAGATAACCAAAAGTGGAATGCTACTTTATACAGTATATTTACTTTTAGAACTAAGTCAGGTCCAGACCACCACCCAAAATGGTGCACCAGATTACATTTCAACTAAAAATGAAATAGGTATCATCTTTCTCTACAACCTCTCCAGTACTTGTTATGAGAGGCCTTTCTAATATATGTCATTCTCAGAGGTGTGAAGTATCTCACTCTGGTTTTGACTTGCCTTTCGCTTATTAAAAGTGAAGATGAGCATTTTTCCATATATCCATTATCTTTCTGCATGTCCTCTTTGGTAAATTATCTTTTCAGGTATGCTTCCTATGTCTTATTTTATTAAAGATTTATTTTTATTGATTTATGCATACAAAAACAGGGGTGCAGGCCAGAGGTGCAGCGAGAGGATTCACTAGAGACAGTGGAGAGCAGAACAGGTGGATCTATTGAAATACACGGCTGAGGGGAGCAGTGGGTGAGACAGGAGAGGTCTGCTGTGCCATGTGGGTCAGCTCCCTGGCCAGGGATCTAATTCATGCCTCCAAGGGCCTGCAATAACTTGATAGCTCCAAGACTGTAAGCCCTACACCACCAGGGAGGCCCTGCTGTCTATTCTTTAAATTGGTTTACTTGGGCCTCCCCTGTGGCGAAGTGGTTGAGTGCTAGGTTGTGAAGCTGCCTGCAGCCTCTGCAGCACCGGTTCAATCCCTGGCTGTTCCCCGGCCACTGGAGGAGGGTCCCGCATGGTGCGCAGACCTCTCCTGCTGCCCGCTGCTCCCCTCAGCAGTGTACTTCGGTCCTTCTACCTGCTCTGCTCCCCGCTCTGGCTCTGGTGAATTCTCTCACCCTCCAGTGCTTCTGACTGTACCCAGTGCTTGTATAAATAAATAAATAAATACATCTTTTTTTAAAAAAATAAAAAAAATTAATTGGTTTACTTATCTTTTTGGTTGCTAAGTTAAATAAATTTTTTGAATACCATGGGCATAAACCTTTTGGATGTGTGATATTTAAATTAATATCCTCCCTTTCAGTAAGATATCTTTTATTATTTTTTTAAATAAGCTGTGCAAAAGTTTTTTAATTTGAGGTATTCCCAGTTGTTAATTGAGTAATCCCAATTGTTTATTTTGCTTTTATATCCCTTAATGAAGGGGTTGTAAGATGTCCAATGAAATTTATATTATTGATGTCATGAAGAGTATTGCCAATGTTTTCTTCTATTTACTTTATTATTATGGGGTTTATATATAAATCTTTAATCGGTTTTAAATTTATTATATGAATGAAGTTAAAAAATGAGTGCTCTAAGTTCATTATTTTATATGTGAATATCCATTTTTCCTAGCACTATTTACAAAAGAGACAGGACTTTCTCCACTTTCGTAGATGACTACTTTTTTTTTTTTTTTGTGGGACCCTCGCTGCTGCCGGGGAACGAACCCACGCTGCAGAGGCTGCTGGCAGCCTCGCAGCCCAGCACTCAACTGCAGCGCCACCAGGGGAGGCCTGACTACATCTTTTGAAGAAAATATCTGCAATGTTTAACCATTGACTTCCTTTATGAGA
This sequence comes from Talpa occidentalis, assembly GCF_014898055.3. Classification (NCBI taxonomy): domain Eukaryota; kingdom Metazoa; phylum Chordata; class Mammalia; order Eulipotyphla; family Talpidae; genus Talpa; species Talpa occidentalis. Next base: position 51,815,969 of record NW_023605305.1, read on the forward strand.
TGAAACTTCTCATACAAACCCATATTCATACATGCTACTAACGGAAGATAGCAATTATTCATTGTAACCTGTCTACCTTTTCATATATTAAAATCACCTTAATGTCTTTACTTATTTGAGGTTGTATATCTATTAAAGAACTAGTGCCATAATCATTAATGTTCTCCTTAAGGAAACAAATTACTTATCTAGTTCAAATTGTTATCCATTATTTACATGTGGCAGAATTTACAAGTGGCAGATGTCTAGAAAGACTACATTTAATCATATTGTTGAATTCTAATTTCAATGTGGGCCTTTACAAATATTTTTTAATGGCCTTTCAGTATCCCTATGCTGAAGCAAAGGAAAGTAATTCCTACTTGTCTGGAATCTGTATGTGCAATAACCTGGGGAAATAATTTGGCATCTGCATGTAGTCAAAATTAGTAATTATATTTTCTGAGCAAGGTCCTTAAAATAATATATCCAAAGTGTAGGTTTGTTGAGCAATGGAAATCAAAGCAACCATGAAACTAGAGAGCACTTTCCTTTAATTCAATTCCTGTGATCTTGGTTTATATTGCATTGATTAGATTTCAGTCCAATCAAATTGAATAGTCATAGTCATGTATCCCTAAATTCTGCCTGTTCCCATCTTGGTGAAGACCTTTGTTGGTTCTGTAGTGATTAAAATTACTTAGGCAGAAACAGAAATGAACTGATGGCTAGAGGTAGATATAGGACTATTGTTATCTCATCCTAGTTATCTATCTATCTTATCCTAGTTATCTATGTGCTAAAATCTATCTAACTCATACTTTTCTATGAAAAAACAATGCAATACAATCTTATTCCCTGCAAGTGTCAGGTAAGTTTGGGAAAGCAATTGTGGTTTTCCTGCATGTCTTCAAGAATACATTTGACTTGTAATAGACTTCTTGTTTTGATCATCTACTGCTCGTTGCCAATCTAGATTTGACACTTAGGGTACCAAATTAGAAGATTTCAACATGTACAAATGGAGATACAGTTGGAGCTGCCAAATTCATACTCATTTGTGACCTAAATATCCAAAGAGGAAGGAATAAACCAATGCCAATAAAAATTGTGTCATCTCGTCTCCATGATTTGGTAATGAAAGCCTGCCAACCAATAGTCTGTCAGCTGTGGGCACTCTATCTGTGAAGCTTAAATGGAATAAGTTGCCACTGGAATTGCATCTTCCCCCTACCGATAAATCAATGGAGACAAAGAAGAGTAAAAGAAGGCTACCTGACAGCTTTCCATCAGACTGCCAATCATAAATTAGCACTCACAGAAAACCTATCACAGAAGACTAAGAGTGTCTTTTCAGAGCCTCTGAGTTAAATAATGAAAGGAGATATATTATTTTTAAAAGGTTGCAATTCCCAGGTATCTTAGACCTCAGTTTCATGAAAGCAAAAATAACCATCCATTGAGAAAGTTCACCCCATTTTTAGAGGTAAAGATGTCTATAAGTTCTTGATTTTTGACACCTGGGACGGGTAAGAGACTAATAAATTTTAGAAATTTAACTAGACAGACCTTGATCTCTTTCATTGATAGTATTTCTCAAGACTGTGCCCATTATGTAAGGCAAAACCATTATTTTCTCATTTTTTGAAAGAAAGCATCATAGTATAAAATATGATTTTCAACTTGATGGCAGCATGCCCCAGTGACTTAGGTAATAGTGAATTTTTGCGTAAGTTCACTCCATAAACCTAGGAATAGAATGCTGCTTTTGACAGTAAGACAAGGCAAGTTTCCTTCCTAAACCATTAGATTAGAAATATACTTGTTCAAAACATATGTTGTATTCTGTTTCTTGAATTTAGCATATAGAGTTTAAGAGTTGCATATTAAGACCAAATGAGTCCATGTTTCAAAGAAAAGACACTATATGTAATTAAAATCCAAATTTCATGAATTCAGTATTAATTTTATAAATATGTAAAGATGAGATATAAAATCACTAATCTTATAATAATGTAACCAAATATAGGTTTTTTTCTATTCTTTCTCTGCACTTTAACAATTTCAAGTATCTTATTCTTTATACTCTATGAATAAAATGTGATATAGTCCATTTATTGTTTTGTTGTTGTTGTTTTTTTTTTTTAAGATTTATTTATTTTTATACAAGAGCTGGGATACAGGCCAGAGGCGCAGGAGGGTGAGAGGAATCACCAGAGACAGAGCAGGGAGCAGAACAGGCAGACTGACTGAAAACACTGCTGAGGGGAGCAGCAGGTGAGACAGAAGAGGTCTGCTGCACCAAGTGGGATTCTCACCGCCAGCCAGGAATCAAACCTGTGCTGCAGAAGCCGCAGACAGCTTCACAGTGCTGCACTCAACCCACTGCGCCACCGGGGAGGCCACATTTATTGTTTTGAAAGAATAAAGGTGGTATAGAAATGAAAAAGATATAGTGAAATGGCTAACATTGCAAAAGTATACCCTGGGATTTAGATTTTATACTCACAAGGCTCAATTCATGTCATGTGATGATTAGGGTTGTTAGGGACATTCTTCCACATTTCAAATAATCTGTTCTAGAAACCACATTTCTAATAATCCGTTCTGCTTAGTCATTTAATTTTGGTCAATAAACAAATTTTAATTTTATTTGATGGAAATACAAATAAAAACATGTAAAATTTTGTGTGTGCTTTCAGTGCCTGTCTCAGGAGTTCTGGGAGCTATGTTTCCATTTATCACACGTTTCTTGTTGAAATTAACATAAACAACTTAATTATCTCATGTATGAGTTAACCAATACAAGGAAATATGGAATGCTATTTCATTTAATCTGAAAAACCAACTTCATCCAAATAGTGAGTTCTGTGTACTTTGTGTAACAAATAGATTCTGGAAAGAATTAGACGTCACTCTCAAATGGATAATTAGGATTGTATAATAAAATGAATATTACAAAATGTAGTCAATATTATGGATCACAAATAAAACTCATCAAGATTTCTAGAGCTTGCAGATTTCTTAATTCTAGAGCTTGCAGAAGTCTGAAGTGGCAATTGGACTGTGTTTTTTGCTATGCAATGAGCATAATTAGGTAGTTTTAGATTTAGGAGAGGTTGTTTGGTAAATTGTGGCATTAGAAGAGACTCAAGTGGCCCAACTGGAGAGAGGTAAGAAATTGTGCCCTACTCATGACTATATGGAGTTTGTTCAGGACATCCTTTCCCCCTAGCAATACCACTTTTATAACTTCTGATCTCTTGTTGATAACTCCCACTTAGTTAAATGAAACTCAAAATCAAAAACAGGTGCTTTGATAAAGTTCATAGGGATCAGTATCCTTGAGCACAGAGCCAGACAGAGAAATGTAGAGTGCTGACAAGAAGTGCATATGAGGAGCCTCCCTGGTGGTCTATGGGTTAAGTCTAAGCTCATTCACCCCTGTGACCTGAGTTCATTCCCTGGTTAGGGAGCTGACCCACATATGGCACAGCAGACCTCTCCTACCTTGCCCACTGCTTCCCTCAGCAGTATATTTCAGTAGATCCGCCTCTTCTGCTCTCCATTCTGTCTCAGGTGAATCCTCTCACCCACTGCACCTCTGGCCTACACCCCAGTTTTTGTATGCATAAATAAAAATTATTTTTTTAAAGTACACATTAACTCTTTGCATATTATATGCCAGGAACTCTACTAAATTGTTATATTAGCCTCACAAACCACTGAAAATGATGAACACAATATATCAACAAACAAAAGATCAGATTAAAAATCTGATAAGGGTTTAATGTCCAAGGCATACAAAGAACTCATACAACAACAACTAATCTAAACCAATGAACAGAAAACCTAAATAGATACTTCTCCAAAGAAGATATACAGATGTCCATAGACACATGAAAAAATGTTCATCATTGATTATCAGGTAAATACAAATCAAAACCACCAGAAGGCACCATCTCAAATCTGTGAGAATGGTTCATATCAAAAATTCCAGGAATAGGGGGCCTCCCTGGTGGCACAGGGGTTGAAGACAGCGCTATCAAGCTATCACCAACCACTGCAGCATGAGTTCAATCCCTGGCCAGAGAGCTGACCCACATGGTGCAGCAGACCTCTCCTACCTCACCTGCTACTCCCCTCAGCAGTGTATTTCAGTCAGTCTACCTGTTCTGTTCCCTACTCTGTCTCTGGTGAATCCTCTCACCCCCCACACCTCTGGCCGGTACCCCAGTTCTTATATACATAAATAAATAAATCTTTTTCTAAAAAAGAAATCTTACTGTAGTATTAAGGCTATTAGGGAAGGAAGGAGGTGGAAAGATCAAAACAGGTAGGAAGCACAATGGACTATGGTGGAGGACTAGGAGTACCTTGGTGGTCATTGTGGTGTGATAACATATACCTGAAAAGGTGGGAAAATCCTATATTTCTGAGTAATATACAGTATTGTGAACTGTGTTACCTTGATTTTTAAAAATATAAAAATGTTTTACATTTTTTAAACTAACTTTAGTCCACTGTTGTAATATTCTTTCAACCCGTCTGTGTTTACACTCATTACCATACACAAAACAAATGTGTATACACACGTGTGTGTAACTATTCTTAACACACCATTTCCTCCCTATTTGTCTTTTATTATCACTTCTGCCACTTTTTCAAAATCCTAGACAAATCATTCTCTGGCCTTCAGTATACAAATTCAATATTGAGGTTTTCCTTCTTAAGTTATCATATCATTCCTACGCCTTTCCTTAATCTTCTTACTCTACCACACCAGTGACTAGAATTCGAGTTTGAATTCCACAACCTCAATTGTTGAGTTTTAAACAACAGCTCCTTGCAATTGGGCTATCTAGCTCGTAACTCAATTTTGCCGAACTGGTTTCTTTTTCATCTGTCCCAGTATTTCAGAAACTAGGCTTTAATAGTGTTTTCCATCTCCAATAAGGCATGTTTCCTGAAGGGCATGAGGATTCATGTTCTTGAAAATCACAGGGCTCATGTGGCTATTGCCTAATATCGTAATTCAGGGCCCAACACAATTTTTGTCCTATTATAAAAATGGCATATATCTGCTGAAAATCACTGAAATCCTGCCAAACACTGCATTATCAGCTCTCTAGCTCCCCACATTTCCCTCAAACACTTGCTACACATACAGTGCTAATTATAGAGCCATTCTCATTTTATTCTGTATTGAGGATATTTGACTCAACTTGTTCAATGGCCATTAAAGTTTTACCTGATTTGGCCTTTTCAATGAAGACACTCTTAAATTCTAACCTACATTTTGATGTGCTTGTCCATGAAGCCATTCACAGGAAGATATTGCCAAGCTTGAACACTATTTTATCCAAGCCTCCAATTTCACCAATTCTTCCACTCATTGGTTTGGTCCTTCCCAGCTTGAAACTATTCTACTATCTACCTGGTTATTTCAAATCCCATTAAACTGTGTAGAGTGTTTTAATTAAATACCTACTAGCTAAAATGTTTGAATATATGTCTAAGGCATAACAGAGATCAATAAAATAAATACCACCAATATCTTTAGCATTCTCTTTATGCCTTTCTATGATTGCATGCCTCTGATCCCATACTTTCTATATTTTGTGATTGCCATGTTCTTATTTTCTTCACATATATATACACATAAACACTCATATAGTCAATATTTCAACATAATATTGTATTAAATATTAAATATAATACAATTAATTATTAAATATTAAATATAATGTATTAAAATATAATACATTTTAACAGTATTATCTTCATTAGGCTTATCTATTTTAAGGGGGGTGCGTGTGTGTGTGTGTGTGTGTGTGTGTGTAGCAAATGTCCATTGATACATAACCATCTGAACTTTGATTCTGTTCTTTAATTAATTCAATTTGTTTTCTGTTGCTCTTCAAGCTCCCATTCCTGTTATAGATAAAAGGATTGCTTAGGGGCCTTCCTGGTGGTGCAAGGGATTAAGCACCACACTATCAGGTGGTCCGCAGCTTCTGCAGCATGAGTTCAGTCCCTGGCCAGCCAGAGAGCAACCCACATAGTGAGGCAGACCTCTCCTGTCTTGACCACTGTTCCCCTCAGCAGTGTATTTCAGTCGGTCTGCCTGTTCTGTTCCCCACTCTGTCTCTGGTGGATCCTCTCACCCCCCACATGTCTGGTCTGTGTCCCAATTCTTGTGTGCATAAATAAATAAATCTTAAAAAAAAAAGATTGCTAAGGATAAAACCTAGGTGAGGACTTACATATAATTCCATTTTATATGAATAAAGAGAATGAAAATCTAAATTAATTTTAATATAGTCACTGGATAAGTTGATTAGATGCAAGACCAATCACAGACAATGACATGTTCTAAAATCACATTTTCCTATCCAAATAAAGATGCCCAATAGGAATAAGAGGGCCAACTTCTGATTCAAATTACCTGGGTCCTTACTCTAAGCTTGGACATTTTTTTTTCCCTTATCTCTCTGTTTTCACCTCTTTAAAATGAAACTAAAATGGTTTTTATTTCAAAAAAAGTTGTATGAGTTTTGAATCAAATAATCTATGTTAAATACCACCAGAGATAAGGATATTGTTAAAATGGATATATTCCTTACTTATTTTCCCTTAGAGAGGCCCTAGCAATGTGTTCCAATGGTTATAATTTTTGCAAATTGAAAAAAATAAAAACGATTTACCTTGTTAATGAAAAACAATGACTTTTCCCACTCAGTCATTTCATTCATTATGTTTTCTGTCTCCTATGATAGCATACAAGGGAAAACTACCATTGAGGATACTTAACTAGAAGGCAGCTGAGATTATAATGTGTCTGGATTGTATAAGTTGTGCTCTTGTGGTTTGCAATTGTCTTCTGATGGTTAGATATTGTCATATAGTCACAGAAGTCATAGTAGATATGTTAGTCACATAATGTAGCACTGGCTTCTAGGAAAATTCTTCCTACAGTTCACTTCTGTACACTATCCCAAGCATTCTGACCTAACAAAGCAGGAACAGAATTTGAGTTTCAACATGGAAAATACCCCCTGGCAATTTCAAGAGAAACATGTGGAGACTGAACCAAAAAGGAGCACTGAAATATATAAAGCCAGAAGCAAATCAGCAAATGATTCTTTCAATTACCAAACATGTGCAATTATAAGCAAAGAACTAAATTTTCTTAGATGTCAACTCAAAACAGATTATTTCTGATAAGAGAAATACATAGGATAGTAGTTATAAATGGACTATACAATAAAACAATGTCTTCATATATTATTAAAAAACTATTAGAAATTTTTACAGAAATCATGTGCAATAAGTTTTTAAGATCATTCTGACATAAGCAGGTTAAGTGGAAGATATGTATTGATTAGAAGTAATATAGTCTTGAATTATTTGATAATTTAGTTAACTAAGATTTTTCTTACATTGAAAAAGAATTAAATTTTTACTGATTTGTCACAAAATACTGACATTGACAAAGACAGCATATTCATAATAAACCATTGATATGAGGAGGCAGGAGTGACATTATTTAATTTGTGTTGACAATTCAGTGTATTGAAGATGAGTCAATGCAAAAGAATACCTGAAGTACTCTGAAATCTTATAACAATATCTGAAGGAAACTTGATAAAAGTTTTCCCAAATTTGGAACAATCTAAAATTTCAATGGCATTACCATTAAAAAATTATCAGGCAGAGAGAATCTTTTATAAATTATCAGGTAAGGGTTTCCTTTTAGTAATAAATTAAAAATCTTTCCATTTTAATAATAAATGACAAAATCATTGTTATGAAGAGATAATCAAACAACATGTAACCAAAACATAAAACTTTATAGAGAGATTTTGATAAAATATTTCATCATTTTCTGAATTTGACAATGTTTGTGTATTGGTTTGATTTTTGAAATAATATACCACCGTGTTTATTGCCACATTATTTAGAATAGCCAAGAGCTAGAAACAGCCTAAGTGCCCATTGACATATTATTGGGAAAAGAATATGTATCGTATATATAAACAAGTGATTAATGCCCAACTATGAAAAAAAAAAAGATGAAGTACTATCATTTGCAATAATATGGATGGGCTAAGAGAATATTATGCTTAAATTTCAAATGGAGGAAGTGAAATAGTGATTTTACTCATATTTAGTATATAATTTAAACCAAACGAATGAATGAAATAAAACAAAAATAAATCTTTAGTTTATTTAGGTAGTGGTGACAGAGCATAGTAAAAATATTCTCTACACTTCTGCATTCTTCTGGGACTGAATAAAATAGCTAAAATAAGTCAATTTAATGACAGGTATGAGGAATTTACATGGTTGTAAATTCTAAAGAATAATGTTTATATTTATTTTTTATTTAGGGACTCTCTTACATGAAGGAAGAGGAGAAGACTTCACATAACTGAGAGTGGGTTTGACTTTCTCTTTAGTCTGATATTAAATTTCTAATACAGAGGAAATGTTCAGTGATAAACCTACACTTGAATGACACATCCAAAACTGTATTTCCTAGGTCATAAAAAGGGGGAAGAGTGATTCACAAATTAGGAAAAGAGAAAACAAATGAGGAAAGGACAAAACTTCTCTAAGCCACTAAGTCTTAATGACTCTTAGCTTAAAATTTATCTGCATTCTTTAAAGGTGATAGACTTCCTCAGTCCCACAGGGTCTTGACTGATTTTTAATTCTCTACTTTAAGGTGACAAGAAGCCTAACTGTCTCACTAAACACATTACTTTTTGGAAGACCAACCTCACAGTGGTTACTAAAAGGGAAGGGATAAAAGGAATGAGTATATTGGTAAAAGGGGTCAATTATATGGTGAAAGATAGAATTGAAACTTTAGTGGTAAATATAACATAATACATGCAGATGTTGATTTTTAAGAATGCACACCTAAAATGTCTAAAGTTATAAAGCCATTTTGCTTCTATTTAAAAAAAAATCTAATGGTAACCATCTATGTTTCATTCTAGGAAATAATTACTTTCACACTTCGTTTTGTATTACTTTCATATTTTTCATATTGAAAATTTTCCAAATTTTATGTGTTTTTGACTCCACATAAGTGGGACTTGCACCTGTCACACAGTAATTTTTTTTTTTAAAGTGGAGGTTTTTTTTTAATTTTATTTTTTTTAATATTTATTTATTTATTTATTTATTTATTTATTTATTTATTTATACAAGTACTGGGTACAGTCAGAAGCGCTCTCTCACCAGAGCCAGAGCAGGGAGCAGAGCAGGCAGAAGGACCAAAGTACACTGCTGAGGGGAGCAGCGGGCGACAGGAGAGGTCTGCGCGTCACATGGGACCCTCCTCCAGTGGCCCGGGAGCAGCCGGGGATCGAACCGGCGCTGAAGAGGCTGCGAGCAGCTTCGCAACCCAGTGCTCAACCGCTGCGCCACCGGGGAGGCCCACATACAATAATTCTTGATAAATATTTTATTCATTCCATACTTACCGATATATTTTTATTGGTATACAAATATATAGATGATGATACTTTGCTTAATGTACACAGAGATAACAGTGGAAAAATGATGTACATTTTTTAAGTACCCATTTTTAATTTCATGTATTCTTTACTTATGTTCATTATTCAGAATGCTTTTCAGTTTTCCTTTAGATTATTAGCCATATACAGGCATATACTGAATAATAAAAGTAAAGGCACAGATGATTTTTAATCTAGTCAGAGTGAAAAGTAGATAGAGCTAAAAAATAATCAGCAATGGCTTTTTAAATTTTGATACAAACATGGCTTTGTCCAGAATGAAAACATACTTGACTAAGATCAGTATGTACCAATATAGGGATTCATACACATATAAAATTAAGAGCATTTTTAAGAGATTTTAAACAGGAATCCCAATATTTGTAAACATGAATTTAAAACAAAAGAATATACTTTCCAAATAAGAACACATTCATGGAGACACAGTATGGCAATTTATGAGTGAAATCTAACATGTTTGCACAATATCAAGCTATTCTATAATCTTCTGAGTTATGAATGGAGATAAAGTTTATATCAGTACTCTATTACCTGGAATACTTCCACTCAATATTACATAAAAAAAATGTTTGCCTCACTGTACTGAACATATTGTCTTGAAAAGAATTGGTATCAATTTTTGAAGCTTCAAGAATGAAGCATAAAATAAAAATACAGCTTGTCAGGAAAACATAGTGTAGCTGTTTGTGATATGGCAATAGAATAAGAGTTTTGTGTTATTAGAGTAGATGACAGTTCAATCTAGTGAAAACAGTGACATTTGAAAAGTATTAGATGTATGTATTATCTATTTTACATAAAATAAATTTATGTGAATATACACACAGCATGAGTATACATGTAATTTAACATTTCAAGAGTTCACACTCTTGCCATTATTTATAATGGAAATTATGAAAAGCAGTTTTGTGGTGGCCTTAAAAATATTTTAAAATGGCTATATGACAGTTATGTCTTCTTGTTTCATACATCACAAAGATAGTCATTTGACGCAGCATGAAACAAAGCGTTATTGCTGGGTCTACCACAATACAGTATCATTTGTTCAAAGTCCTTATAACAAGTAGTGATTTAGAAGAAAAAACTACAAACTCGAGTCAAAAGACTTGACTTTGACCCCTGGCCTTTCCCTATAAAGTTGTATGAAGTCTGTGTGATTTTAGGTAAGTGGTTTGACTTCTCTGTGCCGTTTCTTTTGCTATAAAACTGTGAACATTTGCCTTTCAGTTTTGTAAGGATTAAAGAAAATATGAAAAGGCATAATACTGGTTACATACTCTCTCCTTGGGTGAAATTTCAGGTTCACTGTCCCTTTATTCCTTCCACACAAACTCATGGGAGAAAATGACTAGCAATCAAACTGGAAAAGCCACCTTAGAAAGGCAGTTTATGGGGGCCTCCCTGGTGGTGCAAGGGGTTAAGATGCAACCTATGAAGTTACCTAATTACAGCCACTGCAGTACTAGTTGGATCCCCGGCCAGGGAGGTAACCCAGATGGCACAGCAGACCTCTCCTGTCTCGCCCGCTGCTCCCCTCAGCCGTGTATTTCAGTCAGTCTGCCTGTTCTGTTCCCCACTCTGTCTCTGGTGCATCCTCTCAAACCCCCTCCCACATCTTTGACCTATACCCCAGTTCTTATATGCATAAATAAATAAATCTTTTTTTTTTTTTTAAAAGGCACCGTTTCTGCACAATGCTAAAGAGCAGATAGTTTTCCACAGAAAGAACAGAATAGTCAAAACTCTTTATAATTATTAAGAGTTTTGGTGGATCTGGGCCTCCCTGGTGGCACAATGGTTGAGCAATGGGTTGAGAAGCTGCCTGCAGCCTCTGCAGCACCAGTTCTATCCCTGGCTGCTGGTGAGGGTCCCACATGGCGCGCAGACCTCTCCTGCCACCTGCTGCTCCCCTCAGCAGTGTACTTCGGTCCTTTTGCCTGTTCTGTTCCCCACTCTGGCTCTGGTGAATTCTCTCACCCTCCTGCGCCTCTTACTGTACCCAGTGCTTGTATACATAAATCTTAAAAAAAAAAAAAAAGAGTTTTGGAGGATCTTGGAGAAAATTACCAAGAGGTCATAGTTGTCTGTTATGACCTAATGCAAGACACTAGCAAACTGAATTATAGATATAGATATATATATTAAAACTTAGATAACAAATTTAGAAATTAAAAGCCAGCTATCAATTCTATATTTTTCTAGACTGCATTCACTACAGATATATTTCAAATAAGTATGCCTTTAGCAACATTTGATATTTTGCAGTTAATTCGGAAGTGTTTTTCCCATCTTAAAATGGATTAAGGAAAATTAATAAAAATAGAAAAACAAGCAAAACTATATTATGATATACTTGAGGAAGAGCTATTCCTTCAACTCAGATAAAATGATAAAAAGGAAATAAAGGAAATCCATGAATAACATATGTTGAAAGCTCTGGAATATTAAATTTACTCATAACAAAGTAAAAATAAGAATAAAAACCTGATCAGAAATAAAATCAGTAGGAGTCCTGAATAACCACAGACCAAACATCTCAATGTTCCCAAAATGAATAAATACAATCAAATATAGTGTTGGAATAAGTAAACAAAGACAGGTTAGAAAAAGATGTTTTTCACAGTCACAGTATATAAAATGTATGTATATTAAAATCTTGGAATAAATTTTCTAAGTGTTTCTAAAGAAGAAAAAGCTATGTGAAATGTAGAAGAAAAATTTACTGCTGTCAATGTGACTATCAGAATTTTAAAATAAAAGCTTTGATAGGGATACTATTTATCTGTTTTTCCTTTCTGAAACAGACTTGCAGGCATAATAGTAAACATATTGTACATGCTATGTTTTTGAACATCCCCCAAATTCATGAGCTTTTACTTTTGTTTCTTGGGACTAAGGAGTTAATAAGTGAAAAAAAACAAGTAACCTGCATGAACTTTTCTTGGCTTTATAAATGTATTTGCTTCTCTATTTTGTGAAAGTTTCATATAATTGATATTTATTCTTTATATATTTGGCAGAATTCACCAGTGAAACTAGAAGGACCTACCTGCAGTTTTCTTTGTATGTATGTAATAAATTTTGTGTACATGAAATAAATTACATGTATAGTGATTTGTCAATTTTAGCAGTTGTGCTTTCAAACCAATCTCCCAAGTAAAACTGTCAAAAAGTTTTTAATATTTCTTCATAATTTTAATATTCATAGGATCTTATAATCTATCTCTTCCATTTTTTCCCAAATGGTAGTTGACTTTTCTTTCTTTTTCTCAATTGATCTTGTTGATGATAAGATCTGACAACATTATTAATACTTTCACATAGTCAACTTTGGACTTAGTTTCTCTTTTATTAATTTCTAATCATAACCTTACAATATCTTCTTTTTCTGTTGTAGTTGTCCATCTTAGCTTCCTAAAATGGAACTACAGATGATCAATTTTCAACCTTTTAAAGTTTTTAATATGTGGATTTAAATTTATAGATTTCTCTTTACACACTGCTTTAACCACATTACAAAATTTTGATACACTTACCAATTTCAGAAATATTTCTAATTTCCATTGTCAGATTTTCTTAGACCCATGAGTTATTTTGAAGTATGTTGTTTAATTTCCAAAAATTTGGGAATTTTCAGGTATCACATTTCCTTGATTTCTAATTAATTCCATTATGTTCAAAACACATTCTATAAATTTTCACTTTACATACTGAGAATATATATAATCTACACTATGTTGTTTTTGATTCCATATATGTATTGCAAAAATGAATATTCATTAGCTATTGTTTTTCATTTGAAATATCTTTAATAATTGAGAATTTATATCTTTAATAATTTAGAATGAATATTCTCGTTTACAGAATTCTAGGTTAACCTTACTTTTTCCTTTCACACTTTAATAGTGATATTTCTTTGTCATCTGGCTTTCAATGTTTCTGATGAGATTCTGTCATTGTTCTTGTAGCCATACCCTGGCATATATAATTAGTTTTCCTTTGTTTTCTTGTTTTGACTTCTTAGTCCATTTTTCTTGAAGCTCTGCTCTTCAGCAGTCATGCAAATCTCATGCTATCTGAGCAACTCCTACCCTCTCTTTCTACTTGAGGGCACTTAAGTCACTGCACTGTGCAGGGCAGTGCCCCTTGCATGTCTACCCTCTCCCTCCTTTAAGCTACTCTGTTTTCTTTCTTTCACAATCCTGCTCTGCCGGTTATCTAATGCTTTAAGTTTATTGCTCACATATTTTGTCTAATTTTGTTCTTGTTACTGTTAAGTAATGGAGGGTAAGACAATACCTGATTTTCCTTTCATGATCACAGAAATCATACTTCAATGGGGAAATAGATGATTAAATTCAAAAAGTTCATGTTATATATGAAGAAATTAGGAGACCATAATTTAAGAAACACAAATGGGAAGGTTTGTGTATGTATGTTGGGAAGCAACAAAGATAGTAAGAGGAATATGATTTTGAAACAAAATTAGCCAAAGAAGGCTAATGTTAAAATGATATTAGAGAAAATTTAAAAAGGGAACCATGCAGATACTGGTCAAAAGGAACTTCTAGGCAATGGAATAGCCTGTTCAAAGGACACATAGTTGGAGTATACACAGCATGTTGATAGAAAACTAGGTGGCTAGAGATTGGAGCTAAATATCATGAGTTTGGATGAGGAAAGTACTAGAAGAACAGCTTAGTAATCTAAATGAGGACTAATTTGGGTAGAATTTTACATCTTATTTAAAAACCTTTTTTTTTTTTCTCCTTGAATGAAATAGGTTGCCAAGAGAGGGCCTTGGACAGAGTTTATTCTTCTAGATGTTGATGATCCACAGAGTCCTTGTGAACCAAATTTAGGATGCTGAAACAGACTTGGTCCTATGAAATGTGGTGCTGTTACTAAGATTCTGTATTTGAAGAAGATTTAACCGACTGTTAAATACCTCTAAATTGTCTTGACTTAGCATGCCTCAGTAATCTTTGAAGACTGTGGGCCAGCCTCTAGACATCTCTGGATCTCATTTAAGCAATTCTCTGTGCAATCACAGGCCAATTGCCAATGCTAAGTTATGCTGGTTAGCTATTGTTGTAGAAAAAATAACTTCTAAAAATTTTCCAGATAAGGAATATTTTCTCTTGTCACTTAATTTTCAATTTATGACAGTGACTATGTAGTGGTCTTGGGTCATGAGTTTATAGCACATCACCCAAAGAAAGCATATCAATTTGATTGTTTCATTGTAAAAGAAATCCCTATTCTATCCAAGTAGCTTAAATAATAATGGAGAATCATTGGCTCATATATCTTGAAGGTCCACTGGTTCAATAATGCCATCAAAGATTCAGTTTTTTCAGACTTTCTTTTCAGCTATAAACAGAGCTGGCTTGGTTCTAAAGTTGGCCATGCTGTGAGTCCTAGTTTGGGTGCCAGGAATTGGGCTACATGTTGCATTCTTATCCAACAGGATAGAATTTCATCTTAGGGTCATCAATAAAGAGCTGATATTCGTACTAATTGAAAGAACCCTGATTTAGGGAGTATAATGTTCTGATTGTCTCAAGCCAACATTTATGAAATATTGTATAAAGGGAAATAGGACAACCTTGATTGACTTAAACAACTGGAAGTCTATCCATTGTGTTAAAAATGAGGGCACTAACACCCTAAACAAATGAGGGCACTAACACCCTTGCAGCAAGGGGAATAATGTAATGGATATGAGGAAGTCAATGTATATACAAGGAAAAATCTCACCAGTGCTAGGATTTCTCCATCCAGTTCATGCATAGGTAAAAATTCAAGAAATTATAGCTTTTATCCTCACAAATAGAGGTAAAAATGGAGATCACCAGCATTTGCATCCTTCTTGGAATAAATAGACTTCACAACTGTTACAGTGGTAATAGCTTTGATGGCATAAAATTTGGCTAGATAAGGGTAAGGCAGAGTTAGGGTACTCAGTGACTTAAAGTTTTAATTATTATCAGAGAGAAAAAAAAAATGTTCCATCTGTAAAGTTTGAAACACTTCAGGCTAAGAAGTCAAACTCCACTAATCATTGTATATATTTTTATGAAGACCTCTGATTTTAGTAACACCAATATTTGTCCAGTTATAAAAGCAAAAATTTTAAATTGTAGTTTGGGAAGTTTTCTTAGAATTAAAAGCATGTATCTTGCCAATGCATAATGGTTGGTCTAGAAAATTAATTAAGAACAAGTTTAGAGAAAAGATTAAGAACATTTTGTAATAGTAAAAAGAAATAATAGAAAAATCTCTCATTTAATTGAGTACTTGCCATGTAAGAGTAAAGAAAGTCACATGCATTTACATGTTTGATCTTTACAATCCCCTGAAATCAAGGAGACACAGGGAATTAAGCATATTGCCAAAGGTCACCCAGCAAATAGGGAAGAGTGTTCAAGCATTATGACTTCAGCTCATGTACACTTGAGTGTTTCTCTGCTAGAAAGCAATATAGGATTTTGTTCATTACTTGCAGCAAAAGGTATATGTAAACTAGCAATTTTGTGTGACAATATGGGTTGGTATTCATCATATTTTTTGAGTTTCCCTATACATTTGAAGTCTTTGATCTTACTGATTTGCCACAAAATGTTGCAGACTAAAGTGTAGTTTGTGTTAATCAAGCCAGACCATGTGTACTGGACTTCTGAAACATAAACTTAGAAATATCATTCATTTCACAGGAATGCAGACACCAAGATTGAAATAAACCAATAACATAGTTACATATGACTTTTGGAGTCCTCTCCTTGCCCTTCTAGTTTGAAAACAAATCTTGAGAAGTGGAGTAGTTACTCCAAGACAATCTATTACTTGAATTTACCAATACTGACACCAAAAGAATGAAGAAAAAAAAAAAAAAAAAGGCAAGACAAGCTAGAATAGAATGGAGGTAGAATGGAAATAATTACTTGCGGGCCTCCCCTGGCAGCGCAGGTGGTTGAGCTCAGCGCTGTGAAGCTGTCCGCAGCCTCTGCAGCATGGGTTCAATCCCGGCCGTCCAGCAAGGGCCCCACAGGGCACGCAGGCCTCTACTGTCGCACCCACTGCTTCCCTCAGCAGTGCATTTCGTCAGTCTACCTGTCTCTGCTCCCAGTTCTGTCTCTGGTGAATCCTCTCACTCACCCGTGCATCTGGCCTGAACCCCAGTGCTTGTATAAATAAATACATAAATCTTAAAAAAAAAAAAAAAAGAGGGCCTCCCTTGTGGCACAAGGGCTGGGACACAACCTATGAAGCTGTCTGCAGCCTCTGCAGCACAAGTTCAATTCCTGGCCAGCCAGGAGAAACTCACATGGCACAGCAGACCTCTCCTGTCTCACCCGCTGCTCCCCTCAGCAGTATACATCAGTCAGTCTTCCTATTCTGTTCCCTACTCTGTCTCTGGTGAATCCTCTCACCCCCACATCTCTGGCCTGTGCCCTGGTTCTTGTATGCATGGATAAATAAATCTTTAAAAAAATAATTACTTTAAATTGAATAAAAGATATCAACACATGATCAAAATAAGGAGATAGATATGACTAAAATATAAAATTAAGAATTTATCAAAGATATGTCAGATGAAGAGGTCTGAAAGAGTCTGAAGCAAATAAGACTCTGAATTATGGAAAGAACGACGGAAAAGAGAGCAGGTTAAACATGAATGTGGATAGGCATTCTGGAAGAATTGAAGGAGAGAATGCTGAATTCTGATAACTTCAACTGAAGTCTAAATGGATAAGGAAAGAGACCCTCATATTCCCAAATAAATAATTCTATATCCTTTGTAATCCTCTCCAAATCAGTAATATAGTATTCCATTTTTTTTACCTTAATATTTTTCATTTATAGCCACTAAAAGTCCAATTCTTCAGTAATATTATATTGTTGGCTATTCAGACTATCAAAAGCTAGTTGGGGGCCTCCCTGGTGCCACAAGGGGTTATGACACAACCTAGGAAGCTGTCTGCAGCCACTGCAGCAGGAGTTCGATCCTCAGCCAGGAAGCTGCCCAAATGGCACAGCAGACCTCTCCTGGAGCGCCTGCTGCTCCCCTCAGCAGTTTATTTCAGTCAGTCTGCCTATTACACATCCCACTCTGTCTCTGGTGAATCCTCTCACCACCCACACCTCAGGCCTGTACCCTGGCTCTTGTATGCATAAATAAATAAATCTTAAAAAAAAAAAATAAAAGCTAGGGGCCTCCCCTGGTGGCACAGTGGTTGAGCGCTGGATTTCGAAGCTGCCCGCAGCCTCTGCAGCGCTGGTTCAATCCCCATCCCTGGCAAGGGCCCCACATGGCACGACAGACCTCTCCTGCCTCGCATGCTGCTCCCCTCAGCAGTGTATTTCGTCAGTCTGCCTGTTCTGCTCCCCGCTCCAACTCTGGTGAATTCTTTCACCATCCAACACTTCTGACTGTACCCAGTGCTTGTATAAATAAATAAATCTTTAAAAAATAAAAGCTAGTTGGTATTTAGAACATACTATGTTATATGCTTAGACCCAGGTTTTGTAGAGATGCAAAAACGTAATTCTGACTCTCTTTGAGCTAACAATCTTTTGAAGGAAACAGAGATGTAAATCAAGAGACAACAATCCAATGAGTGTCACAAAAGCAATACAAAACCAATTCCTAGTTTACTGAAGACTGGAAACATTTATGAATAAATATTTAAAATTAACATGAGATTAGATTAAAAGGAGCATCTGCTCAAAAATCAGGTATCCAAGAAAAGATTGGCAAGAAAAGAACTCAGCAAAGAGGGTAGCAGCATTAGTAACTACTGACTGCAGACATAAACAACCAGAGGGCCCGAACTAGTTTTCTTATCTTTACCACAAAAAAGGAAAAGATAACAATAAAAACAAATGGCAGGGTCACCAACTCAAACATGAAAATTGCCAATAAAAAGCAACACGTCAGGGGCTTCCCTGGTGGCACAAGGGGTTAAGGCGCAGCCAATGGCACTATCAGCAGCCACTGCAGCATGAGTTTGATCCCTGGCCGGGGAGCTGCCCACATGGCACAGCAAACCTCTTCTGCCTCGCCCCCTGCTCCCCTTGGCAATGTATTTCAGTTATTCTGCCTGTTCTGTTCCCCACTCTGTTTCAGGTAAATCCTTTCACCCCCCATGCCTCTGGCCTGTGCCCCAGTTCTTGCATGCATAAATAAATAAATCTTAAAAAAAAAAAAAAAGCTATACATCATACATGTTAGGAAAGAAACTTAGCTTTGGGAATGAATCAGAGACCCTTGTGATCACTGAAGCCTGTAATATAGCTCTAGAATATTTCAGCTGCTTATTATTCCATCCTATCAGATTTAGAAAAATGACAGGCAGAATGCTTAGCCTCTCTAAATTATTTCAGAAATTAATTCCAAATGTTAAACCACAGACGGCTGCAATATATAAGGAAGCATACAAGCTTGCTAAACCATTGGACTGTTGTCTCTTGATTTACCTCACTTTTTGGTGACAATAAAACTTGCAATGGTGCCACAGTGTTATAATCAATGTCTAATTGACTTGCTAATTAAAGAAAATATCCTAGCATATATTATTTTTTTTAACTTATCAAGAACCTACTAAATTGTGTGAATTAATTTTGAAAAAGGGTAGTGGTCAGACAAAGCATTTAGCATAGGTTAAAAAGTTCAACTGTTTTAAAAACATACCATACATTAAATATAGAATCCAATTGGCAGTTAGCAAGCTACCAAATTCTTAGATTTCTAATTTCTAAATTAAGCACATATTTATATTCAACCAACGTGCTACAGCTATTTTCCCAGTATTACAGCCAGTAAAATATTGAAGTATATGAATATATTGCCAAATAAACTAATGAAAAATAATAAGCTTTATTCTAATTTAAATAGGTAAAAAGTCAATGCTTTTCAGTTATAAAAAATTTACATTTGGAAATACAAACATACACTCACACATCAATGTACAAATATATACTCACACCACATTTTATTTGGGAAGCAGGCTGTCTTTCATTTCAATTCTGGTATACTGGGGAAATTATTTTGTAATCATATAAATTATATGGTTTTCTTAACTTAGTAAAGAAACATGTTTTAAATTGTTCCATTCCAAACAGATGGGAATTTATCTTATTTTAATATTCATCTCAATGTTTTACTCAGATTTCAACACACACACGCACACGCACACACCTGTGATATTGGCCTACCATAGAATAAACAGAATCCAGCCCCAATTTGGACACTAGCAGTTAATTCAGCAAGTAAGTGGTTGTTGAGATAGTCTTTCCTTCAATAAATTGCCTCTCACTTCCACACCATTTATTAAAAAGGCTTTCCCACGTGAGAATGACATGATCCCACCTAGTGCCTATCATGCTTTGATCTAGGAATGGGCACCTAACTGAGTTTAAGATAGTCCCAATTACTGCTGACTAACTGAAATTCAAAAGTAAGAAATGTTTTATTAGAAACTATAATAGCTAAATCATATTAATGGCTGTCTTCTAGAATGTTCACAACTTCTTCAATGGACCCTGAATGAAGTTCTGTGCCTTGATTTTCCAACTCTTCTTGGAGTATGGTGAGATGTTTAAACAAGTACCATTGTAATTGTTTTTGTCTACCAAACCTAGTTAAATAACAAAAGTGGGCTTCTGGTTTGTCTCATTATTTGTTCTGTGCACATATAACCTATTGTTGCTTAATTTCTACTTGTTATTTAACAAAAATAAGATTTTTAAAATCCTTTCTGTACACATTGTAATGCCACATTTCTGCTGAAATCTTTAGCAAAGTTTATTTTCTAGACTACTCATATTTTTTCCCTGAAATTAATTACTTATCTGCAAGCTTCCTTTTTTTTTTATTTGCTGTACAAGGTACATTTTAGCTGAGTGCTGTTTATCTGTTAACACCAACAGAATACATCCATCTAAAGTGTTGCAACAGAATTTTATAAGCGTACATCTTAGTCCAGCATGTGCAGGACACATAGCAAATTGTCAAAAGATTCTATGTCATCTTCTATTAGCAAACTTACCTTTCTTTAATCGATTTCAAAAGAGGCACAGGCGTTCATAATCACTAAAATGTAAAACAGGAAAAACAAATTTAGCATCAGGATAACAACCTATAAAGAATAACACTATTGTAATGGATGCTGTGATTGACTGCTTGAATCCCCTTAAAAAGAAAGTATATTTTTGTTGCAGGGCAAACCCCAATATAAAATGGAGTTGCCTGACTGTGAGTCCTCACCAGCCCACTTAAAAGTGTTATAGGGCAGGGAGAGGGGCAAACCAAACCCCGCAAACCTATTCTAAATGGGTTCTGCCACCCGCCGCATCAACACAAAACATATGAAACTTTAATGGGAAGGAACTTTAATACAATTAGGAAACAATACAGGAAAGGCAAAGAATATAGTTTCTAAATTAAGCAGCCAAAGTTACCCGTCCCCTCGTGGGTAAAACTCCATCCAAATGGGATTGGCCCAGAGCAAGGCCCCAAAGCCTGCCACAAGCCCAAAGCATCTTCCAGTGGGGACCCACAGAAAAGGATCAGAAACAACTAGACAAGCCTGGAAGGAAAAGAGCAAAATCAAAATCAAGATAAAAGCTGCCATTGTTACCTCCCCACGGGTCTCACCCACATCTGTGTCACCCCGTCCAAGACCAAAAGAGAAGCGCAGTTTCTTCACGTGTCTCTAGGCTCCATGTGCCTCCTCCAGGTCTCCTGTCTCCATCCTGCTTCCTTCCTCAGTCTCCTCTGCAGCTTCTTCTCTCCCTGCTCAGCTCCACCCTCCATTTGGGTGGGGCAGGGAACCTGGAACCTCCTCCTTTCCTGGGGACCACCCTGTTACAAAAGGACTTATTAATGCTAAACTGCAGACATACACAAAAGGTTGATAAAAGGTTTATTTATAAGGAAAGGGGAAATGGAATAACTCAGGAAGAAAAAAAGGGAGATAAGTTCATAAATGCGTCCTCCCTGTTTCACTGACCTGGAATCCCAATGACCCGCCGAGCTGGCAAAAAGCGAGCACTCCTCCTGGCCAAGCCAACGGACACTCACCTCCCCCCATTACTTTCAGCTGCTGAGAATGCTATTGGAAGATTATTTTCAGCTCTAAGTAATATAGGGCAGCAAGGGGCACTAAAACTGACCAAGGACACTGCCCAAATAGTTTGCCAGTCACCATCTGAGTTCTTCACCCGCACACACAATTGCAAGACTACTCAGGTTCAAAGAACAATAATAATGGGATTTATTTTAAAAACCAGGGAAAACAAAGAGTTACTGATGCCAAAATTGGCCCTTTACCCAAAGCAGTTTCTGTTTTAAAATCCTAAGCACAAACACTCCCAAGATGGTGTCCTCTGCCACTGTGGACATGGAGCACACGGCAGCCAGACTATGCAGGCCGGGCTCTAACTCACGAAGAAGACAGCAGAAGACACAACAGGAGATATTCACCGGAGCTACAGAGATAAGCCAGCACAGCACCAGAGAAGCAACACAGGAAACAGCAGCTGCAGCAGCCAATCAATGCAGTAAGTGGCCCGCACTCATGCAGTTCTGCAAGGCACCCAGCTCTGGATCTTCACCTTCCCTGCCAGGCTCTTAACAGCAGCAAAACTGTAAACAGTGTGAGTTGCTCGGATACTTGCAAAGCCTCCAAACTTTTCTTCTCTGAGGTTGGCTGCTGGAAGCCTCTGAAAGTCCTTCAGAGGCCCAGAACAGGCTTCTGGAAGATTGGCATGGTGGGGGTAGAAATTGCTGACTCCGAAATCACTGAAGATCTGAAAACACTGAAAATCCCAAAAGCTGAATCCTGAACACTCAATCCTGGGGACTTCTACAGTCCTTTAGGTTTCTTATTAGTCTCTACCCCCACCTATACTTTGCTTGCATTTTCCTTGGGGCTATCTATCCTCACCAGGAATCCCCGCTCCGCCCCCACAGGGGGCACCTCCTGTAGCCTGTAACAGTCTTTGGCTTCAGCCTCCAGTTACATAAGTTATTTCAGAGAATTGTCCTTGACTGGAGAGAACTGCATGGTTCAAAGTCATGTCTCCTTTTCAGAGAAGCCTCTATCAATGACTAGTTGATATAAAAGTGTAGAAACCCCGCATCACAATAAGCGACAACTCTGAAGAGCCATCCAACTGCAGAGCTTCCCAAGCAGTTGGCTACAACCTTATTGTGACTGAACTGCTGCACTGCTTTTCCAGCTGCCTGGTCCTTTATCTGCACTTTTTTTTTCTGCTTGTAATTTTGACTGCACTCTCTAATAAACTTCCTGTACTCTGATCCTTTCTGAGTCAGCCTCCAGTGAGCCCAACCTACAGGAAAGACCAAAAGAAAGATATTAAAGGGAAATAAAAAGCTACACATTTAAGTAAACAAATACATAATGCAATGTATAAATAATAGTTGTTTTGTATGTGCAGTGTGCATTATACTAAATATTTTGCTTGCTAATATTAAATGCCTTATATACTAATACTAAATACCTTACTCACGTTAGTTTTGTGTTATTGTATGTGCATTATCTTGCACATACAATAATTACCCAATATGAAAGTCAGTAAAAGCAGCAGAACTAAGATTCAAAACCAAGAAAGTCTAACTGAAAATTCTTCACCATTTTAAAATACAGCAGGTCCTGGGAGAATGTTATAATCATTTTGTTATACTATTGATAAGAAAACAAAATCCCAGGTTGATTTCACTGAAAGGATATTATTATTATTATTATTATTATTATTATTATTCAAGAACCTGTTTACAACAATCTATGTAAGATTTCAAATCAGAAGCCAGAGTCAACATTTCAGAAATGAAACATGAATATTTTCTGTTTCCTGTCCTACATGGTTATTTTGAAACTCCATGGTTGAGTAGAACATACAGTAGATACCCTACTGAACATCTAGCCAATGTCAGGAAATAAGTCCTAATGAATTTTTATTTGATATTTAGTCTCTCATTTAGGTTCATTAGTATTTTGTTTGTTTTGCAGCACACAGTTCCATGTGTTAAGATATCATGTGTGGTCACTCATTATAGATTGAAAGTCTTTAAAGACACAGAATATCACAGAAGGCAGATAAGGAATTAACTGATGGTGGGAGAATAGATTAATGAAGTCAATCATTACATGGATAATTAGATACTCAATTGCAACTGAAAATAGACAAAATTTTCTTGACTTTTTTGGTCATCTTT
This sequence comes from Talpa occidentalis, assembly GCF_014898055.3. Classification (NCBI taxonomy): domain Eukaryota; kingdom Metazoa; phylum Chordata; class Mammalia; order Eulipotyphla; family Talpidae; genus Talpa; species Talpa occidentalis. Next base: position 51,839,741 of record NW_023605305.1, read on the forward strand.
ACAGTTCATTTTAAGACTTTAATTCAAAATATCTAAGGAATTTCAGTCTGGATAATTTAGTCAAGATTTAAGTAATAATAATGGGATTAAACTCGGGTCATTTTTTGTGCTTCTTTGATATGTCTTTACCAATAAAAATATAATTAACTTATAATATGTATCAGTAATATGGAAAGCCAAGCTGAACAAAGATTTCCTTTCTTGATTTTAGTGCTTTTGGTTTATTTGAAATAAAGGTGATTAAATATTGGATTTCTATCTAGCTATAATGGTTTAATATTAGCTTAGAAAAATTGCATGAAAATAGCAAACTAATTCTTATTTTTAAAATGATATTTAGGCAACATTTGCTTTGCAAACTAATATTAGGAATAAAGTCCCACTTAAGTAAATTCAAGTACATTTTGTTTAAAAAAGGTCACTCCTCATCTCAACAAATGGAAAAACAAAGTGAGATTTCAAGTAATACGTTTTTTAGAGTTACAATCAGACAAGGTGTTTTAAAATAATCAAATATTGGTTGAGAGAGAACTTCTACCTTGAGTCTTATTTTTAGAATACCTGGAAAATAATATATTTCATGCTTTATTAAAGTGCTTTAGCAATTAGAATGAAAGATATATTTAGTCATTTCATTTAGAAGGAATGATATTTCATTTCAGGTTATCAGTATAGAGAAACTATATTTGCAATATGATCAAATATATCATCTATCAAGCAAAATCACCAAATTATACAAACCATGAAATTAGAGTAAATCTGTCTTCTGAAATAGAAAAAAGAAATGTAGAACAATTCTTATATATTATCTTCATATTGGCACATGTACAATGTAGGGATGTTATTGTTAATTTTTGGAGTCCCTACATAGTTCAGTGCACTTAATCTTTGTTCACCTTATCAAATCTATGGTCACTGAGTCTACAGAAATGGGTTGACTGAGTAACCCATTTTGACTCAAGTGACAGACATGCAAATTAGATTGTCTTGGATGCACAATCTAGGTTTGTGATTTTGTAACAGGGTGGTCCCCAGGAAAAGGGGAAGTTCCAGGTTCCCTGCCCCACCCAAGGAAGGGTGGAGCTGAAGAGAGAAGAAGCTGGAGAAGAGACTAAGACAGGAAAGAAGCAGGATGGAGAGCCAGAAGACCTGGAGGAGGCACATGGAGCAGAGAGACATGTAAAGAAACTATGCTTGCCTGTTGGTCATGGACTGGTTGAAACAGATGTGGGTGATAGACCCATGGGGAGGTGACAATGGCAGCTTTTATCTTGGTTTGATTTTGCTCTTTTCCTCCCAAATTTGTCTGGTTGTTTTTGATCCTTTTCTGTGGGTCCCAAATGAAAGATGCTTTAGACTTGTGGGAGGTTTTCGGGCCTTGTTCTGGGCCAATCCTGTTTGTGGGGACTTTTACCCACGAGGGGACGGGTAACTTTGGGTGCTTGATTTAGAAACTATATTTTTTTTGTCTCTTCTGTATTGCTTACTAATTGTATTAACGTTCCTTTCCATTAAAGTCTTACATGTTTTTTGTTGATGCAGCGGATAGCTGAACCTACTTAGAGCAGGCAGGTTTGGAGGTTCTAAGGTACCCCTCTCCCTGCCCTGTAAGAATTTGATATACAATTTATAATGAAGTATGTTTGCAATGTATAAATGGAAGCATTTCTCCACGTATTAAATTTAGATATGCTCAGGTTTTGGGGGCAATCCAAGATAGAAAATTATGATTCAGTATATTAACAATAAAAAATTACCTAACTCCTCCCAGAATTCCATGACTAATGAATATCTAAGTTTATGCACCTACAAAAAAGGAATTTGTGTTTTCGGTTTTTTACTTTATATTAAAACAATTATTTTCATTATAAGAAAATTCAGATTTCAGGACAGAAGTACAATTACATTGCATTGGTAAAATTTTTTGATGCTATTGTTGTTATTTTGGGAGTGAATGGATTTGGAGTGTGGGGTCCTTGGGTTCACTCTTGGAAAGGTTTCACCAGAGCTCCCATTTCAGTGGCATGGTGTGAGTTTCCCAGGCGAGTTTCTTCATGAGACAGAGATGATAGTTATATTTAAAGGGCAGGTTTATTAGGGAAAGAGACAGAAGAGTAAAAGACACTTGCATAGACACAAACGGGCAGGAAGAGCTGAAACGGACAGGTTTGCTGAGAGAGGCCTGTATTGTTGCAGGCGGGTAGCCTTGAAAAGAGTGGCCTCTGCTGAGGGTGGGGGGGGGCGGGGATGGTCAGTGAAGAGAAGCCATGACAGGGTACAGGGCACGGGCAGGCAGGAGGTTTGCTGCCCTGCAGAAGGAGAGAGTTGGTGAAAAGTAGCACCTGCATAGGCACAGGTGCCCTGAGCCAGTGCAGAGACTGCACTGATATAGTATTCTTCTCCTTGGGAGGGGCTCACTCCTTGTGAGCCTTCTGTTAGTTGCTGATTTTGTATAACTATAAAGAATCCAAAAGGGACTGGAGATTCTATAATGGGCTCAATCTCCATATCTTTACCTTTGGGCAGATGCTGTAGACACTCCCTACAACAATCTGATACCTGCTTGGATCTTACTCTTTGTGATCTAGGCATTGTTGCCTAAGGATTTTGGTTTCTATAGCTGGGTCGATGGCTATGCTAATCTCTTCGAACCTCACCTCCAACCCTTGGCATGGTGTGAACAAGGTTTCTGGCCTTGTGTGTACCTCCATTCAGTTTTTCTATTCTTGTCCTTCATCAATATCATTTGGAAATTATAGTCATGTACTTGGTTTGAAAATTATGGTAGGCAAAATTTCTAGATATGCTTCTATTAAAATCTGAGAACATTGAAACATGGAAATAAGCTTCTAGACAAATAAATATGGCTTTGATAAAGTCAGCAGGATTTTTCCTGGGAGCAGACTTAGTAAGAAAAGTGAAGATGTGATTTAATGACCACAAAAGTCTGTTGTGCCCAGCGTCGACGGATGCAGCCCCAAGGACACACAGACAACCAATGCAAGAACACGAAGGAGTTTAATTTGGGCTCGAGTCTTGGCTCACAACATGCACCGGCGCAGCGGCGGAGATCGAGAGCCCCAAACAGAGGAAGCAGGGGTCTCTTATAGGGTCACAAGCAGGCTCGAATTTTGAAACAAGGTGGCAATTACTCATTGGCTACTACAAAGGCATTTTGGCGCGCACAGTGATAGTTTCAAACTGATTGGACGGCTGGGGACGCTGTCACATTTATGGATAAGACTGCCCTCATTGGCGGCTGGGGTGGTCTGCTTTTTTGTCATCAAGTGGAGTGAGGGTTATGACTGTTGAAACTATTTCTGGAATGCGGCTGTACAGGGACTAACATATCAAGATGGAGGATATACAAAATGGTGAAACCTCGGCTAAGCTTGGTTCCACAATGTCCACTGAATCCAAGGGAGCTACTAACCAAGACATTACAAAACTATAACACTTTTTTTGCAATAATCGTAAGGTGTATTATATGTATTGTCATATTTATAATCCTAATAACATTCTTAGGATGTGTGTACTGTTCTAGTGTCATTATAGATGAGATTGCTAAAACTAAGGAAGATTAAATGAAATAGTATGCAAAAATATTTCATTTTTACTTGCATTTATATTGACCTATTGTAACATGGTGGTCCCCAGTACCGCTCTCCGTGCCCTGAAACACTCTTCATCTTTGCAAGGAGGATGATTCCTTTTGTTCCTCAAAATACCTCACAAGATGCTTGGCTCATAGTTCTGTTCTGCTGAGTCAAGGACTGGGGTGAAGTCTGAGTAGGAGAACCAGGAAACCTGAGTAAGAGGACAGTAGCTTTACATGATTGGAGATAATACAGATGAGATGAAAAGCAGGGAATTCAAAGGATTCTGAAAAAAAGAGAACAGCAGTTATTTGAGGGGGAACTGCATTGAGGGAAACCAGGAGAGATGTGAGAGCAGTCAGAAATGTGAGAAAAACATGAAAGAGTGGAAGTTTTGTCTGAAAGGCAGTTATATTCTTTTTTTTTTAATGAAAGATTTATTCACTTATCTATACAAGCACTGGGTACAGTCAGAAGCGCGGGAGGGTGAGAGAATTCACCAGAGCCAGAGCGGGGAGCAGAACAGACAGACTGACGAAATACACTGCTGAGGGGAGCAGTGGGCAGCGGGAGAGGTCTGAGCACCATGTAGGACCCTTGCCAGCGGCCAGAGATCGAACCAGCGCTGCAGAGGCTGTAGGCAGCTTCGCAGCCCAGCATTCAACCGCTGCACAACCGGGGAGGACCCGAAAGCTAGTTATATTCTAACAGGAATTTTAGGATGTTTTGTGATGTAACATAATTACTTGGTTACCCAGTAAGCAAGGGGAACCATGCTTTTTCTTCAGTAGTTTGCAGCAAAATAGGATCTTTATTTTTTATATTAATTAACTTAATGAATTTAGGTTTAATGAAAATACAAGACTCAAAAGACCTACTCATTGTCTATTTCATCAGGAAATAACCCAAATAACCAGTTAGTGATACAACTATAATTCTGAACTCTAACTTTCAATTTCTGCTATTAACTGTTGGAGTTTTGTAGAGTGTGGGGTCCTTGGGTTCACTCTGGGAAAGGTTTCACCAGAGCTCCCATTTCAGTGACATGTAGCAAGTTCCCCAGGCAAGTTTCTCCATGAGACAGAGACATTGGTTATATTTAAAGAACAGGTTTATTAGGGAAAGGGTCAGGTTTGCTGAGAGTGGCCTGCATGGTTGCAGATGGGCAGCCTTGAGGAGAGAGCTGTCTCCGCTGAGGGAGGTCAGTGAAGAGAAGTCCCGGCATGGTACAGGTCACAGGCAGGGCAGGCAGGAAGCTGCTGCCTGCAGCGGGAGAGAGTTGGTGAAAGGAAGCACCTGCATAGTCACAGGTGGGCAGTGGGAGTGCTGCCTCGAGCCTGTGCAGTGACTGCACTGATACAGTCCTTTTCTCTTTGGGAGGGGTCACTCCTCAGTGGAGTGGCTGCTTGTTGCTGATGTTGGGTAACAGGCAAAACTAGAAAGAGACCAGAGATGCCAGGGTGGGCCCAATCTCCATATCTTTACCCTCAGTCCTGTGCTCCACTCCCTAAAGCAGTCTGATCCTGCTTGGGTCTCATGCCTTGTGGAAAGGTACTGGTGCCTAAGGGTCATGACCTCTACAGCTGGGTTAATGGTCATGTTATTTCCCTCGACCCCCACCTCCTTGTGTGAGTCAGGTTTTGGTCTTGGGGCACCTCCTTTCCAGTCTTTCTATTCTTGTCCTCCATCATTAACCAAGTGTTAGCTTTATTTTCCAAGCTCCTCTCTTTCCTCTGGAGAACAGTATATGGTTTCTTTAGCATTTAATAGAAAACAAAACAAAACTCTGAATCTGAGCTAGCAGTCAAATGGCTATTGACACAGACCCTTTCATCACTAGATTATCAACATTTTAAATTAGAATTTAAAGCACCTCCAATACTCCCTGTATTATTGCAATCACTTACAATTACAGACTGTAAATAGTTTCACTAGTTGGGGTAAGTAAGGCTTTTGCTATAAGGGCTGAAGTTCTTTCTCCTTACCTCTATGGGAGGAAATTCCAAAATTGGGTAGACAAAATAAAATAAGCAGACAATACAATTTGAGGGCAAAAATAAACAAATGTTGGAAGAATATAAAAAAAAAAAAAAAAACTACACAAAGACATGCTAGAGAACTCTAACAAGCCATTAAAGTTTAGTAACACATAAGCAAAGTCTTAGGATAGCCAGGATTTTGCCATAGGGATAGTAATTGTAAGGTACCAGAAATAGAGAGGTGAATATGGAAAAAGAAAGAAAATGTAAAATTTTTAAAGACTGATAAACTCAATTTCTCTTTTCTGTTGATAATCATCTTGGGATTGAACACCAGATTCACTAGGTCATTTTATTTAGCCATCTTGGTGCTTATTAGTCAAACTTTTTCAGAATAATTGTGGTTATTTATTAAAAAAGATGTATGGACCTTCATAGAAACCCCAAAGTGCTTAATCATATTTCATTTCTTTTTTAAACAAATAACAAAAAATACAGAAATAATGTTAGGTAAGGATTATTAGTACTCTAACAACTCAGACATTTTTGTGAATTTTTAATCTTTTCAACATTTTGTCATTTTGTATTCAACCTTATTTTTCAGATATTTGCATCATCAAAGATTTGTTTCAACCTCTCTAGGAGAAACATCATTAACTATGGTCTGCAAATGTGTCATTTTGATATTCTATCAGAATTCTCAGACTATATTTTGTTTTGATTGCTTGATTGCTGTGATAGGCTTGCAATAATATTAAGTTACTCAAACTAAGAGAACACGTCGTGTTTCCTTCTAAAACATCTTCTTTTGAAGTAAGTTCTGCAAACTTTCTATTAGTAGAGTTATCCCTCTTCATGCTGGTCTGCTCATGGCTGTTCTACCAACTAGGAGATACAGGACAGCGCCCCACAGTGTGAGTTGGTTTTATCCACCAAAACGAGAAATTTATGATCACACAGTATATCCATACTGTGTATTCACAGTATATTCAATTTATGATCACACAGAATATTCATACTTTATATTCACAGTATATTCATACTCAATTTAGCTATTTTTACCCATATTTCAAAAAGAACTGTACTTTTTATAAAACCTGGGCAGCCTTCTTTTCTTTAAAACGTATAATATAACACTAGAATCATTCTCTTCTCCCTACCACCCCATCCCAATATCTGCCGGTCTCAGTAAATTGTCTTGGAAAAGCATGCATTCAATAAATTCATGTTGATTTATTGTTCTATTCAGTTGTACAGTTCTTTGAGAGCAAAAGGGAAAATGTGTCTCTACAGGTTCCTTAGGAGAAATGAGTCTCTCCAGTCAGAATCATGATTTGCCTTTGAACCAGTCAGAGGAGCGGAAGGAAAGTTTTTTTTCATTTCCATGTCCAGAAAGATGCATTCCTTTTACCCTCCTGAAGTTAGAGAATGAAATCATAGTCGATACATCTTAGCACATGAACTATTAAGTACATTTTTCTTTGTCTGTAGAAATCAATGGAACACACAAAACTACTGTTTGTTCTTTCCTCCTTGAAAAAAATGGAGAAGCATTTTAAAAACAAAACAAGAAATCCTCATTTGGATCAATTTGTTTCTTGCTATCAGCAGTATAAGAAGTACCATTTGTATAAACCAAAATAATCTGAGACTGTAGTTCGAGGGAGGGGGCAGGCGTTAGAGTTTAGCAGGGATATACTTATAGTCTTTAGAAAATCTGTCACTTTGTTCTCAATGAATAATCAAACTTTCTAAGGAGCAAATACTAAAGTCAGACACACCTTCAAAGGAAAAGAGGAGGCCTGTGTTCTATATCTTGAAAAGGAGAATAACTGTATATATGAGATGGGATACTTATGTATGAACATTATTCTTTTATCACCTATTTATCTTCTTATTCAAACTATTTCTATATCATCATGGATTAAGACATATTATTTTTTATTTTGGGTTATAATCCAACACTATGTGACATTATTTATGCAGTGGCTCAAATTTTTCCCACTCTGGCCTTTGGGATTCCTTCTCTTTGACTGTGTCCCTTTTATGTCCCTAGCCTTTTGTACTTTGAGCATTTCCTCACTCTATTATTACAAGATGCTCTGGGTCCATTGTATATTATTCCTACCACACATCCAGAATCAAGTTCAACTTTTAATTGTTTAAAATAATTGGGTAAAGCTCAGTCCCCTCAGAATTTCTGGTCTTCTGTTATGTTGAGGTCACCTAGAGAAGCAGGGACTTCTGTGTCAATGAAGCTTAAGTGTCAGGTCATATATGTATTTTTCCAAGACTGGTTCAAAATACTTATAAATTCTGTTATTGTATCATATTTATTCTCCTCCCAGGTCAAATACTTTCTGTCACATGAAAAGGGTCCTAGAAGGAAATATACAACAAGCTTAATCAAGTTATTTGAAGACTTTGATAAAGGATTATTTATAATGTCTAAGAGGATTTTAATAAGGGATAGACAATGCAGTGTCTTAGGTCTAGGTAAAGCAGGATATTATCATTCCTAAATCTTTAAGGGGCAGTAAAGGGGGTGGTTACCAAAATGTGGGGGAAAAATAGCAATATTAAGACTTATACAGTCAAGATATTCTTCTGACCTCTTTCTCCTTCCACTTCAGATACCCAACTGAGGACTTTTATTTCTTGACCAAAGAGGAAGATAGAATTCAAGAGAGGTCACTGAGGCAATCATAGATAAGTTGGATAGATAAGGTCAGATGAAAGTTATGTAATATATTTGTATTTCAGCTACAAACAGAAAGGGACACTTCCTTCCTGTACCTATCTTCTGCCTAATACTCCATGATGACATCACTGTTTTCAAACACAAGCTGAGATTAAGTTCAACACTGTATTACTGAAGAGTAATTTCATGTGTTTACCTGCCACCTGAAGTTCTACCGTAGCAGAAACAGAAAATAGTCTTGGGCCTCCCTGGTGGCACAAGAGGTTAAGACACAGCACTATGAAGCTATCTGCAGCCTCTGCAGCAGGAGTCAATCCCTGGCCAGGGAGGTGACCCACATGGCACAGCAGATCTCCTGACTCACCCCTGCTCCCCTCAGCAGTGTATTTCGGTCAATCTGCCTGTTCTGTTCCCCACTCTGTCTCTGGTGAATCCTCTCACCCCCCCTCACCCCTCTGGCCTACAGCCCAGTCTTGTATGCATAAATAAATAAATCTTTTTTTTTTTTAAATATTTATTTATTTACACAAGAACCAGGCTACAGGCCAGGTTTGTGGGAGGGTGAGAGAATTCACCAGAGTCAGAGCTGGGAGCAGAACAGGCAGACAGACTGAAGGCACTGCTGAGGGGAGCAGCGGGAGCGACAGGAGGGGTCTGCTTCGCCGTGTGGTAATCTTCCTAGCTGGCCGGGATTGAACCCATGCTGCAGAGGCTGCAGACAGCTTCACAGTGCGCGCTCAACCACCTGCGCCACCAGGGAGGCCCAATAAATAAATCTTCAAAAAAAAAAAAAAGTACACTGTTTAAAAAAGAACAGAAAATAGTCCTCAATTCAAGACTGCCATCATCTCGATTACCTCCTGTACTCAAAATGCACAAAGAAAAGTATAGAGTTCTTATAGCACCTTGAAATTCCCAGGCAAATTTATATTTGAGGTCCCAAATATCCATATTATGTGGTAATTGCTCAATCAGCGGTATACTTCAAAATTCCCTTTTAAAGTAAAACCACTGGTAAGAGTAGGTTTACCAGAAAGAGTTGCCTTACCAGAAAGAGTTGGCATGTCATATTAACTCAGACTACCAAGCAAAACGGACAATGCCTTATATTTATATTACACTTTTCACACAGAAGGATCTCCAAATATATAACTACTTTCATCTACAGAGATCACTCATCCACAACTGAAATGCATGCACCTGTGGGGTCCACTATGATAGCCAGTCCACAGCACAACAACTTTTAGGAAGGGAGGTGGAAAAATAACTCTCGAGTGAGAACAGCAGGGAGAATTTTATGTAGGCAGAAGGTAATTACACCACTGGAATTTAGCCAACATGAGTGTGTTCATATTCCTCATTTTACTGAGTTCTAGTTCTGGCTATATTAGGTCAGACACCTTCCTTGCAGGGGTGGTAACTTCTGGGCTCCGTATGTGGCCTCTATTTGCTTGGCCAATGTAAATGTTAATAAAATAATATGCAAATAAAATGCTTACTGTGATCTTGTCCTTATTATACTGGCCAAGGTCTGAACATTGCATTATGAGTAAATGCTATTCCTGTCCTTTGTTACAGAATTGACCACTTGTTCGAAATTATCACTTTGGTGTTAATAAAGGACCTGTCATAGCATCCCTGGGTTTCCTTAGTGGCCATCCATAAAGGTCCATGTCAGGGGTAAACTTGCTTTGTAAATAATCATCACTCTGTCCAAGGGGCACAAAATGCAAGCCAGTTCTGAATCGTTTTAAATAACCTGTTTGCACAGTTAACTTCCCTCCTGCTGTGGAAAGGTTACACATTTTCCACTGTAATTTTGGATTTCTTTTTATTTCCTTACTTTCTTTCTCATGGGAAAAATAGATTTTGATGAAGTCCAACAGAAATAAAAGAAAGAAAGCTCAATTATTGATCAGGGTTGTTGATTGGAGAAAAGTTTATTTAGTAAGTCATATTTGCAGTAATTTTAGTTGAGTCATTATTTTCTCAAGAATAAAGGAGAACTCTGGGAAGGCTAAGTAAGCCTTGTCCTTTTGATGCTGTGGAAAGTCATGAGAAGCTCTGCTGAACTGTACTGTTGTAGACTAGTTGAAAGCAGAGTGGATGTTTCCTTTCAAAATATGTACTTTTAGTTTTTCTTAGAAATATATTAAATACATGTCAAAACCCCTTCCAGTGAATAAGTTTGTTACAAAAAGAAATTTCATAACCTCAAAACAAAGGTTCAAATGCTGCACCTTAATATTTGTAAAGTTCTGAATTATATACACATGCACATTTACATACACATATCCACACCACAAAACACCCTCTTTTCCAATATTGAGATTTTTCTCTCTTGTATTTACAGATTTTTTCCAATTGGAGCTTACTTTCATTTTACTGAATATCATCAGAGGCAAAGGTAAGATTGAGATCTTTGGTTTTACTTACAAGCTTGCAATGATCCTCATCATCAATAATGCATATCTGCACAATTATGTGTGGCTATATGTGTTTGTGATATTAAAATATCCATTTACATTTTGATATTTTATATCTTATTTTCATGCTTTTTTTAGTTTTATCAGAACCATCTAGATCATTATATATAAACAGAATAAATGAACAAAAAATTTCATTCAGATAACAATGTATTTTACATGTTATTTTATCATATTTAATTTATGCACTACTTAAGCATATTTTCTATATTATCTGTTTTTTCTAAGTAAATTTTTCAAAATTCGTTCTATTGTGTTTTTTTGTGTAGTTAACCTTCTAAAGGTATTGCACGCTATAATACTGGCATTTTTTTTTTAACTGTCATATAAATGTCAGTCTGCCTAGGTATAAGAAGTTTGATTCACATATTTAGCTCATATATGTGTAAAAGTCTACTTCTTTGTTTTATTTTTATTTTTTTTTAAGATTTATTTATTTATGTATACAAGAACTGGGGTACAGGCCAAAGGTACTGGGGGTCGGGGTGAGAAGATTCACCAGAGACAGAGCGGGGAACAGAATAGGCAGATGGACTGAAATACACCACTGAGGGGAGCAGCAGGCGAGACAGGAGAGGTCTGCCTGCACCATGTGGGTAGCTCCTTGGCCAGCCGGGGGATCCAACTCGCGCCACAGAGCCTGTGGACAGCTTCACAGCACAGCGCTCAGGAGGTCCTACTTCTTTGTTTTAAATGTTGCTTTTGACACATCTGATAATACTTAAGTACTTATAATTTTGTGATTGACATCCTTTTTATCTCTGGAAACTTTGAGAATTATTTTTTTTAGAATGCTCCATGAACAAATCAATCTGATATGTGCCATCTTTTTATTTTGATACATTTATCTCTGTTTTTTAAGGAATTCATTATTTACAGTTTAATGTTTTCTCATTCTTGGATTACTATTAGTCTATAATAGTGTTTATTCTTTTATTCTGACCTTTCATGTATCTTAATGTTTTTTTCTATTACTTTATCCTGTCCTGTTTTCTTCTTTTTTTTTTTTTAAGATTTATTTTATTTATACAAGAACCTGGGTACAGGCCAGATGCACGGGAGGGTGAGAGGATTCACCAGAGACAGAACAGGGAACAGAACAGGCAGACTGATGAAAGACACTGCTGAGGGGAGCAGTGGGTAAGACAGGAGAGACCTGCTTGCCACGTGGTTTGCTCTGAGGCCAGCGGTAATCGAACTGGCACTGCAGAGGCTGCAGACAGCTTCACAGCACTGCACTCAACCGCCTGCACCACCAGGGAGGCCCCTTTCCTGTTTTCTTCTTATAGAGTTTTTCAAATTGACCTTAAAAGTTACCAATTATTGTTATTTGTCCCATATACTTTATTTTTTAAAAAAACAATATTTTTATGCTTTCATGCTTAATTTTTATATTTGATTTATTTCTTGTCCGTTTATATTGTACAATGTTCCCTTGACCTTTTGCAAGTTTGTTATGCTGTTTGAAATTCTTCATCTATGCATATCAGATGCACCTGATATTACTTTTCTAGTCTGTTAGGATTTTTGATATTTGTCATCTTGTCATATTGGTGTCTGAGTATTCAATTCCATCAGTGATTCTTAGACTTCCTTACCAATTCTTTGGCTTTTAACCCCATCTTCATCTTATTTCCAAAAGTATCTTGTGCAGACAATTCTTGAGTCTTTTAGGAATCTCCAATAGAAATCAGGTTTGCCATTCAACTTTTCCCTCTACTTGCTTATGATTGAGTTTCTTTGTTTGATTGTTATTTATCATTCAACTGCTTTCCAACTTCCAAGATTGCACTGCCATTGTCTGCTTTTTTACTCTCTACAGTAGTGTATACTTCTTAGTTCAAAAATGCTCATTTTGGGCCTCCCTGGTGGTGCAGGGGTTAAAAACAGTGCTATCAAGCTATATCCAGTCAGTGCAGCAAGAGCTTGATCCTGGCCAGCCAAAGAGCAACACACATGGTACAGCAGACCTCTCCTGGCTCGCCTGCTGCTCTCCTCAGCAGTGTATTTCAGTAGATCTGCCTGTCCTGCTCCCTACTCCTCTAGTGAATCCTTTCATCCCCAACACCTCTGACTTACACTCCAGTTCTTGTATGCATAAATATATAAATCTTTTAAAAATAAATAAGTAAAAATGCTCATTTTAGTGGGGTTTTTAGAAGAAAACAGAGATGTACTAGTTTTATTCAGTGTATGTTTATTCAGAAATATCTATGTTTGAGTTTCTTATATATTTTTACTTTCCCATAAATGAGGTTTTCTTCATCTTCCTATTAGCATGATAATTATATTATGAAATTCTTTAATATTTACATTTTAAATTTATTACAATGTCTTAATAAGGTCTTATAGGTCTTATATTCCCCAGTGTAGTCAAGATATAAAATAATATATGTACTTTAAAACAAAACTCAATATTTTTCACAAATATTAATTTGCTTCTCAGTACTAATAAATGAGAAACAGCATTTATACTTGTACCTTTAGTGCCTGTCACATCTAACAAAAACACAAAAGAGTAACAATGACCATCACAGAGTCTCCACTCTTACCAATAATACTATGTTGGAAAAAATATCTGGCACCATGTTTAAAAAAATATTGTGCATCCAGGTCCTTTGATCATCATGCTAAAATTCACAAATTTATCACTAGGAGGCAGGGAGGTAATCTTTCTCCCATGTACATAGATACACAGTGATTATGTCACTGTGATAGCTACCAAGTAAATGTATTTTCCAATATAGAAAATTAATCCACTTGTTACTTTCTATTGAGCACAATAATGAATTTCCATTCAAGTGAATGATATCTGTGTACATTGACCTAGAGCAGAAATACCCACTGGTATAGCTTCTCTCATTTCCCTTTGCTGTATTTCTGGAAAAGGGACAGTGATTGTGTCAGTAAAAAAGGACATGGAAAACAAGAGTGACTTAGCACAGTATTAGCCTTCTGTTCCTCTGCCTTTCATGGATGGCAATTGCTGCCATTAAGGCAAAAAAGTTTATTTGTTCATCTTGTTTTAACTGAAAGGTTGTAATCACAAGCAATAAACTTCATATTTACCTTGTCAAAAATTAATAGCAACTGCTCAGTGGTTATCAGAGCTATTAGATGAAATGGGTTAATATCTAAGCAAAACACCTTTGAAAAGATGCTAGCCAATAGCATCTTTGATATAACAAACTTTTTAGCATACAGTTAGTTAGTAAAATATGCTTTAACCTTTATCCACTTATTTTATATATATAACACTTTCATGGCATTATTAACCTAAAAGAGTAAATACTGTATTAGTTATATTTGTACTCCTTAACACTTTGCTGGTTATCTTGCATGGCATGGACATAAAATAAAGATACAATGGTGATGAAAGTCTTCGGCAAACATCACAGCCATAGCTGTCTATAACAATGATAACTGAGCTCTCGAAGGTCAAAAAGCTACAAAATGGCAGAATCACAATTGGAACCCAGCTAGAGTTAGCATCAGACTTATAGTAAAACTCCTTAGAGAAAGTGTCTCAAGTAATTTGCTATAAAAATAGATAGGATAACTAACTTTTGAGTAATTTTCATAAAAAATTTAAAAGTAAGTGATACACTTGACTAGAATATTTCAGATATCATTGCTCTAACATCTGGCTGATTCATATGCTCTTTTGAGGGGAAGTAAATGGATGGAACTACAAGTATGGAAATGTTCATGAGAAGTAGACTATCTTAGTTATGTGCAACCATTAGGTACATAAGGTTTATGTGAATATTATCTGACATGTATATCCCAGTTAAAAAGAGTAAGGACTATTGTTCTATACAAATTCTTATGTATTGATTCAAGCACAAATGATGTGGTATATTCAACTCATTTTATATTAATTATATAGAGAAGAAAGAATCAGCTGTGTGGCAGTTTCTTGTGTGTGTGTGTGTTTGTGTGTGTGTGTGTGTGTGGTGTATGTGTAATGCAGATAAATGTATTTTTACATTCATGGATGTCACAACTAAAAAACAGAATGACATTTTGATAACATACTAATATATTCATACTTTTCCAGGAAATATTTAGAAATGGAAACCTAGTGAAATATAATGGCAGAGAGTCTCTGAGATAGATATTGAAAGAATACATAGACATTTAAAAAAATGCTAATGTTTGAGTTAAAGAGGATGTCAGTTATTAGTGATCACCTAAACCAAAATAAGCAAAAATAATCTAATTAGTTAAGATCATCTCAACTCCTAAAACAAACAAGCCAGAAACTCAAGGACTTACCACTAAAAGTTTACTTATTCAAGTTATAGAACAATGCAAGTCTCTTGGTGAAAATCTTTCAAAAATTCATGATTCAGGGATGCAGAATTTTTCCATCTAATGGGTCGCCATTATGTGGAAAATAAATCGTCATTCCCCAGAAAAAACTGAAAGAGTAAACACAGTGATATAGCTGTTTTATTCTTGATTATACAAATAGAGACAACAAAATAAAATATATTAAGTATTACATCAATAGGGCCTCCCCTGTTGGCGCAGCGGTTTAGCACTGGGCTGCGAAGCTGCCCACAGCCTCTGCACCGCTGGTTCGATCCCCTGCCGCCAGCGAGGGTCCTACATGGCGTACAGACTTCTCCTGCTGCGTCCACTGCTCCCCTCAGCAGTATATTTCATCAGTCTGCCTGTTCTGTTCCCTGCTCTGGCTCTGGTGAATTCTCTCTCACCCTCCCGAGCTTCTGACTGTACCCAGTGCATGTATAAATAAACAAATAAATAAATCTTTAAAAAACAAAAACAAAAAAAAGTATTACATCAATAAAAATTGTGAGTTTGCGGGGTGGGGGGGAGGGTTTCAGAGTTTTCTGTGTTCTAAAAGTTTGGTAGAACTGTCAAAGCAATTCCTAAACTATGAAACAATTTAATTCTGCAACATTTAGAAGGTTTAGCGATTATTCTCAAACAATGGATGTTCAAGCAGTGATTAGAGCCTTTGTCCAAATTTAGATTCCCCTAGGCCACAGTCAAAACAACTTACTTTCCAGTGGTAAAGTCATAACATACACAATTTGTAAATTCACAGCAAGGGATTCTGATGCACACATTTCCACTACATCTTAACAATGTACTCTTCCATGTCCCTAAAAGGAACATCATGGTTTAAATAATGTTAACAATTCAGAAACCTCTAATATCTCACCTGATTTTTGAAGGAAATGTTAATGTAAGAGGATTTTTTATGTAGTTATCACTATAGACTGGGGAAAAATCGACAATACCTTCCTAAAAATAAGTATCAAAATATTAGCCACAATGAGTATGTATCTTATATCTGTTATCCTAACTATTACTCTAAAAGATGTAAACAATGAAATGACATGTTTTGTCTTTCATGTTTCCATTGTATTTAGGAAGATACATCTGAAGCTATTAGAAAAAACTGGGGCCAGATAGAGTGGGTGGCCACTATACATTAATCCAGTGCTCAGACCTATAATCATGGAAAATTGTTGGGAGGCTTTTCAAAATGTTAAAAAATATGTCTACTTTAGGATACAACAATTTCTAGGTATCTACCCAAGGAATGCAAAAACACCACTTTAAAGATAAATGCATTCTTATGTTCATTGCAACACTATTTACAGTAGGCAAATTATAGAAACAACTTAAGTGCCCAAGGACAGATGAGTGGATGAAGATGTGTTATATATATTTTATATATATATATATATATATATATATATATATATACAATAGAATACTATGAACTCTTGCTATTTACAAAAAACATGGATGGAGCTAAAGGGATAACTCTCAGCTAAATAAGTCAGGAGGAAAAAGACAAATATCAGATGGTTTCACTCATATGTGGAACATAGAGAAACCAAAAAAGGGTCAGACAAAAACAAACCAATAACCCTAAAAATCTGTCTGAAGAGCTGAAGTTACCAGAAGGAAAGTAGAAGAGAAGTAAGTAATGTGTGGAGGGTTCCCAGTGAAATATGGAGGAGGACTATGGATGTTTGGTGATGAGTGTGGTGTGGTAACATACATTCAAAGGGGTGTGATCCTTTATTTTTCTTTAAATGTTTATTTATTTATGCATACAAGAACTGGGGTACGGGCCAGAGGTATGGGGAGTGAGAGGATTCACAGAGACAGAGTGGGAAGGAGAACAGGCGTATTGACTGAAATACACTGCTGAAGGGAGCAGCAGGCAAGACAGGAGGTCTGCTGTGCCATGTGGGTATCTCCCTGGCCAGCCAGGAATCCAACTCTGCTGCAGAGGCTGTGGACAGCTTCACAGTGCGGTGCTCAACACCTTGTACCACCAGGGAGGCCCAGATCCTTTATATCTAAATCATATGCAGTGTTGTGAAGCAATGTTGTCTCAACTTTAAAAAAAAAAAAAAAAAAAAAAAAGATAATTCCCAGTCTACTTTGTAGTCAGGGAGCAGTTCTAAGGATAGCGCTTCTCGAAGGCAAAAGGATAGAGTTAATTAAAGGCTATTTGTAGTGCTTATGGCTCAACCATCTCCTGTTTTCCTAACACAGTAATTTTTGGGGGAACAAATATTCTCTATGGATTTGCCATAAGAGCAGAAGCGTAACTTTCATACGAATTGACCTGAACACTTCATGGTACACTAGACACAGTGTTGTGTCACTGAGAATTGGGGTTTGTCGTTTTGGATGATATTATACTGTCTAATAAAAAGGCCTTATATAATCAGCAGTTATATAAATTCTGTGGGACAGAAACAATTGACTTTTTTTTTAATCCCCAGATTAATTATTAATGGAACAAACATTATTTGAGGGGCAGTCTGTATGCCAGGAATTTTTCTGGAACTAGGGAAACCTAAGAGTAATAAGCAGTCATCATCCTCAAGGACAAGTCGATATATAAGCAAGAAAAGTTGAAATTACATGCAAAAGGTGTTTTATAGAAATACATTCAGCATATTGTGAGGTCTCAAGTAGGGAGCAGTTATTTCTACTTGGGGTTGATGGGTAGTATTTTGACACAGAAAAAAATCTTGTGAATTTTTCTCAATTTTTTTTTTTTCATCAGAAACATTGATGACCTTTGTGGCTTGGCTCATTCCTTATTTTGAATAAGTGTTAATAACTTTCAGCTTAGCTGATGGTATTCTCATTGCCATGCCCTACTTTGAAAATGTTTGGCTGGGCAAAGTCAGCAGAATCAGGTTCTAATGGAACTATTGTTCCACTTGGAATACCCTTAGAATTTGAGCATAGGGAGTATAACCACAGTGATGGCATTCTTACCTAGCAAGGAATCTCCTGTTAATAGAGTTGCTATTTCTAACACTAAAATATGCATTTAAAAAAGATAAAAGGAGAACATTTTGAAAAAATAAAAGAAAAAAAGATTCTTAATTTAAGTGTGCCAGGGGGGCGGATCCAATTTTCATTTTGAATAGAATATTGCTGCAGTAATTATCTTACTATTTAAGAACAAGAATAATTAGTGTAGCAATTCTCCAGTCTTATAGTACTCACAGTTCAGAGGTAAAAATACTATAATCTTAAGTAAATTATAGATGTTTAATTATAGTTTACATAAGAGATATATGTATATTTAAATAACCATTTTCATGATACAAAAATTAATGCATGCATGTAATATGTAAATACATATTTACTTTCTGTTTTTTTTCAAGAAAGGGTAACAAGGCAAAAAATCATCACTTTAATCTATCAAGTACAAAGATACTATATTCCCAAGTCATCTTAATTATCTAATTTCATACAAAAAGCTTTTTCAGTTGTTCTAGAATTTAACATCCAACATTAGATAGTTGAGTTAAGTTTGCTCAAGGACATATCCTTTTCTTATGTAATCCCTCTTAATATTTATATTTAGGAAAATAACTAAACTTGTACTAAGAATTGCCATTATGGAAATGTTGCATATTTTAACAAAAATACATCAAATGAATTTGTTTCGATTTACTAAGTACATATATGTGTATGTATGTATAGGTGTATGTATATGTAGGTAAGTAATCAGCTCCTCCCTCTCCCCACCAGTCATGAAGGGCATTTGATAAGGGCATTGGATGTAGATTTCTAACAATGGACAAAGATGTTTCCCACTTTTCTTGGGAGAATGAATAGAGGGTGGTAAGTGAAACTTAGAAATATATTGAATTGTATTTTAGTTACATAATTTTCACAAGTCAAATTAAAATGACTATAAACATTTTGTATTTAAGGTGTTTCTAAAGTTTCAGGATTTTTAAAAATCAAACAAATAAATATAAGCTGTATAGTGATAAGTTGTAAGATCCCTACTGAAGGCCTCCCCTGGTGGCACAGTGGTTGAGCGCTGGGCTGTGAAGCTGCCCGCAGCCTCTGCAGTGCTGGTTCAACCCCAGCCACTGACGAGGGTCCCACATGGAGTGACAGACCTCTCCTACCGCGCCCGCTGCTCCCCTCAGCAGTGAATTTCATCACTCCGCCTGTTCTGTTCCCCGCTCTCGCTCTGGTGAATTCTTTCACCCTCCCGCGCTTCTGACTGTACCCAGTACTTGTATAAATAAATAAATAAATCTTTAAAAAGAAAAAGAAAAAGATCCCTACTGATCTCCTCTTTCATTCATTTGTTCATTTGCTTTCTCTTTCCCGTTCTTTTTTGGTTTCTTTTCTTTCTTTCTTCATTTAAAGTTACATTATTTACTTGATGGAGTATCATTAGCCATTAAAAATGTTTATAAAGATCATTTTGGAACATGAGAAAATACTTATGAATTTCATGGATAAACTATACAAAATTAAGCATGCAGCCCACTTATGTACACCTACACAAAATGTATGTGCACCTAAAATGGTATTTACTGAGGCAGTGTACCTAAGGCATTATTGGTTTTTAAATGCCATATTTATGTTTATTTAGTAAGTAATTTGTTCATTAAAAATTTTAAATACAGATAAGCAGGAGGGGAAAGTTAAAATTACTTAGAATTCCAGTCTGGTACATAAAAAAATAATTTTATAAATTATGTTTCACCAGTCATCCACTCTGTCCTGTGAGAGCCTTGTGTAATACTAGGGGAAAAGCCAACATATGATTCTATTTCTTTCTGTTTCTGTGTACAATTAGATGGGAATATTTTTCTTTAAATCTGTTCTTTTTTTTTTTAATGTGTATAAGAACTTTTATTATATATATTTTTATGTCATTTTTCATTTTTTGCACAATGTATGTATTTTCATCTTGCTTATAGTCCCCATACAATTCCAACCCTCCTTGTTTTGCTCCTAATCCGCCCCCACACACACCCACCCCACCATAGTATTTCTCTGGTTTATAGTTGCTTGTTGATTTCGATTTTTACTTTTTTATAATTAGTCTTCTTCTTGGTCCCTTTTTAGGTTTTCTAAATTTCTGCTGTGAGTGAGACCTAGATGGGAATATTTTTTCTATTGTTCTATTCACTCTTTCTCCTAGCTATTTCCTCTAAAAATGACAAAGGCCAACTCTTCAAAATATATAAAAAAGGCTTACTAAGTGAACAGAATAGTAGGTATTTTAGAGGATCAGATTTAGAAATCTCTTTGTTTCTAGTACAAAAATTGCATGTCTTGCATCCAAATGATCACCTTTTCTTCAACAACATTTTATCAATCATCTAGTCCATGACAGATAGAATGTCTTGCACTGAAAATATAGTTAAGGAGTTCATGACATGTATTAGCTTGTAGAGTTAGATTACAGTCTTAACTTTTTTTAGCCAATGATAATTTCCCATAAAACTCAATCTCTCTGACTACACGACCTCACCTGCCTTACTTTCACCCTTTGACCCTTACTCTGATCCAATCCCTCTGTCCTCCTTGCTATATCTCTCTAAAGCCATGCTATAGCTATTCTCTCTGCTTGAAATGTAGTGCCTTCAGGTATTCTTTTACTTACTCCCTCAAACTTTGGCTCCAATCTCAGTTTCTCAAAAAGAGTTACCCTGGGCTTCCCCTGGTGGTGCAGGCAATTGAGCGCAGTGCTGTGAAGCTGTCCATAGCCTCGGCAGCATGGGTTTGATCCCTGGCTGGCCAGGGAGATTCCCACATGGCATGGCAGACCTCTCCTGTCTCACCCGCTGCTCTCCTCAGCAGTGTATTTCGGTCCTTCTGCCTGTTCTGTTCCCCGCTCTGTCTCTGGTGAATCCTCTCACCCTCCCGCGCATCTGGCCTGTACCCCAGTTCTTGTATAAAAATAAATAAATCTTTAAAAAAAAAAAAGAGCTACCTTGACTGTCTAGAATTTACCCAGCTAAGACCTCCTTGTCGCTATGTATAGGCTTTCTTTTCCTTAGGAAATGACATCTAAAAATATACTATTTTATTTAGTTACATATTTTTTTTAAATCTATGTTTGTCAATCTACTTGGACAGGAAATTATATTGTTCACAGATGTTTTCCAAGAGTCTGGAAGAGTGCCTGACACATAATTACTGAATAAATTAGAAAACCAGCCTCCCTGGTGGTGCAGTGGTTGAGCGCTGGGTTGCGAAGCTGCCCACAGCCTCTGCATCGCTGGTTCGATCCCCGGCTGCCAGGCGAGGGTCCCACATGGCGCGCTCTCCTGCCGCCTGCTACTTCCCTCAGCAGTGTACTTCTTCATCAGTCTGCCTGTTCTGCTCTCCGCTCTTGCTCTGGTGAATTCTCTCACCCTCCCACGCTTCTGACTATACCCAGTGCTTGTATCAATAAATAAATAAATATTTAAAAAGAAAAAAAAAAGAAAACCACCTGAACAGAATCATCATTTTCCTCATAATTTGCACTTCAGCAAAATGGTGCATTAAATTATCAACTACAGGGCATACTATTAAGATACAAGAACAAGTGTACAAGCTAGAGCTTTGGGGTGAATGAAGTATATGCACATATCTAGGTATGAAGCTGTACTCCTGAAATTGAATAGACATGTAAACAAATGGTGAATCAACAAAAAAGAAAAGAAAAATTATGAATGCCAGAGATGAGGATGAATTTCATGAGGATGAAAAAAGAATTTTTCAATGGCAGTTTCTCAGTCCTTGAGCACAAACTAGCCATGTAGGGAACATCAAGGATGATGAATCAACATAGTTGTTCTTAAAGATGAATTATCACACTGTAGAATAATTCACTTATTCTTAAGTCTGTTAATAGGCAAAAGAAACTATTACTGAATAGTGAGATATGAACCTGCTTTATTTTTTCCTTCTATCTAAGGCACATGATTTGGAATTACACAAATATAACTGAAAACAGCATGCAAATCTTAAAACTCAATTCATTGATTACTTCATTTTTTTAAGATTATTTATGCATACAAGACCTGGGGTACAGGCCAAAGATGCGGGGGGGCGGGGTGAGAGGATTCACCAGAGATAGAGTGTGGGGCAGAACAGGCAGATCAACTGAAATACACTGCTGAGGGGAGCAGTGGGCAAGCCAGGAGAGGTCTTCTGTAGCAGATTACTTTATTGAGCAGTCATCTATCAGGGTTTCTATGTACCAAGCACTGTATTAAAGTTCAGCTATGCAAAGTTTAAAAAAAAACACAGCTTGCAAGTCCATGGAAATGGTCTTACAAAAGGGAAACACACTGCAGGTAAATTTTTAAACAAACAAATTGAAAATTATAAATTATCATATGCTTATGCAAGTTTACCTAACTAAAACAGGCTTTTGTTATACTCCAGGGATCGTCCAGGTTATATGCTAACATTGAATCATATAATTCTCAAATTCTATTAAATAAATAGATATGTTGTCTCCCATTATTCATGTGAGCTGACTGGGAACTTGAGAAGTTAAGTATCTTGCTGGAAACAACATGGTAAGTGTCAGAACAGGTGATCTTTGAGTTCAAAAGTCCATCCTAATTACATGCTATACTGGAAAAGTAATAGGACTTTTCCATATTCAGAGACACTCTACACATATACCTTCATAGTTGGAGGAAGAATTGTGATTAAATCTCAAAATTTTTTGAACTCCACCTAAAATTCTCATGGTTACTATCAATTTGATGTGTGAGTGAACATATGTATGTGCAACAATATGATATTTAAAAGCAGTGCAGTCAGAGTCTCCTTATCAGAGTTCCAAGAAGCTGTCTTTCTACTTTAATCACATCAGATATACTGTTAGCTTGCCCTGAGATACTAGCACAATTCTGAGGGAACCCCTGTTTCCTATATTCTTATGACCCATGCTATGCTAACCACTGATGATAAAAGTAATTTTACTCCAAACTTTTCACTTCTTTTTTATATCAAGGGATAATAGCAACCAGTGAGTTGCTATCATTTTTGAAAGTGAATGTTAGGAACAATATTATATAAACCAATCTATAATAATGATCTTCAATAATTCACTGAAGATCAATATTTCATATGCACATATAATTAATAACTAAGATTGAACAGTATTTTACTGTTTGAGTTTATTCTCTATATTACATACAAGGAAATATTTTTGAAAGTGACTGAGAACTAAAAAAGCATTAGATAAATTGTAAGTTATCTTCATTTATTTTATTGACACAATATACTGCATTTTGACATTTCAAATACATCAGTATTTTTTTAGCTTAATTCTATTATACTAAATTCTATGCACATTTACATTATACAGAATGAATACCTGCATTTTGAAGTTAGAAAGAGCTGAATTCAAATCATTGATATGCCACTAATTTGGCAAATATTATAAAATTAATTGTATCTCCCCACAAATTTTAAGTCCCCAATATTTTATATCCCAAACTTTAAAATATAACTGCATTTGAAGATAGGGCCTTTGAAGAGGTTATTGGGGATAAAGTAAGCCATAGGGTGGGATCTTATTCAAATATGATTGGTTTCCTTCTAATAAGAGACATCGCGGATGGTAAGACACTGGGAAGATCATGGGAGAAGAGAGAGAAATGCAGCCATCTTCAAGACAAAGACAGAGGCCTCAGGAACAAACCAACTTCTGACAACTTGAATTTGGATATCCAGCCTCCAAAACTGGGGAGAGGGGGGAAACCTATTATTTTAGACACCTTATCTGCAGTATTTTGCTATGTCAGCCCTAGTATACTAACATAGCAAGTAACTTAAAAACTTCATAAATCAGCTTCCTCATCCAAAAAGTGAAAATAATAGTTCCAACTTTATTAGAAGGGAAAATATGTAAATTCCCTGCCATTTGTGAAGCACTCAACTAATACAAACAAGCAATACAATTAATATGTGCATCAGAATATGTGCTTGAAGTAACTTCCAATGCCATGCCATGTGCTGTACAAAATGTCACATCAAGTTAGGAATCATTTAACTCCTCTTTTTTTATACACTATTTTCTGTGTATAGAGTCATAAAATGCCAATTTATCAACAAAATAGAGGATGTCCTTAAACTGCTCACAGAAGCTCTCTGTGAATTCTACCATTTCAGTGATTTGTCACAGCAAACAAGAAGTTTGCCATTTTAAGCCATACTTCTGGATATGTATCTGTGGTGTGACAAGTAAGGAACTAATTAAGTATGAAATTACCTTATATATTTAAAACTGTGTCTGCTCACCTTTAGGCATTTTGGGAATCTACCTAATGAGATATGAGTTTTGCTCCACAGGACAATCACAAAGCTCATTAATGCTCATTAAAACATAAGTAGTATTCAATGGATTCAGCAAAATCTCACTGTATTTTAATGAGCATCTAAATTATCCAATGGAGCAAAACCCTGTCATGGAAATTCTTGTTAATCAAAAGAAAGTGCAGGCCAATAAGTTAGTAAATATTGTAAGTATAACGACATTATAGACACATCTGTGACAAACAGAAAAAACATTCCCAGAAGTTCATCTTTTAACATTTGAAAATAAATCTGTATAGAGTGATTTGTTAAGGATCTTGAATACCAAAGAGAAGCACTGTACAATTATAAGATTATTCATCAACAAGGACATTATGAATTATTTTTTTCACTCTGGATTTAAGGAAGTTGAAATCTTCTACTTCCTATCTTATTTAAATAATGGTCAAGATGGGTAAAGACTACTTATTGAGTAAATAAATGGTGTTAATATTTAAGTCTATAAATGCCTTATTCTATATACTCCCTTTTATTTTCCACAAATATTTGAATGCCTACTGTGTGTCATATGTAGTACTAGCAAAAAAAAAAAATAGAGTAATCAAAATTGACAGAATACTAACTTCATGAAGATTGCATTCCTGAGAGGGGAAAGAGGAAATAAGCAAGTGAATATGTAATTATTGAGTCAATTTATAAATAGTTATAAAATATTAAAAGTATAACAAGAGTACCAATTCTTTATTATTTATTCTCTTTCAGAAAATAGATTCAGTGGACAAATTTCCTAACTCATTGTGTGAGGTTAGCATTATGCTAATATCAGAACAACACAAAAACATGAGAACAAAATAAAACCTTAATGTCTTTTATAAATGTATATGTAAAATTTTCAACCAAATAGTAGCAGACAAAATCAGACAATGTATTAAAAAATTATAAACCATCACCAAATGGGATGTACGTTAGGTATGCGAGACTGTATTAACATTCAAAAAATGAATCAGTGTATTGCGTTAACAAGCTAAATCCATCACAACAAGCAACAAGCTATTACATTAAGCCAAAGAAGAATATACAATCATATTAATACATGCAGGAAAAGTTTTTGACAAATCCTATTCTTATTTATGATACAGTCTCAGTAAACTAGGAATACAGGGAAACTTCTTTTACTGGATAAAGTGTATCTACAAATTATTACAGCTAACATCATCCTTACCACTCCTTTATCACAGCATAAATATTAGCCAATTCTATAAGAAAATAAACTAAGTATACATTTTGTGAAGGAAAGAAAGAAACTGTACATTCTCATGGATGACATGTTTGTCTCTTTAGAAATTGTGAAATAATGGAGAAAAGTACTCCTAATGTATAGCAAGGTTTCTACAAAAGGTTAATGATAAAAATCAATTTGCTTTCTGTATACCTGCAATGAACAAATAAAATTTGAAATCAAAATACCATTTAGGGCCTCCCTGGCGGCGCAAGGAGTTAAAGACGCAATCTATGAAGCTATCCACAGCAATTGCAGCATGAGTTCGATCCCTGGCTGGCCAGGGAGCTATCCCCATGAAGACAAAAATATATGTGAGGGGATTTCTAGTGGCCTCTAGAAGTTGATGACATTTGTAAATTAATTTAGCATAGATGAAACATCCTAGAAGGATTGTTTGATTGTTTTGATTTTTTTAAACTTACAATGTTCACTGTTTTATAGAATTTAAATGAATTAGGTCTCAGCTGTTATCTGCACTTCACCAAAATAGCATGACATTATAGCAGAGAGGGACAAATTATATTTAAATAACTGGAAGTTCTTTTTCTTTTAAATATTTATTTATTTATTTATGCATGCAAGAACTGGGGTATAGGACAGAGGTTTGGGGAGGTGAGAGGATTCACCAGAGACAGAGTGGGGAACAGGCAGATTATAGGGGCAGGCAGATTATAGGGTAAATGGTTGGGTAAATGGTTTTCAGGCTTTTCTGCCCTCCCACCATTAGGATTGCCCTGCCTGATGGGGCACCTGCAGTTGTTAACATTGTTGCAAGCTGTCTTATTTACTTCTGTGGGCCATGGGAGGCACATTGAGATAGTCATCAAGAGAAGCAGAAGCAGGACAGAGGCAGGAGAGAGAAGGGGAGAAAGCAAGCCAGAAGAGAGAGAGAGAAGCCCAGAGTGAAAATTTGCAGGGGGCTTGGAGGCCTACAGGCCTCCTCGCCTCCTGGCCTCCCTGCCTTCTGTATACCTGGTTGCTGAACTACATGTAAAGCTCAATAAAAGCCCGAGAAAGCCACCAAGGGCTTCAGGATTCCTCATTTACCTGCCCAGTCTGCTTGGATCTTAGAAAACTTGCTCAGTGGCCATCCTGGGACTACACAGATCCACTGAAATACACTGCTGAGGGGAGCAGCAGGCAAGTCAGGAGAGGTCTGCTATGCCATGTGGGTAGCTCCCTGGCGGGGGATTGAACTCATGCTGCAATGGCTGTGGGTAGCTTCACAGTGCCGTGTCTTAACCCCTTGCACCACCAGGGAGACCCTTAAAGTTCTTAATAAGACCCAAATTATGTAAATTCCACCAACCATCAATATTGTAGGAATTTTAATTTTCATGCTAATTCACAAAAAAAATAAACTAAGCACAATGTATTTGCAGGTGGTACAATTTGCCACCAATCTTTCACTAGGAGACTTAGTTGAGAATTGTATTTAAATTATAGAAAAACATGACTTGCTGAACAAAGTAGTGCAAAGCAGGTTTATTTCTGTTAAGAAAAGATTAAGGGCCTCCCCATTGGCGCAGCAGTTGCGCGTTGGGTTGTGAAGCTGCTCGTAGCCTCTGCAGCACCGGTTCAATTCCCGGCTACTGGCGAGGGTCCCATATGGTGCGCAGACCTCTCCTGCTGCCCGCTGCTCCCCTCAGCAGTGTATTTCGTTGGTCTGCCTGTTCTGCTCTCCACTCTGGCTCTGGTGAATTCTTTCACCCTTCCCTACTTCTGACTGTACCCAGTGCTTGTATAAATAAATAAATAAATCTTAAAAAAAAAAAAAAAGAATTCTTTAAAAAAAATAAAAGATTAAAATATTTGACAAAGTTCTGAACTATCTTAGAAAAATCTGTTCACTAATTTTTTGATATACTCTATTTTGTGTGGTAGTATAGAGCTGCATTTTAGAAAGGCAACACATCATGTGAAATACTGGAAAACATAATGTCTTTGATATCCTAAAGCCTAGAGTTATTTCTTGTGACCTTGGACTAGATCTTTGCTATCTCTGAATTTTAGTGTCCTCATATATAAAATAGTAATATCAAAAATCAGGAACGCTGAAACATTTAAAGATGTTTAACTTATATATATATATATATATATATATATATATATATATATATATATATATACATACACACACAAGAGCCGGGGTACAGTCCAGATGCGTGGAAGGGTAAGAGGATTCACCACAGACAGAGTAGGGAACAGAACAGGCAGACTGACTGAAATACACCGCTGAGGAGAACAGCAGGCGAGACAGGAGAGGTCTGCTTGCCATGTAGGTTGCTCCGAGACTGGCAGGAATCGAATCTGCACTGCAGAGGCTGCAGACAGCTTCAGAGCGCTGCATTCAACCGCCACCAGGGAGGCCCTGCTTTTAACATTTTTAGATGGCAGAGATCTACACATGTTTAAATAATTATGAAAAGAATAAGTAAACAAGAAAAAGTGAAGATTGGGGCATCCCTGGTGGCACAAGGAGTTAAGTTTCAGCACTATGCAGGTATTGGCAGCCACTGCAGCAAGAGTTCAATCCCCCGTCAAGGAGCTGACCTGCATGGCACAGCAGACCTCTCCTGTCTTGCCCGCTGCTCCCCTCAGCAGTGTATTTCAGTCAGTCTGCCTGTTCTTTTCCCCACTCTGTCTCTGGTGAATCCTCTCACCTCCCACACCTCTGGCCTGTACCCCAGTTCTTGTATGCATAAAAAAATAAATCTTAAAAAAAAAGAAAAAGTGAAGATTAAGAAGAAAGAATATGTATTCCTGTGTAAGATATATGTGAAACCAGGAAGTGACATACTCTAAAATATAGATAAGATGCAGACTATATGCATAAAACAACAAAGCACAAACTATGTTGATCAAATAATGGCAGGCTCTATAAAAAACATAAGGTTAAATAAACAACAGTGACAATTACAATACTTCCTTTGATTCTCCAAATGCCTCTGAGTTTGTTATTTGTGTTCCCAATCATTGATTTAGTTCTTCTATGTCATATTTGTGATTTTTCACATTTGAGAACCAGTAGTGGTAAAACTGCTGCCTTATTTTCTTTCCCCACATATGTTGCTGTAAATGATATAAATATGGAATCTATATGAAGTTTGAGTTAATCAAGCTAGAATATGGAGATTCACATACATTTTCTTTCTTTTTTTTATTTATTCATACATACAATTACTGGGATACAGGTTAGACATGCGGGAGGGTGAGAGGATTCATCAGAGACAGAGCCGGGAACAGAACAGGCAGACTGACGAAATACACCGCTGAGGGAAGCAGCGGATGAGACTGGAGAGGTCTGCTGTGCCATGTGTGATTCTCACTGGCGGACAAGGATGCAACCCGCATTGCAGAGGCTGCAGACAGCTTCACAGCGCTGCGTTCAACCGCCTGCGCCATTAGGGGAGCCCCGATTCATGCACATTTTCTGAATTCTGATATGTTTAAAGAACAAATGTACTACACAATACATCTGACACTATTTAGCCAATTGCTTGGCCAATCTGCTGAGCCTCCACTATGGATTTGACACAACGGTATCAAATACAGAGTACTGATGAAAATCCAGGCTAAAAACCACATCTACTCAGAGGTAAATGTGAGCATGTTTATGACATCTGCAGTTTTCTGAAGCTTCTGAAGAAGCATGAAATAATTTATATTTTAACATTTAGATAGCATCACCAATTTTCAAGATATTAAAAAAAAATCTTAAAAATACAGCATGTATTCACATACTCCGTTTATTCCTAGGTATTTTATCCTTTTTGATGCAATTGTAAATGGAATGGTTTCCTTAATTTCTCTTTCTTCCAGTTCATTGATCCATCAAATTTTGTATTCTTCCCCTTTACTGTATTCATTTATTGTCTAGTAGTTTTTTCTATTTTAATATTTTATTTTATATAATTCTTACATCTATTGTCCAGTAGTTTTTTAATGAAGTCTTTAGGGTGTTTAAATACAGATAGGTTTACTTCTTTTCTAGTTTGGAATTCTTTCATTTTTTTTTTTCCCTAATTGCTCTTTCCAGGACTTTTAAAAGTATGTTGAAAAGCAGTTGTGAGCGTAGACATCCTTGTCTTGTTCCTTATCTTAGGGAGAAAGAATTCAGTTTTTCACCATTGAGTGTTCACCAATATTTTAATGAATACATTGGAAGGCTAGTAATGTTTATTATTTTATTTTGGATATTAGTGCTATTCATTTTTTTTCAGTAAATTTATATCAGTTCTGAGGAATGATTTTTTTTAAAAGGAATGACTACATTCATTATCAATAACA
The DNA here is from genome assembly GCF_014898055.3 of Talpa occidentalis. Taxonomy (NCBI): domain Eukaryota; kingdom Metazoa; phylum Chordata; class Mammalia; order Eulipotyphla; family Talpidae; genus Talpa; species Talpa occidentalis. The sequence goes on from NW_023605305.1 coordinate 51,869,674, forward strand.
AAATAACCAAATGGTCAAGAGTTTTGCTATATGTGAGTGTACAGAGATCAATGATGTCAGATATAACCTTAGTCGTGTGTTTGTGAATATGCATTGCATGTAACATTGGAAAGAGACAATTTGATCAGTATATATACACAGATCATATTTAAAACTATGTATTATTAAATTGACAAAAATCATCTCATCATTAACCTCGAACATTATTAAAATATCATTTTGAATTCTGAAGTATTATCTTGAAATATCTAAGCATTCTTTCACAGACTTTTTTTTTACAATTAGTAGAATACAACTTGCAGATGCATCATTAGAGCACATCATTCTTAATTATTAGGGAAACTTGCTTAAGCTTTATGTAAAATATTCTAGATTAAAGTAATTGCAATTATGGCTTTGGAGACTTTTGTCACCATTGTAAAAGTGATTGTAGACATGGGACTATTCTTGCTAAATGCAATATACTGAGTATACACACCCACACACTCACACAGAGAAAGACACCATTCTCTGGCTGACTATTACAATGAAAGCAGTGTGATTCTAGCAAAATGAAAAGCCTACTTCTTGATTCCTTAATTTTATTACCTCTATTCAACTAATTCATTATGGCCTCATAATAGGGGTTTAATTTTCATTAAGAATCAAATTAAAGGAATGACCTAGATAAATAATTATGTTACTATAACCTTCACATATGATTTCTGATATCCCACTGTCAAAGAGCAAATTGAGGGAAATAACCATTTGTTGGAGTTAGAAGAAAAAAATGTGTGACCAACTCTGACTTTCACTGGAAATTAGTTTTTTGATGTATATTTTTTTAATTTGATAGACTGACATTTCTCTCATCTTTACTACACAGATAAATAACTCCTACTAATTATCATGAGGTTAATAAGAGATATAATGACTAAAAACATAAAAAAAGATTTTTTCCTGGTTTTCCTCATTTGGAACATCTATCAAACATGATAGATGTTTCTTTTTTTTTTTTTGAAAGATTGATTTATTTATGCATATAAGAGCTGGGATACAGGCCAGAGGTGCAGGGGATGAGAGGATTCACCAGAGACAGTGTGGGGAACAGAACAGGCAGATTGACTAAATATACACTGCTGAGAGGAGCAGCAGAGGAGACCCTCCGGGGATGGAAATCATGCTGCAGAGGTGCAAATTGTTTCTTAGTACTGTGGCCCTTGGGCCACCAGGGAGGCCCCCAAATACTTTCTTAAAATAGAATAAGCTATGCAAAAGGACCTGTAAGAAAAGGATATGGTTTAGTACTTAATGACAGATACCAGTTCTGTGATTGTTCCTTTAGCTACTTCTACTGTATGTGGCCTGTCACCATATAGTCCCATGCCAAAGAGTTACATGTTTCTCTACATTATATGTACATTTAATCAGGCTTTTTGTGACCATGTTTACTAATAAGATGGTTGACAACGTATTCAAGTTAGAAGGTTCTGATTTAAAGACCCTGTATACTATACATATGCAAATAAATACACATATATACACATACACATGCATGTATATACATACTCAAACATTATTTATGATATATTGTACATTATCATATTATTTCATTTTATTATATAAATAGTATCTGAAAATAACTGCTCAAGGAAACAGTTTCAAAAAGTTTGAGTCACGTCCAACATCAAAACATGGGCAACAAATGCTAGCATGTATGTGCTGCAACAGGAACTCTCATTCATTATTGAAGGAGATGTGAAATGAGATAGTCACTGGGAAGACAATTTGGCATTTCCTTACAAAGCTAAATATTACTGTATCAATCAGCTATTACACTCCTTGGTATTTTAATATGTATCCAAATAAATTAAAACTATGCCCACACAAAAAATCTGTAGATGAATATTTGTTGCAATTTTATTCACAATTGTAAAACTATGAAAGCAACCAAGATGTTCAAGTAGGTGATAGATCAATATACTGTGGTATATTCAGACAATGAAATATTTAATCTAGGAAAAAATAAGCCATCAAGTTGTGACAAAATAGAGAAAACTTAACTGCACATTACTAAGTGAAATAAGCCAATTTGTAAGGGTTACACACTGTATGATTCCAACTATATGACACTCTCAGTAATGACAAAATTATGGAGATATAAAAAGATCAGTAATAGCCAAGTATTTAGCAGAAATGAGGGATGAATAGGAGTACTGAAGAATTTTAGGAAGTAAAACTTCTGTATGTGGTACAATAATGGTGAATACATTTTATTATACATTTGTCTTGGATGTACAATACCAAGAGTGAGTTGGAATGAAAACTAGGAGCTTGGAGTAATAATGACGTCTCAATGATTAATGACATGTATATGTATGACAACAATGGTCTATTATAGCAAATGTACCACTGTGTTGGAGATGTTGATGAGGATGTACAATATGTGGAGTCAGGAGAATATATGGGAAATCTCTAAAACTTCTACTCAACTTTGCTGTGAAAATAAAAGTTAAATAGTAGATAGATAAGCAGATAGATAGATGATAGATAGATAGATAGATAGATAGATAGATAGATAGATAGAGATCTAGCTGTCAACACATATATGGAGAGAGATGGTATATATCACATACACCTTTGATTTTTCTGTAGAGTAACTTTGGTAAGGAACCTATGAAATAACAACAGACAACAGCAAAGAATATTGATTGCTGATCAGTGCTTCAGGCTCCCTAAAGAATTTCAAATCAGGGCTTTCCAAATCACGGCGCCGCAGACCTCTCCTGTTGTACCCGCTGCTCCCCTCAGCAGTGTATTTCGTCAGTCTGCCTGTTCTGTTCCCCGCTCTGTCTCTGGTGATCTGTCACCCGCCCATGCATCTGACCTGTACCCCAGTTCTTGTATAAATAAAAATAAATCTTAAAAAAAAGAATGCCAAATAATTTCAGCATAGTTTGCAAGTTTTTGAAATACTGCTTTTAATCTAGACAATGCATACTTCATGAAAATTGGATAACAAATGTGTCAAAAATCCAACTATTTTAGTTTCATGAATAAAAGGACAGCTTGCAATGATTTTTTTTTTTTTTTTTTTTTACAGTATGTTGTTGACTGACTACCAGGATGGTGACTCTTACTAGTATTAGAGAAAACTTATTTTTCTTACAACTTTTTCTCTAGGGAAATTTCTCAGTGCAACTTCTCAGTGAGAATTTACTTTCTAGGGATATTACGGGCTCCCTAACTTTTTTTTTTAAGATTTATTTATTTATTTATACAAGCACTGGGTACAGTCAGAAGTGCAGGAGGGTGAGAGAATTCACCAGAGCCAGAGTGGAGAGCACGCCATGTGGGACCCTTGCAGGTGGCGGGGGATAGAGCTGGCTCTGCAGAGGCTGTGGGCAGCTTCACAACCCAGCGCTCTACTGCGGCGCCACCGGGAAGACCCCCAACTCTTTATTCCTATTTTTTAGATTGCATTTAAAAAATAGATAATAAAGACACGGTCTCAAAATTTGGAGTGTTAATACATATATAATCCTCCCCAAGGTGAAATTATATTTAATGGATCATTTTCATTAGAGTCCCAAAGATCTGCTGCAGCTGGTCATTCCCTTTCTTTCTACCACTCAGAAAACACTCACAAGACATCTTTGCTAATGCTGACCATTCTGCTTTGTGTATTGAGATCCTAAAGTGTGCTAATTACCCTGGCTGAAATTCAAAATCTGATCTACTTTGCCAGGAATAAGACAGTGGTCCCTAGGATGCATGAATGGGAAAACTAGCCTTCAGCTTGTTAAGCCACCAGGTTGGCCACTTCATCATAGGAGTCTTTATGTCCCTAAAAGCCAGAAAAGATTTATGGGATTGCTTACAAATTAAAAGAGATGCTGAATAGGCAAGAGCAGAAGCTTCAACTGTGAACAGTGTTGGGAAAATTAGACTGGGAAGTTGCAAATCCAATTGAGAACAACAAAAAATATACAATGATCTTGAATGCAAGACTATTCCTATAGCTGCAAGAAATTTTCATATATATATATATATATACACACACATATGCATGCACACATGTGTATATGTATATGTGTATACATATGTATACATATGTATTTAGCAAGTATTTAGCAAGGGCAAATATCCACATGTATACATTTGTATTTTTGCCCTTGCTAAATACTTCTGACACATTCAAGTAATTTGCATGTGCTCTTACTATTTTTGAAATATAGATATTTTTCAAATTGCAAGCATGTCTAAATTGCTAATCTTTTAAACATATGTCAAAATATGTTCCAAGGTACTGGCTCAATCATTTTACAAATCTTTTATTAAAAGTAAGAAAGCATTTAGATTTTTATTTTCCCTCATGCAAGTGATTAACCATGTTAATTTGCAAGTTGAGAATTTCTTTTGTGTCTTGCTTCTCCAACAACATATCAATAGCCAAGTCCTGACTGCAGTTGTCAAAAATTTGAATTTTTAATAAACCTTGCTGCAGGTCTTCATTCACTATAATTCCTGTTACGAAGATTCAATGAATATTGCAAATGATCATTTTTCTTATTATTCAAAACTGCTCACTAATTTGGCAAAAGTTTTGCCCACATCTGATTTACTTAATACCCAAGTAAAATTAGATAAAATGTAGAGAATTATATATTAGCAAAATGTTTAATTTAGGGCCACGAGGCTGCTCATGCACATTTTCCAATAGTTGGCATCTGTGGCTTGGACCAGAGACAGACACCCCTATTCTCCTTCCTCCTCTTTCATCATGCTCCAGGATCAACTCCCTCTCTTTCACTCAGAGCTTTCACCTTAACATGGTTTTGCACATATTTTTTCCTCTCTGTGCCAGTTTATCACATTGCATTTTTTTTTCTAAACAGTATCAGGCAATAATATAGAAATATTTGTTGGCGAGGGTAAGGGACACAAAGGAATACACATAAAGAAATATAGCAAAAGTATGTACTGTTATCAAAAACATACAATTTGGCAGGAGATGAAATAAAGGAAACAATAGCAATACAACAAAAGCTCTATTTAGCTAAGTGCTGAATTATATCATTTATTATGAAAGCTCTAAAAATTCCAAAAAAAACACCCACTTTGTCATACACCTACAGTCTTATATAGAAAAAGATTTAGAAGATATTAGATTTATGATCAGTGCTAAAGGATTTAAAACATCTTTTAAAATATGCTAATAATAAACATTCTCAAATTACTCTAAAACAATAAATCGATCATGGTAATTGCTAGTGACTTGAAAGTTTTTGAGAAGTGAGTGTAAGCCTATTGAGAAAAAATCCAATTGTTCTGGGACTGAACAATTTCCAAAATTTCATAAATTTGAAATGAAGGAAATTTCTGTTTTCTTTTTCCAGGGGTGTTTTATCATAAATTTAAGTATAATCATTTTTAATACTGTGAACCTCTACTGTCACATCATCATTACTTCATTTCATCATTATAGTTTTATGAGGGAGACAAGATAGATGGAGAAAGGTTTCTAGATCATCTCTTATTTTTTCAAGAGATTAGGCAAGTATAGCAGTGTCCTAACATTTGTGACACTTATTCTACCAGTGGAAGCTGAATTCTGAGATATACAATGTTGAGAGTTTAGATAGAAGATAGAGCAGGGGAGACTGACAGGGAAAAAAATTCAACAAACAAACAAATAAAAACAAAGAAAGCTTGCAACACAGAAACCAATTGGTTCAACGAAGATTTGAGTAGGTCAAGGAAGGGACAGCCAACCCTGTGATAAGTGACAATGAAAGGTGCAATAAATAGAAAAAGAAAGATGCCCACTAGTTTTATTTGACATATATGTTGTTGTTGCTCATGATAACAGCATTTTCACTGTATGGCAGGAAAACAAGTGAGACTGAGTACACTTTGAAATAAATGAACATTTAGAAGTAGAAGCTATAAATGTAGAATAATCAAGGTCTTGTGTATTGAAGGAGAAAGATTTGTGAGATGGTACCTAAAGAGGTCTTTTAGAGCTAAAGGAGATTGTTGTTACTGTTGCTGTTTTTTTTTTTTTTTCTAAAAGTGGAAAATAACATGCAATATTTTTATTCTGATGATAATGATCCATTGCAAGAATTGATGACTGAGGAATGAATTGATTTGAAAAGCCAAGGGGTAATATGGCCCTGAAGGGAACGGGAACACTATTCTCTTTTTCTTTTTTTTTTTTTTTACAGATTTATTTATTTATTTATACAAGAATCTGGGTACAGGCCAGATGCATGGGAGGGTAAGAGGATTCACCAGAGACAGAGTGGGGAACAGAACAGGCAAACTGACTGAAACACACTGCTGAGGGGAGCAGCAGGCGAGAGAGGAGAGGTCTGCCGCACCATGTGGGACTCTCGCAGGCAGGCCTGGATCGAACCAGCGCTGCAGAACTGCGGACAGCCTCACAGTGCGGCACTCAACCTCCTTCACCACCAGGGGAGGCCCTCTATCATTTTTTTAACAGTACTACAGGCAGAGTATCTGATGTAGGTATGGCTTTAGATATTACAGATTTGTCTCAATTCTTCTTTCTATGACTGACAGTACATTACATAACAATTGTTCAAGTAGCTGTTCAATAAATTACATGGACATTTTAGAGGACTTACCTTAATTTACTATGTTCAATTTTTGGTAAAGGGGACAACTAGTAATTTAGAATTCTACCAAGAATTAAGTCTCACTTTTTTTTTTTAAAGATTTATTTATTTATACAAGCACTGGGTATAGTCAGAAGTGCGGGAGGGTAAGAGAATTCACCAGAGCCAGAGCGGGGAACAGAACAGGCAGACTGACGAAATACACTGCTGAGGGGAGCAGCGGGCAGCAGGAGAGGTCTGCGTGCCATGTGGAACCCTCGCCCAGCGGTGGGGGATGGAACCGGCGCTGCAGAGGCTGCGGGCAGCTTCACAAACCAGCACTCAACCACTGCGCCACCAGGGAGGCCCTATGTCTCACTTTTTAATGTAAATGAATATGACTAAAAAATATTCAGAAGTGGTGCTGGAAGGGATTGTGCTCAGCAAAATAAGCCAGAAAGAAAAAGAAAAATACCGGATGGCCTCACTCATAGCAGGAATCTAGAAAACTTAAATAAGGGACCAGGAAAATGAATAACTATAAGAAAGTGAAAATCAAAATCAACAAACAACTATGAACCAGAGACACTCTATGGGGGCTAGGGGGTGGGAGGGGAGGGATTGGGGTCAAAATAAGGGGGTTGCAATTGTATGGGGAATATAAAAATAAAATTTATTATTAAAAAAATTCAGAAGTTAATTGTCCCATTTGTATTTGTTTGTTATTATTTACCTCATTGAGATAAAATTACATACATACATAAAATGTCCCCATTTTTACTGTACAGTGCAATGAATTTTGAAAAAAGATACAGTCCAACTATTAAATGTATCCCTAAATTATCATGCTTTTTTTTTAAGATTTATTTTTATGCATACAAGAACTGGGGTACAGGCCAGAGGTATGGGGGGGGTGAGAGGATTCACCAGAAGCAGAGTGGGGGACAGAAGAGGCAGACAGACGGAGGACACTGCTGAGGGGAGCAGTGGGCGAGACAGGAGAGGTCTCCTACACCATGTGGGTTGCTCCCTGGCTGGCTGGGGATCAAACTCGTGCTGCAGAGTCTTGAGATTGCTTCACAGTGCTGTGCTTAACCCCTTGCGCCACCAGGGAAGCCCTAATATCGTGATTTTTGATGCTAAAATAAGTTGTGTGATATTAAATTTGTTTTCAAATTATTTTTTCGTAGTTACATATAACTGCATTTTATTTTTTGTATTGAATATATATCGTGCAACTTGGCTAACTTTACATATTACTTCCAGTATCTTTTTGATGGATTCTGTATAGTTTCTGAAATATTCATTTATAACATCTGTAAATAAAAACCATTTTGTACATCTCTCTGTTCGTTTTATATGCATTTAACCCCTTTTTTTCATACCTTAACAGCAGTCTCTTTATGCACAGTGGCTCACTTGGTCATTGTGGAACATTCCAGATTCTCTGTCCCAACATAAAGAAGTGTGGAGCTGGGCAGGGAGAAGCTACAAAGAAACTGGGGAAAGACTGGAAGGAACAGGAAGTAGAGGAAAAGGAAGAAGATTGGAGGAGGTACATGGAGCAAAAAGACTTGAGAAGCAGAAGCCACTTGCTTCTTGGCATTTGGCTTGTACCAGGGACTTTGGGGTCATGAAAGGAGACACTTAAAACAGACATGTGTGAATGGCCTTTGGGGAGGCTAACAATGGAAACCTTTATCTTAATTTTGATTTTGCTCTTTTCCTTCCAGACTCACTTGGCCCTTTCTGCCCCTTTCTTTTGAGTCCCCACCAGAATGTGCCTTAGGTTTGTGGTAAATTTTTGGGTCTCAGTGGCTCTGCTTGGGGCCAATCCTGTTTGGCTGGACATTTACCCATGAGGGGATGGGTAACTTTGGGTGCTTAATGCAAATTATTTTAACTATATTCTTTACCTTTTTCTTTCTCTGTTGCACAATAATAGTATTAAAGTTCTTTTATCGAAGTTCTCATGCACGAGAGTGTTTTGTCTTTATGGGGTGGATGGCAGAACCCATTTAGAGCAAGCAGTTTTGATAGTCCCAGAGTACTCCTCAGTCTGCCCGCTAACAATTTGTGAATACTTCTTATATATAGCTTGATTCTATTTGCTAATAATAATTTGCATGTAAGTTAATGAGAAACACTGGTGTATATTTAGTTTTTATTCCCTTTGACTGGTTATTGTATCAGAATAATAATGGTCTCATAAAATGAGTTGGAAATATTCCCCTTTCATAAATATAAAACTTTAAGTTTGGCAAAATTCTCCAGTGGATTTCATTAATCTTTAAAATTTCATTTTTAGGAGATTTTCAATTAACATTTTAATTTATTTAATAGGCTATTCAAATTATTTTGTCTCATGTCACTGCATTTTGTTAATTTGCAGGGTTTTTTTTTTTAAGCATGGCCTTTTTAAAAAATGATTTATTTATTTATGCATATAAGAGTTGGGATATAGGCCAGAGATGTGGGAGGGGAGAGGGTTCACCAGAGACAGAGTGGGGAACAGAACAGGCAGACTGATGGAAGTACACTGCTGAGGGGAGAAGTGGGCTTAGTCAGGAGAGGTCTACCTAGCCATGTGGGTAACTCCCTGGCCAGCAATCAAACTTGTTCTGCAGAGGCTGTGGATAGTTTCATAGGTTGTGTCTTAACCCCCTGTACCACCAGGGAGGCCCAAATTGCAGTTTTTAAGGAATTGTCCTTTTTGTCTATGTTGTCAAAAATATGAATATATATGGTTGTTCATAGTATTTCTTTATTAACATTAACAGCTACTGGATCTGTTGTGATCCTTTGTTTCATTTCTGATATTAGTGCTCTTCATTTTCTCTTTTATTATCTGTCAGTTGTACCGGAAATATGTCAATTTTGTTGAATTTTTAGAAGTTGTTTTTTGTTTCATTAATTTTCAATATATTTTTCTGTTTTCAATACTACTGATTCTGTTGTATATTATTTCATTCTGTTTATTTGGGATTCATTGTGACTTTCTTTTTCAGGTGCTGAGGCAGGAACATAAGTTATTGATTTGACACTACTCCTCTTTTCTAAGATAAATATTTAATGCTATAAATTTCCTTCTCAGCATTGCTTTAGCTGCATCTCACATATTGTGAAATTCTGTATTTTAGTTTTATTCAGTTGTATGTATTTTTTTATTCCCTTTGAGACTTCTTTCACCCATATAAAAGTTTTTAAAGCTACTTTTCTGCTAATTCTATCATCGAGCTTATTTTAGTGTCTTATCCCATAGTGAGACAGCTTTTGTAAAAGAAATTATGAGCTACTAGGATGAGTTTCCCCAGATCCAATTTAAGCAGGTGGACTGAATCATGTATTGGAGAACTCTGTCTAAACAATTGGTCTACCTCACTGACCATGAGATACCATACTAGGCAAAAGTGTTTGATCCTAACTAATGATTATCTCACAGTTGGAAAAGATCATGAGGCAGCTGGAGTGTAATCTGTGTATGCCTAGGAACAGCCCAATGAGAAGAGGCTATGAGGCTGCTTTGCTCTAACCCACCTCATGGGCATATGCTTTAAATATCTCCTCTTAACTCACTTCAGGAAGCCAGGCTAAATTCTCCTTTCTGGTTCCCTTGAATATCATTCTCCAATAAAGCTTAGTTTGGTTCAATATACCTAGTTTGGTTCTGGGTGTGTACCAATACCCTTTGGCTTCTTCTCAGCTACATGAGCAATCAAAGTAACTTCAGATGGGTTAGCAAAGGAAAAACAATCAATTTAATAGCATACAAGTGGAGAATTTACTTATTTGTAAAATCTAAAGAATAACGGAACAGACCAGGAATAATTATCCTGTTCTTGGTGCCTGGGGCATCAAGGACAAAGAAGGGGAGACTTCACATGACAGACAAGGAGGGGGTGACCTCATCCTTACTCAGAAAGTAAAGATGAAATTCTTAGATGAAGAGAACATGTTGACTGATAAACCTAGAACTGGATGAGATACCTTCCCCACCCCAACTGTTACAGGGCAGGGAGAGGGGCACCCCAGACTCTGTAAACCTTCCTGCTCTAAATAGGTTCTACCATCCACCATATGAACAGAAAACATATGAGACTTTAATGGGAAGGAACTTTAATACAATTAGGAAACAATACAGGAAGGCAAAGAATCTAGTTTCTAAATCAAACACCCAAAGTTACCCGTCCCCTCGTGGGAAAAAGTCCACCCAAGCAGGATTGGCCCAGAGCAAGGCCCCAAAGCCTGTCACAAGTCTCAAGCATCTTCCAGTGGGAACCCACAGAAAAGGACCAGAAACACCAGACAAGTCTGGAAGGAAAAGAGCAAAAATCAAAATCAAGACAAAAACTGCCATTGTCACCTCCCCAGAGGTCTCTCACCCTCATCTGTGTCACCCAGTCCATGACCAAAATGCAAGTGCAGTTTCTTCACATGTCTCTCGGCCCCATGTGCCTCTTCCAGGTCTCCTCCTGGCTCTCCATCCTGCCTCCTTCCTTCCTCAGTCTCCTCTGCAGCTTATTCTCTCCCTGCTCAGCTCCACCTTCCTTTTGGGTGGGTCAGGAAACCTGGAACCTCCCCTTTCCTGGGGACCACCCTATTACACAACTACATTTTTCTAGGTCATAGAATGGGGGGAGAGTGATTAACTTCTTTCATTAGGAAAAGAGCAAGGGTTAGGACATATTTGATCTCTTCTTTCATTAGGGAGGGTCAAGAATAGTAGCTTCTCTAGCCTAAGTCTCGCTGCTCCCAAACCAAACAGTCTGCAATCTTAAGTAATGGTAATAGACCTCAAAAGGCTCTCAAGGCCTTTATTGATCTCTCCTTCCCATATCAAGCAGAAATGAGGCCTTCTTTGGACCTAGTGAGGAAAATCTATCTGATGTATTTTGGGGGAGACCAATTCAACAGTTTCTAGCCGGTGTCTATAACTGAGGTTTTTCCAAGTTCTGGGTCACATTTTCCTTCTTCACATGCTTACAATATTTTCATTGGAAGCTAGATATAGTAAATGCTATGTTAAATATCTGAATCTTAAAACCTTACTTGAAAGTTTTGATTAGTTTTCATTTGTGCAAGGAGTGAAGTAATTTGTGGATCAGCTTCATCAATCCTGCCTTTTTAAAAATGTTATCAGGGAGCTCTCTGGTGGTGCAGGGGTTAAAGACAGAGCAATCAAGCTATCACCAGCCACTGCAGCATAGGTTCCATCCCTGGTCAGCCAGGGAGCAATCCACATGGTGCAGCAGACCTCTCCTGTCTCTCTGGCTGCTCTTCTCAGCACTGTATTTTAGTAGATCTGCCTGTTCTGCTCCCCATTCTCTCTGGCGAATCCTCTCACCCCCCTACACCTTTGGCTTACACCCCAGTTCTTTCATGCATAAATAAATAAATCTTTAAAAAAAATGTTGTCAGTGTTGGGTTTAGTGAAGCCTTTATTTCACAATTAATATAGCTGTACTACTATGATATAATACACCTGATATTTCTCTTAAATGCCATAGGGTTTTTTCACTCTATTTTGAACTGGAATATTTCTCCATCTTGTGTGAACTCTTGGTATTATTTAATTTGTAGCTTCCTGGAAATGGCATGTGGTTAGCAGTCACTGAGATAATATCCTCCAACTATTCCTTTCTCTTGATATCCATGTTTGTGTAATCGTCTGCTAATATACTGGTTGAACCTAGTCAGTTACTTCTAATAAAGAGAATATGGCAAACATTGGAATGTCACTTCCAAGTTTGTTTACAAAAAGATTGAGACTACTAGCTTGCTCTTCTCTTATCCTATTTTTATCTTATACTCGTGTAAAGATGATGTTCATTGGAGTAAATATAAAATCATTTTCAGGCATTAGATCAAAGCAATTGTCTAAGAATATTGGAGAGTTACACTAAATGTCCTATAAAGATATGTAGCTGATAGGTCTTCTCAACCAAACAATAGGTCTAAACCTATATAGGTAAAATGTGCAGTCCTTTATTTCTCAAAAAGGGCCCAAGCAAAAGAAAGTCTGACTTTATAAATAGTAATCAGGACTTCTTTCTATAAATAAAGTAACTAAAGTGAATCCCAGTGAGTTCTACAGAATTTCCACAGTCTTTTGAGAGCATTATAACAACAGAAGAACTGGTAGTTTGTCAGCAAAGGAACTAGAGATGCCACAAAATGAAAAAAATCTGTTGGTCCCACAGAATTCTACTAGAAGAACAAAAGAAGGAGAAAACTATCTGCAGCAAGCAGATGCTACCTTTCATTAAAATTCAGGGGGTGGAACCAAGAGCCAAGAAGGCTTAGTTGAAAGCCATGAAGAATTATCCTGTCCTGAAACCTAATCAAAAATCTTTCAACATTTGTCAAGTTAGATTACAGGATTGCTACAGACAGTGATTCTTTGTGACTAGCATTTCCCCCTTTTGAACATAAATCTCTATTGTGGTTATCATATGCCTGTCCCAATGCTGTATGTTGGGTTTGTGGGAGACAGATAACTTGTCTCATTAGTTTCATAGGTCTAAAGATTGAGAGGAACAAATCTGAGGAGCTGTATCTGAAGGATAATGCTGAAGTAGCTTCATCGACACATGCACTTAATTTAGATATTGGAATTCTGGAAATGAACTGATGTAATAATGGTATTGTTAAAGGAGCAATCTACCCCCTGTTTTGTTTTGTTTTGTTTTGTTTTTAACAGACTCCATCCCCATTTCTGTGCAGAAGAAATCTACAACTTCCACATGCCGAGAATCCGAATTCTTGAATGGGGGTACTGGAAACAAAGGCAAGTTAAGTGGCCTTTAACTTGTGCCCTGGACTACTAGAAGGGGGTATGTAGAGGAAAGACATGGACAACAATACCTAAAGAGGATTATTTCACACTTCTAAACTAAAACAACAATGTAAACCAACGTTATTGCAATAAAAAAATTTAAAAAGAAACAAGAGGATACATTGAAGCAGTCTATTAAAGGGCACCCCATAACTCTCTCTTCCTTGTATCCATGCCACATGTGTATTCATGTGTCCCTGGGTGTGAATGTGACTTAATAAATATAATACAAGAAAACTGATGGGATAAAATATTCATGATCAACTTGATAAAAAGACTGACATCTCTCTCTTTCTCTCTCTCTCTGTCTCTCTCTCATTCTTATTCTCTCTACCTGTTAGAACTTTACTTTGGGGAAAACCATTTTTTTTAAAGATTTATTTATTTATACAAGCACTGGGTACAGTCAGAAGTGCGGGAGGGTGAGAGAATTCACCAGAGGCAGAGTGGAGAGCAGAGCAGGCAGTCTGACGAAACACAATGCTGAGGGGAGCAGCAGGTGGCAGGAGAGGTCTGTGCACCATGTGGGACCCTCGTCCGGCAGCCGGGGATCTAGCCGGCACTGCAGAGGCTGTGGGCAGCTTTGTAACTCAGCGCTCAACCACTGCACCACCAGGGAGGCCCAGAAAACCATTATTTTGAGCACTTTCTTAAGGAGAGGTCCACAAGGTATAGAACTGATGTCTTCAGGCAATAACCAGAGAGGACCTGAAAACTAACAGTCATAGGAGTAGTCTTGGAAGCATATTCTCCCAGTAGAACTGTAACAGGGTGGTCCTCAGGAAAAGGGGAAGTTCCAGGTTCCCTGCCCCACCCAAAGGAGGGTGGAGCCAAGGTGAAGAGAAGAAGCTGCAGAAGGGACTGAGGAAGGTAGGAAGCAGGATGGAGAGCCAGAAGACCTGGAGGAGGCACATGGAGCAGAGAGACATGTGAAGAAATTGCACTTGCCTTTTGGTTCTAGGCTGGTTGAAACACATGCAGGTCAGAGACCCGTGGGGAGGTGACAATGGCAGCTTTTATCTTGATTTTGTTCTTTTCCTCCCAGACTTGTCTGGTTATTTCTGATCCTTTTCTGTGGGTCCCCACCGGAAGGTGCTTTAGACTTGTGGCAGGCTTTGGGGCCTTGTTCTGGGCCAATCCTGCTTGGGTGGACTTTTACCCATGAGGTGATGGGTAACTTTGGGTGCTTGGTTTAGAAACTATATTTTTTGCCTTTCCTGTATTGTTACTAATTGTATTAAAGTTCCTTTCCATTAAAGTTTCATGTGCTTTGTGTTGATGCATTGGATGCCAGAACCTATTTAGAGCAGGCAGTTTTGTGTGGTCTGAGGTGCCCCTCTCCCTGCCCTGTAACAGAACTTAAGATGATTGCAGTTCCATCTAATACCATGAAAGAGCTCCTAAGACAAAGGCTTCAATTAATCATTCAGTCAAAAACACTAATTTCTGGGTTAACTTCACATAGCTTTTATTCTGCATTTCAAATTGAAGTTTATTCAATTTCTATGAATTTTGATCTCAGAATAAAGTGGATGTGTCAAATTTCTTTCTCCCTCATTCTCTCATGCCCTCTCATCCTGCTTTACTTATAGAAAGGCAAGTCCAGAATCATATATTCCTTCATAGAAGTTCTGCCATCTTTCAAGATTTTAGTTTTCAATGTTTTTTTCTATTTCCTACAAGTTTTATTCTTCTTCAATATTACTACCTTAAAATTCTTAAAGTCTAGATCCCTGTACCTTTGACTATTTGTGGATATTTTACCTGAAAAGCTTTTCCAGAAATACAACTAAAATAAAAAAGAAATATTTTAGAACGACACTGAAAATATGTTCCTTAAAAGATGATTGTGGTTGCCCTATTTAGGCAATGGGGGTAATTATCAAGCCAAGATTGCCTTAAACAAGCTAAAAAATTGAAATTCCCTCGAAGATCCATGGGATTAGAATCAGGCAATATACTGAAGAGATTAGTTCCAGGCAGCAATTCCACAATGAATTTTAAGCCTCTGATTTACTGTGACTCTGAGAAAGCAGTCATTTAGTTCTCCATTTTTATAGGCATGGCAGGCTCTGAGACCATCCCTCCTTTCAGCCTGATTTTCATGTTTTTTTCCCATAAATTTCCATAAGTCTCCATAAGGCTGTTAAAATAAAGGCGCTAATTTACCTTAAGGGCAAGCTACTTCCAAACTTCTTTCCTCTCTTTATTTTATTTGTATCCTTCACTTTTCCATTGGGATTACTTTTCATTTTGTCATTTATTTGAAAGAGTAGAGTACTTTTAATATATCTTATTTATAGTTTTAAAATTATTTTTCCCCTATGAGAGTTGATGTTCATAATACAGCCTGCTAATAAGACAATATGAAGTGATTCAGCTTTTCCAAGCTTTAATTTTCCCATCTGTAAAATGGAGAACACATTCAAAATTTCACAAAACTGTTAAGTAAATCAGTTGTTAACAAAAATTTTATTAATTCAAAAACATATGTTGAGGGATTTATTTCCTGATTACACATTGGGATAATCATATGACTAAGACACATTAAAGTGTAGGCAGCAAATACATGCATCAACAATTCATATGTGATCAGTGTTCAAAGATGAAAAGATTGTGAAGTTAGGCAATGGTTGAGAGGTTTTGAGAATAAAAGATAGATTCAAGACATTTAGATGCTAGAAAAATCAGAACTTGGTTAACCCATTTAAATGGTAGTAAAATAAGAGACATAAGTTTAGAGACAACAATAATTTTATAGATGAGTGGATTGATAGATAGAAAGGACCGACTTAATGAAATTGCG